>NC_060121.1:899914009-901164009 GCF_021461395.2 Schistocerca americana
TCCTTTATAGTACAAGATGGTGATAGAGCGTATTTCAGCTCTGTGCTTCCTTACCTCGTCGGGGATTTTTCGGCGGATCCAGTTCATTCTACCAACTAATCAAGTTCTTTTTTTTATCTTTCAGTTTCTTAGCAAGCTGAAGAGACGTAAAGAATTTGTCTTTTCTTACATTTCTTTCTTGTTTTCAAAAAGGCTCCAAGAGACGTAGAACGTCACACTCTCCAAATGTTTGCTTCTCTCTAAGCGTGTCCTCTTTGCCGAGTTGTGGGAAATCATTACATACATACTGTATTTTGTCGTTATATCGACAGCCAATCAGAATTTGAAACCATATTTGTCTGGTTTGCTACACAGCAAGTGACTAAACCTACGTCATGTTTTGCCAGCCATCGGCTCAGGTTGATTTTTCGTCGAAATTGAGAAATGTGAGAATCTTCTGAAATCTGTTCCTTGGCATAATATCTTTGACAAAAGTAGGGCCCCAAGAGTGCGACCAGAGATCATCCACAGGTATACCTTTTGTAGAAATGACCTTCGAACGTACATGCTGGCTATCATTTTCTCCAGTTCCAAGTGACACAGTAAAACCATTGTTTTTAGTGCTTTTCGAACATTTCATTCTCTGTATTTATTCATGAGACGTAGCACCGCTTTGTCAAAAATAATACGGAAGGCACTCAGAATCGTCTACTCGTTGGCAAACATAAACAGTGGGACCTCCTCTAGCCTTCAGAACGTTCACAGCCGTTCTTCTTCCACACGATGAAAAATTGGCAATCTCCCACACTGTTCCATTCTTAACAATCATCATTGTAGACGCCTCCAACTGTGCCTGCTGAGATGAAAGAGGTGCAGACTGAAGTAGATCGGCATATGAATCCTCTTACACTAATCGTTCCTCGTTCGTAATGTCTTCATTTTCAGTTGTTGCAGGTTCTTCATCATCTTCATCAGTGAAGTCAGTTTCTGTTTCAGCTTCGTAATTCTCTGACTGATGTAATATTTCTTCATTAGAAACTTCACGTTGACGATACATGTTCGGAAACGTGTTTCGCGGACAAAGACTATTACCTCAATGACACGATAATATTAGTAGTACCATGCCTCTCAGTTGGCGATGTCCTAGATACGAAATCTTGTGAATGACACGATATAGACTGTGGTAGATTGGAATTTACACGTGCCAGGTTGCAAAAATGAGCAACAATTGCTCTGCGTTGTCGCTTCATTATTGGATAATGACATGTATTCAGAAGAGAAATTACACTGGCGTCAAATTGACGCATTCCGCCGTTCCATGTATATCGAATGAAATATCGTGGACAATATAAATAATTTCTAAATCGTATTACGTCACGAAAAAGAGGAGGAAAATAGGAAAAGTCATATGACTTCATTAACGAAGTAAATAAATTGAATATGACAATAAAGGAAGACGTATGAAAGGGGTAATTTTGACCACTTCCGCCGTTCTAATGATTTGCCAAGAACTCTCAATATACACTACTGGCCATTAAAATTGCTGCACCACGAAGATGGCGTGCTACAGACGCGAAATTTAACCGATAGGAAGAATATGCTGTGATATGCAAATGATTAGCTTTTCAGAGCATTCACACAAGGTTGGCGGCGGTGGCGACACCTACAACGTGCTGACATGAGGAAAGTTTCCAACCGATTTCTCATACACAAGCAGGAGTTGACCGGTGTTGCCTGGTGAAACGTTGTTGTGACGCCTCGTGTAGAGGAGGAGAAATGCGTACCATCACGTTTCCGACATTGATAAAGGACGGATAGTAGCCAATCGCGATTGCGGCTTATCGTATCGCGACATTGCTCCTCGCGTTGGTCGAGATCCAATGACTGTTAGCAGAATATGGAATCAGTGGGTTCAGGAGGATAATACGGAATGCCGTGCTGGATCCCAACGGCCTCGTATCACTAGCAGTCGAGATGACAGCCATCTTATCCGCATGGCTGTAACGGATCGTGCAGCCACGTCTCGATCCCTGAGTCAACACATGGGGACGTTTGCAAAACAACCATCTGCACGAACAGTTCGAAGACGTTTGCAGCAGCTTGGACCATCAGCTCGGAGACCATGGCTGCCTTTACCCTTGACGCTGCATCAGAGACAGGAGCGCCTGCGATGGTGTACTCAACGACGAACCTGGGTGCACGAATGGCAAAACGTCATTTTTTCGGATGAATCCAGGTTCTGTTTACAGCATCGTGATGATCGCATCCGTGTTTGGTGACATCGCGGTGAACGCACATTGGAAGCGTGTATTCGTCATCACCATACTGGCGTATCACCCGGCGTGATGGTATGGGGTGCCATTGGTTACACGTCCCGGTCACCTCTTGTTAGCATTGACGGCACTTTGAGCAGTGGACGTTACATTTCAGATGTGTTACGACCCGTGTCTCTACCCTTCATTCGATCCCTGCAAAAGCCTACACTTCAGCAGGACAATGCCTGACCGCATGTTACAGGTCCTGTACGGGCCTTTCTGGATACAGAAAATGTTCGACTGCTGCCCTGGCCAGCACATTCTCCAAATCTCTCACCAATTGAAAACGTCTGGTCAATGGTGGCCGAGCAACTGGTTCCTCACAATACACCAGTGACTACTCATGATGAACTGTGCTATCGTGTTGAAGCTGCATGGGCAGCTGTACCTGTACACGCCATCCAAGCTCTGTGTGACTCAATGCCCATGAGTATCAAAGTCGTTATTACAGCCAGAGGTGGTTGTTCTGGGTACTGATTTCTCAGGATCTATGCACCCAAACTGAGTGAAAATGTGATCACATGTTAGTTCTAGTATAATATATTTGTCCAATGAATACCATTTTATCACCTGCATTTCTTCTTGGTGTAGCAATTTTAATGGCCAGTAGCGTATGTCCTGCGCGAATAATATAGCGAAATTTTAACTTTGTCCCCTTGCTGTTTGCTTTCTCGTTTATTGATGTTCTTGGCGGTAGCATTCTCATTGTAAACTTGTTCACAGTGCCAGTCACTGTAGTGGTAGCTCGTGAGTATAAATTGTGGGATTCAGATAAATTTGAGAGTGTGAACTCAATAGCATCTGCTGTATAACAGTTATGGTTATCAACAATTTTATACAAGTTTCAAGTTAAGACATTCCGCTATTAGTGACTGGTGAAAAAGAATTCGATAGTCATCGTTTCTTCGTGTGTAGTGAACTGCAACGATAATTCCAGGGCCCTGCTCCCAGTCAGCACAGAACTTTATGTCATGTTTCGTTCCGGTTGATATACGTACACATCTCGCTAACTGTGAAATAAACTGATATTAGTGTCTGTCGTGACTAGAAGTCAAAGACGATAGGTAAAGGGTTCGAATCCTGTTAGGTGAAAACTTTTCCGTCTCGTCATTTAGGTTTCAATCACCTCGCCATTGGACAAAAATTACGATTTCTAACATCTGATCTTGCTTATTCAACAGTCCGATTAGGTGCTGGGTTCGAATACCATCCTACACAATACTTTATGTCTTGTCATTTCAAGTTCAAATTTTCGTACACTTAGTACCTGTGATTGAACCCATATTTAAGATTTCTCGTAGTTAGTTAACAGGGAAAATAGTTACTGGATTGAACAGCCGGGTCTCAGTCCAGTGCAAAAATATTCGTAAATTAGTTTCAAGTTGAAAATTGCTTTTTGAAATGTGATTTACTGCAGTAAATTTGAGTTAACAAGCGTAATGGTTGTGTCACATCTAATAACCTGTTTTCTTATGTTTACGTTATCGTGATGTTAACTAGCATCTGGAATGAGAGCCATACATTTACTGTAATAAATTTGAGTTTACAAGCCTAATATTGTGTCTCATATAATAACGTTTTTTTCCGATATTTCCATTATCGTGATATCGATTTGCATCTGGAATAATAGCCAAAGAGGGCAGTTATCTCTTGTGTCCTTTTGAAGTAACCATTTCGTATAGTCTGTACCGAAAAGAGAGCAGAGGACATGTAACACAGTTACATTATGTGAGTTGCATACAAAACAAGCGACACGGAATTCCGGTCGTTCGGATACTTTTGAGCATGACGGAACATTTACACCAGTCTCCCAGCCGTTGCACATTAGAACAGTTCTGTTAGGGAAGAAAAACAAATTTCTAATTTTATCGGCCCAGTATTTCCTTCGCAGCGGGGACGGTATGTTAACAGTCGTGGCGTGTGTCGTTAGGGAGTACGATTGGCGAGCAGGCTAGCAGAACAACAAGCTCAGTAAGGCAGTGTGTGACTGCGGTCGATTCAGTAGGAAATGTGCGGCGGTGACAGTGCTAGATGAGTGAGCCTTGGCGTGCATACGTAACCTTACACAAGCAACTTGATTCGCTTGGCAGCTTCACTAACTGTGCGTTTTTCCAGAGGATTGACACACTAAAACAAATCCTTCAGCAAATGTAATAGTTGGAGTGACTGGTGACGGCTAGGAATGAAGGAGAACAGTTCGGTCATTACAAATGACGTCTAACAGCAAAACCCCTTCCTCAACCGTAATAAATACGCCAGGCGACAGGCCAGTAAGACCTCGATCAGAAGTATCGATGGAGTTCGTCACGTTCGCGCTTGATGCTCTGATTGCTGTTGGCTAACAGTTGGTGCAGGATTGTTCCACTCCTCCAGAACATATCCGCCACACTGTTGGCTGACGATGCTGCTAGGGTTCACCTTCGAGAGCCTCTCAGGAGACTCGCCACCACACCGAGCTGTGGCACGAGGTGCTATGACGTCACAGCCTCTGGTCTACCACAGGCTTGTTAAAGGACTGGTGAACAGCCTGACAACTCAGTCACCAGATGGGCAGTAGCGTCCCTCATCACAGAAACCGACAACACGGCAAGTTCCTGACTGAGCAACAGCGTGCGGCATCACGGTACCCGAAAACATCAGAAAGCGGTTTGGGAAGGGAGATGAGCCGCGGGAAGGACCAAGAACTCTTGCATCTCCCAGACGTCCAGTCAGAGGACCACAGCATCAGCAGACGTACTGTACGTGAGGGTTTGCCCCCAAGACGTAGCAGAGGACGCACGACGTTGCCTGTATTGCAAAATTACTGAATTAACTTGTCTTACAGTTGATTAATCTGTTACTGTGTCCATCGACGAGTCCAGAAACTACCCCAGCATCTTGAACAGCAGGAGCATCTAACGGGCGTGCTGGGCCCTACATAGCGAACATCCTCTAGGGAACTGCATACAGCGTATATTTGGAGTTGAGCAGAGCTCTAAATGCCGCTACTCAAAGCGGAAAATGAGCTGAACGCCTTCTGTGGCCCGAAAAATACGAACAGAAACTGGGCACTAGCGGAAAGGTGTCGTGTGGTGTGGGCCGAAAGACACGCATTTTTCACTCTTTTCGAGTGATGGATGGCAACGGCTGTACTGACGGCTCAATGAGTCATTTACACTGCAGGCTTGATGAGTCTTCGTGATTCTTTGGGGGTCATTTTCGTACCCCAAATGGACGACCGAACGTAAATACATAAGAAAAGTAAAATGCAGATATCGCGTACAGTACTAAACGCGCACAGCACCTCGAAGTGGGAATAAATTCCTGAAACGTGTTATTCCATGAAGAAAGCGTAACTGTCTCGTGCTTAATTATTTAAACGTTATTGACATACCTGAGACTTTTGCATAATAATAGGGTAAATAGCCCATGAAATAATCTAAACGAGAGGGTTCTTTGACAAGATGTTGCCAGAAGCCGGGTGTGCAGTGACAAAGATCTCTTGCTCCCCAGGTGCTCCGTGGGTTGTCAGAATAGACTGATGTTCACTCCATCACGAGTGATTATATACACCGAAGAGCCAAAGGAACTATTACACGTGCCTAATGTCGTAAAGGGTGCCCACGAGCACGCAGAAGTTGACGCAACGTGACGTGTCATGGACTCGACTAACGTCTGAAGTAGTACTGGAGGGAAATGACAATACGACACTGCAGGGCTGACCATAAGTCCGTAAGAGTACGAGCGGGTGGAGATTTCTTCTGAACAGCACGTTGAAAGGCATCCCGGATATGCTCAATAATGTTCATGTCAGGGGAGTTTGGTGGCCAGCGGAAGTGTTTAAACTCAGAAGAGTGTTCCTGGAGCAACTCTGTAGCAGCTCTGGATGCTTTGTGTGTCGCATTGCCCAGATAGAATTGCCCAAGTCTGTCAGAATGAACAATAGAAATGGATGCAGGTGATCAGACAGGATGCTTACGTATGTGTCACCTGACACGTCCAGACGTATCAGACATCGCATATCGCTCCAACTGCACACGTCCCACACCATTACAGAGCCTTCACCATCTTGGACAGTCCCCTGCTGACATGCAGGGTCCATGGATTCATGAGGTTTTCTCCATATCTGTGCACGTCCATCTGCTCGATACATTTTGAAACGAGACTTGACCGACCAGGCAACATGTTTCCAGTCTTCAACACTCCAACGTCGGTGTTGACGGGCATAGGCGAGGCGTAAAGGGTTGTCTCGTGCAGTCATCAAGGGTACATGAGTCGGCCTTCGGCTCCGAAAGCCCATATCGATGGTGTTTCGTTGAATGGTTCGCACGCTGACACTTGTTGATGGCCCAGCACTGAAATCTGCAGCAATTTGCGGAAGGGTTGCACTTCTGCCACGCTGAACAATTCTCTTCAGTCGTCGTTGGTCACGTTCTTGGAGGATCTTTTACCGGCCGAAGCAATGTCGGAGATTTGATTCCTAGTATTCAAAGTACACTCGTGAAATGGCCGTTTGGGAAAATCCCCTCTTCATCGCTACGTCGGTGATGCTGTGTCCCAACGATTAGGCGCAGTCTATAACACCAAGTGCAAACTCACTTAAATCTTCATAACGTGCTACTGTAGCAGCAATAACCGATCTAACAACTGCACCAGACACTTTTTGTCTTACAGAGGCGCTGCCGACCGCAGCCCCGTATTCTGCCTGCATACATATCTCTGTATTTGAATACGCATGCTTACACAAGTTTCTTTGGCGCTTCAGTGTAAAATGATAGATTACCCCAATGGAGCTAGATTACCCCCATGGACCAAAAAGGCTACTCGAAAAACCAGTTGCCGCGCGCATCAAAAAAACGTTATTTGATCCTGAATTCATCAGCGGCCTCGCCTGTTGCTTGTGGATGGAGAATCTGGGTATTTCAGTCGAATAATTTAAAGGTCGCTGGATGACAGAGTTTGATCTGGTATATTAATATTTATCCAAAGAGTACGTAGAAAGTATTCAGGAGGTTATAAAACAGTCTGAGAATGGATGTACATAATTAAAATAGAACAATGATAATAAAATTTTTTGGGTCACCACCAGCATGTTGCCACAAAATTACCGTTGCCATGGTGCCCAGAAACCTAAAGAACAGGAATTATGTTTTCACTCGTGATTCAAAATCTAAACACACAAAAAAGTATGAACCCGACTAGCTCATAACAGATTAACGAATAAACCTAGAATCAGGAGGAAACATCACCAGGTGGGTAAGCACTAGTGAGTCAATATAAAAAAATAAAAAAAAACATGAATTAACTCCTCTTCTCACACTATATCGCGATTTTCGAATTCGGGAGTGCACGTTGCAAATGTGGTCTTACTGTGACTGCCGTTGAGGAAGCTGAAGCGAAGTCGCGGTCCCCCCCCCCCCCCCCCCCCCAACTGCTGTTACTGATAATTGCTGTGAGGGTGAGCTGATGTGATGAGACTGGGAATCGCTGATTTCATCATCCTCCTGATTGCTGGACACATATGGGAGTAAGTCACAATTTGAATCTTCAAAGACTTGGCAGAAGGCTTATGTCAAGAAGAACCCATACGAGAATGGGTTCAAGAGTATAATCACTAAGTAGAAGTTCGAATCAGTTTGTTTCTCTCAGGGTTGAAAGGCTTTCTTCGGACCTTGGAAAGGAGCCTTGAACAATCTTTTCTAACTAATGCCGGAAAAGGCCTAGATGCTCTTCCTATCAGAGATCTGGAAGTCTGTCCACTACCTCCCACCGTGAAGATGTTTCCACCAATGACGTACCTGTACGAGGAAAAAGGAAACGAATGTCTCCCATTCCGACGACCAGACGTTTTCCGGAAATTCTGGAAATTTTGTCTAACTTCACACAGCGTTCCCATGAGAAGGATAAAGTAGACGAGCAAAGTTTGAAAATTTGCAGATACACAAAAAAAAAGTTCAACTGTATGTGAAATCTTATGGGACTTAGCTGCTAAGGTCATCAGTCCCTAAGCTTACACACTTTTTTTTTTTTTTTTTTGTCATCAGTCTACTGACTGGTTTGATGCGGCCCGCCACGGATTCCTTTCCTGTGCTAACCTCTTCATCTCACAGTAGCTCTTCCAACCTACGTCCTCAATTATTTGCTTGACGTATTCCAATCTCTGTCTTGATCTACAGTTTTTGCCCTCTACAGCTCCCTCTAGTACCATGGAAGTCATTCCCTCATGTCTTAGCAGATGTCCTATCATCCTGTCCCTTCTCCTTATCAGTGTTTTCCACATATTCCTTTCCTCTCCGATTCTGCGTAGAACCTCCTCATTCCTTACCTTATCAGTCCGCCTAATTTTCAACATTCGTCTATAGCACCACATCTCAAATGCTTCGATTCTCTTCTGTTCCGGTTTTCCCATAGTCCATGTTTCACTACCATACAATGCTGTACTCCAGACGTACATACTCAGAAATTTCTTCCTCAAATTAAGGCCGGCATTTGATATTAGTAGACATCTCTAGGCCAGAAATGCCTTCTTTTCCATAGCGAGTCTGCTTTTGATGTTCTCCTTGCTCCGCCCGTCATTAGTTATTTTACCGCCTAGGTAGCAGAATTCCTTAACTTCATTGACTTCGTGACCATCAATCCTGATGTTAAGTTTCTCGCTGCTCTCATTTCTACTACTTCTCATTACCTTCGTCTTTCCCCGATTTACTCTCAAACCATACTGTGTACTCATAAGACTGTTCATTCCGTTCAGCACATCATTTAATTCTTCTTCACTTTCACTCAGGATAGCAATGTCATCAGCGAATCGTATCATTGATATCCTTTCACCTTGTATTTTAATTCCATTCCTCAACCTTACTTTTATTTCCATCATTGCTTCCTCGATGTACAGATTGAAGAGTAGGGGCGAAAGGCTACAGCCTTGTCTTACACCCTTCTTAATACGAGCACTTCGTTCTTGATCGTCCACTCTTATTATTCCCTCTTGGTTGTTGTACATATTGTATATGACCCGTCTCTCCCTATAGCTTACCCCTACCCCTACCATTTTATATTGTCGAACGCTTTTTGCAGGTCGACAAATCCTATGAAAGTGTCTTGATTTTTCTTTAGCCTTGCTTCCATTATTAGCCGTAACGTCAGAATTGCCTCTCTCGTCCCTTTACTTTTCCTAAAGCCAAACTGATCGACACCTAGCGCATTCTCAATTTTCTTTCCATTCTTCTGTATATTATTCTTGTAAGCAGCTTCGATGCATGAGCTGTTAAGCTGATTGTGCGTTAATTCTCGCACTTGTCAGCTCTTGTCGTCTTCGGAATTGTGTGGATGATGCTTTTCCGAAAGTCAGATGGTATATCGCCAGACTCATATATTCTACACACCAACGTGAATAGTCGTTTTGTTGCCACTTCCCCCAATGATTTTAAAGATTCTGATGGAATGTTATCTATGCCTTCTGCCTTATTTGACCGTAAGTCCTCCAAAGCTCTGCCGGCTGAAGTCGCCGTGCGGTTAAAGGCGCTGCAGTCTGGAACCGCAAGACCGCCACGGTCGCAGGTTCGAATCCTGCCTCGGGCATGGATGTTTGTGATGTCCTTAGGTTAGTTAGGTTTAACTAGTTCTAAGTTCTAGGGGACTAATGACCTCAGCAGTTGAGTCCCATAGTGCTCAGAGCCATTTGAACCATCCTCCAAAGCTCTTTTAAATTCCGATTCTAATACTGGATCCCCTATCTCTTCTAAATCGACTCCTGTTTCTTCTTCTATCACATCAGACAAATCTTCACCCTCATAGAGGCTTTCAATGTACTCTTTCCACCTATCTGCTCTCTCCTCTGCATTTAACAGTGGAATTCCCGTTGCACTCTTAATCTTACCACCGTTGCTTTTAATGTCACCAAAGGTTGTTTTGACTATCCTGTATGCTGAGTCTGTCCTTCCGACAATCATATCTTTTTCGAAGTCTTCACATTTTTCCTGGAGCCATTTCGTCTTAGCTTCCCTGTACTTCCTATTTATTTCATTCCTCAGCGACTTGTATTTCTGTATTCCTGATTTTCCCGGAACATGTTTGTACTTCCTCCTTTCATCAATCAACTGAAATATTTCATCTGCTACCCATGGTTTCTTCGCAGCTACCTTCTTTGTACCTATGTTTTCCTTCCCAACTTCTGTGATGGCCCTTTTTAGAGATGTCCATTCCTCTTCAACTGTACTGCCTACTGCGCTATTCCTTATTGCTGTATCTATAGCGTTAGAGAACTTCAAACGTATCTCGTCATTCCTTAGTACTTCCGTATCCCACTTCTTTGCGTATTGATTCTCCCTGACTAATGCCATGAACTTCAGTCTACTCTTCATCACTACTATATTGTGATCTGAGTCTATATTTGCTCCTGGGTACGCCTTACAATCCAGTATCTGATTTTGGAATCTCTGTCTGACCATGATGTAATCCAATTGAAATCTTCCCGTATCTCCCGGCCTTTTCCAAGTATACCTCCTCCTCTTGTGATTCTTGAACAGGGTATTCGCTATTACTAGCTGAAACTTGTTACAGAACTCAATTAGTCTTTCTCCTCTTTCATTCGTTGTCCCAAGCCCATATTCTCCTGTAACCTTTTCTTCTACTCCTTCCCCTACAACTGCATTCCAGTCGCCCATGACAATTAGATTTTCGTCCCCCTTTACATACTGCATTACCCTTTCAATATCCTCATACACTTTCTCTGTCTGTTCATCTTCAGCTTGCGACGTCGGCATGTATACCTGAACTATGGTTGTCGGTGTTGGTCTGCTGTCGATTCTGATTAGAACAACCCGGTCACTGAACAGTTCACAGTAACACACCCTCTGCCCTACCTTCCTATTCATAACGAATCCTACACCTGTTATACCATTTTCTGCTGCTGTTGATATTACCCGATACTCATCTGACCAGAAATCCTTGTCTTCCTTCCACTTCACTGACCCCTACTATATCTAGATTGAGCCTTTACATTTCCCTTTTCAGATTTTCTAGTTTCCCTACCACGTTCAAGCTTCTGACATTCCACGCCCCGATTCGTAGAACGTTATCCTTTCGTAGATTATTCAATCTTTTTCTCATGGTAACCTCCCCCTTGGCAGTCCCATCCCGGAGATCCAAATGGAGGACTATTCCGGAATCTTTTTCCAATGGAGAGATCATCATGACACTTCTTCAATTACAGGCCACATGTCCTGTGGATACACGTTACGTGTCTTTAATGCAGTGGTTTCCATTGCCTTCTGCATCCTCATGTCGTTGATCATTGCTGATTCTTCCGCCTTTAGGGGCAATTTCCCACCTGTAGGACAAGAGAGTGACCTGAACTTCTATCCGCTCCTGCGCCCTCTTTGACAAGGCCGTTGGCAGAATGAGGCTGACTTCTTATGCCGGAAGTCTTCGTCCACCAATGCTGATTATTTATCAAAATTTAGGCAGTGGCGGGGATCGAACCCGGGACCGAAGACGTTTTGATTATGAATCAAACACGCTACCCCTGTTTTTTTTTTTTTTTTTGATCGTTGTGTTTGGCCGTTGCGGACGTCGCAAGACATCCTGCTGAAGTTCGGTGATTGATCCTTCAACTCAGTTTTTTATTACAGAGGCCAATCGGCTCTCTGACCGAACACGCTGAGCTACCGCGCCGGCTGTCCCCTAGACCACGGCTACCCCTACACACTACTTAACCTAAATTATCGTAAGGACAAACACACACACCCATGCCCGAGGGAGGACTCGGACCTCCGCCGGGACCAGCCGCACAGTCCGTGACTGCATCGCCTAAGACCGCTCGGCTAATCACGCGCGGCGCAGATACACAAGTGGCTATATATTTTGCTTGTCGAAAAGTATCTGGAGATCACACACAACTCGATAACAGCTAGCGAATAGCTGAGAAGACCACCCAAAGTTTACTAACAGGCACATTGTCACCAATTCCGCCAGAGATTTCCCGTTCTACCATTGACGACACCCGTCTCCCATTCCACGGCTCATTGTCTGCGGAAGCTGAGCTATGAGGGTGGCCTGACCAACTGCCAACAGACCATGCAGCCTGTTAGCATGAAATCCTTGACTCTAAGTGAGCAACAGCTCTTCTAGAACAGGATTTTCCACTTGTTTTCACCCCAGGGAAACGGAATTTCCCTGATCAAGACCACATGCATTTAAGGGAAAAATTACTACAGGAATGAGATGTTAGATTGGGTATAGGGACGTGGGTTACCTACATTGCTACAAGCTGTTTCATAACCATTCATATAATCAGCACGTAATATGGGTGAAAAGTTGACAAGTAAAATGTGCATCGGAATGTAAATGAAGCAGAGGAATTACGGACGCAATTTCTGAAAGCAATAGCATAAACTGTGAGGAGAAAAGCCTAAAACAGCCGACACTTTCAAACGTAAATGGGATATATTCTGTACAATTTGCTAATTGAAAATCTGGAACAGAAGGGGTCATCAAAGAAAATGAAACAGGACATTGCATACGTAATAACACGTATGCAGGAAAGTAGGGTACGCGCAGGATTGAAAGAGTTTTATCGAATGTCTTTGTAGAATGTGATAATTAGCATCTGAAGCCATATATGTCATCACTAAGTTATTAAGGTGCCATCAACTGAAAAAGTTGTAACACTGTGCTAAGAACTGGCATCAAATACTTTCTTTTCGAAGTTATCATTTTGCAAAGTGACAGTCAGGCAATTGATTTGAGAAACAATGCGTCACGCAGCAATTATTTAATGAATATGATATACCGTAAATATCTGTCGAATGTTACTGGGCATAAAAATTTTCCCGAAGCATGTATTTCTCTCGGTAGGATGCACTACGCTGGAATTAATTTCTTTCGGATAAGGGAACAAAATTTTGGTACTATTAATATTTAAATTCAATGGCACCGTAAATTTATGCCTGAGAGGACAGTCCAACGCGGCAGTAATTACTGCAGTATCTGATCGAACGTATTATAATTTCAAGCACGGACATCGCTCTGCCATAAACGTAGCTGGCAAATAGAGAAACAAAATTCAACTCAACTGGTACCACTATATCATGTCACCGTAAAATTTTAGAACGTGTGGATAATATTGCAACTGAATCTCTGACCCGTATGTACCACTGAGGAATGAAAATATTAGCGGAACTTTTTCATGGCACAGCCGTTTGTATGCTTATATTTGCTCTCCACATTTCGTTTTATCTGCAACGGAGCGTACATCAATCAGTTACAAACTGGAAATATCTCATAACTAAGCGATGAAATTTTTTCACGGAGATGAAACTTTTGTGGGCTGTAGGTATGTTTGTGACATTGAATCAGAAATTCCCTAAGTGTTGGAAAAATCGGCATCCATAAATGTGAACTTACGACGATCGCATGACCTTTACCCTCTCATATTTCATTTAACTTCAAATTAAAAAAAAACTGTTATCACTTAAACAAAATTATTTCAAGATAATTTAATCGTATTTTCGAATGCGGCAAGATTATATAACGTAGTTTCAAAATTATTCAAATACAGATAATAGAATGGACCGGAATTTCTCCTGAGAATGACAACATGCTGTTGTAGGTACTGGTATTCAGCTAATAGAACGGAATTCGATCAAATTCTTTGCGGTACATACGTTACTTCACGACTGAGCGTTACACTGATCACAAAGTGTGTGAGCACTGACGATACAAAATGTCATTAAGTATTGTATACAAAGGGTATTCACAGCTGTTGAAAGGCATGATGTTAACAAGAATTCCGCTCACAGCTGGTAAAATTGTTGTTTTACTGACACACAAAAGGTTAGACGGCCTAAAGCAGCATGATCATGTGCAACCTACATGGTAAAGGGTAATAGTCAGTGTCTCAACTTTGTGGATGTTACAATTACTGAGGGTAATATCTAAAATATGCTCGCAGGACATAGGTGTAGCCATTTCTGCTAAGGTAGACTTATTATTAATCGAATATTATCTACGTTGCTTGGGCGAAGGAAGAATGCCAAGACATCATCCGTTAATTTCACAAAAATTACTGCTGGGTGGACCAAGTAATTATAGAGCTTTGTTTTAAAATTTTCCTGCATCTAAGAGAAGACGAAATATTTTATAGTGAGAGGACGCTACTTCTTTTTTTTAAAAAAAAGAAAGAAATTCTGGATTGTCTACATAACTGTCGCTAGTAACGTGATTAGTCGGGACGCACTGCAAATTACTGTGCGGTGAGGTATAAGGTGGCACTTTCGTACCAGTGTGATAACAGGGCATCCCCGCGTCGGCAATGGTAGAAGTGGCCCTCAGAAGCGACTAAGACGGGCTTGGAGGCTGATGAAACAGAATCTTCCGGACGCTGTGACGTCATTTACTCGCGACAAGCAGCTCTTGGTCGCTCCTTTTACATGACACAACAGAACTAAATTTTATTATGCACTAATACTTAATCGTATATACAATCAAAATTAGCCAGAATACACATTTTAATTCTAATTGATTACTGTGTAAGACCATAGCTTAGACACTACATACCTTTTGTTGATTTATTTAGCTTTCTGTTTTGTTCAACATCCCATCGTTGAACTTCTGTAATTAGTGTATGATTAATTAGATACTGTAATTAAGTGTAATCTCTGTAATATGCACCATATGAGCAAATGATATGTTTTTTTTTCTCACATAATCTCTTTGGTTGTCTTTAAAATTGATTAATTTCATTTAAATAATTTTGTGTAGAACTACCAATATGTTCAAATAATATGTTTTGTTTGAAGTGATTGATTGCTGTTATGTAATTGCTGATACTCACTTAGGGTTCTTAGTTATTTTGTATGTAAAAGGTGGTGTGGTTCCCCTCGGGAACGGAACTGTGTAGCGCGCGCAAAATGTGGTTAGCATGGATAGAAAGGTGGAACAAAGAGTCAATCGGGGACGAGCTACCAAACTGTCAACTGTTCGTGCAATAGTTTGGTATTGTGCTGGTGCCGAGAGAGGCTTTAGGTGCCGCTCTCCAATGCCTCGGATGGACGGATAAATAGCTGGAACTGTTCTGGAATTGGTACCTATCATCGTCACCAAGAAATGACAGAGTCTAGCAATTCTACCCGCAAATCCCCCTACCAACATGCACTCGTCACCACATTGCGCAATCACTGAAAAGGAACCAAGGAATTGTAAACATGTAAAGTGAAGGATCAGCTCATTGGATGTGTGCTCAAATATAAGCTAACTTATAACTGAATTTATGTACCTACCACGATTTTTTCCTTATCACAACACCTCTCAGTTCCTCTCAGTTTGAAATATGATTACCAATTGTCCTTGTTGTGCAAAAAATGAAAGCCTTAAAGCCAAACACTTAATTAAATAATATTGTTTGAGATTTGGTAAGAAGGGAGTATTCAGATTTGGTAAAATAGTGTGAGGTAGTAAATGTAGCTTTGTGAGAGCCTCCCAGTAATTGAAACAGTCCAATTTAAAGTTTTGTGGACTTTCAAAGTTACTTATTCAATCATTGACTTGAAAGCAGAAGACTGTAGTAATAAAGACAATTTGCTGTTACTTTTAAAAATCAAAAGTTCTTAAAACTGAAGCTTATAAGGTATTGCTTAGTTAATGATCATAGTGCTGCCTGTTTTAAATTTTAAAAGGTGAGTCAGTTTTTTACAAATTTGCCAATATTGTGTCTCACTGCAGTAAAAGTCGTGAACTGCATTTGTGGAAAGTTATATACTCATGTCTGCTAAGTGCTTGTCTCTCTTGTGTATTGGAAGTGCATATTAATAGTGTAACAGGATCCACAGTTTGTCTACTGTGCTTATGCTAGGTTACAAGTTACAGAAAGACCACTGTCTATGACAACAATAACTTCTTTATTCAAAAGACAGTGAGAAGTAATTTGTTAGTGAACTCCATTTAATTTTCATTCTAAATAGAAAGGTGTTTAGTAGTGAGAGACTTAATCTATCCACAATAACCAATTTTGCTGTGAACCATATCTATATTTCATGTCAGATAGGAATATGTTTGAAAAGTAATATTGATCGTATGTCCAATTTATGATTCTACAGTGAATATTAATAGTAACGTTATTGAGACCACTCATTTTGACTAAGTCCTCAACGTAATAGTGTGTTTCGTTATCTGTTATATTATTGCAAATAGTTTGTTCTGCTTCGTCAGCTCCAATCTTAACGTGAACATATGCAGGTGCCAGAGTTGATTGCACTATCGTGTGATAAAGTATAGGCTGTATCTGTCCATTAAAGTTACTCATAATTAGTTTCTTGAACAAAAAAAATGTTACTTATTCTTATGCCTAATTAGGCTGGCGACCGTTTTTATTATAATTTTGGACAGTGAAGATAAGCAAATTATTGTTTGTTACTGTTTAAATATTTACGTAATTCTGACTTTCATTTCCGATAAGCTACCTCCGTTAGGTACATCACTGTCAACACAACTAAATTCCTTTCAGAGGGTAACACTGCGCTGTTGCTTTATACCATAATTACTTTAACAAGATACTTTCATTTTACGATATGCCTACAACTTTAAGGTTATGATATAACACTAGCAGGCGGTAGTGATATAATTGGACATGAATTGTGCACTTTTTAAAATCTAAAACTTCCTCCTACCTCTAATATATTCAAAATTATTTTTCTTCTATTTTGTGAAGTATTTTTAAATTTTTCGAAGACTTGTGATGCTGTCGCCGACTGCCCCCTTCAGTATGTGATTGTTAATGCACATCGGGGATTATTCAAGTAAAGGTGTACTTCAAATCTTTTTTGTAATGACCTGCAGGTTTGCTCTACATATTTATTAGGGAAGTCATTGCATGTAATGCACTATACACCCACCCCCATTACATTTATTAAATACCGTTTCAACTTCTACCTGAGTTTACTACAGTAATTAGATCCGAGGAAGTGAAATACGTTGTAATGATGTTCTTAAGTCTCATATATCTGTTTTTTTCAGATACTGCATCCAAATATGGTATACTACTAATAATGGAGCGTTCCTTTCTCTGATCGTCAGCTATAAGCATTGTCAGATCAGTCTCTTAACCAATTTGGGAAAGAGCATTTTTCTTATTTAATATAATGTATAGCGTATAATCATCAAAACGTCATCCGACTCGAACCCCACCACAGAAACTTCCGGAATAAAACGTCACCCTCGTTCTGCCAACGGCTTTGTCAAAAAGGGTGGTGGAGCGGACAGAGGTTCAGGATGCTATGTCGCCCGTGGGGTGGGACACTGCCCCTAAAAAGTGGAAGACTTAGCAATGATCAACTGCATGAGGATGCAGAAGGCAATGGAAACCACTGCATTACAGATGCATAATGTGTATCCTCAGGATACCTGACCTGTAATTGAAAAAGTGTCATGAATAATCTCTCTACAGGCAAAAGATTCCGGAGCACTCCCCCATTCGCATTTCCTGAAGGGTACAACAAAGCGGGAGGTGACCATGAAAATAAGATCGAATAAGCAACGAAAAGATAGCGTTCCACGAGTCGGGGCGTGGAACGTCAAAGATGTGAACCTGGTAGGGAAGCTAAAAAATCTAAAAATGGAAACGCAAACGCTCCATCTAGATATAATTGGAGCTACTGAAGTGGAATGGGAATAAAACAAAGGTTTCTAGTGAGATGAGTACGGGGTAGTACCAGCACCAGCAGAAAGTGTTGTAAATGGAGTAGGATTCGTTATGAATAGGACAGAGAGTGAGTTATTCTGAACAATTCAGTGATACGGTCGTTCTCATGAAAATGGACAACATACAAACACCGACAACTATCGCTCAGGTACGTATGCCCACATCGCAAGTCGAAGATGAAGAAGTGGAGAAAGTATACGAGAATATTGAACGGATGATTCTGTACGTACAGGTAGATGAAAAGCTAATAGACATGAGAGACTGGAATGTGGTTGTAGGGGAAGGAGAAGAAGAAACGGTTACGATAGAATATTTGATTGGTGATAGGGATGAGAGAGGAGAAAGACTAATTAAGTTCAGCAATAATTTTTAGCTAGTAATTGGGAATCCTATGTTCTAGAAACACAGGAGGAGTAGGTATACTTGGAAAAGGCGGGGAGGTACGGAAAGATTTCAGGTTCCATCGTGGTCACGAAGAGATTCCGAAATTAGATGTTGGTTTGCCACGCGTACACAGGAGCGTATATAAACGCAGATAACAATTTAGTAGGTAAGAAGAGTAGGCTGAAATTTAAGAGACTAGTCAAGAAGAATAAATGCGCAGAGAAGTGGAATATACAAGTACTTAGGAATGAAGATATACTATTTAAGGAAATATATATGAAAGAAATGTTGGAAATCAGAGTTACCAAAAGCGTTGTATCTACATCAACTGACATCAGTTCGTAAACAATTATGCCGAGTGTTAATCTTGATTTTAAATTGACTTAATAGTTATTTATTGTGCTCCA
Organism: Schistocerca americana; assembly: GCF_021461395.2. NCBI lineage: Eukaryota > Metazoa > Arthropoda > Insecta > Orthoptera > Acrididae > Schistocerca > Schistocerca americana. Next base: position 899,932,768 of record NC_060121.1, read on the forward strand.
AGAAGTTGGAGGTGTCCTGAACGATGCGATAAGTTTTTTAATCTTATCTACAAATATCAGGGCCCATTCTGCAGTTTGCTTTACATCATTTAGTTGACGCTTTCGTTGTCTTACGTCTTACAATTTCGTAGCACTGTTTGAATTTATGCAACGAGCCACTGCTTCCCTTCAAATCACTGTAATCTATGGCGCGCGCAAGTTGATGTGCATAACGTAATACTGACGCTACGACTTATTTTAGAAGCTAGAAAAGGCTAACCTACTTTTCTAGCATTTGTAGACTTAGAGAAAGCTTTTGACAATGTTGACTGGAATCTCTCTTTCAAATTCTGAAGGTGGCAGGTGTAAAATACAGGGAGCGAAAGGCTATTTACAATTTGTACAGAAACCAGATGGCAGTTATAAGAGTCGAGGGACATGAAAGGGAAGCAGTGGTTGGGAAGGGAGTGAGACAGGGTTGTAGCCTCTCCCCGATGTTATTCAATCTGTATATTGAGCAAGCAGTAAAAGAAACAAAAGAAAAATTCTTAGTAGGTATTAAAATCCATGGAGAAAAAATTAAAACTTTAAGGTTTGCTGATGACATTGTAATTCTGTCAGAGACAGCAAAGGACTTGGAAGAGCAGTTGAACGAAATGGACAGTGTCTTGAAAGGAGGATATAAGATGAACATCAACAAAAGCAAAACGAGGATAATGGAATGTAGTCTAACTAAGTCGAGTGATGCTGAGGGAATTAGATTGGGAATTAAAGTAGTAAAGGAGTTTTTCTATATGGGGAGAAAAATAACTGATGATGGTTGAAGTAGAGAGGATATAAAATGTAGACTGGCAATGCCAAGGAAAGCGTTTCTGAAGAAGAGAAATTTGTTAATATCAAGTATAGATTTAAGTGTCAGGAAGTCGATTCTGAAAGTATTTGTATGGAGTGTAGCCATGTATGGAAGTGAAACATGGGCGATAAATAGTTTGGACAAGAAGAGAATAGAAGCTTTCGAAATGTGGTGCTACAGAAGAATGCTGAAGATTAGATGGGTAGATCACATAACTAATGAGGAGGTACTGAATAGACTTGGGGAGGAGAGGTGTTTGGTGGCACAACTTGAAGAAGGGATCGGTTGATAGGACATGCTCTGAAGCATCAAGGGGTCACCAGTTTAGTATTGGAGGGCAGCGTGGTTGGTAAAAATCGTAGAGGGAGACTAAGATACACAAAACAGATTCAGAAGGATGTAGGTTGCAGTAGGTACTGGGAAATGAAGAAGCTTGCAGAGGATAGAGTGGCATAGAGAGCTGCATCAAACCAGTCTCAGGACTGAAGACCCCAACAACAACAACAAAATTGGTCACTCTCATGCACATCTTATAAATTATATCGAGCATCCTTGAAAAGCGCAAGCACCAGTTTACCAATTTTTGTAACAAGTGCACCTTGTTGTGTCATGAATATCCGTGGTTTTCATTGTGTTACACAGTCATAATCCTGTTGAATTATTCGAAACTTTTCATCCTTAATTTTTTACACTATGCTGCGGTTTATTTTCTATGTACGTAATTGTGTTTAGTACCCGATCCGTCGACAACGATAGTCCTTCACTACGTTTCACTGGAGCCGGGATTTGTGGCTCCTGTTCGACAAGGGTGTTGAACAACACGGCGTGACACTAGGTGCAATATCACTTACACTTGTTAAGCACGTATCGTCATCATTGTACTCCTCATGCACGTTGTCCGCACAGTCGAGCGTATGTGATACCACATTTTCCTCTGACTCATTTTGCGAAATTGGTTGGGTATCTTTCTGACGAAATGTCAACTTCGGCAACTGTTCAAATGGTTCAAATGGCTCTGAGCACTATGGGACTCAACTTCTAAGGTCATTAGTCCCCTAGAACTTAGAACTAGTTAAACCTAACTAACCTAAGGACATCACACACATCCACGCCCGAGGCAGGATTCGAGCCTGCGACCGTAGCGGTCTCGAGGTTCCAGACTGCAGCGCCTAGAACCGCACGGCCACTTCGGCCGGCTCGGCAACTGTTGTAGTAGATATGATGCAAGATTTGTTTTGTTCGTCGTTGACATTGCTGTGCTTTGTATTAACGCTACTAGTGTAGTAGCACTGTTATGAGTTATTCGTAGACTAAGCAATTCAGCTACACTTCATAGTCTCTAGCTGTGCTCATCATCGAATACTTCCAGTCTTGCCCCTGTTTCTGTTAGCAGCCAGTATTGTGGTTGCATGGTAGACAATTTTAGGCATTGAATGACGTAAACATCTTTGACCTTGCACACAAGGGGTTCCTTGTCATCAGTCTAATACTTTCTTCCCATTAACGTGCGGTTTAAGGCACCTTGTCACGGTCCGTGTGGCTCCCCCCGTCGAAGGGTTCGAGTCCTCCCTCTGGCATGTGTATATGTTGTCTTTAGCGTAAGCTAGTTCAAGTTAGATTAAATTGTGCGTAACCTTATGGACCAATGACCTTAGCAGTTCAGTCCCATAAGACCTTACCACCAATTTTCTATTTTCTCTTCCAAATAAAGCTCTCTCCTCAGGAGCTACATATTCCCCCGGAACTGGCATACTTCTATTGCACCAGTAAACTCTTGAAAATTCATGTTTGCTTTAAATTCAAAAAGTTTCTCATTTTCTCCTTTGTCTAGTATGGGTACCCTTGTCAGAACTGAAAACCAGGTTTGTTCTCTGTCAACAATCCAGTTTCAAGTATTCAAGGTAATCTGAAGTTACGAAAAACTAGAGCCTAACTATCATAGTTCTTGCCATTTATATTCATAAGAGAGAGCATGTAACGCCGGAAATGCATATCCTCCTATTTCCATCTCTTGTACTATAAATTTTTTTCCTTATTTTGTTACCTGAACATATGACATTTCTATGTCTTTATATATTACAATTGTTGTACTATTCGTATATATATATATATATATATATATATATATGCATTTATGTCGATGTATAATTGGTTTATTGGTTTGTTTTGTAAATATTATTTGTATTTGTATGTTGAGTCTGGCATAGGGAAAACCATGCTATCGAACGATTTCATCGATAGGTCGTGTGGCGAACCAAAGTGTTTAGGATCTTTGGTAGTGTGAACTCGGCCGCGTGGAGCGCGGGCAGAGCAGAGGAGAGTCTGGCTGGGGTGGGGCAGTGGAGCAGGTGTGTTGTGTGACGCTCCCGCGAGTTGCCGCGCTTTCGGGGTTTGGCAGCATGTAATTGGCTCGACTTGCTATGACAGTTTCTGACAAGGTGTCGCGGACGGGAAGCATTAGCTGACGCACATCAAGAGCCCGTTTCGCCTGGTGACCGTGTCGAGAAGAAGGCACGCCAACATCCAGATTCTGCAACAGCGATGGCCGACAATGAGTGACTGTCGCCACCTCCCCTATCGACGACTGCAAACCCTCAATCAACCAACAAGCAAGACTAAAAGCACGTAAAGTTTTAGAACTGTTTGCATCACAAAAATACAGCAACTTAGCATGAACCTTTGTTGCTCATTGTCCCAATTGCATTACCAAGCAGGGTCCCTTCCTTTTCTGGAATGAATCCGAGTGTCGTTGAAATTCATACGCCAGCATTAAAGTAATATCATTCCATTTCTCTGCCTTAATTTCAAAGTTCAGTTAAAGTATTTATAGCTGGCTACAATATTTAGATTACACAAGCAGAAAGTAAGAGTGCAAGTTTTGTTACCATATTTTAGCTGACCTGTGACTGCAGCTCAGCTTGGTACGTACTAAATTTTACTATTGTTAATTGTTCAGAATCATTTAATTCAAGTTCAAAGTTAAATCTCTTATTTCTAAATTGCGTAGATTCAAGTAGCTTTTGAAATGATTGTTGAGGTACCCCAAGACTAACCTTATTTTACTGTATTTCGTAGTGCTTCAGAAACAAAGCTCACTATTAATTGCAGTCACTAAATTAACTTTTAATTTTCCCATTTTATTAATTCTTTTGCTAAATTAAGTCAGAGTGTTGAGAAATTTGTTACTTCTGACAGACATTCAGTTTTCACACAACATGTGTCAACCTTCAGTTGCCACGCTTTCAGTGCTAAATATATGTGCATTGATCTTTCATTTTCACTTACTATAGTAGTTGTCCATAGGACTGGCGACCGTAATTTTCCCCAAATCTCAAATATCTAATTAACGCCAATTAATTGTTAACGTAACGACCGCACATTTACTTTCTTTATTAGTTTTACCCTTTTCTCTAAATTAATTTTCACCAATTTCATTTGCATTTTTCCTTTCATTTAGATGTAATCCTTTCCTCCCTCTTTACAGACAAATTAACTTCGGTGACAACTACTTTTCCCAAATTTCCATTAGGTGCACGCGGTTTAATTATTCACTGTCACTCAGGTCGATAAGTGAGGGGGAGGTTACAAGCACTTGCTCTTTCGTCGATTTATTTTTGGATCCAACAGCAGCTACAAAATACATGGCATTTAGTGGAAGACTCCCGCTTCTTAACATATGTTATGATACCGAATTCACTTGTACACTCATTAAGTAGCACTTTCACCAGAACTCCGAGTACTTCCGCTTTTATTATAGGTGTAGCAGTTCCTCAACTTCTTCTTCCTCTTCATCCAACACATCATGGATTGGGTGTCAGTTGACTTGACTCATAGTACGATCCAATGCAACTTGAATTGCAGTGGGTAACAAGTCACATCAAGTTATTATGCATTGCTAGATATTGCAGTCAGTGTTGCCAATATGCCATCACAGACGTTTAAGATGTTTCGAAAGGTCACTAGCCTAATCTTTTTCCATACGGCTTACAGCAGCCTGTCTGAAGACATAGATACTGCCAACAAGTAAAATCCAAACACCTTTTCCTCCATATCTGTCATACCTGAAGGTAACAGATAAATTAAAAAGTGTAACGGCCTACACTATCAGAAATTACATGTGACTGCTTATTCTCTTGCTAGATATGTCTGTTACCTTTTACAGAACGATTGCACACAAAATCACTCTGTATCTGTCACAGCGAAAGTGTCTCTCCTGTTTCTGTTGTTAATTTGGAGCACGAGAAAAATCCGACGTAAATCTGTTGTAAATCACACTGATATTCGACAGCCGTGGGAAAGTATTCACGACATTTACATTGTAAATAGATTACGGCAGTCCTCTTTGTTTGACTGGGGGATGTCGTCACGCATCAGGTACACAGATTAATGTAAATCCACCGAATCACTGAATTACTGATTCCGTAATTCTGTTTAACATGCAAATAGGATTTGTCAATTCCTAAGTAACCACACAGTCACTTGCTATTCAAAATAGTCGATAACGCTACGAGTAATCGTCTTACAGCATCATCAGCACGCTAAATCTCAGCGCGCATAATCCTCCACTGGTCTGAAATGTACTTACGTCTTCTTAGTGGTCATTAAGTGTTCGAATGTCTAAACACTAAGAGTCTAGTTTTGAGCTCATTCTTCAAATATCGATATAAATATCTACAAGATTGTTTGCCAGCGGTATTTGTAAAGTAATTTGTGGTACTTCACTTTGCGAGGAAGTGTACTTACTTTCTCAGTGTTGTCAGAACAATTGGCAAGTTTGCATGATTTTGAATGTATTCACAGGTGGCAACAAAATTTTTGGGAGGGACTAGCAGTTACCGACTGACGTCTATCATATCGCTACAACTGTATTTACATCACCCTTCTGCAATATTATCAATGTTAAGAATACCTGTGATAAGGCGTTTGTTTGAGTGTTGATTGATGACAGAATAATTCTAAAGTTTCACGAATCATAGCTTGCTAATAAGCTGACCAGCAAACAGGATAATAAGTAACCACAGCGATAAATTGTGTATTTCGTTTTATTGACTGTTTCTTATAGAGTGCATTGCTTGCACGCTGTATTCATGTAGCTTATACATGTTGAAGATGTTACGTAATTATTTCGCACTACAGTGCAAACGATGTGCCTGGCTTCGTCGTAAAATACTGTCAACATGGAATGTCATCGAAGATCATGCAGTACGGTACAATATAATAAATTAATTAGGAGACAGACACACCTGGAAGATCAAAGCTGAACAGATTAAAACTGTATGCCGGACCGAGACTCGAGTTCGCAGGAGAGCTTCTGTGAAGTTTGGGAGGTAGGAGACGAGGTACTGGCGGAATTAAAGCAGTGAGGAAGGGTCGTGAGTCGTGCTTCGATAGCTCAGAAGGTAGAGCACTTGCCCGCGAAAGGGAAAGCTCACGATTTCGAGTCTCGGTGCGGCACACAGTCTTAATCTACCAGGAAGTTGCAATTATTTTAAAATTCCACCTCCCCATTCTCCTCTTCTCTTCTTAGTTCCATATAATTACAGCGGAACCCGCAAGTGTTCATGTCAGTAGGGGTAAGGCATTTTTCGCACTCGAGAATGTTATCTGCTATTTGTTTTCTGGCCGGCCGAAGTGGCCGCGCGGTTCTGGCGCTGCAGTCTGGAACCGCGAGACTGCTACGGTCGCAGGTTCGAATCCTGCCTCGGGCATGGATGTGTGTGATGTCCTTAAGTTAGTTAGGTTTAACTAGTTCTAAGTTCTAAGGGACTAATGACCTCAGCAGTTGAGTCTCATAGTGCTCAGGGCCATTTGAACCATTTTTTTTTGGTTTCTCCTTTTGGTTTCGATAGTGAACCTGTTGAATGTTATAAACGAGGCTAAGAGTGTATCAGAATGAAACCTGCTTTTTACATTCTCAGAGTTTAGGCTTTTTCGCCATTTACGTTATGTGAAGTTGGTGTCATTCTCTCTTTGAAGTTCACTGTACATTAATAAGCTTCATAATGCCAGAAGTCTGAAATACTGTGGTAGAAGGACTGATTGACTTTATTTAGAGAAATTCGAACTAAGACGTAAACGAAAGTCATATTTTATTTTTGTTCAACAGCACGTGCCACTGTTCCCACTATAAAATTTCGCTTCAGGTATGTCCCAACAGTATCACATTTATGGCATCTAATGCGTGCGACGCGGATGAAGTATCACCTGCGCTTCCACTCCTCCTATGCAAAGATTTTGCTCCTCATTTGGCATAGATTCGAAGACTTCGGAATTTTTTGCATGCTTGCTTCATCAAGCGCGATTCAGAGCGCATCGGCAACAGCTTCGTGATTGATCTTTACTTATTTCTTTTCACATTGTCCGCCACCGGTAGCTGAGTACTAGCCGGCACGGTAGCTCAGCGTGTTCGGTCAGAGGGTTAGCAGCTCTCTGTAATAAAAAAAACTGAGTTAATCGGTCAACAACGAACTTAAACGGATGTCTTACGAAGTCCGCCCCGAGCAGATGCAAGGAACGAAAGCGAACAAAATGAGATTAAAGGAAAAAAAAAGTAGTCAGCGCGTCAGAATGTCAATCCTAAGGGTCCTGGTTGGATTCCCTGCTGGGTTGGGGATTTTCTCGTCTCAGGAACTGGGTGTTGTGTTGTCCTAATCATCATCATTTCATCCCCATCGACGCGCAAGTCACGGAAGTGGCGTCAAATCGAAAGACTTGCACACGGCGAACGGTCTACCCGACGGGAGGCCGTACTCACACAACACTTATTTTTCATTTTCAAATTGGTATCTTTGTAAGAATTACTTTCACGTCCCATACCTCTGGTCGTAGATGAGTCGCATTTAGCAAAGTCACAGTTCTCCCATCGATTTCTCCATTGCTTTACAAAAGAAACTCATGACAACAAACAACTTCGAAAGGTAGGCTAAATATTTGTGTGCATCGTTCGAACAAAACCTAAACAAGACTGCTCTGTCGGTGAAACTAGTAGGAACAAGGATGAGAGCCAGAGGGAAGCATTTATAGACGATGGCTAAGTTAGGTACGCTGAGGTGACGAAAGTCATGGGATAGCGATATGCAAATGTACGGATGGCAGTAGTGTTACATCCGCAAAGTACAAAGGGCAGTGCAGTGGCGGAGTTATCATTTGCATTCGGGTGATTTATATGAAAAGGTTTCCCACGTGATTGGGGTCGCAGGACAGGAATGGGCATACTTTGAACGCGGAATGATAGTTGGAGCTAGGGGCCTGGGTCGTTCCATTTCGGAAATCGTTAGGGAATTCAGTATCTAACGAATTTCAGGCACTGCCACTCACCACAGACAACGCAGTGACCGACGGCCTATGCGTAACAACCGTGGGCAGTGGCGTTTATGTGGAGTTATCAGTGCTAACAGACAAGCTACTCAGCGTGCAAAACTGCAGGAATCGGTGTGGGACGTATGCGAACGTATCTGTTCGGACAGTGCGGCGAAATTTGGCGTTAAAGGACTATGGCGGAAGGCTATCGGGACGAGTACCTTCACTAACAGCGCGACATCGGCTGCAGCGACTCTTCTGGGTTCGTGACCATGTCGAATGGACTTTCTACGACTCGGAGACCGAGGCCTAATCAGCTGAAGCTCGGTTTCTGTTGGTAAGAGCCGATGGAAGGGTTCGAGTTTGGTGCAGACCCTTCGAGCCATGGGCCCAAGCTGTCAACAAGGCAGTGTGCAAGCTGATGGTGGCTCCATAAAGATTTCAATTGGGTCAAATGGCTCTGAGCACTATGGGAGTTAACTGCTGAGGTCATCAGTCCCCTAGAACTTAGAACTACTTAAACCTAACTAACCTAAGGACATCACACACATCCATGCCCGAGGCAGGATTCGAGCCTGCGACCGTAGCGGTTGCACGGTACCACAGTGTAGCGCCTAGAACCCCTCGGCCACCCCGCCGGCCATAAGGATTTGAGCTGTCTCTATATGGAATGTACTGGGGCAGTGACAAGGCAGCTGCGTTCGGTTCCTTGGAGACAATCTACAACCATTCGTGGACTTCGCTGCGAAACAACGATGTAATATTTATGCTCAAGAATGCGCCATGTTACCGGCCCAAAACTGTTCGCGTTTGGTTTGGAGAACAATCTGGACATTTCGAGTGAATGATTTGGCCAACCAGATAGCCCGACATAAATCGCATCGAACATTTATGGGATGTAATCGAGAGGTCAGTTCGTGGGAAAAATACCACACCGGCCACACTTCCGCAGTTAGGGATGGCTATAGAGGTTGCGTGGTTCAATATTTCAGTAGGAGAGTTTGAACGACTTTTTGATTCCAAGTAACATCCGAATGCTGCACTAAGCCTTGCAAAAGGAGATCCGACTTACCATTTGACTTTTGTTACCTCAATGTATTATTCTGCAATACCGAATAGTCTTAATCGTTGGTAGGCAACATTGGGCAACTACCTGCAACAGCTTGTAACATGAGCAATATTGCCCAGCCATATCGCATTGCTGCAGTCCATTGCCGGCATATCATAAAATGGTTCAAATGGCTCTGAACACTGTGGGACTCAACATCTGGGGTCATCAGTCCCCTAGAATTTAGAACTACTTAAACCCAACTAACCTAAGGACATCACACACATCCATGCCCGAGGCAGTGTTCGAACCTGCGACCGTAGCGGTCACGCGGTTCCAGACTGTAGCGTCTACAACCGCTCGGCGACTCCGGCAGGCGCCATATCATAGAAATGTTTACGGCAACGCTATTTCTACCAAATATTTCCGTAAAGTACGGCTTTGTAAACGTACCTTAAGATAATGTATAACACTATAGAGTTGTTTCAGAATCTAAATCATTTTGTGTCGTGTAAGAAATGCAACTCACATTTTGGTCATGTGTCTAATGCAATAAATAATCAAAAACAGCATCTGAAATTGTTTATCCATTTACGGACAAGTCATGTAATGGAGAAAACAATACTAAAGAAAAAACTGATTCCTATTACTTGTTTTCTTAAAAGAGACATTTGTGTTTGACTCGCCCTTTTCTTGTGACATTTCATCGCGGGTACCGTATTTTATGAGTTTCGATTCTCTCACATTCGGTTTCCATTCTTTCATAAGGTGCAGATAACTTGTTTTTACATCCTGCAACGCACAAAGCTATAAGTAAACTACCTTAATCCATCACTTCTCACATACATGTCATTCTTGGCTACGGAAAAATTAAGACAGCCAACACCACCTTTGCTTCTTACCGATCAGATGAGTTTCCTGTCAGCCCGTTATAGAGCTGTTCATGCTCAAATGTGGTGCTTGTTTGCGGTAGTGGCATTAATGAAAAGAAGACTGTTGTACAACAGTTACTCAATAAACGCCATCCACTGTCCATTTGCATAGGTTGACAGTAGTTCCAACGCCGACGGCATCCTACTTTTACCGACAAGTACCAATTAGCGGCTACACAGCTCGCAGAAGTGAACACCCTTTCAGCAAATGATAAGAAATGTAACACAATACGCTATGTACTTTTATTTAGCGCCTGACAGTTGGTAACTATTATTTTAAGTTTGAAAGAGGAGTCTATTGTCGACTTTTTTGTCGTGTAACAGTTTTGCTACACTAATAACCAGTTGAGGTCTATGGAGATCTGCGAATCTAGTGTGTGGGAACTGGGAGTGTGACTTTTTTCGGTCCATAGGAAGGCAACATGTTCAATTCGGAACTCTCACTATGTACATCCTTCTTAGTGGAGGGGGTTTACACATGTAGTAGTTCCGTCAATCAGTCGACTGGGAGCTTCAATTCATAGTATGATACCTTATTAGTAATGGCCGGATTTGTTTGACATGTAATCTTCCTTTCCATTTGAGGTATACATTGTTTACAAGTACTAAAATCCGTAATGTTCTGCCAGTCAAAGTGAAAGTAGTCCACACTCGTGGAACTAGTGTAGGGAAGGACGTACAGGAATCTATTTTAGGAGAGGTTCTACTGGAGGCAGTTTACCGTTACCTGTTTCAAACCTCATAGAATGAAGGCTTTCAGGGCAGGTGTTGTCATCAACACTTCCGGTCTGAGATGCCGTGGTCCATACATAAAGCTCTCGCCTGACGTTTAGACTTCGACTGCGGAAGGCATCCCCCGAGGACAAGCGCCGAACTGCAACGAGAGCACGAGTAAGCGCCGTATATATAAGCCATCCAGAGGGCGCCCCTGTCAATCTCGTGACGTCGGCTGTGCTATAATCTATGGTATTGCCAACTTTCTCAAGTGAAATTAATCATTGTCAAGCTGTTGCTGCAATGTTGACATTCATATCTTATCCTGCATAATGCCTCCATCTTTTCTATTAAAATTATTCCAGTGTTTGGCAATCTCAATAGCCTCTCTGTACATTCGCGCATAATAATGCGACGTCTTTGCTATGACGGTCGTCTCACTAAACTTTATTTCATGATCACCTACCTAAAACACATGATCTGCTATAGTCGTTTTATCAATTTGTCCTATGGCTTCTGCAGTAGAAGGCGAAACGTCAGGGGAGAGTTTTATGTATGGACCACGGCATCTCAGCCCGGAAGTGTTAAGTGATGTTTCAACCCTGTTATGTTCAAGAACAATGACCATTATTATGAATGCTTATACAGAGCAGGGGTTGAACTTGTGTTGTTACGGATGAAAGGAAGGAAGAGGGTGAAACCCTGTGTCGCCATATAGCCTACTGCTCAAGAAAAACACCACGGGGCCCACCGAGTTTACGGCCTGCTCCGGACGGATGGATCACCATCAATAATATCACACCACTTTCCAACAGTGTTACACCACCACAGGTGGTGGTGGTGGTGGTGGGGGTGATGGTCACACTCACACACTTTATGAGACTCCGCAGAGTGGTTTGGAATTAAATCAAAGACGGCGGCTGTGGCCGAGCGGTTCTAGGCGCTTCAGTCTGGACCCGCGCTGCTTCTACGGTCGCAGGTTCAAATCCTGCCTCGGGCATGGATGTATGTGATGCCCTTAGGTTCGTTAGGTTTAAGTAGTCCTAAGTCTAGATCACTGATAACCACAGATGTGAAGTCCCGTAGTGCTTATAGCCATTTGAACTATTTGAATTAAATCAAAGAGATTGGCGCTAAGATTAGCGAATCTTCACGGTACCAACTCTTTTCCACTTGCCGGCACAAATAGTGCCAGTAAAAGTTTTCCAGCAGGAGTAGAGCCAGCTTCACTCCGAGTCGAGCACCAGGACAAAAGCATGCGTTGACGACCTCGGCTGCAGAAGTGGGTCACTATGGCTATAAAAATGTAAATTTAATGTATTTTGGCCACTTTTCTGTGCCCCGTAGCCGATTGGTCAGAGCGTCTGATTCTCATTTGGGTGACAAGGTTTTAATTCCTGGGGCTGCCAGAGATTTTTCCCTTGTGGGAGGACAAATGGGACGCACTCAGTCTAGTGATGCCGATTGACGAGCTGATCCAATGGGAAGTAGCGGCTCCAATTTCTGAAGAGTCGATAACATCTTGGAGAGCGGTATGAAGTCATACCACATCCGCACGACGCCAGATGCCAGAGATGCCACAGCAGCCGGTCGACATCGCATTGTCTTCCGGAGTTTGGTTTTCAGATGTTGCTCTTAATATTTTACTTCATTTTATATATCTGTGTTTAAAGCCATACTGGCATCACATTCATTCTTTTAACGTTGCCAAGAACGAATAGTGTTCGTACTATTAGAAAAAACACCACAACAAAAAAAGTATGGACTAACGTCGGTAGCTTGTACCAGATATGGGTATTGAAAGAAAAATATTGATATTCTACCAACATTAAAATCCATTATTTGTAAAATATCGATATTCGTTGCCGATTTTTTTATTCGTTTTTGAAACTAAAGGATAATATCCAAGTGCACACAACAGGTGTTTCAGGAAATGTTGAAAATGATTGTCCAACTACAAGGAATTGTTATCCGACAACAGATGTTCTCTGACTTTCCAAGCACTTTCCCACTGCAGTAGCTCTAAAATCATTATGAAACAATTTTCCGCCACGTGGCATAGCCGCGTTATCGTAGGCGCCTTGCCGCGGTTCGTGTGGCTTTCCCCCGTCAGAGGTTCGAGTCCTTTCTCGGGCATGTGTGTGTGTGTGTGTGTGTGTGTGTGTGTGTGTGTGTGTGTGTGTGTGTTGTCCATAGCGTAAGTTAGATTAAGTAGTGTGTAAGACTAAGAAACGATGACCTCAGCAGTTTGGTCCCGCAGGAACTTCACAAATTTCCAAAACAATTTTCCTCTATCTTCAAAGAATGGGGTTTCTTAAAGAAAAACACTGGGATTTTAAATCAATTAACCATTCAGTAAGTTCAGTTGCAACGTTCTTATACAAAAATTTCCATTGCTCTAGTTCATCTTATAACTAATTTTACATATTTTTTCCATAATTTTTTCATCATATTATCCATATCTTCAGGTCATTACAGGGATAATTTCCCAGCTACTTTGAGTCCCAAGAATGTGGAACCTGCTGTTGCAGGTCGCTTTACGTATTCGTAAACTAAATAAATTCTCAGTACAGGCTGCTACCCCACTGGCCCCCATCTGCGGGCGCTCCAGTGTAATTCTCGTACTAAATGAAAATGGCGCACCAGATGGCTTGCCGGTTTCCAACCACTGCCATCAGAACATGAATATGAAGCAGAAAGGTAAGCTTTGGTAACAGAATGTGTAGTACATATTTAGAAGCTAATTGTGTTCGTCTATATTGAGAACCAGTACAGAAATATGAGATTTTTGTTCATGTATTAATGATGACGTAACAGAATGTCCATCCACATCGATACTCTGCCAATCACATTTAGGTGCCTGGCGGAGGATTCATCAAACTACCATCACAATAATCCTTTATTATCCCAATCTCGAACAGCGCGTCTTTACTTGCGAGCTCTGATTTTCCTTATTTTATTATGATGATCGTTTCTCTCTAAATAGGTCGTCATCAACAAAATATTTTTTCATTCGGAGGAGAAAGTTGGTAATTGAAATTTTGTGAGAAGATTCCGTCGCAACGTAAAACGCCTTTGCTTTAATGATGTCCACACCAAATCCTTTCTCGTGTCAGTGACACTCCCTCCCCTACTTCGCGATAATACAAAACGTGCTGCTCCTATTTGAACATTCTCGATGTACTCCGTTCTATCTGGTTAGGATCCCACATCGTGGAGCAGTACTCCAAAAGAAGACTGGACAAGATTAGTGTAAGCAGTCTCCTTAGTAGATATGTTATAGTTTCTAAGTGTTCTGTCCATAAAACGCAGTCTTTGCTTTGCCTTCCCCACAATATGTTCTATGTGTTCTTTTCAGTTTAAGTTGTTCTTAATTGTAATTCCTAGATATTTAGTTGAATTTACGGTCTTTAGATCTGACTGATTTGCCGTGTTCCCGAGGTTTAACGGATTCTTTTAGCACTCTTGTGGATGACCTCCCACTTTTCATTAGTTAGGGTCAATTGCCAATTTGTGGACCATACATATATCTTTTCCAAATCGTTTTGCAATTTGTTTTGATCTTCTGATAGCTTTATTAAACGATAAACGACAGCATCATCTGCAAAGAATGTAAGACGGCTCCTCAGATAGTCTACTAAATCATCCATATAAGTAAGGAACAGAAAAAGGCCTATACCACTACCTTGGGGAATGCCAGAAATCATTTCCGTTTTAGTCGATGACTTCCGATCAATTACTACGAACTGTGACATTTCTGACAGGGAATCACGCATCCAGTCACATAACTGAGACCATATTCCATAAGCACGCAATTTCGCTACAATCCATCTATGTGGTACTAGGTCATAAGCCTTCTGGAAATATAGGAATACAGAAATCCCTTTTCAGTAACACTCAACACTTCGTGTGTGTAATGAGCTCGTTGTGTTTCACAAGAATGATATTTTCTAAATCCGTGCTGACTGTGTCTCAATTGACCGTTCTCTTTGAAGTTATTCATGATATTTACACACAATATATGTTCCAAAATCCGGCTGCATATAGACATTAGTGATATGGGCTTGTACTTCAGTGGATTACTCCTACTACCTTCCATCAATATTGGTTTGACCTGTGCAACTTTCAAGTCTTTGGGTACGGATCTTTTGTAGAGCGAACGGTTGTATATGATTCTTAAGTATGGAGCTACTGTATCGGCATTCTCTGAACGGCACCTAACTGGTATACAGTCTGGACCGGAAGACTTACTTTTATTAAGGGATTTAAGTTGCTTCACTACTCCGAGGATATCTACTTCTACGTTACTCATGTTGGCAGCTGTTCTGGATTCGAATTCTGGAATATTTACTTCGTCTTCGTTTGCGAAGGAATCCCGGAGGGCTATGTTAAGTAACTCTGCTTTGGCAGCACTGTCGTCTCTGCTAACGGGCAGAGAAGGCATTGATTGTGTTTTGCGCTTGCATTCTTCACAGAAGACCAGAATCTCTTAGGAATTGCTTCGTTGTGGAAAGCATTGTAAGAATCTCGCATTCGAGTCCGCTCTTAATTTCGACTTTGTGTAAAAGGCCTCGAATCTTGGAGATTTCGTGTCCCTTTACATTTGGCGTACTGTTTTCGTTGTTTCTGCAACAATGTCCTGACCGCTTTTCTTACCGATTTTATTTTCCAAAATAATTTGTGTACCATTTTCTCGGAAAATATTCAAGAGATTTCTGCATAAATTTTCTCCGTTTAATCTTACTATGTATAGTGAGCTTCTGTCATGAGCTTATTTAAATATATCAAATAGGAGATATTTAATAATTTTTATTATAATTTTATAGGTATAATAAATAATTCATGCAAAAAATTTTAACATTTACTCTTGAGACAAAATTTATTGGGTTTATAGAGATAAGTGAACAAAATTTCATAGTTGTAGCCTTCATAGATTCTGAGAAGAAGATACATAAACTTTAAAAATAATTATTTTCAGAAATTGCATTTTAAACTTCAACCTAATGTTTGTTCTTTTGTGACCTTTTCAGGAGGACCCTGATTTGTGCACAGAGCCCTCTTTCATTCAAGGGTTGTATTGTGGTCCCCAGTTTTCTGCTTTCTTTGCATTGTGAGGTCTTCAATTGTCTTTTCGGCTGTAGGGAGGCTCTACAAAACTATTTCATTCATGATGTCTTCAGTAAGATTTCCTGTTTAAAGAAGAACTGAATCACGGGTTGCAATTCTGACAACTGTATCACAAGAAAATTTGATTTAGGGCATCATTTCCATACGAGTGAGTTTACAGCCTCATTTGGAATCTGGATTTTGTCATGAACAGATAGTTTTGAAGTTTACATTCGCCCAGAATCTTTAAGGTGGCTTTGTAGCATCGATTGCACAGAGTGAGATTTTCACTCTGCAGCGGAGTGTGCGCTAATATGAAACTTCTTGGCTGATTAAAACTGTGTGCCGGACCGAGACTCGAACTCGGGATCTTTGTCTTTTACGGGCAAATGCTCTATCATCTGAGCTACCCAAGCACGACTCACTCCCTGCCCTCACAGCTTCCCTTCCGCCAGTACCTCGTCTCCTAGTTTCCGAACTTCACAGAACTAGTTCTGCAAGGTTTGCAGGAGAGCTTCTGTGAAGTTTGGGAAGTAGGAGACGAGGTTTCTAAATTGTTAATACTAATGTCCGTTTTAATGTAAAAATGTGTAAAGCTGATAGTTTCAGCGTCACTTCATATAGATCGTTGTCCCACACGATAAGTATTAAGAGTGGAGCCATAATGATAACCACTGTAATGAGATTGGACTACCAGTATGCTTCGGTATTGTAACATCGCTAATAATCAATAAGCCGGGTTCCCGGGTTCAATTCTCGGCGGGGTCATGGATTTTCTCTGCCTCATGATGACTGGGTGTTGTGTGATGTCCTTAGGTTAATTAGGTTTAAGTAGTTCTAAGTTCTAGGCGACTGATGACCATAAATGTTAGGTCCCATAGTGCTCAGAGCCATTTGAACCAATAATCAATAAGAACCTTCAGCATCGCAGCGCGTCAGCAATCATTGTTTAATATATTAAAAAACTAAAAACCCGCCTCGATTGCGAGAAAAGCACGTAGTGTTAACCCAGGTTTCGGCGTAGATAACTACACCTTCTTCAGAACAACAATGAAACCCATAAGTGCCTTAGAAAACCTTAGTCAATGGTTAAAAGAACACCATAGCTACACATTTATAAACGAAAAATAAAAGGAAACACAAACAGTACAAATGTATAAAGTCAAAACCACTACTTAACTTAATAGTGTACGCTCCACCTGACACGGGCCTATATTCGATGGGCCTTGACCCGCCATCTAGGTTTATAGGGAACAAATTCCCTTTTGTAACGACCTCCCTTATGTATCATGATTGTGGTAATAGCTTATTTATGGATTTCTTAGCAATCATATACAACCGCTCACTTGACGAGAGATCTGTTCCTAAAGATTGGAAAGTAGCACAGGTCACACCAATATTCAAGAAAGGAAATAGGAGTAACCCATTGAATTACACATCCATAGCACTGACCTCAATTTGCAGTAGGATTTTGGAGCATATACTGTACTCGAACATTATGAATCACCTTGAAGAAAATGGCTTATTGATACATAACCAACACGGATTCAGAAAGTATCGTTCTTGTGCAACACAGCTAGATCTTTATTCCCATAAACTAATGAGTGCTGTCGACAAGGGATCTCAGATCGATTCCATATTCCTAGATTTTCCGAAGGCTTTTGATGCCGTTCCTCACAAGCGTCTTTTAATCAAATTGCTTGAATGTGGAGTATCGTCTCAGTAGTGTGACTGTACTCGTGATTTCCTCTCAGAGAGGTCACTGTTCGTAGTGACAGACGGTAAATCATCGAGTAGAACAGAAGTGATATCTGGCGTTCCGCAAGGTAGTGTCATAGGCCCTCTGCTGTTTCTGATTTACGTAAGTGGTCTAGGTTATAATCTGAGCAGCCCCCTTAGATTTTTTGAAGATGATGCTGTAGTTTACCGTCTAATAAAATCATCAGGTGATCAATTCCAATTACAAAATGATCTAGAGAGAATTTCTGAATGGCATGAATGGGGCAAGGTCATCCACATGGATACTAAAATATATCCAATTAATTTTGGGTATACGATAAATCGCACAAGTCTAAGGGCTGTCAATTTGACTAAATGCCTAGGAATAACAATTACGAGCAACTTAAATTGGAAAGACTACATAAACAGTATTGTGGGGAAGGCGAAACAAAGACTGCACTTTGTTGGCGGAACACTTAGAAGATGCGAGAAACCCACTAAAGAGACAGCATGCATTACACCTGTCCGTCTTCTGCTGGAATTTTGCTGCGCGGTGTGGGATCCTTACCAAGTAGGATTGATGGAGGACATCGAAAAAGTGCAAATAAAGGCAGCTCGTTCCGTGTTATCGCGAAATAGGGGTGAGAGTGTCACTGAATTTCATTCACCAGCTTTCTCTTCCGAATTCGAAAATATTTTGTTGACACTCACCTACGTAGGGAGAAATAATCATCATAATAGAGAAATCAGAGCTGGAACGGAAAGATTAAGATGTTCCTTTTTCCCACGTGCCTTTCGAGAGTGGAATGGTAGAGAAGTAGTACGAAAATGGTTCGATGAACCGTCTACCATGCAAATAAGTGTGAATTGCAGAGTAACCATGTAGATGTAAATGTAGATGTAGATTTATTGTTACTCATCTGAATATTCTACACGGATAGTACAGTGATATTAATTTCGTAAGTTAAATTACTTATTGTTTTATTATTACTGTTGCCTATTCCGAATTTCGTATTGAATTTAACAATTACATTTTACCCCAGATCGATCTACAAATAATTTATCCACATATCTTCACAACACATGCCTCCTGCAACCATTGTGCCGTGTTCGTAACACTTGCCCTGTGTACTGAGTAGTATTTTTACCCCCTGCTTAATTTTAGTATGATCGGGTGACGTATCGAATTCTGATTTTAATGTCGGTGTTAACAAACAGTGACTATGATACAATAGCGGTGTAACGCAACATGGGCACCAAAAGAGAATATCTCACCAACCACTTTGAGCAGACGCATGTGACCTATTTCGCCACACCAGAACGTAGTAAAGCTATTCAATAACGCTGAGATTGGATTAACCGAGGATCGCAAAATATCTTCCCTTCTTACGTGAATTAATATCCTTTAATATGGATCAGTAAATGTATCTATACCAGACGTGACATCCTCGAGTCGCAGATGTTTCTGAATGTCAAATTCTTGTACAGACACGAACGCTAATGCATCGTACGAGCGGTTTCTTGAACAGACAGTATTTACGACAATAACCCACAATCATTATCGCCAAGGTATTTTGTCTAACAAATGATTTTACATGCTAAGTATTGAGAATGGAACCTTAATGATGTTGTTGTTGTTGTTGTGGTCTTCAGTACTGAGACTGGTTTGATGCAGCTCTCCATGCTACTCTATCCTGTGCAAGCTTCTTCATCTCCCAATACGTACTGCAGCCTACATCCTTCTGAATCTGCTTAGTGTATTCATCTCTTGGTCACCATCTACGATTTTTACCCTCCACGCTGCCCTCCAATACTAAATTGGTGATCCCTTGATGCCTCAGAACATGTCCTACCAACCGATTCCTTCTTTTAGTCAAGTTGTGCCACAAGCTCCTCTTCTCCCCAATTCTATTCAGTACCTCCTCATTAGTTATGTGACCTACCCATATAATCTTCAGCATTATTCTGTAGCACCACATTTCGAAAGCTTCCATTCTCTTCTTGTCCAAACTATTTATCGTCCATCTTTTACTTTCATACATGGCTACACTCCATACAAATACATTCAGAAACGAATTCCTCACACTTAAATCTATACTCGATGTTAACAAATTTCTCTTCTTCAGAAACGCTTTCCTAGCCATTGCCAGTCTACATTTTATATCCTCTCTACTTCGACCATCATCAGTTATTTTGCTCCCCAAATAGCAAAACTCCTTTGCTACTTTAAGTGTCTCATTTCCTAATCTTATTCCCTCAGCATCACTCTACTTAAAACGACTACATTTCATTATCCTCGTTTTGCTTTTGTTGATGTTCATCTTATATCCTACTTTCAAGAAACTGTCCATTCCGTTCAGCTGCTCTTCCAGGTCCTTTGCTGTCTGTGACAGAATTACAATGTCATCGGTGAACCTTAAAGTTTTTGTTTCTTCTCCATGGATTTTAATACCTACCGCGAATTTTTCTTTTGTTTCCTTTACTGTTCGCTCAATATTCAGATTGATTAACACTGGGGAGAGGCTACAACCCTGTCTCACTCCCTTCCCAACCACTGCTTCCCTTTCGTGTCCCTCGACTCTTATAAATGCCATCTGATTTCTTTACAAATTGTAAATAGCCTTTCGCTCCCTGTAGTTTACCCCTGCCACCTTCAGAATTTGAAAGAGAGTATTCCAGTCAACATTGTCAAAAGCTGTCTCCAAGTCTACAAATACTAGAAACGCAGGTTTGCCTTTTCTTAATCTAGCATCTAAGCTAAGTCGTAGGGTCAATATTGCCTCACGTGTTCCCATATTTCTACGGAATCCAAACTGATCTTCCCCGAGGTCAGCTTCTAACAGTTTTCCCATTCGTCTGTAAAGAACTGATTGTTCGGTAATTTTCACATCTGTCAACGCCTACTTTCTTTGGGATTGGAATTATTATATTCTTCTTGAAGTCTGAGGGTATTTCGCCTGTCTCATACATTTTGCTCACCAGATGGTAGAGTTTTGTCAGGACTGGCTCTCCCAAGGCTGTCAGTAGTTCTAATGGAATGTTGTCCACTCCCGTGGCCTTGTTTAGACTCAGGTCTTTCGGTGCTCTATCAAATTCTTTACGCAGTATCATACATCACATTTCATCTTCATCTACAACCTCTTCCCTTTGTATAACATTGCCCTCAAGTACATCGCCCTTGTATAGTCCCTCTATATACTCCTTCCACCTTTCTGCTTTCCCTTCTTTGCTTAGAACTGGGTTTCCATCTGAGCTCTTGATAATCATACAAGTGGTTCTCTTTTCTCCAAAGGTCTCTTTAATTTTCCTGTAGGCAATATCTATCTTACCCCTAGTGAGGTAAGCCTCTACATTCTTACATTTGTCCTCTAGCCATCCCTGTTCAGCCATTTTGCACTTCCTGTCGATCTCATTTTTGAGACGTTTGTATTCCTTTTTGCGTGCTTCATTTACTGCATTTTTATATTTCTTCCTTTCATCAGTTAAATTCAAAATTTCTTCTGTTATCCGATTATTTTTACTAGCCCTCGTCTTTTTACCTACTTGATCTTCTGCTGCCTTCACTACTTCATCACTCAAAGCTACCCATACTTCTTCTACTGAATTTCTTTCCCCCATTCTTGTCAATTGTTCCCTTATGCTCTTCCTGAAACTCTGTACAACTTCTGGTTTAGTCAGTTTATCCAGGTCCCATCTCCTTAAATTCCCACCTTTTTGCAGTTTCTTCAGTTTTAATCTACAGCTCATAACCAATAGATTGTGGTCAGAGTCCACATCTGCCCCTGGAAATGTCTTACAATTTAAAACGTGGTTCCTAAATCTCTGTCTTACCATCATATAATCTATCTGAAACCTGTCAGTATCTCCAGGCTTCTTCCGTGTATCCTTAATAATAGCCCACTGTAATGAGATTAGACTATCTATATGCTTCGGGATTGTCAGATTGCTAATAATCAATAATTTTCAGCAACATACCAAATAATAAATCGTTTTTCTTATTTCAGTTATTTTCCGGGAGCAAATCTATCTCTGTCTTTCATATTTTGATATATAGATTGTGGATTAAGATTACGCTACGTGTATAAAAGTATCTAGTTATTTCAGTAGAAAGTATTTCTCTGGCGCTGTTTATTCCTGCACTAGTAATACCACCTCTGGAAGTCTGTCAACTTTATCTATGAGCGGTAAATGCAATTTTAAATAAATTACCTAAAGTTAGACTTTTTGTGCTAAACTGAATTAATTTGTATCATTAGACTTTCCTTAATACTTGCCTTTATTTTATTTTACTTTATGTATATTTTTTTTTTTAATCCGTTAGTCGTAAATACAGAGTATACAAACGACTTCAACTTTTACTAAGTATTGTACTTTACAACGAACGCACTCGTTAGATTTCCTTCCTTTTTTCCTCTCTTTTCTTTTACTAAATTTAGATCGCAAGTACCATAAAAGGTTTCTTTCTGACTTTTGCTCTCACTTGAATTAATCGCTGCCACTCCTAGTGTAGGCTGGTCGCATCGTCGGAAGCAAGTCAGTTATCACGTTCATCTTTAATTAAAGTTGGATACGACAAACATACACCTCGTATCAGTTTTATAACCCCTGTCTTTTAAATGCAGTGATTCTAGGTACAAAAACAGAAAACGGTGTCTTTATATTTTCCATTGATTTCAACCTGGCATATCATTTTTTTATGCTTTATTGATTATTCATCTGATAAAGGTACAACTCTCACAATGAATGTGATCGAGTGCCAACAAAGAGACTAATCCCCCTCATTGTAATCGAATTACACAACAAAAACAAAACAAAAACCCTTTGTGTATTCGCCTTTTTTGACGACCATACAACGAAAATTAAAGCTCCTCCTCTTCAGGCGTTGACAAATCACGAACCCGCAAATACAATCTAATCAGATAATGGTGAGTCGTCACAGTTTATTTCCAGAATTACGAAACAGCCGTACGTCGTCTGTTGATAAGGTTCCAAGTTTCCAGGGTCTACATTATTGTATATGTGGTGTCACCGCCAGACACCGCACTTGCTAGGTGGTAGCTTAAATCGGCCGCGGTCCATTTAGTACATGTCGGACCCGCGTGTCGCCACTGTGTGATCGCAGACCTAGCGCCACCACAAGGCAGGTCTCGTGATACGAACAAGCACTCGTCCCAGTTGTACGCCGACATTGCTAGCGACAATATGGACGAAGCCTTCCTCTCATTTGCCGAGAGACAGTTAGAATAGCCTTCTGCTAAGTCCATGGCTACGACCTAGCAAGGCGCCATTAGCCTTACCTACTTTGAGAGTTATAGTATAAATGTCTCAAGAAGAACGCTGTATTCATCACATAATAAAAGTTAAGTATAAAGCAGCTACGTACTTTTCTTGCTACCATTCAATAATTATCCTGTTCCAGAATTGACGCCAGTCGGCGTGTGTGTACGCGTGCCTTTCTTTCGACTACCGTGTGGCGTAACAGTCTTGTTACGTCACTACAGTATATGCTAGTGTAGATCTCAACTTTCAAATGCCAGACGCCGTATGCAGGACAAAATAATAGTGTTTGCTAAGTACTAATCGCTGGACTGCCACAACAATAATAAGCACTACACCCTAAGACTTGACCTAGGTCGGATCTAACAAATCTCCGCCAGATCGTGGATTTTCTCCGCCCGGGAACTGCGTGTTTGTGTTGTCCTCATCATGTCATCATCATTCGGAAAGTGCCGAGACTGGAAACGGAAAAATTTGGAAATATGTGGTAAGTTCCTATGGGACCAAACTGCCGACGTCATCGGTCCCTAGGCTTACACGCTACTTAATCTAACTAAAACTAACTTACGCTGAGGACGACACACACACCCATGCCCAAGCGAGGAGTCGAACCTCCGACAGGGGTAGCTGCGCACGGCACGGCATGGCTACCCCAGGCGGCAGGAAATGGAAATATTTGGAACTTGTACGAGCACTGATGTCCACGATTTTGAGTGACCCCCAAACCAGCATCATCATCATCATCTGAAACAAATCCCCATCAATCATTAAACAAAATGTAGCTCGCATCACGTATCTTAGGTTGGGCCAACAGTTCCACTAATTTTATCCGTAGGAAACAATCGGATCCGCCGCTAGACAAAATGAAACTCACTTAGCTACACTCCATCAAATAAACTTCAAGAGGTATTGCATAAGCTAACTCGTTCCTTCAAATTCAGTTACCATGATCATTCAACTAGTGGATCTCGCTAGTGGTTTCAAAAGCACTGCCGAACTCACTACCCTACAAACAGATAACTGGAACCAAATTTCTTGGAACATAACAAGATTGAAAGTTATCGTTATCGCTCGAAACGTGCTAACCGCATTCCTTATGTGCAGTTAGAGAGGAGTAACACGTAACCCATGTCTTGTCTATAAGACGATCTGTCTTGGTTGTGACAAAAAGGGAACTGCCAATCTCTCCATGTTAATCACTTTTGTAATGTTAGATAAATGGAATCGTTGTAGGTGATGGCTCTCGCAGCTCCATGTAGCGGCCAGACTGCGGTGCCAGTGTGCAATCTCTGGAAAAAGCTGTAAAAAATGGCTCTGACCACTATGGGACTCAACTGCTGAGGTCATTAGTCCCCTAGAACTTAGAACTAGTTAAACCTAACTAACCTAAGGACATCACAAACATCCATGCCCGAGGCAGGATTCGAACCTGCGACCGTAGCGGTCTTGCGGTTCCAGACTGCAGCGCCTTTAACCGCACGGCCACTTCGGCCGGCGAAAAAGCTGTATGGGATACATTGTTTTACTGCATCACTGCCAACGAAGAGCCATCCTCGAACTAGCTTATACAACGTATTTACACCGATTGATTAGACAACTATTCACTTACCACTTTACATATTTCCCTTACAAAATTTATCTTATTTGTTTCGTCACTTGATTCTGCAGTAGCTGGAGGCGACACGGAAACAACTTTTATACGGTAAAACCATTTGACACAGTATAGTATCTTCACTGTACATATTCCCTGAGACCCGAATGTGGCGTATTTGCAACACTTGTTTCTGGGAATGCTATTTTAATTCATAAGACACATAAAACACTGACTTATTTTCATCATGGAGTGAAAACCAGCAACCGTTACGAAATTGTTTCGAATGAAAAACAGCCCTCATTTGCACTAATTATGTTTATACTAAATCTTGTCCATGGTTTCACCTATAGTAATATAGCCTTCCTCAGAAGTCATAAGCTTTTAAAAATGAATAACGTCTTAGCCCAACGGTTGCGTCACGATCAGTAAAATAAAATAACTTCAACAGAAGCAAGGCTGTTTCGATTATAAGTAAAACTACATATTGCATCGTATATCCTCCGCCACTACATCTGTTATACATCAAATGATGACCGTGCATCTAGTATAACAGATGTAGTGGCGGAGGATATACGGTGCAATATGTAGTTTTACTTATGACCGAAACAGGCTTGTTTCTGTTGAAGTTATTTTATTTTATTGATCGTGACGCAGCCGTTGGGCTAAGACGGTTATCATTTTTAAAAGCTTATGACTTCTGAGGAAGGCTATATTATTATAGCTGAAACCATGGACAAGATCTAGTATAAACATAATTACGGCAAATGTGGGCTGTTTTTCATTCGAAACAATGAAACACTGAACCTATGGCTGTTATCTAACCATTTCGCTTCTTACCTAATGTGTAACACAATCCCTTATTAAAGACACAATTTTTGTCGCAGTCTGAGACGGAAGGGTGTGCTACCGTTAGAAAATTTACCTGAAGCTTTCGCATACAGTGGAAATATTTTTTAAACTTTGCACTGAAATGATAAAAAAATGTTACGAATAGTTTGTTTATATAGTTTTTAGTAATCAGATGCACTGCATATTCTGTCTGTACTGAAGGTACTGATTTGATCATGTGCACTGAAACTGAATCACAAGTTTATGACAATTTAAATATGCAGTGAGAGAAATTCATCCCTAAAGTCTATGTAAAATTTATTGCTGTTCTTGCGTCTCGGCTCTTTTTTCTAGAGAGTGTCTGACTCTTATTAACGAGCTGCCACTTCGTCCATGATGGGTTATTTGTAGCGCACTTTCTTCAGCCTGGACAACAGCGGATACTCGTATATTAAAGCCACCTGACAGTTGCTCTGGCGCTGAGCGCATTAAATCCAGTCCCGCGCTTCCTTTATAAATTTACATCAAGTGACATATTTTGGGCGCCACTGATCACTTCTCTGGGCGAGGCAGACTGGAGGTTACAACTAACGTCCGAAATAGCCAAAGGCCTTCCAGCGAATACGCCAACAAGTACCCCGTCACGGACTGATTTATTGCTGGAGCGTATTCTTAAAAGTTTGCCCGAACCGCACCGCTGTCCTGCCAGATGCTTCTGTGCGCGCTTGAGCGACACGACGCTGCACTTCCGAAATACCGGCACCACTGTGACTCACACAAATACTGGCTAATATTAGCTGACGCCCTGAGGAAATGCCATAACTGACGATGACCGCACGCAGCGTTCGCATTGTGGTACACAGTTTTTCTCCTTGATAAGCACTACCTTTTATGTGGTTTTCCTCATTCCACGTAGTGCCCATTAATATACATTAATTTTTTCTATTCCAACGTGAGTGAGTTTTCTACATATGTCAGTTTCCTAGCCCCTTCTCTTTGGAGAATTGTAAATACAGGATGTCCCAAAATAATGTATACACTCTTCGATATTGAATATCTCTTTAATTAAAGCCGACAGAAGGCAAAATTTTCTGGGGTCGTACACGTTAAGGTGCAATGTAAGACGATTTATGTCCAAACTGACAGCATTCCGCCGCAGTGCATCGTCGATGTATCCGGTTGGGTAGAAAGTTTTCTAACAGAAAGAAAGCAGTGTGTCGTCCTGGATGAGCAGACTTCAACAGAACCAAGCGTAGCTTCAAGTGTGCCCCAGGGCAGCGTAATAGGTCCGCTGCTTTTTACGATTTACATAAACGATCTGGTTGATGGTATTGACAGCGGCATTAGACTGTTTGCCGATGATGCTGTAGTCTACAGGAAAGTAGTATCATGCGAAAGCTGTGGACAAATCAGTAGGATTTTCGAGAAATATATGCGTGGTGTAATGACTGGCAGTTATCTCTCAATATTCGTAAGTGTAACCTACTGCGTGTAACAAAGCGAAAATTCCCATTAATGTACGAGTACCTCTTCCCAGTCTTTGGAAGAGGTAACATTCATCAAGTATCTGGGTGTGACTATTCGAAATGATCTCAAATGGAATGATCAGATTACTCAAGTAACGGGGAAGGAAAACTCTAGATTTCGGTTTATTGATAGAATCCTGAAGCGATGCAGTCCTTCAACAAAGGAAATTGCTTAAAATACTTTAGTTCGCCCAGTTTTAGAGTATTGTTCGTCTGTATGGGACCCTTACCAGTTGCGATTGATTCAAGAGATTGAGAAGGTCCAAAGAAGAGCGGCAAGATTCGTGACTGGTACATTTAGTCATCGCAGGAGCGTTACAAATCTCATAGAAAGTTTGAAGTGGGACACACTTGCAGGTAGACGACGCGCTAAACGGAAGGGGTTGCTCACTAAATTCCAAAATACGATCCTCGCCGAGAATGTACAGCATATATTACTACCATCAACTTTCATATCGCCCAATGATCACCATTCAAAGATAACGGAAATTAGAGCTCGTACTGAGGCTTTCTGACAGTCATTTTTCACTCGCGCGATCCACGAGTGGAACAGAGGGGGGGAAATATGACTTTAACACGAATAGTGCCCTCCGCCACACACCGTTTGGTGGTTAGCGGAGTATATGTGTAGATGTAGACAACGACTTAGAGCAGAGTGACAATACAGGGTTTGCACAAAAAAAAAAAAACGCCGCGGGAAATGCCTGTTCGAACATAAATGCAGGTGCACGCCAATGGCGCTGCTGTATTTGACTATGAACGACAGTTGTACTATTTCCTCAATACGTCACGAGTATCAGTCGTGGTCAGAACATTGTTATGTGTAATTGTGACTGCGTTCTGCCGGAACTAAGTGAATTGCAACGTGGACCACTTGTTGGTGCTCATATGGCAGGTGCCTCGGTAATCAAGGTAGCCGAAGTATTTAGTATTTAAAGAGGCACCGTATCAATGATTTATATGGCATACAGAGAAAACAAAAATAATCGGAAAAGTCAAAAGGTGGACAAAACTGGGCGATGAATGATCGTGACGAAAAGGACGGCTGCTGCAAAAGTCAATGTAAAACTGAATGTCACACCACTGAAACCAGTCAGCACCAAAACTACACGATGTGAGGTCCGTAAGAAGGGAACTGCAGGACGAGCTGAAAATCCAAAACCACACTTGAGTCATACAAATTCCCGTGACAGGAAAACGTCGCGCTGAAGCCACAAAAAAGGAAATGATCGTGTGGTGTTGCTGGCCAGGAGGCCGCATCCACGAAAGTTCGGCTGCCGGGTTACAATCTTATTTCAGGTGAGGCCACATGGGGCGACTTGCGTGTCGGTGATAATGAATGATGATGACAACTCAACACCCAGTTCACGAACGGAGAAGATCTCCCACCTGGCCGGCAATCGAACATAGGTCCTCTGTAGGGTAGTCAAACACCTTACCACGCAGCTAAGTAGACGGGCGCCGAAGCCGTAAAAGCTAGACTGTGAGTCGATGGAAGGAAGTCATTTGGTGTGATTAGTTTTGTTTTAAACTACCTGGTGATCAAAAAGTCAGTATAAATTTGAAAACTTAATAAACCAAGGAATAGTGTAGATGGAGAGATGCTTAGAATGACATGGGGTTTTATTAGAACAAAAAAAAAACAAAGTTCACAAAATGTCCTACAGATGTGCGTCGTTTGGTGATGATCGTGTGCTCAGCCGCCACTTTCGTCATGCTTGGCCTCCCAGGTAGCCACACCTCAGTCCGTGCGATTATTGCCTTTGGGGTTACCTGAAGTCGCGAGTGTATCGTGATGGACCGACATCTCTAGGGATGCTGAAAGACAACATCCGACGCCAATGCCTCACCATTACTCCGGACATGCTCTACAGTGCTGTTCAGAACATTATTCCTCGGCTACAGCTATTGTTGATGAATGATGGTGGGCATATTGAGTGTTTCCTGTAAAGAACATCATCTTTGCTTTGTCTTACTTTGTTACGCTAATTATTGCTATTCTGATCAGATGATGCGCCATCTGTCGAATATTTTTTGAACTTTTGTATTTTTTTGGTTCTAATAAAACCCCATGTCATTCCAAGTATGTGTGTTAATTTGTACCTCTCTATCTACATTTTTCCGTGATTTATTCAGTTTTCAAATTTAAACTGACTTTTTCATCACCTGGTATTTTCAACTTCTGGTAAGTTTGCGTTCCAAGAGTGAAACTTAAGTTTTGGTGATAAGTTTGGTAGCCATATGGTGGTGTGAAACGTGGACGATAAATAGCTTGGACAAGAAGAGAATCGAAACTTCCGAAATGTGGTGCTACAGAAGAATGCTGAAGATTAGATGGGTTGATCACATAACTAATGAGGAGGTATTGAATAGAATTTGGGAGAAGGGAAGTTTGTGGCACAACTTGGCTATAAGAAGGGTTCGGTTGGTAGGACATGTTCTGAGACATTGAGGGATCACCAATTTAGTATTGGAGGGCAGCGTGGAGGGTAAAAATCCTAGAGGGAGACCAAGAGATGAATACACTAAACAGATTCAGAAGGATGTAGGTTGCAGTAGGTACTGGGAGATGAAGAAGCTTGCACAGGATAGAGTAGCATGGAGAGCTGCATCAAACCAGTCTCAGGACTGAAGACCACAACAACAACATGGTGGTGTTTCATAGGCCCTTGGTTACTCTGAAAGGCCGCATTACTAACAAGGATTGTGTGGCCATTTTGACTGATTTTCCATCCCATGGTACAATGTTTCTCCCCTATGGTGAGGCTGTGTTCCAAGAGGACAAGTCCCTGTTCAGACAGCTCATATCGTCCAGGACTGATTTTGTGAGCACGAGGATGAATTGCTGCATCTCGCCTGGCCACTACGGTCAGCATATATTAATATTATTGAGTCTTTGTGATCTGCTTTGGAGAGAAGTGTGCGTAATCGCTATCCATCATCGTTACCTTAACTTACCATGGTTTTGCAGGAAAAACGCTATAACTGTTGAGTCTTGTACTAAGGCAGTGTAGCGGCACCACCCTTTAGGACTGGGAAAGTTAATTTTGTGCAATATACTGAGCACATGTTACAGCCATGTGTGGGTCGGATTGCAGTGAGTTACGCATACCAACAGTTGTGTAGCAGAATAAAGATTACAGTTATTGAAAAAAGAAACAAAGAAGAAAGCTCAAAGAACAAATAGAAAATAAATACACGGTGGCCACACGGCTGTCAAATTGCTGGAAGAGTATACACAGCGGTTTTGCATGTCGCAAAACACAGGCATAAGGGACGCACTGGCCAACCTAGCGTGTTATGAGTACATGACGCGAAGCAGCGTGTATGGCAAAACAGAAGTGCACGGCTTAGTATAAGTAGGTGCAGGTTTCTAACGAGATTCATTCAAGTGTGGCAGCTCTCCTGGAGGGCGGGGCATGTCACACCACCAGCTACACACAGCAGCAAATGGGGCGCCAACATTCCAGTCGACGGAGGGTCACTGGTTCGACCCTCTGGGGCTGACGCAGGGTCTGTAGCCAGCCAGCAGCGGGCCACTCCACGGCTTGCTACCGCGGGCAGTCGTCCTGACTTCCAACTCCGCTGGCATACAAGGCCGACACCTGGTGCGTGCAGGGGTCACCGAGGCAGCCATTCCGCGCCGAGCCGTTTCGCAGACAGTGAAGTGGTGTCCTCGGCACTGCGGGACCCAGTGATGCAGATTGAGAGGAATGGGGGCACTGTAGGTGGAAACTGTGGTGTCACCGCCAGGCACCACACTTGCTAGGTGGTAGCCTTTTAAACCGGCCGCGGTCCGCTAGTATACGACGGACCCGCGTGTCGCCACTATCAGTGATTGCAGACCGAGCGCCGCCACACGGCAGGTCTAGAGAGACTTACTAGCACTCGCCCCAGTTGTACAGCCGACGTTGCTAGGAAAGGTTCACTGAGAATTACACTCTCATTTGCCGAGACGATAGTTAGCATAGCCTTCAGCTAAGTCAACTGCTACGACCTAGCAAGGAGCCATTTATCCTTTGCTATGTATCTAATGAAGCATGTACAGTAACAAGACCAATGTTCACCAATTGTGGATTAAAGTTAAGTATTCCAGAAGCTACGTACTTTTCTTTATAGCATTCATTAAGTATCCTGTTTCAGACCTCACGCCATCCTGCGTGAGCTTATAGCGTGCATTTCGGCTTCCTCAAACAACACGGTGTTGGCACTTCTGCCGACACTTCAGAAACAATAAATCACTTGGAATGCTCGGACGAGTCTTAATATGGTGCCTTCTACCTCTTCCCGCCACATTTGGTCATCCTGATACATTCGGTGGCAGAATTTGCCACTACAGCAGCAAGGCAGTGGATGTTGTTATGAGTGGCCGGTAACCTCTTTCTGCAACACAAATGCACACGTTGGTTAATATGTTTTTTTTTTAATTACATGAACACATAGCTGCTACTTAACTTTAATAAACATCATGTGTTGTGGTACAAGCTCAGTCTCTTAGTCTGACTCTCACTCCCTAACTCACTGACTCAAACTCCACTTTGGCGACTGTCTGTTCACGTCTTAGACTACGATACACAGCATCATCTTATAGCAAGAATACCAATACTGTCGGCAAGAGGACGATTATTACTGAGCTTCTATCACAACACATGGTCTCTATTAAAGATAAGTAGCTTTCTGTTCTTGTAAATAAAGAACTGTTTAAATCCAAGTGTGCACTTGTCTTGTAGGCAGAGGATACCGGCCACCCATAACAGCCTCTCCGTTGCTTCCTAAGGTTCAAGACGCTAAAGTGGCGACGAGGATACTACAATAAGATTTCCTTCAAAGCCACACAGGACGTGTATTTATACATTCAGAGACCACGGGAAGCTGTTTTGAATGCCTAAGAATTTCGTATACACGGTGTGATACGTGGTATTGTGATGCATTTTTGATGTTCCGATATATATGTCTACTCCCTGTGAAATCTGTATTATTTCTAATGAATTAGCATCGCTTGCTTCCTCACTATTATCACTTATATCGTCCGTTGTTTGTTGCTTTACGGCACACACTGTGTGCTTGACAGTCCTTCCAAGACTGAAATCCATACGGGTTAAATCCGATGACTGAGCTGGATACTACACAGCACCTCTTTTCCTCTTGCCCATTTCAAAGGGAATGTGCGACTGGGAAATTCCGTCACAGCAATTGGAAAGTGATGTGGCACCCAATCTTACCGAAAGTAACAATCTTCATTTCCTTTTGGGCTTGGTGTTATCTTCTTCGACATCTCTAGGTAAGAGTTACCTGTGACAGTCTCTTCATACAAGTATGGCCCGATTAACCTCTGGCCACCACCCCACACCTGGCTAATATTGCCTTCAAGGTAGTACATATTTTCATGTATTTTATATAGCACCAGAAATGTTCATTATACATCATGCACGAGAACCAAGAGGGATGAATGGAAATGGAAGACCAAGAACGAAGTGCCCGGATTAAAAATCGTGTAGCACTGTAGTTTTTTTCCTACTGTTCAATCTATAAGTCGATGAAACGATGACGGAAATAAAAGAAAGGGTCAAGAGTGTGATTAAAGTTGAAGGTGAAAGGGTATCAATGTTATGGTCCGCTGATGACATTGCTATACTAAGTGAAAGTGAAGAAGAACTACAGGATGTGTTGAATGGAAGGTCACTGAACGAGTACAAAGCATGGATCGAGAGTGAAGAAAGGTGGAAGTAGTGAGAAGCAGAAATGAGAACAGGGAGAAACTCCAGATCACAATTTGTGACGAAGTAGATGAAGTCAAGTAATTTTGCTTCCTAGGAAGCAAAATAATCCATGACGTACGGAGCGATCAGGACATAAAAAAAGTACCCCTGGAAAAAAGAGAATTCTTGGCTAAGAGAAGTTTGTTAGTATCAAAAACTGGAAGAAATTGCTGTGGAACTCACAGTTGTATGGTAGTGCGACAAGGACTGTGGGAAAACAGGAGCATAAGATAATCAAAGCACCTTAGATATAGTGCTACAGAATAATGTGGAAAATTATGTGAACTGATAAGGCAAGTAGTGAGGAGGTTACCCGAAGAATCGGCGAGAAAAGGAATATATGGAACACAGAAAAGAAGAAGGGATAGGATAATAGGACTCTGTTAAAACATCAGGGGATAACTTACGTGGTACTACAGGGAGCTGTAGAGGTAAAAACTATAGAGGAAGACAGAGAATGGAATACATCCAGCAAATAACTGAGGACGTAGGTTGCAGTTTCGTGGTGGATCACATCTAACAAGTCAGAAGAACGACGAGAAAATAAGAAAACGATAGAACTGCAAGAGGAGCTCGTAGATGCTTAAATGTGGTTGATCTGCCAGGATAGCCGAGAACACTAACTCGCTGCTTCCTGGACTCGGGTAGCCGTGCAGGCTCCGGATCGAATCCGCCCGTCAGATTAACGACGACGGCCGGTGTGCCAGCCAGCCCAGATGTGGTTTTTGGGCGGTTTTCCACATCCTACTAGATGAATACCGGGCTGGTCCCCACGTCCCACCTCAGTTACACGACTCGCAGACATTTGAAACACATTCACACTATTTCACGATTTACACTAGATCCAGACAGCTGGGGTACTCTGATATCGTCCCGGGGTGTATGGGGTGACGGCAGGAAGGTCATCTGGCCACCCCTTAAAATTAACCATGCCAAATCCGTACTTAACCCTGCCGACCTTGCCCACAATGCGGGATAAAGGTAGTAGCAAAAGAAAGAAAGAAAGTTGCTTAAATGAGGTTCATAGAGCCTATATAATAATGGTACTCCGTACCACACCACACTGCTGCACGCTCCTTGTGTCGTGAACACGGACAAGGCGTTACTCAGCAGTCACAAATCTTCGTTCAGGAAGTTGTTTTACAATTGGCAACACCAAAGCACATAGCACATTGACCGTTTCAATGACACAGCCTCCGGTCTGCCACTATCAGATGTGAAAGGCGCTCAGAAACGCTGCTTATGACCAGTAAAAGCCCTTTCTTAGTCTCCTCAGGAACTGCTGTGGACCCGACCAGCTAAAGGTAACAACCATTGCCTTATGCTGTTCACACGGCAGTGCCAACATCTGCCCGACGTCTCGTTTGGCAACTGTCTCAGACATCAGTTGTGGAGGAACCCTCAGACTTGGCTCTGCCCAAGACTCGCTTCTTCGAATCACTCCAGCAACTGACCAAAACACCGTTGTATAAATACACTACTGGACATTAAAATTGCTACACCACGAAGATGACGTGCACGAAATTTAACGGACAGGAAGAAGATGCTGTGATATGCAAATGATTAGCTTTTCACAGCATTCACAAAAGGTTGGTGCCGGTGGCCACACCTAAAACGTGCTGACATGAGGAAAGTTTCCAACCGATTTCTCATACACAAACAGCAGTTGACCAGCGTTGCCTTGTGAAACGTTGTTGTGATGCCTCGTGTAAGGAGGAGAAATGCGTACCATCACATTTCCGACTTTGATAAAGGTCGGATTGTAGCCTATCGCGATTGCGGTTTATCGTATCGCGACATTGCTGGTCGCGTTGGTCGAGATCCAATGACTGTTAGCAGAATATGGAATCGGTGGATTCAGGAGGGTAATACGGAACGCCGTGCTGGATCCCAACAGCCTCGTATCACTAGCAGTCGAGATGACAGCCATCTTATCCGCATGGCTGTAACGTATCGTGCAGCCACGTCTCGATCCCTGAGTCAACAGATAGGGACGTTTGCAAGACAACAACCATCTGCACGAACAGTTCGACGACGTTTGCAGCAGCATGGACTATCAGCTCGGAGACCATAACTGCGGTTACCCTTGGTGCTGCATCAGAGAGAGGAGCGCCTGCGATGGTGTACTCAACGACGACAATGGGTGCACGAATGGCAAAGCATCATTTTTTTCGGATGAATCCAGGTTCTGTTTACAGCACCATGATGGTGGCATCCGTGTTTGGCGATATCGCGGTTAACGCACATTGGAAGCGTGTATTCGTCATCGCCATACTGTCGTATCACCCGGCGTGATGGTATGGCGTGCCATTGGTTACACGTCTCGGTCACCTCTTGTTCGTATTGACGGAACTTTGAATAGTGGACGTTACACTTCAGATGTGTTTCGACCCGTGGCTCTACCCTTCATTCGACCCCTTCGAAACCCTATATGTCAGCAGGATAATGCACGACCACATGATTCAGGTCCTGTACGGGCCTTCCTGGATACAGAAAATGTTCGACTGC
The DNA here is from genome assembly GCF_021461395.2 of Schistocerca americana. Taxonomy (NCBI): domain Eukaryota; kingdom Metazoa; phylum Arthropoda; class Insecta; order Orthoptera; family Acrididae; genus Schistocerca; species Schistocerca americana. The sequence goes on from NC_060121.1 coordinate 899,967,910, forward strand.
TGTTCTGGCCAGCACATTCTTCAGATCTCTCACCAACTGAAAACGTCTGGTCAATGGTGGCCGAGCATCTGGCTCATCACAATACGCGAGTCACTACTCTCGATGAACTGTGGTTGAAGCTGTATGGGCAACTTTACCTTTACACGCCATCCAAGCTCTAAATCAATGCTCTGGCGTATCAAGGCCGTTATTACGGCCAGAGGCGGTTGTTCTGGGTACTGATTTCTCAGGACCTATGCACCCAAATTGCGTGAAAATGTAATCACATGTCTGTTCTAGTATAATATATTTGTCCAGTGAATACCCGTTTATCATCTGCATTTATTCTTGGAGTAACAAATTTGATGGCCAGTAGTATATATGGTATCAGCCGCTATTTTTGAACACTTTATTTATGCTACGAGTTTCAACGCCTTAGTAGCGTATTCTTGAGGCCCCAATACATCGAACATCCGGAATATTCCAGTCGTGTATGTACGTAATACAGGAACCATTGAAGTAAATGAATCCCATAGTAGTATTTCGAGCAGTTTGTGCTCTCCATACATGCAACATTTGCATGTTTGCATTTGTGGAGAGCACAAACTGGTCGAAGTACAGTCCACGGCTGTATCTGTGTTCTGCGTGTCCAATAGGAAAGAGAAACAATTCAGGAGCGAAGCTGTAAATTAAACGCCAGTAATAAAGGAGCAGAGGCGGCCAATCATGGGTATCTAGCAGCAGCCCACAGCTCACACAGTGCTGGCAGGAGGGGTGATAGTGTAAGCCTCGGGCTGAAATAGCGCTGCCGACAACTCTCCGCAAACAGGCGGCAGCGTAACGGCCGCCCACGCTGCCGATACGGTACGTGCCACGCCAGCGGAACACCCACCGTTCTCTCTCTCTGTAAACACGGGCTCCGGACACGTGCTCTGCGTTTTTGATGGGGGGAACTCGTCCCTCGCTTGCCTCAGCTTACACCCTAGTGCGAACACGTACCTGCCGCTGGGTATCCTTACAGCGTACTGCTGTATTTACTGCCCATCAGTTAGACTTTTCTCTAAGAAACTAAGAGCAAACATATACGGCAAAGCTTAGGTACACAAGTTCTTACTGAAAAAAGTGTGACGACAGAAACGCACTACTCGTCACTTCTAAGAGCTTTACTTTAATTTTTATTCGTTTCTTTATTTTGATTGTGCGTCATCAGTCTTACAACAGGTTTGACGCTGCCTACCATGAATTCCTCTCATGTGCCAATCTTTTTATCTCAGAGTAGCAATTACCGAGTGAGGTGGCGCAGTTGTTAGACACTGGACTCGCATTCGGGAGGACGACGGTTCAATCCCGCGTCCGGCCATCCTGATTTAGGTTTTCCGTGATTTCCCTCAATCGCTCCAGGCAAATGCCGGGATGGTTCCTTTCAAAGGGCACGCCCGACTTCCTTCCCCGTCCTTCCCTAATCCGATGCGACCGATGACCTCGCTGTCTGGTCTCCTTCCCAAAACCAACCAACCAACCAGAGTAGCAATTATTTGCTGGATCTATTCTAGTCTCTGTATTCCTCTACGGTTTTTACCCTCTGCAACTCCCTCTATTACCTTGGAATTTGAAACCTCCTGGCAGACTAAAACTGTGTGCCGGACCGACACACGAACTCGGGACCTTAGCCTTTCGCGGGCAAGTGCTCTACCAACTGAGCTTCTGTTAAGTTTGGAAAGTAGGAGACGAGATACTGGCGGAATGAAAGCTGTGAGGACGGGGCGTGAGTCGTGCTTGGGTAGCTCAGTTGGTAGAGCACTTGGTCGCGAAAGGAAAAGGTCCCGAGTTCGAGTCTCGGTCCGGCACACAGTTTTAATCTGCCAGGAAGTTTCATATCAGGGCACACTCCGCTGCAGAGTGAATATCTCAATCTCGAAACCTTGGAAGTTATTCCCTGACACAGGTCCAGTCCTCCTGTCTCCTCTTCTTGTCATATTTTTTCCATACATTCCTTTCATCACCGATTCTGCGCGGAAACGCCTCATTCCTTACCTTAATAGCCCCTCCATCATACTGGCAAAATCCTTCTTTAGCACCACATCTCAAATGCTTGCATTCGCTTGTTTTCAAGTTCTCCAGCAATCCACGTTTCGTTACCATAGAATGCTGTGCTAGCAGCGGACACTCTCAGAAATTTCATCGTCACATTAACGCCATATTTTGAAAGCAGTGGACTTGTCCTGTGTAGGAATGCCCTTTTTGGCAGTGCTAGTCAGTCATTTATTTTGCCTTGCTCCGGCCATCATTGTTGAATCTGTTTCCAAGGTAACAGAAGTTCTTAACTTCGTGATTCACAGTTCTGATGTTAAGTTTCTCGCTCTGCTCATTTTGGCAGCTTCTCATTACTTTCGTCTTTATTGCACTTACTCTCATTCTCTGTACACACTGAACTGTTCATTCCATTCATTAATTCTTCTTCACTTTCACTGAGGTTAGCAATGTCCTAGCGACTCTTAGCATTAATATCCCTTCACCTTGAATTTTAAACCAACTCTTGAACCTCTGATTTATTTCTGTTATTGCTCCTTCGACGCACAGATTGAACATTAGAGACGTAAAACTACATCCAAGTCTAACATCCGTTTTTAATCCGAGCCCTTCGTTCTTGCTCTTCAACTTTTAATGTTCCCTCTTGCTTCTTGTATACACTGCTCATTACCCGGCTTTCACTATATCATACCGCCATTTTTCTCAGAATTTCGAACTTTTTGCACCATTTGACGCTGTCGAACGTTTTTTCTTGATCGACAAATCCTATGAAATTGACTATTCTTTAGCCTTGCTTCCATTATCAACCGCAAAGTCGGAATTGCCTCTCTGGTGTCTTTACCTTTCCTAAAACTAAACTGTTTGCCACACAAGACCTTAATTTTCTTTTCTAATTCTCTGTATGTGATTCTTGACAACAATTTGGATGCATGAGCACTTAAACTCGTGCTATCTTCGGAATTGTTTGGATGATGTTTTATGGAAAGTCTGATGGTATACCAACAGTCTCATACATTCTACACGCCGACGTGAATTGTCTTTTATTGCCACTTGGAAATTTCGCTAGAATGTTATCTATCTGTATCGTCTTTGATGTTAAGTCATCCAAAGCTCTTCTAATTTCTGGCTGTAATAGTGGGTCACCTATATCTTCCCTATTGACATTTGTTTCCTCTTCAATCACGTTGTCAAATAAGTCCTTTCCCACTTAGAGACCGTCAGTGAACTCTTACCACCAACACGCTCTCTCCTTTCCATGTAACAGTGGATTTCCCATTGCACTCTCAATGTTACCGCACTTACTTTAATGTCACCAAAAATTATTTTGAGTTTGCTGTATGCTGAATCAGTCCTTAATACAATCAATTCTTTTTTTTTTTTATTTATTCACATTTTTCATGCAGCCATTTTGCCTACATTCCCTGCGATTTCAATTTATTTAATTCTTTAGTGGCTTGTATCTCTGTATTCTTGAATTTCCGTGAATATTTTTGTACTTCCTTCTTTCGTCGATCAGCTGAACTATTTGTTCTCTTACCCGTGGTACCTTCACAGTTACCATCCTTGTATATACGTATTTTCTTCCAGCATCTGTGATTCTCCTTTTTAGACATGTCCATTCCTCTTCAACTGAACTGCCTACAGTGCTACTTCTTGTGGCAGTATCTATAGCCTTAGAGATCATCAAGCGTATCTCCGTTTCTAAGTACTTACGTATCTCACTTCTTGGCGGACTTCTTCTTCCCGAATAGTCTCTTAAATTTCAGCCTACTAAATTGTGATTTGAGTCTGTATCTGCTCCAGGGTACGCCTTACAATTCTGCATGAGACTTCGGAATCTATCCGTGTCCATGATACAATCCAACCGAAATCTGTTCGTATTTCTAGACCTTTTCCTGGTATGTCTCCTCCTCTTGTGATGCTTGAGCAGAGTATTCAATATTATTAGCTGAAATTTATTGCAGAACTCAATTAGTATTTCTCCTCTTTCTTGTAACTGTTTCCTCTACTCCTTGTCCTACAACTGCAGTCCAGTCCCCCCCCGACTGTTACGTTTTCATCTCCCTTCATGTCCTAAGTTACCCGTTCAGTATCCTCAGTCCTTCTTCATCTTCGGCTTGCGACGTCGGCATTTCTAACTGAAATATGGTTGTTGGTGTTGGTTCGCTGTCGACTCTGATGAGAACAGCTTTATTACTGAACTGTTCACAGCAACCCCCTTCCTGCCCTACCTTCCTATTAGTAACTAATTCTACTCTCGTTATACCATTTTCTGCTGCTGCTGATAATACTTAATACTTGTCTCACCATAAATCCTTATCTTCTTCCCACTTCACTTCACTGATCCTCACTATAAATACACTGGCAACCGAAATTAAAGCGACCGCTGTGTTCCCCGTCCTGTGTTTAATTCACGATATAATCATACAGACTGTCAACAGACGTCGGTACGATCGTGTTCTGCACGCAAGATGGCATATCGATCGACGGAAAACCACGACAACGATGACGTCAGGGCACCTGTCAAACGGAGTAGTGTTTGTAGGGTAATCCCATAGCCATAATCTTTGTGCACACAGTCGCAGAAGGTGGAGCATGGCACAGAGAAAACCCGTAACCAGACTCCCTGCGCTGAAGGGCCATAGGAAGAATGGAAGGACAGTCGTAAACTCGTAGAGACCGAAGGCTTAACGTGAGTTGTTCTGTTGTTTCTCGGATGTGGCGATAGGTAATAAAGACCGAAACTTTATCCTGAAAACCAAGCCAGGGCAGACCACATGCGACATTAGAAAGAGAGGAACGTTGTTCGGCTGTAAGGACACGACGGGTCGGCCTTAGTACCGCGTAGCAACTGGCATTGGATCTCGCAGCAACCACTGGACGTGCTGTATCGAGGCGTAGGTGTAGACAAGGCTTAGAGTGGCCTTTAATGGCGGAGACCTGCTGTATGTGTGCCTATGACGCATTTTCCCAGAAGGGAACGTCTAGAGTGGTTCAAATGGTTCAAATGGCTCCGAGAACTATGGGACTTAACTGCTGAGGTCATCAGTCCCCTAGACCTTAGAACTACTTAAATCTAACTAACCTAAGGACATCACACACATCCGCGCCCGAGGCAGGATTCTAACCTGCGACCGTAGCGGTCGCGCGGTTCCAGACTGTAGTGCATAGAACCGCTCGGCCACTCCGGCCGGCAACGTCTAGAGTGAAGTCGTCAACATGCCACCTGGACGGTCGAACGGTGGGCCAATGTTATTTACACAGATGAGTCCCGATTTGGTCTGGACAGTGATTTTCGACGGATTCGCATCTGAAGGGACTGTGGAAGACGATTTCGAGACCCGAACATTGTGGAAAGAGAGCGATATCGCGGAGGATCGCTAATGTCGTGGGCAGGGATTATGTTCACCACTGGAGCACCTCTTCATGAAATAATTTTTTCATACTGCGGGGCCACAGTCATAATATTTTTAAGGGGCTCCAGAACGCCCTATACTTGCAATGTTAAAATAACGCTTATAAATTACATCTTTCCTCACAAAGTGTTTAAGGTAGGAAGTTGAACTTTTTACAGATTATTTATTGGAATATGGTCTACAACTCAACACAGGGATTTTACAAAATTTTAGTTCAGTTATTAAAGATTATTTTTTTTAATTGTAATGAAAATTCACAACATTTTTTTGCAATTTTTTATTTATATATTCAAAAATGTACAGTTTTTTGGAAAAAGACTGTGTTAAATTATGCAGAAGGTACTGTGTAACATTTACTGAAAGTTTGAAACAAATATGTTTGGGAGATCCTTAGAAAACATGTAATTAGTATGAGAAAATAAAAGTTTTGGGAATCGAGCGACAAAGATTGGATTAACTTTTTAGTGCATTCCAGGTCCATAGGATGGATTATCTTCATCCTCTGCAAACTCCTCCTCCAGCTTCCTCTTGTTCCTCCTCCTGTTTACTCTTGCTTGTATTTCTAGACTCTTTACAGCCCTGTCTGCAGCCCGAAGGCGTTCCTTGTCTAAAGCAAGCATCGCTCGTTGTTGTGTTCGTAGATTTTGCTACCATTTTCTTCAGTTGCAGTTACTGCAACACTGTTCCAAAAGGTGGTCGTGTATGAACACTTATCACATTTCAGTTGTATTTCACTAGCAAGTCCTACGTGCTTTATTATGGAGAGTTCCAGACCAACTTCACTACAATGAATACATCTTACACAGTTTGAAAAAATTCCTTTGAGAACCGACATATCAAATATTTCATTCACATCCGATTCGCCCATAAAACATTCATAGTTTTCACTCATTGAACCAAGCTTCTTCTGTGAAGTATTTTCTTTCCCACTTTGACTGCTATGGGCAGGTGTACTTGAGAGGTTAGGTTCACTCACTTGGTTATCGTCTTTATTGTTTATACACTCCTGGAAATTGAAATAAGAACACCGTGAATTCATTGTCCCAGGAAGGGAAAACTTTATTGACACATTCCTGGGGTCAGATACATCACATGATCACACTGACAGAACCACAGGCACATGGACACAGGCAACAGAGCATGCACAATGTCGGCACTAGTACAGTGTATATCCACCTTTCACAGCAATGCAGGCTGCTATTCTCCCATGGAGACGATCGTAGAGATGCTGGATGTAGTCCTGTGGAACGGCTTGCCATGCCATTTCCACCTGGCGCCTCAGTTGGACCAGCGTTCGTGCTGGACGTGCATACCGCGTGAGACGACGCTTCATCCAGTCCCAAACATGCTCAATGGGGGACAAATCCGGAGATCTTGCTGGCCAGGGTAGTTGACTTACACCTTCTAGAGCACGTTGGGTGGCACGGGATACATGCGGACGTGCATTGTCCTGTTGGAACAGCAAGTTCCCTTGCCGGTCTAGGAATGGTAGAACGATGGGTTCGATGACGGTTTGGATGTACCGTGCACTATTCAGTGTCCCCTCGACGATCACCAGTGGTGTACGGCCAGTGTAGGAGATCGCTCCCCACAACATGATGCCGGGTGTTGGCCCTGTGTGCCTCGGTCGTATGCAGTCCTGATTGTGGCGCTCACCTGCACGGCGCCAAACACGCATACGACCATCATTGGCCCCAAGGCAGAAGCGACTCTCATCGCTGAAGACGACACGTCTCCATTCGTCCCTCCATTCACGCCTGTCGCGACACCACTGGAGGCGGGCTGCACGATGTTGGGGCGTGAGCGGAAGACGGCCTAACGGTGTGCGGGACCGTAGCCCAGCTTCATGGAGACGGTTGCGAATGGTCCTCGCCGATACCCCAGGAGCAACAGTGTCCCTAATTTGCTGGGAAGTGGCGGTGCGGTCCCCTACGGCACTGCGTAGGATCCTACGGTCTTGGCGTGCATCCGTGCGTCGCTGTGGTCCGGTCCCAGGTCGACGGGCACGTGCACCTTCCGCCGACCACTGGCGACAACATCGATGTACTGTGGAGACCTCACGCCCCACGTGTTGAGCAATTCGGCGGTACGTCCACCCGGCCTCCCGCATGCCCACTACACGCCCTCGCTCAAAGTCCGTCAACTGCACATACGGTTCACGTCCACGCTGTCGCGGCATGCTACCAGTGTTAAAGACTGCGATGGAGCTCCGTATGCCACGGCAAACTGGCTGACACTGACGGCGGCGGTGCACAAATGCTGTGCAGCTAGCGCCATTCGACGGCCAACACCGCGGTTCCTGGTGTGTCCGCTGTGCCGTGCGTGTGATCATTGCTTGTACAGCCCTCTCGCAGTGTCCGGAGCAAGTATGGTGGGTCTGACACACCGGTGTCAATGTGTTCTTTTTTCCATTTCCAGGAGTGTAGTAATAACACATACCTTTGGCTTTCCAACATTTCTCCTTTTCTTAAAAGCCTTCAGAGGATTTCTAATAACTTTACTTTTACTCATTATTATACTTCAACAAAACAGAGACTCAAGAAACAGAATTAATTACGAATATTTTCGAGATAACGACAGAGTAAATAAACATGAAACAATCGACAATCACAGCAGCGATATATATTGAACCATCACAGGTTAGCCACAACACATACTTTATCTCACGTCACTAAAATGTACCTGATGAACTCGGACGTTAATAAGAACACCATTTGACAGCAGTTTAACAGCGCCACAGTGGGTCACGCCCATGTAGAACACATTTAAAAAAAAATTTAAAAATAGTTGTAGTCTTCGGAATTGAATAAATTATATATCTATTAAAAGGTAATAGTCTGCAGATTCAGAAAACGCGAGAAAGTAAAAATTGAACTTTTCATGATTTTGAGCCTTTCCGGAGCCCCTTAAAGTCAGTACCGCCATTAGACTCGTTTATTTACAGTGTTACATTTACACTTAGCAAATGTAACACGCTAGATAAACAACAGTCTAATGGCGGCACTGATTTTAAAGACCTCTTCATGCAAGTGAACATGTGAATCGGAATGATTTAACTGATGTGAGGTACCGTGAAGAGGTCTTGGGACTTCATGTACGGTTGTTGCGAAGTGCTGTGGCCCATACGTCGGATTGATGGACGATAATGCTCGACCTCATATAGCACGAGTGGCTGATGTCTTCTTGGAAACAGAAGGTACTGCACGCATGGCGTAGCCTGCTCGCTCTTCCGATTTGAATCGTTTAGAGCGTGTCTGAGATACACTATGGAGACGGAGTGCCTCACGTCAACATCCACCAACCATTCTCCAAGACTTGCGAGCAGCTCCGCAGGATGAATGGGCGTTATTGACTCGACATGACACTGATGATGTTATTCACAGTATGCTCCGTCGTCGTCATGCCGCTATTGCTGCCACAGGTGGTCACACTCCATAGTGAGCACATTAACCACTTTCCGGAAAATGTGTGCAAATCTTTTAAGTTTACTGTTCTGCATGTAACTGTAGTTTTCGTTCTCTATTCTTTGTTTCTACTTTGCTACCGCCTGCTTATAGTATTTTGTGGCAAAATAAACGCAAACTTGCAAAATTTGCGTTTGTTGCTTTAATTTTGGACGCCAGTGTAGATTACGCACTAGCATTTCTCTTTTCTGCTTCCCCACCACATTCCAACCTCTTACATTTCACGCCCATATTCGTAAAAGTTACCGTTTCGTTTGTTATTCGATTTATTCCTTATGGTCACCTACCCCTTGGCAGTCCCCTCTCGGAGATTCGAATGGGGGACTAATCCTCTACTACAAAAATTTTATGTTCTGTACTTCATATAATTATTGACGAAATTTAAAAACTGGAAAACGCCATCATAAGCGCTGAGTGGCCGAGCGATTCTAGGCGCTACAGTCTGAACCGCACGACCGCTACGGTCGCTGGTTCGAATCCTGCCTTGGGCAAGGATATTTGTGATGTCCTTAGGTTATTTAGGTTGAAGTAGTTCTCAGTCTAGGGGACTGATGACCTCAGAAGTTAATTCCCATAGTGCTCAGAGCCATTTGAACCATTTTTTAAGCGCTGAGTGGTGTATTCTTACGTTCAGGGCAAACTGGAACTTCCAACAGGGGGGGCGAGCACTGTCATCACCATCAGCATTAATGCTGGGGTGTTTGTCACGAAGGGCACGACGCAGCTTAACCAAAGTTTAAAGTAGCCTGCAACATTCACAGTCGACCCATGTTCAGCAAAGTCCACCAGCAGCACACAATGCATATTCCAGAATAGTGTCACAAGCACCTTCCTAGCAGAATGAGTCTGAAGTTTTTCGTACTGGGAATGCAAGTATGTTTCCTCTCCATAGAGGACTACTTGGCATCGGGCGTGTTGTGGACGCTCACGCCTCATCACCAATGACAATTTCTACCAGAAGGCACGCCCTTTAGCGGCGTAACGCGTTTAGTGATCCAAGCTTGCCATCATTCACTGGTCTTTGTAATACTGGATTCAAGCATGCATGCCATAACATTAATATACTTTCAAACAAATTTTAGCTTTGACAGAAAAACTTCTTTAACTTACAGGGTGATTCAAAAAGAACACCACAACTTTAAAAATGTGTATTTAATGAAAGAAACATAATATAACCTTCTGTTATACATCATTACAAAGAGTATTTAAAAAGGTTTTTTTTCACTCAAAAACAAGTTCAGAGATGTTCAATATGGCTCCCTCCAGACACACGAGCAATATCAACCCGATACTCCAACTCGTTCCACACTCTCTGTAGCATATCAGGCGTAACAGTTTGGATAGCTGCTGTTATTTCTCGTTTCAAATCATCAATGGTGGCTGGGAGAGGTGGCCGAAACACCATATCCTTAACATACCCCCATAAGAAAAAATCGCAGGGGGTAAGATCAGGGCTTCTTGGAGGCCAGTGATGACGTGCTCTGTCACGGGCTGCCTGGCGGCCGATCCATCGCCTCGGGTAGTTGACGTTCAGGTAGTTACGGACAGATAAGTGCCCATGTGGTGGCGCTCCATCCTGCTGAAATATGAATTGTTGTTCTTCTTGTTCGAGCTGAGGGAACAGCCAATTCTCTAACATCTCCAGATACTGTAGTCCAGTTACAGTAGCACCTTCGAAGAAAAAGGGACCAAAAACTTTATTGGCTGAAATGGCGAACAAATGCACAACTAAATGAAACTTTATAGCTCCCTTAATTCGCCGACAGATAGTGCTTAGCTCTACCTTTTGTCGTTGCAGAGTTTTAAATTCCTAAAGTTGTGGTATTCTTTGTTTTAAATTCCTAAGGTTGTGGTATTCTTTTGAATCACCCTGTAATGCTAATATAAATTAAAATTGTTCCAGGTGGTTGTAATTAATATATATATTCTAATTTGTTAATGTGGAGAGCCGCTACGGCTCACCCGGCTGCCCTGTCGAAGGTTAGAGTCCTCCGTCGAGTATAGGTGGTGTGTTGTTCTTAGCGTAAGTTACACTACTGCCCATTAAAATTGCTACACCAAGAAGAAATGCAGATGATTAACGGGTATTCATTGGACAAATATATTATACTGGAAATGACATGCGATTACATTTTTACTCAACTTGGGTGCATAGATCCTAAGAAATCAGTACGCAGAAAAACCACCTCTGGCGTAATAACGGCCTTGATCCGGCTGGGCATTGAGTCAAACAGAGCTTGCATGGCGTGTACAGGTACAGCTGCCCATGCAGCTTCAACACGATACCACAGCTCATCAAGAGTAGTGACTGGCGTATTGTGACCACCCAGTTGCTCGGCCACTATTGACCAGACGTTTTCAGTTGGTGAGAGATCTGGAGACCGCGCGACTGCTACGGTCGCAGGTTCGAATCCTGCCTCGCGCATGGATGTGTATGATGTCCTTAGGTTGGTTAGGTTTAAGTAGTTCTGAGTTCTAGGGGACTGATGACGACAGATGTTAAGTCCCATAGCGCTCAGAGCCATTTTGATCTGGAGACTGCGATGGCAAGGGCAGCATTCGAACATTTTCTGTATCCAGAAAGGGCCGTACAGCACCTGCAACATGCGGTCGTGCATTATCCTGCTGAAATGTAGGATTTCGCAGGGATCGAATGAAGGGTAGAGCCACGGTCGTAACACATCTGAAATGTAACGTCCACTGTTCAAAGTGCCGTCAATGCGAACAAGAGGTGAGCGATACATGTAACCAATGGGAACCCATATAATCAAGCCGGGTGATACGCCAGTACGGCGATGACGAATACACGCTTTCAGTGTGCGTTCACCACGATGTCGCCAAACACGGATGTGACGATCATGATGTCGTAAACAGAACCTGGATTCATCCGAAAGAATGACGTTTTGCCATTCGTGCACCCAGCTTAGTCGTTGAGTACACCATCGCAGGCGCTCCTGGCTGTGATGCAGCGTCAAGGGTACCCGCAGACATGGCCTCCGAGCTGATAGTCCACGCTGCTGCAAACGTCGTCGAACTGTTCGTGCAGATGGTTGTTGTATTAAAAACGTCCCCATCTGTTCACGCAGGGATCGAGACACGGCTGCGCGATCCGTTGCAGCCATGCGGATAAGATGCCTGTCATCTCGACTGCTAGTGATACGAGGCCGTTGGGATGCAGCACGGCGTTCCGTATTACCCTCCTCAACCCACCGATTTCATATTCTGCTAACAGTCATTGGACCTCGACCAACGCGACCAGCAATGTCGCGATACGATAAACCGCAATCGCGATAGGCTACAATCCGACCTTTATCAAAGTCGGAAACGTGATGGTACGCATTTCTCCTCACAACAACGTTTCACTAGGCAACGCCGTTCAACTGCTGTTTGTGTATCAGAAATCGGTTGGAAATTTTCGTCATGTGAGTACGTTGTAGGTGTCGCCACCGGCGCCAACCTTGTGTGAATGCTCTGAAAAGCTAATCATTTACATATCACAACATCTTCTTCCTGTCCGTTAAATTTCGTGTCTGTAGCACGTCATTTTCGTGGTGTAGTAGTGTAGTTTCAGTTAGATTAGGTAGTTTGTATGCGTAGGGACCGATGACCTCAGCAGTTTGGTCCCATAGGAACTTACCACAAATTTCCAACTGTTTCCAAAGCGGAGACGATTTACGCTGGAAAACATTAGTTCCAGCTTTGGCCACCAGATAAAAACATGTAGCTCTGAGTGTAGGAAAGACGTACAATAATGTTGCCATATGTAATGGATTAGGAACGGGACGTGGGCAGAGCAGCCCAAACAAGTGAGAAAGGTGTAATGTTGATTTTGTTATTAACAGTCGCTCACACAATTTGTTTCGCATGAGCGCCGGATGACGCGAGGAAATGGAGCATTCTTAAAACGACATGATCAATAGTTGCTCGCCAGCTGTTGCAGCGGAATCTCACCAACGTGTTCCTGTATACTGACGTTCAGATGAGGTACAGACCGACCGCATCCCTGGTAAACACTTTCTTTTAGCTACCCCAGAGCCGAAAGTCATATGGACCTTCCGGGCCATATATCCGGAAGATTTCAGGAAATAACACATTTGCGGAAGATGGCATTAAGCTGATCTTTTACTAGCTAACGAAACATGTGGTGTTACCACTTTTGCAAAATAACTGGTGTTCACAAATAGGCTTTCTTCCAAAGCAGGAATCACATGCTGTTCAAAGAGGTTTCGAAACGTGCATGGAAATATACACTACTGACCATTAAATTTGCTACACCACGAAGATGACGTGCTACAGACGCGAAATTTAAGCGACAAGAAGAAGATGCTATGATATGCAAATGATTAGATATTCAGAGCATTGACACAATTATGGCGCCGGTGGTGACACGTACAACGTGCTCACACGAGGAAAGTTTCAAAGCCATTTCTCATCCACAAACAGCAGTTGACCGGCGTTGCCTGGTGAAACGTTGTGATGCCTCGTGTAAGGAGGAGAAATGCGTACCATCACGTTTCCGATTTTGATAAAGGTCGGATTGTAGCCTATCGCGATTGCGGTCTATCGTATCGCGACATTGCTGCTCGCGTTGGTCGAGATCAAATGACTGTTAGCAGAATATGGAATCGGGGGGTTCAGGAGGATAATACGGAACGCCGTTCTGGATCCCAACGGCCTCGTATCACTAGCAGTCGAGATGACAGGCATCTTATCCGCATGGCTGTAACGGATCGTGCAGCCACGTCTCGATCCCTGAGTCAACAGATGGGGACGTTTCCAAGACAACAACCATCTGCACGAACAGTTCGACGACGTTTGCAGCAGCATGGACTATCAGCTCGGAGACCATAGCTACGGTTACCCTTGACGCTGCATCACAGACAGGAGCGCCTGCGATGGTGTACTCAACGACGAACCCGGGAGCACGAATGGCAAAACGTCATTTTTTCGGATGAATCCAGGTTCTGTTTACTGCATCGTGATGGTCGCATCCGTGTTTGGCGACATGGCGGTGAACGCACATTGGATGCGTTTGTTCGTCATTTCCATAATGGCGTATCATCCGGCGTGATGGGTCCCATTGGTTACACGTCCCGGTCACCTCTTGTTCGCATTGAAGGCACTTTGAACAGTGGACGTTACACTTCAGATGTGTTACGACCCGTGGCTCTACCCTCATTCGACCCCTTCGAAACCCTACATTTCAGCAGGATAATGCACGACCACATGTTTCAGGTCCTGTACGGGCCTTTCTGGATACAGAAAATGTTCGACTGCTGCCCTGGCCAGCACATTCTCCAGATCTCTCACGAACTGAAAACGTCTGATCAATGGGGACCGAGCAACTGGCTCGTAACTATACACCAGTCACTACTCTTGATGAACTGTGGTATCGTGTTGAAGCTGCATGTACAGCTGTACTTGTGCACGCCATTCAAGCCCTGTTTGACTCAATGTCCAGGCGTATCAAGGCCGTTATTACGGCCAGAGGTGGTTGTTCTGGGTACTGATTTCTCAGGATTTATGCACCCAAATTGCGTGAAAATGTAATCAGCTGTCAGTTCTAGTATATTTGTCCAATGAATACTCGTTTATCATCTGTATTTCTTCTTGCTGTAGCAATTATAATGGCCAGTAGTGTACATCTACGTGGTTACCTCGCATACCACGCTTAAGCTCCAGGCAGAGATTTGATTGAACCTCACACAATAATTCTCTATAATTCTACTATTGAACAGTTTGCGGCAAAAACGATCACCTATATCTTTCCGACCGAGTTCTGATTTCCCTTAGTTTATTATGATGATCGTTTCCCCCTACGTAGGTCGGCGTCTACAAAAAATTTTCACATTGGAGGAGAAAGCCGGTGATTAAATTTCGTGAGTAGATCCCTCCGCAACGAGAAACGCCTTTGTTTTAGTGATGGCCACCTCAATTCCTGTATTATGTCCGTGACCCTCTTTCCCCTATTTCCTAATAATGCAAACCATGTTGCTCTTCTTTGAATTTCCTCGATGCACTCCGTCAGTCCTATCTGGTAAGGATCCCATACCAGGCAGCGGTAGGTTACTCCAAAAAAGGACGGACAAGCCTAGTGAAAGATGGTAGATCTTGCATCTTCTAGGTGCTTCCCAATAAATCGCAGTCTTCGATTTGCCTTCCCCACAAGATTTTCTATGTGTTACTTCAAATGTAAGTTGTTCGTAATTGCAATTCCTAGATATTTATTTGAATGTACGGCATTTATATTTCAATGATTCCTCGTGTGACCGCAATTTAACTGTTTTCTTGTAGCACGCTGTGGATGACCTCACACTTTTCGTAATTTAGAGTCAACTACCAATTTTCACACCATAGAGATAACTTTTCAAAATCGTTTTGCAATTTGTTTTGATTTTCTGATGCCTTTACTAGACTATAAACGACAGCATAATTTGCAAACAACATAAGACAGCCACTCAGATTGTCTCCTAAATCCTTTATGTAGATAGCGAACTGTAAATGGTTTATAACACTGCATTTGGGAGCGCCGGAAATCACATATGTTTTACTCGATGGCTTTCCATCAGTTATTATGAACTACGACCCCTCTAACACAAAATAACGAATCCAGTTCCATAATTAAGCCGATATTCCACAAAAAAGCAATCTGATTACGAGCTGCTTATTACGCACAGCCT
The DNA here is from genome assembly GCF_021461395.2 of Schistocerca americana. Classification (NCBI taxonomy): domain Eukaryota; kingdom Metazoa; phylum Arthropoda; class Insecta; order Orthoptera; family Acrididae; genus Schistocerca; species Schistocerca americana. The sequence continues at coordinate 899,983,480 of NC_060121.1, forward strand.
TCTGAAAATCTAGAAATACGGAACCAACCTGAAATCCCTTGTCAATAGCAACGAACACTTGGTATGAGTACTGAGGTAGTTGTGTTCCACAAGAACGATGTTTTCTGAATCCGAGTTGACACTGTGTCAATAGACCATTCTCTTCGTGATAATTCATGATGTTCACACACAACATATGTTCCAAAATGCTGCAGCATATCGACGTTAATAATATGGGCCTGTGATTTAGTGGATTGCTTCTATTGCATTTCTTTAATATTTGTGTGTTTTGTGCAACTTTCCAGTCTTTGGGTACGGATATTACGTCTAGCGAGCGGTTGTATATGGTTGTTAAGTTTATAACTATTGCATCGGCATACTCTGTAAAAAAGTTTTCGGTATACAGTCTGGACCGGAAGACCTGCTTTTACCTGCTTCACTTCACAGTGGATATATATACCTCTAAGTAACTACTGTTGGCAGCTGTTCTTGATTCGAATTCTGGAATATGTCCTTCGTATTTCTTGGTGAAGGAGTTTCGGAAAGCTGTGCTTAGCAACTCTGCTTTAGCAGCACTATCCTCGATAGGGTTTCCATTGCTATTTGTAACGCCGCTTCCAACGCCGCTTCCTTTGGACGCAGAATTGGAAATATAGAATTGTACCCGAAACCCAATAAGAGTCCCAGAATCAAAGATCCAAATTTCAAGTCGCACTGGAATAGCTTCATTTCAATAGTACCAAAAACACAGAAAAGAAATCCAGTGTAAACTGACTCAATGTTTTCAAAAAAGGAATAGAATCCATTAGTTTCAAATTTAAAAAAAAAAATAGTACATCGCAAAGTTGTTTACTTATAGATAACGGAATAGAACGTGTGAACTAAAAGAATACTTTTTGTGAGCACTCTTTGAGGACTCTGCGTAATAGAGAAGAAAAAAAGTTATACATTGTTAATGTGCTGCTAGCGCTTGCTGAATCAGGTCGTATCTCAACGTATTCTCTTGTACGTAGGCGCGACGAGATTGTTTTTGGTGCATTTTTAGAAATTTTGCAATGTGCTATGAATCATTATACTTGAAATAGGTAGATCGGCAACCTTGAATATATCATTACGTAAATCCAAGGAAGGAAAAGATCCGAAACTGTCTTAAATTGATTACCTTACAGGGAAGACTGAACTTTGCCCCAAAGTAATAAACCGTTCGCAGTTTACCGACATAGGAAGTGAACATTCGTACTGAATTGTGAGAAAGAACTGAAGTTTCGTTAAAGTACAAATGAAATCTGGATCTTGTTACAGATGCTTTGACCGAAACGTAACTAATTCCACCCAGCTTAGAGAAAAGTTACTTCCTTAATACCACAATAGGACGTGAATAGTATAGAATAAACCAGCATAAAGTGGTTCACTGTGTGACATTTCTTTCACCCCATTTAATATTGGGTGTTTATGAAATATTTAATTGTGCGACGACATAAAATAATAACGGAGCGCAGCATGTATGAATATTCTTTGCCGCGTTAGACCGTTATTGTACCGATTCGAACTATTAAGCTTATGGAAACTGAAAACTTTAGGGGACAAACTATTGCCGTACATGGATTGTAGCCATAATTAGTACAAGGATAGCCACTGGTGTATAACTACGTGTAGCTATGCTCGTTCACTTCGGGGAGCATATAATTATTTGAACTGAGCGTGAATACAGTGCAAAAAAAATGGCTCTGAGCACTATGGGACTCAACTGCTGTGGTCATAAGTCCCCTAGAACTTAGAACTACTTAAACCTAACTAACCTAAGGACATCACACACATCCATGCCCGAGGCAGGATTCGAACCTGCGACCGTAGCAGTCGCACGGTTCCGGACTGCGCGCCTAGAACCGCGAGACCACCACGGCCGGCGAATACAGTGCAGCAGGACAGATTTTTTTTTTATGTAATGTTCCTCATAAGACAATATTACCGCTAGTTAGTCGGAGCATAAATTTCATCAACGAACATTTCCAATATATCTTAAGAGAGACAGTTACTAATTCTACAAAGAAGGCATTGGTTGTTTATTGCCGCTAGCAAACTTTACCTATGACCAGGATCTCTTTGGTTTTTCTGGCAGGTTTCGAGACAAATTTTCATTGTGGAAACAATAAGAAAACATTTCGCACTGAAGTCTGCGCTAAATTTCGAGCTTCTGTGACTAACAGTCAGTCTTGGGGTTTTGAATTCGTTGAGATTTAGTGTGCTGTTTTCGTTGTTTCTGCAACTGTGATCTGATATGTTTGGGTACCAATGGGGTTTAGCTCCGTCGTTGATTAATTTATTTGGTAGAAACCTCTCAACTTCTGTCGATACTGTTTCCTTGAATTCAACCCACATTTGATTTGTCCTTCCATTGTTAATGTGAAAGGAGTAGAGATTGTCTCTCAAGAAGGCGTCAAGAGAATTATTTGTTTTCTTCAATAGGTATATTTTTCGTTTATTTTTGGTGAAGTCGGAAACTATACCATTCAGTCTCGCTCCGAAAACCTGTCCTCACTAATCCCCGTATCCGTTTTGTTGCTCGTTGTTAGCTCAGGATTATTTAATGCTAAGAGGTCAAGTGTGTTTCCGCAATCGTTCTCTATTCGACTGGGCACATGAACTACCTACTCGAAATAATTCTCAGAAACTGCGTTTAGCACAATTTCAGATGTTGTATTACGCGTACCTTCGAATTAAATCGTGCATTTCCGCGAAAATAATTTTATGAATTGGTTACGTGTTGGAAATTAGGCTCAAGTTCTCTTTCTGAATGTTTCAAATGGCTCTAAGCACTATGGGACTTAACATCTGAGGTCATCAGTCCCATATACTTAGAACTACTTAAACCTAACTAACCTAAGGACGTCACACACTTCCGCGCCCCAGGCAGGATTCGAACCTGTGACTATAGCAGTAGCGGGGTTCCTGCCTGAAGCGCCTAGAACCGCTCGGCCACAGCGGCCAGGAAGTTGTTTTTGAATCTTTCAGCAACTGTATAATCTGAGTTGGGAAGTCGGTAAAAGTATGCAATTATTAATTTATTCCGGTTGCCAAGAATGACGTCTGCCCATGTAACCTCCCCACAGAAAATTATTTATATCAAAGTTAAATAAAAATGGAGCCACGAGGCAATATCGTCCCCACAGAAATATTTAAAAAAAATAATAAATGGGAGCCAAGTGTAACCTTCCCGCAATGAAATCTATTGATAATGACAATTAAATGTAAGAATCGCAATCTGACCCAAGTGTAAGCTCCCTACAAAAATGAAAGACATAAAAAATGTTCCAAAATTCAGATCCCCACAAAAATCAAAGATAATTCAATGATAATGAAATTTCAGTGACAATGAAAACTCAATTAGACCGAAATGTCGATCTTTTGGCCCTGTGCAATAATCCGAATTCTTACTTCAGTAAAACTGCATGTCTAAATTCTGCTCTTATTCTTCGCCATAGCTTGGCGGAAATGCATCGCACATATTCTTTGAATTTAACTGAAACTTTTGTTTAAGGAAAAACAAGGGAAATATTTTTTCAATTAAATAGCTCTTTTGTTAAAAATGCTTTGAAAACAAAATTATTATTGGGGCACTTCTTGAAAATTAATTACAACAAATATACATTACATTATCTGATGTGCGCAATGCAGATTCATTACCTTGTTTAACAATATACCTCATTCAGCATCTTGACCAGAGACCCATGTCGACGCCCGCGGACTGCGTCCCACTCGCGACTCTACCCGCAACTGTACAAGACTACTACTGCCGACAGATTGCTTGCAACAGAACCATCTCGCACGCGCTACTACTCTCTGGTCAGAGATTGTCATGGCTCGCCATCGCCGCATACGTGTTTCATAACCCTCTACTGGGGGGGGGGCAAAACTTTGGCAGCGATGGTGAGTCATTTGGACTTGCCATGAGCAACAAATTTTTTCTTAACTAATTAACTTTACAATTACAGCATATATACAGATATAGAACATGAAAAAATATGGTGCACATGTATCAAGTACAAAACATATTAGACAATGACAAAATGTGAGTACAAGGGAAATAACATAAGTGCACACGCACTGAAAAACTCTTTAGCATTTTCAGAACAGAATGGCAAAAAATCATATTGACAAGTGACATGAATGCACATGCACTGCAGTTCAGAACGTATCAGAAAATGTATCTACAATGAGTAACAAATGCCATAAGCGCATACGCACTGAAGTATTGAACATATCAGGACATCACAAAATGTATACAAAATGAGTACAGATCATATTGAAAAATGAGAAAAGTGCACAGGCACTGAAGTTCAGTAGAAAACATATTAACACATGACATAAGTGTACATGCACTGAAAAACTCTTTAGCATTTTCACAACAAATAAACATAATGGCAAAAAAATCATGTTGACAAGTGACATAAGTGCACATGCACTGCAGTTGAGAATATATCAGCAAATCACAAAATGTATTAATAAATGGCAAAAGTGCACACGCACTGTAGTACAGAACATATCAGAAAACCATAAAATATATACATAATGAGTACAAATGGCATAAAGTGCACACACACTGAAAAACTCTCTAATATTTTTATGACACATAAACCTAATGAGTATAAATCATAATGACAAATGACAAAAGTGCACACGCACTGTAGTACTCTCTAGTATTTTTCTACAACTAACAAACAAATCAAGGAGTGTAATAAAGTGCACATGCACTATAGAAGTCTTTAGTAATTTCAGGATAACTGATCTTATTAACAAATGAAAGGAAGTGCACACGTACTGTATATGACTTTTTCATTTTACAAGAATTAGGGAAGGAATAGGAAGGATTGCGTCATGGTTGTAGCACTTAGGTTGCGCGCAGCTGCGCTGAAAGTCCATATCTTTCCACAGAAATACAACACCAAGTCACACAATTTGCAGTTCTTTTCCCAGAAGTATTTATCAGCGTAGCCAAGACACTGAAATGTCGTAGTAATATTCCATGTTTTCATTTTGGCAGTACATCAGGTACACCAAACATGGGACCATAATAACGTCTCCATCACTCACGGCGGTGGACAACATGTCGTGTCAACACCACGCTCTTACAAGGCACACCAACGTAGAATTAGTGCAAAACCAAATATAGTGCTCCATGATCATGAGGATGTACAGGACAAATGGACATTGCAGTAATTCAGGGTAGTGAGGTCAGTAGTTGAACGACATTAAGTCACATACTAGTCTTCATTGGGAATTACATTAGTAGTTTGCGGCATTTATAGCCCAGTTATTGAACATTTCTGTACCATGTATTTAGTATTACAGAATAATGTTCATAAATCATCTGATTACAATCAATATTGCCACTTATCGGCCAGTTACAAACGTCAAAAGTCATCATTGGAAACAGGAGCTAATGAATGGCATAGTATTAACATAATTGATCTAGGTATACTAATTATTGGCACTAACTGGCCAGTTACTGACATCAAAAGTCATCATTGAAAACAGGAGCTAATGAATGGCATAGTATTAACATAATTCATTTAGTTATACAAATTATTGCCACTAATTGGCCAGTTACAGACATCAAAAGTCATCATTGAAAACAGGAGCTAATGAATGGCATAGTATTAACGTAATTCATTTAGTCACACAAATTATTGGCACTAATTGGCCAGTTACAGACATGAAAAGTCATCATTGAAAACAGGAGTTAATGAATGGCATAGTATTAACATAATTCATTTAGGTATACTAATTATTGGCACTAATTGGCCAGTTACAGACATCAAAAGTCATCATTGAAAACAGGAGCTAATGAATGGCATAGTATTAACATAATTCATCTAGGTTTACTAATTATTGGCACTAATTGGCCAGCAAGTATTGAATAATACAACACATTTTTAATTCTTCCAGTGACATATACAGTATTCAAAATGTAACACACTGTAATTATTACTCAACGTCTGTGACTAAAAAAAAATCATACAGTATTACTCAGAACTCTCTTAAATGGGTAGCATTATTTGTTAGCAATGCATTGCTTGAGGTAATTATAGGGGAAAGCAAGAAGAGAAAAAGAAAAAAATTGCTTCTAGGTTGTTCCTGTAAATGAAAAATGTGTAACGTCATTCGTCATGAGTCAGCTGTAGCAAGGTTGTGACACTACTGGGTAAAAAAAAAAATGCAAGTACTAGTATAGTTTTAATAAGTAACAAGTTTAGTAAGTATCATTAAAGGCTTCTCCTGGAAAAAATACAAAATGGATTATTAAGCTGAAATAAGAAACGCATACTATGCTGAAAAGTAGTGAACTTCGAATTAACAGGTAGTGAAATGTGTATAAAAAATGTGTTCCATAGCTGTCCTTTCCAAAACCTTCAGTCATCATACCATACGATATAAAACATACTGTCAAAACAAACTGCAACAAATACTTAAATAACTACATAGCATAGATACATAAACTTCAACATCATCCTCATCTGCAAAGAAAACTTCATTATCCATATCATCATAATTCCATTATCATCATCACCTGTACAGAAAACTTCATTATTCATAGTACCATATTCTTCATCATTATTCATCAGCATTCATTATCATCTGCAAAAAATCACTTCATTACTCATTACACAACTATTCCTTATCTCTAGCATATTTCATCACTAAAACTAAGATGTGTAGTTCTGTCTGACAGCTTGCATCAATCGCCTTGTATTCTGAAAGAAAAAATTAGTTAAGACTGCTATTTTACGATGTGAATAGTATATTCTTGTTAATCCTGATCCATTTACTCTTCCTCATAATGTTTTTGTATCTTCTTTCGTCTATTCCGTAGTTGAAATTCCCATTTCTGTTTAATTTATTTCCTTTACGCATCATTTCTTTCTGAAATTGATGAACAAAGATTAATGTCTTGCATTTAAATCATATACCCACTAAATAATGACTGGTTTATGGTGACATAATTAAGGATATAGCATAACATGATAGAAAACGTAATATGTCAAAGACATTGACAGTGTTCAGATGCAAAAATGTACATAGAATAATACAATGCAACAGCAAAAAATGTAAAACAGTCACGATGTTGAGATATCATAAGTCAAAAATGTCAAAGTGAACTGGTGTTTACTATGTCTTAGCTATTTCACAGTGCATACAAACAAAATATGAAAACAATCGTACATACATAAAAAAATGAAAAATGTGCACGGTCTGATGTGTAACGACAAGAAGAGCGACCTGCTAACCTTACCTTGCCGGGCACTTGCCAAGAAAAATACGATAATCATCAGTAATTAGTCATGTGAATATAATTGCATAAGTGGTCATAAAGATTAGGAAATGGCATCATAGATTGTTACATCATCAAGTGGTTTCGTTCAATAAAGGGTTTAACATTGGATATGTGTTGGTTTCCTTTCGATTTTCTGGTTCTCAGAGTTTCGACGTGTACAACATTGGGGTGAGGAATGCTGCCAATCCGATATGGACGTGCGTATAGAAGTTCAAATTTACTGCACTTACCTTTTATTCTGCTGGATAAATAGTGTGTACGTACTATATCTTCTGTCCAATTTGAAAGTCACGGCGTGTACAAACCTGTTTTTGCTGTCTTCTCCGGCGCTCTGCAGCACGTTTAATGTTGTTCAGCGCAATGTCAATTATTTCGTGGTGTCGTAATCGACGCGATGTAGGAAATGTTACTAATTCTTTAATTTTGTTAGGTGGTTCAGTATTCTTCAGTATAACAGACGGAGATAGCATAGTGGATTCATTTGGAATGGAATTAATTACATCTTGGAATGAGAATATGTGTGTGTCCCAATCAACATGTCTTTTGTGGCAGTATATTCTACACAGTTTACCAATTTCTTTCCTTAATCGTTCACAGGGGTTCGAAGAAGCATGGTACTTGGATATATAGATCGGAGAAATGTTTCTAGCTCGTAACATGCGTGTCCATATAACAGAACGAAATTGTGATCCATTGTCAGAAATTACTTTCATCACATGCCCTACATGAAATAGAAAATGTTTTACAAATGCTTTCGAAACAGTTTTAGCAGTAGCTTTGCGTAACGGAGTGAAAGTAACAAATTTTGAAGTGAGTTCAACAGCGACAAAGATGTAGCAAAAACCTCTGTTAGTTCTCGGAATCGGACGAAAAATATCTACAGCGGCCATGTGTCTTAATTTAACAGGTACAATTGGATGTAATGGAGGAATGTGTGACGTTGTGTCTGACTTAGCTTTCTGGCAAATTTTACATGACGCTAAAACTCGTCGTTTACGTTTCTCCATATTGGCAAAATAACAGTTCCGTCTCAGTATAAGAAAACATTTTCTAGCTCCGTAACGTGCGTAACTTAAATGAGTATACCATATTAATTTGTTAACCAGTTCGTCAGGAATGCATAATAACCAATTGTTGCTGTCAGGATGAGAGCGGCGAAACAGAATGTCATTGCGTACAGTGTAATGGTTTCTAATCGTAACATTATTCTTATCTTGCCAAAGGTGTTTAATTTCTTTCCACACATTGTCTTTACTTTGCTCTTTTGCTATGTCCTGTAATGACGACGAAATGAAATTTTCAAATGCAACTTGCTGAATGTACATAACACTGAAATTTGCTTTGCAGAAGTTGGTTGCTATGTCTTGCTGATTGTTGCTGAGAGAACGAGAAAGTGCGTCTGCTATAACATTTTGTGTGCCGGGAATGTGAACAATCGTAAAATTAAATTCCTGTAAATAAAGTTTCCATCTGCTTAATCTGTCGTGAGTGAGTTTAGCCGAAAGTAAAAATTGTATCGCTCTGTGATCTGTGTAAACGGTGGTATGTCTGCCATAAAGAAAGTGCCGAAATCTCGTAAAAGCCCATACAACACATAATGTTTCTAATTCTGTAACGGAATAATTTCGTTCAGCAGGTGACAGAATGCGACTTGCAAATGCGATGTTTTTAATTACTGTAGAGCCGTCTTCTTCAATTTCCTGGAAAATATGTACGCCTAAAGTGGTGTTGGACTGTCGGTGGCAATGGAGAAATTTCTGGTAAGATCTGGGTGCGATAAAAGTGGAGCATTCAACAAAGCATGTTTCAGGTTCATAAACTCAGAATGTGCTTCTTTATCCCATGACCAAATAGTGTTTTTACCTGTTAATTGGCATAATCTAGGTGTGTCTAAAGCAGAGTGATGAATAAATTTACGAAAAAGTTAAGTAAGCCCAAAAAGCTGCGTAATTGTTTCTTCGTCATAGGAACAGTAATGTCACGTAGAGCTTGAAGTTTTTCCGGGTAAGGCGCAATGCCTTCTGCTGAAATTATGTGTCCAAGAAATTTTATAGAAGTTTTGCCAAAGTGCGATTTACTAAGATTAACTGTGAGTCCTTGTGCACGAAAAGTTTGCAACAGACGTTCTAAAATCAGATTGTGTTCAGACCAGTTAGCTTCTGCAATAAGAATGTCGTCCACGTACGTCGTAATTCTGTCTTTAAGTTCTGTCGGAAGTATTGTGTTCAAACCGCGAATAAAAGCTGCAGAAGAAATAGTTAAGCCGAATGGTAATTTGCGAAATTGATAACAGTCACCAAAACAGAGAAAATCTGTATACTTTCTACAATTCGGATGAAGTTGAATTTGCCAAAATTCCGATTTCAAATCTAGTGTGGAATAAATAGCCGTACCGTGAAATTTCTGTAGAAGTTCCTCCAATGTCTGTGGTCGATCTGTTTCATTAATAATTATGTCATTGATGTGACGTGAATCAAGTACGAGGCGAAGTGAGCCATCTTTTTTCTTAACAATATGTAGCGGGTTTATGTACGGACTAACTGCTGGTTCTATAATTCCTTGGTTAAGCATATCCTGCAATTCTTTTTTAACTTGTTCTCTATGGATATATGGAATGGGATAATGTTTAGCTTTAAATGCATCGTGCTGTTTGACTTGAAATTCATACATAAAACCGGACATAGTACCAGGAATGTTGTCAAAAACTGGAGCTTGCTGTAAAAGAATTTTGTGTAATTGCGTTCGTTCGTCGTCTGTATTTGCACTGCTTTGTTTAACTTTATCAGAAATCATCTGCATTACGTCGTAGACAACTTCGTCTGGAGTGTTATAGTTATGTACGTACGTATCCGTGAACAATGTGGAATTACAGTCTATGTTGCGTGTTGCGGAAATGACCTCTGTGCGGTTAATTGTTTGTTCTTCCGCAGATAATGAATGCTGAAACTCTAAAGCCAATTGCACATTTTCATCCTTCAACATTATATAGGAATTTTGAAAATCAACCACTGCGTCTTGTTGTACGAGAAAATTCGTACCTAAAATGACGTCTGTTGTCAATAAAGGAACAATCCAAAAATTTGAGTGAAATGTGTGACCCGCAATACAAAATGATAAATGCGTCTGTAATTTAACGTCTACTCCTTTACTCGATACTGCTCCTTTCACTTTCGTTTTGCCTAATGGTAATGTAGGATACGTATTCTCTTTGTTACATTCGTTGAAAGTCTCCTCGTTTATAACTGACATAGGTGATCCAGAATCGATTACTGCTGAAAATTTCGATGAACCAATTTTAATTTCGATCACAGGATGTGAAATAGTTTTCTGAATAACTGGTCTTTCCCGCAGAAGAGTGTCTCTGATGTCGTCAAAAGTAATTACATTTTCGTGAACAACATTCTGCGTGTCTAAAGTAGTGCTCGTGTTACTGGAAGATGCGACCTGTACAGTATCTACTCAGATTCTATCTGACGTGGTATTGTTATCAGGAGGATGCTGTGGCATTTCTACTATTTGAACAGTTCTATTACTTCTTCCAGACGTGTTACGCTCTGGATGATACCTACTGTCGGGTTCATTCATGAGAATATGTTCTTGCGGATGATTTTGCTGTTGGTAAGATCGACTGTTATTATATGTACGCTGATAATTGTGCTCATCATTTTTACGTCTATCGTGATAGTCATTCCTATACGGTGCATTGCGATAGGAATTGAAATACTGCGTTTTCTGTACGTAGTTGTTCCTTTGCTGCCGTGCGTTACTATTTGTTGGATCTAGGACTTTACGTGCATGCGGCGAAACATTAAAGTTAGGTTGACCTTGTGGATTACATTGTTGGTTATGTATTCCAACCGGCTGACTTTCATGCTGTTGTGGTGGAAAACGTCTATTGTTACCAAAATGTGATTCCTGTTGCTCAAAATTTTGACGATATTGATAATTAGAATTTTGTCTGTTATTAAAGTTTTGGTGGTTGTCATTCCTAAAGCGTCTGTTACTTTTACTATTGAAATTACGCGGCCGATCGTAATTGCTGTAAGTTTGTTGGCCTTGGTTGTTATATGAGAAGTTTTTGTTTACGAAAGAATAATCTGATTGCTGCACTTCTAAAAGCTGCAGCAGATCCCTGAATGCCGAAATATTTTCTTTTTGCTAACCTGTTAAAAGTGACACTCTTAATGATCGTGGTAATTTAGAGATACATAATTGAATGAGTGTAGATTCACTGTAGGGTTCACTTAAATACTGGTTTTGTTGCACCATGTGCTCAAAAAATTGCGTCACACTCGGAAAATTTGAGTTCTCATAATTCGGTAAACTAATTAACTGATCTTTAATTCCGCGCTGTGTCGTCTTCGACCAATACGCTGACAGAAAAGCATTCTGAAACTCTCCTACCGAGTAACATTGTCTCGCGATCGGTCTCATTCGAGTTGCCGGTTCGCCTTCCAAAAAACTGCAAATAAATTCAAGTTTATGCGTAACGGGCCAAGTCGGTGGAAAAGCAAAGCTAAATTGTTGTATCCAATCCAGTGGGTGAATCTGTGTTCTGTCATTCTTAAACACTTTAAATTTTCTTACTGACAGAAAATGTTTGTAATCGAAATTATCGTCTCTGTATGATGGAACAGGTTCAGGATTGTAAGAGAATCTGTTGAACTCTGGTTGTTCGGAATCTAAGTCCCGTACTCTCTGTAGATTACCTAAATTATACGCGTTGCGCTAGTCTGACAAATGTTCGCAACGCAAAGTGGCGTCTGCTGTGATGTGTTATTAACTGAAATACTTTTCATCTCTGTTACTTCTTGTTGTAAACCTGACAACTTTCTACGCAACGTGTTATTAGACGAATCGATCTCATTAATTGTCTGCTGTAAATTTTGAAATTCTGGTGTTTGAATGAAACCGGTGAAGTATCGTCTGATTTGCTATCATAATTACTTTCAATAACGTCAATACGACTGGCCAATTCATCATATTTTTCAGTTAGTATTTTTACCTGATCATCGGTTTTAGTGTCAATGGCATTAATCTGTTTTTGCAATTTACGTGCAGTTTCGTTCAGTTTTTTAACGTCAGCTTTGACGACATCGGAATCCTGTGTTAGTTCTAATTGTTCGAGTCTGTCGGTCACTGTTTGAAAATCGGTTGTTCATGTGTCTGTTTTCGATTTAAGATCCGAAATTTCGTCACGTAATTCTGTGTTCGACTGTTTGATGATATTAATTTCGTCGGACACTGTGGCAATATTATTGTCAACATACGTTTTTGCCTTCGCAAACATTTTGCGTTTGGCTTCTTGTCTCTGAGCAGTGATTGTTTCTATGACTTGACGTTTGACTTTATTTTGATCCTGAATAAATTTGCGGAAACGCCTATCACTGTTTTGTATGTGAAGACTAAGACGTTAGTTAATTTGGGTGTTCTGTTGTTCGAATTTCGCGTCAATCTTTTCATCCATTGTGCGCGAAAGTTCTGCTGTCATTCCTTTAAACTCGTCGCGTAATTGTGTAGCTTTTTCAGAGCATTGTCTACCGACTGCGTTAATTTCCTCTCAAAGTGTTTCTGTTGTAGCTGTTTGCATGTCCCTTAATTCTTGAGCAACAGATTTAATTTCTTCGCTACTTTTTCTTGAACAAGCCTCAATTTCCTCGTGTAATTGTTCCTTAGTGTCATGAAATTGTGCGGCAACGTCTCTAATTTGTTCACTAAGCTGTCTGGAACTGTTGTCTAATTTATCATTTAGCTGTCTGGAACTGTTGTCTAATTTTTCATTTAACTGTTTGGAATTGTTGTCTAATTTTTCATTTAACTGTTTGGAATTGCTGTCTAATTTTTCATTTAACTGTTTGGAATTGTTGTCTAATTTTTCATTTAAGTGTTGTTTGAGTTTTTCGTTATCTTTTTTGACCTGTTCATTAAGTTGTTTGAAATCTTCTTTAAAGTCGTCTTGTTTTTCATTAAGTTGTTTGAAAACTTCTTTAAATTGTTTGTTATCTTCACTATTTTGTAGCAATATTGCCATAATTTGATCTAAGGTAACATTACCTACTCTATTATCTGTGCTGTTTGATTGCGTACCTGCAATTGTCTCGTCTTGTGTGACCATTTGGTCATTCTGTAATTTACAAAAAGGTTTGTCAGTCGAACGTACATTGCCAGTCACTATTTCGGAATTAAATAAGTCCGTCCTACTTTCAGTACACTGACCATTTTCATTCGAAAAATTTGTCTGTACGTTACTTGAATTTTGCAAACCGGGTGTGTTAAGCTGGGCAGCGCTCATTACAATAGAGCGCCCTGCTTCATCAATTGTCGTCAAATTAACACAGGAGACAATTGAGTTCGTTTGTTCATCATTAAGATAAAAGTCACCATTAGTGGTTAGAATGCACTGATTGTCAGTGAACGCAGGATTGTCATCATTACACTGCATGTCACAAGTCCTATCGGTAAAATTGTTTGAGTCGGTAATTTCATTCACTACACCTCGCGATGTACTATTAATAGTCTTTCGCGGCATTTTTACACAAATCACAATTATTCACAAATGAAACAAAAACAATGCAAAATTCAACAAATACGAGTACAACAGAGAGCAACGAATTGCCGTTGATCTGTGGAAAGAAAGTCACAAAATTAGTAAAAGCGTTGCGCCAAATCCTAATTATATTTAAGCAAATAAGAGCAGATATCTGACTTTCTTAGAAGATTCCCAAAGAAATACGATCCTGGCCGGATGTCGCCAAGTGTAACCTCCCCACAGAAAATTATTTATATCAAAGCTAAATAAAAATGGAGCCACGAAGCAATATCGTCCCAACAGAAATGTTTTTAAAAAAAATAATAAATGGGATCCAAGTGTAACCTTCCCGCATTGAAATCTATTGATAATGACAATTAAATGTAAAAATCGCAATCTGACCCAAGTGTAAGCTCCCTACAAAAATGAAAGACATAAAAAATGTTCCAAAATTCAGATCCCCACAAAAATCAAAGATAATTCAATGATAATGAAATTTCAGTGACAATGAAAACTCAATTAGACCGAAATGTCGATTTTTTGGCCCTGTGCAATAAACCGATTTCTTACTTCAGTAAAACTGCATGTCTAAATTCTGCTCTTATTCTTCGCCATAGCTTGGCGGAAATGCATCGCACATATTCTTTGAATTTAACTGAAACTTTTGTTTAAGGAAAAACAAGGGAAATATTTTTTCAATTAAATAGCTCTTTTGTTAAAAATGCTTTGAAAACAAAATTATTATTGGGGCACTTCTTGAAAATTAATTACAACAAATATACATTACATTATCTGATGTGCGCAATGCAGATTCATTACCTTGTTTAACAATATACCTCATTCAGCATCTTGACCAGAGACCCATGTCGACGCCCGCGGACTGCGTCCCACTCGCGACTCTACCCGCAACTGTACAAGACTACTACTGCCGACAGATTGCTTGCAACAGAACCATCTCGCACGCGCTACTACTCTCTGGTCAGAGATTGTCATGGCTCGCCATCGCTGCATACGTGTTTCACCCATACTAAAGGAAGACAATGGGTACTCCTCACAGCAAATACAGAAGGCACTGAAAATGAAACCGAAAGAGGCCACAAAGAAAGCAGAAGAAGAAGAAACCTTTAAATCGATGCCTACCTGCCTTATGTGGGTAGCCTCTCATCAAAAATAGGACGGATTCTCAGCAGACTCAGAGTGAAAGTGATTTTTCGTCCTCCACCCAAGACTGCTGCACTCGTGGGCTCTGTCAAAGATGATTTGCTGCTCCGAAAATCTGTAGTTTACAGATTTCCATGGGAATGTGGCCTTTCTTACATTGGACAAACAACATGTACTGTCCAAGAAAGATGTGCAGAACACCGAAGGTACATAGGACTCTTACTACCTAACAACTCGGCAGTGGCAGGGCGCTGTATTGACACTGGTCACAGTATTTTGTCAGACAACGTCGAAATTTGGGCAACTACACTCCTGGAAATTGAAATAAGAACACCGTGAATTCATTGTCCCAGGAAGGGGAAACTTTATTGACACATTCCTGGGGTCAGATACATCACATGATCACACTGACAGAACCACAGGCACATAGACACAGGCAACAGAGCATGCACAATGTCGGCACTAGTACAGTGTATATCCACCTTTCGCAGCAATGCAGGCTGCTGTTCTCCCATGGAGACGATCGTAGAGATGCTGGATGTAGTCCTGTGCAACGGCTTGCCATGCCATTTCCACCTGGCGCCTCAGTTGGACCAGCGTTCGTGCTGGACTTCCAGACCGCGTGAGACGACGCTTCATCCAGTCCCAAACATGCTCAATGGGGGACAGCTCCGGAGATCTTGCTGGCCAGGGTAGTTGACTTACACCTTCTAGAGCACGTTGGGTGGCACAGGATACATGCGGACGTGCATTGTCCTGTTGGAACAGCAAGTTCCCTCGCCGGTCTAGGAATGGTAGAACGATGGGTTCGATGACGGTTTGGATGTACCGTGCACTATTCAGTGTCCCCTCGACGATCACCAGTGGTGTACGGCCAGTGTAGGAGATCGCTCCCCACACCATGATGCCGGGTGTTGGCCCTGTGTGCCTCGGTCGTATGCAGTCCTGATTGTGGCGCTCACCTGCACGGCGCCAAACACGCATACGACCATCACTGGCACCAAGGCAGAAGCGACTCTCATCGCTGAAGACGACACGTCTCCATTCGCCCCTCCATTCACGCCTGTCGCGACACCACTGGAGGCGGGCTGCACGATGTTGGGGCGTGAGCGGAAGACGGCCTAACGGTGTGCGGGACCGTAGCCCAGCTTCATGGAGACGGTTGCGAATGGTCCTCGCCTATACCCCAGGAGCAACAGTGTCCCTAATTTGCTGGGAAGTGGCGGTGCGGTCCCCTACGGCACTGCGTAGGATCCTACGGTCTTGGCGTGCATCCGTGCGTCGCTGCGGTCCGGTCCCAGGTCGACGGGCACGTGCACCTTCCGCCGACCACTGGCGACAACATCGATGTACTGTGGAGACCTCACGCCCCACGTGTTGAGCAATTCGGCGGTACGTCCAGCCGGCCTCCCGCATGCCCACTATACGCCCTCGCTCAAAGTCCGTCAACTGCACATACGGTTCACGTCCACGCTGTCGCGGCATGCTACCAGTGTTAAAGACTGCGATGGAGCTCCGTATGCCACGGCAAACTGGCTGACACTGACGGCGGCGGTGCACAAATGCTGCGCAGCTAGCGCCATTCGACGGCGAACACCGCGGTTCCTGGTGTGTCCGCTGTGCCGTGCGTGTGATCATTGCTTGTACAGCCCTCTCGCAGTGTCCGGAGCAAGTATGGTGGGTCTGACACACCGGTGTCAATGTGTTCTTTTTTCCATTTCCAGGAGTGTATATTATCTTTTTGAGCCTCAATAGTCAAGGAAGCAATTGAAATTCGCCTTACATCGAATTTAATTAATAGAGATAGTAGTTTCAACCTTGATAAATCATGGAATCCGGAACTTGCTGGAATAAACTCACAAAGGCGCCGGTACAGTGCAGCTCACAATGATATATCGGCATCCCAACACAGATCGATTGCGGAGTTATAGATGTAACTCGCGCATTGTGCACTTCTCTGCCGCCGACCAACGTCTCTGGTGCTCTTGCATCTGTGGCTGCATGCGCAGTTGCGCGGTACACGAATATAAAGGTCTGGTGCACTTGCATCTGTGGCTGCATGCGCAGTTGCGCGGTACACGAATATAAAGGTCTGGTGCACTTGCATCTGTGGCTGCATGCACAGTTGCGCGGTACACGAATATAAAGGGAAGAAGCGAGCACTGGAGCGGCCCAACCCCCCCCCCCCCCTACCAGTACACCTCTTGTAATATGCCGGTGACACTGCCTTCCTCGCTCTCGCTCCTACCCTCCAACGGTCCCAACGCCTTCTCCAGAATCAAATGGTTCAAATGGCTCTGAGCACTATGCGACTTAACTGCTGAGGTCATCAGTCGACTAGAACTTAAAACTAATTAAACCTAACTAACCTAAGGACATCACACACATCAATGCCCGATGCAGGATTCGAACCTGCGACCATAGCGGTCGCTCGGCTCCAGACTGTAGCGCCTAGAACCGCACGGCCACTCCGGCCGGCTCTCCAGAATGACCTTGACCTTTTTGCCGCATGGTGTAACCAGTGGCTCCTGAAAATCAATCCTTCCAAGACCCAGGCAATCAAAATAGGTCGTACCACTCGCTGCTTCCGGCTCCTGGATTTCTCCCTTACCCTCTGCACCCGTCCTGTCCGCCTCTCCCCCACCCTCACCTACCTTGATCTCAATCCTTTCCCCCATCTGCTTCTATTCCTCGAACATATCCGCATCCTCTACATCTCTCGCCGCCTTGATCCTCCTCACCCCCTAATTGCTCCTCTCCTCTCCCATCCCCGCCCCCTGCCTCGCCTTCACTGTTGTGTCCCCCCTACCCTCCATCTCTACACCCTTCATCTCCTTTCCCAAGGTGGCTTCCATCAACTCCCCCTCCCAGATGATGCTCTCTCTCCCTTCATTTATCCCTCCTATCAACTCTGATCCTCACCCTCCCTCCTTTCCTCCATCCTTTCCCTGGGGTCCCTCTTCCCGTCTTCCATCCTGTGTTTCTCCCTGCCTAACCTCCAGTCGACGAAACTCTCACAACGCATATCAGTTGCATCAACAGTTCACGGTCTCTCTCCTTGACAGCCATACTGTTCACTCGTATTATGGCTTGTCAAATTACGGTGCTGATGGAATTTCGTCTTAAAAATAGTGTATAGAGCCTGAAAGGCACATGGTGTAAACAAGTGGATCTAATTTCTTCCTGTGTAAATCAGTTCTGAATATATGCATTAGCGCATCTACCATGTTTCACTGGCAAACGATAATTACAGCCCACACTGCACCTTCGTTAGTAGCTGCACATTAATTAGATTAGATTAGATTAATACTAGTTCCATGGATCATGAATACGATATTTCGTAATGATGTAGAATGAGTCAAATTTTCCAATACATGATATAATTAAATTAATTAACAACATAATTAAGTTAATATAACAACATTTTTATTTTTTTATTTTTTTATTTTCTTTTTTTCTTAATTTCTATCTAAAAATTCCTCTATGGAGTAGAAGGAGTTCCATTCAGAAATTCTTTTAATTTCTTCTTAAACACTTGTTGGTTATCTGTCAGACTTCTGATACTATTTGGCAAGTGACCAAAGACTTTAGTGGCAGTATAATTCACCACTTTCTGTGCCAAAGTTAGATTTAATCTCGAATAGTGAAGATCATCCTTTCTACTAGTATTGTAGTTATGCACACTGCTATTACTTTTGAATTGGGTTTGGTTGTTAATAACAAATTTCATAAGAGAGTACATATACTGTGAAGCTACTGTGAATATCCCTAGATCCTTAAATAAATGTCTGCAGGATGATCTTGGGTGGACTCCAGCTAGTATTCTGATTACACGCATTTGTGCAATAAATACTTTATTCCTCAGTGATGAATTACCCCAAAATATGATGCAATATGCAAGCAATGAGTGAAAAATAGGCGTAGTAAGCTAATTTACTAAGATGTTTATCACCAAAATTTGCAATGACCCTTATTGCATAAGCAGCTGAACTCAAACGTTTCAGCAGATCATCAATGTGTTTCTTCCAATGTAATCTCTCATCAATGGACACACCCAAAAATTTTGAATATTCTACCTTAGCTATATGCTTCTGATTAAAGTCTATATTTATTAATGGCATCATACCAATTACTGTTGGGAACTGTATGTAATGTGTCTTATCAAAATTCAGTGAGAGTCCGTTTACAAGGAACCACTTAGTAATTTTCTCAAAGACATTATTGACAATTTCATCAGTTAATTCTTGTTTGTCAGGTGTGATTACTATACTTGTATCATCAGCAAAGAGAACTAACTTTGCCTCTTCATGAATATAGAATGGCAAGTCATTAATATATATTAAGAACAACAAAGGACCCAAGACCGACCCTTGTGGAACCCCATTCTTGATAGTTCCCCAGTTTGAGGAATGTGCTGATCTTTGCGTATTATGAGAACTGCTTATTTCAACTTTCTGCGCTCTTCCAGTTAGATGCGAATTAAACCAGTTGTGCACTGTCCTGCTCATGCCACAATACTTGAGCTTGTCTAGCAGAATTTCATGATTTACACAATCAAAACCCTTTGTGAGATCACAAAAATTCCAAATGGGTGGTGTTCGGTTATTCAGATCATTCAAAATTTGTTTGGTGAAAGCATATATGGCATTTTCTGTTGAAAAACCTTTCTGGGAACCAAACTGACATTTTGTTAGTACTTCATTTTTACAGATATGTGAAGCTACTCTTGAATACATTACTTTCTCAACAATTTTGGATAAAGCTGTTAGGAGGGAGATTGGACGGTAATTGTTGACATCAGATCTATCCCCATTTTTATGCAAAGGTATAACAATAGCATATTTCAGTCTATCAGGGAAAATGCCCTGTTCCAGAGAGCTATTACACAGGTGGCTGAGAATCTTACTTATCTGTTGAGAACAAGCTTTTAGTATTTTGCTGGAAATGCCATCAATTCCATGTGAGTTTTTGCTTTTAAGCAAGTTTATTATTTTCCTAATTTCAGAAGGAGAAGTGGGTGAGATTTCAATTGGATCAAATTGCATAGGTATGGCCTCTTCCATTAACAGCCTTGCATCTTCTAATGAACACCTGGATCCTACTATATCCACAACATTTAGAAAATGATTATTAAAAATATTTTCAACTTCTGACTTAGAATCACCTGGTACTAGCCTTCAGACAACTTAATTCTATTTCCAAACAGATGGTTATACTTAGCTTTACGACATCACATTCAGTAAACTGATGCGGAGAGGGACGTCTTTAAATATATTAGATATAAAAATGCCAAGAGTCAACTGAGACATCGTGGTATATCATGTGGCTCAGCCATACTATTAGTGTCTGACTGTCTGGTACAGCAACCATTACAAGTTATGAGAAAAAAGTAATTTGATTGCAAAAGAATGATTATTTTATGATGCTTTTCACCCTTTTGGGGTATCATCAGATTATGTAGTATTCTGCACATTCGTCAGGAAACATGTTAGGTACGACGCGGATCTTAAACACACCAGCATCCGCATTCTTAGAGGTTCAGAAATAGTAACACGCTTACAAATTTGTACAAATGTGGCACCATATGTACACACAGTGCTAATTCTCTCCGAACAGACATGTGAACGTACACGTGGAACTTTTATACACGCACTCGAAGAATATGTTTACATGTCTGTTGTAATGAAATTGCAGCTGTGTATACAAAATGACGCCACATTTATACTGATTTGTAGGCGTGGTCCTATTTCTGAGCTTCTACATCTGTGGATGCTGGTGTGATTAAGGCCAACGCCCTATCTCGCACGTTTTTAGGGGGAATGCTTATTTGGAGCATACTACATAATCTGATGATGTACAGAAAGGGTGAAAAGTGTCTTTAAATAATCCACCCAAGATTGTTGTCTTTTTAATTTGTGAATACCAACCAAATGGAGGCTGAGAACAGTGCGCAAACGTGTCTGGTTTCAATCGTGAGCGTCCATAGTGAGTTGTTTACTGAACTATGGAGACATGTTTTGATTTATTAATATTCAAATCGCACATACCTACAGCAATCTGACAGCACAAATGGACTTCGATATCAGAGACATGGAATTGGGAATAGACTATAGCCATGAAAGTTATCACATTACTTTGGTGAAATCGGTATGTTGGATTTCTGTTTTACGGTGTTGCAGCAGCATCCTTTTATAGACCTCTAGCAGCGGTAACGCCACACACAACTGTTTAAAGTCGAGAAAGCTAAAAAAGGAATTACGAATGTGGGGCAGAGCTACGCGAAACACAAGAAGTGGAAATCACTTGAAGTGTTAATACCGAAACATCAGAACGCAAACGGAAATGATTGAAATGGAAAATATCGTATTTCGAAGTTTATTAAAGGAGGCTCCAGTGTAGCGCTAATACTTTCTTGTCTTATTCATTTTCCACGTAATTCTGAGTGAAAGAACATCCGAAATAAATGGAATCAATGGCTTTTTATTACCTAGGATATGCTAGTATTTCGTCTTTTTTTCATTTAGTCACCGTTGTGAATGTGATGTGACAGTTCAAAATGGTTCAAATGGCTCTGAGCACTATGGGACTCAACTTCTGCGGTCATTAGTCCCATAGAAATTAGAACTAGTTAAACCTAACTGACATAAGGACATCACACACATCCATGCCCGAGGCAGGATTCGAACCTGCGACCGTAGCGGTCTCGTGGTTCCAGACTGAAGCGCCAGAACCGCACGGTCACTTCGGCCGGCGATGTGACAGTACTTCCACGCTTATGCTGTCGGATTTTAGTCAATCATCTGATGTGATTACTTGTAATTATGGTTAGTGCCACTGCCATCGGAGCTCGTAAGTATCAAAAACTAACTGCAGGTTTTGGTGTGATATTACTCATTCTCATTCCAAAACCATTTCTCAGATGTTGCTTCTTCCTCTAAGAATGCATCAAATGCTTTCCTGCAAATCATCTTCCAGTCCCCTGATGCATCCAATTATTTAAAATAATTTATCTGTTCCATTCTTGCTACTACTTTAGATCTCTGTCATTTTTCTTTGACAGCTTTCCACTTTGTTGTCTAGGATTTTCATTTTATATGTCCACAGAATTTTAATAAGTAGTGTTAAATATTACTTCGGTGGTCGCTGTATGAATCTGTTACTAGTACTGAATATTTCCAGAAAATATTGCTGCATATTTCTTCTTCCAATCATATGTACTTTTTAACTTAACAGTTACAAAGAATCCGTTAATTTGTAAGGCAAACAATATATTTGATAGAAACGCGCTTGACACAGTCCTTCAAAAAATACCAGGCCATTTTTCTACTCATGTGTCATATTGCCGGACTGTCTTCTGGAGAACATAAGATCTGTGATTCTGTTTACTGTTCTGCTAAGAACTGAGGACTGGAAACGCCAGACAATCTAAGTGACAAAATTAACATTTGTCATCAGAACCGAAAACAGTGCACCTGTTTTTTTCAAGTAAATTATCTGTATAAAAAAAAAAATTGTTGAAAGTATTCTGATACCGCAGAATTGTGCTCCTCAGCTCAGGTCAGGTCTACTTGTGCTAACACAAGTAGAGAAATGCAGTGTAATGTAAGGGGCATTCGAAAAGAAATGAGCCGGAGGCGTAATCACAGAAACTAGTGTCACTATGTTAGAAGTATTGACCCTGGCTGATGAGACACTTGTCCCACTGTGACACAAGGCGATGAATGGCTGTCTTATAAAATTCCCGGGAGTGCGATGTTACCCAGTTCCACGCGTACAGCTGGACGTCGTCGTCCGAGGTGAATAGTTTGCCTCTCAGAGCCTTTTTAAGGGGACGAAAAATGGCTTAATCACAGGGAGAGAGGTCCGGAATGTATGGAGGGTGGCCGAGAACCTTCCATTTGAATTTCTGCGAGAGTGCCGCGACTGTGTTGGCCGTTTGAGGCTTTGCATTGTTGTGGAGCAGAATGACCCCACGGGTGAGATTGCCTAGTCGTTTTGATTTGATCGCTTGGCGAAGGGTGGTCAAGGTTTTCGGCTAAAGCTGGCCATTCATTGTTGTCCCTGTGATCACGACATTTTTGGTCCCCTTAAAAAGGCTGTGAGGGGCAAACTATTCACCTCGGACGACGACGTCCAGCTATATGTGCGGAATTGGTTAGCATCACAGCCCCAGGAATTTTATGAGACAGCCGCTCACCGACTTGTGTCGCAGTGGGATAAGTGTCTCAACAGCCAGAGTCTATACTTTTAACAAACACGTACTTTTTTCTGTAAATATGCCTGTGGCTCGTTTCCTTTTGAACGCCCCTTGTAGTGGAACTGCGGTCAACAATAACCAATTCCCGTACCTTTGTTTTCCTATGTTTTCCAAAAGAAGACCAAAATTAAATTCAGAAGATCGTCTCTTAATACTGACTTCAGTTTCTTACGCAACTCCATTCTTGGGATCAAAAGTCGCTAACCTTACTGTGAAATTCTCTGCGGAAGAAATAACAACATCGACAACAGGTATTTGTTCAAAAAATGGTTCAAATGGCTCTGAGCACTATGGGACTTAACATCTATGGTCATCAGTCCCCTAGAACTTAGAACTACTTAAACCTAACTAACCTAAGGACAGCACACAACACCCAACGTATTTGTGTTTTGCGGCTGATAAACATGGTTGATCCTTCGGTGAAGTATGGCATGGTATAAATCACCCATGGTCTTTCCTCGGTTTCATACTCCAACTGTTTTCCATTCTTATGAATTGATGAATATAAGACACTTTGACCATACAGCATTTGGAGATCTTACAAGTTTGCATCGACAGCAATGGTTCAGCAGCATCCTTAAAATCAAAGCAGTAATTACATAGAATTAGTACATAACTCTAGGTGACTCTAGACGGACAGCACTTGGCTCTCCTGTGGGGACGACTGTTGGCAAATACACAACGTGCCGTCTAGTAATAAGTGTTTAAAACATTTTATCCGTGATTTTGCGCTTAGAGCAATTGTATGAACGTGTGACAGAGCACTGAGAACACAGCTCTAAAACGCGTTCAGTGAAATAATGCTACTTACAGTTTTCGACATTTCCGCTCTTCAGTTATCCTATGGTGAAAGGCCTGTAACGAAATGGATTCTACCTCGTTATTCCAATTTAGGTACTGCTGGAAAGAGAAGTAGCGGCTCGAGCGTCTGTAAAACCGCCAACGGCTGGAAGATGGTCGTGGTGGTCACATCTCTCTCCATATGGCATCCATATTATGCCCCTGGCAGATAACGGCAGGATGGTTGGGTGGTAACGGTATTTTGTTATATTCTTCTTAGTTTGCATTTGGAGATTCGTCGTGAACTTCAAAATTATCTTAGTTCAGTTATTTGTTTATTAAAGTGGTATACACTTTATTAGTGGATTTCATCGACGTTGATACACTGTAAATGGTGGTACAACCATTATCTTATTAATGGATGCTAGTCATTGGCACGGTAGATTTCTCTCGCATCACTCCGGCATTTGAAACCTTAATGAAGATCTACGAGATGTGGCTGTAAAATCTACATCTACATTCATACTCCGCAAGCCACCTGACGGTGTGTGGCGGAGGGTACCTTGAGTACCTCTATCGGTTCTCCCATCTATTCCAGTTTCGTATTGTTCGTGGAAAGAAGGATTGTCGGTATGCCTCTGTGTGGGCTCTAATCTCTCTCATTTTATCCTCATGGTCTCTTCGCGAGATATACGTAGGAGGGAGCAATATACTGCTTGACTCCCGTTGAAGGTATGTTCTTGAAACCTCAACAAAAGCCCGTACCGAGCTACTGAGCGTCTCTCCTGCATAGTCTTCCACTGGAGTTTATCTATCATCTCCGTAACGCTTTCGCGATTACTAAACGATCCTGTAACGAAGCCCGCTACTCTCCGTTGGATCTTCTCTCTCTCTTCTATCAACCCTATCTGCTACGGATCCCACACTGCTGAGCAATATTCAAGCAGTGGGCGAACAAGCGTACTGTAACCTACTTCCTTTGTTTTCGGATTGCATTTCCTTAGGATCCTTCCAATGAATCTCAGTCTGGCATCTGTTTTACCGACGATCAACTTTATATGATCATTCCATTTTAAATCACTCCTAATGTGTACTCCCAGATAATTTGTGGAATTAACTGCTTCCATTTGCTGACCTGCTATATTGTAGCTAAATGATAAAGGATATTTCTTTCTATGCATTCGCAGCACATTACACTTGTCTACATTGAGATTCAATTGCCATTCCCTGCACCATGCGTCAATTCGCTGCAGATCCTCCTAACGATTCTATTGTTGTAAGGAATTTTATGTCAGGAACGTACACATTTAGTTATTGTCACCCTGAATATATTCCCCTTATGTATCTCTACAATGCTCTACTGCATATTCCATTGGTGGAAACACTGGTGTTGGTGGACTTTCTCTGTCATCTTCTTTGTGACGCATTCCGCTTTTTCTTCCACTGCTTCAAAGGACTGAAATCTTGTTAGTTTTAATGGAGGTTTGACCCTGAGGAATAGGTAAAAGTCACATGGTGCTAGGTCAGGTGAATAAGGTGAGTAATTAACACGGGATGCTGCATTCTGCTAGAAACGTTTTAACACACGATGCGATATGAATCGGAGCATTCTGTTGATGCAGAATCCACGACTTGTTCTTCCACAAGTCGGGTCAGTTTTTTTTCTTTATTTTCTCGCGGAGTCCAGCAGGAGCCTCCAGGAAGTGATGTCGATTAATAGTTTGCCCTTCACGAATTCAGATACACAGTTCCATGAAAACAGAAAAAAAGATCATCACTTTCAATCTTGATGTGCTCATTCGAGATTTTTACCTTCCCGTGAAATTGGGCCCTTCTAACGCATCGATTGGCGCTTGGTTTCTGGATCATAAGTTGTCACTCTTTCCCAGAAATTAGGACCATTTTCAATGGTATTCAAAGTGTCTGTGCAAACATTTTCTCGAATTTCCCTTCGTTCGATCGTAAGAATTTCCGGTACCAGTTCGCACACACTTTTTTCATGTTAAATATGTTGTGTAAAATATGCCTTCCGTATTCTTTGTTAATTATTACGTCAGAATTTTCAGCACCAGTTTCGCACACACTATTTTCGTGTTAAATACGTTCTGCAAAATCTACCTTCCGTATTCTTCGTTAATTCCTGCAGTTTCAGCAATCGATCTGATACTCAACCAACGGTCAGATCGAATCAGATTGCCTAGTTTTTCATACATATTTTCATTAGTTTCCGCTGTTAAAGAGCATGCTGGACTTGAATCATCTTCAATGTCGGCCATCTTGGAAACGCTTGAACCACTCAAAAACTCGCCTACATGACAAACAGTTTTCGTCATACATTTCTCTTGGTAAGAGAAAATTGCTTATTCGAATTTCATGTGAAACTTCATGACAATTCGTTGCTCTGTTATTACACTTATCATAACAAAAAATAGCTCTTACATCAATGAAGTCCAGGCCCATAGTCATTTGTTTGCAGACACCATAGATGCTACGTTCGACTGAGGAAAGTTCACGCTTCACAGCTACTGGTTTTTCGTCTTTGGCGCACGCGTTCCTACTCTGGGACAGCACCTCCGTACTTCATAGCCATACTGCAGTCTAACATGTACAGTCACGACGGTCACTGCGGTGAAAATTAATGAACGAAAACATGTGAAAACTGTTAGCGTTTGACAGCTGAAGTGACACTAGAGCCCATAGCGGCGAGAAAGTCAGCCGTAAGATTATATGATATTAGTTATTGTCCTACTTAATTTACGGAATTGTTATTATATTTATGCCTTCTAAACATTAGTAAATGACAACGAGTCAGGAATAATCGTGAAACAAACGTAAAAACAGCCAAATATCAATGCTTCAGTGTAGCGAACTATAACGTACTCATGAAGAAATGCTTTTGAATAGTCATATGATTGCAGCTTACTCCGCTGCACACAAGAGAATATAAATGCATGCGAAACATATACATCTGTTGTTGGCCATTGCTTATTATGATACGTACTTTCCTTGACACAACAGTTTTGTATGGCGTCTTATCCTTCGCACATTCTTACACTTCACTAAATTTTCTAATACACGAATATTGTTGAAAATGTAATAACTTTTAATAAGTTTTGTTGAATATTTTTGTCGTT
The DNA here is from genome assembly GCF_021461395.2 of Schistocerca americana. NCBI lineage: Eukaryota > Metazoa > Arthropoda > Insecta > Orthoptera > Acrididae > Schistocerca > Schistocerca americana. The sequence goes on from NC_060121.1 coordinate 900,010,653, forward strand.
TGTCGCTCAGATGTAACCAAAATCGTGGAATTGATTACTTCTGAACTAGGTAACAGTTTTATTGACTTTGACGTTTTATTATCACGTCTGTGAGGTTTTCCCTTCAGCTACACGTGTCTTGGCTTATCTGGTAAGTTACATAACATAGGTATTGCAGTCTACACAAGTTTCCTATTTTCCACATTCACTGATTTACCCGGTAGTATACTGAAGAAAACTTCACTTCGTTGTGTACATATACGACGTATTTCTGCAATAGATCAGGTCTCCGGCAGTTTACTAACAATTTCCCTGTTATTGAAAGAAAACGACAGTCTTCATTAATTACCTCTGTATTACAAGAGTACCCTAAACAGTCCCGTAATTTAACGTTCCATACCCCTCATGGCCCTTAACAAACTAAAGAAAGACAGATTTCCTACTTATTGCCGGTTTTTATGGCATGACATAGCTCATTATTGTAAAAACTATGGTACAAATCAGCATAAACACTACTATTGGCACTCATCCGATATTGTACACAGAAGTGTAGCTTTCTGCGCACTTGGAGCACTGCTGTTACAGTGTGTTGTGACTGTATGCACTCGTAATACATTGGTGGCCACACTTCGTACACCAATTGTGCAAATCTTATACAATTTTGATATTTACACATTCAGAATATCATATTCTGGAGACTTTGATTTATTACTTATCTACGATGCAAATATGCGGTTTTGTGAAACTACTTTATGTTAGCTTCTGCTGTGTGTCAATCTCCCAGACTGATCTCTAGCTCTACAGCGAACGATCTCCTTGTCAGCTGTCTCCTATCGAGAAATGGGAAGGAGCAATTTCTTTTACTGTGAACTTTTATGTGATGTAAGCACAGTCTGACCTAGTCGGATGGCTGGCGCCAGGGCTCTGTTTTGGGGTTCACCACTGCAGCTCTGCTACTGGGCAGCGTTTGTGCACCTGCAGTCTTCCCTTGAGTGCCCTGTGAACGGCACGCGCATATTTATTTGCAAGCAATAGCTCAGGCGTAAAATCAAAAGCTTCCTCAGCTTTAACTGAACCATTTGTATAAATACTTGCATGCCAACAAGTTGTTTCAACTGGTGAGTGTCAGTTCGTTTTGAACTGTAGTTTGACGGCAGATGACAAATACACGACTGCAGACACAGTCCTCCAGACTGCCTTGTTCAACACTGTATATGTGGTGCTGGAATGGATCACTGTTTATTGTGATCCCCCTCAGTGGAACCTGGAGAGCTGGAAGCGACACCTTTCTTCATTTGAACATATTTTCAGAGCTGTGTTCCAACAGGATGACATTAGTCTATATATTTCGATGTTATATTCAGAACTTCTCTCGTCCACCATGTCTCCTTTTGAAGCTGCATGAATTTTTTTGCCGTTTGTGACTCATTACTTATGCTCATCAGCCAACGAACAGTGTATAATCTTGGTCTTAGGTGGATGGAGTCTAAAGTGTCATTCTCTCATGGAAACATTGACTAGGTGGTGCAATGGTAAGATATGCGACACACTTCAAGTCCGCGTCTGGTTATCCAGATTTGTTTTGTGTGATTTTATTAAATAATTTAAGATAAAATAACTCCGGGATGGTCGTTTGGCATGGCGACTTCCTCCTATCCCATTCTTCAGCACTCTATTTCTAACGTAATGTCGCTAAGGAGTCTTTTAGGAAAGAAATAGGACATAGTGACAAAGTTGCCATGAAGTGTTGCAGGCGAGTACCTGCAGTGTGTTGAACTGTGTGTTAAGGATTAGCATGCACTTCATGGGATTGCAACGTAAGGCTAGCTACACTAAGCGGACAACTGCATCGCGTAGTGGTAATAACCGTAGCAGGCGGATCGGGGTCACCACAGCAGGGCAAATATCTTGTTTTGAGCGATGTAACTAGGTGCGACGTTTCACTAAAGCAAACGTGCGATATCAATATGAATTTCGCGGCAGCGACATTTCCTTTCGCCAGAGTCCACCATCGCCACCGCGACATCGGAGCCAGCGAGACGACTGGGCACCGCCAGCAGCACACACAGGTTCGAGACCAGGCTGCGCCTGTCAATACCAGCACTGACTTTATCACGGGACGTGGTGCCTCAGCACCAAGCGCCGTCCGACTCCTGCCAGAGGGCAGAGGTTCGAATCCTGCGCATAGCGGTCTCCACGCCCCGCCCTGGTGAACAAATGCCGCTCCAGGCACCATCGCCAATGAACAAGTAGCACGGCTTTGACATCGTGGCCAGGGCCTAAAGAGGCCACCTGCCGTCCATGTTCTTGCTCTCAACAATGCAGGGCGCCTACGTAGCATTCTCTCGCCAGGGAGTAAGCCATCACCCAGCGCTAGCCAATGTCTGCAGGGTGAGGCGTGTTACACCTCGCTGAGCTACGACAAAGCGTGTACCGAAGTTGAAACAAGCACTCTTTACTGTCAGCAGTGTTTCCACTGGGTCCTCCAAACCGTCACTACAACAATCACCCAACTGAGTGCAACTGCACTCTCCACTAATAACGTGGTCGGCTACAGAACGATAAACAATAAACTTTCGTCCATCGTTTCTTCCCTCCCAACGAAACAGTCACATCATCTTTGATTCAGCGCCATGTCTTCTACAGACTACTGTTGCAGCACATAGAAACCTCCGCTAATACTGTTTCTTTCACCGTAGTGTTACTACAGAGAACCGTCTCCTTGATGAATTCTTCTTACTGTCGTGTCATATTCGAAACGGATGTCATTTATTTTTATGGATACTTTATTTGCTGTTCATGAAGAGCACAAATATCTTTAGATTTTGCGTAAGCTGATATTTTCATTTTTATCTTATTTTTTTTCCCCATTCCTCTTTCCGTTATACCCTGAAGGTTTGTGCGACTCCTGAGATGTACAGTATGACTTGGGCAAAATTTCTGTGTTATAATGAATAGTAGGTCACGTCCATCGCAGATAAATATAGTTTATCCAGACGAGCAGGAGAAACATTCCGGCAATGTTCGAATTAATTATTAATGATATTCATTTTGACTCAGTCGTACATTAAATATCTAACACTAATGCTTGAGTACGAAATGAAACCAAAAGATCATATCAACTCAGGTACAGAGTAGAGATGGGGGATCCGCTCCTGAACTGATTCATAGAGTTGAATCTTTCAAAGGAGTGAACAATCATTGATTCAGAAAAAAAGAACGGTAGCTCCAAACGTTTCCCACAGTAGAGAGAGAGAGAGAGATGGAGCATATCAGCAGGGCCTCTACTGGTCAGAGCACACTGCACGCCACACAACACAGCCAGCGCCGGCCTCTGCCCTGCTTCTGCCTTGGCTGCCTGCATTGTGCAGTGCCCCATTGGGTTTTGTGTTTCACATATGCCGTGCTGTCTCTGTGCTTCCTCTGCCGCGTGCAGTGTCTGGCGCAGCTTAACTTGGCATCGCACTCCATCGGCGATCGTTTCAGTCGCACGTCCTGCCCTCTGGGCAGTTGATGCGAACAACAGTACAGAGAGCCTCCTAGCGGAGAACATAAGAACTACTTGCAACAACCTGCTCGCAAGAGAACGGACGATTTGTCTCGGAGCGGGTGACTGGTGGCCGTTCACCGCTCCCCCACCCTCGGAACTCGCCCGCTCAACGCTCACCCCACCGTTCTCGACTCTAGCCAGAGCGTTGAGCAAAGCAGCTCCGGTGTCACTCTGGTCTCTGCGGTCTTAGCTCACGCAGTACTACAGCTCGCGGCTCGACCTGCTTGACTCAGCACCTCTGCATCAGAGTTCGTCTCTACTGGATATTGTTCTTTGTAGTAATACCGCTATGCATATTACAATATTATGTTATGTACACATCATTTGTTTTTATTTAATTTTATTTGTTTAAACTGATCACATTAGGTTCCTGATGACTCCTCTTACTATAGGATTTTTTATTATGGACACTCGAATTTACACTTTAATTACGAGCGAACCGATAAACATATCACAAAATGTGATACGCCAATATTTTCCTTGTCTTATTCTGCGTAAGGTTATATGCAGCACTTTAGTCTTACAGTCAAATTTATGTATATTTTTTTCTTATTCTGGTACGGATCTTGCGATTTTAGGCGTCTTCAGAATGAAACATTCACTTTAAAAATACATGGCTTGCGATGTATTTGTACGAGGTTAATGAAATTTTAGTACGTTATAGGCAAATATATTGTTAATATAAATCTCAAGTTACAACATTTTCCGATCACCCAAAAAACCGCGAAAGTGCAAAATAAATCAATAATCAAAAACTTTGCCGTATCATGGAAATAAACAATTCAAAATTCTTACTCATTATCTGTGTTACTTCAAAATAGGGTCAAATAAGAACAAATTACAGGTATAGTACTGGAATAAACCAAGTTTAAAGGGCAATGTGCCTTCCATTTATTTTCTATTGTGAATGAGTGGTGAGTCATGAAAAAGAGCTAGTTCATTTCAGGGAGTGAACAGTCCTGATCCGATCTCTGAAAAGAACAGTTTTGCCCATCTCTAGTACAGAGGAGACGAGAGGTCGTGTCAGGTTATTACCCACTGCATCACCCGTCGAGGCGAAACGAGGTGTGTTACAAGAGCTAAGTGTGATGCGCTGCAATAATTAAGATTTTTTTCTGTCTGAAGTATAGGAATGACAGTAAACAACTGCACACAAATGCCAGGTTTTGCATAAGGAAGCTAATGAGGTGGCTTGCTGGTGATAAAATCTTACATTATCAATTCATAACAACCAATCTGAACAGGTAATCTCAATCATATATAATTGCATCTAAATATCAATCTCTTCGTTTTTCTGAAAACCATGAAGTTCATTCTACTCAAGGCTATAAATAAGTGTCACTGTGCATTGGTGGAACTAATCCAGTGTCAGATTTGAAGGTAAAGCACAGACGTTAAAGTAAAATAGGAGTTACACAAAACAGAATTTTTATTTTATTTCTCTCTAGTTCTCCTGCTTACATCGTGGGTATAGCACTCACGAAAGAAACATCTGTGGACTTTGAAATGTAGGAAATGAGGTTCTGGCAGTCGTAGAGCTGTGAAGGAGGGTCGCGAGAAGTGCTTCGATAGATCAGTCGATAGAGCGCAAGCTCGCAAAACGCACAGCCCAGGTTCGAGGTCCGGTCGTGCACGTAGTACCTATTCACAAATCAGATAAAAGTTCACTTGACGCCTTCCTGAAAGACAATCTCCACTCCTTCCAAATTATCAATCTACCAGTAAGTGATGATCAGCTGTGGCATGAATTCAAAGAAACAGTATAGATAGCAATTGATATATAGCAAATAAATCAACAAACGACAGGTCTGATTCTCCTTGCTAAACAAAACGGGTCAGGAACAACGAAAAAAGCATACCAAATTCAAACGACCGCAAAATCTCTGATTGGCGATATTTGACAGAAGCTAGAAATTTTGGCTAGACTTCAATGCGAGATGCTTATAGTAGTTTCCACAACGAAACTTTGTCACGAAAACTGGTAGAAAATCCTAAGAGATTCTGATCGTATGTAAAGTGTGCTAGCGGAAAGACAATCAATATCTCCTCTGCGCAATGACATGGAAATACTATCGATGATAGTGCCACTGAAGCACAGTTACTAAACACAGCGTTCCGAAATTCCTTTATCAAAGAAGACGAAGTAAATATTCTAGAATTCAAATCAAGAACGGCTGGCAGCATGAGTAACTTATATTTATACATCCTCGGAGCAAAGAAGCAACTTAAATCACTTAATTAAAGCAGATCTTCCGATCCAGACTGTATACCAGTTAGGTTCCTTCAGTGTATGCCCCTGCAACAGCTCATTACTTAACAATCATATACAACTGCTTGCTTCCCATGAAAATCAAATAAAACAACCGTAAAAATAAATGACATTCATTTCGTGTACAACCTGGTAATAAGAATATGTGTTCGAACATTGTGAATTATCTCAAAGTGAACGGTCTATTGACAAACAGTCAACACGAATTTAGAAAACATGTGACTCGGCTCGTGGTTTCTTGTCAGAGAGGTCACAGTTAAATGTGTGATACGCTTTACCAGGACTGTATCAGTACACCGAAACACACAGAACGCCCTCCGACGGAATGAAAAGGTGACAGCAAATACCTTGTGATTTCCTTCAATGGCGCCGCTTTCTGTTTTCTGCTGTAACTGTGTTTATTACGTTATTGCAGTTTCGGCAATTTCGCCTTATGCGCTGCTGTGTAGCATTTACAGAGATATAACCAAGAAAGTATTTTTTAACAAATGGCTAATACAGACAGATCATAAAATAAAATTAGATATACATATGTACATATTTACATACAAGAAACATAAATTTGGCTTTACAACTGAATATCCAGTCCTTCAATCCAGCGCACTCCATCTGGAGTTGCTAGCAGGAAGTCCTCTTCGGCTCCAGATAGGGTCGAATCCTGCATTCACTGACAATGTGGTGAACAGTCTGGTATGGAACCCCCGCAGTCAGAGGCTGGATGAGACAGCTTCTTCCACTTAAAGAGAGCATCCCTGCATCGGCCATGGCCGGTACGGATTTTGTTGAGAGTAGTCCAGGCCTTGCGTGGTAGGTCGAATCCACTTGGAAGTTTAGCACCTGAGAAGATGTTACGCAGGCGCACATCTGTCACTGCTACCCACCGACGTTTCCATTCTTGAAGGGGACTGAAATCCTTAGCAACCCTGTCAGCAGCTGAAATAACGTAATAGAAGAACAGTATGTGAGAGAATTTATTAAGATGCATTTACGTATAAACTGAGGAAGGAGGATGAAAGAAGATTGGAGGCACTAGAGATGTGCATATGAAGAAGAACGGAAAAAGTGAAATGGGAATACCGAGTAAGGAATGAAGAAGTATTAAGAAGAGTTGGAGAACAAAGAAACACGCTGCAGGTTATCAGAAAGAGAAATCGGAACTGGGCTGGACATTGTTTCAGGAGGGACTGTTTATTGAAGGAAGGAATAGAAGGAATGGCGGAGGGAAAAAATGGGAAGAGGGAAAAGAATATATAAAATGCTGGAAAATGTAAAAGAAGATAAATATTCAGAAATGAAAAGACTAGTTATGGACAGACAAAAGTAGAAAGAAGCTTAACCCATGACAAGACCTGCCGTAAGGCAGAATACCTTACTGCTACTACTATTACTGCTACTGCTACTACTACGTATAAGATTCGACGTCATATTACACCATAGAAATTGGTTATGTGTATATTTGATGTAACAGATACAACGGCTGTCGTCAATGCCACGAGGAACATGATATGCGTATCCGTGTTATTCACTTTCAGGCTGAAGTCAGTCAAAGGGGAACAGATATAACATAACACTTGTGCACATCAAAAAGTTGGTAGTCAGCAGTGCATTATCGATTATGATACTCCATTTGATATAGGGTTGTTTTGAGTGGATCACGTACATCACATCGTGGATTTACTTTGATAGAAGTGTGTACTTATGACACATTAGGGAAACTGCCTAAAACAGTTTCCAGATCTTTTATTTCAGAGTCCGTTTGTTCACTGAGTATATATTTAGATTTCTTTTTGAGGGCGCTCTAAATCATAATTCCTCCAGAGTGTAAATTAATTTACTGTTATCCACTATAAACAACACCTTCAAAGATTCCTCAATGCTGCCAGTGTTACGACTGTAATTAAGCTGATTTACATTTGTTGCTTGTTATTGTGCACTCTCTGGTTTAGGAACACCTGCCGTTTTAACTCCGATAGATACTCTCACATCATTAAATTTGATAATTATGTGAATGGTTTTGTTTTTGTGGCGTGCATAAGCATTTTTTCTGTCTTCCTGTCGGTGCGGAAACGGAATCGTTTGTTTGTTTTACGAAAATCAGGGGCTACTCTATTTGATGCAGAGCCATTATAAGACAAAGCATATGTACGTTCTTCTTAATTTTTACAAACTGCAGTAAACTGGAATCTGGTTCGCCTGGAAGGGATAGTACCATAGGTCCTCTCCGCTGCGAGTCGAGTACCTGACAGTCGCGACATTTGAAAACTAATAACACGGTAACATTTCACAACGGTGTTGACGTAATTACAAATTCCACGCATCCGATTAACCCAAATTGTTCTGCCGTGGGCAGTCACACGACTCGGTTTTGCCCACCAGCGCAGTGCGCCACACACGCGCGGAAAGAAGTATGACGTCACTGCACGGAAATTTGCCTACATTACAGCAACATCATCAAAGAAGACTGAGGGAGCCGTAAAAGCTAATATAACCCTGGGTTAAGAAATGGTCATTTCATAAGTGAAGTATAAGTGTTCATAAACCAAGGGACAACGGTAGTACGAACGTTAATGGCAGCATTGTGTCAAACGTGTCAAAAAAAAAAAAAAAACTGTTTGCCAAATGCTGCCAGGGGGCAATGTAACATTCTGTGGCACTACGCATCCAAAGTGAAATTTAAAAGAACATTTCGATGTATAATGCTCACTGTAACAAATAATTTATGTGTTTCTGTTAACTTAATTTCAAAAGGACACATAATTTTGTGAGGAAAAAGGTAATTACGAATTTTGCTATTATATATGATTATTCAGAGAGTGTGAAATACTATCTGTGGCGGAGGATATGAAAACCGCCACAGAAGAAACGATATGTAATGACACAGACTGTACAAGAATTAGTTAAGATACAAATAGGCAATATATTGTAATAGGATCGCATGTCTTCTGCACGGACTTAATGGGAGAGGAACCCGTGACGTTGCATTAGGCTCTTACGTAATCTTCATTTGTCGTAAGTCGATGATCGACGCCATTTGTAGCTGGGATTGTAAAAGGTGTTTAAAGATTTTAATTGTTTCTGTTAAAGTATATTTATCTAGTAAAATCTTTTGTCACCATTACTGCAGAGTTCGCACCGGACATTACCCATTTTATTTAAGGAATTTTTGCATTTTATTGGATCTCGCTGGCGGTGCAGAGCTGCGCGGCAAGCGAGCAGTCTGCAGCAGCGGCAGATTTAAAAATTCGATCGCAATAACAACCACATTCTAAAAAAGGGTACAGGTAGAGGTGAACGAAAATAATAAAGTGTTTCTTTTCCAGCACTCCAGACGCAGAATCAAAAGAGATAGTAGATTTTATCTTGTGCATTCACATGTGGTTACAAGCTGCAGCTTTCATAAATTGTAAATTTCCATTCAAAAAAGTGATAAAATCTGAACATATCGTAAAGTGTATTTAAAAATGGATAATTTTCATGAGAGCTCAGCAATATATAAAAAAGAAAACATTTTCATATAGTAAAGATAGTCCTATGCTTCAAAGCTAGTCAGGGTATATTCAGTAAAACAAAAATCCACTGCAACGTGAAAATGTTTGCTAAGTCCGATGGACAATAATATTTTCATTCTTGCACATACAGCTTTAGTACTTGGATGAGAGTAAAACTTGAATAATTATATTGGAATACTCAAAGAAATTCATTTTTATTAATCTGCAACAGAATATTTCATACGTAAAGTAATAATCACAGATGAAAAATTTATTGCAACCTTTCATTTCTCATGTCCATCTATGTATATGTTAAGTTCAATCTCAACGGTTTTCCAATCAGATTAAACGCAAAAAGCAAAGAAACTTTAAAACCAAACGGTCAACTCCCGAATAATCAAAACAGGCAGAATCGCATTAAAACTTGAATCCTATAATACGGCTGGTCTGACGCTTATGTACTCCTGACTAGTATAATATAGATGGAAAGAGAAAAAAAGTGAGCGGAAGATGTACTGAACGAAGGGCAGTTCGAGTTCATGAGTGGAAAATTTAACAGTTATGCCGGGGGTGGTGGGGGAACCCAGCATAGTTTCTCAGAGGGTATGGAATAAGAAAACTTTTAAGAGCTTGGTGCTTAAGTACAGAGAGAGGTGGATAATCTACAATATATCAAAAAATCAAGTGGGAGTAATATAAAGTCGTGTGGCACGAATGGTTGGAAAACACCGAAAGGCTACTTCAGCCGCCTAATTAGATAGGTTTTCCCTATCCTCCGCGGCCGTTGGCACCTTTCCTTCGCAACCTATGTGAGCCGGGTGCGTAAGTGTGTTAAGTGTAGGTGACTGTAACGGGTGTCTTCGTGTTGACGGGTGAGGGGAAAGGGTAAAACCCCGTGCCGGCACATAACCTATCCCCTTCGAGGTGCACCAAAGACCACACGCGATCTTAACGTCTCCATCCACGGACGGATCACCATCAACAGGGTCGCATGCTCTCATTTCATGGGGCACTGCGGAGGACACTGGCGCAAAGACGGTGATCAAAGACGTTACGTCACCACCTGTACTGCCTCTCTGCCGTAAAGGCAAAGAGGAAATTGTCAACAGCGCGCGACGTGCCCAGACGGACACCAATTCAAGTACTGACCACGTCCGACGATGCTTAACTTTATCTCGGCATGGCTGTTGACTAGTTCAGAACAATGAATGGCAAGTCAAGAAATACACGTTCGTTTTAAAAAGGGTGTGAACCAGGACTGCAGCTTATGACCACTGATGTTCAAATTTTACATCGAAGAAACGAGTGAAAGAAAATTCGGAAGCGGAACTATGGCGTTCTTGGAGAAGGAAAAATCTCCTCTATAAAAATCAATACGGATTCCGCAAACAAAGTCCATGTCTAGCTCAGATCGATCTTTTCCTCCATGAGATCTACAGTGCCGTAGACAATGGCATTCGGTTAATGCCGTGTTCCTTGACTTCAGGAAGGCATTTGACAACGTCCCGCACTGCCGTTTAGCGAAAGGTACAAGCTTATCGAGTATCGGAGAAGATTTGCTACTGGATTCAACACTTCCTTACTGACAGAACCAACACTCCGCTCCTAACGGAACAAAATCGACGAATGTAATTTCCGGTGAACCACAAAAAAGTGTTACAGGACCGTTAATGTTTACCATAAATATAAATGATTTAGAAGAAAGGTTGGACGCTTTCTAAGGCTGTTAGCAGATGATGTGGTTGTCTATAACAAAGCAGCAACGCCAGAAGACGGTAACTACAGTATTTGCACAATGACCTTCGGAGAATTGATGAGTGGTGGAGGCTCTGGCAGGTGACCCTGAACGTAAATAAATGTAACATATAGCGCATACATAGGAAAAGAATGACATTTTCACTCTGCAGCGGAGTGTGCGCTGTTATGAAACCTTTCTGGCCGATTAAAACCATTATCCATATTTATTAAATTGTTGGTTAATCTAATATCTATGACTGAACCAGAATCTTGAAACTAAAAGGTAGATCTAAAAATTTTCACACCACTGCTGCTCATCGAATGACCCGTTCGTGTACAATGTTCTACAGCGGCTTACTTGTCTGGCTGTAGTAAGTGCGCCTATTTCTGTGTTCGACACACCTCTCAGGACGGTGTGTGTTGTCTGACCCATATATGGCGTACCACAATTCCCGTAATGAATGTCATACGGACCAGCGTTACGACGCAATAAGTCATCCTTCAGAGAACCGGGTGGAGCTGCACTCTTCGTAGGAGGCCGGCCGGAAAATCACCTTAACATGTTGTTTCTCGACAATACAGGTTATCTTCGAGGAAAGAGCAACCATATAAGGCAAAAATGCTCTTTATCTGTAGATATTACTTTCTTGTTCCGTACCATGTACTTGCATTCTAGGATTGAATGCTCGTTGAATTTGATGCTGGGAACATCAATTCGATTTAAAGATGCTCTTGAGGTGTGTGAGCTCTTGTTGCAACCTATTATCGGATATACAGTGTGCCTGTGCACTAAGGTCTTAAGGACATCTACGGTTTGTGAAGGGTGATAGCAGCAACTGGCATGTAAATACAGATTAGTACGCGTTGGCTTACGATGCACAGCATGTTCTAATACGGCATCAACTTTACGACAGACGAAAACATTCAAAAAAGGAAAGCATATATATTTTTCTATTTCCGTAGTAAGTCATCCTTCCCGTGAGGACAAACTACAAATCTGTCGTCCACGTACTTCGAGAAGGCCGTTGGTTTAAAACTTTCAGAGCCCAGTGCCCTGTCCTCGAAGTCTTCCAGGAATAAATTAGCTATCAGAGTGGAGAGAGGGCTTCCCATAGCAAGCTAGTATTCTCAATCACCTACACCGACACAACAGCTACAGTAACAAAATTTCCCTCGCGTTATAAGTTAAATTCGGAGAATATACGTTCATTATAGAAAAATATTTTTGTTGTCTACCTCCTATCTTAAGTGGAACGAATAGTTTCGGAACACCCTGTACAACTGGTTTTAAAAACATACAGAAATTTGACTGCCATAAAAACCTGTTACTGAAGAATTAACTATATCTTCAATTATCACAATTATACGGGAACTGTATGTGTGGATCTCAAAATATTTGCAAATTCGTCATATCTCACAATGACAAAACTGTAGAAAATGATGGAAGCTCCTTGTAGTGCTTTGTAGCACTCACTCTTTGATTTGCTTCGGTTACTACATTGAAGTGCCTACCAAGAAACAACCTTTATTCATAGATACACGATCCGCATGGTGCAACTCTCTCCCATAGTAAAAAGAAAAAGAAAAGAAAAGAATGACCAATATTTAGAAAGTGGTATTAGAGAAGATGGTTTGCGGTAAGGAACGTATCAGAAGTAGACGGGCACAGATTTCTTCAATAAGTGGGGTCTATCGATGTGTGATATTCACACAAAATGACGAAAAACTTCCTGAAGTGGCGGGGAACCTACACTAGTGGTCACTTGTGTTGTATCACAGTTTTATTACGTTCTCTCCTTGTTTCGATGCTGTTACCCAGGCTAAAAGACTTTCTTATTAATTTAGGAAGATAGACATGTCTGATGGTCTTATAGATCTGACGCCGTTATAGAATAAACGACAAAACTTTACGAACAGAGACTGTTTTGACTTCCATAAAGTTCCTGAAACACAGCATTGAATGGCAGTGAAATTAGTAAATAGTACGTATAAACTGTGTACACTGAAGCACCAAAGAAACTGGTATAATCATGCGTAACAGGTAGGATGCGGCGCTGCGGTCGGCACCGCCTATATAAGACAACAAGTGTCTGGCGCAGTTATGACATCGGTTACTGCTGCTACAGTGGCAGATTATTAAGATTTAAGTGAGTCTGAACGAGGTGTTGTAGTCGGCGCACGAGCGATGGGACACAGCATCTCCGAGGTAGCGATGAAGTGGGGATTTTCCCGTTCGACCATTTCACGAGTGTACCAAGAACACCATGAATCCGGTAAAACAACAAATCTCCGACATCGTAGTGGCCGGAAAAAGATACTGCAAGAACGGGACCAACGACGACTAAAGAGAATGGTTCAATGAGACAGAAGTGCATCCCTTCGGCAAATTTCTGCAGATTTCAATGCTGGGCCATCAACAAGTGTCAGCGAGCGAACCATTCAACGAAACGTCATCGATATGTACCCTTGATGACTTCACGACGCAAAGCCTTACGCCTCGCCTGGAACCGTCAACACCCGTTAGCACCGACATTCGACTGCTGATGCCTGGAAATACATTGCCCGGTCGGACGAGTCACGTTTCAAATTGTATCGTGCGGATGGACGTGTACGGGTATGGAGACAACCTCATGAAAGCATGGGTCCTGCATGTCAGCACGGGACTGTTCAAGCTCATGGAGGCTCTGTAATGATGTGGGGCGTGTGCAGTTGGAGTGATATGGGACCCCTCATACGTCTAGATACGATTCTGGCAGGTCACACTGTAACAACAACAACTGTACATATAATAATTTTCTCTTCTGATTTTCGATAAATTACTGTAAGTAATGTTTTGATTACATTTCTTTTTCTTTTCGTGTCACTATGTTAAAGAAACTGTAAGCAACTTTCGATGTGAATATTAATATTTATGTCAGATTTCAAGCAATGCTATAAAAGAATTGAAGTGTAACCCATGTTGAATCTATTGTAATATGTTTAAAATTGTAATTGTGCGCCTGGTCCATACGTAGGCAATGTATTAGGATATGTAGAATGCAAAACCTTGGGTGAATACCCTGTCTGTAGGGGAGCGGTAAAAGGTGGATGGCAGGCGAGCGCGGGAAAATGCACACGGGCGCGGCACGGCATAACGGGCTCAGCAGTAGTAGTCGGAGTTGGGCATCGGTCTGAGAAACACGCTCTGGATCGAGGAGGCTCTCCTGGAAAACGTGATTTCATTGAGCCTCGGATGTACCGTTTCCGACGACTATACAGCATGGCTATATTCCATAGGCACTAAATGGAAAAGGATTGCGACGCTAAGAAGAAGCAAAGTGCCGATACATCAAGAGCCATAGCTGTGATTGTATGTGTGCTGTGCGCCTCGCCATCTCGCCGCCCGCCAACCGCCGCATCGACACGAACAGGTTGAAACATTTAGTACTGTATTCGTGTGGACCAGTGTTAATTTTGTTCGTGACTGTTCAATAACAACTTAACTTTTACCAGAATTGTCCTATCATTTAATTATCCTCATCACCAACCTAGCCAGGGTACTTTCCACATGTTGTGCAATCCGAGTGTCCCGAAATGAAGATTTAAAGTTTATGTTAATAAGAATTACCTGCAGACCTATCTATGCTAGAATGATGTTTAAAGAACTTTATTGTTAATGAATATACAAGTAAAGAACATAGGTCTGACAAAGTTGGAAGATAACGTTGATATTGGTTTAGTAATGAAGTATAATTAATTTGAGACAAAAGTAATGGTAGTTAAATAAGCAAGAAATAAGACAAAAAGAGTAGTAATTCATATATTGGAAACCTTGAGTGCTTAATGAGTTCAAGTGTCAAAGAATTTCAATACAGTGACAATTACAGTTTCAGGGTTCCCCCCCCCCCCCAACCCCCCTTTTCTTTTCTATTCATTTAAATTCTGAAGTGTACCGAACTGACTTGACCAGCAAAGTTAAAGTCAATATAAAAACTAAACTTATCAGTGTTTTACCCTTCTTAAAATTGACATTGTATGTGTGTTTTAAAAGTGCTATTTCTAGGGTAACCTATGCCCGATTTCAGTCGGATCAATAGACAAAACGCAGTTTGTAGTAATCATTATAGTGTAATGTTGTGTATTAATAGCTTGTCCAAATTAGTACAGAAAGGGAAAATATTAGTTCAGTAGATTTTTCTGGTTCTAAAATTTACCATATAATGCAGTATTACTACGTGTTGTTATGCTTGTACGTACATCCACTTGTACAAGGAAAAAACTCACTTAATGCCTAATTAGGCTGGCGACCGTATTATTAACTATTGGTAGCATCTGCTGTGTATGTTTCTTGCCCGTCCTAACGTGTAGTTGCACTTTAGACTTGCTTGACGTATCATTGTTGTTACTGAGTGGGTGTAAGTCTGATTTTGCCTCCATTCAGGTACACGCGGTCAACATATTTACTAAAATCCTTTCTTATAAGGTGAAGCCCGTCAACTTACCATAGTACAGGCTTTAATAAGTATCGTGCGCCCGAGCGTAGTGTTACAACACGTACGTAACCATTCTGTCTGATCACCTGCAACCGATCGTGCCCATTCTGCATTTTGTCGGACTTGGGCAATTTCAGAAGAACAATGCGAGACACCAAAAGCCCAGAATTGCTACAGAGTGGCTCCAGGAATGCGTTTCTGAGTTTAAGCTCTTCCGCTGGCCACCAAATTTCCGAGACATGAACATTATTGAGCATATCTGGGATGCCTTGCAACGTGCTGTTCAGAAGAGGTCTCCACCCCCCTTGTACTCGTCCGGATTTATGGATAGCCGTGCAGGACCGAAGGTGTCAATTCGATTCAGCACTTCTTCAGACATTAGGAGTCCATGCCACGTCTTGTTGCGGCAGTTCTGTGTGCTCGCGGGAGCCCTACGCGATATTATGCGGGGAATTCTGGCGCACTTTGTTCGGATTTTGTGACGAAGCCATGTCGCCTATAACATCATCACTCGCGATAAGGAAACCACACCCTGGCCACGGAAAATACCCCTATATCTAAACACCTCCTGCGTAATTTACTGTTGGAGCTACACAAGTTGGCACGTAACGTTGTCTAGGCATTCACCAAAGCCCAACCCTTCCATCGGACTGCTACACCGAATAGCGTGATTCATCATACCAAATAACTCGTTTTGAGTCATCCAGATTGTGCTATCCAGTGGCATCAATCCGTACACAATCTCAAGCGTCGCTTATGATTGGCTACAGATAAGCTAATGAGAAACTGCTCGACTACCGAACCCCTTTCTTCGAACTCATAACGCTCAGTTACTGTGTGTACTGAACTGCTGGAACTCATGAGTGATTCCCTCCGCAGACTTGATCCAGTCTGTTACGACCACCCTCTGCAGTGCTCAACATTGCCTATCCGCTAGTACGTGAGGTTTGCTGGATTTTGGTTTTGAAGTGGTTGTCCTTTCGCCTGTATGCTTCGCAATCAAATCACCGACATCTTTTGGAAGGCTTGACTTTGCCGTACTAGATTAATTATCAAATACTTAATGACCAGTCAATGTTGAAGGTCACTCAACTCTCTGACCGCCCATTCTGCAGTTACTGCTTCTGTACTGACAACGTAATACTGTCTGTCTCCTATTAACGCTAGCGGGTCCGCTCTTCCTGGTACTTAGTGGTCAGTTCCTCACTACATATGAGTGTCCGGATATTTTTCAACATGCAATATAGTAGACACGCAGCATAGTGTCAAGATACAGGTAAATGGCTGAACTAACGCATTACATCATTATATTCCTTTCACTGGCTGTATTAGTTTAATGTCTAAGAAATTCCATTAAATGATCACGAGGATCGCACAGTATCTGTTGTGCTGTCGAATACGAGGACGATGCAGTATACAGACAGTCTAGCGACCGCTAACATCAGCCACCAGAAAGTAACCCTCTTGGACGTCAAAGCGGTGAAACATATGTTCCTGCACTGAGATATGTACAGGAAGCTCTGCGTCTTTCATTTACTATCAGCGAAGTTGACAGCAATAGGGGACGACAGATAGCGGTGGAGACATGCAACACCTGCCGGAGTCCATCTTGAACAGGTGTATCTTTGACCAGCGGCTGCCAGTCTAAGTAAAAAATGTGGGTCGCTATTACTGCCTCAGCAATTTATCTTGTCAATATTCAGGAAATTATCATTAAATCATTTCTGCCCTGATCTTTCAGGCTTCACCGGCGTGAGTAATTAATGGTGTTCAGCCAAACATTTAATTCGAATTTTATACACAATATTTCTACGACCGACACATTTGTCTTCTTTACGCGCTGCGAGCTGTGTTTTGATGTGTACTCGCTGCGTGGCTTCCAAATAACCTGTGAAGTATTGTTGATGTTGCTTCGGTATTTACAGCGGAGTTCGACTCCTAGGTAACCGCTATGCCTCAAATATAATCATAAGATACGTCGAGTATCCGGATACAAACGCTAACATCGTGTGAAAGTGTAATTAATGAATATACGGAAATAAAGATATCGGAAAAGCTAATAAGTCGGCACCAATATTTCAATTTAGATTACGCTTGGGTTTCAGCACTCAATTTATTAAACTCCCGCCGATCGTCTTATTCATATGGCTGCCGTGATCATTAACATTAGTAGTTGCTTCTGCAGAAAATCTCTTAATGTAATTTTTTGGCGAAAGAACCTAATGCCGCGTCACTGCGGTTTAACCGATTATTATTTGAATTCAAGCCACTCACCGTACAACTTCAGTTTCTTTGTTCTTATTCATCTGTAATGAGTTTCAGAATCACGTTTCGGCATGAATGAAACAAGGTTATTCATTTATGCCTAAGTTTTGTACTAGACAAAGAACATTGGTATGGAAGTTTCATCGTTCTTATAAGAAAAACACCTCTATAAGTAATTTACTAGTTGGAGCTCACAGTCATAAAAAGCTTTTTAAAAACAACACAGTGGTTATCGACTGTTAAAACAATTTATTCAATATCCCTCTATTGCATTTTAACTATTTCCAAGTACAGTACAGAGAAAATTTTATGCTTCAGCACACGCCAGTATTTAAAAAATATCTAAAAACTTCGTATAAGTAGGTGATAATTTGTTTTCTAAAATTTTAATTGTACCGAAACATTGAATTTCCCTGTATACCAAATGGAATTTGCTAGACGGACGATACTGTAATAGTGGGCTCTCTACATACATTATATTAACAGTGAAAGGCGTCGATAATATCTCGCAAAAAGCAATACATTTGTTCTTTCTTGTGTTTTTCTTTAGGCTGAAAGAAGTTTATAAAGTTCTTTTAAGTACGTCTCAGTATAATGAAATTTTTTCCTTATTTATTGCTCTGTTATTCAGTCGTAAGTTCATAGAAAGGAAATAAAAACCAAAATTAGCTATACGCGGTCTGAACATCTGACGAAATCAGGCACAAAGAGTGTAGAATGTGGGACAATCGATCTGGATACTTACGTTGACCTCCGGACTGTCACTGATTATACACTCAAACTGTTCTATATTCGCCTCGTAAACATATCTTATATTACGTAGTGATTGTTTCGTATAATGTTCCAATTCTGCAAATATGGTAGCGTAACACATGATGATCACAAAACGTGCTGGAATTTACGTGTCTACGGATTATTGTTTGATCTTCCTTCTCAACATCTTTACATCGACATCAGTTATTCCACATTCTTTGAATTTTT
The DNA here is from genome assembly GCF_021461395.2 of Schistocerca americana. Classification (NCBI taxonomy): domain Eukaryota; kingdom Metazoa; phylum Arthropoda; class Insecta; order Orthoptera; family Acrididae; genus Schistocerca; species Schistocerca americana. Next base: position 900,029,394 of record NC_060121.1, read on the forward strand.
TGGTTTCTTGTAGAAACAACTGACCGTGACACGCTCTCAGACTGCAACAGATTAGAACTGACTAGTAATCTATTCTTTACGAAAGTGAACTTCCATGAATAAAATAGCTTCAAACATCCAATTACTTTAATGTATGAAATATGTGATGTTAAGTGTCTAAACGACAAAAAGTTTAGAAATGCTTTAAAATTATGTTTAAAGTTTGTTGGAAGTTGTTAACTGCTCTCTTTATGAAACACTGGATGTGTCTACTCTGGGTAATTTTCCCTCCGTTTTAAGCAACAGCTGGTTTCCGAGGCATCTCAGACTTACGTCTCCCGATCTATACGTTGTACGATGTTACAATTTTGCAGCTACATTCAATTGTATATGTAGATACTGTCTGAAAATTTGCTGCGAACAGAGTAAGTAGAAAAAAATAGTACGTTAAAGTAGAACCTTTATTGCATGAACAACGAAAATATATCAAGCAATAAACCTTTTCCCTTCCAGAATTTTGGGCAGGGGGGAGGGGTATTCAGCGAAAAAGGGTTTCGTAATTTTTTGAAATTCTTGCAAAGTTTATTTACAGTCGCTATGTGTTTTCATACTGAATCACTGTAGGAATGTAATGTGTTAAGGCTTTAACATAAGACTGTAGAAAACGACAGCATTTAAATTTTTAAATACGATCAATAATTATACGAACTAGCCCAAATCAAACTTAGGATGCCGCTGAAAACCTGCAACTAGTGCGGCACACCACGAATCCAAGTTCACGATTTCTCTCTTCAGCATTGTGTACTCCAATAAAGGGGACAGACAGTACATACATTAACACAAAATAGAATATGGAGCTATACAGATGTCCTCCACCATTTACGGTATCATATTGCTTTAAATGATGACATGTAATGAAAGAAAAAGTATCTTGCTGTATTTTTATAAAGACATTGCTAAGATATTGAACAGCCTAGATCGCAAAAATATTTTTTTATTTAAGACAATCAGTTTCGACAGACTTTGCTGTAATCTTCAGGTCTAAAACAAATCGTTTTGTTGTGAAAAGTGTTTATTTTACGTTGTATCTCACGCCAAGTTGTCATGTGGATAAAAATCAGCACATCATGACGAACCTTTTAAAATGTGCTGATTTTTATCCACATGAAGTTTTGGCGTGAGCTTCAACGTAAAATGAACACTTTTCATAACAAAGACATATTTGAAGACCTGAACATAACAGCAAAGTCTGTCGAAACCAGGTGTCGTAACGTGGGATGTAGGCAATTGAAAGTTTATAAAAAAAAAAAAAAAAATAAGGCTCCAAGCACTATGGGACTTAACATCTGAGGTCATCAGTCCCCTAGACTTAGAACTACTTAAACCTAACTACCCTAAGGACAGCACACACATCCATGCCCGAGGCAGGATTCGAACCTGCGATCGTAGCAGCAGCGCGGTTTCAGACTGAAGCGTCTAGAACCGCTCGGCCACAGCGGCTGGCTGAATGTTTATAGCAAGTAAACAGATTGCCCGTTCGGTCTTGTAATAATGAGAAAATGTTTCTACGTTATTCCTGTTTACTTAAAAGTAACATTTTTCATAATGATACAACCTGGCAGACAACACTATACCACAGATCGGGACTCGAACTCGGAACCTTTAGCAGGCAATTTTTCTGTCGACTGTACTATCCAGATACTCGCACATCCCACTGCAGACTGAAGTTTATTCTGGAAATTTTCACAATGTTTATTTGCATGCAGATCTGTCAGTTGACGGTCATTTATCGAAATTAGCCATAAAATGAAAATTGTTATCTGAAACTCGATCACTTCGAATAACTAGTGAACGACCTCCTGAAAAGCACCGAGTAGAGTTTATAATTAGATGCTATCATTTGCCGTAAAGTCGTTTATTGACAGTAATGAGATCGGCTCCAATGCAGTTCCCTAGGTTTTGGTTGAGACCCCCTGCTAAACCCACAGGACGGTACAAGTAGTAGGAATTGTGGAAGCGGGCCAGAATGAGCGGCTGTCAGCTACACTCCAAACATAACACTTTATTTAGTTGCCCAAACATTACAGTGCAACTTCTAGGCTTGACTATCGACAGAAAAAGTCCTTAATTCCAAAACGGCAGAAGGCCCATAGATTTAAAACAACATAACTACATTAACCTTTCAATAGGCAGAAGGCCCAAGCCGTATGGCCAATAAGAAACCTTACTTCAAAACGGCTGAAGGCCTAAAGCCTTTAACCTTAAGTAGTATTTAAGCCCAAGTGATGTAAGACTTGATAAGTAAGAATCCACAATTTTAAAGTAGCTGAAGGCCCATCATTTTAACAACAACACAACTACAATAAACTTTCAACAGGTAGAAGGCCCACAGCTTTATCTTCAGACAACGTAAGACTTGCAACACAACCAAGAGACAGTCAGGGACCCACCAACAAGACGACTTGCTAACCATTGACCACTATACGAGAATTGCAAAGCCAAAACGTTACAGACATAGCTGCCCACGACCAAAAATACATTAAGCTGTCAAAAACTACACATCACGTTGGACAGCGACAACAGGTGAGGAAAGGACAGTGCCTGAATGTATGTCAGTGACCAGGGAAGGCTACCGGAACACTAAAGGCCACAAGACCGAAAATTTCGCTGGTGCACTTGAATTTCCAACCGACAAATATAGTTAATTCCTCCACTTAGCGGCTAGATCTTCACCAACTCGAACACTCGCTCCCAGGAATACCGCTAACAGTGAACCACCAACCAAGGGGACAATGTGAACAGACGTGGCTTCGGTAATTAAATCACCACTCAACTTTCATGTCCTGGGTCGGTGATCCACGAACCTCGTAGCAGTCGGAACAGCCCCACACGCTCTGACACTGCGTAGAGACTGCCAGCGGACGCAGCCGATGGCGCTGCGTCAAGACTTGCTTGCTGATGCTCCAACCTACCGACTGGCTGCACACCGCCAAGCCGGAACTATAAGCACCAGACCAAAAATGGTATACGGTGCAAATATTGATACATACCGCTGTTGCCACATGTAGAAAGAGGAAGAACCATGGCATAATCGCAATAACCAAGGGAAACCAAATGCAGGGTAACAGCGAAGTCTTAAAGCAACTCATAAGCCGGGTCAGCACGGCTCAATGGTGAAAAGTTATACTAGTAAAATCTTTTGAGCGTTAGAGTGGTTAGATTAAACTTATATGATGTTTAAATATTTTCAAGAAGGGAGCTCTGTGTCTGCTGCCACCCTGAAGTCGTTTGTTGTGTTCTGATTATAAATGTATGACTGTGTCACTATTAAATTACAAGCCTATGTTCAACATGCGTCTGTAAGGATACTCATTTCTCCCGATCATAGTTTTTGTCTTTGGTAACATCAGATACTACTGACAATTTGAGTAAACTACAGTCAGCTAATAACGCCGATATCCAGAGTGTTACAAATCTTTTGCAGAAAACATCTAGCAGTGGTGGATGACATTATGAGAAACAATTTTTGTTAAAGACCAAGTGATAGTTCACGCTTCTCAATGGTGCTAGACGCTATTTACTATGGGTTATGCCCCTGGGAGATGGCAGGGCGTCGGCTTTCTGCGCCGTATGTATGCAGTGTGTGTCATGTATAATACACTCATCTGTTTTGTGTAAGGGGCCTACACACAGCAAAATTAAATTTTCTGTCTCATTTCTGAAATACATTTCTCTGCTTAGAGACACTAATTCTCAAGATTTTATTGTTGAACATTGCTCTGTCGCTTTAGTGGGGTATTCAGATGCAGCACACCTAATGCAGGTAGTACGCTGAAATCTTGTCTTTCCAGGGGCGGCGAATTCAGTACAAAGACTCTTAGCGTCGCAGGGAAGCGTCAGTGAAAGTATTGCCTCTCACATATGTTATTCTCCGAGATTTTATTTGTCACCCGAAGACGTATGACTCAAAAAATTTGAAACAAGCATTGTTTACATCTACATCTACATGGATACTCTGCAAACCACACTTTGATGCACGGCAGAGGGTTAATCGAACCACCTTCACAATAATTCTCTATTATTTCACTATCTAACAGCGGGCGGAAAAAGCAAACACCTATGTCTTCCTGTGCGGGCTCTGATTTCCTTTATTTTAATACGATGATCGTTTCTCCCCATGTCGGTCGCCGTAAACAAAATATTTTCGCATTCGGAGGAGAATGTTGCGGACTGAATTTTCCTGAGAAGATGCTGCAGCAACGAGATACACCTTTGTTTTAATGACGTCCACTCCAAATCCTGAAGCATGTCTCTGACACTCTCTTCCCTATTTCTCAAAAGTATAAAACGTGCTGCCCTTCTTTGAACTCTCAATGTACTCCGTTAATCCTATATAGGTCAGTTTCCATGAGCTTGGAATCTATAATCGTTTTACCTTCATGACTTACCTTGTGTGTCAGAGTGTATGATAAACGGAATATTTAGTACCCATAAGAACGTTTCAACCATGTGACGTCACGATGAATCACTTACAAACAGTGATGAAGGCAACTGAAATACCAAGATTAATTTCTTCGCTTGAGAATTCCTTACTATTTTTTAGTATTTTAGTAACTATTAAAAATTTATAACTATTGAAATTCAGAAACTGAATCAAGCTCCTGTTATGTAAAGGGCGCAGTATTTCTTTAAGCAAAGAATAGTTTTCGTAGAATGGGTTATAATATTTTACAGATGGTCACTTCATTGAAACTGCCACTTTCGGTCACACATAAGACCATCCTGAGATATGTATACGCAAAGGATACAGTGGTTCAAGACGAAAACCAATCAGCTTCGTATGCATAAGACATATCCTGTGCTAAAAAAGGTAATAATAATATTATTGCACAATAACACATGTGTCCAATGATGACTGATTTATGGATATAAGATTATTGATTTTGGTGTTCGATGTGTGACCCGTGTACCTGTTTATTGTGTTTCCCACTGCACTAACTGCGGATAGTCCGTTGTTTGACAGAAACTGATGCCTTAATAAAGTGACTCACGGATGTTGTACCAATCACTGTTTTAAAAGTATTTTAAAGCTGTAAAATTTCAAATTAATGTTATGTTGACATGGTTTACTAAATAGATTTACCGCACAATTATCTTTGAGAAAAGACAAAGAGACCATGCGATGTGATAAGTTTTCTTAATCGGGTGTCTTGTAAGGATTCTACTTACGGCATGTTCCGAAACTATTCATTCAATTTAACGCAGCAGTCAGAGAACATCACAACAAACATATTTCGTTATGGAAAATACGGTCTCTGAAGTCACTTTGTAATGTTAGGCAATATTTTGCTAGTGGTGCTGACTGGACCACGTGTTCCAGACATTCTTCCATTCCACCACAACAGAAGGAAATATTGCATCTTAATGGAATATGTGTTGCCAGAATCGCTGGACGGTGTACCTTTGAAAATTAGGTGAAAGATGTACTTACAGAACGATGGGGCGCCAGGCTATTTCAGCGCTGCTGTCAGGAATCATCGGAAAGACACCTTCGGGAACTGGTGCGTCAGAAGAGGTGGCCCTGTGGTCAGACCACTCACTTCATCTGAACCCATGTGTCTGGATTTCTTCCCTTGGGGGCACAAGAAGCAACTGGCGTATGAAACTGTTGTGATAACAGAAATAGAACTCGTTGCTACAGTTGCCATCGCTGCTGCTACTATTGCGGACGTCCACAACTACATCCACGTGATTACTCTGCAGTTCACATTTAAGTGCTTGGCAGAGGGTTCATCGAACCACAATTATACTATCTCCCTACCATTCCACTCCCGAACAGCGCGCCGGAAAAACGAACACCTAAACCTTTCTGTTCGAGCTCTGATTTCTCTATTTTATTTTGATGATCATTCCTACCTATGTAGGTTGGACACAAAAAAATATTATCGCATTCGGAAGAGAAAGTTGGTGACTGAAAATTCGTAAATAGATCTCGCCGCGACGAAAAACGTCTTTGCTTTAATGATTTCCATCCCAACTCGCGTATCATATCTGCCACACTCTCTCCCCTATTACGTGATAATACAAAACGAGCTGCCCTTTTTTGCACCCTTTCGATGTCCTCGGTCAATCCCACCCGGTAAGGATCCCACACCGCGCAGCAATATTCTAACAGAGGACGAACGAGTGTAGTGTAAGCTGTCTCTTTAGTGGACTTGTTGCATCTTCTAAGTGTCTTTCCAATGAAACGCAACCTTCGGCTCGCCTTCCCCACAATATTATCTATGTGGTGTTTCCAACTGAAGTTGTTCGTAATTTTTACACCCAGGTACTTAGTTGAATTGACAGCCTTGAGAATTGTACTATTTATGGTGTAATCTAATTCCAACGGATTTCTTTTGGAACTCATGTGGGTCACCTCACACTTTTCGTTACTTAGCGTCAACTGCCACCTGCCACACCATACAGCAATCTTTTCTAAATCGCTTTGCAACTGATACTGGTCTTCGGATGACCTTACTAGACGATAAATTACAGCATCATCTGCGAACAATCTAAGAGAACTGCTCATATTGTCACCCAGTTCATTTATATAGATCAGGAACAGCAGAGGTCCCAGGACGCTTCCCTGGGGAACACCTGATATCACTTCAGTTTTACTCGATGACTTGCCGTCTGTTGCTACGAACTGCGACCTTCCTGACAGGAAATCACGAATCAAGTCCCACATCTGAGACGATAACCCATAGGCCCGCAGCTTGATTAGAAGTCGCTTGTGAGGAAAGGGTGTCAAAAGCCTTCCGAAAAACCAGAAACACGGAATCAACCTGAGATCCCCTGTCGATAGCGGCCATTACTTCGTGCGAATAAAGAGCTAGCTGCGTTGCACAAGAACGATGTTTCCTGAAACCATGCTGATTACGTATCAATAGATCGTTCCCTTCGAGGTGATTCATAATGTTTGAATACAGTATATTCTCCAAAACCCTACTGCAAACCGACGTGGCAGGAATCTTCGATCGGACACAACAACCAATGGTCCGACGATCAACTACATGCATACAGGCCAACTGGTCGCGCATACGACCAATTCCTGTGAATACTATTGCTGTAATTATAATGCTACACTACCTTCTGTATAAATCGTTCCTAGCATCAGATACTGCCGTCAGGGACCATGTGTACCATAAATAAATATCTTTCTTTCGATGTTGTCTACCTCGTTTATTAACTTGAACGTAAAGTATCGCAACACCCTCCTGTAACATTAGCTTTCCTCAACAGTAGTTGTCGATCCCAGTATTATTTTTCGAATTTCGGACAAGTCAGTATTAGCTGCTTTTCTGAAAACTTTCATATAATTGTATACACAGTATGTTATACTTCGAGCTAAAATATATGAAAAGGAATTACTTTATTTTCGATATTGCAATCGATAAGTAGTAGCTCTGAATGTACAGTTATTAAAACTTTCTTAGGATTACGAATTATTTGCCACACTTAAAATTTCTATTATTAATTACACAATCTAGTACTGTTTACTATGTTTATTTCTAGATTCATTTATGAAATAACAATCGAAATTAATAGAAGTTAATTTTTCAAGAAAAACTGTAAACCCTTTGAAGTATGGTTATTGCGCAGAGTGAAGTAGTTGTATGTGTGCCTCTGATGTGATCGGACGTACACTACTGGCCATTAAAATTACTACACCACAGGCGAAATTTAACCGACAGGAATAAGCTGACGTGATATGCAAATGATTAGCTTTTCAGAGCATTCACACACGATTGGCGCCGGTGGCGACACCTACCACGTGCAGACATAAGGGAAGTTTCCAACCGATTTCTCATACACAAACAGCAGTTGACCGGCGTTACCTGGTGAAACGTTGTTGTGATGCCTCGTGTAAGGAAGAGAAATGGGTACAATTACGTTTTCGACTTTGATAAAGGTCGGATTGTAGCCCATCGAGATTGCGGTTTATCGCATCGCGACATTGCTGCTCGCGTTGGTCGAGATCCAATGACTGTTAGCAGAAAATGGAATCGGTGGGTTCAGGACGGTAACACGGAACGCCGTGCTGGATCCCAACGGCCTCGTATCACTAGCAGTCGAGATGACAGACATCTTATCCGCATGTTCCTAACGAATCGTGCAGCCACGCCTTGATCCCTGAGTCAACAGATGGGGACGTTTGCAAGACAACAACCATCTGCACGAACAGCAGCATGGACTATCAGCTCGGAGACCATGGCTGCGGTTACCCTTGACACTGCATCACAGATTGAAGCGTATGCGATGGTGTACTCAACGATGAACCTGGGTGCACGAATGGCAAAACGTCATTTTTTCGGATGAATCCAGGTTCTGTTTACAGCATCATGATGGTCGCATCCGTGTTTGGCGTCATCGCGGTAAACGCGTGTATTCGTCATCGCCATACTGGCGTATCGACCGGCGTGATGGTATGGTGTGCCATTGGTTACACGTCTCGGTCACCTATTGTTCGCATTGGCGGCACTTGGAACAGTGGACGTTACATTTCAGATGTGTTACGATCCGTGGCTCTACCCTTCATTCGATCCCTGCGAAAGCCTACAATTCAGCAGGATAATGCACGACCACATGTTGCAGGTCCTGTACGGGCCTGTCTGGATACAGAAAATGTTCGACTGCTGCCCTGGCCAGCACATTCTCCCGATCTCTCACCAACTGAAAACGTCTGGTCAATGGTGGCCGAGCAACTGGCTCGTCACAATACGCCAGTCACTACTCTTGATGAACTGTGGTATGGTGTTGAAGCTGGATGGGCAGCTGTTTCTGTACACGCCATCCAAGCTCTGATTGACTTAATGCCCAGGCGTATCAAGGCCGTTATTACGGCCAGAGGTGGTTTTTCTGTGTACTGATTTCTCAGGATCTATGCACCCAAATTGCGTGAAAATGTAATCACATGTCAGTTCTAGAATAACATATTTCTCCAATGAATATCCGTTTATCATCTGCATATCTTCTTGGTGTAGCAATTGTAACGGCCAGTAGTGTATTTTTGAAACATAATTTCGGCTTTGTTAATAAGAAAATTCAAAAGACTGTACGATATACTAAAATGTGACAAAACGTATTACCACAGCAACAAAAATTCTGCAACGACTATCTTCAGATTTATTTAGATCAATTCAATTAAGAGGGCCTAAAATGTGAGAATTTATGCTTCAAAATTCAGACCTCTAGACAAGAAGGAGCCAACTCTACACGAAAAGCTAAGTAAACTAGAAAGTTTATTGTAATCTCCGCTCATCTCAAATTTTTCAGAAAATAATTGGCTTATTGTGAACAATAACTGAAACTAATAAAAAGGGGGGGGGGGGAGGGAAGATTACACTGCATAACCTGTTTACTACACCCATTCTGTAACAACGTGTCAGGACCTGATACATGAGCGATTCTGAGCACTTTGGCTTTTTGTGACAAACATTAAAGTACGAAAAGGCACATTTTTTTTTATCTTTGCCGAGTCGACGCACCTACCGTTGCAATAACAACCACATACACAGACTGGAGCTGTAGTTTACACGGTTTTATTACCTCCGTCCAAATTGGGATGACATCTCCCACTTATGCAAATACAGGTGTTCCTATCCCCTGTCCCTCTGATACTGTTTGCAAGGCTATTGATTTCTAACTAGTATCAGATTCACCTGCTCAGTGTTACCTGCCAGTAATTATATAGTTTGGTCTGTAATATTACCCGGCAAGGTTATCATATTACCTGGTCATAGCGGGTAGTAATTTGGTCACGTGACTATGTGCACTCACGTTCCAGTTCAAAGTAGCGCACATGTTTCTTCACAGTGCGAGGACAGAAAGTCCTCGTGAAAAGTGATCGTGGAAAATATCTTCATGGGAAACCTAGACACCTTGCTGTTAATGTTAATAGTTTTGCAGACAGTGAAAACGAGATTAGGGGGGGGGGTGCAAGTTACAGAACGTGGGGCACGATACCGAATGGAACAGGATTAAGGTGTATGGCCCAATGCAAAATAAGTAAAATGCCGACAATAAACGTTTCATTGAAAGTATAGGCAAATGTTTCAGTGGTTCCTGCGTTATTATGAACAGTACAAGGAAATATCTTGGTTGCAAAAACTTCACAGCTTCTTTCACACAAGATACGACGATATTCTGAAGACTGTTCCAACTGCACGACTGAAATTTAAAAGGTGTCATAATAACCGAATCAGTACGTGCGGACGAAAGACAGTTAGTTGCAAAAAGATAATACTACATTAAATTTTATAATAAAAAATGATTGGTGTAATAAGCAATAATGTGACTTTAAACGAAAAGAAAACTAATGTAATGAATTTCAGTTTGAAGAGGAAAACTGACAATTTTGAATTAAATGTAGATGACACCTCTATAGGCTGCGTAACGAATACCGTATTTCTAGCAATGAACATTGATTCTCAGTTGAAGTGGAGTGAACATGCAAAGGTACTTTCAAATAGAATGTCATCAGCATGTTATGCCCTTAGGATCCTTTCATCAGTGTGTAACATTCAGTGTCTTTTAGTTACATACTATTCATATATACACTCAATTCTTAGCTATGACATTCTTTTTAGGGGAACAAATGCACAAAATATGAACACAATTTTCAAACTCCAGAAAAGAGCCATAAAAATAATAACCAAAAATAGTAATGGAGCTCATTGTAAAGATCTGTTCAAAACACGGGATCTTAACTGCTCCAAGTGAATAAATTTACCAGTCAGTTGTGCATATCAAAAATAGCGTTGGTAATTACTGCACAAACAGCTTTGTCCTTGATCATGGAACAAGAGATAAAGACAACTTTCATTTATCAAGAAAAAATAAACTCAAAATAGCATTATCTACCAAGGAATAAACTGTACAATAAATTACCACAACAGATTAAATAAATTGCAAAAATATACTTATTTAAAAAGGCAGCTAAAAAGTATTTGTTATCCAATACGTTTTATACATTGCACGATTACTTAAATAAAACGGAGTAGGGGTTTGGAAAAAAAAACGTTATACAACCGTATAATAATAATGATTATAAAACATCCAACATTCCACGTAACACCTTCACAGTAGGTTTTTTCCTTCTTTTTCCCTTTTTTAGATATACTTACCCCCAAGCTATGCATAGCACAATACTCACACTTCTTCCTCTTTCTGAGTTCAACATCTTACTCATTATAGAGGGACGCTGACTCAGTTTTTCAGGATAGCAAAGGGGAAGTTGCGGTACAGAAAATGACCCTGAGCTCACCATTATGTGTGTGTATATGTCTTGGTGTGTGTGTAGTGAGTAAAGTGTTATGGAACAATGTGTGTACAGCCGGCCGAAGTAGCCGTGCGGTTAAAGGCGCTGCAGTCTGGAACCGCAAGACCGCTACGGTCGCAGGTTCGAATCCTGCCTCGGGCATGGATGTTTGTGATGTCCTTAGGTTAGTTAGGTTTAACTAGTTCTAAGTTCTAGGGGACTAATGACCTCAGCGGTTGAGTCCCATAGTGCTCAGAGCCATTTGAACCAATGTGTGTACAAAAAGCTTTGCTTCCGCCATTACCCCGTCTCCTACTTTCCAAACTCCTCAGAAGCTCTCCTGCGAACCTTGCAGAACTAGCACTCCTGGAAGAGAGGATATTGCGGAGACATGGCTTAGCCACAGCCTGGGGGATGTTTCCAGAATGACATTTTCACTCTGCAGAGGAGTGTGCGCTGATATGAAACTTCCTGGAAGATTAAAACTGTGCGCCAGACCGAGAGTCGAACTCGGGACCTGGGACTAGGTCACTTCCTTTCCTCTTCCACTTGCAAATAAAGCGTGGGAAAAACTGCTATATGCCTTCGCGTAAGCCCTAATTTCTTGTATCTTATCTTCGTGGTCCTTACGCGCAGTGTATGCTGGCGGAGTAGAGTCGTTCGGCAGTCAGCTTCATATGCCGGTACTCTAAATTTTCTCATTAGTGTTTGCTGAAAGAACGTCGCTTCCAGAGATTTCCATTTGAATTCCCGAAGCATTTTCGTAACGTTTACGTGTAGTTCGAAACTACCGGTAACAAAATTAGCAGTCCACCTCTGAATTGCTTCGATGTCTTCCTTCAGTCCGATCTGGTACAGATCCCAAAAACTCAAGCAGCACTCAAATATAAGCTGTACTAGCTTCTGATACGTGGTCTCCTTTACAGGTGAACCACTCTTTCCTAAAATTCTCCCAACAAACTGAAGTCGACGATTCGCCTTCCCTACCAAGGTTCTCATATTATCGTTGCGTTTCACATCGCTTTGCAACGATACGCCCAGATATTTGAACGACCAGACTCTGTCAGGCAGGACGCTAGTAATATTGTGTCCGAACATTCCAGGTTTGTTCTTCCGACTCATCCGCATTAACTTACATTTTCCCCACATTTAGACCTGGCTGCTATTCGTCACATCAACTAGAAATTCTGTCTAAGTCGTTTTGTATCTTCCTACAGCCACTCAACTTCGACACCATACCGTATACCACGGCATCATCAGCAGACAACCGCATATTGCTGCCCATCCTGTCCGCTAAATGATTTGTGTGCATAGAGGATAGCAGCGGTCCTATCACTCTTCCTTGTGGAACTCCTGACTTTACCCTTGTCTCTGATGAACACTCGCCGTCGAGGAAAGCATACTGGGTTCTATTACTTAAGAAGACTCCGAGCCACTCACATATCTGTGATCTTATTCCATACGCTCGTATCTTCTTGAAAAGTCTGCTATGACGCATCGTGTCAAACGCATTCCGGGAATCTAAAAATATAGAATCTGCCTGTTGCCCTTCATCCATAGTTCTCAGTATATCACGTGAGAAAGCGCTAGCTGAGTTTCGAATGAGCTATACTTTCTAGAACCATACTGGTTCGTGAACATAAGCATCAAAGTCTGAAGTAACTTTATTATATTCGAACTGAGAATTTGTTCAAGGATTCAGCAGCAAACAGAATTCAGGGAAATAGGTCTGTAATTTTTCGGGTCCATTCTTTGACCCTTCTGACATACAGGAGCCACTTGGCTCTTTTCTAGTCGCATGGGACTTTGTGGCGGGCGAGAGATTCACGATAAATGCATGTGAGGTAAGAGGCTAATAAAGTAGAGTACACTTTGTAAAACCGAATTGGGATTCCGTACGGATCTAGTGATTTATTTGCTTTCAGATCTTTCAGATCATCAGAGATGCTTATTACTATGTCGCCTACATAGAGGTCTGCCCGTTGGTCAAATGACGTTGTGTTTCAAAGAGTCTACTGCGTTAGCGATTTTTTGAAAGTGAAATTTTAAACTGGCTTTCGTTTTTCTATATTCAACTACCCCACAAGACTTGTCAACAACAGACAAGATGGAAACCGGAGAACCGCCTAGCGATTTTACATAAGACCTGAATTTTCTCAGGTTCTCTGGCAGAACTTGTGCTAAGGTGTTACCGTGGTGTTTATTGTACGCTTTGCCCCTAGATCACTTACAGACGCACAATTCCCTACTAATCTTTTCATTTGCACGTTCACTTTGGAACCCAGAGAGCAGCAGCCTCTTCTTCCTCATCGACTTTCGAATTTCGTTACTAAACCATAGTGAATCTTTTCCATCGTCTATCCACTTACTTGGCACGTAACTATCCAAGAAACGATATACCGTATGCTTAAACATTGCTACATCCCTCTTACTGGAGCTAATTGGCATCAGTTCACTGTCTAAGTGCAATGCTGACAACTGCTGTACCCCACGGAAACACTCTCCTAGCCTTCTTGACTGATTTATCAACTTTTGTAGGCATAGTTGACATAATTACGTCGTGATCGCTAATCCCCGTTTCTATACAGACATTGACGGTAAGGTCCGGCATATCTGTAACTAAAGATTCTAAAATACGAGGATTGGAACTTAAAGAGTAGCAACTATTTATTTACAACCGATGGAAAAGAGTTACATGTTTGCACCTGTTACTGTCCTTCAAAGTAGTCACCAGCGTTGTGTAGAACCCGTTGTCAACGATGTGGAAGGCGTAGTATACCGTTAGCAGAGCCCGTTCTGTTGTTGGTGGGAATGGAGTGGTCTACTGCCTGTAGAATCTCTTGAACCGTTCTAAAGCGAATGCCACGAAGTGGTTCCTTCATCTTCGAAATCAAATCGACACGAAACCACCCGGTGGATTAGTGTCGAGGTCCGGTTTGCCAGCCAGCCTGTCGATGGTTTTTAAGGCGGTTTTCCACCTACCTCGGCGAATGCGGGCTGGTTCCCCTTATTTCACCTTTGTTACACTGTGTCGGTGATTGCTGCACAAACATCATTTACACCTACACCAAACATTTGGGATTACACTCGTCTTGTATGACACGTTTCCGGGGCGGGGGGTCAACTGGGGGTCGAACCGCACAATAACCCTGGGTTCAGTGTGGGGCGGTGGTGGGGTGGGTGGACTGCTGTGGCCTGTTGTGGGGTTGTGGACCACTGTGGGCTGTGGCGGGCCGAAGCCTCTCTCTCGTTTCTAGGTTCCTGGTTCAATATAATACAAGACCATACAAGGGTAGCCATTGTAGTGGTGTACTTTCGCTACATCTACTGATGACATGCATGATGTTGTGTTTTTTTAGCATCTAATTTCCTTTAATGGCTGCTATCCAGCCACAGTGATGAGTAGTTTTCCGCTACAGAGTATGCAGGTGCGTTACAAGCGACAGTGCAACGCTGCAGCTTCAGTGAAAAGTGTCAACAGTTAACTGAAATAATATAGATTGCCCTATTGCTCCATAAGTCGGTTGGTAGAGAATAAGTAAACCAGTGTCGTTGATAGACAGCATGTAAGGTTCATAGGTCTTAGGAACTTTACATGTGGCACTCTACACTGAAGCACCAAAGGAATTGGTATAGGCATGCGAATTGAAATACAGAGATATGTAAACAGGCAGAATACGACATATCGATGAAGTGGACACTTTTCCGTAGTACCATTTCGCGAGTTTACTGTAAATATCAGGAATCTAGTAAAACATCAAATATCCAACACTGCTGCCACCGGAAAAAGAACGTGCCAGAAGTGCAACCTTCCCGCAAATTGGTGTAGACAACAATGCTGGGCCATCAACGAGTGGGAACCGTTCAACGAAACATCATCGATGTGGGCTTTTCGAGCCGAAGGACCACTCGTGTACCGTTGATGACTGCATGACACAAAGCTTGACACCTCGCCCAGGCCCATCAACACCGACACAGGACTGTTGGTGTCTAGAAACATGTTCCCAAGTCGGAGGAGTTCCGTTGCAGATTGTATCGGATGCACATGTACGGCTATGGAGTCAGCCTCGTGAATCGATGGACCCTGCATGTCAGTACGGGACTGTTCAAGCTGGTGGAGGCTCTGTAATGGTGTAGGACGCGTGCAGGTGGAAGTGATATGGGACCCCTGGTACGTATAGATACGACTCCGACAGGAGACACGAACGTAAGCAACCTGTCTTATCACGCGCGTCCATTCATGTCCATTGCTCATTCCGACGGACTTGGGGAATTCCAGTAGGACAATGCGACACCCCACACGTCCAGAATTGCTATTACAAATGATTGAAGCGATTTCACTGTAGCTACATTCATTGAAATATGGTCGCGACACACTACAGATACGTAGAAAAACTCATAAAGTTTTGTTCGACTGAAGCCGCACTTCAGGTTTCTGCCGCCAGAGCGCTCGAGAGCGCTGTGAGACAAAATGGCGACAGGAGCCGAGAAAGCGTATGTCGTGCTTGAAATGCACTCACATCAGTCAGTCATAACAGTGCAACGACACTTCAGGACGAAGTTCAACAAAAATCCACCAACTGCTAACTCCATTCGGCGATGGTATGCGCAGTTTCAAGCTTCTGGATGCCTCTGTAAGGGGAAATCAACGGGTCGGCCTGCAGTGAGCGAAGAAACGGTTGAACGCGTGCGGGCAAGTTTCACGCGTAGCCCGCGGAAGTCGACGAATAAAGCAAGGAGGGAGCTAAACGTACCACAGCCGACGGTTTGGAAGACTTACGGAAAAGTCTAAAGCAGAAGCCTTACCGTTTACAATTGCTACAAGCCCTGACACCCGACGACAAAGTCAAACGCTTTGAATTTTCGGCGCGGTTGCAACAGCTCATGGAAGAGGATGCGTTCAGTGCGAAACTTGTTTACAGTGATGAAACAACATTTTTTCTTAATGGTGAAGTGAACAGACACAATGTGCGAATCTCGGCGGTAGAGAATCCTCACGCATTAGTGCAGCAAATTCGCAATTCACCAAAAGTTAACTTGTTTTGTGCAATCTCACGGTTTAAAGTTTACGGCCTCTTTTTCTTCTGCGAAAAAAAAAACGTTACAGGACACGTGTATCTGGACATGCTGGAAAATTGGCTCATGCCACAACTGGAGACCGACAGCGCCGACTTCATCTTTCAACAGGATGGTGTTCCACCGCACTTCCATCATGATGTTCGGCATTTCTTAAACAGGAGATTGGAAAACCGATGGATCGGTCGTGGTGGAGATCATGATCAGCAATTCATGTCATGGTCTCCACGCTCTCCCGACTTAACCCCATGCGATTTCTTTCTGTGGGGTTATGTGAAAGATTCAGTGTTTAAACCTCCTCTACCAAGAAACGTGCCAGAACTGCGAGCTCGCATCAACGATGCTTTCGAACTCATTGATGGGGACATGCTGCGCCGAGTGTGGGAGAAACATGATTATCGGCTTGATGTCTGCCGAATCACTAAAGGGGCACATCTCGAACATTTGTGAATGCCGAAAAAAACTTTTTGAGTTTTTGTATGTGTGTGCAAAGCATTGTGAAAATGTCTCAAATAATAAAGTTGTTGTAGAGCTGTGAAATCGCTTCAATCATTTGTAATAACCCTGTATAGTGCTCCAGGAACACTTGTATGAGTTTAAACACTTCCACTGGCCACAAAACTCCCCAGACATGAACATCATTGAGGATATCTGTGATGTCTTGTAACGTGTTGTTGAGAAGAGATCTCCACCCCTTCGTACTCTTACGGACTTATGGACAGCCCTGCAAGATTCATAGCATCAGTTCCCTCCAGCACTACTTCAGACATTAATTGAGTCCATGCGACGTCGTTTTGCGACACTTCTCCATGCTCGCGGGGGCCCTGTACGATATTAGGCAGGTGTACCAGTTTCTTTGGCTCTTTAGTGTATAAGCAGTGGTGGATTAATACTGCGTCTACATGTGAATAGTTCACAGCTAGATGGACTGTTACAAGTAACCAGCAGTCATGCTTCCTGGTTAATTCAGGTCACTACAACGAAAAACTCAGACAGTGTTACCAGCAGGTCAAATAGCACAAGGCCGTCGGTCGTGGGTCAGTGGTCCGGTGACCTCAGCGCTTGGCAGAAATTTCGGAACGTTGTGAGCGGCGTATATTGCTGCCCGCAGGGGGCACAGCTGACACGAGACACGGGACACGGCGACAGCCTCCAGCGCCACGCTGCGGTGTACGGTGTAATTAACCCGCCGTGCCTGGCTGGCAGCCAGCTGCCCCACCTCCTTCTGTTCGACGTGAACCAATGACCTCCCGCCGCCGCCAGCGGCCGACCTGTCTGACTCCGGTGAGGCTACCAACAGCTATATCCCTCCTCCCTCCCCTCCCTCTCTCCCATCCATTCAGATTTCCTTTTCCTCTAGCCGTATCCATTTCCTATTTATCTGACATGACAAAAAATGCATAATGACATGCTGGGGACACAATGATCTCAGGGTATTTTAAAATAATTATTGACGCTTTGTAAATACACAGTTTCCTTTTTTTCTGCTTCAGGCCCTGTAAAACTTTTCTCTTTATTATACAACTAGCGAACTAGGTAACGCTTCGCAATTGATAAATATTTATGGGAACTGGATACGCGTTCCAACCTCCTTTTCTCCCCTCTCTGTGTCCCCCCTCCCACCCTTTGTCCATCTCCTCGTCCTATCCTCTGTCCATCACCTTGACCCCCGAAACTACATCTCTCAATGCCACTCTCCCTAGTCTCTCTGTCCATATTCTCCTTGCTCTCGTTTATATCGATTTCCTCCTTGTTTCTCTGTCCCTCTCCTCCAAAACTACCCCCACCCCTCCCTCTTCAAATCTTATTTATTGTTACTGCAAACGGAGCCTTATTTGGAATGAATGGCTGCTTTAATGACAGTATTTATAATGGTTTTAATCAACGAACACATAGCATCATAAAGTTAGCCATGAACACAGCTCTCCGGTTTTCTGTCAGAAATAACGGCGAGAAGGAAAACTGCACAATTTCACAACACCGCTTTTTCCTTTCCTGTGCTAACCTCTTCATCTCAGAGTAGCTCTTTCAACCTACGTCCTCAATTATTTGCTTGACGTATTCCAATCTCTGCCTTCCTCTACAGTTTTTGCCCTCTACAGCTCCCTCTAGTACCATGGAAGTCATTCCCTCATGTCTTAGCAGATGTCCTATCATCCGGTCCCTTCTCCTTAACAGTGTTTTCCACATATTCTTTTCCTCTCCGATTCTGCGTTGAACCTCCTCATTCCTTACCTTATCAGTCCACCTAGTTTTCAACATTCGTCTATAGCACCACATCTCAAATGCTTCGATTCTCTTCTGTTCCGGTTTTCCCACAGTCTATGTTTCACTACCATACAATGCTGTACTCCAGACGTACATCCTCAGAAATTTCTTCCTCAAATTAAGGCCGGTATTTGATATTAGTAGACTTCTCTTGGCCAGAAATGCCTTTTTTGCCATAGCGATTCTGCTTTTGATGTCCTCCTTGCTCCATCCGTCATTGGTTATTTTACTGCCTAGGTAGCGGAATTCCCTAACTTCATTGACTTCATCAATCCTGGTGTTAAGTTTCTCGCTGTTCTCATTTCTACTACTTCTCATTACCTTCGTCTTTCTCCGATTTACTCTCAAATCATACTGTGTACTCATTAGACTGTTCATTCCGTTCAGCAGATCATTTAATTCTTCTTCACTTTCACTCAGGATAGCCATGTCATCAGCGAATCGTATCATTGATATCCTTTCACCTTGTATTTTAATTCCACTCCTGAACCTTTCTTTTATTTCCATCATTGCTTCCTCGATGTACAGATTGAAGAGTAGGGACGAAAGGCTACAGCCTTTCTTACACCCTTCTTAATACGAGCACTTCGTTCTTGATCGTCCACTCTTATTATTCCCTCTTGGTTGTTGTACATATTTTATATGACCCGTTTTTCCCTATAGCTTACCCCTACTTTTTTCAGGATCTCGAACAGCTTGCACCATTTTATATTGTCGAAAGCTTTTTCCAGGTCGACTATGAAAGTGTCTTGATTTTTCTTTAGCCTTGCTTCCATTTTTAGCCGTAACGTCAGAATTGCCTCTCTCGTCCCTTTACTTTTCCTAAAGCCAAACTGATCGTCACCTAGCGCATTCTCAATTTTATCTTCCATTCTTCTGTATATTATTCTTGTAAGTAGCTTCGATGCATGAGCTGTTAAGCTGTTTGTGCGATAATTCTCGCACTTTTCAGCTCTTGCCGTCTTCGGAATTGTGTGGATGATTCTGTTCCGAAAGTCAGATGGTATATCGCCAGACTCATGTATTCTACACACCAACGTGAGTAGTCGTTTTGTTGCCACTTCCCCAAATGATTTTTGAAATTCTTATGGAATGTTATCTATCCCTTCTGCCTTATTTGACCGTAAGTCCTCCAAAGCTCTTTTAAATTCCGATTCTAATACTGGGTCCCCTATCTCTTCTAAATCGACTCCTGTTTCTTCTTCTATCACATCAGACAAATCTTCACCCTCATAGAGGCTTTCAATGTATTCTTTCCACCTACCTGCTCTCTCCTCTGCATTTAACAGTGGAATTCCCGTTGCACTCTTAATGTTACCACCGTTGCTTTTAATGTCACCAAAGGTTGTTTTGACTTTCCTGCATGCTGAGTCTGTCCTTCCGACAATCATATCTTTTTCGATGTCTTCACATTTTTTCCTGCAGCCATTTCGTCTTAGCTTCCCTGCATTTCCTATTTATTTCATTCCTCAGCGAATTGTATTTCTGTATTCCTGATTTTCCCGGAACATGTTTGTACTTCCTTCTTTTATCAATCAACTGAAGTATTTCTTCTGTTACCCATGGTTTCTTCGCAGTTACCTTCTTTGTACCTATGTTTTCCTTCCCAACTTCTGTGATGGCCCTTTTTAGAGATGTCCATTCCTCTTCAACTGTACTGCCTACTTCGCTATTCCTTATTGCTGTATCTATAGCGTTAGAGAACTTCAAACGTATCTCGTCATTCCTTAGTACTTCCGTATCACACTTCTTTGCGTATTGATTCTTCCTGACTAATGTCTTGAACTTCAGCCTACTCTTCATCACTACTATATTGTGATCTGAGTCTATATCTGCTCCTGGGTACGCCTCACAATCCAGTATCTGATTTCGGAATCTCTGTCTGTCCATGATGTAATATAATTGAAATCTTCCCGTATCTCCCGGTCTTTTCCAAGTATACCTCCTCCTCTTGTGATTCTTGTTACAGAACTCAATTAGTCTTTCTCCTCTTTCATTCCTTGTCCCAAGCCCATATTCTCCTGTAACCTTTTCTTCTACTGCTTCCCCTACAACTGCATTCCAGTCGCCTATGACTATTAGATTTTCGTCTCCCTTTACATACTGCATTACCCTTTCAATATCCTCATACACTTTCTCTATCTGTTCATCTTCAGCTTGCGACGTCGGCATTTACACCTGAACTATCGTTGTCGGTGTTGGTCTGCTGTCGATACTGATTAGAACAACCCGGTCACTGAACTGTTCACAGTAACACACCCTCTGCCCTACCTTCCTACTCATAACGAATCCTACACCTGTTATACCATTTTCTGCTGCTTTTGATATTACCCGATACTCATCTGACCAGAAATCCTTGTCTTCCTTCCACTCCACTTCACTGACCCCTACTATATCTAGATTGAGCCTTTGCATTCCCCTTTTCAAATTTTCTAGTTTCCCTACCACGTTCAAGCCTCTGACATTCCACGCCCCGACTCGTAGAACGTTATCCTGTCGTTGATTATTCAATCTTTTTGTCATGGTAACCTCCCCCTTAACAGTCCCCACCCGGAGATCCGAATGGGGGACTATTCCGGAATATTTTGCCAATGGAGAGATCATCATGACACTTCTTCAAATAGAGGGCACATGTCCTGTGGATACACATTACGTGTCTCTAATGCAGTGGTTTCCATTGCCTTCTGCATCCTCATGTTCTTTCTCGCAGAACGTGTTTATTCTGTAATTCTTATTGGATCAGGCTCCTGATGCTTTCTGCGTTCTTCGTCAGTCTCATTGACTCAATGATCATGTAGCTGCTTTGCGTTATGCGTACGCCGACGCCTCACTGGTAGCACGAACTGGAATCAGTTGAATGTTTGCGACACACAAAATTACCACGGACTCACTGCTGTTCAGTCTCCACAACACAACAGAGATATGATCATCACCAATAAAACCATGAAATATCTCTTCCAGTTGCATTTTTAGAAAAAAAAATCAATGTACAATGCAGAATTTGTTATTGTTATGAAAATAAGCGACATCAGAACCGATAAACTGAACGTCACTTTTTTTTTTACATAAGTACCTGACAGCAGAACTGCACCCCGATTGTCACGTTTCTGTCATTCAGATTTTAATACAAAAATACCAGCCAAATATCCGTCTTTTCCATTGGATTTTCTAGAAGTTTCGTTTCATCAAACCTTGAATTGACAATTACGAACACAACAAAAAAGGGCCAGCCAAATTGGTAGAGCCGTTATCAAGTTATGATCTTTCGTGCGTGCAACAACTTATGTTTATTTATATACACTGAAAAAACTGCCTAATGTCGTGTAGGGCCCCTCGAGCAGGCAGAAATGCGGCAACACGACGTGGCATGGACTCGACTAATGTCCGAAGTAGAGATGCAGGTAACTGACGCCATGAATCCTGCAGGGCCGTCCGTAAATCCGTAAGAGTACTAGGAGGTGGAGACTTCTGAACAGCACGTTGCAAGGCATCCCCGAATGCTCAATAATGTTCATATATAGGGAGTTTGGTGGCCAGCGGAAGTGTTTAAATTCATAAGACTGTTCCTGGAGCTACTCCGTAGCAATTCTGGACGTGTGGGGTGACGCATTGCCGTGATGAAACTGCAAAATGGACATGAATGGATGCAAGTGATCAGACAGGATGCTTACGTACGTATCACGTGTCAGAGTCGTATCTAGACTTACCGGGGGTGTCATATCAATCCAACTGCACGCGCCGCACATCATTACAGAGCCTCCATCAGCTTGAACAGTTACCTGCTGACATGTACGGCCCGTGGATTCATGAGGTTGTCTCCAAACCCGTATACGTCCATCCGCTTGATACAATTTGAAACGAGACTTGTCCGACCAGCCAACATGTTTCTAGTCATCAACAGTCCAATGTCTGTGTTGACAGGGCCATGCGAGGCGTAGAGCCTCTGGTCATGAAGGTCTCAAGGGTTCACGAGTGGGCCTTCGGCTCCGAAAGCCCATATCGATGTTTCGTTGAATAGTCCGCACGCTGACACTTGTTGATGACCCAACACTGAAATCTGCATCACTTTGCTGAAGGGTTGCACTTCTGTCACGTTGAACGATTCTATTCATTCGTCGTTGGTCCAACTCTAGAAGGGTCTTTTCCCGGCCGCGCACAGTACGCTCATGAAATAAGGGTACGGTAAAATCCCCACCTTATGTCTACCTCGGAAATGCTGTGTCCCATCGCTCGTGCGCCGACTATACCACCTCATTCAAACTCACTCACATGATGAAAACCTACCACAGTAGCAACCGTAACCGATCTAACAATTGAGCCAGACACTGATTGTCGTATATCGGCGATACGGTCTGCCTGTTTACATATCTCTGTACCTGAATGCCTCTACCGGTTTCTTTGGCGCTCCAATGTACACTACTGTTCATACTGCACATGAAACTTTCAGGATTGTTTTTTTCAATGTTAATTCAGAAAAATTAAAAATATAGAATATAATTTAAAAACTAGAAACGCTGTAGGATCGCACCCAAGCAGTTTAAATTTTAAATTTATTAATCGCGTGACGGGTTTTGATCGTGGTACGATCGTCATCAGAATGGTCTGATGTTGGTAGTGCCACGATCGTAAAGGTCACCCGATTAATAAATTTAACTGCTTACATACAACAGTAGAGGGTTCATACTTAAATACCTTTTGATCGCTATTTCACAGGAAATGTGCTCCGAAACGTAATAAAATTGAAGAGATACAAAACTGCGTTCGAGTTCGCTCTGTGTACAACCCATCACCAATTACCAAATTATGTGACATACATATTAACCCACCAATTCCGTGATGGCCTCGCATAAGCTGTGTTCCATAAACGACGTTTGGCATTTCTATAAACCCCTTTCTTATAATCATTTATTCGTGTATGCAAAACTGGAAAACTGGTGTCATACAATGAGATTAGTCAATATTAGGCCTGAGGACGCGAAGCAAATAATTAGTCGCTCCCAGGAAACATATCGCTAATACAGTGTAAGATTGGTTCTATCGTTAGCCCTGTTTGGGCGAGAAAGTGCAGAAGTTTCATCAGGAATGACATATTTAACTGGAGTCACTCAATGATGATCAGATTCTGTAGAGAGACACCAATTTTCGGGGACGTTCATTATACGCTTCACCCGATGTTCTATATACGCCCAGACACGTTCTGTAGGATTAAGTTAAAGTGTACTCGGGGGGGGGGGGGGGGGGCGTCGAATTGTGGTGTCAGTGTGCTACTCAAGCCAGCAATGTGTACTTATAGCCCTACGAATGAGAGAAATCTCAGTCTGAATATAGGGAGGGTACACAGCACCTTCATCATGAAGATGACAAAGGACAACACTTAGTGACTTTCTTGAAATAAGAAAAGAATGGTTCATGGTTACTGTAAGCTGAGGAGCTTATTACACTAAATCACGCCCAAAACGTCTGCAACACATTTCGGCCTGAGCAACACCTTCACACACTGTGGGCTAAACGACGCATTTGGCCTTAATTGCAGTCGCCACCTTTCATTATTTGAAAAGGTCTCTTGCACCACACTACAATCCTCAGTCAGGTGCAGCCAATGTTGTTTGGCTAAATGAGAACGTGTATGTTTATATGCTTCATTGGGTAATGGTCATTTCCGAAGTGCGTCTATATCTACATCCACCCTGACGGTGTGTGGCGGAGGGTACCTTGAGTACCTCTATCGGTTCTCCCTTCTATTCCAGTCTCGTATTGTTCGTGGAAAGAAAGATTGTCGGAATGCCTTTGTGTGGGCTCTAATCTCTCTCATTTTATACTCATGGTCTCCTCGCTAAGTATACGTAGGAGGGAGCAATATACTGCATGACTCCTCGGTGAAGGTATGCTCTCGAAATTTCAACAAAAGCCCGTACCGAGCTACTGAGCGTCTATCTTGCAGAGTCTTCCACTGGAGTCTATCTATCATCCCCGTGACGCTTTCGGGGTTACTAAACGATCCTTTAACGAAACGCGCTGCTCTCCATTGGATCTTCTGTATCTCTTCTATCAACCCTATCTGATACGAATCCCACACTAGTGAGCAGTATTCAAGCAGTGGGCGAACAAGTGTACTGTAACCCACTTCCTTTGTTTTCGGATTGCATTCCCTTAGGATTCTTCCAATGAATCTGTCTGGCAACTGCTTTACCGACGATCACCTTTATATGATCATTCCATTTTAAATCACTCCTAATGCGTACTTCCATATACTTTATGGAATTAACTGCTTCCAGTTCTGACCTGCTATATTGTAGCTAAATGATAAAGGATCTTTCTTTCCATGTATTCGCAGCACGTTACACTTGTCTACATTGAGATTCAATTGCCATAAGCTGCACCACGCGTCAATTCGTTGCAGATCCTCTGCATTTCAGTACAATTTTCCGTTGTTACAACCTCTCGATATACTACGGCATCATCCGCAAAAAGCCCCAGTGAACTTCCGATTTATCCACAAGGTCATTTATATATATTGTGAATAGCAACGGTCCTACGACAGTCCCCTGCGGCACACCTTAAATCACTCTTACTTCGGAAGACTTCTCTCCATTGAGAATGACATGCTGCGTTCTGTTATCTAGGAACTCTTCAATCCAATCACACAATTGGCCTGATAGTACATATGCTCTTACTTTTTTCACTAAACGACTGTGGGGAACTGTATCAAACGCCTTGCGGAAGTCTAGAAACACGGCATCTACACGGGAACCCGTGTCTATGGCCCTCTGAGTCCCGTGGACGAATAGCGCATGCTGGGTTTCACACGATCGTCTTTTTCGAAAGTCGTGCTAATTCCTACAGAGTAGTTTTGTAGTCTCCAGAAAAGTCTTTATGCTCGAACATAATACGTGTTCCAAAATTCTACAACTGATTGACGTTAGAGATATAGGTCTATAGTTCTCTACATCTGTTCGACGTCCCTTTTTGAAAACGGGGATGACCTGTGCCCTTTTCCAATCTTTTGGAACTCTACGCTCTTCTAGAGACCTACGGTACACCGCTGCAAGAAGAGGGGCAAGTTCCTTCGTGTACTCTGTGCAAAACCGAACTCGTATCCCACCAGGTCCAGCGGCCTTTCTTCTTTTGAGCGATTTTAATTGTTTTTCTATCCCTCTGTCATCTGTGTTGATATCTACCATTCTACCATTTTGTAACCTTTGCGTCAATGTAGAGAAGGAACTACAGTGCAGTCTTCCTCTGTGAAACACCTTTGCCGGTCGGGGTGCCCGAGCGGTTCTCGGCGCTACAGTCTAGAACCGCGCGACCGCTACGGTCGCAGGTTCAAATCCTGCCTCGGGAATGAATGTGTGATGTCCTTAGGTTAGTTATGTTTAAGTAGTTCTAAGTTCTAGGGGACTGATGACCTCAGAAGTTAAGTCCCATAATGCTAAGAGCAATTTTCACTATTTTTTTGAAACAGATTTGCAAAAAGACATTTAGTATTTCGGCATTTAGTCTGTCATCCTCTGTCTCAGTACGATTTTGGTCACAAAGAGTCTGGACAGTTTGTTTTGATCGACCTACCGCTTTGACATAAGACCAAAATTTCTTACGATATTCTGCCAAGTCAGTACAGAGAACTTTACTTTCGAATTCGTTGTACGCCGCTCGCATAGCCCTCCTCACACTACATTTCGCTTCGCGTTACTCGTCATCAGGAGTGATTTAAAATGGAATGACCATCTAAAATTAATCGTCGGTAAAGCAGATGCCAGACTGAGATTCTTTGGAAAAATCCTAAGGAAATGCAATCCGAAAACAAAGGAAGTAGGTTACAGTAAACTTGTTCGCCCACTGCTTGAATACTACTCACCGGTGTGGGATCCGTACCAGATAGGATTGATGGAAGAGATAGAGAAGACTCCAACGGAGAGCAACGCGCTTCGTTACGGGATCATTTAGTAATCGCGAAAGCGTTACGGAGATGATAGATAGACTCCAGTGGAAGACTCTGCAGGAGAGACGCTCAGTAGCTCGGTACGGGATTCTGTTGAAGTTTCGAGAGCATATCTTCACCGATGAGTCAAGCAGTATATTGCTGCCTCCTACATATATGGTCGGTTAGAGATGGTTTGTGATGGAGCTGCCGGCCGGAGTGGCCGTGAGGTTCTAGGCGCTACAGTCTGGAGCCGGGCGACCACTACGGTCGCAGGTTCGAATCCTGCCTCGGGCATGGATTTGTGTGCTGTCCTTACGCTGGTTAGGTTTAATTAGTTCTAAGTTCTAGGCGACTGATGACCTCAGAAGTTAAGTCGCATAGTGCTCAGAGCCATATGATGGAGCTGCATTCACTAAGCGTGGTAACTTCTGTCGGCTTGGAAACCAATTGTCACTGACAAAGCACTTCTTGACCCTCTGTATTAAAATATTCTGTGACTAGTTCCTCCGACGTGTTGCATGGCTACGAGTGGTATACAAGTTCTGCAGTCCATATTCGTACATCAAGAAATTCATACACGTTGTAATCCTGACACAAGACCTACATTCTATGATTCTGCCCATTTGTCACATCGATCCAACTTACTGTACATTATACATCCATACAACTGAGTGGAACACATGCACCATTTCGTTTTTTTCTTCATTGGATTTCGATTACCCCCCTCCTCTCTGCAGCCTACAGAAAAGTTTAAAAAAAGAATTAGGAGATATCATAATAATAATAGCAGGTGATAAAATGGTGATGGTTAGAAACTTAAAAATGGCGAAAAAGTAGCGAAGAGAATACTCATATAAAAAGAAAGAGTCGGTGATGCTGATTAAAACACATAGTAAATAGGCACAATTAAAAAACCGCGGCGACAGTCTGGTTTCTGTTCGCAACAGTTGAAAACACATCTAGCGACAGTATGGTGGCTGTTCGCAACACTTAAAAAAGGGGATGCACAACACTGAACACTCAGAAACACTACACTAGAGAGTATGAAGGCATATGGGGGGGGGAGGGGGGCACCAGACAGATGATGGGGAAAAAAGGGGGAGGAGAGGAAAACCAAAAACAGTGGCGGGCCGATGGAGGGAGGCGACACAGAAAAGGTGGAGGAGGCAGGGCAGACATGAGAAGGAGTGGGGAAGGCAGTGGAGGGGAAATATAAGGACTTGGGGGAGAGAAAGGAGTCAAAGAGAGTGTAGGCGGGATAAAAACAGGATGGAATGGGGATGGACATGGGGGTTGGGGAAGGTGAGGATCAGATTTGATAGGAGGGATAAATGGAGAGAGAGAGGGCAGCATCTGGGAGGGGGAGTTGACGGAAGCCACCTTGGGAAAGGAGATGAAGGGTGTAAAGGTGAAGGGTAGGGGGGACACAACGGTAAAGGCGTGACAGCAGGCGGGGGTTGGAGAGGAGAGGAGCAACCAGGGGATGGGGGGGGGGGGGGGGAATCAAGTCGGTGGGAGGTGAGGAGCAATTGGATATGTTCGAGGAAAAGGGACAGATGGGGAAAAGGAATTAGATTATAGAGGATCCACATGGGGGAAAGTAGGCATATATGGAAGGCGAGGTAGAGTGCATGGCGCTCGAGGATCTGACGCACCATTTCACTGTCATGGCTAATATAAAGGATCACATGAATCAGGTTTAGCAGTTCTACACAACCAGCTGTGGCTGATATTTTGTGCTATGAGCTTATGAAGATTTTTTTATCTTGCTCGAACAGTTCATTAGTGTACTGCCGGTCCATAGTGTCCAACGGGCACAATATTTCGCCGATCAGACATGTCGCCATCGCCAGGTGCTCTGACGAATTGAGGTCCTGAGGGTGGGCGGTCGTTTTAAATCCCCTCCCCAGGAGAAACTGAAGAATCGCAGTTTTCTTCTTTCTTTTTTTTTTTTTTCAACAACGAGAATCTAAGTAACACGTCAGGCGTTCAATAAGTAATGCAATACCTTTTTTTCTCCTCGACAAATTTCAACTGCCTCAAGTCGAATGAGAATGCTGTTGCCTCACGAGAGCGGTATACAGTCCAGTGACGTCATAATGATAAGCTTATCTGGGCGTGGCAGGAAGTAAGTAGGCTCAGTAGCGTAATGGCGGCGCCGGAAGTCGAGCAATTCTGCGGATCGCGCTCAGTTAAAACTTAGCGCGATCCGCTGAGGTCTAGCGGCGGCCGAGCGAAACTCGTTCAAGGTCACCAGCCAAGATGGCGGCGCACACAGCCATGATGTTGCGGGACATCACGGTATATTTCCGCTTCAGCTCCAGCAGCTTCACGAAGCTCCAATAGATGGCGATCCTATATACAGTGCTCACAACGGCGCCTTTAACAATGGTGGCGGAAAGCGAGAGCATCGCAGATATTCATCAGCGCTTGCGGAATGTACACTCAGACCTGGAACTGAACAAAAGCAGATTGAGGCGTCTGGCAACATCGCAACAAGTTGCCGCAAACCTGTCTGACCGCACAAACCTGTGGCTCCTGCAATGTTCGAACATTGGTTGACGGATCCCAGTCAAACACCTCGCAGCACAACTGGACGACACTGTTAGCAGTGCTGACACACTCGTCCACCAGCTGGGGTACTCAAAAGAGTGTGCCTGCTGGAGTACTCGTAGCCTAACAAATAATCATAGAGCAACAAACGACCATCTGTGTGGAATTGCTTACTTGTTACGAGGCTGATCAAGACAGATTTTTTGTCGCGTATTGACAAAATCTAAGATACATTGGTTCGAACCGGAAACAAAACGGTATCAATGGAGTGACGTCACACCAGCTCTCCGCAGAAGAAAAAGTTCAGAGCCACTTCCTCAGCCTGTGACTAAAGGAGTTATTGTGTTTGATGTCCTGCCCTGTGATGCAAAGATCAGTTCTGGAGAGTAGTGTGCTTCCCTCAGGAAAATGAAGAAACGGCTTCAATGTGTTCATCGCCATAAAAGTGTAAACGAGATTCCCCTCGTCCTCGATAAGGCAGGGCCTCACACATGTCTGCGCAACCGAGAGACGCTCACGAAACTTCATTGCACTCCCCTTCCTCGTCCGGCGTACAAACCGGATTTCGCATCTTCCGACCGCCATCTGTTTGGCGCAAAGAGAGATGCATTTCACGGGAAGAAATTCATGAATAACGGAGAGGTCATTGAGGCAGTAAGACGGTGTCTCCGACGTCGACTAGTACAGTGATACCATGCTTGCATACATGCCCCCAGAGTAAGATGGTTTAAGGCCGACGCACTGAATGGAGGGTGTGTCGTAAAATGGGGCTACAAAGAAAAGAGACTGAATTAAAATGAAAACTAATACATCTCAGCAATATGTTAAGGTAATAATCACTCTTATTATCACGATTGGAGGAATTAAATAAATCTGCATATATTATGATCAGGAATGCTGTATGTATATGTAATATACACCACTGGCCATTAAAATTGCTGCACCACGATGATGACGTGCTACGGACGCGAAATTTAACCGACAGGAAGAAAATGCGGTGATATGCAAATGATTAGCTTTTCAGAGCATTCACATGAGGTTGGCGCCGGTGGTGACACCTACAACGTGCTGACATGAGGAAAGTTTCCAACCGATTTCTCATACACAAACAGCAGTTGACTGGCGTTGCCTGGTGAAACGTTGTTGTGATGCCTCGTGTAAGGAGGAGAAATGCGTACCATCACGTTTCGACTCTGATAAAGGTCGGATTGTAGCCTATCTCTATTGTGGTTTACCGTATCGCGACATTGCTGCTCGCGTTGGTCGAGATCCAATGACTGTTAGCAGAATATGGAATCGGTGGGTTCAGGAGGGTAATATGGAATGCCGTGCTAGATCCCAATGGCCTCGTATCACTAGCAGTCGAGATTACAGGCATCTTATCCGCATGGCTGTCACGGATCGTGCAGCCACGAATCGACCCCTGAGTCAACAGATGGGGACGTTTGCAAGACAACAACCACGTGCACGAACAGTTCGACGACGTTTGCAGCAGCATGGACTATCAGCTCGGAGTCCATGGCTGCGGTTACCCTTGACGCTGCATCACAGGCAGGAGCGCCTGCGGTGGTGTATTCAACGACGAACCTGGGTGCACGAATGGCAAAACGTCATTTTTTCGGATGAATCCTGGTCCTGTTTACAGCATCATGATGGTCGCATCCGTGTTAGGCGATATAACGGTGAACGCACATTGGAAGCGTGTATTCGTCATCGCCATACTGGCGTATCACCCGACGTGATGGTATGGGGTGCCATTGGTTACACGTCTCGGTCACCTCTTGTTCGCATTGACGTCACTTTGAACAGTGGACGTTACACGTGAGATGTGTTACGATCCGTGGCTCTACCCTTCATTCGATCCCTGCGAAGCCCTACATTTCAGCAGGATAATGCACGACCTTGTACGGGCCTTTCTGGATACAGAAAATGTTCGATTGCTGCTCTCGCCAGTATATACTCCAGATCTCTCACCAAATGTAAACGTCTGGTTAATGGTGGCCGAGCAACTGGCTCGTCACAATATGCTCTTGATGAACTGTGGTCCATGCGCTAAAACTGCGTGAAAATATAATCACATGTCAGTTCTAGTATAATATATTTGTCCAATGAATACCCGTTTATCATCTTCATTTCTTCTTTGTGTAGCAATTTTAATATCCTATAGTGTAGTTGCATTATGAACCTTATGATTTTAGCTCCAGGTTTTTGGTGACGGGACCGCCAGTCGATATTAGTGCATATGTTTCTTCTTACTATCTCATACTTACAACTCAACCGTGGCACCGAACAACTGTCTCACAAAATGGAGAATTAATTTGAAATAAAACGTCGTTATTACATCCAGTAATGTGTATTTGATATGGGAATAATGAGAAACATCTGATCTTCACTAATATTATTCATTAGTATCGTAGACCCAGTCAGATATTTGGAACTGCATTTCAGGCAAAGAAATAAGCACAATGACGTAATTCTGTCAGAGAGTGCAAGGAAATCTTAAGTTCGGGTGAACGGAAGGATGGGGTGTTGTAATGAGATTTAAGATGTACATTAATATTAACAAAATAAAAGTAAGAAAATATAATGCTATTAAGTGAAGTGAGAGCTTGGATTAGGAAATGCGGCGTTGACAGAAGTACCTGTGTTATGCTATTTGTGGAGACTTATATCTGGTGCCGTTAGAAATAGAAGGAATATAAAATACATTCTTCCAAGAGTAAGAAAATCTTTTCTGGTAAAGGAGTAATATGTTAAACGAAATAAAAATTAAAGTGTTAGGAAGTCTTCTCAGATGTTATTTCTGTCAAGTGAAGACATATTTGGAGAGGAAACATGGACGATAAACAGTGCGGACAAGAACAGAATTTTTTGATATGTGGTACTACTGAGGAACTATGTACATCCGGTGGGAGCATATGATAACAGGTGTTGTGGTACTGATTCGAATCGGGAGGAAAGAAACTTTCAGCACTACTTGACTAAGGCACTGGACGCTGGCACAGGCGTGGAGACATGCACCAAACCAGTCTTCAGAGAGAAGTCCACACCAAGAACAGAATACATTATTTTGCAAATTGGAATGTTATGTGCTTCGTTTTTCGAATGTTATTTTTAGAAATGGTCATTCAATGACTGTCGAATTGGTTTGTTTTCATCGCACTTGTTATCATGCGTACCATATTTATTTTTTTTTTTTTTACTCGATCTCAAACAATTACATATAGCGAGAAAAGCGTATACCGCTGAGGAATGGTCCATATTCGGAGTTATGACAGCAACCATCATTTGTCATCATTTCTGTCTCTAAGCTGGTGGTAGGATGTGTTCCAAAAACGATCAGCATAGAGACAGAAGTGATGACACTTTCTGCAGTACCTGACGATAATTTTGCTGCACAATGCTCAAGCACGTACAGTGCAAGCCGTTAGTGATTTGTTTGACTGATGGGGCAGCTAAATGTTATACCACCTACTGCACTCCACTGACTTAAGCCCTCGTAAGTTCAAAAATGGTTCAAATGGTTCTGAGCACTATGGGACTTAATATCGGAGGTCATCAGTCCCCTAGAACTTAGAACTACTTAAACCTAACTAACCTAAGGACGTCACACACATCCATGCCCGAGGCAGGATTCGAACCTGCGACCGTAGCAGTCGCGCGTTTCCGGACTGAAGCGCCTAGAACCGCTTGGCCACTGCGGCCGGCCCTCGTAAGTTCAACTCGATTTCTAAGCTGAAGGAAACACTTCACGTCATTCGCTTTAGAACTGGTACAAATTCGTCGGGCAATAGAGCGCGCCGCTCGAACTGTCAACACAGCTGGCGCTGCTAAGAGTGTCCTACGACTTCCACATCGCTGGCAACGGGTTATAAATAATGCTGGTGACTACTCTGAAGGCCAGTAAAACTTTGAAACACGTATCTATTTTGTGCGAGCTGCCACTATTAAAGTTCCATCCCTCGTACATTAAATGTGTTCTATCCCGGAAACCATTCGGAATAGGACATATGTGTGTATGAAGTATTTTGCTTCAAATGATTGTTGCTGTCATATCCTTGAATGTTTACCACTCCCCCTGGGATACCTGTATTAACAGGTACGCGGTTTAAAGAGAAAAAAAGAAAATTCAGTGAGCAAATACTAAACAAAAGCAACAAATTATAGAAGGTTGAGGAACATCATAAAGGAAAGTTAACTGGACATGCAACTCTACATAACGTTTTCATATAGAATATCGCTGAAGGAAAAGTGTAGACTGTGGCAGTCTTAGAACATTTGTACTTCGAAGTGTGATGAGCAAAATGAACTATTACGATTACAATAGAATCGCTGGGATGGGAGACGGTAAGGAAAGATGGCTAAGCCAAGGAATGGTGTACACAAGTGAGTGCTGATGGACAACGCTCAGTTAAACGCAGCAGAACTTCCACTTCGACGAAATACGTCTCAGTAACTGTTTCACATGGTATCCAAACTGCCGCTCGTAACGTGCTAGCATGACTAACAAACCGGAGTATAAAAGATCGTGAGTACAAGTCGGTCACCTAGACAGAGCGCAAGGTAGATCATATTCATGTGGCAGTTAACTACGCATGTCTCGTCCACGTCAGTTACTACTAGTGTAATCGTTGTTTTTACTGTCGTATTCAACGGTATATCAGCTTGTATGCCGGCAAAACAGCTGAAATTGGACGTATCTCAACTTTTCGTAATGATTTGCAACTTTTCATTTTATGACCATGGTTTTTTTCATTCTTTTAGGTAAATGGACTCAAGAACGATTGTTCAAGTAAAAGAGTGTGAAACCATCTCTGCTGCAAATGTCTGTGAGTAATAAAGACCTGCATTTGAGAACTTGATGAAGCAATTGTGTGTCACCGGACTGTGTACATGTACTTGCCGTGCAGAAATAATCGATTGATAAACTGTTGTTCCGAACGAAACCAGTGAAACAGCAATGAGAGTTTGACTGTTTGCTGTTTCGTGGTATATTTCACTGTTGGTACCACTGAGGAGCATGCCTTCCAAGACTGTTATTATATTTTCGTTAAAGAAAGAAAAGACGTATCACGAGGAATTCGTTACGTGCATTTCTGTCATAATTTTTTCTTGACAGACTGTTCGCTCCACTGCTATCCGTAATTCCTTATTTGCTGCAGCAATAATTTCGTAATTTGGGCTAGTGTTAATATCGAACAATATTATTTCTGTAAGTAGCAGGTTTTATTACACGTCACATACTTTGCCTACAGTTTAGATTGTTATGTGCACTTCACTGGAAGAAAAATCACTATTGCGAACATCTTCTCTCCTTCGCGATAGCATTTGAAAACGTGCCATTTTGATCAAGAACTAATTCTATTAATACGGATTATCATACACAAGCGCAATCAGCCCTTTCGAGAACTATTGACGTATGGAAATTGAATGGAATTGACCAAGTGACTAAAAGGATTCCATTTTCAACTTCTATTAGTTCCTTTTATCTCACAAGTCTAATAACAGTATACAGTTACTGCGTCCATTCAGAATGATACAGCGTAGTCACTAGATTTAGAAAATTTTCCATCGGTAATTAATGGTGTTAAAACTGAGTTACTACATGTGTATTTGATATTCAATTCCACATAGGAGCCTTGCAATCTACACCTTTCATTTGCAACTAACGCAACAGCGTATTGCAGTATTACAGTAATAACGAGTTTCAGATATACTGTAGAATTTTATTGATGAAAGAATTGTAACACATGTCATACAGAGCGCATTCTGATTTGGCCCTAAGCAATTCGCTTCCCCTGTTGTTTCGCAGCACAATTTTTCCGTGTAGAACGGACTTACAAAACATTTCATACCATGTACTGCAGAAGTTAAAGATAAAATGATGTATAATACTTCTATAAATTTTACAACTGTGTTGTTTTTTTATTTTATTTATTTACTTATTTGTTTTTGCTTCGTAACTGCATTATATCAAGGTGATCATATTGTGGCAACTGTTGTGAGATCAGTACTGAACATGAGTCTGAAACAGGTATTAGCTTTCGAGTGACATTAGGCGGATGTTTTTCGTATACGGATTGGTATTTATCGTACCGTATTATTTGATGAAAAGACTGCAATGCTTCGTATCTTGGATATTTGACAAAGAAAATCGCAAAAATGTCACTAAACAGTCATTTAAAAGACTTATTATTCCATCTAATGCAGTATGTAATGCTTTTACAGATAATCATATTTTTCTGGTGCGTTTTGAATGATACAAGAAAGGAAAAGCGATTACAA
Source organism: Schistocerca americana (assembly GCF_021461395.2). Classification (NCBI taxonomy): domain Eukaryota; kingdom Metazoa; phylum Arthropoda; class Insecta; order Orthoptera; family Acrididae; genus Schistocerca; species Schistocerca americana. Next base: position 900,064,778 of record NC_060121.1, read on the forward strand.
GTGTTAATAGTGTACACATTGTACTGTTTATGATTCAACTACGGGATTTAATTATAACTTTTAACATGAGCAATTCACTTTGGCATGTAAGTTACACAATGACACCGATGTCGCAGAACATTTATCTAAATAGGTAATTAATGTTTACTTACACAGAAACATTCTGATTCCTACCTTCAAAATACTAACACGAATTCTTTACAGACGAATGGAAAAACTAGTAGAAGCCAACCTCGGGGAAGATCAGTTTGGATTCCGTAGAAACACTGGAACACGTGAGGCAATACTGACCTTACGACTTATCTTAGAAGAAAGATTAAGGAAAGGCAAACCTACGTTTCTAGCATTTGTAGACTTAGAGAAAGCTTTTGACAATGTTGACTGGAATACTCTCTTTCAAATTCTAAAGGTGGCAGGGGTAAAATACAGGGAGCGAAAGGCTATTTACAATTTGTACAGAAACCAGATGGCAGTTATAAGAGTCGAGGGGCATGAAAGGGAAGCAGTGGTTGGGAAGGGAGTAAGACAGGGTTGTAGCCTCTCCCCGATGTTGTTCAATCTGTATATTGAGCAAGCAGTAAAGGAAACAAAAGAAAAATTCGGAGTAGGTATTAAAATTCATGGAGAAGAAATAAAAACTTTGAGGTTCGCTGATGATATTGTAATTCTGTCAGAGACAGCAAAGGACTTGGAAGAGCAGTTGAATGGAATGGACAGTGTCTTGAAAGGAGGATATAAGATGAACATCAACAAAAGCAAAACAAGGATAATGGAATGTAGTCTAATTAAGTCGGGTGATGCTGAGGGAATTACATTAGGAAATGAGGCACTTAAAGTAGTAAAGGAGTTTTGCTATTTGGGGAGCAAAATAACTGATGATGGTCGAAGTAGAGAGGATATAAAATGTAGGCTGGCAATGGCAAGGAAAGCGTTTCTGAAGAAGAGAAATTTGTTAACATCCAGTATTGATTTAAGTGTCAGGAAGTCATTTCTGAAAGTATTCATATGGAGTGTAGCCATGTATGGAAGTGAAACATGGACGATAAATAGTTTGGATAAGAAGAGAATAGAAGCTTTCGAAATGTGGTGCTACAGAAGAATGCTAAAGATTAGATGGGTAGATCACATAACTAATGAGGAAGTATTGAATAGGATTGGGGAGAAGAGAAGTTTGTGGTACAACTTGACCAGAAGAAGGGATCGGTTGGTAGGACATGTTCTGAGGCATCAAGGGATCACCAATTTAGTATTGGAGGGCAGCGTGAAGGGTAAAAATCGTAGAGGGAGACCAAGAGATGAATACACTAAGCAGATTCAGAAGGATGTAGGTTGCAGTAGGTACTGGGAGATGAAAAAGCTTGCACAGGATAGAGTAGCATGGAGAGCTGCATCAAACCAGTCTCAGGACTGAAGACCACAACAACAACAACAACCTTCAAATGAACCTGTCAGATCACAAATGTTTTACATGTTCCATTGGATTCATGCAAGTACACAATCTTTGCAGGCGGAGAACAGTGTCATATAAGGAAGGGTATATGTTTCGTTGGAAACTCATGTAAGAATAAATTGAAACCAGGAGACGAATTACAAATAAAATAAAGGAAACAGCTAAACTATGTAATCAAGAAGTATTATTAAGAATATGAGAACGAAGAAATGAAGAAAACACTTTTGGGTACAGTAACCTATTCGAAAACTTTTAGAGTGAAGATATTCACGAGAGGAAAAAATGTAAAACGATTTACATAAATGCGAGAGCATGAAAAATTTAGAACAAGAAAGAAACGTGTCAGACAAAGCATCTGGCGGTTTGGCATCCGTTACTAGTCACAATATTGCATTAACGTTAGATAATTGCATCGCTGAATAGCTCGAATATTCCCTCTACAGCATCTTTATTAGTACTCACTGATGTGATATGATTATAGTTAATGGCAAGGTTCACGTCTATTCTTTGCTTGATACACACGAACGTGCAACAGACTACCATTAGGCTTCACCTTTCATAGCACACGAGAGGTATGAATCAATCACTTGTTGCTGACTCCCTATATTGAATTCTGCCGTAGTTAATAAGTCATTGCGAAAGGTTTAAGACGTCAATTTAGGTTTCAAATCCTACTTTTACGCAGTTATGCTTGGTATAAGTCGTAAATCTATACGTAATACACATACTTAGCAAACCATTTGAAATGACAAGGTGGCGAAATACAGGAATCGGGACGATGAAGTGGATGCTATGGGGAAGAAGAAGTTTCCATATATCTTCCTAATGATAATGTCGGCCGCCAGTGTCACTTAAAAGCAAACAATGGAGATCCTGCAATACCTAATATAACGTTCTAAGCTTTTGCGAGAGGAACTTTTCCTCCACTGTCAGCAGTACGCAACGCTTTAAAATGTGTTTATATACTTTCACATTTTGGGTTTTCTCAAGCGCAATAAGCGGATCCAACCTTAATTATGAATAACATTACCATACCGTAATACCATCTCCTCCGTTTGCTGTGTACATGAAGACGGGTAACGTTCACCAGGTATTCGCCAGACCCAAGCCCTTGCATCGGATTGCCACAGAGCATAGCTTGATTGATCACTTCAAATAACTGATTTACAGCCATCCAGTATCCTGTGGCGACTCTCTTTACGCCATTTCAAGCATCGCTTAGCATCGACTACAGAAATATGCAGCGTATGATGAGGTGCTCGACTATTGTAGCCCATTCTTCTTGACACCCTCTGCACAATCACTACGCTAGCACTGACTGTACCATCTGGACTGTTGGTAGTACTTTGGAACTCACTAGAGTTTCCCACCTCAGTGTTCGGCAGTCCCTGTTCTTTAGGAGATGAGGTCGACGTGGCCTTGATTTGGCCGTGGTTGCTCCTTCGCGTTTCCATCTCAGAATCACATTACCAGCTATCGACGTGCGCATCTTTAGAAGGGTTAAGATATACTAGATGGGTTCGTTATTCTGGTGACACCCAATAACTAAAACAGTTTCGAAGACACAGAGCTCTCCCGACATATGTTGTTTGCTGTTACTGCATTTTTGCTCATAACAAAATACTCCTCCCCTTCTTTCATAGTTGTAGGTCCAATGCTACGCGTTTCGGGATTACACCAATCTTCAGACATCACAAACTCAACTCCTTCCTAACCAATCAGGCGTACGGGGGTTTTATGTACTGTACATCAGTTGTAGGTACGCCTCTCATCACATCTAGTGGGCGCCGGCCGGTGTGGCCGAGCGGTTCTAGGCGCTTCAGTCTGGAAACGCGCGACCACTACTGTCGCATGTTCGAATCCTGCCTCGGGCATGGATGTGTGTGATGTCCTTGGGTTAGTTAGGTTTAAGTAGTTCTGAGTTCTAGGGGACTGATGATCTCAGATTAAGTCCCATAGTGCTCAGAACCATTTGAACATCTAGTGGGCAATTCTGTATTACATAGGACTGTCTGGATATATATATTCAAACAGTGTATGACATGCGAAATCGAAAAAGTCTGCTAGAGAGTAAACTTTAGAATTCACCAAAATGTCTCTTACCTTCGAATTCTTATTTACTTTCCAGTTTGTATCTATGTTTAATCAATTCATTGAATCTTAGCGTGGAGGGCAGAAAACAAAGAAGACTACAGTTGTCAAAGTCCCGTGCAAGGCGAGTTCATTAACGAAAGAGCTGGAACTCAGGTTGAATAGGGTTGGGGAAAGATATCGGAAATGTCCCTTCCGAAGAAACTATCCCATTGTTTCCCTTAAGTTCACTGCAAACGAATTCGCTTGCAAAAAGCGATTTTCAACATACAAGTAGTTAATGAGCTATGCTAGACGGTATGGGCTGTTTAAGAGCTACCTTAAAAGTCTGACATCACGCAGCCTCGCTCATATTTCATTAAATGTTTATACAGAACCTGCCTTCAGAAAAAAAACTGCACGTTAATATTTTGGGAGATCACAGTCGCCTTAGAAGACACGCCTAGAGCTTCTATTAAATTTTCCCCAATGTAATCTTGTATTCGGAGCGTTACCATTGTTTACAAACTTACGCTTGGTTAGAGCTTTTCTTAACACGGTACTTTCGACAGTTGCTACATCGGGAAACAAGTTTTATGCTTCTGGAAGGCGTAAAGTGATAACGGAAATTGGAGATACAATGTAACGGTTATGTTGCTCAAAGAAAGAAACTCAGGTATTTCGAGACATAAACAGACATATTCAATGCAGTATCACTGAATAATTGAAGTTGTCGTCAGAAGATGGCGCCAAACCACAAAATGGTTTTTTTAGATGTTGTACATTACATGCTTCATTTAATTCGTAGACAAAACCATAGATTAGATGCAATAAGACAGATCATTTTTTGTAGTAAGCAATGCATTCCAACGTTGCGTATTGAAGTATTTATTACCAGAATATCGTGCTTTGGAATATACGACACATAATGTGAACCCTGTAATCTTTCGTAAATTGAGACTTTACAGCTTCTTCCACTGACCCGTTTAGTAGTTGAAATATACTCTTTGGTTGAGCGTCTAAAGAATACTGCTCTGTATGGAGAGAAGTGCTGTAAAATTGTACACGATTCTGAAGACGGCGGTATTTTGTTATTTCTGTTGGGTTCTAAAAATTGGGTACCATCTAGTTTCGTTGAAACTACTTTATAAATGAAGCTTTAAGTATTTAGTTGGATTGTGGAGCATGCCTAAGGATAGAATAACTGGTCAAACATTCATTCTGTCATCGATGTACCACCATCAGAAATACAAGCGCAAATTACTGGTCTAGTGATTGCTGACAATGAGGGAAGCAATGTTAGATGAGTGTATGTACACTTAATGACAAAATACTGAAGCAGTATAGAATATTAACTCCCAAGCTCACATCCGACAGTTCCAAGATAGTCTCATGCACGATACTGTAACGAAACAGGTCATTGCTATATTTTTTTTTTTTTTTGCAGCATAACATTTTTATGATTCTGTCATTTAAATAAGAATTTCTCTTTACTGCCGCGCAATGTACGACTCTAAGGCAACAAACATAGTAAGAAATCTCGTACCAGTAGCTTGGACCGTAACGTCTCATTGCACTGAATTTGGCAGTGTAATAAATGTGCCCAGAATACTTCAATGAAATTCTTTATCAGAAACCGATGTCAGATGAAGGCTGTACAATAGATATGGGGTGTCTCCATTGTCTTTCACTCGTGGGAGAATTTGATGAAACCAAGTGCACTGGACTGCCTTTCATTCTATAAGCACCGAAGTTTCTGCTCGATGGCCATACAGTCCAGAATCAGTAAGCCAATCAGGGAAAATCACGTGAGCACTGGTTGAAGATACCTGTTTGGTAAAACACGGTTCCTGCTACGTAAAGTGGTCCGTAAGTATTTGCTGACCTTCCAAGTGCGACCGGAATTGTCGACCCTTCAAGGGCTCTTTTAAGGGTCTAAATGTATGCAAATCGTCTGAGAAGAGATCATAACTATCGGACGGTTGCTCGAGTATCTTTTTGTTGTCAACAAAAGACGTGGTCGACCTCACAGATGGACCGGCGTCTCTCGGAACTTAGTGTACCATTCAACAACGATGACTTTTGACAGACTTGCTGCCCCATATACGTTGTTCATTCTCCTGTGGATAGCCACCAGGGTTTATTCTTCAGCAGTCAGGCAAGGAATAACAGCACGTTGGACCTTTCTGGACGCATTTGGCAATAACGTCGCCATAGTTCACGTTTCTGCATTTACCGCACTCACGTCGTAAAGTCTCGAATGCTACACTAATCCGTTGCCTACGTGTCGATACTTATATACCAGCATCGGATTCACGATACGTTGCATTCACTCTGTAGCGACGTCTTCGAACCGAAACTTTTGGATCGCCCGTTACGATAGTAAATTTACGTTTCGATACGTACTTTTGTTGTACCCCGTAGTCAGTCATGTCGTACAAACGCAATGGCTGACCGAGTAAAACGGGACGATCACGAAAGTTCAGTTTTAGTTATGAATGAAGCGAATGGCAGGGTTTGATTCAACAGGCAATAGGGGGTAGGAATGGGGGAGAGTAGCAGAGTGAAGATCACAGGAAAGTCAGAAATCAAGGATGTATCAAAAAGAATCATCCGATTTTGCACATCTATATTTCTGAAAATAATATACAATCAATTTCGTTTTTTGATGAACGAGAAAATCAAAAAGTTATTTTTTTCATAGCTTTTCATAGATGTTCAATATGCCAGCCTTGAGATTCACGGCATATGTCAATGCGGTATCCAAACTGTTACCACACTGCAGCGAGCATGTCTTGGGTTATAACTTCCACAGCTGCTGTTATGCGATGTCTCAATTCATTCACTGTTGCTGGTAACGGAGATGCATAAACAGAGTTTTTTGTATACGCTGACAAGAAATAATCACACACAGTCACGTATGGTGATCTTGGAGGCTAGTAATGTAAGTCATGGCCTGCACCTGAATAGGAGGTGGAAGGATAGATTAAATGTTCAAATGTGTGTGAAATCTTGTGGGACTTAACTGCTAAGGTCATCAGTCCCTAAGCTTACACACTATTTAACCGAAATTATCTTAAGGACAGACACACACACACAAACACACACACACCCATGCCCGAGGGAGGATTCGAACCTCCACCGAGACCAGCCGCAGAGTCCACGACTGCAGCGCCTTAGACCAATCGGCTAATCCCGCGCGGCGAAGGATAAATTAGTTGATCATCTTGCAGAAAATGTAAGGGGGGCCACATGCACACAAGGCAAAATACCTGTGATTACCGGAGTCAGAGGGACACACTTTTGAGGTTAGAGTCAGGTTACAGACAGATTGAAAGAGAGTAAAACAGAACAGTGCCATAATGTCTGTAGCAGTATCCAAAGAAATAAAATTTGTGTTTTTCTTCAGGACATTAGAGGATTGATAAATAATACAGAAGCGATTCTTCTATGCCTAGAAAATGGGGTAAATTCTGAAGGTATAGATGTTTTGTGTCTCTCTGAACACCACATAACTGCGGGAATGGAGAAGTTAAATTTAAGGGATTACATATTAAAATCTTATTCATGTAGAGTCAACATGGAAAAAGGAGGAGTTGCTACTTAAAACTGGACACAATGTCCAAAATACTGAAACAAATAATTTTTGTGTAGATCAGATCTTAGACGCATGGCCATGTGAGTTGTTACTGCAATATACAGCTATAGTAATTGCAACAACCTACGGATCCCCTCAAGGTAACTTTCAGCTATTCATGAAAAATCTAGAGGCATTATTGAGCTACCTGTCAGACAAAAAGAAGTATTTAGTGGTTTGTGGTGATTTTAATGTAGATTTCTCAAAAGATACAGATAGGTAAAATGAGCTAGAATTTTTGTTTGGTTCTTTCAATCTAGCATCTGCTGTAAAGTTTCCATCTCGTGTGTAGCAGCATAGTAGGTCACTTCGCTATTAGGAATAGGGTAGAGGCGGACAGTGGTAGTTTCATCTGGTGACTAAAATTTTATACTTTATGGAAAGGACGACCATTAGAGCCGTTTTTTTAATTTTTTATTGGTTGTAACAATGATTTTTATCAGATGGTCTGCCTCATGTGTCGTGATATCCATATGGTTTTATAAACGTTAATCCACGTTTCAGAACCGATGGTGGCACCTTCATAGTGCTGAAATCGGTCATCTAGTAAAGGATATTGAAGCGATCGTGGCTTTTCAATTACTTATAAAAATAGGCTTAAAGAGTTCAGTTGAAGGAGCAAAAAATATGTTAAAATGTTATTCCACAGAAATTTAGGCATTTAGAAATAGCACCAAAATCCCCCACGGAAAATGACGGAATTATAAATAAAGAAGAGCTCATGTGGTGCTGATGGAGACTCTAACAGAAATTTGAAGTGTTGTTCAAATTTAAAAAGTGGAGTCCTCAGTGATATATGTTGCCCGCATCTCGTGGTCGTGCGGTAGCGTTCTCGCTTCCCACGCCCGGGTTCCCGGGTTCGATTCCTGGCGGGGTCAGGGATTTTCTCTGCCTCGTGATGGCTGGGTGTTGTGTGATGTCCTTAGGTTAGTTAGGTTTAAGTAGTTCTAAGTTCTAGGGGACTGATGACCATAGATGTTAAGTCCCATAGTGCTCAGAGCCATTTGGACCATTTTTTTGATATATGTAATGCTTCACTGGCACAGGGAATTTTTCCAGACAGACTGAAATACTCAACAGCCAAACCTCTTGTTATAAAGGGGACGCCGGTCGGCATGGATGTGTGTGATGTTCTTAGTTTAGTTAGGTTTAAGTAGTTCTAAGTTCTAGGGCACTGATGACCTCAGCTGTCCCATTGTGCTCAGAGCCATTAGAACCATTTGAAGAAAGGCCACAACAGTGACTTAAATAATTATAGACCAATGTCATTGCTGACTTTATTTTCTAAAATATTCGAAAAATTTTTCTATTTAAGAGTAGTCTCACGTTTAAGTGAAACTAATTTACTCCACATGTCACAGGTCGGATTCGAGAAGGGTTACTCGACTGAGAATGCTATCTACACATTTACCCATCAAATTGTGCAAGCCATAAGTAACAAATTTTCGCCAGTTGATATTTTTTGTGTTCTTTCCAGGGCATTTGTCTGTGTGGATCATGTCACGCTCTTACAAAAACTCAGGTTTTATGGAATTGAAGGCTATACACACAGCAGATTTGAATCATACTTAACAAACAGAAAGCAAAAAGTTGTGCTGAATAACACAAATAATGTTGGAAGGGTGGTATGTTCTAGTGAATGGGGAGTTATCACAAAGGGGGTCCCACAGGGTTCAATTTTGTGTCCTTTGCTGTTCCTTATTCATGTGAATGACCTCTCACTTAACGTTCGGCAAGCAGAACTAGTAGATTTTCCAGATGACACGAGTGGTATAATAAATCCCATTCCAGAAAAAGCAGCTCAAGATATAGTTAACAATGTCTTTCAAAGAATTATTAAGTGGTTCTCAGAAAATTGACTCTCCCTTAATTTTGAAAAAACTCACTATATCCAGTTCTGTACACTGAATAGAGTCATACCGACAGTTGATGTAGCATATGATCAGGGCTCAGTTAACAGGATAGATTTCTCCAAATTTTTGGGTGCTCACATTGATGAAAACTTGAACTGGAAGAAGCATATTACTGATCATCTCAATCAATTAATGTCAGTTTCTTTCGCTCTACGTATAATCGCTAGTCATGGTAATAAACAGATCAGTCTCCTAACGTACGTTCCCTATTTCCACTCAATAATGTCTTATGGAATAGTTTTTTGGGGTAACTCACTACCTAGACATAAAGTATTGATTGCAAAAAAGAGAGCAGTGAGAATAATTAGTGGTGTTCAGCCAAGGACGTCATGTAAACACTTATTCAACGAGTTAGGTATTTTAACTGCACCATCAGAGTACATATATTCGCTAATGAAAGTCGTTATACATAATCCATCTCAATTCGCGAAGAACAGTGATGTTCATACATACAACACTACAGGGAAAATATATATACATATATATATATAATGTACTCCTTTTTGAGCAACTGACGGCATCAATAACGGATAGGAAAGGTCATTTTTCCCTGTAGTGTTGTATGTATGAACATCACTGTTCTTCGCGAATTGAGATGGATTATTTATAACGACTTCCATTAGCGAATATATGTACTCTGATGGTGCAGTTAAAATACCTAACTCGTTGAATAAGTGTTTACATGACGTCCTTGGCTGAACACCACTAATTATTCTCACTGCTCTCTTTTTTGCAATCAATACTTTATGTCTACGTAGTGAGTTACCCCATATATATATATATATATATATATATATATATATATATATATATATAGTCGTTGTCTTCCCCGCCAAGATTGCGTGCGCTTTTTTACGTATATACACATTCAATTCTTTTATTAAGTAATAGAATATATATACAATACATCAACTGAAGTCTACTACTTTCCTATGAGTACATTTAATAGGTACATGAGAAATTTCTTTTTTCCATTGTTGACGAGAACTTTTTTTTATTGCGGATGCGGTCAAATGCTTTTTGATAGTCGTTAAAACCTAGGATTGTTGTCCGAGACAAAATTAAAAAAAAAGTGTGCATTTATGTAATGTGCAGGCTTTGTTCTATGCATTAGTATTTTAATGTACAGTTCATAGGTAGCTTTATTGCTGGCCAACTTATTCCGACTGTCGACGAAGCTCTACCGTTAAAATGAACAGCAAGGTAACAAGATTGGCATATAGAGACTTCGATGCTCCAGAGAGTGACATTTTTCCACAGGTAATTTTCTCTTTGTATTCCTAATTCTAGCCTTCGAAGAAAAGTCGGCGCTTTATGGGAAAGGTGAGGCAAAAGCTGAAATTCGGCCGTTTTTAAGAGCTGGGTTGCGTAACTGGCTTAGGAGCCCAGAGCGAAACGACGCACAGAGACAGCTCTTAATGAACCCAGCTCCGTTTTTCTGCTGCAGACAACGGTAGGGAATTATGAAGAAAATTGTCCTACGCACTCAGAACGTTTACAGCATTTTCAGGGTAAACGCGCGGTGAAGCCGAGGCGTTCCACGTACTTTGTATCAACGGTAAATTTAGCTTGAAGGGAGAAACAGGTAGAAAACAGATGCGCACCGCTAGGAGACTACATAACCCTCCTTTATTTACAAGGTAAACAGAGACGTTGTGCGTTTATACGAGATACCAAGCAGGTAAACGTTTAATTAGCCATGCGCTGTCAAAACTGACAGGTAACTGGGGTTAGAGGTGCGTTGTCGTGGCAACTCCCACTGTAGCCCGCGGCCTGATACGTCACATTCTGCCACTAACCCCCCACCACTCCGTCCCTCTCTGCTTCCATCCCCAGGCAGCTACCTTATCAGTCTTTTACCTCTACGGGTACACAGCCGCTGTGAATTTCATGCGGGACGTCGTTTTCAGAGGTAGATGGTTGTTTTATAAACACCTAATCTCACGATTAGGTAATTTTACTACGCTGGGCGTTTTAAATCTGCAGTAAGAACAGTAACGTATTCAGGGCGAATCACCTGAAACATGCACCGCAAATATTGTGGAAAAAGGAAAATGCTATTTATGTGTGGTTTTCACAAAATGGATTGGTAGTTGGGGGCTCATATTGTTAACCAATAAACAAATTGCAGTAATACTTAGAACGTGTATTTTTTGTGCAAACGTACACGGTTTTAAATGGGAGAGTGCCTATTAACATAAACAAACTAAAAGAAGGGTAAATTAGAATGTCAGTAGTGTTTGTTAAAGGGTTGTAGTGCGAGTCGTTTACAAGATATCGTATTTTGAAAAGTTTCCACACCGACACTCTTTTTGTGCCATTCAGCCCGATTAATTGCTTCGTATTACGTTCTTACGTTTTCTTAGAGTCTGCTAGTGTGTACCATTGAGACTCTCTGATCGGTTAGTATGTGACAGTTCAAGCAGAAGGTCGCGAGTGGATGGTACCAATTCCAACTGACAAGCGAAACCTCTGTTAACACGTATCATTGTTTTAAATAGCTTACTGTAAACACAAACCATGCTTATGTTGTAACAAAGCGTATGATTTATCCTGCTCGGAGCCGGCTGGTGTGACCGAGCGGTTCTAGGCGCTTCAGTCTGGAACCGCGGGACCGCTACGGTCGCAGGTTCGAATCCTGCCTCGGGCTTGATGTGTGTGTTGTCCTTAGGTTAGTTAGCTTTAAGAAGTTCTAAGTTCTAGGGGACTGGTGACCTCAGATGTTAAGTCCCATAGTGCTCAGAGCCATTTGAACCATTTTTTGAACTATGTAACATCACCATAAACATATCAAATGCGTGCGTTAGGTAATAAGGTCGATGGAGAATTATAGGTGTGCAATGATCGAGGAAAAAAGTATTAATTTATTTGTCTGGGGACTGAAAGGATCTTAACTGGAATGGAAACTTCCGTGAGTAATGCAACACATTTCGATGCTCGAACAATTTTTGTAGCAAAAATGTGGTATTTGTTGTGGGACGCCTTATTCTCAAATCAAACCCTATAGTTTCATGGAGTTCTGACTGATGGCTACGCGATACGTAACCTTCAAAATGCCATTCATAACGAATGTTCGTTCGAAGAAGAAACCTGACATTGAGTTTCTTTTGGGAAGAAACTAGAGCATTGCAGACATTAATTGCTACTTACAGAATGTGTATGGAGATGTGGTAGTGACCAAAATCACGGTGAATCGTTGGGAAAAGCGACTGCCATCATCGCAACGAGGTCGCGCAAACCTGTAAGGTCTTCCGCACGCCGGCCTGACGCACACAGATATGACTCATACAATGTTGGAACGTGCAAACACTGTCATTGGCGGTGACCGACGGATCACAATCAAAGACCTCGCTGCTCAACTAGACGTCTCTGATGGCAGTGCTGACACACTCGTCCACTAGTTGCAGTACTAAAATGTGTATACTGTCTGGGGTCCTTGCTACCTTACACAAGGCCACAAAGAGTAACGAAGGACCACATGTGCAACCTGCCAGGCACATTACGATGCTAATCGTGACTATTTTTGTTCTTGTTATTCTGAAAAATGTTATGTTTTTTAGGACGGGAAAGCCCGCATCTCGTGGTCGTGTGGTAGCGTTCTCGCTTCCCACGCCCGGGTTCCCGGGTTCGATTCCCGGCGGGGTCAGGGATTTTCTCTGCCTCGTGATGGCTGGGTGTTGTGTCCTTAGGTTAGTTAGGTTTAAGTAGTTCTAAGTTCTAGGGGACTGATGACCGTAGCTGTTAAGTCCCATAGTGCTCAGAGCCATTTGAACCATTTAGGACGGGAAATCCAAATATGATGCTTAAAAAACCGTATCACCCACCATTGCTTCACATTTTACAGTTAAATTTATTAAATTACGAGGCTAATCGTGACTATTTTTGTTTTTGTCGAACATCCTCACAGGCGATGAAACACGGGTTTTTCAATTCGAAACAGAAACAAAGCGGCAATACGTGAGATGGCATTACACCACCTCTCGTCCAAAGAAAATTTTCAAAGCCGCACTATTCAGCCGGCAAAGGCATGATGACGTCCTTCTGGGACTCGGAAGGATATCCTCTGTGTGATGTCCTCCCTCACGGTTCAAACCTCAGGACGTTTAAGTAACATGTTCGTCGCCACGAAAATGCAAACGAAGTACTCTTTCTCCACGACAACGCAAGGCGTCGCGAATGTATGCCCACCTGAGAGGCGCTCACAAAGTTTCATTGGACTGATCTTCATCAGCCATCATCCCACAGCTCGTGTCTCGCCTCTAGCGAATTCCGTCTGTTTGGCTAAACGAAGGATGCACTCCACGGGAAGCAGTACGTGGATCATGGGTAGATTACATAGGCCAACGATGGAATTCAGGAAAATGTTATGTTTTTTAGGGTGGTAAATCCATCTATAATACTTAAAAAACTGTATCATCCACAATTACTTCACATTTTACAGTTAAATTTTTTAAATTACACGATTTTTTAAAGAATTTAACAGCTTTCATTTGGTTAAAATAATTTAAAAACGAGGTGTAATGAATGTAGATGAAGTTGGTAGCACTGCTGTAAAACATTTGCTGGCAAAAAAGGGTCGATTCTATTTTTGTGTTTTGTTTACTGTCAACCTAACCTCACTTTTCCGTTTCCTGTACATCTGCTCAGTACAATGTCTAATCGTGGCTGTGAAAACTCTGCTGACAATTTTTGTTATATTTCCGGTGAATTTGTGACTAAAAAACATCAAAGAAACATTACAGACTTTGTGAAAATGGTTTATCTATCATACTGTGGAAGTAAACTTGGTGATCAAGATAAATCTTGGGTGCCGCATAAGGTATGTTATGTATGCGTTGAAGATCAGAGAAAATGGTCGAAAAAGGAGAAAAAAAGCCTTTAGATTTGCTGTTCCTATGATATGGTTCAAGAATCATAAAAGAAGGTTGTATACCTGGAAGGATCCTGGAGATACTAAAAGGTATCAGATAGATTATATAATGGTAAGACAGAGATTTAGGAACCAGGTTTTAAATTGTAAGACATTTACAGGGGCAGATGTGGACTCTGACCACAATATATTGTTTATGAACTGCAGATTGAAACTGAAGAAACTGCAAAAAGGTGGGAATTTAAGGAGATGGGACCTGGATAAACTGAAAGAACCAGAGGTTGTGGAGAGTTTCAGGGAGAGCATAAGGGAACAATTGACAGGAATGGGGGAAAGAAATACAGTAGAAGAAGAATGGGTAGCTCTGACGGATGAAGTAGTGAAGGCAGCAGAGGATCAAGTAGGTAAAAAGAAGAGGGCTAATAGAAATCCTTGGGTAACAGAAGAAATATTGAATTTAATTCATGAAAGGAGAAAATAGAAAAATGCAGTAAATGAAGCAGGCAAAAAGGAATACAAACGTCTCAAAAATGAGATCGACAGGAAGTGCAAAATGGCTAAGCAGGGATGGCTAGAGGACAAATGTAAGGATGTAGAGGCTTGTCTCACTAGGGGTAAGATAGATACTGCCTACAGGAAAATTAAAGAGACCTTTGGAGAGAAGAGAACCACTTGTATGAATATCAAGAGCTCAGATGGCAACCCAGTTCTAAGCAAAGAAGGGAAGGCAGAAAGGTGGAAGGAGTATATAGAGGGTTTATACAAGGGCGATGTACTTGAGGACAATATTATGGAAATGGAAGAGGATGTAGATGAAGATGAAATGGGAGATATGATACTGCGTGAAGAGTTTCACAGAGCACTGAAAGACCTGAGTCGAAACAAGGCCCAGGGAATAGACAACATTCCAATAGAACTATTGATGGCCTTGGGAGAGCCAGTCATGACAAAACTCTACCAATTGGTGAGCAAGATGTACGAGACAGGCGAAATACCCTCAGACTTGAAGAAGAATATAATAATTCCAATCCCAAAGAAAGCAGGTGTTGACAGATGTGAAAATTACCGAACTATCAGTTTAATAAGTCACAGCTGCAAAATACTGACACGAATTATTTACGGACGAATGGAAAAACTGGCAGAAGCCGACCTCGGGGGAGATCAGTTTGAATTCCGTAGAAATGTTGGAACACGTGAGGCAATACTGACCTTACGACTTACCTTAGAAGAAAGATTAAAGAAAGGCAAACCTACGTTTCTAGCATTTGTAGACTTAGAGAAAGCTTTTGACAACGTTAACTGGAATACTCTCTTTCAAATTCTGAAGGTGTCAGGGGTCAAATACAGGGAGCGAAAGGCTATTTACAATTTGTACAGAAACCAGATGGCAGATATAAGAGTCGAGGGGCATGAAAGGGAAGCAGTGGTTGGGAAAGGAGTGAGACAGGGTTGTAGCCTCTCCCCGATGTTATTCAATCTGTATATTGAGCAAGCAGTAAAGGAAACAAAAGAAAAATTCGGAGTAGGTATTAAAATTAATGGAGAAGAAGTAAAAACTTTGAGGTTCGCCGATGACATTGTAATTCTGTCAGAGACAGCAAAGGACTTGAAGAGCAGTTGAACGGAATAGACAGTGTCTTGAAAGGAGGATATAAGATGAACATCAACAAAAGCAAAACGAGGGTAATGGAATGTAGTCAAATTAAATCGGGTGATGCTGAGGGGATTAGATTAGGAAATGAGACACTTAAAGTAGTAAAGGAGTTTTGCTATTTAGGGAGTAAAATAACTGATGATGGTCGATGTAGAGAGGATATAAAATGTAGACTGGCAATGGCAAGGAAATCGTTTCTGAAGAAGAGAAATTTGTTAACATCGAGTATAGATTTAAGTGTCAGGAAGTCGTTTCTGAAAGTATTTGTATGGAGTGTAGCCATGTATGGAAGTGGACAAGAAGAGAATAGAAGCTTTCGAAATGTGGTGCTACAGAAGAATGCTGAAGATAAGGTGGGTAGATCACGTAACTAATGAGGAGGTATTGAATAGGATTGGGGAGAAGAGAAGTTTGTGGCACAACTTGACTAGAAGAAGGGATCGGTTGGTAGGACATGTTTTGAGGCATCAAGGGATCACCAATTTAGCATTGGAGGGCAGCGTGGAGGGCAAAAATCGTAGAGGGAGACCAAGAGATCATTACACTAAGCAGATTCAGAAGGATGTAGGTTGCAGTAGGTACTGGGAGATGAAGAAGCTTGCACAGGATAGAGTAGCATGGAGAGCTGCATCAAACCAGTTTCAGGACTGAAGACCACAACAACAACATGATATGGAGAGAGCCAAGGAATCATTCCGGTGATTGTAACTTTTGCAGTGTTGATATTACTGGTCATAATTCGAAAAAACAATAAGGTGATAAGCTACCCTAACCTTACGTTCACCGTACGATCAGTAGGGCATGGTGTAGATTTGCTGATTCCTGGACCACCAGATGATTTAAATTCTATTCCAACAGAAGTATTTTCTGATGTACAATGTGATTCAGATGAACCAGATGATGATGAATTTCATTGTAATGCAGAAAGTCTAGAGCCCAAATTATTTAATCAGACAGAGGTTAACGATTTGGTCACGGCTCTGGGCTTAACGAAAGAAAAAGCTGAATTGCTTGGCTCTAGAGTAAAAGAAAAAAACTTATTGACAGTTGGCACCAGCATATACATGTATAGAAAGAGTGAGCAGCAATTTTCCTAGTTTTTTCTACAAGAAGATGATTTAGTGTACTTCTCAGGCATTCCTGGTCTGATGAATCAGTTTGGTATTAAATACAAAAGGGAAGACTGGAGGCTGTTTATTGATTCACCCAAAACTAGTTTAAAGGCTGTTTTATTACACAATGGTAACATATATGCATCTATACCTATCAGGTATTCTGTACATATAAAAGAAAGCTATGAAAACCTAAAAATACTGCTAAATAAAATAGCCTGTTCTGCTCATGGTTGGATGATACGTGGCGATCTAAAAGTAACGTGCATGCTCCTTGGTCAGCAAGGTGGCTTTACCAAATTTCCATGTTTCTTGTGTGAATGGGACAGTAGGGCTACGGATCAACACTGGTGCAGAAAGAACCCAGCCTGTGTGGGAGTCTTTAAAACCTGGAGAGAAGAACATTCTGCTCAAAAACCTTGTAGATCAAAGAAACTTACTCCTACCACCTCTACGTATAAAGTTAGGTCTAATGAAACAGTTTGTAAAGGCTTTGCCTAAAGATGGACCGTGTTTTAAGTATCTCTGCCAAAAGTGTCCACACCTTTCAGAACCTGGAGTAAAAGAAGACGTCTTTGTCGGACCTGACAATACAAAATTGATGTTCGACGTTAACTTTGGGTCCACAATGACCTTAAATGAGACAGAAGTATGGGTATCATTCAAGCAAGTCGTTACAAAGTTTTTAGGACATAAGAAAAACATAGAATTTTTTCTATTATAGCTACAACGTTAAGAAAGTTTAAAACTTTAGGATGTTTCGTGAGCCTGAAAGTTCACTTTTTGAACTGTCACCTTGATTACTTCCCGGATAATATGGGAGCTGTTAGTGAGGAGGTAGGTGAGCGTTTTCACCAGGACATTAAAGGGATGAAAAAACGCTACCAAGGCCGCTGGAACACCAACATGATGGGGACTATAGTTGGTCACTCCACCGAGAAGTTCAGCAAGTGACTCATCATAGGAGAAGCTACAAAAGAAGCTTCAAAGAAGAAACAGAAAGAAAATTCAAACCAATTCCTAGTGACAAGTGAAACCTCTGTTAACACGTATCATTGTTTTAAATAGCTTACAGTAAATACAAACAATGCTTATGTTGTAACAAAGCGTTTCAGTAATATTCCCGTTTACATTATAGCATAGGATTTTTATACTATATAACAAAAAGAATATTGCTCGAAAACTATGGGTGATACAAAAGAACTAAGGCTAGATTTGGATTGACCTCATAAAAATCTGGAAGAGTCAGCTATCAAACTAACAAAGTTGTTTTTTAAAAAAATTCGTTGGCTTGTTTTATTGATGTGGCAAGGGATTCGCTACGACGTGGGCCAGTAGAGTGGTACCACGCTTGCTTACAGGTCCTCCTAGGTGGGGTAAGACACTCGCATTGAACGGAAATCTTTTGAAAAATACGGATTTGTAGCGACAGGAGTGGATAATTATTTGGTGTATTGGAATCCTGAATAAAACCAACCTGGTTTCAGAACAAAATGTGTCGCGTTGCTTATTTAACCCCCTTCGTACATGCACGGTATATTCTTGTTAACGTACGCATCACAAAGAGGAAAAGTCCGATGTTTTTAAAATGCTAGCGAATGCGTCATTAATTCTTTAAATGTAAATGCGCTGGCGCAATGATTTACGTTTGCATTGTATGTGATGATTGCGTACCCTTTTTAAATGTAAATAGTAGCTCTCGAAAACGGGAATAAATTACCGAAACGCGCCGTCCTATGCATGAGAAAACGTAATTGGTGAAATGGTTCATTATTTAAATCAACAATTAACGTCACTGACATTCGTGGAATTTGCAACGCATAGAAAGAATAGCAGGGATATATCCATGAGTAAATTCTGTAGTGTTGTAACGACACAGGAGCCTCAGTAATATTACTTACACTATATATGAACACTAGGAATCACCTCGAAGGAAACGATCTATTGATATAGCACGGATGCAGAAACTATCGTTCTTCTGAAATACAACTAACTCTTTACTAAGATGAAGTAAGAGGTGCGATCGATACTGGATCTCAAAATGGCCCCCAATTTCTAGATTTCTGGAAGGCTTTTGACAACGTTTCTCAGAAGAAACATCTAATCCTATTGCATACGTATGGCGTATCGTCCCAGTCCAGGGACAGGATTCGGGTCTTCCTGTTAGAAAGTTCACAGATCGTAGTAACTGAGGAAAAGTAGAAGTGATATTTGTTGTTGCCAAAAGAAGTGTTATAGGCTCCCAGCATTATCCATGTAAACGATTTTGGAGAGACCTTGAGCAGCCCTCTTAGATATTTTTCAGCTTATTACGTTACTTCAAGTCTATTGAAGTCATCAGAAGATCAAATCCAATCGCAACATGATTTAGGGAACATATCTGTATGATATGATAAGTGGCAATATCCTTTAATAACAAAACGATTTACGTTATGAAACGAGCACGGCTCGTGTTCATGCCATTTATTGTTTGTTATCTTTTATTGTGGTACTGCCGCCTGGTTTTCATATTCCATTTACTAGCGTCACTAACTTCCTCCCTTACTTGCCCGTGAGTGGCAGCAGCAGCGCTTATCGATAAGTGCACAGTCGTACCATCACTGGAGTGACCTATAATACAATACTGGCCATTAAAATTGCTACACCACGAAGATGACGTGCTACAGACGCGAAATTTAACCGACAGGAAGAAGATGCGATGATATGCAACTGATTAGCTTTTCAGAGCATTCACATAAGGTTGGCGCCGGTGGCGACACCTACAACGTGCTGACATGAGGAAAGTTCCCAACCGATTTCTCACACACAAACAGCAGTTGACCGCCGTTGCCTGGTGAACCGTTGTTGTGGTGCCTCGTGAAAGGAGGAGAAATTAGTACCAGCACGTTTCCGATTTTGATAAAGTTCGGATTGTAGCCCATCGCGATTGCAGTTTATCGTATCGCGACACTGCTGCTCGCGTTGGGCGAGATCCAATGACTGTTAGCAGAATATGGAATCGGTGGGTTCAGGAGGGTAATACGAAACGCCATACTGGATCCCAACTGCCTCATATCGCTAGCAGTCGAGATGACAAGCAACTTATCTGCATGGCTGTAACTGATCGTGCAGCCGCGTCTCGATCCCTGAGTCAACAGATGGGGACGTTTTCAAGACAACAACCATCTGCACGAACAGTTCGGCGGCGTTTGCAGCAGCATGGACTATCATCTCGGAGACCATGGCTGCGGTTACCCTTGACGCTGCATCACAGACAGGAGCGCCTGCAATGGTGTATTCAACGACGAACCTGGGAGCACGAATGGCTAAACGTCATTTTTCGGATGAATCCAGGTTCTGTTTAGAGCATCATGATGGTCGCATCTGTGTTTGGCGACATTGCGGTGAACGCACAATGGGAGCATGTATTCGTCATCGCCATACTGGCGTATCACCCGGCGTGATGGTATGGGGTGCCATTGGTTACACGTCTCGGTCACCTCCTGTTCGCATTGACGGCACTTTGAACAGTGGACGTTCCATTACAGATACGTTACGGCCCGTGGCTCTACCCTTCATTTCATCCCTGTGAAACCCTACATTTCAGCAGGATAATGCCCGACCGCAAGTTACAGGTCCTGTACGGGCCTTTCTGGATACAGAAAATGTTCGACTGCTGCCCTGGCCAGCACATTCTCCAGATCTCTCACCAACTGAAAACGTCTGGCCAATGGTAGCCGAGCAACTGGCTCGTCCAATACGCTAGTCACTACTCTTGATGAACTGTGGTATCGTGTTGAAGCTGCATGTGTACCTGTACACGCCATCCAAGCTCTGTTTGAGTCAATGCCCAGGCGTATCAAGGCCGTACTTACGGCCAGAGGTGGTTGTTCTGGGTACTGATTTCTCAGGATCTATGTACCCAAATTGCGTGAAAATGTAATCACATGTCAGTTCTACTATAATTTATTTCTCCAATGAATACCCATTTTTCATCTGCATTTCTTCTTGGTGTAGCAATTTTAATGGAGTAGTGTATTTCCGTCGTCGTGTGTCTGAAGTTCAGTCGGAGACGGCCCGGCAGTGAAGTCGGGGACGGATCAGGAGGGCCCTCGGGACGCAGCAGCAGTGCAGTCGGGGACTGAGCCACTGTGTTATCCCCACAGCCAGTACTAGTGGTGACGACCGTTGGTTGGTCGTTCGGTCGTTCGTCTCATCGACGACGTGTACTTGGGTCGTTTCCTTCCAGTGCAGAGATGTCGGTTGTGTTCCCTCTGCATGGTTGGGATCGAGCCAGTATTTCCGGGACGTCGTCCGTCCGAAGGAAGTCAGTTCAGTTGGGAGCAGCAGTCGGGCACCGGGTTGGCAGTGAGTAGCACGCGGTGCAAGTACGCGCCGGGACCGTGGCCGACGCAGACGGAAGGACGTTGGTCTGTCGGTCTTAGGGTCGTCGGATGGCGACATGTGGTCTGCTGAGGGGAAGAGTTCGCAGTTGGCAGCCAGCAACAGTGGGGGCCGTATGGTGCTCGTATTCGCCGGGCCGCTGTCGGCGAAAGTGGGCTACCGTTGCTCGTTTGTTCGGCCGGTCGTCTCAGTCGACGGCGTCTTGGATCATAAGGACGAACACCATTTTCCGAGTTGGGATGTGGTTGGACCTTCTTGGTTCGTTCGAACTGAGCAGCGACGCAGTCTCCATAGCGCGAAGCCAACCCAGGGCTTTTGGGGGCGGCACTCGCTGTTGCATTTGGAGGTGCCAGCTGTGTGAGCGAATTTCCGCTTTCTTCCGAAGCAGGATCCTCAAGTTGAGTAATTAGATACCTGTTCTTAAAACTCGACTGTAGCAATTTTTCGTTATTTGAGAACTGTTTTCTCAGTCCACCTGGTCATGTCGGAGGTTGTAGCGTTGCTCTTGGGGGACAAAAATAAAAAGAATTGTTACTTTTTTTTTAATGTCGAAAAAGTGAATATTTTGGTGGGCCACTTGGCAACAGAATCAGGGATTTATTACGCTATTATAATAACATACGTTGACCATTAAATACCTGAATAAGAGCAGCATATTGATATATATATTTGAGATCGCTCGGAAGAAACATTATCATTTCTGTGCATTTTTATAGTCGCGATGTAGTCATACCCGGATCAACACTAAGGGACCAGAAGATTTATAGACTTTAAAAGAAATGCAACACTACACGATTAAGAAAAAAGTTGGTTCAGAAATAATAGGAAAACAATAATGTTCCTTCTTCCTCATGCTGCGTTCGGCCCATCAGCGTGATCGTAATTTCTGATGAAGTAACACAAAAATAATTATCATTAAGTTAAATAAGGAGATGGAATCATCAAGGTTAATTTACGAAAATAAGCACACTTATCTTTAACACACGTTTTTTTTAATGCTACGTACCTTTTCATATTAAATTACAATAGATGACCATTGTGGTTAAATACTTTATACATAACAGTCAAAATGTCCTCTTGACGCTGTCTGTTCGATATCAGTTACAAGAAACTACATGTTTTCTGATTGGAAAAAATAACAATTAGCATATTCACTAAATATTTTCACATAAAATATAAAATACAGTTGCGGAACGCAGCAAGTCCGCGTCCGCCTCTCATGGAATACAATCAGTAAAAGGTGAGGCGCGAAAAGCCTCATTTGTCTTGAAACAACAGAATTCTTTTTTTTATACCATTAATCGATACATGTACATAGAGATTTACTGGCACCGCGCAAGAAGGGCAAAGATAAAGAATAATAGATTCTGTCGCTGCTATGCGATGATTCATTTCTTTTACTTTACAATTTTTCGATAACTTTAGGCCATCAGGCGTTTACTATTGAGCGTATATTAATGTTTGTGAGGCGAAAATTACTAATATTACACTGCCTCCCATGAGGAGGGAAGGAATACCGAAGGTATTACTTTCATCCTCATGCCCATTGGAATATTTGTGATTTTCGGGTGTAACACACAGGTTATTAAAAGTTTCATTTCATATTAATTCCATAGTAAAAGAATTAACGTTTCAATTTGTAATTACTGACGGTGGATCATTGTGAATTTGTTCTGTGTTTCTATCAGTGTTTGTATGGATTCAGTCTATCTTGATGATTCTTAAAATTAAGGCTATAAGTACACATATTTACAAAATTTATAAGGAAATAGAGTCACACTTCATTTTTCATCGTTGCAAAAGTAATTTGACTACCACAACTGGTACACA
Organism: Schistocerca americana; assembly: GCF_021461395.2. Lineage (NCBI taxonomy): Eukaryota > Metazoa > Arthropoda > Insecta > Orthoptera > Acrididae > Schistocerca > Schistocerca americana. The sequence goes on from NC_060121.1 coordinate 900,087,697, forward strand.
ACTTTCAGTTTTGACAGTATTCATTATATTGTCATCGTCTTGTCGATTGATTGCCTTGTCCGTCGTCGCATTTAATTATACATTTATTTTCGTCGCACATACACTATTTATGATAGACTTGGATTGTAGAGCGGCCACTGGTGATGGCTTCGAAAAGGAAGTCCATATCTTTCACTTTCAGGGCTCGAGTGTGGCTCTCCGAATTATTTCACATATGAAACAGATAAAATGTCTTATATTAGAATAGCTTACAAAACTAATTTTATATACATGTGGGATGGGATATAGGAAGGATCGGATCCTTTGACGTATTTTCGTGTGCTTATTTTCATTCGTATCGTGACCTCTCGTCAAAGTTTACATTTCAACAGTGTTCAGAGGTGACCTTGTGACTTGTCTCTGTGTACAATCAGTCATTATAATAATTACGTTAACTTCTCTATTTTAGAGTCTCTCGGAAGGTTTATGATACATACAAAATGTTTTCAGTACTGGGTGTGAATGTTTTTGCTACAGAATGTAGCGCACAGCAACTGTGTTGTCGGTTGAACGTTTACATTATTTCGTCACGTGGTGGCTGTCCGCCTCCACTGTTGCGAGCAATCTTGAAATTCAGTCTGTGCGCGCGCACGTGACCGGAGCTTTCTTGCAGAGCGTTGATTTCGCGCTTGAGGTGCCGTGCGTCGCTTTTGTTCGGCGGATCGTGGCTTTGTGCTTTTTTAGATTGCTGGAGGGAGCTTCTGCCACCGAAACTGCCTCACATCACTTCCTGTCCACTATCCAGTTACGGATTCACAGGTAAGTGGTAGCTACCGCTGCAACTGCATGTGTGGAATGACACTGATTATTACACACTGCACACATCAACGAAATTGTTCACACATATGGTGCAGTAGAATACTGCCACTGACAATCGTCGAACTTTAAAACTTCACTTGCACTGTGGTGAGCGTCTGCGTGAACGGTGTATTAAAAGAAATTCTCGCGTCATAACATCACACGGTGTTTACAAGTTGATTTACTTACTAATATTTACAAGAGTTCATTTAAATCGATAAATAATCTAATTGACCACTTTGAATCAAAACAATTGTTTCTTAATTAGTCTTTTTTTTTTTATTTATGCCTACGGTCACAGGTAGGCTATTATAAGTACTTTTTCTTTGACCAAATCCATTCCAATCTCCTTTACAAATTAATTTCATTCATAGTAATCTTTATCACGCTTGCTTATTCATTTTGTAGGACCAATACATTTTTTTTTAGTGCTCGTCTTATTTAGTGACTTGTGAGGGGAGCTTCATTTATGTCAAAAGTTTTTCTCGTATGTGCTTGTACTTAAAGAAAGTTCGAGGACAGATTTGAAAATAGCAATTCCGCCTCTGAGTTTCGTGTAGAAATACAAACAGTCGAAAAAAGAAAGGTAGGAAAAGCGGGTCTACTCGCTGATCGTCGACAGAATTTAAATTACTCATCAACCAGGTCGAAAATTTAATTTACCTTGCGCATTACAAAAGCAATATGCGCGTCGCGAACCTACTCATTTTTATATGTAGTGCCTCACTTCCTAAGCACACGTGCATCTTTACAAGTTGATCCTGAAGAGTGGATAGGATCAAGGATCTTAAAGGATTTGCACTTAGGAAAGGGATTCAATAATCACATAATCACAGAGAAAACAATAAATATTGCAGTGCATACTTAAAATAAAATCTATCACTTCAAGCATGTATATCTAATATGTATCTTGCTGCAGCTTGCGTACTACTCTTTGCTCATTTCTTAGACTAAGTCAAGTTTATGCATTACGCATTTGGGTATTAATTATCATTTGTATATATAAGCCTCTCACTAGAGTGTTGTTGTTTGCTGCTGTCGCTACCTGTGAAGCTTGGGCGAGATCCTTATTCTATGTGCTGCTAGCTTGTGAATTTGCAGTATCGCTAATGCTCAATAGTACCGTGAAGTTGCCATAATAAACCATGTTACTCATATCTTCTTTTACTCAGCTTGTTTATAGTCTGGACTCATCTTACTTTGCGTTATATAATAAACTTCCTTTTTATTCCATCACGCTTTTACTTAAGGTTAACGTCCGGCCTTTTTAGAACAATTGCACTGCGTTATCAATCTGTTCATGCTTAATCCTAGGTATCTGTTCACTTCAAAGAGATGTTATTTTATCGCTGGCACAGCACTGTGCTGGAATTTACAAGTTAAATCTACCGACTGTTTTACGCTAACAGGTGGTGCCTTATTTACGTCACATTTGAAAATAGGGAATAACCTCATGGAATCGAATCTTTTCTTACAACTTTCCTCTTTTGTCTGGACGTTTAAGTATTTCCTTTTAAAACAGGTCATTAATTTGTCCTCGATTAAATTTCACTTACTAATACTAAGCACATATAAACATCATTTTCATATTACTATTTAGTGAGAGAAGTGCATTATTCGCTCCTTCCTGCTCATTCTCAAATTACTATTTAGCGAGAGAAGTGCATTATTCGCTCCTTCCTCTTTCCTCATTTTAGTACCTCGGGGCTAATTAATACCTCTCGAGTACATCATTTTTTTTTACATACTAACTTATAACTAAAATTGAAAATCGCCTCTAGGACATGTCCTCCTGTTTACATAAAGATTATTCATGTAAATACTTGCTGCAACTTATTCTGTATTTTATTTTCCAGACGCGTTGTTTTAATACATAAGGTTTCCTTTCAGCACCGGTTAACGTCCGTAGTCAGTTCAGTTCCGTTCTTGTTACTCATTGGTTAATCCTGATCTCCAATACCTTAGAATTTTCTTACAGCTTAAATTAACTTAATTCCTGGCGTTATAAAATTTTCTTAAATCTTGATGGTGGAACAATCCTTTGATTTTATTCGTGGCAGGGTCAGATAACAAATAGCTACCAATGTGTGGTTTCCTCATTATCACAAAGGGACCTTCATAAATGTGTTGCCACTTACGATTCTTCTTTAACAACAGGGATGGTTTAAAGTGAGTCCTGACTAATACCTTTTCTCCTTCTTTGAAATCTATAACTCTGTTTATCTTCTTATCAAATGCCTTTTTTCGGAGGTTAGCATACGTTGTCAATGATATGAGAGCTTGCCTGATTTTTGCGTCTAGGTCCAATTCGTTGTCTTGTAACTTTGGAAGGGGGTCTATCCATTCATTCCTCTCTTTTGATCTTGACATTAACTCATGTGGCGTGAATCCGGTCGACAGATTAGGAAGGTGGTTTACAATCTGTTCGAATGATGTTACGAAGTCTACCCACTTAGATTGCTTATTCGGAATGTACGTCCTTATAAATCTGTTAAATTCTTTGAAGATTCTTTCTGTCGGATTCGATTGCGGTCGAAACAGGGATATCAAAATTTGTTTGATTCCATGGCGAGCAAGAAATGCACGCCACGGGCGTGATGTGAAATTTGAAGCATTATCAGACAAGATTGATTCTGGAACCCCGAATCGTGGGAAATAATCATTTTCAATGCGACGAATTATTGGATTTGCACAAGAAGATTTTACTGCGTACAGTCTTATGTGCTTAGAAAAATTGTCCAGGATTGCTACTAAGTATTTAGCGCCTCCCCTACCGGTGGGTAGTGGACCTGCTAAATCAATACTAAGAAGCTGGTTTGGCCTTTCAGCAACTATTGGATTTAGTGGAATTGAAGTGGAAATGTTTAAGGATTTTGCCTTTTGACAGATGACACAGTTTCTCAATAATTTATGAATTCTCTGGTGTAGATTCGGAACATAACAGTAAGTCGAGATTTTCCTTTTACATTTTTCTGGTCCGTAGTGACCCCATGAAATGTGAGTGTACCACAGAAGATGTTCAATGAAATTTCGAGGGATGCAAACACACCACCTCTCAGAAGACTCAGACGTCTTATGAAATAGCGCTTGGTTATGAACTTTATAAAACTTGGACAACTTGTGGGCTGGATTTTCGTGAAGAATTTGTCTAACCTTTTTCCATTTTGGATCTGTATTTTGAAGAATCTGAATCTGCCTACATAACTGAAGAAAATACTTTCTGTGAATTGGATCTTTCATTAACAAAACTTTATAATTAGACATTTGTTCCACCAGTTCGCTGGTTTCTAGTAAGCCCTTAGGTGAGCGAGAAAGTGCGTCTGCTATAACATTATCTTTACCTTTTATGTATACAATGTCAAAGTCATATTCCTGCAGGAATAAGCACCATCGAGTAAGACGAGGGTGTTGCAACTTGCATGTAAGGAGGAATGATAAGGCTTGATGGTCTGAATAGACTTTAATTTTTCTTCCATAGATATAATAGTTAAATCGCCTAAAAGCCCATATTACGGCAAGTGCCTCCAACTCCGTAACCGAATAAGACTTCTCACACTCTGATAACACTCGACTCGCAAAGCTAATCACTTGGATTTGCTCGTGTCCATTTACTAATTGAATCTGGAAAAGACAAGCGCCGATACCCACAAAGGAAGCGTCTGCAGTAATACAAAATTCCTTATCCATCTGAGGATGATGGAGAATGTTACTGTTAACCAGACTGTCTTTAATTTTCTTAAATCCGTCTTGGCATTCCGGCGTCCAATTCCAATGTGAATTCTTTTTTAAAAGGTTGTGAAGAGCGGGATTGTTCAATACCTGATTGGGAACAAAACGTCTGAAAAATGACGTAAGACCGATAAATCCTCTCAGTTGCCTTTTTGTAACAAGGGTTGGAAAGTTTTTTATAGCAGATAATTTTTCCGGGTCGGGTTTAATTCCTTCAGGGGTGATGATGTGCCCTAAAAATTTAATTTCACTTTTTCCAAACTTGGATTTCTTAAGATTTGCTGTAACACCATACTCTCTGAATCGTTGAAATATCTTTTGCAGAAGGGCCACATGATCTTCCCAATTTTTCGATGCTACAAGAACGTCATCCACATAGACTGTTACCTCATCTAAAAGTTCAGGACCTAGTACATAGTCAAGGGCAGAAATAAAAATTCCGGAACTCACATTTAGTCCAAACGGTACAACTTTGAAATGGTAAGATCTACCTGCAAATATAAACGCAGTGTACTTCCTAGACTCCTGCGCAAGTTTTACTTGCCAGTAACTGCTTTTCAAATCAAGGGTACTCAAATACTTAACTCCATGAAACTTCTGCAGATGCTCTTCAAGAGCCTCTGGTCTCGTTCTTATGGGTACTATAATTTTATTGATTAATCTTGCATCTAGGACTAGCCTTACGCTACCATCTGATTTTAGCACAGACAATAAAGGACTCGAATAAGGTGAATGAGATACTTCTATCACATTCCAGCGTAACATTTTCTTGATCTCGCACTTGACAGCTTCGCGTCTCGCATATGGAATGGAATAGCTTGTTCTACAGTAGGTTGAATGGGGCAGGACATCCATTCGATATTCAAAGCCTTTTATTAGTCCAGGTTTCTTAGAAAATACTTGAACGTAATCTGTTAACAAATTGTAAAGCTCATTCTTCTGTTGTTTGGATAATTCAATGGACTCACTAGCTTTACCGTATAATTCATTCTGACCGAGAATTAGGTCTTTATACTCATCGTCATTAACACTTTCAAGATCTGTCATGTCTTCTGTCTGACTGTACTGTTGTCTTTTAGTACATGGCCGTACTGCTGTTTGAAGCACCCCAAAGTTTGTCTTCACCTTACTTCTTAACAAATTTACAGTTACTTGTTGCTGGCTCGCTACTAGAGTACAGATTCCACACTCGATGTCAATTTTAGCTTTCGTCTGCCTCAAGAATTCCATACTCAGGATACATGTCACTGATAGGTTTTTAACAATAAGAAAAATGCACGTTACTGAAATAGACTCTATCTGGATTTGAAGCTGAGTCTGAAGATTTACACGTTGTGTTAGTGGACCAATTGCTCCCGATATGGTGCAACCTTGAATTGGAAGTGATAAAACTTTGCATACAGAGGATATTTGCTTAAATAAACATAAAGATAAGACATTTATATTAGCTCCTGCATCTACAATAGCTGTTACAGGTATGTTGGCAATTGATACCCTTATGGAAGCTTGAACTTGTTCGTCCCATACGTCATCATTGTCTTTCGTCTCAGTGTCTGCTACTAGATCATCCCGTAAGTTTGTCTCTTTGTCATACCTAATTGCTTTAATTTCGTGTGGACTAAGGGACAGGGTGCCCCCATTCAAACCTGCAGCATCCTCTAGGAGGCTCAAAGGTGCTGCTTTTAATTTTCCGCTCGACGCTTACTTTCCTGCTGATTTATATTTCTTAATGTTTCTTCCGTCTGGAACTGGTGTTGGTTTTGTGGTACGAACTCTGTTGGAAACGGATCTTGTTGTCCTGGCGTATTCGCTTGCGCATAATAAATTTGCGTATTATGCGGGCGTTTAGGCTTCAGAGTTCCCGAAGGTCCGTTCGCTTGTTGCGTGAAGTGTATATTTTGTGGCTGAAAGGTATTTTGCTGTGGCTTGTGTTGATTGTAACCGTTACTGAAAGGTGTACATTGGTCTCCACCTTGATTATGCCATTTATTTCTTTTCCACTGACGATTTGAATCGTAAGACTGATCGTTTTGATAATTACCGTTGATCGGTTGCGTGTTTCCGTATTGATGGGGCTGTGTGCTATAATGTGTATTTTCGTACTGAGGTGGTGACGAATTATATATTGGATTGTATCTCTGGCCGTTATTGTACTTATTTTTGTATTTGCTGTTGGAGTACGTAGTGCGTTTATTTTTGAAACCGTTGTGGGGTTGGTACTGGCTGTCGCTGTGACGCGCTTTCGCTCGGCCACCATTGTTGCCTGCGTATTCTGTATTGTGCTGGCCGCCTGCACTGAAGTGGGCGTTGCCAACATCAACTCTAGCGTCCTCGTAAATCAGATCTAACGAGTCTAACACAGATAGGAAAGTGTCCGTATCGTCCTCAGACACGTTTACTAACTTTTCTCTGATCGCAATCGGTAGCTTAGTTTTTAGAATCATAATAACGTCTTTGGCGGTGATCGGCGAATCCCAGAACTTGATTTTCGCTAAATACTTTTCAAAATATCTTCTCAAACTACCGCGCTTACTGTTAAACACTTCGGCGTTGTAAACCTCTTTTCTCAGGCGCTGCTGCACACCAGAACTCCAGAATTTAGCTAAAAACATCTGTTCAAACTCTTTGTAACTTTTACAAGAGTCGACCATTTCGGTTCCCCATAAGGCAGCATCGCCTACGATAAATCCACTAACGAATTGAATTCGCTGGCGGTCACTCCAGCTATTCGGGAAAATTCCTGAAAAATTTCGGAGGAACACTATAGGATGAATTTCTCTTTTCTGTGGGTGAAAGGTCGGAAAAATACGATGTTTGATCACGCTTTCCTCCTGCATCAAACTGACAAAAATGGATGGGCTGGTAGTCTGGTTAACTTGTGCTTCTATAGAACTATGAGTTTGAGCGTTATCAAATAGTGAACGGTAATGTACCTGCTGTTGTTCATTACTTCGTGGTGAATTATTCCAGTTTCCTGACACGGGAGGTGGGGAATTTTCAACTTGACATTTTAGTGTACGAACTTCATCAACTATCTGTTGACGCCATTCAGGTAAATCTTGAGCTAACGTTCGTCTTATCTGGCCTAATTCTGACATCACCGTGTCTCCTGTTTTTCCAGGGGCTGCCAATATTTCAAAGGTCATGTTTTTGACAGTTTCCCTGAGTTCGTTCTTGACCTTGTTTTCTATGAATCCGTCTTTGTTTTTAATCCACTCTTGGTAGTGATCAGACAATGCTTCAGCATGTGCCTTAACAGTATTCTTTATTTGGTCCTCTACATTAAGAGTCTCAATCTCTTTCGAAAGATCATCAACAACATTCTCGATCGTGTCTACTGCGGTTTTAACTCCTTTGACCTCATCAGAGATTGCAGTATAATCTTCTTTTAAGGTCGCAGCTTGTTTTTGATATTCTATCACTTTTGAATTTATCTCTCCCTTGGCTGCTTCGATTTTTTCATCTAACCGTTTTGAAATATCTTCTATTTTTGACTCTACTTGTGTGTCAATTTCTAGCCTCATGATCGTGATCTGACTGCTGATTTGGCTTTGGACATTACCCAACAGGGTATTTAAATCAGCTGTTATGTCTGCCTTTAGTTCGGCCTTTACCGAATTTAACCGTGTATTTAGGTCATTTATCTCCGTTTGCAGATCTGTTTTTACTGAATTTATGTCTGTTTTTACCGAATTTATTTCTGTTTTTACTGAATTTATGTCTTCTTTTACTGAGTTGCACAGATTTGTAAGGACCTGATTTTTATTATGCCGTCTTTCGGCCTTCTCTTTTTCTTCGCGGGCCTTTTCATCTAATTTTTCCTGCTTTTCACGTTCCTGTCTTTGCGCCTCTCTCTGTCTTTGACTTTCGAACTTGCGTTCCATTATTGCTTCGATCATTGCAGCCAAGTCATTTTTTTCAAAAGCGGGAATAGTTTGCACACTAGGACCAGCTTCTAAAACTTCGGTCGAGGCTGCTTCTGCCTCCGCTCGTGTACCTATCGCGCGTGATCGTAATGGATAGTGAGGTCCATTCGCATCACCGCTGTCGTCTGGTTTTGTTTGTGTCCGCTGTTTACCGTCAGCCATGTTCATGAATTATTTGTCAAACGTCAAAATGCTACAGATATTGTTTGTCACTGCCGTCAGTCGTTTGTCTGTGACGTAGTGCTATGGCTTACTGGGACCTAAGATAAAATTTTATCTCTGTGTAACAACTGACGTTCATTTACGCCAAGAAGACAAGATGGTTCCTACTAATTACAAACAAATGAAATATCACACGTTTTACCGGTTTTGAGCGTAGTTATCCGCCATATAGTAATTTTTTTTATGCACTGACAACAATGTTACACTTTCACTGAATTTAACTACGTAAGAATGGACTATGGACAAATTGAAATAAAGCTGTTTCAAGGCAAGGAAAGACAGGTTTACGTTCTGATCAACTCGAAAGATGCTACGTCACTACGAAAGCTTGGCTACTGCGTATAAAAATTTGACTTACTATGGCTGTCTTGATAATGATACAGCTGGATACTCGCGTTTTTTGGTAATTTCATCAATCGTTCTTCTGAATTAATTAAAAGGTTTTCCCACTTCTCTTTCTCGGTTGAATTGCATCCACATGAAAAAATGAAACAGTTATTAGAACAAGCAAAGAAAATTTTTTTTTAAACACATACATGAAATGATTTTTTTGATCAAGTCCCTGTTCGGGCGCCAAGTGTAGCGTTGCTCTTGGGGGACAAAAATAAAAAGAATTGTTACTTTTTTTTTAATGTCGAAAAAGTGAATATTTTGGTGGGCCACTTGGCAACAGAATCAGGGATTTATTACGCTATTATAATAACATACGTTGACCATTAAATACCTGAATAAGAGCAGCATATTGATATATATATTTGAGATCGCTCGGAAGAAACATTATCATTTCTGTGCATTTTTATAGTCGCGATGTAGTCATACCCGGATCAACACTAAGGGACCAGAAGATTTATAGACTTTAAAAGAAATGCAACACTACACGATTAAGAAAAAAGTTGGTTCAGAAATAATAGGAAAACAATAATGTTCCTTCTTCCTCATGCTGCGTTCGGCCCATCAGCGTGATCGTAATTTCTGATGAAGTAACACAAAAATAATTATCATTAAGTTAAATAAGGAGATGGAATCATCAAGGTTAATTTACGAAAATAAGCACACTTATCTTTAACACACGTTTTTTTTTAATGCTACGTACCTTTTCATATTAAATTACAATAGATGACCATTGTGGTTAAATACTTTATACATAACAGTCAAAATGTCCTCTTGACGCTGTCTGTTCGATATCAGTTACAAGAAACTACATGTTTTCTGATTGGAAAAAATAACAATTAGCATATTCACTAAATATTTTCACATAAAATATAAAATACAGTTGCGGAACGCAGCAAGTCCGCGTCCGCCTCTCATGGAATACAATCAGTAAAAGGTGAGGCGCGAAAAGCCTCATTTGTCTTGAAACAACAGAATTCTTTTTTTTATACCATTAATCGATACATGTACATAGAGATTTACTGGCACCGCGCAAGAAGGGCAAAGATAAAGAATAATAGATTCTGTCGCTGCTATGCGATGATTCATTTCTTTTACTTTACAATTTTTCGATAACTTTAGGCCATCAGGCGTTTACTATTGAGCGTATATTAATGTTTGTGAGGCGAAAATTACTAATATTACAAGGTTCGAGTCCGCCCTCGGGCATGAGTGTGTGTGTTTCTCCTTAGGATAATTTAGGTTAAGTTGTGTGTAAGCTTAGGGACTGATGATCTTCGCAGTTAAGTCCCATAAGATTTCACATACATTTGAACATTTGAACATCTCAGCCCATGACGCGTGTGATAACAAGTCGTGTGTTTTCTTGCCTAGAATCTGCAGCCTCCGGTAGTGACTTGACAGTAGTGACTTACGTTTCCGGATTCTCTTTAACTCGTCTTGGCTGATGTTTGATGCCTTGATCTTGGTGAAGCCGAGTTTGAAGTTACTGGTATCTTGGTTATCCTTCATCGACCGATATTTTCCATTAGCTGTGCAACTGGATCTGACCGTTGGAAATCGGTCAGATTGTCGGTTGGTCGTGAACCGTCCCTTGGTTGTGTTTCCTTCCGGTTAAGAGCTTGTCGGTCTGGCTGCCTGTCTCACCTAGGCATGCGTTAGTGTTACTTCCCAGGTCGACCCTTGGAACATTCTGAGCACCGCTCATTCTGTTTTAGATAGTGATTTTCTTTTTACTTTTAAGTACTGTGATGGCCTTCAGCCGAGTTTTAGCTTATTTAATGTGCAAGGCTGTTCTTTTAGGCCTTACGCCGCAAAATTGTTTTCTGAATGGTGTGTGTGGCATTAAGCCGTTTTAATCTCTCTTAACTAAAAATTCAAAATCTTGGTCTTGCCCTTCAGTCATAAAATTGTTATTCTTTAGTATGAGGCCTTCAGCCGAGTTATACATGAAATATTTTAAGCTAAGGCCCTCAGCATTTTTAAATTGAAAGCTCTTCTTCCTAGGCTTTAAGCCGTTAAACTGTTTTCTTGACATGCGGCCTTCAGCCGAGTTTTCAGCCTATTTAGAATTAACATTGAAAATCTTTGTTTTGGTCTTAAGCCGCAACAGTGTTCTAGCTTCAAGTGTGGCCTTCAGCCGAGTTCTGTGGGAGAGATTTAAGCTAAGACCATCAGCCTATTTTTGTTTAAGAAAAATACCTTTATAAAGGAAGTCAAACTTCCAGAAGAACTCCTGTACTTCAATTCCTTGCTTAGGCCTTGGGCCTTGGATTTTCATATTTAAATTGAATCAGCGGGGCTCTTTCGTTAAAACTTTGAGAGTTTTTAATTCTTGCTTATGTTATTGTGTGCTTTAACAAACAAAGCTTATTTGTTGAGTGCAACTGACAGCAACTTATTTCAGCCCCATTCCACAAATATAACCGCATCCGCTCTGGCCTGCTAGTCCAGGGATTTCAGGTTATCCACATGGGTAGGTCTACTAAATCTGTTAAATTTTGATTATACGATAAATCACACGTATCTAAACACGGTCAGGTCAACTAGGGATTATCGTTACTAACAACTAAAGTTCGAACGATCACACTGAAAAATGTTGTGGTCTAGATGAACCTAAGATTGCGTTTTGTTTGTTGAACACATAGAAGATGTGAATCCTCAGGTTTTGGCGGCGCAAAGACTGTTCCATTAAGTTTCTGGTGTGCAGCCGCAAGAAATCTCCTTCTTCTTCTAATATTTCGGCTGCATAACGTTCAGCCATCTTCAGAGTGAGCCACAGGACTCAAGAAGATGCAACAGATGTAGTAAAGAGACGCGTCTCCGTTTTGTTCTCGAGTACTGCTGCTCGGTATAGGACCCCTACCAGACAGAATTGGAGGAAGACTTCGAAAACGTTCAACGAAGGGCATCTCGTTTTGTATTACCACAAAATACGAGACAGAGTGTCAGGGATATAACATTCGGATTGGGGTGCTACTTGTCAAAGCAAAATCGTTTTTAGTTGCGGCGAGATCTTTTCACGAAATTACAGTGATTAGTTTCCTCATCCGAGTGTCAAAATGCTCTGTTGATAGCCGGCCGGGGTGACCGAGCGGTTCTAGACGCTACAGTCTGGAACCTCGCAAGTTCGAATCCTGCCTCGGGCATGGATGTGTGTGATGTCCTTAGGTTAGTTAGGTTTAAGTAGTTCTAAGTGCTAGGGGACTGATATCCTCAGAAGTTAAGTCCCATAGTGCTCAGAGCCATTTGAACCATTCTGTTGATACCCACCAACAATGGGAGAAACGATTGTCGCAATAAAATTAGAGGAATCAGAGTTCTTACGGAAAGATTTAACTGTCCGTTTCACCCGCGCGCTATTCGGCAGTGGTACTGTGAAGAAATTGTCTTAAGATGGTTCGATAAGATGTCTACCAGGTACTTAAGTGTGAACTGCAGACAAGTCATGTAAATCCTGTAAAAATCAACATATATTCGGCAAAACAAGTGAAAATCAGCTCGTTCTGTTCATGCACGAGGTCCGGAGCGCCGCAGTCATCATGGTTTATTCAGAAGTTCCTAGGATATATAACTTCATAACTTAAATATTTTTAACATTTCGAGGCCCTGTCAGCAACTCTATAAATATTAATTTTATTTTTGATAATGAACAGCCGCAGTTGCACCGTTTACCTCGAATTTACCTAGGTTTCAGTCGGGATAACCCAACCTTCTTCACAATAACATTATCTACTGTTTGTCCATAGTAGACATCGTCAAGCTAAAACTACAAATCCATAAATTATCGTCAAACTGTAAAACTTATCTGGCATTGCCTCGGTCCCACTTTGCGAGGAAATATGTTGTTCTTGGTAATGGATGCAGGAAAAAACTGCAGTAATTAAATGTCAGAACACAAATGACAGCACAAGAAATTTTTTTATGGAACTTCTCATTAATAATAGAAGCAATCATGAAAGATAAATGAATTACCTAAAAAAATACAATCTTTTAAGCGAATCACAGTTTTGTTTCCGACGGGCCAAAAATACGGAGCCAGCCATAGTAGAATTCACAAAAGTTTTGCTTGCGTCTCTTGATGAAGATGAGTGTGTCACAGGCATATGTTTTGATCTTTCTAAGGCCTCTGTTACAATCGACCGAAAGATTCTATTAAATAAATTAGAAGCATTAGGAATGAGAGGGGTAGCTAATGTCTGGTTTCGATCATAACTAGCAGATAGGGTACCTTAGTAGAGATAAAACATACTTCACACAGATCTACACATTTAGTAAAACACTTATCAGAACCAAAATACTTTAACGAAGGGGTTCCGCAATGTACCGTATTAGGACCAATACTATGCCTGATATACTTCAACGACTTTTCCAGTAGTGTTACTCTGCTGAAAAAATTCTCTTCGCTGATGATAGTAACATTATAGCCATTGAGAAAACAAGAGAACTCCTTGCAGAGAAACCAAATGAAACTCTCAACGAAATTTATGATTGGTCACTAAGCAATAAACTAACATTGAACATAAAACTAATACTATGAATTTCAGTTTGAAGAGGAAAAAGTCAGTGTTAAATTAAATGTACCTGGCACCTCTATAGACTGTGTAACAAATGCAAAATTTCTAGGAATGAATATTGATTCTCAGCTGTGTGAACGCACAAAGGTACTTTCAAACAGAATGTCATCAGCATGCTATGCCCTTAGAATCCTATCATCAGTGTGTAACATGCAGTGTCTTTTAGTTTCATATTATTTATATGGGCACTCAATTCATAGCTATGGCATGCTTTTTTTGGATAAAGCACAAAATGTGAAAAAAATTTTCAAACTCTAGAAAAGAGCCAGAAGAGTAATAACGAAAAATGCTCATTGAGCTCATTGTAAATATCTGTTCAAAAAACTGGGGATTTTCACTGCACCATGTGAATACATTTACCAGTCAGTTGTACACATCAGAAATAACATTAGTAATTAATGCACAAACAGCTCTGTCCATGACCACGCAACAAGAGCAAGACTGAACTTAGATTTACTGAGAAAAAATAAACATAAAACTCAACAGCATTTTCTACCAAAGAATAAAACTGTACGATAAATTACGAAAAGAGATTAAAGACATTGCAAAAATACATGTATTTAAAGCGGCAGCTAAATAGTACTTGTTATATAAAACATTTTATACATTGAAGAATTACTTAGATAAAACAGCGTAGGAGTTGGAAAAACATGTTATACAAATAAATAATAATTATTATTATAAAACATACAACAGCCCACATCACATTTTCACATTATCTTTTTTTCCTTTCTAGAAATTCGTACCCCCAAGCTATGCATAGCACAATACTAACACCTCTTCCTCTTTCTGAGCTCAACATCTCACTTATTATAGAAGGATGCTGATTCAGTTTTTCATGATAGCAAGTGGGAAGTTGCGGTACAGAAAATGGCCCTGAGATCACCAGTGTGTGTTTGTGTGTGTAGTGAGTGAAGTGTTATGAAACAATGTGTGTATAGTGTGTGCAGTGACTGATAGTGAGATATGAGTGAACACCGTGGCATTATTATTTAATAAACTATTTGTAAAAAACTTATTGTATACCAGGAGTAAATCTAATGATTATCTCTAACTTGATGTCTGTAAATGTATGTGTGTATGAATTAATTTACTTTAAATTAGTCTAAACTTGTCAGTACTTTGACATGTCTTGTATCCTTGTAAAAGAGATTTACTGATGAATAAAGCTACTACTACTGCTACTACTACTAAATATTGTTGGTAAAATTTGGTTTTCTGTCGTTTCCACCCAGATGAATGAGTTTAAAAGCAAAATCTCATACCCCACCTTTTGCAAGGTATAGGCTTTTACTTCGCCAGTTTGACTGAACTGTTTATTGACCATTTTTAGATGGCTGTAGCGAGTATGTGAGTGGACACACGTAATAGACAGCTGCAAGATACGTCACGGCGCCACGCTATGGTATTGTCGTTTGTGCCCGTCAGTAATGGGGCTGTCATCCGTCGTCCCAGTGACGGCCGTTAACTGCGCAGACGTGGACAGGGTGCGGACTGAGTCGCTGGGATCAGACATGACGGCGCCCACCAGACGGCGGCTCGGTCTCGTTCATTAATGACCCAACACGTCAGGGGCGCAGAGCTGATTAGACGCAGTGGGCGAATGACGAAGTGTGCCGGCACGGACGTCCTCTCACGAGCGTAAAGGGCATACAGCGGAACACTGCAATGTTCCGTTGCCTATAATTGTCATTGATTGAACACTGGAACGCAGCAATGTTTACTGATACTCATTGTGAACACTACGTGTACGGTACAGTCTGTATGACAAGCTCTCAGTTATTAGCTATTGTTTGAGATGGAGCAGGGTGAATCTACGTGCTTTAAAATGCACATTTTAGAGAAGCACACGCTCTAATTATCACATCGTCTTTGATTTCCCTGTACGAAAATTTTTTACAAGACTAGAGGAACTTGTCGCGAATAAGACACTGAGATGATACGAAACATAATTAAAACAAATACTGTTCAGTGTAGAAGGTGTGTTACCATGCACGTGCCCCGCGCGGGGTATCCGCACGGTCTAGGGCGGGTTGTCACGGCTCGCGTGGCTTCCCTCTGTCGGAGGTTCGAGTCCTCCCTCGGGCATGGGTGTGTGTGTTGTCCTTAGCGTAAGTTAGTTTAAATTAAACTAACTTAAACTAGGGATAGATGACCTCAGCAGTTTGGTATCATAGAACCTTACAACAAATTTCAAATTTCAAAATTTCCGTGCACGTAAACACGGGACTGTTCACTTTTTATTACGATGCAACAGATGATATACACGCTTTCTCCTATCTTAGTTCCTGAGCGCTAGGGATTTCATTTTGTTAATTGCGTTCGGTAAGTTTTATTTTCTTATTTATTTATGTTTTAATTAGTTCTCACTTATGTGCAAAACTAAGCTTACAACGTCAGTAAAGGACCGATAAATTCCTGTAATCCATTTTTTTTCCTTTATTGATTTTCGATTCCCCCCCACATGGGTAGGGTCGGACTGACAGCAACTTAATACGCTGCTCTACAGCCGAGAGAAAACTGAAACAAACAATGGTGAGAGTACAAACAGTATATAAAAAGGCAATAAAACAGTAAAATTGCGGAAAGTGGCGGAACGTAAAACACAACAACACGGCGTTGACGATGCGGATGAAAACACACAGGAAGGAGACATGCACAATTAAAAAAGACGTTGACAGTCTGGTTTCTATTCGCATGAGATAAAAACACAACTAGCGACAGTATGATGGCTGTTCGCAACACTGACAGGGGGAAGCACTGTACAGGCGACACGGCGGCAGATGTGGGGGGGGGGGGGTGGGGGCAGATAGGGGGCGGGGGTTATCCATATACGTAAGAAGGCTTAATAACTCTTTGCAATGCGGAAATCTAGGAAAACTACTATTTACAAGCATTGCGTCCTAACACATCCGCAAAAAGTCTGTGTGACACTACTTCGATCTTACGTTTAGTAACACGAGGGACATTCAATAAGTACACAGCACATTTTTTTGTCGGCCTGTTAAGGTTGAAAAATGTGGAATTTGTTGTGGAATATTCCCGCTTCAGCCACTATAATTTCATGATGTTGCCATAGGTGACGACGCTATACTTAGACATCAAATAGCTATCTATGAGGGATGTGCGTTCTAAGCAAAGAGCTGCTATTGAGTTTCTTTTGGCGAAAATCAGAACATCGCAGATGTTCATGTGCGTTTGCACAGTGTCTACGGAGACCTGCCTGTGAACAAAAGCATGGTGAGTCGTTGGGCGAGACTCTTTGTCCTACAGCCCGGATCTCGCACCTTCCGACTTCCATCTGTTTGGACCTGTGAAAGATGCACTCAACGGGAAGCAATACGTGGATAATGGGGAGGTTATTGACGCAGCAACATGTTGGCTCCGACATTGTTCAATAGAGTGGTACAATGTCATTACACAGACCCTAGCGGATAGGCCGTCGAATTGAACGGAGATTACATTGAAAAATAGAGTTCTGTAGCGAAAAAAGTGGGGAATAATATTGCGTATTTGAATGCTGAATAAAACCAACCTTACTTCATAAAAATGATTTACATTACTTATTGAACGCCCCTTGCACATTGAGTTCAGATGCAAACATTTTGCCTTGGAGGTAACCGTGCCAGTTGTTAATACGAATGGAGGCAATAAATTACTGAACCATTCCCACTTACTGTTCTTTTCATTATGCGTTTCACTTCGTTCCTAATTGACACGTCATTAACTGTTTTCCTTGTACTCAGAACGCAGACTAATATTCCAGTAATTGCGTTCTAACGATTTTTGTAGGGGACACACACATGATGAACCTCACCTTACAGCTTTCAGTTTTCAAAACAACGAAACGTCTTAAACAGTGGCACAGTCACTTAACCTCAATGAGTCGCTTAGCTTCACATCAATGAGTCGCTTAGCGTCACAGAAAATTGTTGTGTACACAGTGATTTCTCATTTTAGAAAGCAGCACACCGACATGTAAACCGAAGCTGCAATCTCATAAAAATATAACGAAACTCAAATGACGTGATATGTTAACGAACAGAATTAGAGAGCCTTACTCTTCCTCACACTTGTACCCTAGGAGTTTTTACATTGTTCGTATCCGTTACGTACAATGCAGAAGAATTTACGGCTCAACTTGCAAGTGCCTCTCTCTTCAGGACAAGAAAATCTGTCATGGAAACTGTAGTGTTGGCTTCAAATCGTGACAGGTGACCGGGAGTGCACCTATTATTTATTGTTTTGTAAGGTCCCTACTATCTACACGCATCACGATTCGACGTGATGACCATTTGTATTCTAAACCCACAACAACGTTTTACAACTGCGACACAACAATTACACATCAGGAAAGAATAGTCACACATTAACTACCGGCAATGAACACTGCGCTGAGTAGGAAGCCTGATATTAACAATGAAAATGCAGCGATACGGTTCCGGAAATTTGAGGACACTCGTCGCCTTACGTGACTTCCTTACATGAAACTGAATCACTGACATTCTTATTAATCGCTACATTTTTCGGCTTTTTATTCTCCTCAGCAGTTGTTGGCGAAAGAAGTCGTAAACAGCTGGGCACCTATAACTCGTTTGAAAAACTGGATTTAGAGCTTTCGAAACTGTAGTACACCAACCAAAACTACAATGCTATTGAATGCTACACTGATACAGCATCGGCGACGAAATGACTGCCGTACTATACTCCGCACTCCAACTTACGTTGTGGCTGTCATAACTTCCGTCTTGCTGAAGTATTTCTGCATGTTTGAACGCAAAATCTCATTTCATGGCTTAAAAAAGGTTCGTGCCGTAACATTATTAGAGTACGGTGAACTATTGTAAATATAGCAGAATGAAATGCCAAGTGGGCCCCTAAAAATAAATTGCAGTGAATATTGTTACCTTCCCAATAAAGACAGAGAGAGAGGGCTATACGGATAATGGTGGAAGAGAAGTCGAGGAATAGGAGCAGGAGATAAGATAGGAAGAAATGGAGAAGTGGGAGAGAGAGGCAAGGAAAGTTATGTAGCAAGAGGTGGGTGAAGGTGGGTTGGATAAATAAACGTTGCTTTGAACTTCCGCTAAACCTCGTTACGTATTCGGGTCTGTTCTAGCAATTTTGGTCCCAACTACAGTGCATTACGCGCACGGCATTCCGGAACTAGTATTTAGGTGTTTGTCTTCCTGTTGCGCAGTGACGTAAATTACAACAATGTACGGTCTGCGCGCTTCACATTTCGCTAATTTATAATGAGAGCGTAACACAAAGCTAACCACCAAATAAATATTCGGAACAGTTTCTACGAATTCTAGAGCTGGCGTCAGCTACAGAATCCATCTCCGAAAAACAGAATCTAACATTTTCGGTGTTAAATAATTGTTATTTAGTATTGCGTTACTTTTCTGCTTATTCTCCTCTACTTTCCTAAAGAATAAGTAAAAAAATATAAATTTAATAAGGTAAGAAAATCAAAAGTTATTTATGTTAGTGAGTTCTGCGGCCGGTCGGAGTGGCCGAGCGGTTCTAGGCGCTACAGTCTGGAACCGCCCGACCGCTACGGTCGCAGGTTCGAATCCTGCCTCGGGCATGGATGTATGTGATGCCCTTAGTGTTAGTTAGGTTTAAGTAGTTCTAAGTTCTAGGGGACTGATGACCTCAGAAGTTAAGTCCCATAGTGCTCAGAGCCATTTGAACCATTTGATTTCTACTTGGCGGAACAGTTCAACATTAACCAATAAAAAACGCGAACTGAAGGTTTTCTACAGTATTAGGTTATTTTGAGAACCCAGATTCAGCATACGAAGCAATTCTAAACTGACTGACCACTTTATAAGCCGACGAAGGGTCCACTAAATAAATTAGTAGTGGTGAGCACTTACAGTCTCCTGTCATTTATAAATGTGAGAGACTATTAAATAGTGTACCGGACCTTCACTCGATCTCAGTACTTCTGATATTCTGGGGATGGTTCTTACCATCTGAACTTTCCAGATATGATTCATAAGCTTTATCTCTGCCAGTATCTCTTCTTCTACTTTCTAAGTTCACAGATCATCTTACGCATACCTTGTGTATGGAACCAATACTCTCAGAAGGAAACATATTATGGAGAAATAATTTAGCAGCAGTCCAAGGGGCTGTACCCGCAATGAATCTTTCACCATAGAGTGGAACGTGCGCTGTTTTGAATCTCCCTGGTAAATGAAACTTGTGTGCCGGAGCAGAACTCGAATTCAAACGGGACCCCAGATGATTATTTTCCCTCATCGTGTCCAGACTGACCTACTGGTTGGTGTTCAGTGATGTGGTTGCTGTTGATTCGAGGATGGCGATTACATGAGTTACTTTTGTGGCTTAAGTCTTCTGCTTGTAGTTAGTTACTGAATTCTGATAAGTTGATCTTTGAAGAGGTCAGCCTCACTGATTGACAAAAATGATGGGCCATCTAGAGCACACAGTCGAATGTTAGTATCACTTCGTACACGTAGACGCTATTGGCAAGTGTAGAAATGATTAGATTAGACAGACAGAACAGTCACCAGTGTTTATTTATGATGTTCGTGTTTAGTATTGTTACACGGCCTACTACGGTATACAACAGGCGCGCACAGCGTCAAATGTTAAGAGATCACTGTGGGAAACACAGATATGTCACGCACTCGTGTCGGATAGTATTATCAGAATCTGAAAGAGCTTCAAACGGCTGGAGGGGGGCTATTGTGGGTCTTGGAAGTCTTGTCGAATCAAGTAATATCAACATTTGTGAGGCATTCCGATGTGACAGTGGTCCCATGTTTGACCATACGGAGAGATGAGGCCAGACATATCCATCGTCAAAGGTGACCAAGTCTGGCCGCTCACGATGATTTATCTCAGTATTGTGTCCACCAAGCACATTCTAACCCTTTCACATCTACAGTTTAAACGTGCCTTTCTCGTGGATTGAGGTATTTCAAGAAAAGTTTCTCAATAAGCGACAATAAAAACATTGAGAAGAATACACAGGGGATAGGCAAAATAATGTGAACAGTGGTAGTACTGGGATGGATGTGTCTGACGGTAAACAACGCAAGTAAGGCAAGTGTCGCGATGGACAGTGCGTGTTCAGTAGAGACTAGGCATCAGAGCAGGTTGTTTACGTGTAGCGCACACTTCATATTTGCATTCAGAGGAGAGGTCGACGTGCAGTGAGAGACCTAACACTGTTACCCGAATAAATACAATCTTTTCAGCGAAACGCAGTTTGGTTTCCGACGTGGCAGAAATACGGAGTCAGCCACAGTAGAGTTCACAAAAGTTGTACTTGCTGCTCTTGTAAAGATGAGTGTGTCACAGGCATATTTTTCGATCTTTCTAAGACCTTTGATACAGTCGACCACAAGATTCTTTTAAACAAATTAGAAGCATTAGGAATAAGACGGGTACGTAATGACTGGTTTCGATTATACCTAGCAGATAGGGTACAAAGAGTAAGGTTAACACATGTTTCAAATAAAAATAAACATTTAGTAAAACACTTATCAGAGCCCAAATACATTAATACAGGGGTTTCGCAAGGTAGCATATTCGGACCAATACTATTCCTGATATACATCAATGACTTTCTCAGTAGTGTTACTCATGGTGATAAAATTCTCTTCGCTGATGACAACAATATTATAGTCACTGAGAAAACAAGAGAACTTCTTGCAGAGAAAGCAAATGAAACTCCCAAGGAAGTTTATGATTGGTCAATAAGCAATAAAGTGACATTGAACATAACGAAAACTAATGCCACGAATTTCAGGAAAAATGACAATGTTAAATTAAATGTAGGTGTCACCTCTATAAACTGTCACCTCTATAAACTGTGAAACAAATGCAAAATTTCTAGGAATGAATATTGATTCTCAGTTGAACTGGTGTGAACACACAAAGGTACTTGCAAACAAAATGTCATCAACACGCTATGCCCTTAGAATCCTATCATCAGTTTGTAACATGCAGTGTCTTTCAGTTACATACTGTTCATATATCCACTCAGTTCTTAGCAAAGGCATTCCTTTTTCGGGAACAAAAGCACAAAATACAATTTTCGAACTCCAGAAAAGAGCCATAAGAGTAGTAACCAAAAGTACTAGTCGAGCTTATCGTAAAGATCTGTTCAAAAACCTGGGGATTTTAACTGTTCCATGTGAATACATTTCACAATTTAACAGTCAGTTGTACACATCAAAAATAGCATTGTTTATTACTGCACAAACCGCTCTGTTCATCAGCATGCAACGAGAGCTTGACTCAACTTACCTTTACCAAGAAAAAGTAAAAATAAAACTCAAAACAACATTTTCTACCAAGGAATAAAACTGTACAATAAATTACCAAAAGAGACTAAAGAAATTTCAAAAATATAAAATGGCTCTGAGCACTATGGGACTTAACATCTATGGTCATCAGTCCCCTTCAAAAATATACTTTTTTTTGAAAGACAGCTAAGGAGTACCTGTTATGCAATACATTTTATACATTGAATAATTGCGTAGATGAAACAGAGTAGAGGTTTGATAAAATAATCATACAAATAAATAATAATAACGGTTATAAAACATCCAACATTGCACATAACACCTTCACATTGTGTTTTTTCCTTATTTTTCTCTTTCTAGAAATACTTACCCTCAAGCAATGCATAGCGCAATACTAACACAATGAAAGACCTAACACATTTCAAAAGAGTGCTCAATGTGGGGGCCCGATTAGCTAGTGCGTAAGCAACCAAGACAGCCAACTTATTGAGTGTTTTAAGAGCATCTGCTTCAACAGTCATTACAGCCTACGCAAAACGTGGAAAGACGTCATCCCGTAAACGTAATAGTGGGCGAAAACCAAAGTTAAATGACAGCGATCGTCGTACGCTGACACAAATTGTGACGAAACAGCACAAAACTACAGCGATAAAGTGACTGCAGAGCTCAATAGCCATCTTCGAGACCCCGTATCTGTCGACACTATCTGCTGAGAACTTCACAAAGTGAATATTCCTGACGACCTGCTATACCGAAACCGGTAGTAACGACAGCCAACGCAAAGAAGCGTAAAACATGGTGTCAGGAACATAAATTCAGGACGGGTGATAAGTGGAAACACGTTATACGGTCCAACGAATCAACGTTTTCGTTATTTCCAACATCGGGCCGGGTTTACATCTGGAGAACGCCAAAAGAAGCCTACAATCCTGATTGCTTGATTCCTACGGTTAAGCATGGAGCTGGAAGCGTGATGGTATGGGCAGCCATATCATGGTATTTTGCTGGTCCCATCATTAGAAAGCCGTGTTGTAGCCAACGATTATGTGAACATTGTACGTGATCAGGTGCACCCCCTGATTCACATGTTGTTCCCCAACAATGAAGCCATAATTCAGGATGATATTGCACCCAGCCACACAATCACAATACAGTCGTGGTATGAGCAGCATGAAACTGAACGGCAGCATCTGCCCTGGCCAGCACAGTCCCGGACTTGAACATTATTGAACCCTTGTGGGCGGTATTGGACTTCCTCGCCACCGCAGGAGTTAGAAGAGGTTCCTAATCAAAGAGTGGCATAAAATTCCACCGGAGACTATACAATCATTATATGTCAGTATTTAAACAAGAATCGCAGCTGTACTACGTGCAAATAAAACATTCCCAAGTAAGTACAAGTGTCACGTTATTTTGCCTATTCGTAATTCAATAACCTGGACGAGACTGCACCTCCCACTGACGATGGCATAAATTTCTCTTTTTAGAGGCACCGAGAGGTGCAAACTACTTTATCAATCTGAAGTTTAATTACCTCAGATAGGTCATCAGAAATATAACTAAAGTGGATTTTTATCAAACCAGTTAATGTGTTGTATGACGTCCTTGTCCGGTGATGCATGAGTGATCAGTGGAGAACAGGAAATTACGTAAGGTAATGGAAATAATCGGCAGATTGATCTCGGATATTTCTGTCTTCATTTAACGCAGAGCTAACGAGAAAATACGAACACTGTTCGGTCATTTCAACAATAATCCGCCTCTGCTCCTTGCATTTCACCTGTGAAAATTACTTTCATGATAAGGAGATAAGGATGGTGACGAATCTTTTAAATAGCTAACTTGGGCTACGTATAATAAATGACGTGATTATTTCTAACAAACAGAGACCACAGAAGTTACGTCCGGTCTATGAGAGCTCACAAAGGCGAAGCGTATAAATGTAATTTATTTACCTGCGATATACACTCCTGGAAATTGAAATAAGAACACCGTGAATTCATTGTCCCAGGAAGGGGAAACTTTATTGACATATTCCTGGGGTCAGATACATCACATGATCACACTGACAGAACCACAGGCACATAGACACAGGCAACAGAGCATGCACAATGTCGGCACTAGTACAGTGTATATCCACCTTTCGCAGCAATGCAGGCTGCTATTCTTCCATGGAGACGATCGTAGAGATGCTGGATGTAGTCCTGTGGAACGGCTTGCCATGCCATTTCCACCTGGCGCCTCAGTTGGACCAGCGTTCGTGCTGGACGTGCAGACCGCGTGAGATGACGCTTCATCCAGTCCCAAACATGCTCAATGGGGGACAGATCCGGAGATCTTGCTGGCCAGGGTAGTTGACTTACACCTTCTAGAGCACGTTGGGTGGCACGGGATACATGCGGACGTGCATTGTCCTGTTGGAACAGCAAGTTCCCTTGCCGGTCTAGGAATAGTAGAACGATGGGTTCGATGACGGTTTGGATGTACCGTGCACTATTCAGTGTCCCCTCGACGATCACCAGTGGTGTACGGCTAGTGTAGGAGATCGCTCCCCACACCATGATGCCGGGTGTGGGCCCTGTGTGCCTCGGTCGTATGCAGTCCTGATTGTGGCGCTCACCTGCACGGCGCCAAACACGCATACGACCATCATTGGCACCAAGGCAGAAGCGACTCTCATCGCTGAAGACGACACGTCTCTATTCGTCCCTCCATTCACGCCTGTCGCGACACCACTGGAGGCGGGCTGCACGATGTTGGGGCGTGAGCGGAAGACGGCCTAACGGTGTGCGGGACCGTAGCCCAGCTTCATGGAGACGATTGCGAATGGTCCTCGCCGATACCCCAGGAGCAACAGTGTCCCTAATTTGCTGGGAAGTGGTGGTGCGGTCCCCTACAGCACTGCGTAGCATCCTACGGTCTTAGCGTGCATCCGTGCATCGCTGCGGTCCGGTCCCAGGTCGACGGGCACGTGCACCTTCCGCCGACCACTGGCGACAACATCGATGTATTGTGGAGACCTCACGCCCCACGTGTTGAGCAATTCGGCGGTACGTCCACCCGGCCTGCCGCATGCCCACTATACGCCCTCGCTCAAAGTCCGTCAACTGCACATACGGTTCACGTCCACGCTGTCGCGGCATGCTACCAGCGTTAGAGCTCCGTATGCCTCGGCAAACTGGCTGACACTGACGGCGGCGGTGCACAAATGCTGCGCAGCTAGCGCCATTCGACGGCCAACACCGCGGTTCCTGGTGTGTCCGCTGTGCCGTGCGTGTGATCATTGCTTGTACAGCCCTCTCGCAGTGTCCGGAGCAAGTATGGTGGGTCTGACACACCGGTGTCAATGTGTTCTTTTTTCCATTTCCAGGAGTGTAAATTAGGCGTTTAACAGAATTCTAGGAGCTTCGCCGCGAATAATATGCTTTCTCTGGTTACAGGAGAAAGAGTTCTCTCGTTTTGTACCAATGACACATAAAACGAAATTCTTTACAGAATACATTTATGAATCCGTCGTCCTCTCTTTATCCACATGATGGACTTTAAGTACAGGGTTATCACAAATGATTGAAGCGATTTCACAGCTCTACAATAACTTTATTATTTGAGATATTTTCACAATGCTTTGCACACACATACAAAAACTCAAAAAGTTTTTTTAGGCGTTCACAAATGTTCGATATGTGCCCCTTTAGTGATTCGGCA
This sequence comes from Schistocerca americana, assembly GCF_021461395.2. Lineage (NCBI taxonomy): Eukaryota > Metazoa > Arthropoda > Insecta > Orthoptera > Acrididae > Schistocerca > Schistocerca americana. The sequence goes on from NC_060121.1 coordinate 900,113,374, forward strand.
GACATCAAGCCGATAATCAAGTTCCGCTCACACTCGGCGCAGCATGTCCCCATCAATGAGTTCGAAACGGTAAGGCTTCTGCTTTAGCCTTTTCCGTAAGATTTTCCAAACCGTCGGCTGTGGTACGTTTAGCTCCCTGCTTGCTTTATTCGTCGACTTCCGCGGGCTACGCGTGAAACTAGCCCGCACCCATTCAACCATTTCTTCGCTCACTGCACGCCGACCCGTTGATTTCCCCTTACAGAGGCATCCAGAAGCTTTAAACTGCGCATACCATCGCCGAATGGAGTTAGCAGTTGGTGGATCTTTGTTGAACTTCGTCCTGAAGTGTCGTTGCACTGTTATGACTGACTGATGTGAGTGCATTTCAAGCACGACATACGCTTTCTCGTCTCCTGTCGCCATTTTGTCTCACTGCGCTCTCGAGCGCTCTGGCGGCAGAAACCTGAAGTGCGGCTTCAGCCGAACAAAACTTTATGAGTTTTTCTACGTATCTGTTGTGTGTCGTGACCATATGTCAATGAATGGAGCTACAGTGAATTTATGAAATCGCTTCAATCATTTGTAATAACCCTTTATCACTTAAAAGAAAGAAAATCACGCTATAGTCTGCGATCCGAAAACAAGTAATTGTCTCCATGGAACATTCTGTGTCATCCCATGCCACTGGTCGGAGACTAATAGTAGCCGAACTAGGAAATTAACGACCAATGCATATGCTGTCACTAACAGCATAAATTCGATAGCTGTGTTTGGAGTAGTGGCGTGATCGGGATGCATGGACTACCGGTGAATGTCCGCCCCGATAGCTGAGTAGTCAGCCTGACGGATTGCTGTCATAGGGGCCCGGGTTCGATTCCCGGCTGGGTCGGAGAGTTTCTCCGCACAGGGACTGGGTGCTATGTCATCTTCATGATCATTTCATCCCCATCCGGCCCGCAGGTCGCCCAATGTGGCCTCAACTGTAATAAGACCTGCACCAAGATGGCCGGACCTGCCCCGCAACAGGCATTTTCCACTGCCGATGAATGGCGTCGCAATGTTTTCACCTGTGAATCGTGGCTCTGCTCTACCACGGACTACCATCGACGGTGAGTTTGGCAGTAATCTGGCTGATGCTCCATTGTTCCAATGTTTTGGAGAGACACAACAGTGCTACTCCTGGCGTCAGGGCATCGGAAGGCTCACGACTAGAAATGATTGAGAAAACTCTAACGCCACAATGGTAGGTGACCGACATCCTACGTCCTTATGAGTTAGCTCTAAGGCGACTGGTTCGTGGTGCCGTTTTCAAGAGGGAATTGCATGTTCACACACAACACGCGTCTCAATGAGCTGTTGCCAGCAAGATAAGAAAATCTATTCCCAATAGAGCACATCCGAGAACTCACCCCCCCTCCTTCCCCCTCGCGATCCAGCATCCAGGATTCAATGACCAGCTGCTACAGCTATGGGTCAGCTTGCTCGTGAGAGAAAACAATGGCTTTGTGTCCGTCTTTCCTGTCGAATCACTGCATGCAACTAGGCCATCGGAGGATGCCGTGTCACACTGTCAAATGTGCTAGTAATGCCAAAGTCTTTGTAAATTTGTCTCGGTTTTGCAGTCACTGGAGTAATACCACATAACCTCTCGCCAATGAAGTTTGATTTCGTTTCCTCCACCCCTTCAGGTTGTTTCGATTTTTGTGTCAGGCAGTGAGTTAACATAAAATGACGGTACATGTTAAATTATCAGTTACTTTGCTACTAGCGCTTTAGACCGCCCATGTGCCTGAAACCTAATGTACAGATCATTGGTGAAACGTGTTTTCTATTCTTTCTACTTGTAACCTCCCCCTCACTTACCGACCTTAATGACAGTGAAAAATGAAACCGCGTGTACCTAATGGGAGTTTTGGAAAAGCAATCGTCACCGAAGTTAACCTGTCGGTAAAGAGGGAGGAAAGGGTTACATCTAAATGAAAGGAAATGTGCTAATGAAACTGGTGGAAATTAATTTTGAAAAGGGGTAAAGTTAATAAGGAAAGTAAATGTGCAGCCGTTACGTTAACAATTAACTATCGGTAATTAGGTATTTGAGATTTGGGGAAATCACGGTCGCCAGTCCTAAGGACAATTACTATAGTAACTGAAAAAGAAAGATTATTACACATATAATTAGCACTAGAAGCGTGGCAACTGAAGGTTGACACGTGTAGTGTGAAAACTGAAAGTTTGTCAGAAGTAATAAATTTCGCTACACCCTGACTTAATTTAGCAAAAGAATTAATAAAACCGGAAAATCGAAAGTTAATTTAGTGACTGAAGTTAATAGTGAGCTTTCTTTCTGAAGCACATCGAAATTCAGTAAAATACAGTTAGTCTTGGACTACCTCAACAATCGTTTCAAAAGCTACTTGAATCTACGCAATTTAGAAATAGGAGATTTAACTTTGATCTTGAATTAAATGATTCTGAACAATTAACAATAGTAAAATTTAGTACGTACCAAGCTGAGCTGCAGTCACAGGTAAGCTAAAATACGGTAACAAAGCTCGCACTCTTAATTCGTGCTTGTCTAATCTGAATATTGTGGCCAGCTATTAATGCCATAATTGAACTTTGAAATTAAAGCAGTGAAAACGAGTTAGCTATATTACTTTAATGCTGGCGTTTGAATGTCAACGACACTCGGGTTCATTTCGGAAAAGAAAGGGACTCTGCTTGGTAATGCAATTGGGACAATGAGCAACAGAAGTTCATGCTGAGTTGCTGTAGCTATAGTGACGAAAATGGTACAGTTTGAAAAGCTGAGGTCTGCCATACAGTTCTAAAACTTTACTTGCTTCCAGTCTTCCTTGTTGGTTGATTGAAGGTTTGAAGCCGTCGATCGAGGAGGTGGCGACAGTCACTCATTGTCGGCCGTCGCTGTTGCAGAAGCTGGATGTTGGCGCGCCTTCTTCTCGACACGGTCACCAGACGAAACGGGCTCTTGATGTGCGCCAGCTAATGCTTCCCGTCCGCGACACCATGTCAGAAACTATCATCGCAAGTCGAGCGCAATTACATGCTGCCAAACCCCGAAAGCGCGGCAACTCGAGGGAGCGTCACACAACACACCTGCTCCACTCGCTACTCCCGCCACACTCTCACTGCCCCGCCCGCGCTCCACGCGGCAGAGTTCACACTACCAAAGATCCTACACACTTTGATTCTTCACACGACCTATCGACGTAATCGTTCGATAGCAGTTTTCCCTAGGCAAGACCCAGCGTAAAAATACAAATAATATTTACGAAACAAACCAATAATACATCGACATAAATGCATAAATATACAAATAGTAAAACAATTACAATATACAAAGAGACACAAATGTCATATCTTGAGGTAACAAAACAAGGAAAAAAAATAATAGTACAATATATGGAAATTGGAGGATATGCATTTCCGGCGTTACACGTGCCCCACATTGTCTGAGGATGTTCGTGTGACGTAAACAGACTCAGAAAATGTCCCAAAAAAGAAACAGCGGAAATGCATATGCTCAAAACATCAACAAAATTTAGCATTCGTCTAATTAAGCATAAATAAATTTTTTAGACCATAATAATTGAGTGGAGACACTCCTAATCTTATTCCACTCTGTCATCTTGCACAAAATAAAACAGGTTGACAACATATTAAAATTCATAGAAAACATAGAAAATGGTTTAGCTATTCTAAAATTGTCAAAATTCCCAACAGTATCAAGAAATGGAATACTATTTACAAAATTAATCAGAGTACATGGTCATAAAAACAGGTAGATCAAAATACGCAAATTAATAATTAATTACATAGAATACACATTTTTACATAACCCTTTCATAATTAATATTCTCGTCATGGGAGTCCATTAAATGCTAAACAAGAAAATAACACACATCAGATCGAAAAAAAACATAAATATTGACAGTAGAATTCTTTCAGCTGTCCAGGAAGAAAAACAATTCCGCCTTCCGTACTCGCAAGTACAAAGAATGCCGACAGCGGCCCAAGAGCCAACAGCGGCACAAGAGCCGACAGCGGCTCGCCTCGCCAGTATTGTTGCGCCCGCGTGTGCGGCACGCTTGATCTCACTCGCCCTTGTGACGGCGTTTCCAGAACGTCCGTTTCACTGAATTCTTTCGGAAAAACTCACTCCCGAGTAATCTCAAGGAGTCCATAAACACTATCACAGTGGATAACTCAACACTGTCCATCATCACACGCATGTACTAGCCTGAAACTTAAAGCAGCGTCTAAGTACATCGGCAATGACTAGTAAATCTCATATTTATGAAATCTTACAGTTATTTACAAAATCATATTTACATTCCTTAATCTACTGTGACTCAGCTGAAAACTTAAACTAGCAGCTTGGATTTTTCAGTTGATTAGAACATGATTAAATTGATTAAAATTAAATTGATTAATCAAAATTAATTACTTATTAATTACAACTTCTTTAATGACCTTGGTCAGTCAAAAGCATGGCAATCTAGCAAACCTTAAATCTTACACTCTATATTTACATATTGTACAAATTACCCATTGTGTGGTATTAATCGATCCTAGGTTGGTACAATTTCAAGTTTACTATATTCCGTATACCTAATCGTTTTCCAGAGCTTGGATACTCTAAGCAATAAGCATTTGTGTGAGGTATACCAATGACTTTATATGGTCCATTATAAACAAATTTAAATTTAGAGATTTCATTGTCTATCTCGCTCGATTTCTCATGAGCTTTTACAAGTACTAAGTCTCCGATTGCAAACTTAGCAAAACGCGCTTTAGCGTCATGACGACGTATGCGAGCATCGGCTTTAAGCTTCATTACTTCTCGCAAACGATCTTTTTTCACACCAATACTAATGTCAATCCGTGGGGGGAATTTGATTATCTCTTCCACTAAACTTTTACTTCTGTCATCCAACAGGATTTCCTCTGGAGAAAATCCCGTAGATTCATGTTTCAAGGTGTTCATAATTCTCTCAAATACTGCTACATATTTGCCCCATGCCCTATGGTTGTGATGGCAATAGGTACGGCACAGTCGGCCTAGCTCGCGCATATACCTCTCAGCGGGATTCCCAGCCGGACAATAAGCTGAAATATGGATCACCTCGACCCCATTACTTTCCATGCCTTCATTCCACAACTTAGAAGTAAATTGTGCCCCATTGTCTGATAGAATCGCCTTGGGCTTACCAATATGAACAAAATAATCGTTCACAAGCTTGCTATAGACCGCTTTGGCTGTAGCTTTCCTAATCGGGTATAGCTTGATGAACTTGGAAAAAGCTTCTAGCACTACTAAAATGTAGGCAAAGTTTCCTGATGACTTGGGCAAAGGTCCGTACAAGTCCACGCACAGTAATTCAAAGGTGTCGTTAGGCCTTATACTTTGCATGGGACCACGACTCGTACAGTTGGTAACCTTCACCTTCTGACATAAATCGCAAGTTTTCACTCTGTCAGTAACTCGTTTTAACATGTTGTTGAAATGCACTACTTCACTCAGCTTTTCCGTACATTTCTTTGGTCCACAGTGACCATACGCCAAATGGTAGTAGTCTATTATTTCCGTGACGTATTTGCTGGGCCAGCATACCCGCCAAATATTACTATCTTCACCCTTACGTATGTACAAGATATGATCGTATATCTTGTAATACTTCCTTAATTTCTCTCCTTCTGGACTCTTTTCATCATATCGGGTTTTCACCATATTTAAACAACCATCCTCGTTCTGATGACGACGTAGATTCTTACAAATGTTCATTATTAATTTACGTCCCTCAACTTCTTTAAAATAGTACAATTTGACCACTCCATCTGCCTCATCTTTCAATAGACCTTGATTAGACTCGGGCAACCGCGACAGCGCATCCGCTACGCAATTGTCGGTCCCTTTTACGTAACAGATGTCATAGTTAAATTGCTGTAAATACAGCGACCACCTAGTCAGTCTTTCGTGAAGTAGTTTACAATCCTTCAGATAAGTGAGCGCCTTATGGTCCGTATGAATAATCACCTTACGGTCCCATAGGTAACCCTTGAACTTCTTGAATCCCCACACGATAGCGAGACACTCTTTCTCAGAAATCGTGTAGTTTCGCTCACTTTTTGATAAAGTTCGACTCGCGAACGCTATCGTCCGGTGTTCCTTATCCTCTCCTTTACCAACTTCTTGGAACAGTTCTACCCCCACCCCGTAATTCGACGAATCCGTTCCCAGATGGAAGGGTAGCGATAAATCAGGATGAAATAGTATGTTAGATCTTAACAACTCGTCTTTTAATCTCTCGAAAGCGGTCTGACACCCGTCAGTCCACACAAAGGGAACATTTTTGCGTAAGAGGTTATTCAAATTTTCATCATTAAATACTTGTCCTATTACAAATTTACGGTAAAATCCTGTGAGCCCTAGAAAACTTTTTAACTGTTTCCTAGACTTGGGTGGAGGACAATTCCTTATTGCCTCTAGTTTCTCTGGGTCTTTCGTAATACCAGCAGTGGTAATTACATGCCCTAAAAATTTCAGTTCCTGCTTCACAAATTCGCATTTCTTTAGCTTTAGAATCATTCCGCCACGGCGCAATGCTCTAAAAACTTCATCTAACAGGTCACAATGGTCATGCCAAGTGGCATTGGCCAACAATAGGTCGTCAACATATACAGTTAATCTTGAACTCAAAGCCGGTCCTAGCACTTTATCTAGGGCCCTGATGAATACGGACACAGATATATTAAGTCCAAACGGCAGTACTCTATACTGATAACACCTGCCCGCAAACAAGAAGGCGGTGTATGGCCTAGATTCTTCTTCGAGTTCTATTTGCCAGTAACTAGCCGTCAGATCGAGGCTAGTCATGAACTTAACGTCATGAAAACGTTGCAAAATCTCCTCCATACTCTCTGGTCTGTCTGTTTCACGTTGAACGACCCTATTCAACGTGCGTGCGTCAATCACAATACGCACACTACCATCCCGTTTTGCTACAATGACCAAACCGTTATTGTATGGACTTGTACTTCTTTCAATCACTCCCCATTCGATCATCTTATCTATCTCCCGTTGCACTGCTTCCTTTTTGGACAGCGGTATAGCATACGGTCTCACGAAGAATGGTTCGTGCGGAATTACATGCAACTTGCATTTATATCCTTCCACAAGACCCGGTTTGTCTGAAAACACACCCTTATTCCTCATTATTACTTCATACAGGCCTCGTCTTTGTTCGTGTGTTACGTTTGACACACCGTCTACAATACTTTCCAATTCACTTTCTACACTATTGTCAATGCCGAGATTCCTCACATTACAGTAGTTCAAATTCATACCTACGTCAATACCATTCGGCCAGTTAACAATGTGTATAGGCTGGTATTGCCTATGCACACCGTCTCCTGCCTCGTCAAAACTAACTACTGTTGTTTTATCTTGGGACGTACATGTCAAAGTTTTGCTTTCGCAGTTAATCACTGCATGGTACTTTAATAGCCAATCTAACCCGATAATTACTTCCGTAGTTAAGTCTGGCACGACGACAAACTCTTGTTCAAATCGTGCCCCACATATCTCGAAGTTGACAAAAATCTGTTTTGTGACCGGTTTACTGGCCTTCCCAGTAGCACCGATAATTTTCACTCCTGTTACTGGCATAACTACGATGTCAGGTCTGTCTTTCAGTAACTCAAATATTTTCCCAGATACAGCACTCAATTCTGCACCGGTGTCAATCAACACGTTTAGTTGTAGGTCGTGCATATTAACAGACATCACTATCTGTCTACACTTGTCCTCGACTGTTTCTTTATTTTCCCACAGTAAATCCTCGTCTATATCCAGGTCATTCCAGAAAAAACCATCCGGCTTTGATCCTAAATCCGGTTTACCTGGCGGCTTTTTCAGCCTCTGTTCACTTACAGTTTTAATTTCAACACGTCTGTCCTGAGGCTTAGTCTGTAGCTTCGCCTCCAATATCGAAACCTTTTCCTGTAACTCGTCAACTAGTGAGTGCTGCTTTGCTATCACTTCACTAATTGTCACCTTCGTTGATTCCTCTTTGGTCAGATTGATCTCATCTGCCAATCTACCTGGAAGAATGTGCCCAGTAGCATCTGAAATTACTTCCTCTGGATCTGCGCAACCCACACTGCTACCGTCTGACCGTATAACGTCAGCTCTAACCTCATACACGCTGTAATCTACGTGCTTCTCTACCAATCGTGTCCCGCTACCACTAAAATTTTCATAATCTTTCTCCTTAATACTCTCGCAATGTTTAAACTGGATGTTCGCGTCGGATGGGTCGGCTACTTCTACCACTACAACTTTCGGTAAAGTCTGCCGGTTAGGGCCAGAACTTTCCGTTACTACTTCAACATTCAACTCCTGCGGGACGAAACACGACGCATCTTGCTCGTGCTCCCCCTTAACATCAACTATTTCTGGCAAAGTCTGCCGGTTAGGGCCAGAACTTTCCATCACTTCACAAATACTATCTTCCTGCGCGACGAAACGCGGCAAATCCTGCCCGCGCTCCCCATAAACACTTCTCCCGTACAGGCCCCTATAATCTCTTAGTTCGTCGTATAAGCGACCGAACTGCCTTAACCAGACCTCATCCCTCTCTGCATCCCCTCGCTCGATGACGGACGTTTTATCCGACATCTGATCTTCTTTCAACACTTGCGAATCATTCTTAAACTCAATCTCCAGTTCCACTGTGGGTGTTACAGCTGCCACTTTATAATCGATTTCCGGAACACTGCTTAAACTGTTCTCACTGACAGTGAATGTATTTTCTACTGCCGTGTCTACAGCTGATCTACTACTTGTGGGCGCACTCCTTTCTCCTAATACTGGCACACTCTCCCGCCGTTGATTATTCCATACGGAATTTTCATAACGACGACACCTCGGTTTTCTGCTGTTATTGGGCCGCCAAAACTTCTCCACGCCCGGTCGGCCCCTCACCGGCGCGGCTAATGGTTTCCCTGTCTCGTCCCAGCAGATACGCTCCCCGGATACTGCTGAGGCGGCTGGTCACACCCTCTGGCGTTATTACTATTCTGCGCAGCCCGTATCACGCTAGTATGATATTGGTTTCCGTCATTCCGGTTATTATTTGCATTGTACCGATTGTTATTACGGTCCGAACCATTATTGTTATTGCTGCCATGGTTGCGGTATGCATTATTCCCATGGTTATCGTTGTTGTGGTTGCTGTGGTACCCGTCGTTGTTACCACGGCCTCTACCACTGTCGCGATTATTGCGCCAATTGTCCTCGTCCTCCACTCTTTCCAGGAAATCATTTATTGTCCTGTAATTGCTTCCTACGTAGCGTTTTGTATCATCTGGAAGCTTTTTGTAGAGTTCCCAGACTATTTCGGATTCCGTGCGGCGATCACGCAAATATTCCAACTTGCGGATCCAGCCCTCACAAAACTCCCTCATAGAGCCGCGCGAATTCGCATCGAAAGGCCTCGATACGACAAATTCGCGCCAGACACTTTGCTGTTTTTGCTCTGACCAGTATTCAGCCAGAAACAAATTTTTAAACTCGTCAAAAGTCATGTTCGTAATGTTGAGGTTTAAACCCCAACGCTTGGCATCACCAGCCAACACATCAATAACCGCATTAATTTTTCTCTCATTAGTCCATGATCTGGGTAAAACTCTTTCACAATTTTTAATGAAATCCGTCGGGTGTATACCGCCTTTTTTCAAGGGGTCGAACCGCTCCTCTTTCGTCAACAATTCCGAACTATGTGCATAGATTGGCACATAGCTCTGTTTTTCGTCAAGTTTCTTTTCTAATTCCGACACTCTCGTAATTACTTGGCAAGTGGTTGTCGCAAGCGTTTCTACTTCCCTCTTTTTCTCTTCGCAGGTATTAGCCTGCTTCGTCACTTTGGTATCTACTTCGGATACTAAAGCCTTTAAAGTTTCCACCTTCTGTTGATCCTCTTTTTTCACTAATTGAATTTGTTCCGTCACCTTATTCTCAATGATCGGAGCAACTGCTTCTCCTACACTTTTCTCGATTCTGCTAATTTCGGAATCAAAACGAGTATTTATGCTCGCAATTTCCGCCTGAACGCCTATCATTTCCTGTTTAAGATTACCGATTTCGGTATTAATTACAACAATATCTTCTTTGATTTTATCAACTTTTGTATTAACAACTCCAACATTGTTGTTAACAACATTAATAGCTTTGTTCTGATTGTCTAGCTTTCGTTCAATCTTTTCAGACTGAGCTTCTTGCTTGGCAGACAGAGCTATAATTTCTGCCGATTGACTCTTGATTTCATTAATCAAAACATTCAATAAATCAGTTAAATTCCCGGAGACTACCGGTTTTACTTCCGTAGCTGGTTCCTCTATACATGTTCCCCCGTATTCATCATCAAGGGGTACAGATTTGATTTTCGCTTCCGATTCCGAAACATTTTCTAAAGTTTGGAATTCCATTTCTGCTCTTTGTTGCGTTTCGGCGGTCGCATCTTTCATGCTAGCCGCCTGCCCCCGAACAATGGGTACCGCTGTGCGCGTTTCCCACTGTTCGACCGATTGTTCCGTATCCAAGTCTACCAAATTTTGGTAATTGTTGCCTTCACTCATTTTAATAATTTTCAATATAAATGCAAAATCTCAACTCTAATTAGGATTCCTCACACGAATATTCTCGCTGACGTATCGACCATTTCGTAACCAGTACTTTGTTACGAGATTTACACAATGCAAAATTCGTGTCCAGAACAACCTCAAATTTGAAGATTGTCCTGTCACGGTCGCCACGTGTAACCTCCCCCTCACTTACCGACCTTAATGACAGTGAAAAATGAAACCGCGTGTACCTAATGGGAGTTTTGGAAAAGCAATCGTCACCGAAGTTAACCTGTCGGTAAAGAGGGAGGAAAGGGTTACATCTAAATGAAAGGAAATGTGCTAATGAAACTGGTGGAAATTAATTTTGAAAAGGGGTAAAGTTAATAAGGAAAGTAAATGTGCAGCCGTTACGTTAACAATTAACTATCGGTAATTAGGTATTTGAGATTTGGGGAAATCACGGTCGCCAGTCCTAAGGACAATTACTATAGTAACTGAAAAAGAAAGATTATTACACATATAATTAGCACTAGAAGCGTGGCAACTGAAGGTTGACACGTGTAGTGTGAAAACTGAAAGTTTGTCAGAAGTAATAAATTTCGCTACACCCTGACTTAATTTAGCAAAAGAATTAATAAAACCGGAAAATCGAAAGTTAATTTAGTGACTGAAGTTAATAGTGAGCTTTCTTTCTGAAGCACATCGAAATTCAGTAAAATACAGTTAGTCTTGGACTACCTCAACAATCGTTTCAAAAGCTACTTGAATCTACGCAATTTAGAAATAAGAGATTTAACTTTGATCTTGAATTAAATGATTCTGAACAATTAACAATAGTAAAATTTAGTACGTACCAAGCTGAGCTGCAGTCACAGGTAAGCTAAAATACGGTAACAAAGCTCGCACTCTTAATTCGTGCTTGTGTAATCTGAATATTGTAGCCAGCTATTAATGCCATAATTGAACTTTGAAATTAAAGCAGTGAAAACGAGTTAGCTATATTACTTTAATGCTGGCGTTTGAGTGTCAACGACACTCGGGTTCATTTCGGAAAAGGAAGGGACTCTGCTTGGTAATGCAATTGGGACAATGAGCAACAGAAGTTCATGCTAAGTTGCTGTAGCTATAGTGACGAAAATGGTACAGTTTGAAAAGCTGAGGTCTGCCATACAGTTCTAAAACTTTACTTGCTTCTTTGAAGCCGTCGATCGAGGAGGTGGCGACAGTCACTCATTGTCGGCCGTCGCTGTTGCAGAAGCTGGATGTTGGCGCGCCTTCTTCTCGACACGGTCACCAGACGAAACGGGCTCTTGATGTGCGCCAGCTAATGCTTCCCGTCCGCGACACCATGTCAGAAACTATCATCGCAAGTCGAGCGCAATTACATGCTGCCAAACCCCGAAAGCGCGGCAACTCGAGGGAGCGTCACACAACACACCTGCTCCACTCGCTACTCCCGCCACACTCTCACTGCCCCGCCCGCGCTCCACGCGGCAGAGTTCACACTACCAAAGATCCTACACACTTTGATTCTTCACACGACCTATCGACGTAATCGTTCGATAGCAGTTTTCCCTAGGCAAGACCCAGCGTAAAAATACAAATAATATTTACGAAACAAACCAATAATACATCGACATAAATGCATAAATATACAAATAGTAAAACAATTACAATATACAAAGAGACACAAATGTCATATCTTGAGGTAACAAAACAAGGAAAAAAAATAATAGTACAATATATGGAAATTGGAGGATATGCATTTCCGGCGTTACATACTTTTGACAAAACTTGCAGTAAATTATTTCTTGTTGATTATGTAGGTTCATGATAAGATTGTTTCGGAAAATGGGCCATTTTCAAGCGTTCCTGCTGGCATTACATTGATGAGCCAAAACATTTAAACCACCTACTTGAAATCGTGTTGGTCCACCTCCGGAACGCATATCGTCAGTGATTCTGCTTGCCATGGAGTCGGAAAGTACAAAGAGTGTTCAAAAAGCTTTGCACAGTCAACTCTAATTTTATTTTTTGCAGGAGGCGAACGTGCTTGGAACATTTAGCTATAAGTTGGTATATAAAAGTATTTTAATTTAATTACAGGTGAGCCAAAATGGACCGTGAAGTAGATGCGAGGTTGCGACAACGGTCGGTGACGGAGTTCCTCTTCAAGACCGGCGATAATTCCCTGTCACATCGATTCACAGGAAGTTGCTCCCTGTTTATGGGGAGGACACAGTGGATCGTAGCAGTGTCCAGCGGTGGTTTGAGAGGTCTAAAGAAGGCAGTTTCTCGCTGCTGGACAATCCACGCTGTGGTAGACCATCGACGGCAGTGAATGACGTGAATAAGGAGTCCATTGATCAAATCATCCAAAATGACAGATGTGTGACGACAAAACAGCTTACTGAAATGATTCGTTTGCCATTGGGTGAAGTGTGGTAGCACTGATACAGTCACAGGGGTACAGAAAAATCTGTGCACATTGGGTGCCTAGATTACTGACAAGAGAAATAAAAACGATGAGGAAAAATGTGTGCGAGGGTCTCATGAAGACCTTTACTGAAGAATGGTTCCAGTGTTTTGACGGCGTCATTACCCAGGATGAAACACGGTGGTTTTTGTCCGAACCTGAGAGCAAAACCCAATCGATCAAATAGCGTCATCCCGGTTCCCCTCGCAAGAAGAAACCAAGACTTTCACGAACATCAGGCCGAAAGGGGATGGCCTCCTTCTGGGATCAGTGTGGTGTCATTTTCATTGACTTTTTGGAACCTGGCTCCACAGTTAACCGGGACCGTTACTGTTAGTCATTGGACAAGCTGCGACGTGCCGTCAAGACCCACCGGCCACAGCTTCAGGGTCAGCTCATCAGACTACACCATGACAATATCAAACCTCATACAGCCCATATGACGCAGGAGAAAATCAGGAAATTGGGTTGAAAAATTGTTCCTCATCCTCTTTACAATCCGGACTTGGCTCCGTCTGATTTTTACTCTTTGGTCGTCTGAAAGCCCACCTGCGCCGTTAAACATTTAATAGTGAGAAAGACCTTATTTCCTGTGTCAAGCGATGGTGTAAAAGTCAATCCCCAGAATTTTACCAAAGTGCATTTACATCATGGAAAGAACGTTGGGCCAGATGCGTCACAGCTGATGGAGGCCACAATGAGTGGGCTCAATGTATAGCTAAATGTTCCAAGTATGTTCACAAAAAAATTCGTTTTCCTCCTGCAAAAAAGTAATAAAAATTGAGACTGTGCAAAACTTTTTGAACACTCTTTGTACTTGTCAGGCTTCCAGAAGTTTGTAGCACCAAATGTCTAGGTGCAGGTCACACAATTCCCATAATTTACGGGCGGTTGGTTTCCCGGGGCGGAATTAGCTCCCAAGAGCCTCTCAGTTGGGTTTTATCGGATTCGGATAAGCCAAATTTGATGCATAATACATAAACGTGGGTTCTCTATCATTCTCTCCGAACCATTGCGGCACAATTCTAACCACGTGACAGAGACAGTTATCCTGCTGGAAGATGCCACCGCTATTGGGGGAAGACATCAAGGGTAAAGACTTACAGGTGGTCCCTAACAAAATCCACTAGTCCACCGCCGACATGGTACCTCCTATTACTACCGCAGGTCCCATGGAGGCCCACGTGAATGTCCCTCATAACATAATTCTGCTGCCATCGGCCTGCGTCACTGCGCGGTGCGAGTTTCGAGCAGCCGTTCTCCTAGATGACGGCATATCTAGACACGATCATCAACCTAGTTTAACAATAAACGGGATTCATGCGAACAGGCTACAGATTCCATTGATCCGTGGTCCAATGTCGATGATCCCGTACCCATTGTAATGAAATGAAATGTCGTGTGGCTAGGACCTCCCGTCGGGTAGACCGTTCGCCTGGTGCAAGTCTTTTGAGTTGACGCCAGGTCGGCGACTTGCGTGTCGATGGGGACGAGATGAGGATGATGGGGACAACACGACACCCAGTCCCTGAGCGGAGACAATCTCCGACCAGCGGAGAATCGAACCCTGGCCCCTTGGCATGACATTCCATCGCGCGGACCACTCAGCCACCGGGGCGGACACCCACTGCAATCATAACTGAAGATGTTGTTGGGTCAGCATAGTAACACGTAGAGGTCCGATGCTACAGAACACCAAGGTCAACTCTGTGTGCTGAACAGAGTGCTCCAAAACACTTCTGTCTGCGCCAGAACTTTTTCTCCGTCGTCGAATCTGCCACAGATCGCCCCCAACCCTGCTGCAGAGAGCGGCTATGTGGCATGGACGTCCAACTTCTTGTCGCCTACTCGTCGTTCCAGCATTCTTGAACCACTTCCCACGACAGAAGCATGTCAACAGTCGACCATCTTCGCCGTTTCCGAGATGCTCGCTCACAGGCACCAAGCCACAACAATCTGGCTTTTGTTCAAAGTCGCTTAAGTCAGCGGATTTCCGCATTTGCGCCACTTACCGTCGCTAGAATGATTACCCATTCGTCTGTGCTCCGCTCATACACTTCTTATACTATGCCACGTGCCCTCAACGCCACCAGGCAGCATACAACCTGGCGGTGGGCAGAAGTCATGATGTTTTGGTTCATAAGTGTACGTTTATGTATCGTTTTATGCTATACGTATGCAATATTACTGTGGGATTGTGTCTTGTACCGGTACCTACTTACGGATGGAGTGACGTACTTAAACCACCTTAGAACGTAAATTATTTTATGTACTACGTTGTTAACATAGGCCACGTATTTGCTATTGAAATTTAGTGTTATCTTTGACAGTTGATAAATGACAGATCGTTCCAATGACGCTTTATGTTAGCAAGTATATCATATCTTATGTAGTGAGAGGTAGTTTTTGCGACAGGTATTTTTTGCCACAAATATTGTGCATGACGTAGACGTGCGATCTCAATGTTTTCTACTTTTTTCTTTGATCGTGTTGTATGCATATCTTTTCTTTTTCTAGTACGGCAACAAAGTTTTACAAATAATTTTCATGTTTGAGATGCGATTGTTCGTTTGAGATGTCATTTGGATACCTGTTTGTGTGTATGAAAAATTTGAAGTTCTTCCAGAATGTTTATGGTTTGATCTTTTGGTACCCTCTGTAAAACTTTCAAAGCATTTTCGAGTGTGTTCACTTTTCAATTTTTATTTTTTAGATGTGGGTAAAAAAATGATTGGTTGTTTTCGCTATATCTCGTGTGTTCTTTAAATCTTATACTAAAACTTTGTCCTTTTTTTTTTACATTGGACAGAATATTCCGTCATCTTTTAGGTGTGCATCTGGGACAGGAATGTTTCTTCTTCCTATATTTCAGCTGACAACCAACGTATTGGATGTTAGTTGCTGACAGAACTGGAAACACGAGGCACAGCATTGTGGACAAACTGTGCTGTTCTGGATCCTCGCTTCAGGGCATTCCAATACAGTCTGTCCATTTTAATAAGTAACTGCATAAGTCGTAAGCACTGTGGATTTGCTAACTCCGTGCTTGCAATGTTTCATTTGTACATGCACAATGTTTTACCTGTGACATATGATGACGCTCTCGTCGCCGACATCCTTATCTCTGGTGTTATTGTTGTGCTCTTCAGTGCAGAGACTGGTTTGATGCAGCTCTCCATGCTACTCTATCCTGTGCAAGCTTCTTCATGTCCCAGTACCTACTGCACCCTACATCCTTCTGTATCTGTTTAGTGTATTCATCTCTTGGTCTCCCTCTGCGATTTTCTCCATTGGAGCATTGACAATCTCTTACAGTGGTACAAACGTAATAAAAAAACAAATGTAATTTGATTGTGTATTAATGTATTTATCTTCTGTATTATGTAGATTTAGGCTTTTTGCCTTGATCGAGTACAATGCTAAATGTTCTTTGACCATTACCTTGTCGTATCTGCTAAGGCAGTCCAAAACAGGTAACCAATACTAACATATGCCCTTAAGATTTAACTGTCAAAGAATGCAGACTCGAGAGTCTGCATTTTTATAGCGTCTACATTCTTTGACAGTTAAATCTTAAGGGCATATGTTAGTATTGGTTACCTGTTTTGGACTGCCTTAGCAGATATGACGTGGTAATGGTGTAAGAACTTTTAGCATTGTACTAGATAATGGTATAAAAGCTGAAATGTAGAGAGAAGATAAATACTGTAACACTCAATCAAATAATGGTTTATTCGTTCAAAAGATATTGTATGACTTTGGCTAAGCACCATCGAACATACAATAATAGTTGTGGTAATTACTGTTTAAATTATGAACAGTTTATTTACTTTTCTTCCGTTTGTCTCGTTTTCATTTGACTGTCCCTTTCATGTTCATACAGCCAATAACAGTAAATTCTCGGCGTTTCGTAGTCCAGCTCTATATCATCTGAAAAGGGTAACATTTTGTAGTATCATGGCTGAGTAATGTAGAGAAATGAAAAACTGAAACATGTCTAATTTTAAATTTGTCTGTGTTATATGGATGTTGTTTGAGGTCTGCGACTGTATCATAAGATAATGTGGAATAATTTATACTTTCACTTTTTACTAACATTTTAGCAGCACAATGCTGCCATCATCAGGTGCATTATACAGTTTCTTATACATCAGGTGATAGGTTATGTACATTAGCTGTGTGTGCCAGTGGTGTTAAGAATCGAAACATAAACCTGTGTGGAAGGATAAATCTGTTGCAGTGTGTACATTATGTGAATACCATGATTAGGTAACATATTAATACGTTTACTTACATTTCTGTTGGCGATTTCATTTTCTGGCACACAGATCACAGCAACAAGTAAATCACAACTTAGCATTTCCAGAAACATCTGTTGACATCTTTCCAAAGAGTTTTGAAATCTAAGATAAACTAGGTACAATTTCAAAGACTGTTAATATCTTTCCAGAGAGTTATAAAATATAAGCGTAACTACTTACAATTTCAAACACAGTAATACATACCTGTAGTGAAGATTAGGAGTAGATAAAAGTCCTCATCTTGACTACAGGGATATATTACTGTGTTTGAAATTGTAAGTAAGTAAGCTTAGATTTTATAAGTCTCTGGAAAGATGTTAACAGTCTTTGAAATTGTAACTAGTTAATCTGAGGTTTTAAAACTTTTTGGAAAGATGTAAAGAGATGTTTGAGAAAATTGTAAGTTGTGATTTACCTGTTACTGCGATCTGTGTGCCAGAAAATGAAATCGCCAGCAGAAATGAAAGTAAATACACACTGTAACAGATTTATCCATTCACACAGGTTTATTTTTCGATTCTTAAACTCACTGGCACACACAGCTATTGTACATAACCTATCACCTGATATACAAGTAAACATATAATGCACCTGATGATGGTAGCAGGACGCCGAAACGCATTGTGTTAATAAAATATTAGTAAAGGGTGACTGCAGCAGTATAAATTATTCCACATAATGAAATGCGTCTGTTTGTCAGAATATGACATTCACATATGCACGAAGGGCGTTCAGCAGGTAATTCAATACATTTTTACCTGAAAGCAAGTTCGTTTTATTCATGATTGCCAACACTGTACAGTTGTCCACTCTTCTCTCTACAAAACCCTATTTTTCAACATAATCTCTGTTCAATGCGACAATCTCACGCCATTTTACTGTGAGGCGCTGTGTGCCCACAAATTACCACTCTATGGGTTGACGTCGATTTTTGTATCCCCTGTGACGATGTTCGACGAAAATGAGTCACAGTCAGCCTCGTAACGTGCAAGGAATTCCGCACAGATGGTACTTAGTTACTCTTTCAGGTCTTTTGTTAGGGGGCGAAGACTCCAGCAGGCACACACCTTTCACTACCTCATCTCGTGGTCCAGTGTGTCAGCACTTCCAAAGGAGACGTCCAGTTACGTAGCGAGGTCTTCGATTGTGATCCGTGATCACCTCGAATGGGAGTGTCCGCACGTTCCAAAAATGCAAGAGGCACAGCTGTGTGCGACCGGTCGGCTCGCAGAAGATGGGACACGTTTGCACGAACTTTTTATGGTGATGACAGACACCTCACACAACGAGTCACACTGCTTTTGTTTACTGCCAGTCTCCATAGACATTCTGCACGGGCCTTTGAATATCTGCAAGGCTTCGATTTTCCTGACAAAAGGAACTCAGTGACAGCCCTGTGCTTGGAACGTACCTCCGTTACAGAAGCCATTTTGATGGCTACGTGTAATGGCCCTCCTGCATACGCATCTGAAGAGTTGGTATGATTGCGATCCTAGCAGCGAATAAACTTCATTTATTGTCTGGTCGCAAAAATCTATAAATAAATAAAAACCTTTTTGTTGGCAATTTGGCCATTCGCAACCACAAGGACGTACTGAATAGTAATATCTACGAATTTTTTATGTGACAGTTATTTAAACATTTAAAACAAAAAACGTCATTAACGTTCTACATTTTTGTACTTGATGTCTATACTTTTATTTCTCTAAATAGACACACTTTCGACGAATACGTTTCTTCCAGTAAGAACCGAGCAGGCCGTTGTGGTCGAATAGTTCAAGGCGCTTCACGCTGGAGCCACGTGACCTCTACAGTCTCAGGTTCGAATCCTGCCTCGGGAATGGATGTGTGTGATGTCCTTAGGTTGGTTAGGTTTAAGCAGTTGTAAGTTCTAGGGGACTGATGACCTCGATGTTAAGCCCCATAGTGCTCAGAGCCATTGAACCATTTAAGAGACGATAGGGGAAGCCGGGGCGATATGGAGGATGGTCGGTGACAGTGAACCCAAGACGTTGTATTATCGGATTGTTGCACTCGACTATGGTCTGGCACTGATGTGCTGAACGAGAGTGTGCTCCATTTGTCTATCAACTCTTCGTATTCAATACTCGATTACAGCAAGCTGTTTCTCACACACTGACGTAGTTACGTTACACACCCCGACGTTACACGCTACAGTTCGACAGTCTTTAGCGGCAAAGGGCTGCAGATATGTAGACATGATAGAAGAAGGTGTAGAGTGTTAAGTTTTGTTTGTTTAATACACTACTGGCCATTAAAATTGCTACACCAAGAAGAAAGGCAGATGATAAAGGGGTATTCATTGGACAAATGTATTATACTAGAACTGACAAGTGATTACATTTTCACGCAATTTGGGTGCATAGATCCTGAGAAATCAGTACCCAGAACAACCACGTCTGGCCGTAATAACGGCCCTTGGTACGCCTGGCCATTGAGTCAAACAGAGCTTGGATGGCGTCCACAGGTACAGCTGCCCATGCAGCTTCAACACGATACCGCAGTTCATCAAGAGTAGTGACTGGCGTATTGTGGCGAGGCAGTTGGTCGGCCACCATTGATCAGACGTTTTCAGTTGGTGAGAGATCTGGAGAATGTGCTGGCCAGGGCAGCGGTCGAACATTTTCTGTATCCAGAAAAGCCTGTACAGGACCTGCAAAATGCGGTCGTGCATTATCCTGCTGAAATGTAGGGTTTCGCAGGGATTGAATGAAGGGTAGAGCCACGGGTCGTAACACACCTCAAATGTTCAAAGTGCCGTCAATGCGAACAAGGGGTGACGGAGACGTTAACCAATGACACCCCATAGCATCACACCCTGTGATACGCCAGCATGGCGATGACGAATACACGCTTCCAATGTGCGTTCACCACGATGTCACCAAACACGGATGCGACCATCATGATGCTGTAAACAGGACCAGTATTCATCCGAAAAAATGACGTTTTGCCATTGTGCGCCCAGGTTCGTCGTTGAGTACACCATCACAGGCGCTCCTGTCAGTGATGCAGCGTCAAGGGTAACCGCAGCCATGGTCTCCGAGTTGATAGTCCATGCTGCTGGAAACGTCGTCGAACTGTTCGTGCAGATGGTTATTGTCTTGCAAACGTCCCCATCTTTTTGCTCAGGAATCGAGACGTGGCTGCACGATCCGTTACAGCCATGCTGCAAATAAGATGCCTGTCATCTCGACTGCTAGTGATACGAGGCCGTTGGGATCCAGCATGGCATTCCGTACTACTCTCCTGAACCCACCGATTCCATATTCTGCTAACAGTCATTGGAACTCGACCAACGCGAGCAGCAATGTCGCAATACCATAAACCGCAATTGCGATAGGCTAAAATCCGACCTTTATCAAAGTTGGAAATGTGATGGTACGAATTTCTCCTCCTTACGCGAGGCATCACAACAACGTTTCACCAGGCAACGCCGGTTAACTGGTGTTTAAGTATGAGAAATCGATTGGAAACTTTCCTCATGTCAGCACGTTGTAGGTGTCGCCACCGGCGCCCACCTTTTGTGAATGTTCTGAAAAGCTAATCATTTGCATATTACAGCATCTTCTTCCTGTCGGTTAAATTTCGCGTCTTTAGAGCGTCATCATCATGGTGTAGCAATTTCAATGGCCGGTAGTGTAGTTTCCCAAATTCGCTGGCATTGCTCTTCAGCACACCTTCCTACTTATGCATGGTGTTAGGAATATAAGTGCAGATATTTATATTTCTGACTGAAGAAAGCGTATTGAAAAATGTTTCATGTCTTCACTTTATTTGCACACTAAATAATTGTAGCTATTACAAGTAATATGTTTTTAAGTTGGTTAGTATCTTCAAGTGCGTGTGGCATGAACAAGGCATTACATTTATTTTCTCCTGTGCAGCATGTCAGGTATTGAAATGTGGATGCATAGATGCTATATGCATAGTCTATACTGACAGGCGTAGTCCACTTTGCAGTAGAGTTACGATCATGCAGAAAACATCAGGCAGTAAATTTTGTGACGTATTTGTGAGAAGGTCGTTAGGGAAAAAGAAACTAAAGTTGGTAATATGAAGGTACCTGTCAGTACATTATCTGTACCACCTGAAACAGACTGGATTAAATAACAGTCGTGAAAATTCAATTTCTATTCGTCTCTTCTTCATCTTCTTAGCACGTTCCCACTGCTCAGTGGGGTGGGTGTTGTTATATGGGTTTTGGCAGTGAATGTTTATGTAGTGTGTATTCTGAGGTCAGACATGCGAAGCAGCCCTACATTTAAATAGCTGAAAACCATGACCAGGCTGGAAGGCTCATGAGGTCATGTAATTGATCTACGAGGTGGATTCGACATGGGACAGGCTCACCTCCTCGAATCTCGGAAGCAGCTCGTTAACGTAATCAGCTACCTCAGCGAGCGAACTTTCACTCATAAAATCTAATGTTAATTATATCACTGGAAATAAAAATCGTTCATCTCGTTAAAATATTACTATAGGACTCCTGCTTGATTATGTTATTTTAATGTAAGGTATGATGAGCTTTCAGGTCAAAATTCAAATTACTTTTGAATTAGATAAATATTATTTGAAATAATTGCAGTTGTTTTCCTAATAATCTTTTTATATAATTCAGCATTAAAAACATACTATAGAGAGAAATCAAGGTTCCACGATAAAGGTGGGCTAAAAAGTGTTCTGTCTATCGAGAAGGCTAAGAAACGCAATTCCAGAGCAAAAGCTGAATATCATGCACAGATTTGTTATTTCATAATGAACGGCAGATCTCTTCAAGGAGAAGGTGAAGATTTCTTAATGGAGAAGGAAGAAAGTAACTACTCGATCAGTGGTAACCATTTGAAATCTCTGACAATTGTTAAATATTTAGGGTCAATACTGTGAAACGATCAGTAGTTGGGAGGGCGAATGAAAGGGTTCTATAGAAATGCGGTACAAGACACAAGTTTGACCAGTAATAGAATACCGCACCAGCAGTGGACGCAATGAATGAGGCACCCAAGTGTGGGCCGAACGAAGGAAACCTGGAAGGTGGCCTGGAGTGGGCTGATGCAGCCGGCAGCAAGCCTCCAGCTGGAAGGCACCAGCTCCACTCCTGCCAACATCAACAGTAGCCATGGGCTCTGGAACTGCAGCTAGTGAGGACGGCGTGTGGTTTTAGTTGAAGCTGGATGACACACCTAGTGTCGAGGTTTGTGATACAGTACATCCTGTTGTAGGCTGCAGCTGACAACAGATACTGCATGGATGGAGTAGACAATAGTTATGGCCATTCTACCCAGCTTTATTATAACAGAAAGTCACTTTTGGTCACGTAGGCCCCCAACAGGTCACCACAGCGACGGTCCGGTCAACACATCATGGTGTGTCGACAGAGATGCAGCCCTAGCAACAGGTGGTAGGACCTATTTTGTGGGGAGTGAGCTTCAGTCCTGGAATGCAAACTCTCGTCATGTTAGCTCAGCATTCTTCTAGCTCCTGTAGCGCTATATGGTATGCAACCCTCTGACACACCTGCACACAGGTTATGGACGCCGATTTGGAAAGTTAGCGGTGTAATACTGTGGAAGGATATGCACTTTACACAGGCAAATACAGCAAAATGCCGGAGGAATACGTTTTAATAGCTAATGACTATTCTCTCAGGTTGAAGATAGTAGTTCTTCCATACTAAGCATCACCTCTGACTGAAGTGAGGCACAACCATGCTAGAAGGAGACAGTTTAATGTTTGATTACGGACAGTAGTAGTTCTTTCAGAATGACTGATCTGGCTTAACATGTTATTGTGCAATATCACCACTAAAAGTAGAAACCGCAATACGGGTATTAAAAGGGGACAACTTGCGTTATTAATACTGTGTTGCTGGGCTACAACTTACACCAACATAATAAAATATAGTGAAGCGTCAGCGTAAGAGCCTTTGCGATATTCGCATCTAAACAGCAACACAGGTCTCAGCTAGATCATGACGCCTACTGGTGACCGAAACTTGAGGTAACACAGATCAGTGTTCAAGGTGATTAGGTTTTGTAGACAATAAAGTCATGAAAGAAGGTGCACAAAAACCATCTGGCCATGACTGGAGAACGATTTAGGCGTTGTGCATTTCAGTGGACCTATCCCAAGATCGTCTAATCGATTAAGGGAAATCACGGAAAAGTCTTTCTATATCTTCACGTGTGGTAACAACGGGAAACATCATCAGCTGCGTCAATTCCTGTGCCCCCGTTAACAGATATTACGTTTTCTTGTTGCATTGTGTCAGTGGCAAGTTGAAAGGAGTACTGTTGCATGTGTGTTGAGAGCAGATTCTAAGTCACAGAAAGCTACTTATTAAGCCTAGCGTTTCGACCTCTTCCTCCAAAATCAGAACAATGTGGCACTGAGACCGAAAGTCAAAAGACGTACTAAATTGTGATTCTACACTATGTGAGCAAACGTATCCGGACACCTGGCTGAAGATAACTTACAATTTCATGGGACCCTCCATCGGTAATGCGGGACTTCAGTATGGTGTTGGCACACCCTTAGGCTTGATGACAGCTTCCACTCTCGCAGGTATACGTTCAATCAGGTGCTGGAAGGTTTCTTGGGGAATGGCAGCCAATTCTTCAAGGAGTGCTGCACTGAGGAGAGGTATCGATGTCGGTCATTGAGGCCTGGCGTTCCAAAATAACCCAAAGGTGTTCTTTAGGATTCTGATCAAGACTCTGTGCAAGCCAGTCCATTACAGGGATGTTATTGTCGTGTAACCACTCCGCCACAAGCAGTGCATTGTGAACAGGTGTTCCATCGTGTTGAAAGTTGCAATCGCCATCCCCGAATTGTTCTTCAGCAGCGGGAAGCAATAAGGTGCTTAAAACATCAATGTAGGCCTGTGCTGTGATAGTGCCACGCGAAACAACTAGGGGTGCAAGCCCCCTCCGTGAAAAACACGACCGCACCATAACACCACCGCCTCCGAATTGGCACTTCACACGCTGGCACATAACGTTCACTGGGATTTCGTCATACCCGCACGCTGCCGTCGAATCACCACATTGTGCACCGTGATTCGTCACTCCACACAATGTTTTTCCACTGACCAGTCGTCCACAGTTTACTCTCCTTACACCAAGCGAGGCGTCGTTTGGCATTTACCGGCTTGATGTGTGGCTTATAAGCAGCCTCTCAACCATCAAATCCAAGTTTTCTCACCTCCACCCTGTCATAGTACTTGCAATGGATCCTGATGCAGTTTGGAATTCCTGCGTGACGGTCTGGATAGAAGTCTGCCTGTTACACATTACGACCCTCTTCAACTATCGGAGATGTCAGTCAACAGGTGAGGTCAGCCTTTAAGGGGCTCCGGAACGCCCTATACTTGCAATGTTAAAATAACGCTTATAAATTACATCTTTCCTCACAAAGTATTTGAGGTAGGAAGTTGAACTTTTACAGATTATTTGTTGGAATATGGGCTACAACTTAACACATGGATTTTACAAAATTTTGGTTCAGTTATTAAAGATGAATTTTTTTCAATTGCAATGAAAATTCACAACATTTCTTTGCAATTTTTTATTTATATATTCAAAAATATACAGTTTTTTGGAAAAAGGCTGTGTTAAATTATGCAGAAGGTACTGTGTAACATTTACTGAAAGTTTGAAACAAACATGTTTGGAAGATCCTTAGAAAACATGTAATTAGTATGAGAAAATAAAAGTTTTGGGAATCGAGCGACAAAGATTGGATTAATTTTTTAGTGCATTCCAGGTCCATAGGATGGATTATCTTCACCCTCTGCAAACTCCTCCTCCAGCTTCCTCTTGTTCCTCCTCCTGTTTACTCTTGCTTGTATTTCTAGACTCTTTACAGCCCTGTCTGCAGCCCGAAGGCGTTCCTTGTCTAAAGCAAGCATAGCTCGTTGTTGTGTTCGTAGATTTTGCTACCATTTTCTTCAGTTGCAGTTACTGCAACACTGTTCCAAAAGGTGGTCATGTATGAACACTTATCAGATTTCAGTTGTATTTCACTAGCAAGTCCTACGTGCTTTATTATGGAGAGTTCCAGACCAACTTCACTACAATGAATACATCTTACACAGTTTGAAAAAATTCCTTTGAGAACCGACATATCAAATATTTCATTCACATCCGATTCGCCCATAAAACATTCATAGTTTTCACTCATTGAACCAAGCTTCTTCTGTGAAGTATTTTCTTTCCCACTTTGACTGCTATGGGCAGGTGTACTTGAGAGGTTAGGTTCACTCACTTGGTTATCGTCTTTATTGTTTACAGTAATAACACATACCTTTGGCTTTACAACATTTCTCCTTTTCTTAAAAGCCTTCAGAGGATTTCTAATAACTTTACTTTTACTCATTATTATACTTCAACAAAACAGAGACTCAAGAAACAGAATTAATTACAAATATTTTCGAGAAAACGACAGAGTAAATAAACATGAAACAATCGATAATCACACCAGTGATATATATTGAACCATCACAGGTTAGCCACAACACATACTTTATCTCACATCACTAAAATGTACCTGATGAACACGGACGTTAATAATAACACCATTTGACAGCAGTTTAACAGCGCCACAGTGGGTCACGCCCATGTAGAACACATTTCAAAAGAAATTTAAAAATAGTTGTAGTCTTCGGAATTGAATAAATTATATATCTACTAAAAGGTAATAGTCTGCAGATTCAGAAAACGCAAAAAAGTAAAAATTGAACTTTTCATGATTATGAGCCTTTCCGTAGCCCCTTAGGCCTTTGTTCTGTCCCCGTCCCTCACGTTTCGACTTCAGTATCACATCCGAAACAGTGGACCTAGGGATGTTTAGGAGTGTCGAAATCTCGCGTACAGATAAGACGCAAGGGACACCCAATCACCTGGCGACATTCGAAGTTAGTGAGTTCCGCAAAGGGTCCCATTCTGCTCTCTCACAATGTCTAATGGCCACTGAGGTCGCTCAAATGGAGTACCTGGCAGTAGGTTTCAGCACAATGCACTAAACATGAAAAACGTATGTTTTTGCGGGTGTCCGGATACTTTTGGTCACATATTTTTGTGGAAAGTCTTCTTACAATTGGCTGGCATGATACTAGAGGTACATCTACATCTACATTTATACTCCGCAAGCCACCCAACGGTGTGTGGCGGAGGGCACTTTACGTGCCACTGTCATTAGCTCCCTTTCCTGTTCCAGTCGCGTATGGTTCGCGAGAAGAACGACTGTCTGACAGCCTCCGTGCGCGCTCTAATATCTCTAATTTTACATTCGTGATCTCCTCGGGAGGTATAAGTAGGGGGAAGCAATATATTCGATATCTCATCCAGAAACGCACCCTCTCGAAACCTGGCGAGCAAGCTACACCGCGATGCAGAGCACCTCTCTTGCAGAGTCTGCCACTTGAGTTTGCTAAACATCTCCGTAACGCTATCACGGTTACCAAATAACCCTGTGACGAAACGCGCCGCTCTTCTGTGGCACTTCTCTATCTCCTCCGTCAACCCGATCTGGTACGGATCCCATACTGATGAGCAATACTCAAGTATAGGTCGAATGAGTGTTTTGTAAGCCACTTCCTTTGTTGATGGACTACATTTTCTGAGGACTCTCCCAATGAATCTCAACCTGGTACCCGCTTTACCAACAATTAATTTTATATGATCGTTCCACTTCAAATCGTTCCGCACGCATACTCCCAGATATTTTACAGAAGTAACTGCTACCAGTGTTTGTTCCGCTATCATATAATCATACAATAAAGGATCCTTCTTTCTATGTATTCGCAATATATTACATTTGTCTATGTTAAGGGTCAGTTGCCACTCCCTGCACCAAGTGCCTATCCGCTGCAGATATTCCTACATTTCACTACAATTTTCTAATGCTGCAACTTCTCTGTATACTACAGCATCATCCGCGAAAAGCCGCATGGGACTTCCGACACTATCTACTAGGTCATTTATATATATTGTGAAAAGCAATGGTCCCATAACACTCCCCTGTGGCACGCCAGAGGTTACTTTAACGTCTGTAGACGTCTCTCCATTGATAACAACATGCTGTGTTCTGTTTGCTGAGAACTCTTCAATCCAGCCACACAGCTGGTCTAATATTCCGTAGGCTCTTACTTTGTTTATCAGGCGACAGTGCGGAACTGTATCGAACACCTTCCGGAAGTCAAGGAAAATAGCATCTACCTGGGAGCCTGTATCTAATACTTTCTGGGTCTCATGAACAAATAAAGCGAGTTGGGTCTCACACGATCGCTGTTTCCGGAATCCATGTTGATTCCTACATAGTAGATTCTGGGTTTCCAAAAACGACATGATACTCGAGCGAAAAACATGTTCTAAAATTCTACAACAGATCGACGTCAGAGATATAGGTCTATAGTTTTGCGCATCTGCTGGACGACCCTTCTTGAAGACTGAGACTACCTGTGCTCTTTTCCAATCATTTGGAACCTTCCGTTCCTCTAGAGGCTTGCGGTACACGGCTGTTAGAAGGGGGGCAAGTTCTTTCGCGTACTCTGTGTAGAATCGAATTGGTATCCCGTCAGGTCCAGTGGACTTTCCTCTGTTGAGTGATTCCAGTTGCTTTTCTATTCCTTGGACACTTATTTCGATGTCAGCCATTTTTTCGTTTGTGCGAGGATTTAGAGAAGGAACTGCAGTGCTGTCTTCCTCTGTGAAACAGCTTTGGAGAAAGGTGTTTGGTATTTCAGCTTTACGCGTGTCCTCCTCTGTTTCAATGCCATCATCACCCCGGAGTGTCTGTTTCGAGCCACTTACTGATTTAACGTAAGACCACAACTTCCTAGGATTTTCTGTCAAGTCGGTACATAGAATTTTACTTTCGAATTCACTGAACGCTTCACGCATAGCCCTCCTTACGCTAACTTTCACATCGTTTAGATTCTATTTGTCTGAGAGGTTTTGGCTGCATTTGAACTTAGAGTGAAGCTCTCTTTGCTTTCGCAGTAGTTTCCTAACTTTGTTGTTGTACCACGGTGGGTTTTTCCCGTCCCTCACAGTTTTACTCGGCACGTACCTGTCTAAAACGCATTTTACGATTGCCTTGAACTTTTTCCATAAACACTCAACATTGTCAGTGTCGGAACAGAAATTTTCGTTTTGATCTGTTAGGGAGTCTGAAATCTGCCTTCTACCACTCTTGCTAAACAGATAAACCTTCCTCCCTTTTTTTATATTCCTACTAACTTCCATATTCAGGTAACTGTTCCGTTCCACATGGTGTCTCAGGGATAACAGGGTATTCTTGTTGCTCCTTCGCGGGCTATTCACCGACGAAAAGTTGGGCTTCCGCAATAAGCAACAATTACCCACCCACCTCCCTTTTCTCATTCACGAATGTGAAGGGTGTGAGGTCTTGCATGGAAGTATAATTACTTTGTCAATTGTCAATTATATCCAATAATCTCTCTTCCATGCTGAAGGTCATCAATATGCTCTTCTAACGCTTTGCTGCCCAGCAATGTAAATTATGTGGTGTGGCGACAGCTGCTGTTTATGTAAATTTCTAATTGCATTTTAATGGGGCGCAACTCGTCAGTATTCGACACTCTGTAATTTCGGCTTGCTTGTCTACCAACCCTGTGCTCCAGAGCATACCACAGTTACACGGTCCAGTAACCTTATAGCAACAAAAATTTACTCGTCAAACAATTACGAAGCAAAAGAAGGACAGTACGTTAGGCAGATTTTCACAGAAAATTAAATCCCTGATTTGTCCGCGGGAAACTGCTCATCGAATGATAATGAATTCAGTGTATTAAAAGACAGCGGCCAACTGTTGTGATATATTTATTATCTTTTAATAACGTACAGGAACTGAAGTGTAAAAAATATATAAAACTTAGAATGTTCTCCATTTTTGTGAATTCATGATATTTTTGTTTGATTCATTATAATAATATGTTTAATTTTACGTTACTACTTTGAACTTCGAAAATATTGAAATTAAGGTACCTCAATTGGTGGCTTGTATTTTTTAGAAGTTTTCTTTGGCCTCAGTTGTCACCTGAAAACTGTGGTTATGTCATTTTCTAGAGAATCATATTTAATGTATACAAATGACCACTCGTTATTTTGAATAATATTTTTTTGTTAATGCCTTTATGTAAATTTTGATCTAAAGTTTGCCGGCCGCTGTGACCGAGCGGTTCTAGGCGCTTCAGTCCGAAACCGTGCGACTGCTGCGGTCGCAGGTTCGAATCCTGCCTCGGGCATGGATGTGTGTGATGTCCTTAGGTTAGTTAGGTTTAAGTAGTTCTAAGTTCTAGGGGACTGATGACCTCAGGTGTTAAGTCCCATAGTGCTCAGAGCTATTTGAACCATTTGATCTAAAGTTCGTAGGAATCAGATATGAACATTGGAAGCTGCCAAATAAATATGCCAGGTGCGGTGTGATAGCTTTGTCTTTAGACTTCGCGCTCTCTGAGTAAACTGCCAAAGATCAGGACCCGAGGAAGACATGTCGGCGGTCAGAAACTTATCAGCCACTCTTTCAGAAGCTGTTTGAACACGCAATTGAGGAAAAACATTTACTTTCATTGACGTTTTGCGTTAATTACCACCGCTGTAAGAAAACTATGATGACAAAACTGCCACAGTGCATGTGATCTCTGTTATCAATACTCTCAAAAGCTACACTATGTTTTCAAAAGTATCTGGACACCACGAAAACATGTTTAGCTGCACTGAGCTACAATCTACGCCCAGGTACTCCATATCAGCGACCTCAGTAGTCATTATACATCGTAAGAGAGCAGAATAGGGCAATTTGCGGAACTCACGTTCTTCGAACGTGGTCAGTTAATTGGGTGTCACTTGTGTCATAGGTCTGCACGCGAGATTTCCAAACTCCTAAACATCCCTAGGTCCACTGTTTGCGGTGTGATAGTGAAGTCGAGACGTGAAGGGACTCGTACAGTTCAAAAGCCTACAGGTCGACCTCACCGGTTAACTGACGCCTCCGATAGTTGAAGAGCGTCGTAATGTGTGATAGGCAGATATCTATCCAGACCATCACACAGGAATTCCAAACTACATCATGACCCACTGCAACTGCTATGACAGGGAGGAGGTTAGAAAACTTGGATTTCGTGGTCGAGCGGCTGCTCATAAGCTACACATCACGTCGATAAATTCCAACGCCTCACTTAGGGTAAGGAGAGTAAACATTGGACGATTAATCAGTGGAAAAACGTTGTGTGGAGTGAGGAGTCACGGTACACAATGTGGTGATCCGATGGCAGGGTGTGGCTATGGCGAATGCCCGGTGAACGTCATCTGCCAGCGTGTATAGTGTCAACAGTAAAATTCGGAAGCGTGGCGTTCTGATGTGCTCGTGTTTTGCATGGAGAAGGCTTGCACCTCTTGTTGTTTTGCGTGGCACTATCACAGCACAGGCCAACATTGATGTCTTAAGCACCTTATTGCTTCCCACTGTTGAAGAACAATTCGGGGAAGGCGATTGCATCTTTCAGCACAATCGAGCACCTGTTCGTAATGTACGGCCTGTGGCGGAGTGGTCACACGACAATAACATCCCTGTAATGGACTGCCCTGCACAGAATTCTCACATGAATCTAATAGAACATCTTTGGGATGTTTTGGAAGGCCGTCGTCTTGCCAGGCCCGACCGACCGACATCAATACCTCTCCTCAGTGCAGCATTCGGTGAAGAATGGGCTGCCATTCGCCAAGAAACATTCCAGCACCTGATTGCGAGAGTGAATGCTGTCATCAAGGTTATGGTTGGGCCAACACCATATTCAATTCCAGCATTACCGATGGAGGGTGCCGCGAACTTGTAAGTCATTTTCAGCTAGGTGTCCGGCTACTTTCGATCACATAGTGTATGTAACTAACATCTTATAATTTACTGTAAATTATTTAGGTTTCAGGTAGGAGGCGTGATAAGGGGAAATGTGTCGACGATATTACGTTATACTACAACAGTTGCTAGGTTCTAAATTCAAGTAAATGACGGTCGACTAACCAGCTATTATCATTCTCAAGTTCGATTCTAAGTTCACTGCCACAAAAAGATAGTAAGCCGTTTTAGAGTTTTCCTGTAAGGTGCATTGTTGCAACGATGTAGTGGAGTACATGAAATGATTACATTTACAGATCATTAGCGCAATCGGTTTTGAGGTATACATATCGAACCACTCTGAAACAGTCATATTGGTACATGATGTAGCCTCCAGGGGCGGCAATACAGTCACTGAATCTGGCATCCAGTTAATCGTACAGATGGCGAACACTGTCCTGGGATGCGTTATGCCATAACTGCTTGACGTGGTCACGTAGCCCTGCAAGAGTTGTTGCTTGATGAGTTCCACGAGTCACATCTTGTCACGTCATATCTCACACGTACTCGATTGGAGCTTCAAAAAAGGGTCAAAAAATGGCTCAAATGGCTCTGAGCACCATGGGAATTAACTTCTGAGGTCATCAGTCCCCTAGAACTTAGAACTAGTTAAACCTAACTAACCTAAGGACATCACACACATCCATGCCCGAGGCAGGATTCGAACCTGCGAACGTAGCGATCTCACGGTTGCAGAATGTAGCGCCTAGAACGAAAAAAGGGTGAAATGGCTCAGATGGGTCTAAGCAGTATTGAACTTAACATCTGAGGTCGTCAACCCCCTAGACTTAGAACTACTTGTACCTAACTAGCCTGTCCTACTCACATCCATGCCCGAGCCAGGATTCGAACCTGCAACCTCAGGAGCAGCACGGTTCCGGACTGAAGCACCTAGAACCACTCGGCCTCGTCAGCCGGCCCGGTTGAAGCCAAGTAAGTGATATCGTGCTGGCCAGGGAAGCTGCTGTTCGTCTTGCACATCATGTTCGGGCTCATGGGCTGTGTGTTAAAGCAACACATCGCATTCCCGTTGGAAGAATGGCAAAATAAGGGGTTTTACAAAATTCTGCACCTACCGAGCGCTGGTTAGCGCCCCCTCCAGAAACACCAAAGGTGAACGAGAGTTGTACCTTATCGACATCCGTTGTACCTTTTCGACACCCGACCATAAGTCCTGGGATTAGGCCAGTGTGTCTTGGGCGAATGCACTCTACGAGACAGCGCTCATCAGATCTACATCGTACGCACAAATGACCTTCACTTGCGTGCATTCACGATCTGCTTTCATCGCTGAAGACCACGGAACGCCATTCGATCTTCTTACTGATCTTCGGACGGCACCGGTCGAGCTATGCACATCGATGCCGTAGTTCCACTGCAGGTAACCGGTTCCTACGAGTACGTTTTGACACGTCTAAGCTCACAAACCCTCTTATTGTGCTATGGTAGCTGTACGATCTGCCACTGCTACCCTTACAATACGACGATCCTGATGGTTGTGGGCGGCCAGAACCTCGTCTATAGGTGTGTGGCCAGCATCGTTGCACAACTGACGTAGCACATCGGACTTGAGCCGCGTGGGATTAGCCGAGCGGTCTAAGGCGCTGCAGTCATGGACTGTGCGGCTGGTCCCGGCGGAGGTTCGAGTCCTCCCCCGGGCATGGACGTGTGTGTTTGTCCTTAGGATAATTTAGGTTAAGTAATGTGTAAGCTTAGGGACTGATGACCTTAGCAGTTAAGTCCCATAAGATTTCACACACACATCCAACTTGAATGGCAATTCTCCGAAAGGAGCATACCACTTCTCGGAAGGCCACAACTTGACTTCTTTCAAAACCACTCAGTTGGCTGCAGAAAGCGTGAGTGCGTCTACATGGCATGGGTGCCTTCTTGCTTCACACGTTTGCACCATAATGAGCCTTCTGGCTTTTTAGTGTGTATGTGTTAGTGTGTGTGTGTCTGGTGGTTCCAAAGTGCTACCATCCATGTGGCTGGGCTTCTGGGCTGTGAAGGTAAATGGCTCGAGTTTATTAGTCATAAGCCGTGTCTTGGGCGCTTGGTCCGTAGACCCTACTGAGGTGGTGGTTTATTTATTTTAACTTTCTATTTTCATTGTGGAGGTCCTGGATCCTGGCCCAACGTGGTGCACGGAGTGTGGCCCAAAAGTACCGATTCTGGACTGTCTGAAGGAGGCCTAAGGATGAGAGACAAGCTGTGTCCCACGACGAGCAGCCGTAAAGAAGCCCTATTGAAGGGTAGACGCAGCTCTACATCTACATCTGCATGAATACTCTTCAAATCACATTTAAGTACCTGGCAGAGGGTTCGTCGAACTACCTTCACAAGTCTCTATTATTTCAATCTCGTATAGCGCGCGGAAAGGATGAACACCTATATCTTTCCGCACGAGCTTTGATTTCCCTTATTTTATCGTGGTGATCGTTCCTCCCTATATAGGTCGGTGTCAACAAAATATTTTCGCATTCGGAGGAGTAAGTTGGTGATTGGAATTGCATGAGAAGATTCCGTCGAAACGAAAAACGCCTTTCTTTTAATGATTTCCAGCCGAAATCCTGCATCATTTCTGTGACACTCTCTCCCATATTTCGCGATAATACAAAACGTGCTGTCTTTCTTTGAACTTTGTCGATGTATTCCGTCAGTCCTGTCTGGTACGGATTCCACACCGCGCAGCAGTATTCTAAAAGAGGACGGACAAGCGTAGTGTAGGCAGTCTCCTTAGTAGGTCTGCAAATAAAACGCAGCCTTTGGTTAGCCTACCCCACAACATTTTTTATGTGTTATTTCCAATTTAAGTTGTTCGTAATTGTAATACCTAGGTATTTAGTTGAATTTACGGCTTTTAGATTAGACTGATTTATCGTGTAACCTAAGTTTAACGAGTTCCTTTTAACACTCATGTGGATGACCTCACACTTTTCGTTATTTAGGGTCAACTTCCACTTTTTGCACCATTCAGATATTTTTTCTAAATCGTTTTGCAGTTTGTTTTGATCTTCAGATGACTTTATTAGTCGATAAACGACAGCGTCATCTGAAAACCACTGGAGACGGCTGCTCAGATTGTCTCCCAAATCGTTTATATAGATAAGGAACAGCAAAGGGCCTATATCACTACCTTGGGGAACGCCTGAAATCACTTCTGTTTCACCCGATGACTTTCCGTCAATTACTCTGACAGGAAATCGCAAATCCAGTCACATAACTGAGACGATATTCCATAAGCACGCAATTTCACTATGAGCCGCTAGTGTGGTTCAGTGTCAAAAGCCTTCTGGAAATCCAGGAATACGGAATCGATCTGAAATCCCTTGTCAATGGCACTCAGCACTTCATGCGAATAAAGAGCTAGTTGTGTTTCACAGGAACGATGTTTTCTAAAACCATGCTGACTGTGTGTTGATAGACCGTTTTCTTTGAGGTAATTCATAATGTTCGAACACAATACATGTTCTAAAATCCTGCTGCATATCGACGTTAACGATATGGGCCTGTAATTTAGTGGATTACTTCTACTAACTTTCTTGAATATTGGTGTGACCTGTGCAACTTTCCAGTCTTTGGGTAAAGATCTTTCGTCGAGCGAACGGTTGTATATGATTGTTAAGTATGGAGCTAATGCATCAGCAAACTCGGAAAGGAACCTAATTGGTATACAGTCTAGACCAGAAGACTTGCTGTTATTGAGTGATTTAAGTTGCTTCACTGCTCCGAGAATATTTACTTCTACGTTACTTATGTTGGCAACTGTTCTTGATTCGAATTCTGGAATATTTACTTCGTCTTCTTTTGTGAAGGCATTTCGGAAGGCTGTGTTTAGTAGCTCTGCTTTGGCAGCACTGTCTTCGATAGTTTCGCGCATAGAAGGCATTGGTTGTTTCTTGTCGCTAACATATTTCACATACGACCAGAATCTCTTTGGATTTTCTGCCAGGTTTCGAAACAAAGTGTCGTTGTGGAAACTGTTCTAAGCATCTCGCATTGAACTCCGCGCCAAATTCGGAGCTTTTGTAAAGGATCACCAATGTTGGGGATTTTACGTCTGTTTGGATTTGGCATGTTTGTTTCGTTGTTTCTGTTACAGTGTTCTAAGCCGTTTTGTGTACCAAGGAGGATCATCTCCGTCGTTTGTTAATTTATTTGGTATAAATCTCTCGATTGCTGCCTATACTATTTCCTTGAATTTAAGCCCCATCAGGTCTACACTTATATTATTAATTTGGAATAAGTGTAGATTGTCTCTCAGGAAAGCGCCAATTGAATTTTTATCTGCTTATTTGAATAGGTATATTTTTCGCTTATTTTTCGAGGATTTGGGGACTACAATATTCAATCTCGCTACGACAACCCTGTGTTCACTAATCGGTTTTGATGTTCTTTATTAACTCATGATTAGTTGTTGCTAACAGGTCAAGTGTGTTTTCACAACCGTTTACTATTCGCGTGGGTTCATGAACTAATTGCTCGAAATAATTTTCAGAGAATGCGTTTAGCACAATATCGGATGATATTTTATGCGTACCCCCGGAATTAAACATGTATTTTCGCCAACATATCGAGGGTAAATTAAAGTCACCACCAACTATTATCGTATGAGTGGGGTACGTGTTCTGGTGGTTATGATACTACGCTAACTATTGGCGGGAGACGTTGAAATCATTATCAGAATGGCTCTGAGCACTATGGGACTTAACTGCTGAGGTCATCAGTCCCCTAGAACTTAGAACTACTTAAACCTAACTAACCTAAGGACATCACACACATCCACGCCCGAGGCAGGATTCGAACCTGCGACCGTAGCGGTCGCGCGGTTCCAGACTGTAGCGCCTAGAGCCGCTCGGCCACTCCGGCCGGCGAAATCATTATCAGTGCGTCTATACGCCGTCATCGGATCAAAACTGACGCCTTCTTTCCAGATGATTCCAACATATTTCTTTCCAACAGTGTATTTTCTTGTGTGTGGTTTCTACTAGTTTCGTTGCACTCCCATTAATCTCGTTCAGTGGACATTCACTGCTATCTCAGTCTAGCATTTTTTTGCTTTCACATGTATTATACCAGCATGTACCTACCTCTGTAGGATCTGACATCACCTCTTCCCTTTGTTTCCGTTGCAGGTACTATCTGACATCAGACCACTCTGACGCAGTTCTATTGTCTAGCTGTAGTCTGTAGCACCGAGTTCATCATTAAGGTGTGAGTACAATAATTTACTATCTACACTACCTGAACCGTATGAAGACGCACTTGTTGTTATGACTAAGGAGCAAGACATTGATAACAACTGACACAAAACCTTATTATTAAAATCTTATGTATGCTTCACAATTTAAAACGGCGATTGTTTTAGTCTGGTGGAGAAGTGCTTACAAAAGGACCGCGTCTAGTCCTCATCAAAGATTTCATGGAAATTTATAGTGTATGGAGGGCTTGGCCAGAAATGATAGTGACAGATGTGGGAACTCCATATGGCCAAGCGTTTAGAGAAAATAACAGTTTTGGTGCAAGCCGAGCGAGGCATGATCCACTTATGTAGCGTCTGTCGCAGTGGAAAGGATGCAGATAAGTGATTCGAGGGTCGTGGCTTAGAGTCTTTATTCATTACTTTTCAGTTGTTACGTTACTTACAATGCAAATATGCTGAAATAATGCTCAATATACTGCACTCATATCTATTAATATTTTTATAAAAGGCATGAAAACGAAATTTCAACGAAAATTCGGGATTGTTAATATATTTCCAGGAAGCGATTGTAAGGCGTACACGAGAGTTTCGTGTATAAAATCACATACTTTTACTATTTTGCAGTTGATGATTTTCACGTGCTGCAGTGATGTTCATTGTAAAAAGATGGGCAAAAAATAACTTTCTTAGCACCTTGTACGCGTCATAAACGTCGCATTTTTACAGTTACTTGGTGGTTTTAAAGTTCTTTAGAAAAACAAACTTGTTTTACATTTATGAAAGGTTCTCTCTCATCGTACAATGTGTCAGCGAACCAATCAAAACGTATCATTTCACCAAATATTTGCAGTGGAACGTATTTTGATGCATTCTTCTCTCGGTGTAATTTATTTTTTCCTCTCTACTTGATAAGAGCAGTTTGGAAGGTTTTTTGCCAAATTTCTTACCAACGATAAAAATAGACAGCGCGATGTTACACAAGCAAGTGCATTTAGCGGGGAGTCACTTTAGAGCTGCATGATAGCAATCCTTATTCATCTTAAAAGAGCTCGTCATATAAATGTAGGTTTTTTTGTTCTCCCAACGAATTACTTAACAGAAGAAAATTGTTGTCCTACACGTAAGGCTTCATCATATGAGATAAATTTTTTTTTGTATGTTTGTTGTACGCTTCCCAGATTTTGATGAAGTAATGATAACAACCCCATATTTTGCTACGTGCTCATCCACCAAGTCTTCCTTTCCCTTTTATTTTGAAGTCTTTTATGAAAATATTAAGAAGTGCGAAATACTGATCATTATTTCAGGTAATTTTTATTGTAAGTAACGTAAAGATTAGAAATATAAAAATTAAAAAAAAACTTTCCACATACGGCCTTGATACCATAATCCTTCGATTGTGTGTTCTTTCCGCTACGCTAACAACTGCCCGCGACCTTAATTGACACAAAAGCTTCTGGCCTCGCTCGACCCTCGCCAAAAATGATATTTTTTCTAAATGCTTGGCCATCTGGCGCTCCCGCTTCTTGCACCTTCATTTCTGGCCGTAAATTTGGATGAAATTTTTGATAACTGATAGGCGCTCTCGCCTTCTTATATGAAATGTGGTACAAACGGTTTTATTGCGCTATAGCCTACTCTTCACTAATAACCACATCCCAAAATGTTCAGTGATGTCTTTTGTTTCCTGACTGGTGCTAACACATTTTTCTTGCTTCCTGAGTCGACCGGTGTGGCAGAGCGGTTCTGGACGCTACAGTCTGGAACCGCGCGACCGCTACGGTCACAGGTTCGAATCCTGCCTCGGGCATGGATGTGTGTGATGTCCTTAGGTTGGTTAGGTTTAAGTAGTTCTAAGTTCTAGGGGACTGATGACCTCCGAAGTTAAGTCCCATAGTGCTCAGGGCCATTTGAACCATTTTTTTGCTTCCTGATGCTGCCTTTCTGCAGTATGGTGAAGGACGAAGCATAAAAACATTGTGAACTCTATCAATTGCTCAGTTTACGTTTTTTGTAGACTATCCTGCAATCATGTGATTTACAAATTCAGGGGGTGCATGTTTGTTTATTATTTATTGTTTCCCAATCACCGACTTAGAGGCAGGCATGAGACGCTGCTTTTGATTCTTCGAACCGAAATAAGGAAAATCATAAATTTATAAGAGACAAAGAAGATCAAATTATAGGTGTCTCAGTTTCTTTTCCAGCAACAATCTAGGCTCTTACAACTCCAGCAGCACGTTTGTGCACACGGGGGTAAGTGCACAGTTGCAACTGTGTCCTACCACAGCAAAATTGCTGTGGTCAGTGAAGTGGCATTGCTCACGCCAGGCTGGCATCTTTCGAGCAGGTTTGTTTATCAGATGCCTGGTGCTAAACTGAGGACTCTTCATAGCGTAAAAATTTGGAAATTTGTGGTGAGGACTATGGGACCAAACTGGTTAGGTCATCGGTCCCTAGGCTTACGCACTACTTAAACTAACTTATTCTAAGGACAACACACACACCCATGCCAGAGGGAGGTCTCGAACCTCCGATGGGGGGAGCCGCGTGAACCGTGACAAGACGCCCCAGACCGCACGGTTACCCCGCACGGCCCGGAGTGTAAGACGACGACATGTTGGAAGTGGCTTCAATTCGCCAGCACCAGTTCGAAACATGGAACGACCAGGTACAGCTGGCGGCTTGTAGACCAGAAGCTTCACCATGCTGATGACGCTGCTTGGTGAGGTTGAAGCTCCTCTGTCCCACATTGGACTATTGGCTGCCTTGGAGACTGTCACGGCATCGACTGTCGTCAGAGGTATAGGAACAAGTTGAAGTGCCGCTAATGGCTGAGCGGCGAGTAGGCCTACTTATAGTCGCCCACGCTGCGACGGGAGCCCACTCCTTGTCACGTAGGTGGTTGGGGGAGCACGGCACTGTGCTTCATCATGAGTAACCGCAGACCTCCGCTACAGCAGACTGCTGAGTTGTTAAATTCTCTCCCAGCAGTATCTTGGCACCCAGCGGCAGGATTCTACAAGTGTGTCAAGTGCACGTCTCTTACCATATACGGCCTGCAGCTGATGCTGCAACATTTTTGCTACGACACACAGGTTGTATGCAGTTTGCCCCAACCATTTATCTTTTCTACTGCAAACTGCACGTTACTCATATGATACTGCACGGTGTTCAGCCTTATTTGTCACTTATGGCTGGTGTTCACGCATTTTCCTTTTTTCCTGACAGTACCTTTCTACAATCTTCTTAAGCATGAAGCATAGCCACACCGTGGACGCTGTTGATTCGTCTGTTTCCAGAATTGATAGACTTTAATTTGTAGACTTCAATGTGGGAGTGCAACGTGTGAGGTAACGAGCATTCGCTCTCATTTAAGTATATGCCCGAAAGAGTCAGCCTCCAGGAATTGTGAAACGAACCCTGTCGTTCAAGACCGGATGCCACAAAAGGCGCAGATTCACTACGAGTTGGGGAAAGTCAAAGGCGTCTATTGAGGCCTAAGTGCTGTAGTTTCCGAGTGAGACAGATGAGAACCTACGTGACAGGGAAACCCTGTAGAAGACTTTTGTGGCCGAGGAGACGTAGCAGTGTCAAATATGGCGGACTTAAGATCGGCCATTTATGAAAGTATTTAATTCTAAAGTAATTCTGGGAATCAAGCCACTGTAATTTTAATCTGTCATCCTCCATAAATTTTTATGATGATTCCAATAAAACTTGAATATTGATCATATCTATAATAGCTTAGGATTACTGTTAAAGTAAAATTCACAAGTTTTGTAACAAAGACCTGAATGCTAAAAGCTGAAAGCTGCGGTCGATCCTAACGATAGACATCATTAAAATGACAAACGTTGTAAATATCAACTCTGTAACTTCATTGGTTTAAAAGCTACAGTAAGTTCAAATTATGGGTATTAATATTTAAAGCGGCCTGGATACACCTGTTCCCATGAGATCACCGAAGTTAAGCGCTGTTGGGCGTGGCAGGCACTTGGATGGGTGACCATCCAGCCGCCATGCGCTGTTGCCATTTTTCGGTGTGCACTCAGCCTCGTGATGCCAATTGAGGAGCTACTCGATCGAATAGTAGCGGCCTCGGTCAAGAATACCATCATAACGACCGGGAGAGCGATGTGCTGACCCCACGCCGATCCGCATCCTCCTCGGAGGATGACACGGCGGTCGGATGGTCCCGGTACGCCACTCGTGGCCTGAAGACGAAGTGCTTTTTTATTATCAGTTAAGCATCATATCATCGTTTCCTCCACACAAAACACATTGAACGATGACAGCATGACGCCTTATTGAATCATTAGGTAATAGAGTATTTGCTGTAAAGTTTAAGGCATAACAGTTACTTTTGTTCTTTATTTATTTATCAGAAAGCACATTGCTGCAAGGCTACTGGCCGTGGCATTCAAAGATAAGAAGGAAATTGTATTGTTTTTATGTAAAATAATTTAACGTTTATTATGTAATGGATATTATTGTTACTTTAATTATAGTGTGAAAGTGGTCAAGCTTTGATTACTTAAATACGTTAAATTGTAAAATAATGTAGAATAAGCTGTAGCCAATGAGATGGGTATCTGCAGCAAACGAAACAGCCCTAATCAGTTGAGCGACGATGTTCGGGGCGCATGGGGACAGTCATAGGGACAGTGCTTGTGGAGACGCGAAAGCGGACGGTCGGCCTCTAGCCAGCTAGGAAGTGAAACGACTTGGAAAATTTCGCGTTGTGTGGTATTGTGGGACTTAGTCTCTGAGCGGTGAGCAGCCGTACGCCTTGTGTGAACTCTAACTTTTCGCATATTTAATGAGTTGCAGTATTGGATTGGTAATTCGTCATGATCGAACTGTGTCAAATGGATATGCGCTCGAGTGTAATAGTAGTTCCAAATACGACCACTTTCGCTATTATTTTGCTTTCTTAATAAACAATATTCTAACTAAATCGGAACTGTCTGGCCTACATCATTAATTT
Source organism: Schistocerca americana (assembly GCF_021461395.2). NCBI lineage: Eukaryota > Metazoa > Arthropoda > Insecta > Orthoptera > Acrididae > Schistocerca > Schistocerca americana. The sequence continues at coordinate 900,154,911 of NC_060121.1, forward strand.
AGTTCCCGATATTATTATTACCTCTATTATATGTTATATTAACTGGGTATTTCGCAGACTTGCCATCAGCCAGACAATTTAACCAAAGGGTCACAAGTGTCTAATTTAGGGCGTGTAATGCGACACGTGCGGTTCAACCCGTAGACAAGTTTGAGCCAAGATATTTCAACGAAGAGGAACCGCATGTGAGCCGGAACATCTATGGGATATTAACTCGCAAATGTACGAATTCAGGCGATGCATGTTTGATTATTGTTCGTTCATTTCCTTTTACAAAGAGGTGGCTGCGGGATACTGTTTTCAGTTCTTCGAACCTTAATTAAGAATGTATTAATTTTATGTTGGATAAAATGCCCCAAAAACAGGAGTGCATTTAATGCAAGTTACTGATTTAAACCATAGGTAGTTATTCACCAAGCGTTTCATATAGTTGTCACTACAACAGACAGTTGGATTTTTTTCTTTACTGAAGAAGATGAGAAGCAACCATACTAACACAAAATTAATTGTGCTTCATAGAAGTATGTTAATGATGCAATTTCACATTCTTGCTCAAATAAAATAAATTTATTTTACTAATTTTATTCATTCACAAAGCTTCACTTATTAACCATCGATACAGCGAGGAAGCACCTCAAGACAAAATTTTCCTTTCGTGTGGTGTTCAAGAACCTCGTTGACCAAAACTGCAGTTTGTGTCCTAATACAACCCCAAATCCCACGAATCGCATTTCCAACGTAATCTTTTTATATCCCAGCAACTGGTAAGAGAATTTATTCCAAGTTCCTTATCGTGGAAATCAGCGGATAAATAGAAGACTGTAAAAAATGAAAAAAAAAAACCATTTAACATCCTTGGTCGCACAAAATACATTTTTTTTTTTAATTTAAGACAACCACTTTCAGCAGACTATGCTGTCACCTTAAGTTCTTAAAATATTTCATTGTAAAATGTGATCATTTTACTCTGACTTCACACACATATTCAGTGTGATAAACCAACAGAGATATTCACGCACAACATGTGAAGCGGATGAGAAGCGATGACAAACCTTTTGTAATATGGACCTAAGGATAACAGTGTAGTCTGGTTCAAATGGTTGAAATGGCTCTGAGCACTATGCGACTTAACTTCTGAGGTCATCAGTCGCCTAGAACTTAGAACTAATTAAACCTAACTAACCTAAGGACATCACACACATCCATGCCCGAGGCAGGATTCGAACCTGCGACCGTAGCGGTCACGCGGTTCCAGACTGAAGCGCCTTTAACCACACGGCCACACCGGCCGGCAGTGTAGTCTGTTGAAACCGGTTGTTCGATATATATGCAGTCTTGGCCGTTGAATTGTTTTAACAACTAAACAGATCGCCCTTCAGTGTCTCAAACTGAGAAAATTCATCGAAACACTGTAAACACAAGACCATAAAATAAACCGAAATCGGATGTCTGTCACTAGGCTCTAAGATAACTGAGTTCCACGTGTGTCGTGAAACTCCTGGGAGACTTGCGTCTTCACTTGCCAGTTACAGCACAGAAACTCCAGAATAATGCACAGTACTGGTCCTCTACATTTTCACTGTGTCTAGGTGCTGCGGAGCCTCCAAATGTAAATACGCATTCGACTGAAATGTCAGAAGACGCAGGTTTGCAAGTTCTGTAGACCATCAGTCAGCTTTCACCTCATGGTATCTCTGCATTATGACACACTTCGTGGAGCGTAACTGCCCTTCAGTGTACCGATTTCTCTCTGATTTGTTCTTCAGCTGTGAGATCAACATATTTTGAGCTTATAAGTATTCAGGGTTTCCACAATTCCTATTACAGGCTTCTATCGATTGTTAAGGGGATTTGGTAGATAAGGTTTTGATAAGAAACCAATATACTGAACTGAACCGTCTGAATATAAGATGATTTTGAAGATCGGTTCACTTACGTATCTACTTCTTTATGGTATGCACCCAACTAAGAAAATGAACTCTGTCTGACCTGTAGTTACCAGAGGAACCTTTGGCATGAACAAGGTTACGGATACTCGCTGACGCGTTCTCTTCTACGTTAGGGAGGAGTCATCTTCGAAGCCGAGAGGGCGGCGCGTGTGTTGGGCAAGACGGGCAATGCTCCATGATGCGACCGTACCCGACTCTCATGGTCGTTTTTGTAGTAGGACGGAAATGGTTAATTATACCATAATCACAATAGGGTGCACTCTTCCCATTTTCGTTCATGTTAGATAAGTCATCTGTAGCTCAAGGTCTCCATTCCGTTTAATGGTTGTAAGTCTTTAGAGAAATAAGTACATATTTCGTTTAACAATCACGTGCCTGCAATAGATAAAAAAAATTTCAATTTGCCTCTCAAAATATATCCTTAATGGCTTAGACTCTACTGCCTTTTAGCTGCAGCTTGACTTTGATAAAGAAATTTATTCATCTTTAGCACTGTTATATTCATGTGTTACCAACACGCCTTACAGCCAAATCTGGGCACATGCTTAGTTATGCTGTGGTTATTTATCCCCCTTCTTAGAAGTGTTTGTATTACTGATATACTAGGCTCCTAATTAAGCTCCTTAACAAAACTTTGTTTACGTATAATGTTTTCCTCTAACGTAGTCGATATCTTACTATAATGGTTCATTAATGTAACTTAGGTGCGTATGAATGCTGGGTGACATTTCACCCAGTTTTTGAACACTGTATTTTAATCTGTCTTTACGTTATGGGTACTATTTGCATTACGTTTATGATATAATTGACGTTTCTTTATATACACTTCATGGAGTATATGTAATGGTTTTGCTACGGATCTCTGCCTTATATGGTATGATCGATGTTATTCTGTGTTTGGGGATAGCAACTTAGTTTTCCTGTTTACTTATGTAACTATACCAAAGATGTTCGCCAAAGATTGTCCAGTACCCTGCATTTACCAAGAAACTTATCATCGAGATAATTTTGTACCATATGACGAAAACCTTAGATCTTCTCTTCAGTGCTGCTCTGTTTACGCATGTTATTGGTGTGTATGCCTTTAAACTTCCCGTATGTTGTACTGGAATTCGTGGTATCCTCTTTATATGAGGCCTGGCCATTTCTTAAGTAATGTCATGTTGTGGCCTAAACTGTCATGTTGTGGCCTAAACTGTATTCGCGTATATTTAGCACTTGCTTGGAAAAGATTTTCTAATATTTCCTGCGTACTCGATGTATTTTTTGTATCTTTACATAGAATCCGTGAAGATGGTCTGTAACTGAAACCTGTCGATATTTGGATTTTAAACAAAACAGAAGCTGATGGTCAAAGACGCATTTTATACTTTAGTTGAAGGCTGTTAGTTGTCACCTTCAAAAAATGATCATCTTATTTTCACTGCGTACCGTCAACCGGAATATATTATGAAGATCTGATCTGTAACCTTGTTTGATATCCAAAATCCCAACAGTACGTTTCCGGATATCAGTTCCTTGCTAAAACTTCGTCTCCTATGTCCCGTCTATAACACTTACAAGACTGTAACAGGAATTGTGAAACACCTTGCGTAGTCTCCTGACAGAAATTACGGAAATGTGCCCTTTTTGAATCAAAATCACATACCAGGGGACAAATTTATGCCCTATTAAAAGTTTCGTATGAATTAATTATGTAATCATTGTTCTAAAAATACATAGAGATTCTTTATTTCGAGCGCAAATATCTCAGCTATGAAATTAATTTTTTGATCCAGTTTATTTCTACCAAGATATCACATCTTACAGCATATTTTCTCTAAAATTTCGTCTTCAAATATATAACTTTTCCCTCTACTCAACCTATTTAAACATACGAGACAGCAGCTGTCTAGTTATCATGCTGAGCAAAATATTTTGAAGAAATTTTATCATTTAGGAAAAGTGTTTAACGCTTTCAAACTTCAATCCCGATTCGTTAACAGTAATCTTTATTGAATGACCTCCACATGTTTGTTAGTAACCAGATCTGAGTTACACTCTACGAAGATATCAGTTTTTGCTCGAAGCAACTAGGGTATGATTCTGACTGGAGAGGTCCGCTGCTGCCAGATGCAGCACGTAGCGATTTGACAAGTCTCACCACACGCTGATGAATTAGAATAGAAGTGGCAACAAAACAAAAATCTTTGCAAGAAATCATACAACAAATTCATGTTACTTTTTACTGTTATTAAGCTGAATTATTCACAATGTAGCCTTCACATGTCAACGTAGTGTCACGTTTTGTTGTTCCTACATCACTTGTTGCTTTACCTGCACGTTATAGAGCTTTCCCCCGTCAACTCCCTATTGAATGATAGCAGCTTTTAGATTATCATGAAACTGCATTCTGCGTTCCTGTACTGAATTAAAAACGTTTCACTTCTTATACAATCTTAAATTCCTTCATTCCACTCTTATCACTCTCGACTTCGGTTCATTTCCTTTGCGAGCTTTCTATACTGCTAACTTTCTATCATATTCTGAATTCTTCTTCATTTAGTGGATGACGTGTCCTATTCAGTCTGTAAATCACATCTTTTTTTGTATGTGTGGTAGCTGCACCGAAGCTTATTTTGTTTGCTTCTTGAACTGTACTTTACTCATCCATTACTGTGCTACTGTAATTGCTTCCACTTAGCCCTGTGGGCCCCAAAATGGAAAACATTTGTGTCTCTTTTTTTATTTCGAAACTATACTAGTTTATTTTGTTGCTCAATATTTTTCATTAATAATTTGATTTCATTTGACATTTTATTGCCCAAATCCTAACCCCTCTTTAGGAATGCTTATAAACCTTATTCAGTTCCAGAGAAAAGCTTGTATGAGACTTACTGATCTCTACAGATTTCAGCTGTGACCACTCTATTAAAATCATAATGGGATATCACTATTTGTTGTTGCTACTGTCGGCTCTTTTAACCCACGGAAAATACACCCCGCTCCACCCCCCCCCCCCCCACCCCCACCCCCACTTCCCCATGGTATTTGATATGACAAAAACGTAGAATTGATAAACTTACTTTCTTATTTGTTATCAATAAGTTTCTCTTTTATGAAATTTACAGGTACTCATTGATTCCTAAGCATTCGAGTTTTATTTAAACGCCACATCTAGGTAGCTAAGGAACCGAGAGGGGCCATCCAATAGCACGTAGGGGAATGGCAGTGAGGATGGGCCAAAATCGCTATAAAACATGTTAACATTTTTAAATAGGTTAAATGCATAAAACTTTTTCTTGAACGTATGGCAAAACTTCATCTAATGTATACAAAATTTGAAAATGTAATTTAACTTCCATTTATCACACAGATCTGTTTGATAAATGGAATTTCAATTACATTTTGTGGTTGTGTAACATTGGATGACATATTCTTCTAACTAATGTGTAACAGTTTAGATGTAGGACATGTTTCTTCACAAAAAAAAAGAAAAACATTGGTTACATTGTGGCATAAGCAAAAAAAATTAGATGTTATATATCCACATGTTCTACTTCTTTTTGTTCTTTCTTCCCCCCCAAAAAGTTGTATTTGCTTAATATTAATTTAATTTAAATTGTATTTTCGCGAGATATGGCTTGATTGACTTTAGTTTCATGGATTGCTCTGAAGATTGCATTTTACATACGTAAATTTTTGACCAGATTGCAGAATATTGTATATTCTTATAGTCATTAATCCTGTTTATCTTTTACTTTATATTTATTTTATTAATGATTTTACGTTATACGCATCAAGTGTAGAACTGTTAATACTTGAGTTTTGTAATCTGATTACACACAGAAGTCTTTAGTGGCAACTTCTTTGGATTTTGTCAAGACTGTCAGCTTTGACTTTGAAGTTCTCCGATTTCTATTACTATAGATCACATGTTGCCCTTCTGTCAATGGGCTATCATTTTAATCTTGCTACAATTTTTCATTTTTAATTTTTGCGAGTATTTCCATTCATTTAACAATTTTTCCTGTTCGATACTATTTCGTTTCGCATCGTCACACTGTCCAGTTGTGTATGTTGTACACTGTCGTTGATGATGATTTAAGACCGTAATAGGTAGCATAATAAATAACATTCTCACGGACAGGACAGTTTTACGCATTTTGTAAAGTTTGTACATGCTGTTGACCAGCACCTAAGCAAGATGTTCACCTTGTTGATGGACTGAGACTCAACATCGTTGTTACAGCTAGTTGGTTGGTTTGTGGTGGTTAAAGGGACCAGACTGCGACGGTCATCGGTCCCTGTTACAGCTAGTCTGCGGAAACCAGTTCATATACATTGGCCACTGATGAGTTGTGTATTCGACTGGAGATAATCCCCTCAGCCTCAGTTAAGACCTGAAGATGGTCCACTGGAGCACCGAAACTGATAGCCATATAGCAAACAACATCGTGAGGGCGGCTATAGGTGTTCCAATTTATTACCTCATAACTGAATTCATACGTGGTGTAACACTGTTTCAAGTGAATCTAAGCCAGCGTGATTTGGAAAACTTCTTTATGACGTTTAGCAGCATACTACCTTAGGTAGCTGCTCAGATGAATAGGGATAGCAAACCAAATACTGCAATCCATGTGGCCATTTGGTGGATTTGCTGGTTTGCTCCACATTTTTATTCCTGAATTCTGGGTGGAAGTCAGCGAGATTTGCGAGATATAAATGCATTTAGGCAACACGAAGAAAATTCTGTAATTTGGAAAAAAGTACCCGAACGCTCTATTTCGACGATAAAGCCCATAAATAGTTAAACTACGTAAAATGCTGAAAATATATTTCTCATATTGCACGTGGATCAGTGTATCATTCGTAACATAAGCTACGTGCATCTACGGGGCGAACAAACCAGCCATGAAGTCATCATTAGTATCTGCAGTGAAAGTAACGTGTAAGTTCACTGTTGTCATTGCTCCAACACATGTTTTCAACGTTCCGAAGCACCAAACTCTTTGTGACAAATAATATTGGGTATTTTGAAGGATTATAAACGGTGAGGATAGCATTCCTATGAGATAAATTTCAACCTGTCCGATTTATTAGTTCATAATCTAAACCTCATTAAGATTTCACTGTTTCTGTATATTAATTTTTTTTTTTCCTCTTACGAAGGCATGGTTTTGATGTTATTAGTTAGTAGTTGCAGCGAATCATTAAAGAAACAGTAAAAGTTTCCCAGTGGTAATGAAGTCGTAAACACGTATGTGTGGTCGCGAAAGTGAAAAAAAGAGTCAATACGTGTGGCTAAAATAAAATCACTGTATTGTTTGTAGGCTGAGGTGGATAATTTAGAAAGCGGCTAGTATTTTGTTGATGAGATCCTAATCTATGAAGAAGTACAATTGTGCTGTGTTTCCTGCTTTTAGTGCCATGAGCTCGAAGGGTAAAAGTCCTCTGCAGAGCTCGCTTGGTATATTGACGACTAGAAGAGCAAAGGCTTGTGCGCCGGCAATACCAGACCTTTTCCGACAAAGAAGACTAAGCCGTCTAGCTTTTTCTACATTTTGGCACGATCCAGAAACTTGCAGATAGAGAGCGACTGCTACCCACCGGGCCATTAAGCTTGTTTTTATTGCCTTCAAAGCCTGTGACTGGCGCTACTGCATCATTACGAAAGTCCATAATCGCTCCTTGCGTCTGCGCGGTATCACTCATTACATAACGGCAAACCGAAGAAAGTGAATTTACATTTCGTGGAGTCAGTTTATCAGGAACATGAAGCATGATGTTTATTTAAAATGTATCGGTTGCCAAGTGTTGCATCTCCTACTACATCTTGATGACGCAGACTCTCCGCCTGCTTACGTTCATGGTTTGGTGAACACTCAGGCACTCTATCGGAGCTCAGCTGGCCTGTCATTTCAATAGATCTTACTCTCATAATGTATGGAACTACTGGGAAGTGCGAATGCGACGTTGCAACAGACATCTTCGCGCCTTAGTTGCTCTGCGGGAAATAATCGTCAACGAGGGACTTGGGCTGGATATGTCATATCTGAAGAAATGTATGGACTCTCGTCGTCATCGAATTGTGGCGATTATCAAGGCATCGTATCTCCTGCGGGTGCATTCCCCTCACTTTGTTTCTAACGAGATCTTTTTCTTTGAATATAGACTCTCGCGTTTCCAACGGGTGGCAATGTTGAGATGCTGTGACTTTTCGCCCAGTGGCATATTTACGATAGTCGGCCCAGAAGAAAATGATACTCGTCGAAGCGTCTTGGTGGTATGCCACCCCACTACTTGTGCTTTACAGCACAATACTTGTGTCCGTAGTATAAATTATTTCTGTTGCATCCTGTTGGTTTCCGCCGTTTTCTGTGAAAGTGTCTTTCAGTGTTTCCTTACTCTCGGAATGTGAAGCTCCTCTTCTCGTTGGCCCACATTGATTAAGTTTTCTTCTGCTTCTTATTAGAATCGTGATGTTTTTAATACTCTATTCCTAAACGATGGTACTGGTATCAATTATATTGTTACTTGCCCATTCTTTTTGACCTGTTTAGCCCAATGTTTTGATGTTGGTACCAAGATAAACTAGAATAGCCTGATTACTTTTTACCAGGAACTCTAAACAGATTTTAGAAAAATATCCGGTTTCTCTCCATTTTACGCCAAATTTTCTACGTTTACGAGTAATCGAGCACTACTAGTTAATTTATAGCCTCTTTCCGTTACTAGTAGACCTCTTTAAATCCTGCATTTTGCTTACATTAAATGTATTCGCAGTTGCGAATATGGACCGCACAATCAGCTGTGGAATGAAATGACAACAATGAAGACTTGTACCGGGCCGGGACTCGAACCCGGATTTCCCTCTTATCCCAAGCGGTCGCCTTAACATTCTGCTATCCGTGCACGACTCACGTGGAGATCAAAACTTCCATTTGTCTACAACCTGTACTCGTATATCCGTTATGTACATTTCTGTTTAGTCTAGACATCCATGAATGTCCAAAGGAACTTGGCAGCGTATTCAGAATAGCACAGGTATTGTACTTCCGTGATTACGTAGGCTTTCCTGGCGTAATAAGTCTTGAAAGTCTCTTCGGGTTTGCTGCCGGATTCTAAAATCAACTAGAATCGATAATTCGGCGATCCAGCTAGTCGCTATCTTCAGGAAAATGCTGCTTCTGCTGAGTTCTCAGCGGGACTCATCAGCAGAAGCAGCATTTTCCTGAAGATGGCGACCAGCTGGATCGCCGAAATGTCGATTCAAGTTGATTTTAGGATCCGGCAGCAAACCCGAAGAGACTTTCAAGACTGCACTTTCGTATTGGTTTTATTTGTCTTTACTTTCTGGTGAGTGAGGCGGAAGTCAGAATCTGATAATATAATTCGTTCCCTTTTGTGAATAGGCTAAGGTTTATTAGACTTGTAATCCGAGACTCGGGCGTAACTTGGATTACGTTTTTCTTACATATGTGGTCTGTCGCATCAGTTTCACGTGTTATCTTTGAGGCAGAAGGAAGAATCCTGTGTTTACCTGGTTTCAGCTGGCTTCCTAGATATGACATGCTTGTGCGATAATGTACTGCATTTCTACAGGATCTTAATTTTGTACCATTTATATCATGTTTAACAAATGTGCTGAACTGTGTATTTGTTATCCTGCACAGTACACAGCTAAATGATGGTAATGGTCTAAGAAGAAATACGTGCATCTCTCGTAATTGTAGATCAGCTTACATCGTATATTTCAACATGATGGTGTATTACTTCTATCTTTTGCTTTTAGTATTGTACTCTAGAATGACGTGAAATAATATGTCATGCGGCACAGTTCCCAGAAAAACACGTTGATGATCTGAGAGACAAGTGCATACCTCGTAATTTTCTATCAGCTTGCGTCTCCTCATATTTAAAAAAGTTCAATTTTTTATTGTGTGTCATACTATCTGCTTTTTTGCTTTGAGCACTGAACTCGATAACGGCCTGAAAGCCGAAGTCTACATTGTTCACAAAAATTGTACAGAAATATGCAGTCAAATGGAAGTGTATACTGTATGATTGAGCCTCAGCACCATCGAGATTGTAATTCGTTTCCTATTCTGAATTTATCGCACACTAAAACTGGCTCTTGGAAATAAACTGTACTGTATCACGTTTGTTTCCTAGTTCTGTGATCCGTCGCACCAAGTTCACGTTTCACCTTTGACCTTTCACGGTGATATTCATCAGCAAAATGCAGTTGACAGTTGCTCCGAGCACTACGTTTGCACGTCAGCATAATACGTAAGGAAAATCGGTCTCTGGTGGACCAGTGTCAGACACGATATTCGTCAGCACCGCCACAGGTCTCCTGAGGCTAGAACGGGCAGCGCTAGACAGCGCACCGGTCTCTCAAAGCGTGGCTGATCCCACCAGCGGGCTCACAAAGCGAACCGATCACAGTCGCCGACGTTATTCGCAGAGCCTGTACGCTTCTGACAGCGTGTTAGTCCGACGTTGATTGCTAATGCGCTGACACTTGCTGTGACGTGGTCGATAGGTGTTCGTCATGTGTTCTTCGTGTGCACTACTGTAACATTCCTCACGCTATTTTCTGATTTGTGGGGGAAATATATGTACTCGATGACCCGTTACAGTGAGCTACTTGTGGCACACTTGGCAGATCTTCAACCTCGGTGTACGTATCAGTTAGCTAGGTGCCAGGCAACTTCTTCTATCAAACCTAATGCTGTGAAAGTGGGTCGTGGTTACTCGTACCTGGTTCGCTTGATGAGTCCAGAAAACCCACTGTGTAGGCCACTGTAGGCCCTGCCCCCTCATCCCCCCCCCCAACTACCAACCCCCCCTCCCCCCCCCCCACCCCGGGCCTGCATACGTGGCAGGGTGCATGTTTCTAACAGCCGGTCCCATGAATTATGGTGTGTTCGGTCACATGGGGGGTTTAATCCGGTTATCCACAGGTGCATGCTGTGCCGTTATTTGGGAGACACGGGAGCAGACATCACGTAGCCGATAGCCACGGTCTCAATTGGTAATGGTTTTGTGAGCGAATAATGTTGTGGTTCAGGTTTCCATTGCTACTTTCCTAGTAGATATTCAACTGGCACCAATATGCACTGAGGTGAGAAACGTTATACGATATCAACACGCCCATGTACAGATGGAGGTAGTATAGCATACACATGGTATAAAAGGGCTGTAAATTGGCGAAGCTGTCATTTGTACTCAGGTGATTCGGGTGAAAAGGTGTCCTACGTGATTATGAATGAGAATTAATAGACATTGCACGCAGAATGGTAATTGGAGCTAGATGCATAGGACATTCCATGTCAACGTTGGCTATTCCATATTTCGAGATCCACAGTGTCAAGTGTGCCGAGAGTACAAAATTCCCAGCAGTACCTCTCACTAAGGAATATGCAGTAGCCGACGGTCTTTACTTAACGACCGAGAGCAGGAGCGTCCGCGAAGAGTTGTGAGTGCTAACAGACAAGCAACACTGCGTGAAATCACCGCAGAAATTATTGTGTGACGATCTTATTCGTTGGGACAATTCGGAGAAGTTTGGCATTAATTCGCTATGGCAGCACAAGTGCCTTAGCCAACAACATGAGATCGCCTGCAGTGCCTTTCCTAGCCTCGTGACAATATCGATTGGACCCTACACGACTGGAAATCCGTGCTCTGGTCACATGAGGCACGACTTCAGTTGGTGTGACCTGATGGTAAGGTTCGAATATGTTGCAGACCCCATGAAGCCATGTACCCAAGTTGCCAATAAGGTACAGTGCAAGAAATGATATCTCCATAATGGTGTGGTCTGCATTTACACTGAATGGTCCAACTGAAGCTATCATTGACTGGAAATGGCTATGTTCGTCTCTAAGGAGGCCATCTGCAGCCGTTCCCAAAAAACTTCATGTTCCTGAAAAACGATGTAATTTTTATGAACGACAATGTGCCATGTCGGTGAGTTCTAACTGGTCGCGACTGGCTTGGAGAACATTCTGGATGATTTGAGCCAAGGATCTGGCCATTCAGATCGCCCCACATGAAACGCATTATTGTGAGTGAAAATTCGAAATTTTTCACAACAGACAACTTTTATTGATGTAAGTTCACTAGGTTGATGACTGAACAACAACCGAAAGGTAACAATAACGATGCCAGTAAAAGTCTCCTAATTGAGGCAAACAAAAGTTCACTTCTGATTTTCCACAAAGATACGTCGTTACACACACACTCACAAAATGGCTCTAAGCACTATGGCACTTAACATCTGAGGTCACCAGTCACCTACACTTAGAACTACTTAAACCTAACTAACCTAAGTACATCACACATATCCTCACCCGAGGCAGGATTCGAACCTCCCTCCCTCTCTCTCTCTCTCTCTCTCTCTCTCTCTCTCTCTCTCTCTCACACACACACACACACACACACACACACACACACAAACACACACACACACACACACACACACACACACACACTAGTAAGAGTTCAATTCAGAAAAGAAGACGTAATCTTCAGCGGTCGAAGTACACGAGGTCGTCATCCGGAGTGAAATGAACTTCAGGGCTGGTTCTAGCCCCTAAATAGCTGTCTCCAGCCAGTCAGGTTTTGGCGTAGTGATACTTCATCTAGGCTCCCCTGCAGGAAGTAGTGCTCGGAATGTCTGTTTCCATTATCTTGTTAGTAAACAGCCGATGTTTACCATGGAGCTTTTGGTACGCCTTGGACATAGACAAGCTCGTGATCTGTGATGTAATATGGGTTGCCCGTGTTCAGGGGCTACCTTGGCTCCGGCATAACACCCATCGAAAATTTATGGAACATAATCGAGAGGTCATTTCGTGCACAAAATCGTCCACCGGCAACACTTTCGCAATTACGGACGGTTATAGAGGCAGCATGGCTCAATAATTCTGCAGGTGACTTGGAACGACGATTTGAGTCCATGCCACGTCAAGTTGCTGCACAACGCCGGGCAAAAGGATGTTCGAAACGATATTAGGGTATCCCGTCCCTTTAGTCATCTTACACCAGTATAAATAAGAGCAAGCATAGTTGATTGTTACTCATTGTAGCAACATTTTCCATAAAACACAGGGTCACAGGATGTTATGTTTCATCGTTTTCCGAAAATAATGAATCTGATCAAGATTCTGCACATTAACAACTGACAAATAACTTAAGAACCTCAGAAACAACTACTGACAATAAAATTAGTTCCAATGATCGTGATACGTCTTACAGATGTATATAATGAAACCTAAGACTACTATTAGTGACGTCCAGCTGTTTTGTCACAGCTTCTCACACTGGGGCAGGTTCAGTGTTTACTACGAATGGGAAAGCGTGTTAACCGGAGCACAGTCACCAGCTTTTGTTAACACGTCAGTGAAAGTAGAAATACGTGGCTGGGTTCTGTTCTCAAGAACTATGGCACCGCCAAAATCTGAACAGCGTTCGAAATTTTTGGCGGGCGTTTCTTACATCGAACTTTGTGGAAATGTTGCGGAATGCATCTAGATCGCCAAGGTGTATTATAGCCCCTTCAGGTTCTTTTATTATCATTTCTGAGGGGTCAGTAGTCACCATTGTGTCAAAGTCGTATACTAGTCGTTTCCATGGCGCAAATAAGCGGCGGTACCCCATAGATGTGATTTATTCATGTATCAGCATTCATGTTACCGAAGGTAAGGTCGCAAACCTCTTCGAAGAGCTCAAATAGTTATCTTCCAGCTCCATCTTGAGCCATTTCCACGTTTGGGGAGTTAAAAAGGAAGAGAAAAAGATACTTCGTCTCTTCAGGTAAAGTAATGCTTTCACAAAAACCAACAGAAATTGCTGAAATTGTCTTTCCACCCAGTTACACGTCAAACGAGGCCCGAATTGAACAGCTAATTCATGTTATAATGATGCGAAAGAAAGCGAAGACACCTTAATTGTAAATATTACATTCAACTGTTCAGAATGTCCGAATGATGTTGCAGAACTCAGTAGGTTGAAGTACCTGGCAGGAAACATTGTATACAAATGCAAGCACTTTGATAGTTCATTGGGAGGTCACTCTGCTATATAAGAAATCGCGGATCGTGATAGGATTACTATTATCTATAAAGGATGCCTCATATCTCCATCACCTGAATGGCCAATTGCATTGGTAAAGTACGTGCATATTTTCGCACATATCGTTAAAAGTAACTTCGCCATTATTCATTAACTGACGTAACATATCTGATTGCAGAAGAACTGTCATTTTCTATTATTTTTACATTTATTCCAAATTCGTGATAGCAGGCTGTGGTACTGTAAAAAATTCCAATAAGCTGGAAGCAGCAAAGAGCAAAGCCCAGTTGGAAGTATTTGGGAGATGATATCCAATTACAGCATTTGCCTTTTCTTAATATTTCAGACCCACTCATTTAAGGAAGAGAGTGAACTGGTGAGAGATTTTATGCTGTTTTCAGCCTGTAAGGATAAGAACGTTGCTTTGATAGTATTTGTAAAGTCTGAGACGTGGAAAACCCGTCCATACGACATCCTGCTATTTTGAGCAATCAAATTCTGTTTTTCATTCACTTCTTATACAGAGCATACAACTTGGACAATTAGAACAGTAGTTGTTTTAAATGTTCCAGAGCTCAAGGGCATAATTGTTTACGGTCGGTAAGAAAATTACGCAGAGTGACATCATCAGGGTTACCACTTAATGCAACGTAGAATTAATGGAAACGGTGTTGCTCTCTCCTCCGTGACGTCGGGGACCGCTTGCCAATGGCAGCGTATCACCCGAGACTGGTATACGTATCCAGTTTCTGCCTACCTTGTCTGGACACGATTATCGACCTGGTGTAACAACAAACGTGATGCATGGCACCAAAGGACACATTTCTATAGCACCATGGTCCTATCTCAATGGTCCTATGCCCACACCACCAGTAACTGACGATGTCTTAGAGAGAACAAGAGGAAACTTAGGGATTGTCTCCTGCAGAGCCTGTTGTTCAACGATGTGAGCTCTACATTGTGCTCCAAACACTTCTCCCTGCTGACACAATTATCGACCTGGCACGACAACAAATGTGATGCATGGCACCAGACGACATACTTCCATTGCACGATGGTCCTATCTCAATGATCCCGTGACCACTCCACCAGTAAATAACGATGTCTTTGAGATAACAAGAGAGAGATTAGGGGTCATCTCCTGCAGAGCCTCTTGTTCAAAAACGTCTGCTGAACTGTGCCCTCCAAACACTTGTGTCTGCACGAGCGTTGGTACTCTGTCGCCATATATCCCACATAAAGTTGCCTATGCTGCTTTACAGAGCATCCAGTCCTCCGACTTCCGCGTTCTTTGATGATGCGCGAACGTCTAATATTTTCCTGCCTACGCATAGTTGCGCCGTACTTCAACCACTTTCCACAGATGTTCACGACTGTAGAACGCGAACAGTTGACCTGCTTCGCCCTTTCTCAGAGGCGCTTACATCAGCGGATTTCCCCGTCCGCTCCCGCTCCCCTCCTCCACGAACCGACAACTTACAACTGGCGTTAAGTAAACCTTTCAGTTGTAGTGGGAAAGTTGCTGTTATCCCAAGTGTCTATCTTCATTAATTAATTCACGTAAAATGGGACGAAACCCTTTGATCACCCCCTGTTATCGTATCACATTGTGTTCTTCCGCCCACGGTGCTCATTTCCAACTTTCTGCATCCACGTTTTTGTATGTATGAGGGGAGTCAGTAAAATACAATGAATTTCTGTCTACTGACACAAGTAAAACGCTGCCCGAGGTGGCTCTGACCTCGAAGTAATCCTGAGAACTGATGGACTCCTCGTCACATTTTACTCTCACATCGATTACTTCATTTTATTTTACTCCTTTCAGTACCGGTAAAGTTAAATTAGTCGCTCTTTGGATGATGTAATACCTAAAGAGTACTATCGTACCTGAAATAGCAGCCGAATTCCGGATGACCAATTCATGGTGTATCTAAGGGGCGAGGAAAATTGTTGTCGTGAAAGGATCTTCTGCCTCATTTATGACTGTACGAAACAAACCGATAAGCTTACATTACTCATTAATGAAATGTCTTTATGAATGGAAACAGCCCCTAACTTGTTTGAAGGCCTACAAATGCCTTACATGTCAACCTATCGTTCCTAATGGATTTGAATACTGAACTTTTAATCGAGTTTTGCATTTCTAATAAAGTAGTGAGACTAGGGATGTATAACAAACATTGAGACGAATATTAAAATAAGTATTGGAGTTACACTTGAAACGTCCCCTTAGAAAAATTATAAACGACTGTGCTTAAACTGACACACAACATTCTTTTTTTAGCGCAACGCAATCTGACTTTCAGTAATCCCTACAAAAGAATGGCCCTGACTAACATTAACCTATACGTTTCACAAATCACTTACCTCACAAAAATCTTCGTTACTCGAACTACTGGAATACAGTGAGCGCTACTTCTGCCAGCTAAATAAAAGATTCTAACTACGGAAGACACTAACTAAAGATAGGCATAGTTAGCAAATGAAAGATTTTAATAGAGAACAAACAATGTATTTACCTTAATACTCATAATATATATAGCAGTTCATGACATCCATTCTTACAAATGTACTGTTTCTGATGGACACACCTGCAGGTTATCCATTCTCAAAAATCGGCCATCTCACTTCCCCACATCCACCACTGCTGGCGGCTCACCTCCAACTGCGCAATGCTACGCGCTGTTAACAGCCAACTGCCCAACGCCTTCGCTCGTCCACTTCACAACCAGATCCCCAACAGACGACAATGGTAGCTCTACAGTTACTGCAATGTTTCCGATGGATTTGTTACCCATATGACATCCAGTGTCTAATCCACGTTCGAAATAACTGATCTGTCCTGTTCTCCTGTTACCGTTCCGTTTCTTTATTGCCAACACAATACCCCCCGCTCGCTTTTGTGCAGGCGGGTCTGCCTCTCGTGACATCTAGCGGTCAGTGCCGCACTACGTGGGGATGTCAAGATACTTTGCACAAGTATGTATGCTACTTTTTATTGTTTCAGATATTTTAGTTACTCTCGAATTACGGATACAGAAAAAAATTTGTTTAATATTTCCAGTTGAAAAGTTCCATTTCATTCCAGTTAACAAAAAGTTTTTTTTTTTCTCTTTTGCTCCAGGCGAGACACTGGGAATATTAACACCTCGTTTGTGATGAACAGCTAACGATCACCGGCCGGAAGTTCGTTAAAAGCCTCTCTATCGGAAAAACATTCCTGGAACTGGAAGGTTGCGCTGATCGCACGAATGCATTAGCGACCTACACTTTCATCACGGCGCAAACGATTCATAATGAATGACTAAAATCAATTTTGCAAACATTGTGTCTGAGCACAATATAAAAATCTTTTACCTCATTTGATTATTCTTCCTCTGTAATCACATTGCCATGTGACTCAGTAGCCAGCCTTACATACTGCATCCGCTCTGATTCTGCTAATGTTAATAACTCAGATGGAAGCCATGTAGAATCTCCCATCTTCAAAAAACACTAGCATACAAAATTAGAGCAACGAACAGAGATTTGGCAAGGCTGCGTCTATTTTGCCACAAAGCAGAATAAACAGGTGATAGAAAAGTAGAAACAATGTAAATAATGCAGGATGTAAACAACAGCAAAGTGCAGACAAAAATGTTGTTTGTTTTTTTCCAACTTAACGGATTTGCATTCACATTCAGACAGTTGGTTAATATGCCCAGTACGAATTATGACCACGTCTGGCAGATATACAGACCTGAAAATGACGCGGTATTGCATGGATAATGTGATCACTCTCATATTAAGGCAATAACAAAATGGCTCTGAGCACTATGCGACTTAACTTCTGAGATCATCAGTCGCCTAGAACTTGGAACAAATTAAACCTAACTAACCTAAGGACATCACACACATCCATGCCCGAGGCAGGATATGAACCTGCGACCGTAGCGGTCACGCGGTTCCAGACTGAAGCGCCTTTAACCGCACGGCCACACCGGCCGGCAAGACAATAACACCCATTCGTCCGGCAGAGTTCAAAAATGGTTCAAATCGCTCTGAGCACTATGGGACTTAACATCTGGGGTCATCAGTTCCCTAGAACTTAGAACTACTTAAACCTAACTAATACACATACATACCCGTAGCGGTCACGCGGTTCTAGACTGAAGCGCCTAGAACCGCACAGCCATAGCGCCCGGCCCTACAGAGTTGCTCGCAAGTTTTGGAGAGTGGTTGATGGATGCTGACGTGATGCAACCTGTCTCCTTAATGCATCCCAGACATGCTCTACGCGATTCAAATCGAGAGCAGAAGGATGTCACACCTCACGTGAAATAGCTTCCGTTTCAAAGAAAACATCAACCACCCGTGCTGTATGAGCTCGAGCATTATCGTCCATCAATATGGAGTCTGGACCTACAGAAAATCTCAACAACCGCACATGATGTCCCAAGATATCATCACGATACCTAACAGCAGTTAAACCTTGTTAGTTCACCCGTACAATTCCTTGAAGGGTAGTCAACATACTTCCTGCGCATGGCATTAGTGATCATCCTCGATATCTGGTAGTTTTCACATTATTTATATAGCTAAGGCTCACTGGCCATTTGTCCATCTTCTTATGTGCGAATGCACAAACAGTGCCCGAAATCTTACGGGAATCAGCCAAAAAAGCCGCGAGTAATGAGTATAATGGGCAGGGGCAGTATAAATATAGTGCGGGACAGTAAGTTAGGAATGTGGGTATCACGGGAGGCGTGCCACAGATAAGTCCCTGCAGTCGCACTATCCTATGTGTCCTCCAATGGCTCTGAGCACTGTGGGACTTAACATCTGAGGTCATAAGTCCCCTACAACTTAGAACTAACCTAAGGACATCACACACATCCATGCCCGAGACAGGATTCGAACCTGCAACCGTAGCGGGCACGCGGTTCCAGACTGAAGCACCTAGAACCGCACGGCCACACTGGCCGGCTCTGTTTCCTCGATTGCTTAGATGGATTCCCTCCAGATACGAGCCGGCACGGTAGCTCAGCGTGTCTGGTCAGAGAACTGTTGGGCCTCTGTAATAATAATAATTAAAAAAAAAAAGCTGAGTCAAAGGATCGACAACGAACTTGAACGGATGTCATGTGACGTCCACAACGACCAAACACAACGATCAACAACGAACAAAATGAAAAAAATATGGATAGAGCGTCCGCCATGTAAGTAGGATATCCTGGGTTCGAGTCCCAGTGGGGGCACACATTATCAACTCTCCCTTTTGACATATATCAACGCCTCTATGGACCTAGGAGTATTCATTTCATTGTAGTTTTCACATTGTTTGGGTCCCAAAATTGCGTTCCATGTTACCTCCAGATACGAATCCGTCGAGAATGACTCTCCAGACCAAATCGGAAGTCATGTGTGAAACGAACATTGGCTCACTGTTCGACCGTCCAGTTGACATAATCACTACTCCATTCTAGCCGTTTCCTACTGTGAAGACGTGTCAGAGGTACACATACAGCAGGTCTCCGACAATAAAGGTCACCCTGCCGAATCCTTCTGTACACCGTTTCCCTCGGCACAACCGTCCAGTGGATGTTGCGAGGTCAGATGCCAGCTGCCTTACGGTACTATAGCGTTACCGTCGTGCCCTTACAGTCAAATAGCGGCCCCCTCTTTCTGATGTCACATGTAGTCAGCCCTACCCCAGTCTTCGTGATACAGTTTCGGTCTCTACAAACTGTCCCCACATCCGAAAAACAACAGACGATTCACATTAAGCCCTCAAGCCACATCAGTTTGACCGCGCGGGATTAGCCGAGCGGTCTCAGGTGCTGCAGTCATGGACTGTGCGGCTGATTCCGGCGGAGGTTTGAGTCCTACCTCAGGCATGGGTGTGTGTGTGTGTGTTTTTCCTTAGGATAATTTAGGTTAAGTAGTGTGTAAGCTTAGGGACTGATGACCTTAGCAGCTAAGTCCCATAACATTTCACACACGCACATCAGTTTACGACTGTCCTACTTCCATTCTTCCTACGGCCCTTCTCAGCGGCGTGTGTGGAAGGCATCTTCTCTGTGCCATACGCCACCGTCTGTGAGTGTGTACACAGCGATCTCGGACGTGGAACTACCCGGCAAACATTCATCCATGTGATAGGTTGCTTGACGTCGTCGTTGTTGTGGCTGCCTGTTGATTGGAATACTATCTTCCGTGTTCCGTGCAGAACACGATCGTACGAACATCTGTTGGCACTTTGCAGGAATGTATCTTGAATTAGACACAATACGGGCAGCCGGCCGAAGTGGCCGAGCGGGTCTAGGCGCCACAGTCTGGAACAGCGCGACCGCTGCGGTCGCAGGTTCGAATCCTGCCTCGGGCATGGATGTGTGTGATGTCCTTAGGTTAGTTAGGTTTAAGTAGTTCTAAGTTCTAGGGGACCTTAGAAGTTAAGTCCCATAGTGCTCAGAGCCATTTGAACAATACGGGCAAATAGCGGTTTGTTGCTTTAATTCTGGGCATTAGTGTACTTTCTTTTCAATTTGTCAAGACGGCACTAAACGAAAATCCTGTTAGAGAAAAAATGTCCTGTGTGCAAAGAAAGTTTAATACGCGCATCCTTGAGAGCCACGAAGAGTCACGAAATTGTGGGACCACAGGTATGTAACACTAAATACAGCGGGTATTATAACACTGGGGAAGGAATGTAAGACACTGATGAAAAAAAAATTGCAACATTAAAAAGTAATTGAGCCGTGCTGCCGCTCGCGTTGATGCTGTTTTCAGGTTTCCGCCCTCTGTTGGAGGTCATACGGTATCGTTTAGTTGGCATGGTTGCGGTTGCTTGTCTTCTTCTCGTGTTGACTGGCGCCACTCGGTTTCGCAAGCGTTGTCTGTCCGCTACTGGCAGCAGCGAGGCGTGTGAGTGGAAAGTTCTGGTGGGGACTCAGGGGGAGCCAGGTCCGCGCAGCGCCAGAACACGTCGGGATCGCTGGCGGCGTGCGTGGACTGCCGCATGGAAGGTCTGTGGTCAGGAGGGTGTACGGCCTCGCCGTAAACTGGATCCAGCAAGGTTTAAGAAGAATGAATTTCAGTCCAAGTAGAGAAACCTCCACCACTGTGACATCTCGCGATTCTCCAGTGACCTCGGTTCGTGTTGCTGATCGTAGTGTCACCGAGGCGAAGAGGAGCGAGTGAAGTGCTTGGGGAAGACGGATCTGATTAGCTTTCCTCGACTTCTTATTACTATTTACTGCGTTCAACTTTTTACAATTTGTTCAACCAGTGGTAATTTTTCTTGCCTCGTGGCCGCTAACGTCCCAGTTACCGGCCCTGAGGGTTTGTGTATGTAACGGCAGTGTACGTTTCCTCGCCTTGCCGCTGCTGTCCGGTAAGGCGTGTAGTTTTGACAGCTTTCTTGATTGTAGGGTGGTTGGTGATTCTTCTGCCCTGGTGGTAGTGATTACTTTCTCGTTCCGGGAGCTCTGAACATGGTATTCTGCGGACGTAGTGCAGACCGTCGGTTCCGGCTTTGGCGTATTGTTCCATCGTTGCATTTGCTTTATCGGACGTCAGGTAGCTTCAGAAAGATTATCATTAGCTGCCACTAGTCTGAGTAACCATCTTGTAAACTGAACGTAACTGTTGGCTGCCTGTCTCATCCGTGGCGAAAGTGTTTTTACCGGACCTTCTCAGAGATCGATTCCTGGAGCACCGTCTGTGGCCCCTTGGTTCTTGTAAGACATGTGTGTTCTAAAAAGAGGTTTGATGGCCAGTAGTTCAGTGTAACGCTCCGTGAGTCCACGCCTTCCACGGGTATGATCTGCCTCAGTACCCTTTAAGTAACTTATGTACTGGTCCTTGAGTTTTATTATTGCATTATTTATTACAATACCTTGTAATGCCTACATTAAAGGTTATATATGTCTAGTTAATAGTTCTGGTCGCCTTCTGGAATAAATCTAGCAGTATAGTGTTCAGTGGATGTTAAGGGTTGTGTTACGAAGTTTATCACAATCTCATTTCACCCGTTTGGGATCAATTACTTCTTTTTAATTAACCTTTGCTATTGTATTTGTTGTTATACAGGAGGTTTGTAAATTTTTTATGTTATTGCCGTTTCTGGCATATAAGGCCTTCAGCCGTCGTTGTGGTCATTTGCCTTAAAATTCTAATTTGGTATTTGTATTTTACCATTAAACCTTAAAACCTTACTTACTGCCATTCCTGGCGTCTGATGCCTTCTGCTGTGTGTGTGGCGACTTACCTTTAGTATTTCAATACCTTTAAGTTGTAAATTGCAGCGAGTTCTTCGTTGTTCGTTGTAGAATCATTCTGCGTCACCAGTATTTATTTTTCAAGCGAACTTCAGTAATATCTCCGATTAAATTATAAAAATGTCCACTGAACGTCATCCAGTGAATTTATAGGAGGACGTTGCTGGTTATCAGTCCTTCGGAAAGGGACTTTAAGACATCAAACACAAAAGGCGCTATTAAATTCAGTATGGGTTACAGTGCATTAATTTCAAATTCCTTTCGTACGGGCGGCCTTCAGTTTCTTATGCGTTATGAACTAAATTGTGGCTTTATCAACGTTCTCTTCAGAAAAGCGGCGGTTAAGGTATGTGGCAACTTGATGCCATTGTGATGTGGTGAGAACTTCTCGCGCTGATAGGTATATGATGGCCTATGTTTGACAAGAATCCACAACTACCAATTATGTCACTGAGTTTCAGCGAGAGCAATCTCATGGAAGAATGAGTTTAAATGGATCGCTGCCATAGGATGTTGTTGGATATATTGTTGTCTTTCACCCATCTTAAAACACTTTTGTCCTTGAGCCGAAATGCTGATGACCAATTGACTTCGCCACCGTATTGGAATTTATCCTTCTGCTGTGGGACTGACGTAGTCAGTTGTGATTTGAACTGTCAAATTCAGCCGAATAAGAGGAATGAGAATACACTAATCCAGTGTAAAAGGTATGAAATCTAAGTTTCGCTGCCTTACTGGTTTCATGACTTGTTTAGCTGAAAATTAATGAAAATTTACAAATATCGGCAATTTACGAGCTTCGTTACATTGTCTTTGCTGTGTCTTCTTATCCCTTCGCAGATTTCCAAGACCTTTTTGTAATTTATACCATCAATTTCTTCGAGCCCATTTCTAAACTCCTTTCACTCAGCCAGGATAATGAGGTAGACTTCAACTGCTTTCGATCGTGTATATCCGGTGGTTAGGTTAGGGAGCAATGTTGCTGGTGCGACACGGACAGATACGACTGCAAGTTGCAGCCTGAAAAGCTTCTTGCCCGTCTCTCCAAATTCGTTGTCCTCGATCATAAGTGCCTACGCATGCTGTTAATCACGGAGGCCTTAAAATCTCGGTTGTGTAGCGGAACTGTTTGCATGGGCATTTTTGTATCTGCTGCCAGGAGTATCATCCCGGTCCATCATTCCACCAGTTCATTAACATCTATGAGCAAGTGGAGGAGAGTTGTATACTTCGATGGGTTACTGTGTGTCGAATGTCTCCATAGCATGACGATTACACATTTCCAATTACACTACTGGCCATTAAAATTACTACACCAAGAAGAAATTCAGATGATAAACGGGCATTCACTGGACAAATATATTATACTTGCACTGACATATGATCACATTTTCACGCAGTTTGGGTGCATAGATCCTGAGAAATCAGTACCCAGAACAACCACCACTGGCCGTAATAACGGCCTTGATACGCCTGGGCATTGAGTCAAACATAGCTTCGATGGCGTGTACAGGTACAGCTGCCCATGCAGCTTCAACACGATACCACAGTTCATCAAGAGTAGTGACTGGGGTATTGTGACGAGCTACTTGCTCGGCGACCATTGACCACCCGTTTTCAATTGGTGAGTGATCTGGAGAATGTGCTGGCCAGGGCAGCAGTCAAACATTTTCTGTATCCAGAAATGCCCGTACAGGGCCTGCAACATGCGGCCGTGCATTGTTGTTGTTGTGGTCTTCAGTCCTGAGACTGGTTTGATGCAGCTCTCCATGCTACTCTACCCTGTGCAAGCTTCTTCATCTCCAAGTACGTACTGGAGCCTACATCCTTCTGAATCTGCTTAGTGTATTCATCTCTTGGTCTCACTCTACAATTTTTACCCTCCAAGCTGCGCTCCAATACTAAATTGGTGATCCCTTGATCCCTCAGAACATGTCCTACCAACCGATCCCTTCTTCTAGTCAAGTTGTGCCACAAACTCCTCTTCTCCCCAATTCTATTCAATACCTCCTCATTAGTTATGTGATCTACCCATATAATCCTCAGCATTCTTCTGTAGCAGCACATTTCGAAAGCTTCTATTCTCTTCTTGTACGAACTATTTACCGTCCATGTTTCACTTCCATACATGGCTACACTCCATACAAATACTTTCAGAAACGACTTCCTGACACTTAAATCTATACTCGACGTTAACAAACTTCTTCAGAAACGCTTTCCTTGCCATTGCCAGTCTACATTTTATATCCTCTCTACTTCGACCATCATCAGTTATTTTGCTTCCCAAATAGCGAAACTCCTTTACTATTTTAAGTGTCTCATTTCCCAATCTAAATCCCTCAGCATCACCCGACTTAATTCGACTACATTCCATTATCCTCGTTGTGCTTTTGTTGATGTTCATCTTATATCCTCCTTTGAATACAGTGTCCATTCCGTTCAACTGCTCTTCCAAGTCCTTTGCTGTCTCTGACAGAATTACAATGTCATCGGCGAACCTTAAAGTTTTTATTTCTTCTCCATGGATTTTAATACTTACTCCGAATTTTTCTTTTGTTTCCTTTACTGCTTGCTAAATATACAGATTGAAAAACATCGGGGAGAGGCTACAGGCCTGTCACATTCCTTTCCCAACCACTGCTTCCTTTTCATGCCCCTCGACTCTTATAACTGCCACCTGGTTTCTGTACAAATTCTAAATAGCCTTTCGGTCCCTGTATTTTACCCCTGCCACCTTCAGAATTTGAAAGTGAGTATTCCAGTCAACGTTGTCAAAAGCTTTCTCTAAGTCTACAAATGCTAGAAACGTAGGTTTGCCTTTCCTTAATCTAGCTTCTAAAATACGTCGTAGAGTCAGTATTGCCTCACGTGTTCCAAAATTTCTACGGAATCCAAACTGATCTTCCCTGAGGTTGGCGTCTACCAGTTTTTGCATTCGTCTGTAAGGAATTCGCGTTAGTATTTTGCAGCCGTGACTTATTAAACTGATAGTTCGGTAATTTTCATATCTGTCAACACCTGCTTTCTTTGGGGTTGGAATTATTATATTCTTCTTGAAGTCTGTGGGTATTTCTCCTGTCTCATACATTTTGCTCACCATATGGTAGAGTTTTGTCAGGAGTGGCTCTCCCAAGGCGGTCAGTAGTTCTAATGGAATGTTGTCTACCCCCGGGGCCTTGATTCGACTTAGGTCTTTCAGTGCTCTATCAAACTCTTCACGCAGTATCATATCTCCCATTTCATCTTCATCTACATCCTCTTCCATTTCCATAATATTGTCGTCATGTACATCGCCCATGTATAGACCCTCTATATAGTCCTTCTACCTTTCTGCTTTCCCTTCTTTGTTTAGAACTGGGTTTCCATCTGAGCTCTTGATATTCATACAAGTGGTTCTCTTTTCTCCAAAGGTCTCTTTAATTTTCCTGTAGGCAGTATCTGTCTTACCCCTAGTGAGATAAGCCTCTACATCCTTACATTTGTCCTTTAGCCATGCCTGCTTAGCCATTTTGCACTTCCTGTCGATCTCATTTTTGAGAAGTTTGTATTCCTTTTTGCCTGCTTCATTTACTGCATTTTTATATTTTCTCCTTTCGTCAAATAAATTCAGTATTTCTTCTACTTGATCCTCTTCTGCCTTCACTACTTCATCCCTCAAAGCTACCCATTCTTCTTCTACTGTATTTATTTCCCCCATTCTTGTCAATTGTTCCCTTATGCTCTCCCTGAAACTCTGTACAACCTCAGGTTTAGTCAGTTTATCCAGGTCCCATCTCCTTAAATTTCCACCTTTTTGCAGTTCCTACAGTTTTAATCTACAGTTCATAACCAATAGACTGTGGTCAGAGTCCACATCTGCCCCTGGAAACTTCTTACAATTTAAAACGTGATTCTTAAATCTCTCTTACCATTATATAATCTATCTGACACCTGTCAGTATCTCCAGGCTTCTTCCATGTATACAACCTTCTTTTATGATTCATGAACCAAGTGTTAGCTATGATTAACTTGTGCTCTGTGCAAAATTCCACAAGGCGGCTTCCTCTTTCATTCCTTACCCCCAATCCATATTCACCTACTACGTTTCCTTCTCTTCCTTTTCCTACTATCGAATTCCAGTCACCCATGACTATCAAATTTTCGTCTCACTTCACTATCTGAATAATTTCTTTTATGTGATCATACATTTCTTCAATTTCTTCGTCATCTGCAGAGCTAGTAGGCATATAGACTTGTACTATTGTCGTAGGCATGGGCTTCGTGTCTATCTTGGACACAACAATGCGTTCGCTGTGCTGTTTGTAGTAGCTTACCCGCATTCCTATTGTCTTATTCATTATTAAACCTACTCCTGCATTACCCCTATTTGATTTTGTATTTATAACCCTTTATTCACCTGACCAAAAGTCTTGTTCCTCCTGCCACCGAACTTCACTAATTCCTACTATATTCAGCTTTAACCTATTGATTTCCGTTTTTAAACTTTCTAACCTACCTGCCCGATTAAGGGATCTGACATTCCACGCTCCGATCCGTGCATTATCCTGCTGAAATGTAGGGATTCGCAAGGATCGTAACACATCTGAAATGTTAAGTCCACTGTTCAAAGTGCCCTCAATGCCAACAAGAGGTGGCCGAAACGTGTAACGAATGGCACCCTATACCATCACGCCGGGTGATACGTCAATATGGCGATGACGAATACACGCTTCCAATGTACGTTCACCGCGATGTCGCCAAACACGGATGCGACCATTATGATGCTGTAAATAGAACCTGGATTCAACCGATAAAATGACATTTTGCCATTCGTGCCCCCAGGTTCCTCGTTGAGTACACTATCGCAGGCGCTCCTATCTGTAATGCAGCGTCAAGGGTAACTGCAGCCATGGTCTCCGAGCTGATAGTCCATGCTGCTGCAAACGTCATTGAACTGTTCGTGCCGATGGTTATTGTCTTGCAAACATCCCCATCTGTTGACTCAGGGATCGAGGCTACACGACCCATTACAGTCATGCGGACAAGATGCTTGTCATCTCGAGTGCTAGTGATACGAGGCCGTTGGGATCGAGCACGGCGTTTCGTATTACCCTCCTGAACCCACCGATTCCATATTCTGCTGCCGGCCGCGGTGGTCTCGCGGTTAAGGCGCTCAGTCCGGAACCGCGCGACTGCTACGGTCGCAGGTCCGAATCCTGCCTCGGGCATGGATGTGTGTGATGTCCTTAGGTTAGTTAGGTTTAAGCAGTTCTAAGTTCTAGGGGACTGATGACCACAGATGTTAAGTCCCATAGTGCTCAGAGCCATTTGAATCATTTGAACCATATTCTGCTAACAGTCATTGGATCTCTACCAACGCGAGCAGCAATGTCGCGATACGATAAACCGCAATCGCTGTATGCTACAATCCGACCTTTATCAATGTCGGAAACGTGATGGTACGCATTTCTCCACCTTACACGAGGCATCACAACAACGTTTCACCAGGCGACGCCGATCAACTGCTCTTTGTGTATGATAAATCGGTTGGAAACTTTCCTCATGTCAGCACGTTGTAGGTGTCTCCACCGGCGCCAACCTTGTGTGAATGCTCTGAAAAGCTAATCATTTGCATATCACAGCATCTTCTTCCTGTCGGTTAAATTTCGCGTCTATAGCACGTCAATTTCGTGGTGTAGAAATGTTAATGACCGGTAGTGCATTTTGGCATCCATGAATTTTGTTTTACAATTGACTGCATATTTTTAAGAACTTAAGTAATAAGCAACAATTTGGTAAAGCTAACAGGCCATGTGAAACTGAAAATTAAGTCAGTGGCAAGAAAGAAACTGAGAAACGATACCCAGTATTCGCTTGGTTCGGCCAATCAGGCGCGAGAGCGGTTGAGTTAGCCATGAGGCCAACGCCGTTTCAATACAGTAGTAGAGTATTGTGGACGCAACAGCCAAGAGTTGTAAGCTGAGGATTGCATCTGGAGATTTGGTAAGATAGTTCCAGTTTGCAGTGTTTATTAATTCGCAACGTGTAAGACATTTCAGTCGGGGAAAATTTAGTACTCCACATTTAATTTACCATCATTTTGGGTTTACCTGTACTGGGTAGCATGGCATTACAATGATTCCGGGATCGACTATTCTGCCTAAGCTGGAGGCTGATTATTGGATCGTGTCGTTGTTATATGTACCGTTTTACACATTAAATTTAGGCATCTTCTTCTGCCTCTCAAAGTCTTTAATGCATAGTTGCAATACGCGTACGAGTTGTGTGTGAAAAGTGTGAGTCAGATTTTTTTTTTTCAAACTACAATTTTGTCCCCTTCAAAGTAGTTCCCTTCGGCAGCTGTACACCGACGATATCCTTGTTCCCAATCTTGGCAGCTGTGATTCAGCTGGTAGGGCCTTAACGTGTTGTCCACATTCTTACGGATGAGGTCCTTGTAAGAAGCGTTTTTCAATTTCTGGAAAAGAAAAAGTCACAGGAACTAAGGTTAGGTCAATAGTGGGGCTGTGGAAGAACATAAATGTCTTTTGAGGTCAAACATCCCGTGGTAGTTGTGGCCGTATAAAATGGGACATTGCCATTATGCAGCATCCACTTGTCTGCATTGTCCAGTCTCATTCAATTCACCTTGATCCTAAGCGTTTCAAGGACATCTTTGTAACGCACGTGGTTGGCGGTTTGTCCTGGAGGAATGAATTACTTAAGCGTGATATTCCTACTATCAAAAAGGTATATCAGCATTGTTTGGATCACTGAGTTGCTCATTCCGGCTTCTTTCGGTCGAGGAGTGTCCGAGTCTGCCATTCCTTACTTTCTCTCCTTGTCTGAGGATCGTACTCAAGCATACAGGATTCATCATCTGTGATCGAACGGCTCAACCATTCGTGGTCATTGCCAACCCTCTTAAGATGATCACTGCACACATTTCTTTAGTTGTCCTTCTGATAAGTTTTGAAGTTTATCAATAGCAATTTGGCACAAACCTTTCAATGTGCAAGTTTTCGGTCAAAATGTGATACATGGTGAAAGTGGAAGAATACCAAGACACCCGTCATCCTTATTGTTAAACTTCGATCTGATACGACAAGAGCACGCCCACGTTCGACGTTTTCGTCGCTCTCTCTGAGCAAGGTTAATCTTAAACTTGTTCTCGGACATCCGAAATTGATTCGCACCAGTGAAAGACTTGTGCTCTTGATAAGAAATGTTCTGCATAGGCCTCGTTCGACTTTTCAAACGTCACACTCGCAGATTCCAGAAGTTTAAAGACGGAACTTGATTCCATACCGTTGCTCTAAATTCCGCTGTTACATTGTCATAACACACAAGAAATGCACACCTTCACTGATTGCGCTCTCAGAAATCACGTGATGGCTGTACGGAGATAAAGTCGAACTGAGCATGGGGGCAAGGGTTGAGCACGACACTCTACACAGGTAGAACAACACACTGTTACCAGATCGCGCGCAATGTTTCCAGTCTCATTACCTTTGTCACACACTTTCTATAGAAAACTTGCATTTCTTTGATTGCTGGAAATTCGATTCACTTCACATATATTATAAAGCCCCTGTGGTATATATTATTTTACTTTTGTGGTTAATACAGAATGTTAATTCAGCGTTGTGTTTCCTCGTTTATTCACGTCTCAGACATTTAATACTCATGCATAATATTGTAACAGGTGTTGTCGATGCAGCTTTGGTAACATCGGTTGCAAATAATCCCTTTATCAATTCAGTGGTTATCTATGGAGGAAATATTGGGTAGCCCATTCAGATAATATTTCTCCTACGAATTAGTAATAAATAGCCCGCTTGCGGCATGTATGATTTCCACCTTTGGAAGGTGAGTTACGTCGATGATACTGTGACAGAGATTTGGTGTAGTGAGTTTAGTAATGTGTGCTTTGATGTTCTCATTCAATAATTTGTGAGAATCTGATGGTTTGGCATTCAGCTTTCGCAATAATAAGCGTAGAGTTTGTCCTTTGACGACTTCATTATTCTCTCTCTCTTTAGTGAAGTGTTTTCTGTGCTAGATCGTTTTCTGATTATGTCATTGATACTGCAGTGAAAGGAAATCATCCTGCAGCACCGCATTTAACTACACGTTAATCACATTACACTCTGTAATTTTAGAGGATTTTAAGAATGAGAACACAGTTTTTGGTGTTCAGTTTTAGAATCAAGGCATAACAATTTCGTGTTTGGCAGAACTTTTGTAAGTGTGTGCTGTTGTGTTCACTTATTTTCGTTAATTCGCCGTTAGGTAGTTCATCAAAGTTAGTTATTGGGACATGAATACTCATAAAACAGATCATATAGTCCATTCATGGGTATTAGAGCAATCACAACCCACTATGTAGCTGGCAACATTTACCTGAGCTTACATGGGCCCTGTGGTAAGAAGCAAAGGGTCGGCCACGGTCGCGTACTACACGAAAATTATTGCGGATCAGCTGCATCTCTCCACGTTAGATTTCTTCCCCAACTACTGTCATTTTCAAGCAGGATAGCTGTCCTTGTCTCTAGGCCAATATCGTGGTGGTTTTGGTGGCGTGATACTGAACTTATGCTGATCTTCTAGTCACCAAATTCACCTAATCCTTACTACATATAAGATACCTGTAATTATATCGGACGCCCATGATTCACGAAAACTGCATGACCTGTGCTTAGAAATCTGATGTTACATACCTCCGAAAACTTCAGTGACTTGTCGAGTCATGGCCACGCTAAATCGCCGATGTACTCCATTTGAAGGATAGACCAACAAGTGATTTCGTTCATCAATGTGTGATATTAATGTATCTCATTACATATGTCTACATACGATATGCGTTAATTGGTACTTAGCAAATTTATTAAGCGTTATCGAAAATATGGAACTCACTGGGCGACATCTACCTGCAAAGCATTCTGTGTACAATTCTAATGCTCCACAAGTAGTTTACTTTTAAAATTAACATATTGCCAATTAAATCCCAATCTCATAAATTAGTGTTATTGCAGACGGAAGCTGATTTAATATTTAATAACGACTTAAGGAAGGAAACTTTTAACCATTAAATACAGGGTGTTTCAGAAGCGATGGCAAACAACTCATACGTGGAAAGTATAGGTCAAAAGCAGCTAAGAAGCTCCAACAAACATGGTTCCACAAATAAACCGCTGCCAAAACGCAACAGATCTTCTGTTGCGGTCGATCAGTGTCTTGGAACACATGGCATCTCTAAACGTTAGAGTAGGTGTTCCAAATGTTGTCAAGGCGCCTGAATGTAACATTGAACTCGTCTCTGAAATAAGTTGCGAAACCTCTGGAGCAGTCCTGGGGAATTCTGCAAATGCAGGAAGGCTGCTTCAGTCCACAAGCGTATTTCATCATGAGAGTTGACCTCGGTAGGGACCAGGCTTTTGACATGACCCCACACACAGATATCCATGGGATTTAAATCTGGTGACCTAGAGGCCATGGCACAGGCCAACCTCTGCCTATCCAATGTTGACCATACGTTCAAGTAAGAAGCCGGCTTAGTCGTAACTGAAAATGAGCTGGAGAACCGTCGTGCATGAACCACATGTTAATGCGTTGGTTCAGCGGGGCATCACCATGTACATCTGGAAGTACAATCTGCGGAAACCGCGTGTACTGCTATCCGGATGGTCTCAGCGGTAGGAAATATGGCCCAGTTATAAGGTCTCCGAGCAGTCCTGGCAAGGCGTTCAACGAATAATGCTGCTGATGTCGTGGTACGTATATAGCATTACGATTGACATCAGTCCTAATTTTACAGTTACGTTAGTTAAAAATACCGTCACGGGTAAATCCAGTCTCATCCGTGAACAGAATACTGCTTACAAGCAGGGGATTCACAGTTCACTCTTGTTGCACCCATGGCACAAATTCAATCTATGAGAGAAGTGTACGTTGTTGAGGGCTTGCACTTGCTGAAGATGATATGGATAGAGTACTTGCCGTTGTTAAATCCGCCACACACTACTGTAACTCAGAATAGCTCTTGGAACGCAATCCTCCTTGTTAAAATAGTCGGACGTTTGTCTACAATGCTTAACACCCTTTCCTGAATATCGGGTGTTACGGATCTTGGTCGACCTTCTCGTACATGGTGTATGAAACAACCGGTTTATCTAAGGCGCTGAAATTAGCGGCTAAATGTACGCCTTTCAGGCTGCCTGCGGAAAGGAACACCTTCTTCATGCAATGGTGCAGTGTCAAGGGCATTGCCATCGGCTTTGCCATTCCTGAGGTGCATGACATTTCTCATTCTCGAGCTTTCGATGGCTATCTCTGGCTTCGTTGTCAGACGTGTAACTACTGACTGACTGTCAGTAGTTTTACTCCTGTAGACGATGGTGGAGATAACCATACAGAGCCCGAGAATATTATTCGAATTGACGTGGCTTGGAAACCGACAAGATCTTATTCAGACATGCCGCCGCGAAAGACTGCGAGGATACAGACCATAGTGATACTTCTGACAGTGTAATACTTATATCGGTACTGCTGTTGCTAAGATTGCAGGGTAGGCAACTTTCAGACGTAATAGAATGGACCAAAACACGAAAAAAAATGTAGTGAACATGAGCCCAAAGAAGCATACATGAGCAGCTATGAGTGCTTGGTCATCTTCACTACTGGAAAAGCCGGCCGGAGTGGCCGAGCGGCTCTAGGCGCTACAATCTGGAACCGCGCGACCGCTACGGTCGCAGATTCGAATCCTGCCTCGGGCATGGATGTGTGTGATGTCCTTAGGTTAGTTAGGTTTAAGTAGTTCTAAGTTCTAGGGGACTGATGACCTCAGATGTTAAGTCCCATAGTGCTCAGAGCCATTTGAACCATTTGAACCACTGGTAAAAACACCTCCTCTGTTCAACATGTACTCATATCTCTTGAGGTATGTATTTTAGAGGCCATGTTTGCTAGACATTTTTTCTTGTTTTAGACCATACTACCGCCTCTCGAAGTTGCCTACCCTATAATCATGAAACAGCTAAACATATTGTACTGTAAAATCTAATTTGCGATCCTAAAGTAAATTTCTAAAATAAATATAAACCATTCGGAGATAGGTGTTTACATTTAAATAGTCAGTCAAATGTAGAATCAAATGCGTCGGTTGTTACTTATAAATACGGGCACACTTAATATTTGTCGATTACAGCGCCATCTACTACTATTGTGAAGGAATAGTTTGAGTAAACCATACCTACTATTTGGCCCAGAATCCGAATATTCAATAAAAATTCGTGGTTCCCATTTGAAAATACAAAGTTGACCCCGCCCCGAAGGAGGAATGGTTAGGAGGTGGCCAGTTGTGGCACAGACAGATATAAACATTTCTAATATTAATTTCCCACGTAGAACACTTTTCTCGTACGATGCGTCATTTTTGTGAAATTTAGTTCTCTCATATTAAAATAATCATCATGTATATACTACAGCACTGGCTGAACTCCCTCTTGTGAAATTTCCCCAACTGCATTTCAAA
The DNA here is from genome assembly GCF_021461395.2 of Schistocerca americana. Classification (NCBI taxonomy): domain Eukaryota; kingdom Metazoa; phylum Arthropoda; class Insecta; order Orthoptera; family Acrididae; genus Schistocerca; species Schistocerca americana. Next base: position 900,188,693 of record NC_060121.1, read on the forward strand.
AACGATCGATTAATTCGTTTCTTGGTAAGGTATTTTACAGCTTTAAGAGGCCTGGCTTTTGTAGCGTTTTGCAGCTTGCTGCCGTAAAAACAAAAACAAAATCGTGATTTTATATGTACTTTTGTTGCATAATTTCACATCTGCAAAATTTTTATTATAAAAATCTGTTAATGCTGTGAACTACTATTCTCTTAAGACCAGTAATGATCTATGTAACACCAGGGGCGCGGCTTTATCTTTGTGGTAGACATACGCGACATTTAGAGAAAAGACCAGGACGACATCCTCCAGGCGAGTAATGGACCGATGCCAGGAGGACTTTTCCTAACCTGGAGATGATCCAGGCTTTCTGTTCTGTCTAGGGGGACAAAAGTGATATCGCCTCAGCTCCCTGGCATCAGTCCACATACGCGCCTGAAAATGACAACTCGATCTGTTGTTGAAATATAGTGCCTATCTACCACTACATCGTGGCACTGCTCCCGAAAACGTTTCATACTCATAAGTAGTACGAAAAACTAAAGAATTTCAACCCCCATTTACGAAAAACTAAAATCAAATGAATTGAGTTACTCATCTAGAAGTCTCACAGGGTTGTGAAAACAACGTGGTTATTATTTTATCTGCACCTTATGACTGATTACGTGAAAGTATACAACGTGTTTGACTATTGCACGTACGAACGATAGACACGAGTAGAGGGAGAGGAAAAAAGGAAGTAATCCCAATAAACATAGGTCTGGAAAGCAGTGGATTTCCCGACACGATGTATTACGACTGTGTGTATGAACACCTTATAGCAGAATCCGCTAGGATAAAATTGCAAACGTGCACTTGAGGGAAAACACATTACAATATGTGGATAATAAGTACTACGTCTGGATAACTAAGACTGCATTATTTCATAACTTGTTTCAGCTCACTGACGAGCCATCTTCAGGGCAATAAAAAAAATTTATATTTGATTCCGTGCATACCAGTCACCGGGCATTGCACGCAATCAAAAAAATATAATTTTTGGTTGATTTCAAGATAGCTCACCAGTGAGCTGAAATCAGTTATAAAAAAAGAAGTTCAATTGATATTTACCTACTATTCTTCATCCACACATTCTAACATAAGGCATCGCATATCTCCCCATTTCACAGTGCCAAATAAGAACATAAAACCATTACAAGCCTCCAGTCACATGAAGTTAGGCCTCAGCACATCTGCTCATTCATATCTGTAAACTGTCAAAAATCTCAGACGTGCTCCGAATACATGGACAACGATCCACAGTGCATTCCCGGAGTTCATCGACGTTACCAAAAGGGCTGGAATACACCAAAGTGTTTAAATATCTACACACACAAAAGTCCGACGGTTCAGCACGGTGGAGACCTGGGAATCAACTGTATTATACAGCCATGACAGGTACACTTGTTGACGAAGCCCTCTTTACCAGTACTTAGGTACCCAGAATGATGATAAAATCAAATGAGGATAATTTACCACGTTGCAATTTGCGCCTCACTTACAGAGTTTTGAAATAAACGTAGCTATAGATATATCCAGTGTTGCAACAACGGCATGACTCCACTTGTACGTAAATGGTGTCTGGCAAATTATTGGTTTATGGACTAACGTGTATCAGAATTATTAATTTGTTTCCTTGTCCTCTACTTGTCTCCTAATTGCAAAAATGGGCATACTTGATATAGGCCTATGTCGATTACAGCGCCATCTACCGTGAATGGAAAACAATGGTTCGAGTAGTTGTACCTAAAACAGTCAAACATCCCGTATAACCAATCCGTCTGACGTGGCAAAAAACAGAAAGGGTGAAAAGTAAAGTGACACACATTACATTTAAGCTTTTCTTCGCTAATATTTTTAAGGAGCCTTGTCATATGGGATACTATGGGTACCAGTGCTATGACTGAGTTATAATCATTCGCGAGAAGTTCCGAATAGTTTTGAACGTTGTGGCACTACTGCACGACCGCTACGTACTGGTGTGTAAATGCCGCTCCTCGCACAATTCCAGCTAGTCTCAGTCTATTCGATCCTTCTGTACTTATCGAATCTAACTTGAGTATGTGTACTGAATATAGTGTTTTAGCTGCAGTTCACGGTATTAAATTTTCACGGCAGTAGTTTTATACAGAACCAAGCATAAATTTTTAAGTGGACGCAAGTGATCATTAAATGATGGTGAGGCATGGCTACGAAAGTGGAATCAAGAAAATATTCGCAAGAAATAGTTTGGGGTCTGATTTTGGGTTTACCAACACTGATGTAAATGAGATAGAAAGGTCAATGTATACAGTTTTCTTAAAGACTTTGGCAGTAGACAGCGTAATATTGAATAAACTTAAACGAAATTTGGAATCGATACAGAGTAAGTACGTTAACAAACCCGAAGCATTCATCGAATTACTATTAACCCTCCACTACACGCGTGATCATTTTAACACTATTCCACACATTACATTTACGACCAGTTTGACGAATAATTTTATTAGTTTTGTTAGAAAATATAATATGTTTGCAGATGAATAATATAAATAAAGTACTGAATTCGTAAACATTATGTATCTGAGCATGAATACTGTAAACCGAAAATGTTGAGTTGTAAGCTACCCTTAAACATAAAATAACATTGTTATAATCACTGAAATTACTGTTCATTCTGTTTTTATTAATGAATATTAAGCAACAGTTATTTTCAAAAAATAATTCATAAATTTGTTTCAAAAAAGTGATCCTTTTTGCTTACTGTCTACTTCAAGCAAATCATTCAGCGTGGTTGCTATTTCCACTCCAGTCACTGCACATGTATCCTGCGACATATTCCAGGTACAAAAATTTTCCTCACAGCTTGCAACAAAATCTTGTTGGCCTCTTTTTCTTCCTACCACAGAAGTTGCATATTCTTCGAATAGTGGCATGTGGAGCTCTTGGAATGAATTCTGATTTGGGTAATCCCAAAACTTTTGTGGTACGATTCTTGATGCTCGTTGGCGTATTCAGTTGATCTTTCTTCATTGACAAGTAATCATGCAGCAGTCCTTTGGCAAAAACTTTAAAATAGTCTTTTCTGGGAATGTTTAAGTTGAATTGGTCTCGTAAGTCACGCATCCATTCATTCCATCAGTACTGAGAAGATAGGAATAAATTATAAATGGTCATCTTCTAGTAATTCTCGTCACAGAATTCGTACATTTCATCTCATGTCATCAACCTTACCCACACCTGATTTGGTGCCATAAAGTGTTATGATTTCTGGCTAGGAAATTTCCGAAGCAGTGTAAGTACTGTCATAATCAGGTAAAGAAGATATCGCCATGAGATCTGTGTCTTTATTAGCCTTATATGAAACAAGTGTCATAACCTTCCTACATTCTAGGTTCCAGGAAAGATCTTCTGCTACTGTCGTAAATGGAGGAATTTTTCTGTTATTCTTTCGAATTATTCCAACCATTGTCAGCTTGTTGTTTTCGAACAACTTAACTCCAAGTGAGATTGATCTGAATAAATTACATTTCTACCAGAATTAGATATGCGTTTCGCCAGTCTTTTGACAATAACATGAGATGTGTTTTCCACAGTATATTTCTAAATGACTTCCATGAAACGTCTTCGCATCAGTAAATGCGAACATTTTCAAACTGTATTTTGCCAGTTTTGATGGAATATATAGTTTAGAACCACTTTTGCCTCAAAATGCAACCAGTATTTCATCCACTGTAATGTGTTCTGATAAACTGTAATGTTTCTTCCAGTGTTCATTCACCTGATCGATCAAGAATCGGACAGCGGAATTTTGTCTGTTTCTTTCTGATATGCTCTGCTTCTAACGCCATCAAATCTCAGGCATGTCAGCAAGAAACGAAACCGGTTGACGACTATTGCGGGTCTGAAGTGCTCCACTCCAGTATCATCTGCAGTCCAGGGATCTAGTAAATGTTCGTAGAACACCCGCCAGCAAGAGAAACCCTAAACATGCCTTGATTTCCGTAATGTTAGTGCCGCAGCATCCCTTTCTCTGGAGTGTTTACAACGAATGGTAGGTAGGTTAATATTAGTACAGCAAACAATTTCTTCCAAAATATCGTCTGTGAAGAAAAGCTATAAACAATCAATAGGACACGTGGCGTTTCTTGTTGCACCTATGGCTCCCTGTAAATGCTTGACAGCATTATACTGAGCTCTTCCTACTCACCTGTTTTGAATCAGTGGCTGATGGTTCCACTGCATACCATCTTTCCCAATATACGAATCAAATTTAACAATACTGTCACATTTTCGTGCAAAGACTGCTCACTTTCAGAATGGTGATCACTTTCGAAGATTGTCACTACAATCTTTCATAGCAAGCTCTTCGTCCATCCATTTCAACAGCTGCTCGTTATCCACCATCCTTCTGAAAACAATAAAAAGTAAAACTTCTTCCAGTAATTAATGTCGGTCATTGAAAAAGTTGATAACTGTATCACAAGTAGGACAACAATTTTCTAAGCAAAGAAATAAGTATGTAACTTCTACTAATTCGTTATTTATATTTTGTAACAATATTCTGAAAAGGAAAGTTGTCACTCACCGTATAGCGGAGGTGCTGAGTCGCAGATAGGCACAACAAAAATACTATCACAAGTAAAACCCGTAAGGCCTTTGTCAAGAATATGCGACACACACACACACACACACACACACACGCGCGCGCGCGCGCGCGCGCATGAGTGCAGTCTTAGGCAACCGTAGCCACAATGTGTGTGTGTGTGTGTGTCTTTCTGGAAATTATTGTTTGTTAACGCACCGGCAGCCACGGTATCGAGCAATGCAACATCAGTGACCTCTAACGATATCGGAAAGAAGCAAAATTATCTGCTGTGAAACGGTAACACAAACTGTATCGAAATCGGTAGGGCGAGTTGTGCAAACGTGTGATTTATTTAAAACAACATGTCTTGGGAGTACATGATTCCGTCATCAAGTTCTATTAAACAATGAAAACGTAACTCATTACTTCGGATTCTTACGCAATTCCACATACAATAAGGATAACTTGAAATTATTATCAGATGACGTATATAAACCATACAGAAACTTTATAATAACGTTCAAAGAATACAGTAATGTAAAGGATGTTTTGTCTAAGGTAATAAAGGACCTTAAGTGTGAGTAGATTTTGTTAGGAAGTATCACGGACCGTTTGGTTGATGTCAAAGTTACTGGAAACAGACATATTTTGCGCTTTGAGAGATGTTCAACGAAAACCCAAAATTGTCCTCACCCCAGGTTCATGAGACTCTAGTAAAACGCAGCGACAAACATGTGTGCATGTGTGTGTGTGTGTGTGTCGCCTATTCTTGTCAAAGGCCTTACGGGCTTTATTTGTGATAGTATTTTTGTTGTGCCTATCTGCGACTCAGCACCTCCGCTATATGGTGAGTGACAACTGTCCTTTTCAGAATATTGTTACATTTCATACTGGATTTTCTATTGTTTGAGTATTTATATTTTGTTACATCACCAAGAGAAAAACTGCCATATCTGCAACACACTATAGAAGAAGAAGAACTGACGACAGAAGTCACTCTCAGGAATGCACGCGAGCAGACTGAAAATCCACACCTCATCAGTTCGCTGCTTCAACTCTCTGCAGTTGTTGCCACACAGTCGTTCAGGGAGGAAGGGAAGGTAGAAAAAGCTGCTAACGGATATCTTCAGTTCTCAATTCATTGCTCACCGTATTACATTGGTGACTGGAACTTACACCCGCAGACTTACATTCCGGGGTTTGTTGAACTGAGGGATAAAATCATTTCAAAAGAAAGAACCTTTTTTAGAAAACAATTTGTCCGAGAATTAAAAAGACCTCTTACAATTGTTCGTATGAAACAGCCAGACTTAAAAAGTCTCACACTACTGGAGAAAAGCCTTTTTCTACCAGTTCAATTTGAGAGTATACAAAATTACTTTAGTAACTTTGCCAAACAATGGCAGTCCACGCCTCTATCAAATTATACTGTTGCTCGTAGATTTGATGATATAACTGGAGATGTACAGCTTCAGCTTGTCAGAAAGTTGTGTGAAAAATTGTTTTCAGTTCACCTTGATGAAGCAACGTTTCGTTTCCTATGTTAGATTTCGTGATGTGTTTTGAAACTGGTTTTATGTAGGGTGACCGTACGACTCAATTAATAGGAAATTCCAGTTTTTGAGCCTCAAGAATTTGTCCCCATTTTTCTTAAAAATCTAGAAGTGTGTTCCGGTTTTCCAAGGATTATTCTGACACACTTCCAAACGGGTTAAAATATCTGTCGATTTCATAAACTAATAGTGGAAGTTTACAGTCTTATGTTGGTGCCCCCATGATATATGTGTGAATTAAGTGCTATAATTGTTGCTTACTGGATTTTCTATTCTTTTGGTTGACACTGGCGTCAGCATCAATTTTGTGACGTGCTAGCAAGGGGTTATATGAAGTTGTAACGATTTGTAATAATTAAAATGCCAAAACGGAAATCAGTTTTTTCGGAAGAGTTTCGGAACAAATTCCCTTGTTTCAGTGTCCACAAACAACGATAGTTCAGCAAAACGTAAGATATGCACGTCTTCAGTATTCATGGCTCATGATTGTGTTGCACATCTCAAGCTTCACATGGATTCCTAAACACACAGGAAGAACCTTCAGCGCCAATAATTGCTAGATAATTGTGATTTTAGTTATACAGGGATTTAAAAACGTAGCTGCAGCAGAAGGAACTGTGCCATACCGTGTTGTTAACCCTGTAACGGTAAGGTGAAGTTTCCTGACATAAACGGTAAGGTGGGATAGGATCAGCCCCACCCTCCAAATATCGATTTTTCGGGGTAAAATAAAAAATGAATAATGGGAAAAAGTTTTATCATCAATTAAACACGTATAATATTTGTCATAACAAAAAGTTTTTTTTGTAGTCAATAAGGAAGATTATAAAGTACTTTGGAAAAAAATAGGAACTTGATTACAAAAAAATACCTTAATAGAAATATTCTCTATAAAATTATTGAAAACATAGTACAAATCAATAGATTCAGTCATCAACTAGGAACTTGAGTGCTTTAGAAATTCTAAACATAGGAACTAAATGAGAAACATCTCTTCCTAATTGTAGAAAATAATCATAGTGTCAGCAGTTTCGAAATATAAAGTTCTCAATAATAAATGTCTTTGTACAGATAATGTAATAGGAACAAATAATAAATGTGTAATGTTATCCTGGAAACGATCACATACAGCCCTGAAAATACATATTTGGCCCAATTTATCACATCTCAGTTTCTTTACAGCCAGGGCATATAATTACTTTACGCTCCCCACATATAGAACAATTACACTTACTACAAAAAGTATTCCCCTTCCTATCTTTTGATCTGTGACTAAAATCACATCTTCTTTTCTTTAGTGGATGTGCTTGGGTAGGCTTGTCTGATTTGATTGGTTCTTTTTCTAAAAGTTTACCAATAGACGAACGGATCTCACGGGGAAGATGTGTGTGGGGAAGATGTGTGTTATTCAAGCTCTTTTCCATAACAGGTTTTGTCAAAGAGAGCGAAAGATTTTTGAGAAATGATACTCTCGCCTCATTTGAAAAGCTATCCATTTTGCTATTGCTTTTCTAAATGATAAAACTATTTATAGCAGCGATGTCTAAATTAGCATAAAAGTACCGCTTGGGCCACCTTCTCGATTTTCTTTTTGTGGTCCTGCTGTGCCAAAGCATATCAAATACATCGACCTCTCCTTAAGTTAGATTGTAGAACTACACAATTTCAGACTTATTTGATTTTTCATTTTCCAGAGAAGTACATAGACGATATCAGTAAAACTTTTTACTTTTTCTGTGGGGTAAATGACACCAAAGTTTTGTCGTCCTGATACATAATTGTTGAAGAGCCTACTGGAGCGGAAAGCAGCATTGATGGTGGTATTTGCGGTTTGTTCCTCCTCAATGTACCTACAAATGTGAGTTTCTTTTGGAGGAGGGCGTCAGTCAGAACCAGTTGTCCGCTGTAATGTTTCCATTAGAACCCATGATAGATTCCGTCAGACGCAAAACATACTGGGCAGGTAAAGGCAAATCTCCAGGTCTCCTCTTTATTCTGTTGTCCTTGACAGTGTATGGAATGCCACGCTAAAAATACAATACCTTCGTGTCACATAGTGACATTATTTTCAACCCATGTTTGTCGGGTTTCGATGGGATATACATTTTGAATGTACAGGCACACCGGAAATTCAGTAGAGTCTCATCTACTGTGACATATGCAGATGGACTATAATTTTTTTCACTGTTGGATTCAAACATGTCCCCCACACTTCTCTGAAAGCTGCAAATTTGTAGTTGATTTTTCTGGCCTCTCTGGTGGCTTTATTATCGAAGCGGAGGTTTTCTAGAAGAAATGCAAACCTTTTCTTGCACATAGTGCAACGGAATAAAAAAATGGTTCAAATGGCTCTGAGCACTATGGGTCTTAACATCTGAGGTCATCAGTCCCCTAGAACTTATAACTGCTTAAACCTAACTAACCTAAGGACATCACACACACCCATGCCCGAGGCAGGATTCGAACCTGCGACCGAAGTGGTCGCGCGGTTCCCGACTGTAGCGCCTAGAAACGCTCGGCCATCCCGGCCGGCTGCAACGGAATACCGGAGGTCCATAGGTTGCTGACGACATCTCATCTACACTGGGCATAGAATTTTTTAGGACATCACTCATGAAGAGAAGGCCCATCAACCTTTTTATTTCAACGCTCTCTGTTGGTGAATGAAACCACTGAACCGTATTGTACTTTTGCCTAGATTTCTCGATTTCAAGATTCGTGTACAAAACAATTTTTTCTATAATTTTCGAATCTATAAAGAATAAAAATATTTCCAATTCACTAGTAACCCCCCTTGCTTTCCCACGTGGACCAGGGAGATGAGTAATAATATTTGTTTCTGGTGTCCTAGAAAATTTTAAATGGATGGGTTTGTTGGTCCATATTGTCTCTAAGTCTTTACCTAGCTCAAAATTTCTCTCATCATCTACATTTGACTGAGAATTATCAAACTCGACTGCTCCTGCCGCACAATGAAATATATCATCCTCGTCATCAGTATTAGAAAATACATCATCCGCGGTTTCTGAACAGTTTTCTGCATCGATATTGTCGCCATCCTGTGACTCAGCCTCCTGTCGGAGAAACTCGTATATCTCCTCAGGAGTACTAAGGAGTTGATGCACCATTTTAGTAAGATACTAGAAGAGAAAACAAAACTTAGATGTAACACCAATATGGGGTTGAATCCGTCCCACAAAAGAAACTAATAAGTGTGACGTAAACAGTAGGGTGGGGTCGGATGCAACCCGAGCGCGGGTAATGTAGGTTTCGGATAGAGAGGGTAGCTGCAGGTCACTCACCAGACTGACGTGGCATCCTCGGTGTTCTCGGGACGACTGCCTGGTAGGGTAGCTGTAACCACAGCGCTCTCAGAAAAGGGAGTGGGGAGTTATAAACAAAACAGACTCGCTGGGGTCGGATCCAACCCCAACCTTACCGTTAGAGGATTTAACACCACGAAATCTATCGTTCTAATGAGTACAGTGATCAGCCACATAAAAAATTTTCCAGATTTGAAGGCTGAAGAAAATGTTTCATGTAGAAGAACCAAATTTCAGGCAACTGTCAACTACGGTGTAGCTCCAAATGCCCAAAAACAGGTAATAATTGCTGTAAACAGTGAAGGGGACTTTTCGATATCCAAACTTTTTGATATCCACTGATCCAACCACGGGCATCCAAAATTTTTTCTTGTGGTAGCTCTGTGTTTTTCCCTTAATGGAGGTGGACTGCATATGAAATTGCTTGACCTTTATGAGTTGCAGATCTAAATGTCTGAAGCAAATAAAATTATCTTTGTCGTGTTACACAGTCATTCAGCATAACTTAAAAATGTGTTGTGTTTGGTACGAACATACTAATTGCAATCACGGAGGTAATACAGAAGGAAGGTAATAATTTTAATTTATTCATTTTGAGTTGCAAGGGAGCGTTATGTAGTAATGACGAGAGAGAAAGGGAACTTCTTAGCGAAGTTGGTTTGCAAAAGATTTATATATTGTTAATTACTAGTTTCGGTAAGCATGGTAACCACCTTCAGATCACGATAAGAGATTATTACATATATTCTATAACAGCAGTACAATTACGCTTTGTAAAACGTTGCCAGAGATTTGAGCCACGTTATGAACGATGCACTGGGAAGTCAAAATTAAAACCATAATATACGGAATAATTCGGAATACACTCCTGTCTTGCATCACATACCACGATGCACTTCATTGCAACCAGGCAATGCTAGACTAGAGAACTGGGACATAAGCAGTTGGCGAATAACTCCGTATATTGTGGTTTTCACCTTGGTTAGTCTAGCCCTGCCTGCAGTGAAGTGGACAGTAATGTATGATATCGGACATAACTATTTGGTGAATTACTCTGTATATTGTGGTTTTAACCTTGATTTGCCGATTAATCGTTCATCTTGTCCCTCACATCCCTGGAAATGTTTTAGGAGTATCTGTACAGCTGTTATAGAATACATGTAATAATATTTTATGAGATCATGGTAACCATGCTTACTGAAAAACGTAATCAACAGTAAATATTGTTCACAAGCGATCTGGAGGTAAGAAATTCACCTTCTCTCAGGCAGATAATGTTTTCGCATAAGTGAAAAATAAATAAATAAATAATTGGGTTACCAAGCACACGCTGTTCATAACACTCTTCATAGTTCTTGTTATGTATTACCCATTGAAGCTGACTGCGTTCTCATGAAGTTGTTCAGTGATTTTCATATATTTCCTATTTGCATTGTAAAATTCATGGAAATTGATGAATTTGTTCGTGTCACTTACAGAAGTGTACCTTCTTCTTCCTCCAATACAAGATATCTATCATTCCTGTGGATCATAGAAAAGATCTTAATAATATAAAAACTTTTGAAGTCTTACTTTTCGTCGCAGGCTAACTCAAAGTTGATGCGTTTTTACAGTGATACTATAAATAAATGTTGTTTATTTCTTGTACATTCACAAATGAGTATATACCAAGATTTCATCCTGAGCGCTAACGAACAGACTAATTTCACATTAGCAGTCTTAAGTATAGTTTTGAAAAGTCTAAATTCACGGAAGCATGAACTTTTGTCCATTAAGTGTTAAGAACTGCTGAATGATTCTTATGAACAGTCTAAGAAATTATTATGCTTCAGGAGACTGTTTATCCTCTTTGTGCACATGGAATATGAGTTTTCTATATTCTCATGAATGCTGGTCACAGAACCGCCATATTAGTAATTAAGGTTAGAATAATGTAACGTAGCTAAAATGAAAGAACATTCTAATAAATGACTGTTCCTTATTTGATTAAACAGTTCATATGCAGTCGTTTGTAGAACAAGTGGAAACAGCCAGTGAACACAGGAATCGGTTGACGACACATAAAAAATGGTTCAGATTTTTCAGCTCTTACAAACGTAATTAAAAGTACTGAGAATCGCTTAACACAGTTATTCTTTTCATTCCCTACCTATAACGCAAGTGTCGAAAAATTTTTCAGTTTGTTATCATTGCAGCGGACAGATGAAAGGAATAAGTTTACTGTGAGGAGTTTTAGGTGTATTTTACTGACATGTTTCAACTTCCGTAAATATAGTTGTATTGATTTTTGTTAATACCTATAACGTAAGACTGAGTTTCCAAAAGAAATTTCATCTTCAAAGAAATATGGTTGCAATAGGGAATCCACAAGAACATAAATCCGTTGTATTCAACCAAAACTATTTTCTGTTACTGTATGTCCTAATTCTGTATTTGAATTGCCATTACTCATCTCAGTGAAGTATACATCTCCAGATGAAGTGTCAGTGTCAGAATTGAAAGCGATATTTAGCGAGACATTAAAATTTGTCCGACATCTTGCCCAAAAAAGCATGAAAATCCCACTTTTGAGGAAGAACTTTTGGTCAAATCTATCGCGAATATGTACACTGAAAACTGTGTATTAACTCTAGTTCATAGTATTAAACCTTTCAAACAGTAGTATTTTTTGGGTCTTGCCCACTCGTCTCGCATAGAGGGTGCCTAAGGAAAGCTGCGTTCTTAGAATGCTATACAACAATTCGAGGAAGTAACATTAGTAGTTTTATTTCTATAAAGCAAATTGATAACCTTTAACTTGTATTTTCAAAGGTGGCGCAAACGATGGGCGACATACAACATAACTCCGAGTTCTTGCTGTACACAAAGTTCTTGCAAGTTGACATACATCACTGATAACTGATCTGCGAGTGCCTGCCCACAAGTGTGCCTGTAATGTCCACCAATGTCTGTATACGGAGCCGATCTGAGCGGCCGAGGCTGGCAGAAGAGGCGCATATACTCACTTCGGCTTGAGGGCGCTCCTGTCTTGGTGCGGTCCTATTCCGCGCATCACTGGCCGAAGTCGCTTCACCACCTTCTCTTCTCTTGCGATCCTCATCTTCGTTCCGGCGCATTTGGTTACCCTAGAATACGTTTTACAGAATGATGCATATATTTTTAAGTGGACGTAAACGAGAAACCGACGATAGTGAAGCATCGAAAAGTACACAGACAAACATGATTACTAAGGATTACTAAGGAACACTTACATCTTGGGATTTGGCTTTGGGTTTACCACCACTGAAGTAAAGTAGGAAGAATAGTCTGCATGTGTCTTTTGCTTAAAGATTTAGATAGCAGCTAGTAAGGAATCTAATGAACTAAAACGACATTTGGAATGGCTTCAGAGCGAGTACGTTAGCAAACCCCGAAAATTCTTCGAATTAAAATTAAAATCATTTGAAAAGCAAAAGGGGTTTCTTAACACTATCTGAGAATGAGAAAGCTATACTTGCCTCTTAGAAATGTTCACATGAAGCCTCCAGATGTAAAAAAGCCTTAGACTTTTGATAAAGTGCGTTTTCTACCAGCTTGCAACTCAGGTCATCGAAACTATGTTTGGCGATAACTTTCCCACGCAACTGCAGTCCATAAATCTGTGAAATGTATTGCTGAAGCTGTACACTTTCAGCTTTCCAGAATTTTGTGTGAAAAGCTGTTTTCATTTCAGGTTGATGAAGCCACATTTCATTTCCTATGTTAGATTTTGCAATGTATTTTGAAGCTGCTTTTATATAACTGCCGTGTTCAATTTGAAACCATATATGAGTCTTCTTTAATACTGAAGTTTTTTCTTTTTTTAACGAATATAGTTGATGTTATGAACTCACTATCATAAGTCTACTTCTTTTAATTATGGTCTTGCCATTATATGTCATGAGAGTCTAATTGTTTCTGTATACTTCCTTATTAATAGTTGTGGTAATAAAATCGGAAGTCTAACTATCGATTTTTCTCTTGATTGGGTTTTGTTTCAAACTCATGAATTTGTCCTGATAACAGTTTTCTTTAAGGAATATTGTATTCCACACCTCTCAACCTAGCATCATCACTACCACTTACCGCCACTTCTGTTCACACAGGGTTTTCTCACTTCCAAATTTCCTGTAACATGTATGACATTTTCAATCATACTGATTGTTCTGTTCAGTTATGTCTGCTTGTTTGTATCCATTACTGAAGAACTTAATTTTAAAATGCGTCATTTTTCATTTTTAACGCACGCAGACATTTGCCTGCAGGGAAACGGTGACCGTTAGAAATTAAAATTGTAGAACAGCCATATGTTGCATCCAATTTTTCCTTTATTTGAACCTGTTTCTCTCGAACAACGTGAGAATCTTCAGAAATGTGGAATTACACTATGTTACACCACCGTCCACTGAAATAAATTTGAAGATTCAACTTACAACGTGATAATTTACATTACGTAGCCAAGCACAACACGTTACAAATATCGGGCTGTGTGGAGCGTCGCCCTCATACATGAAACGGAGTAAGATGGTTGCGTACAATTTACATAAATTTTCTGGTAGGTGCATTCCAAAATTAAACAGGAATACATGACATTTCTTGTTGAGAGAGTTAAAGCTCTGTGTATAAGCACTTGTTTGAAACACCCTCGCTAGGCCTAATGTAAAACATCGTTATTTTTGGGTTAGGTTCTACCGTGACTGTTATTGACATTAAATGAAACAACACGTTTATTGCTACCAATCACTGCTTATTTATCTCCACGACGCGTTTCAGAGGTTTAAACCTTCGTCATCAAGTGGATTTACATTTGCTAGTATGACATTTGTGTGTGTGTTGTACACATGTGATTGTTACGACAGTGGAAGGAACCTGTGACCACTGGAGACAGTGTCACAAGTTTCTCCATAAAATCTTAACACAACACACACACAAATGTCATACTAACAAATGTACATCCTCCTGATGATGGAGGTTTAAAAATTTGAAAGGTGTCGTGGGGATAAATAAACAGTGACTTGTAACAGTAAACATGTTGTTTCATCTAAATCAACGTAATTCAAATAACACTAATGTCACTAAACTATGGCAAATATCTGCCGCTTCTTTTGGCGCTCACGTATAAAAGTCTTAAAAAACATACTTGGTTATTAAATATTTATTAATTATTCCTCCTTTATTTGGTGTGCTTCTTTCTATTTATTTTTCCTGCACAGTGGATGAGCGGCATTTCACACTTTCACATATCTTTGCTAGAGTCCAATAATATGTAATTTTTTTTTAAATCCCTTTCGTTAACACCTTATAATTTTGAGGAAGAGCCGGAGTTATCTTGTGTGTGGGAGACACTCAGTCTGATCGTCTTCACAACATTAAGCAACTACTGCCGGAGCTCTCCAGTCGATTGTGTTGTGGCAGGTGTTGGCAGGTAGTCGGACGGCCCAAATATTTAGCCTCAGGCAACCCGCAACGCACCTGGAGTCCAAATTACCACACGCCACGGCAAATACGGGACAGCTCCGGGGGTTTCTCACACAACCTGGAGAGTCACTGCGTTGGGATACGAGGCCCCAAGTGCTGTGTTGACACTCTACACCTAATCAGGACTCAGAGGCGTCCGACCGAGCTGCACACATGGCTTGTATAACAGGAACTGTCATTCAGTAGTATCCATATGCGATACCTCTGATTTTCCCGGGTCTTAGCGATATGCGGCATATTTTATGGAATGAAACCGACCATTTTTGCTCTAAATTGTGGCCCCGCTAGTACTTTACGGATGATTCATGCTACAGCATTGTACCTCTCCTTGTAATCATTCTGGGCGAACTTTTCGGAAAAGATCAACATCGGGTGTATTCTTTCCTCAGTTTCTTTGCGAAGTTTGCAATTTCCGTGTTCTGCTGATTTATCTTTTCTAGCTACGACTGCCGTAATTCTAATGGCTTATTATTATTATTATTATTATTATTATTATTATTTACTGTTCCTGGCCACGCCTTTCTATGGCTCAGTCTGATTAAACGGAAAAGAAAAGACCCTCGTCTTTACGGGAATTAGATACACGTTCTAATCTCTGTCTCCCTCCCCCCCCCCCCACCACCCCTTCTCTGTGCATCTCCTCCTCCTCCCCCTTTATTCGTCCAACTCCTCCTCCTTCCTCATCTCTCTGTCCATCACCTTCTTCCCTTTCTCTGTCCATTTTCTCCCTCCTCTCTCTCCACATCTTCCCGCCCTCTCTCTCTCCCCCTCTCTCTGTCCGTCACCTACTCCCCTCATTCTATCTCCCTACTCTCCTCCCTCTTTCTCGCTCTCTCCTGAACCTTCTTGTCTACATTCTTCTTTCTGCTATCTTCATTTCCTCCCAGCCCTCCGTCTACTCTCATCTTCCCCCTCTGACTATGAGCTATGTTTATTATTATTGCCTATGCGAATTCTGTAGTAGTATTCTAGTCATAAGCCAATAAGATATAAATGTTGCTTTACTGTATGATAACAATGTCTGGTGTATAAACTTTAACAATAAGAACATGGTGTAAAAATTAGAAGTAAATCGTTCCAGAATTTTTCGAGATGTTTGGTTATAATGTTATTTATTTTATATATTATATACATATAAAAATAGGTATATAAAAACACTCGAGTATTCCAATACGACGTTGTGTCGTAATTTCAAAGCAGTAGGTGAATAACTTGAGCAGTTTTAAGATTTTAAACACACAAACAATTACATTTCTATTTATTTCGTTTATATTTATAGACATTATTCTTTCTTTCATTCTTCGTTTGGGTGATCTAAGGGCCACTCACCAATTTCAGTGCTTATCATAGACATTATTATTATTTACGGCTGTCGATAAAATAAATCCCTATTCCTTACCAGCTGTGGACGAAATTATTACTAGGCAATAAAGAAATAAAGTAAAATAAAAATAAAACAATTACAGTGGCGACAGTAAAACTAAAAATAAGTCCTACATTACAATTTTATTGTTCTACAATAAGAATGATACCACAAAAGTTGTTTCAGTTATTTTATGTTGCTTCATGATGATGTTTCGATTAAAATCGTCACGAAGTCAGGATTTATATTATCAGTGGCTCTTGGTGTTCATAAGAATTTCGTCAAATATTTACGAGCTGTGGGGCAGCACCTGCAGAAAGTTATTGTATTTCTTAAGGCACTGGATTTTACGAAACTGTGAGCTTCAGAGTGCCTGAGAGCAGCTTCAATAGAAAAAATCATTCCCGTCCTTTGCACCAACATTAGTTTTACTTTTCAAACACCTGTGACTGAAAAAAAAAATACTTTTATCATGACAAAGTTTCAGATATAATGAAAACGTGTTTTCAGAATTACACATTTATCATATTAATGCTAGGCTATATATGACTTCGACGATCAGTATGAACACAGTATTTTCTGGAGCCCAGAAGCTCTGGCATAGTGATCTTCTTCAGCAGGAGATGCAAGCCACGATGCATATTTAAGAGATATGCACTTTTTAGCCTCCAAGAATTCTTGGAAGTCTTTATGGTGTCCCATCCATATTTAAATATGAAGTCGGCAGATCGAGTTGATCCAGAGAACTTTTAAAAATAAATGATAGGAGTTATGTCACGCGAAGTCCATTAAAGTAGAAACAAGTAAACACAATACAGGATCTACAACTGCATATGTCCCTTGTTATGGAGGTGCGACTCCAACGTTATTAGTGGAATATCACCAAAGTCATAGAACAGCAGCTTTAAGAAGAAAGAGATTGGTGTGTGAAGGAAATGGATAATAGGCTAATAAACTGTACATATACCGGTCTACAGTCTACAAAGTTGAGAAAACTGGACACAGATAACTTCTTAGAGCAACACAGCAGCTTTGTATTAGACGTACAATATGTAGAAAAGACTTGCCACTGTATTAAAGACATACTCAGCTCTAGTTTTGGAAGCCATTCATCTTCTGTAGTGGAACCAACTAGTGTTGATTCACTGGTGACCACAGAAGAAAGGATATTAATTTTGATTCATTATACCTGTAACTCGTCTATCTTTTACTACTACTATCGCACAAAACGCTTTATAAAAGGAAAGGTACTGGAAAAATTGCAAAGCCAAGAGCGATTTTCATGAAAAGAATCTAGCTTTTGTAATGACAGTCCAAGCAACTTGGAGAATAAGAAAGAAATAACTTCTTGAGACATTCTTAACAAACAGATGTCATTTCCACCACCAACACGTAACAGGATTATAAAACTTTTGAAGAAAGACTTTAAGAACTTTGGGTTAGGCAGAATGACTCTCAATGCAGACATTATCTGACCACACAACTACTATGAAAACGTTTCCCTTTAGATAACACTAGTAAGTAATTGCAATTAGTCATGAGAACATCTGCGAAAGCCCTTGAACAAAAACATGGCTCATTAGCGGATAACGCCTACTCGCCATCACAAGTTTCTTTAGTATCTATGGTACATATAGAGCTTGGCCAGAAATGAAAGCGAGAGAAATGGAAACGCACAATGACCAATGGCTTAGATAAAAATCACATGTCAGACGTGAGTCATGTCAGGCATTAACTATTGACATTAGCTTGATTAACAGGCAGCTGTTGACACAACGGAAGGAGTACTGGTAATAATCGGATGGTTCAGGGTCGAGTCTTCTCTGTAGTAATTCCTTCATTATCAATTTTTGCGTATTGTACACTACAAATAAACCTAAATGATGCTCAGTATACTGAAGTTACTAATATTTTCTTAAAAGGTAGTGAAAAGGAATGGAATATCTGATGTAGGTAATAAATTTGCAGGAAGGGATTACATGGAGTACAAGAGACCTTCGTATATAAAATTAGATAATTTTATTATTTTACATTTGACGATTTACACGTGCTGGGGTGTATTCACTGTAAAAATAGGGTAAGCAGTACTTGTCTCTCTTCTCACAGTTTGGTAGCATACGAGGAGTAACGCATCGTTTCGCCAAATATTGGGGAGTAGAGGTGGTAACGTACAATGGAATGCGCTTTGATGTAGTCGTCTCAGGATGTCATTTCATTCTCTCTCAAACGGGTGATTTTATTTGCGCTGGGAACCTATTGCTCGAAGGTAACTGCCTAAGGGTGCTCGAAGATCATAATGAAAATAATTATAATCAAAATAACAGATATGCAGTACAATACACTTTGATCAAAATCCCTTGCTGAAAAGTTTTTTGCTTGACCACTGTGAATACAATCCTCTCTTTGAAATTTATTCGCTATCCCCAATTCTTTCTTTTCAAGACTTTAATGAAAATATTAATAAATATAATACAGTGAATATTATTTTGGGTTACCAGCAGTGCAAGTAAGATGAAAACTGAGAGCGAAACAAAAAATTAAACAGTTTTCCACATAGCTACTTGAACCTGTGACCCTCGGCATACAACTCTGTTCTCTTTTCGCTGCCCTAACGACTGACTGGCACCCGCAGTGCTATAAACAGCTCGTATCTTGCCTGACGCACATCATAAACGCTATTTTCTTCAAAATACTTGGCTATCTGGACGTCCCACGTCCGTCTTTTTCATTCTGGCGAAGTCCTGCATGTACCAAAAATTTTGAAGAAATCAGTACTAACGAATAGACGCGGTCCCCTTGTAAGCACCGTAAATGAGGAGGTTCGAACGCTGACCAGTCGCTTGTCACTAGGACAAGGTATTGTTATAGTTAAGCGCTTGCAGTGAAATGTATCTGGTATTTGGATCTAGAAGTGGTTATGATATAGCTGCACACGACGCAATTGAAGTCCCAACCAACTCGGCAGTTGGTCCTATGGCTGGTGACGTGTTCCTGTCACAACAGAGAAAATATGATGCAGCAAAACAGCCAGTCACAGCGCCACAGGCAGTTGTCCAGTCATCGAAGGAAGTTTAGGAGAAAATCGTGTAGTCGCAAATTTCTTTGACAGTGGTTTGCGTGAGTCTCATGAACAAGATACTAAAATTTCCCACCGTTTTGGACATCACAGACTGGAGTGGCGTCATCGGCTGTGTGTGCGTGCCTGTGTGTGTGTGTGTGTGTGTGTGTGTGTGTGTGTGTGTGTGTGTGTGTGTGTGCGTGTGTGTGCAGAATACAACTCTTAACAGGGGCCAGTGCGAGTTGTTAAGTGTATCCGCATTACGGCCAATATTGTCTTAATGGAAGTAGAAGAAGCACAAGTATATATGGGCAGGTGGTTCTCTGCAAATATGCCCATTTTCTTACAATCCCTTTAAATGATATTTTATGAGTTTTTAACCCTAGTTGTGAATCTCTTGGGTAATATCATTGCATGCAGTCCTGCAGTGGTACCTGGAGAAGGACGTTTTGAATATGATTGACGAATTTGCACCTGGAAGGAAAAATTGCTTTGGAGAATAATTAGCAGTGACAGTTATGTGAATTCTGATGCTCATGTGATTGTTTGATTTTGTGCATTTGTGCATTTTACACATGCACTTGATGTCTTTGCTATAGTATAATTAAAATTGCTGTTCTAATACCATGGTCTCTGACCTGTAATTACAAAGTTCATTGACTTGGCCGAGTGTAAATTAATTGTGTTGTTTTTAGTATTATTGTTATTGTTCTTTAATTTTTCTATATTGTGTTCTTTCAGTGTGGAATTTAATTACCCAAGTACTGGTAGTTGTTGTACTCCATTATTGGGGCATGTCTTTAGTACTCTTCTTCAGCCCGCATCTCGTGGTCGTGCGGTAGTGTTCTCGCATCCCACGTCCGGGTTCCCGGGTTCGATTCTCGGCGGTGTCAGGGATTTTCTCTGCCTCGTGATGGCTGGGTGTTGTGTGCTGTCCTTAGGTTAGTTAGGTTTAAGTAGTTCTAAGTTCTAGGGGACTGATGACCATAGCTGTTAAGTCCCATAGTGCTCAGAGCCATACTCTTCTTCAATATCTCACCAGATATTTTCCATCATTGTGCGCTGCTTAAAGATTTCGTTTATAGTTCTATTTCTATAGTGAACTGTATCACTTGTTGCAAATTATTTTTGGGATTCTGATATGAATAAGTAACACAGTTCATTGAGTGAACTGTGGATGAAACACTGATCGAGCATTTACATGCATTGATCAAAAATGATAGTGCATTGAGAATGGCTGGTTTCTAGCTGAAATCTAGATCTGCCAATAAAATTTAAAAAGGACGACTGATAGCTGAAGTCTATTATTTACAATTAAAATATAACAGTCTCTGAGTGCAACAGCCTTCTGAATGGAAGGTAACCTGAATAAATAATGTATCCTGATAAGAAAGGTATTTACATCCTCAGCCTATGTTGCTGATAATCTTACCGTACCAAAAGAGTTCTGCTGGAAGCCATTACGACATCATCAAACTGACTTGCAGGACGTTTGATCAGAAACAGAATGTTTGATCGTCAGTTTTCTTATTAGCTATTAGTGATGGCACATAGAAGTATGTATGTTGTGCAACTTACACGTCATTGTGTGAAATCGGTACGCTGTAATAAAGAATTTTTCATGTTGTATGTTAGCCTTCAGTTCAATGACGATAACTGTAAATCACACAAAAATATTGGAAATCACCCAATGTCAGACTGGGGTAGTACCTTTCTAGGAGTAGTGGTATCCCAACCAAGTAAAACGCATACTTGTATATGTTATTCTACAGTAGGATAATCGAATGAGTTTCCTGTTGACGTATGGTAAATGGAACACTAATTATTGCTTAATTTTCCTCTTATTTCAGGACGTACCTACGAATAAGATGAAAGCTTCTCTTGACGTATGGTTCCTCGAGTAATTCGAAATTCACTACGGCCCTTCGAAGTACACGTTTCCTTCTCAGGCTACTGTTATCGTTTCCCTTCACGTGCGTTTTCTGCAATGTAGAGCACTCTAATTAATTGCACAACGTGCGCTGAGTGCAATTTGTATTCAGCAGTAACAATGTGGTTCTTATAAAGCACAGTACCGCTGCGAGAGAAATGTCCCGGCTCTACCCTGTGGCAACCGCAGAAACATCGTTTCGACAACGTGCAGAGGACGGTTTCAGAATCCTCAGCAGAAGAATGCCGCTGACGCAGCTTCGACGGGAATATCACGAGGCGTGCCTGGATTCGCTTATTCGTGCAACTGGAGCAGCTCAACCCACAAGTGTTTGAAGCACCAGTTTCCGCAAGAGTGACATCAGCGTTCTAGGGCTGAGTGCTATTTCTTGCCTGTGTCATCTGAAAACGAATCTCGAATTTTCATTATGTGATATATGTGATGATAAAAATACATAGCATGTATACAGATAGCGCAGCAGCCTTAACTTTCGTATTACGTGGGATTCGTGAAAACGTAACAACCTTCCAGAATGCGCCGAGTTATTGAAATACATTGTTTCCGAAGGTTAACCGGTGGGGCCATATTTAGGTAAAAATGTAATTTATATTCTCACCTTATTGTTTGAGTCGCAGGAAACAAATCGCAGTTCACGCTTAATTCGTTTCAGTAATACGATTCCCACGTGAGCCAGGTGCGTAATTATAAGATTCGAACGGTTTAATCGGCTAACGTGCTAACATTTATTATTTATGCGTTGTAGCGTGGTGATTACTGCAGGAATTTACAGTACTACCGCCTCGCGTGTTTCTCTCACAAGGATAAAGGTTATAAATTAGCAGTATTGGAAATATGCAGAATCAAGTGTGTTTGAGTATCCAGGTATTTTTATATGCACTTGCTGGGTGGTGTTGGAATATAATTTAGTAATCAAGTACCGTTTAGCGAATCAAGGTCTGTCGTGATATTTAACAACAAACACTTTGAGACTAATCAAAATTTTATGAAGTGAATTACATTTAAATGCTTAACATACATGTATGTAAACAGCAAGAGATAGCTGATTCCATAAAAACCATACTATCCTTTCGAAATTGTATTAGGATTCCTTAGAGAAATGCGTATGCTGAACATTGAAATCTCTAATACGTTACCCCACATTTTGCTAACATAAACTGAGTGTCTATAGCAACAACAGTCCATAACAGGATAATAGGCTTCACTGGAGATGAATTCATTTGACTATTTAAGAAATTATATGACAGATGAAAACTGGTAGATGTTGCATTATATTCTGCCTCAAGAAAAAGACTGTTCTGGGAAAAAAAAAGTTTATTCGGCAGATTATAGAACGCAAAATATCATGTTTCACACGTACAACTGTAAAATTAAACTATCAGTTAAATTAATATTAGTTAAATATAAATTGGAAAATTAAATTCTCCATAACTTCAGAAATATTACCGATTCGCAATTCTGGTATCAGCCCGAAAATTCTTTAAAGATTAAACACTTTTGACGCATACTCTCAGTCGTTTCAAATTGCGTAAAAATTTCACATGTTTCATTTTGCAAGATGACAGCCAGTTTTAAGTAAGTATCAGAGGACACAAATGTGGTTTCTGTCACATTAATATTCCATAATATTTAATTCATACAAATTTAATATGCAGCAGAAAATCTCTTGTGAGTTAATACTAGTATAAATTAAACGAAACGAGAATGAAGGAGCTTGTTAAACCACATATAAGATGAATGCAGTGGATGTTCCTGCGCAATATGTGGTGGAGTGGAACCACATATGCGACAGTTCTGTGCATTCACAGCACCGTGCAGAGTAAAATGTGCCTCTTCTGCCCAAAGCATACTCCCCAGATACGTGTCATCTATTTTCTTCTGACTGGTGTGATGAGTACGACAGAAATTTGTGTCCCATGCCAATCTATTTATCTCAAACAATCACTGTCTTCCTCTACGGATTTTACTCTCTGCACCTCCTTCAAGAATAAATGAAATTTTTCCTTAAATTATTAACACAGGTCCTGTCATTCTGTCCGTTCTTGTCAATATTTTCCACATGTTCATCTCCTCTGATTCTGAGGAGAATCTCCTCATATCTAATCAATCAACCAAATTTTCAACGTCCTTGTATGTTACCACATCTCCAGCTCTTCGATTCATTTCTTTTCCCGTTTCCTTATTTTCCGTAATTCCCTTCTATCGAGTGCTCTTCTCCAAACGTACATCCCAGAATTTTCTTCCTAAACATATGGCTGACGCTTGAGACTAATAGACTTCTTTTGCCCAGGAGTTCTATCTTCTTCTATGTTAGACTGCTTCTTACATCTTTCTTGCTTTGTACACCATGTCTTAAGATAGCATACATCCTTCACTTCACTCACTTCCTGGTCATCGGTTGTCATGTGAACTTCATTTCTGATCTACTTTCTGCTACTTCTCATTAGACTGATCATTACATTTAACAGTTTATTTGTCGGTAAAGAGGTAGGAAAGGGTTACATCTAAATGAAAGGAAAAATGCAAATGAAACTGGTGGAAATTAATTTTGAAAAGGGGTAAAGTTAATAAAGAAAGTAAATGTGCGGCCATTATGTTAACAATTAACAAGCGGTAATTAGATATTTGAGATTTGGGGGAAATTACGGTCGCCAGTCCTAAGGACAATTGCCATAGTAACTGAAAAAGAAAGGTTATTACACATGTAATTAGCACTAGAAGCGTGGCAACTGAAGGTTGACACGTGTTGTGTGAAAACTGAAAGTTTATCAGAAGTAATAAATTTCGCTACACTCTGACTTAATTTAGCAAAAGAATTAATAAAACGGGAAAATCGTAAGTTAATTTAGTGACTAAAGTTAATAGTGAGCTTTCTTTCTGAAGCACATCGAAATTCTGTAAGATACGGTTAGTCTTGGACTACCTCAACAATCATTTCAAAAACTACTTGAATCTATGCAGTTTAGAAATAAGAGATTTAACTTTGAACTTGAATTAAATGATTCTGAACAATTAACAATAGTAAAATTTAGCACGTACCAAGCTGAGCTGCAGTCACGTGTAAGCTAAAATACGGTAACAAAACTCGCACTGTTAATTTGTGCTTGTGTAATCTAAATATTGTAGCCAGCTAAGAATACCTTAACTGAACTTTGAAATTAAAGCAGTGAAATCGAATGATGCTGGCGTTTGAATTTCAACGACACTCGGGTTCATTCCGGAAAAGGAAGGGACCCTGCTTGGTAATGCAATTGGGACAATGAGCAACAAAGGTTCATGCTGCGTTGCTGTAATTTAGTTATGAAAATGGAACAGTTTGAAAAGCTGAGGTCTGCCATGCAGTTCTAAAACTTTACGTGCTTCCAGTCTTCCTTGTTGGTTGATTGAAGGTTTGAAGCCGTCGATCGAGGAGGTGGCGACAGTCACTCATTGTCGGCCGTCCCTGTTGCAGAAGCTGGATGTTGGCGCACCTTCTTCTCGACACGTTCACCAGGCGAAACGGGCTCTTGATGTGTGCCAGCTAATGCTTCCCGTCCGCGACACCGTGTCAGAAACTATCATAGCAAGTCGAGCGCAATTACATGCTACCCAACGTTGAAAGCGCGGCAACTAGCGGGAGAGTCACACAACACACCTGCTCCACTGCACCACCCCAGCCAAACTCTCCCTCTGCCCGCGCTCCACGTGACAGAGTTAACACTACCAAAGATCCTAAACACTTTTGTCCTCCACACGACCTATCGATGTATTCGTTCGATAGCATAGTTTTCCCTAGGCCAGACCCAGCGTATAAATACAAATAATATTCACAAAACAAACCAATTATAAATCGACATAAATGCATAAATATATACAAATAGTAAAACAATTACAATATATAAAGACACAGAAATGTCATATCTTCGGGTAACAAAATAAGGAAAAATCTGTAGTACAATAGATGGAAATAGAAGGATATGCATTTCCGGCGTTACAAGTTTCCGTAATTATTCATCTTCATACTTTTCAATCATAATAGCAATGTCATCAATCAACATTATCATTGATACTATTTCATCTTGAATTGTAATCGCATACCTTAAACTTTCTTTTTCTTCCATCGTTGCTAGTTCGAAGTACAGGGTTGACATGATTTTCTTGCACCCTTTTTAATCCGAGTACTTCGTTCTCCTCCCTTCATTCTTACTGTTCTTTCTCCGCCTTGTATTTTGTAAATATTTTACATTACTCATCTTGCCATTAACCTTGCATCTATTTTTCTAATAATTTCGAAAGTTACACCATTTTGCTTGTTGAACATTATTACTAGGTCGACAAATCCTGTGCAAATGTCTACATTTTTATTTTGCCTTACTTGTACTATCAAGCCCACTGTCATAACTACCTCTCTGTTGCCTTTAACTTTCCTAAAGCCAAACAGTTCATCATCTAACAGATCCTTAATTTTCTTACATTCCTTCTGAATGTTATGCTTCTCATCAATTTTGATGCATCAGTTGTTTAGCTGATTCTACGATAATTGTCACGTTTGTCTTCACTTGCTGTTTTCGGGATTGCATGCGAGAAATTTTTCCCAACGTCTGAAGGGGTTTCTTCAGACATAAAAAAAATTAGATTTTAAAAAATGAGTAACCCGCCATGTGGCTGTGTGTTATTATACTTATCTTTGTGCTATCCAGATTTCGACTTTAATGCCATTATCAGGTACAATGCTAAAAGTTGTTAGACGATTCATGTCATGTCTGTTAAGGCAGTCAAAAGCAATTAAACAAGGCTAAAACGTGTCTTTAAGATGTAAGTGCTTGTAGCCTTGTTTACCTCCTTTGCACTGTTTTAGCGGACTTGTCTTTATAATGGCTAACAGCTTTTTGCGTCGTCCTTCATAATGGCATAAACTCCGAAATCTGGACAGAACAAAAGATAAATATGGTAATACACAGTCAAATAGCGGTTTTCACTTTTCAAAAGTATTGCATGACTGTGGCTCAGTGCCATTGAAATCCTTTTAATCACAATTTGGGTGCCACATCCCCCGAATGATTTCATAAATTCTACCTTATTTGGATGCAAGTCTTCCAAGGCTCTGTTAAACTTTAATACTTGGTCCCCCATGCCCTACATGTCAACTCTCATTTATTCATCTATCACGCCATCAGACAATTTCTCCCCCTAACAGAGGTCTTCAGTGTTCTCTTTCCACCTATCCATTCTTTGCTAGGCAGTGGAATTTCTACTCAATACTTAATGTTGACGCTTGCAACGAACATTTCCGTTTCGACGTCTTGACTTTTCTCCTGCAAACATTTCGCTTTTCCTTCCCTGCGTTTCCTACTTCATCCATTTCTGAGTGACTTCTACTACTGTGTTATTGTCTTAGCCTCAGTATTTTGGCACTTCCTTCTTTCTAGTTGATCGATCAGTAAATGGATGTACTGGTGGTTCATAGTGTGCAGCGGGCTCAAACGCAGTATTACTTCTGTTACCCCACGTTTCTCTTCTGGTCTGTTCGAACGTCTGTTATTGCCCTCTTTAGAAAGGCTCTTCAGTTGAGCTTCCGATTGTGGTGTTAATTATTTCAGAATCTGCAGCCATAGATAACTTCGAACGAACATTAATATTTCTGAGTACTTCCTTATCTAACATCTTTCCATTCTGATTATTCCGGACGATTCCCTTCATCACAGCTAAATCGTGATCCTAGCCTATATCTGCTCCTGGCTACTCCTTAAAATGTACGATCGGATTTAGAAAACAGTGTCTTACTATGAGAGAATCTAGCTGGAATCTCTTCTCGTATCCTGATCTTTCTCAAACACACTTTATCATTGTGTGCCTTCTTAACAGTGTTCGCTATTAGAAACCCACATTTAATACACGTTCTCAATTAGGCTTTCTCCTGTATCACTCCTACAACTAAGGACATATTTTCCTGTAAGTATTTTGTCTATTCCCTCCCCTGCTATAGCGCTCCAATGCCCCGTAATTACTAGTTTTTCTATCCCGCTCCACACACTGCATTACTTGCTCAGTGCTCTAACATACTTCTCCGTTCATTCATGTTGTAGGATGTCGTGGTCTCCTGACCTTCATTGCTTACATATTCCGCCCTTACAATCATATTCCGCACATCAAGACGCTTCATTCGAACCCAAACTCGATAAGTTAAAGTCAGTGTTGTATGAATTCATGTAAACGATATGCAGTTAACAAGTAAGCACACCGTGGTTGAAATACTCAAGGCTGGCATACACACATACATTCCAGACTCGATGGTCACAGAAGCTTTTAGTTCGGGAGAGAAACAGCACAACGGGACGCTGCTCCCTTTAGAGGACGACCCAGCTTATGTCGGCCGGTGACGACCTGTGTAGCGGACAGCGTGGGCCCGAGTGAAAAGGGGGACGACCTCGTGTTCGGCTTAATATCAAATTCCACTACATTGTGTGGGAGCGGCCAGCCTACTCATTCTTTGCACATAGCATGCAGTTTCAGAGATTTTCACAGGGAGACAGCAAATGCCAATCTACAGGTTTCTGGATTGGTCACCTTAAACGAGACGTCATTCTCCCGTTTTAGAAGAGCAATGGTGATTGTCATACGATATTTCTGACGCTTTGAGCTGAAGGAATAATGGAAGAGACCGAAAGATATACCCCTTCACGTCTGGCATGGAGCGGCGCTGTTCCGTTGTCGCTCTTGGAGCGAGGACCAAGTCTCTCCTCAGTACTTCACTGGGAGGGCACTTCTGTCGAGAGCGAATCAAAGGCCGACTCTATATTGAGTCCTTGGGATTAAGCGTTGTTCACTGTGTTGGCTGACACACTTATTGTGTGGTGTGAACGGAGAGAGTTATAGTTAAACGCCTGCGAGCGCGAGCGAATTTTGAGTGGCATCGCAGTGGACTGGTTATCTGACTGGTGTACCACGCCAATAGTTAGACTAGGGGCGAGTAGGAATCCTTGACTTCATCAAGGCATAGGGACAGTTTGATTGGAGAAGGTCAATCCAGATAGATCGAGAGTTATCTTTTTTGTCAGCAGCGAGCGGCGCAGACAGCAGTCATCGCAGCTTATGGCATTGTGCGCTACAGCTATTGTGAGCCCCATATTTTCTCCACAACAGTACACTTCACTGCATTTCAGATGCGACAGCCTCGACCATACCTAGCAACTTTCTAATGGATAATTATTCAAGTTGAGTAGGTGCGGCTCTCAGCCATTCTGCCAATTCAATAACAATCTTAAGCTTTGTATAGAGGTTTCATTGGCGAGTCCTGTCCTTGAGAGGTGGCTTCACATTCCGAAAAGAACCAGGATATAGCTTGTTTAATTCATAACTGAAAGTGCCATTGTGATTTCTCGGAATTTTGCAAAATAAATAATAACTTTCGTTAGTTTCATGTTTTTCTTACACTAACTAGCACTTTCCAGTACCTAAGTATCCCACTAGTTACGTAAGAAATTTTGGGAATTTTTGCGTCATTTCCTTACAGCGGACGACTCCAGCAGATATTTATATCTGAAAGTTTTTCAGGCATTTCTCTTAGTTGGGAGCGTCTGTCTGACTTCTGTAGTAGTGTGGGGGTGGAAATTGCGTCTTGCAGGAGCCACAGGGTAAAGGGTACATCTCAGATTAATCCGTTGCACAGAATAAGAGATTAACCCCACACACAAATTCAGAATGTGACTGTGACGTTGGCATATACATCTATCTGTAAAAATAGTTGCAGTATCTGTATCGTCACGTTATCTCAATGTATACGTGTTGAACATAGCTATGCTTAGACGCTCGTTATATCAACATTCTGTTGATGCGGTTCATGCAGGTACAAGAGTTCAGTTTACACATTTTACAATGTAGAACATTTAGTAAATTTACAATACCTGTACACTTCATAAACATGGTTTTAATTCAGTATACGTGTTTGTTAGCGTAAGATTTTAACTTGTGAAGCATTATACGTAACTGCCGCTTTAATGTATTATATAAAATGTTTATCGAACTATCTATCTGTGAAATCGAACGTGTGAAATCTATTACACTGTAATATATTCAGATAATTTGGTTGGACATACATTTCGTGTTTCTGTACGGCTTGTCTCTTATAACTTACTACTCGGCAGGGGCAGTGCACATGTGGAATGTGCCAGTAGCCTGTTTCACACTATAGTCTATGTGTTTGTGAGTGTGAGAGAGAGTCGTTACTTCCATATATCTATTTCTGCCACTCCAAATACGTCTGTAACTCGAGTAAGTTGCTACTAGATGGATTACACAGACTGTCTATCAGACTTTCACACTTACTTATCACAGAGAACGACAATCAGCTTGCCGGCGGGGGTGGCCGAGCGGTTCTAGGCGCTACAATCTGGAACCACGAGACCACTACTGTCGCAGGTTCGAATCCTGCCTGGGGCATGGATGTGTGTGATGTCCTTAGGTTATTTAGGTTTAAGTAGTTCCAAGTTCTAGGGGACTGATGACCTCAGAAGTCCCATAGTGCTCAGAGCCATTTGAACGATTTTTGACAATCAGCTTGTTTAAAGACATTATACTAGTCGTTATCGATAAAGGAAGACTTACGTGCACATCTTTTCCTCCAGCAGTTAGCAGTGGTCAGCTGTGTAAGCGGGTCTATGTAGTATGCATCGGTTGACGGCGTTAATGCCGACTGCTGATGTAACATACAAGAGTTCGCTGTCTACCACATTTTATATATTGACAATGTAATTTATATTATGATGGGTCAGCAGGTTACTCTTGTAAGTGCGAAGCGTCTATGTTTTTTTGATGAAAGGTTTTGCTCATAACGAGTTGCATCACTTCGTATGTCCTACTTTTACATTCAATGACAAGTATATGGTTTAATTACCTAACGTCAATGGTTTTATATTTGCCTAATATGAAGCGACAAAAGCTATAAAGTGAGAATGTGGCATCACTGCACTATATTGATGCATTTAGCCATTGGTGATGGCACAGGAGTCTGCAGATGAAACGTGCCGTTAAGAGAAGCTACGTGTCCATTATTAAGCAACTTAATATCTGCCGAGGGGGGAGGTGGGAAGGACGAATCAAGAAGATCCGCAATTAACTCATCAGCAAGATCGAAGAAGAGCTGCTGGCTCGGCTTGATGTTGCTACCCAGTCACAACACCAACTTGTGATGAAGCCAAGTGTGCAGTCTTTCACCCCTTCTATTCGATCTAAGAACCGAAGAAGCAATGCCGGAAATGAAATAAATTTTCAAATTCGAGATTAAAGTTACTCGTGAAAGGTTACCATTTTACAAGACCTCAGTATCTTCCGGCGTATTCAATGTTGAAATAACTTACGGGAATCCAGGCGGGTGACGTCGTGGCATCCGCCGATATTTCTTCGGTGACCAGCCTGTTACCTTCAAGGTAAAATTGCAGAAAGTTAGCGCTGTGCAAGCGAGTTTTAAATCTCGGTTTGCAGAGCAATTCCCGAAAGATAACACACACACACACACACACACACACACACACACGCACACTGTAAACACCAGCGGCACCACACAACCAGACATGACAGACACCAGAAGTTATTTGTAGTGAAAATTAACAAAAAACAAGTGAGGTACCATTAAGTCCGTGCATCTGTTTTTCACAAGGGAGAGAGCTGGATACCACACAGAATTTAAGCAAAAACCTCCACCTGTATTAAATAAAGTTACTTGCCAATTTAATCTCAACTGCTTTCTCAATAGAACTACCCCAAGAGCTGGAAGTCCATGCGAGAATCTGCGTAATGTTATATTCTATAGTATGACTGGTGCCCATACAGTGTTCCGCCATAGCAGATGTTCTCGGCTGTTGTAGGCGTTTGAGAGTGAGACGCTGTTGCTCAGTACACCGATCGTCCACGGTCCTGGTAGTATGACCAATATCTGATACGCCACAACTGCAAGGAATACTATAGCACCCTCATTATGGAAATCAACATAATCCTGAATGGAGATCCAGGTTTCTGCCCTCTGCATGGACTCCTGTTCTCTCCCCACTAAAAAAAGGGATAGACAGGGTTAACGTCACCTTACCTGTTGTTCGGTAATTTTCACTATCGGTAAATTCTGGCGTCGATCATGTTTGACTGTGACGCTAGTGTTTACAACGTGTGTGTGTGTGTGTGTGTGTGTGTGTGTGTGTGTGTGTCTGTTTTAATATTTTTGGGTTTGCAGCCATCATATTCGGCTACAAAAAACTCTCTACAGAGCAGTTGAGAAGGCGGCTGTGGCAAGATGACGTAATGTGGTGTGAGGTACCGATGACTGATGGTTTATAACGTATGGGCATCGTGAGGAAGACCGGCTAAATTGTGGTCGTTCTTCGCGATTGGCTGCTGTATTCGGAAGTTGCGCATGAAAATGACAATCTTCTCTTATTAATATTTGACTAACTAAACAGCGTATTTACTTGCATTTTACATATAAAGCATCTCTCAGTAGCGTGCTACCATTCCATTATTTCACAAGTATTAAAAACCACCATAATAATAAACAATTACAAAACGAAAAGACAGTCGAAGCACTTCAGAGATCTTTAGATCGAACCTAACGTAGATGGTGGGCGAAGTGATTCGACTGTAAGATCAGAGCTGGTACGGCAATCTCGGAGGACGGACATGTTATCTGCTGCAGGATCAGTTAAGACTTAGTGTGTAAATCAGACCTCGGAGGACAGACGACTGCTGCGATCGATGTTAGTTAAGACTTTATTAGTAATTCAGGCTCATTTGTACATGTAGTTCAGAACTTCGTCATACTAATTACGGACATATGCAGTTCGCTGATTTGCAGAAGAATAGAAACCATTTGTGATTCTAAAGTGGAACGTAATTGTGCAGACTCCCGTATAAACAAACTGATTGGAAATTTAATAATTTCTAAGACAACATTTCTTCTCTAAGCGTTTCTTACAGCCTTCAGCTTACGGATTCCTAACCTACGAGCCGTTTTCTGCGCAGAGGACAATTGTAGAAGACTGCAGGTTGGTGAACTTTCATTAGAACTTATGCATTCCAGTTTGGGATGGCGGAAGCAAATAGACACCTCTCGTGTACTGCAATTTTGCTATTAATGACATCAGTGAAACGTCATCTGTGGTAACACAGAAGAGCTCTGAAAGAGAGAAATATTTGTGAGAGAAAGGGTTTATCATACGTATGCGTACATACATCACCCCTATCTCCCCCTAACCCTCTCATTTTCAAGTTTCTGTAGTTTGTGTGTGTGTGTGTGTGTGTGTGTGTTTTACCTTTTGGAAATTGCTCTGCAGACCGACATTTTAAATTCACTTGTACAGCGCTTACTTGCTACAGTTTTGCCTTGAAAGTGACGGGGTGGTCACCTGTCAAAATCTCAGGAGTTGTCGACGACAACACCCGGCTTCATTCCCGTAAGCTATTGGAAATTGTATTAGCCAAGAGAAACTAAGTTCTCGTAAAATGTTATCGTTTCACCTGGAACTTCAACCCCAAATCTGAAAAATGTTTCATTTCTGTCATTGTTTCTCTGATGTTTCGACCAAACAGAATGTGCGAAAGACTGCATACTTGGCTTCATCACCAGATGCAATCATTGGTGAGCGCTGTAATTTCGTAAACCGAGCGTCTTGATCCCGGCCGGTTAGCAGCTTCTCTTGGAGCCTACTGAAAAGGTGGAGTGGAGATGTTCTTGATATGATCCATCCACCTGTTCGCTACTCTCCCCCACGTCCAGTGCGAGACAATTATGGACGCATTAGTTCTTCTATCGATCCATTTTATACGTAGCTTCCTTTGCCAGCACCAAAGCTCAAATGCGTCAGTCTGTGGACTTGAGCATCCATGTTTCGCAAGCGCGAGAGAAGACAGGAATACGAGTGTTTCATGTAGACGCACCTTTGTGTTCTCCGACATCTCGGTAAGACTCCTCGTAGCTACTCCACCTAGCGTGATCTGCCTTCTTATCTCATCTTCGCAACTTCCCGTGTCACAGATGCTTAACCGAAGACAGATGTAGGCTTGTAAGATTTCCAGTTCTTTTAACAGACCTGTGCGCTACACTTATGCTCCTCGAGCATGTATCATGAGCTCGCAATTGCTGAGATAGATGCCTAATCCGAATGACAGACTAACGGCATGTGCTATTGTCAGTAATTTTGTTACTTTATCTTTCCTGCTGTCTGTTGTTATTGTTGTGGTCTTCAGTCCCGAGACTGGTTTGATGCAGCTCTCCATGCTATTCTGTCCTGTGAAAGCTTCTTCATCTCCCAGTACCTACTGCAACATACATCCTTTTGAATTGGCTCAGTGTATTCATCTCTCCGTGTGCCTCAACGATTTTTACCTTCCACGCTGCCCTCCCATACTAAATTGGTGATCTCTTGATGCCTCAGAACATGTCCGATCAACCGATCCCTTCTTCCAGTCAAGTTGTGCCACCAACGTCTCCCCAATTCTAGTCAATAGCTCCTCATTAGTTATGTGGTCTACCCATCTAATCTTCAGCATTCTTCTGTAGCACCATATTTCGAAAGCTTCTATTCTCTTCTTGTCTAAAACATTTATCGTCCATGTTTCACTTCCATACTTGGCTACACTCCAAACAAATACTTCCAGAAACGATTTCCTGACATTTAAATCTATACTCGATGTTAACAAATTTCTCTTCTTCAGAAATTCTTCTCTTTCCTTGCCATCGCCATTCTGCTTTTTTTACCCTCTCTACTTCGACTATCATTTGTTATTTTGCTCCCCAAGTAGCGAAATTCATCTACTACTTTAAGTGTCTCATTTCCTAATCTAATTCCCTCTGCATCACCTGATTTAATTCAACTACATTCCATTATCCTTGTTTTGCTTTTGTTGATATTCATCTTATATCGTCCTTTCAAGACTCGTCCATTCCGCTCAACTGCTCACCTAGGTCCTGTCCTGTCTCTGACAGAATTACAATGTTTAAGGGATCTTTTACGTTGGGATAAATTTATTTTATTTTTTGTTAGATGTTTTCGTTAAATAGCTGAATAAATTGTAATCAGGAATAATTAATTAAGCAGAGTAGAAAAGATAAAGTCGAAGAGACGTTCATTGGGCGTACATGGTCGTAATGTAACGTCATTGCATTGTTCGGTTGTTAAAACAAGTCGTTTGTGTTCCATTCTGCTGTTCGGTCGTGCGCGTATCTGAAAGGAATTAATTCGGGGACTAGAATAAAATTTCACATAATAGTTACGATTCGATGTTCCGACAAAATTAAAAGTTAATTTGAATTGTGGGCGACAGGATTAGTTTTGATAGATACGTGAAAACGGACGTAACGAAAGTTGTTCGCGTATCATCCTTGAACGTGACTTTTTATGTAATTAACGATTGCGGGCTCATTAAAAGCTGTTATCTCATGATTAGGATCAATCCCTCTTTCCTTCTAGATAGTGATGAATCATTAACATTTAAGTCATAATAAAAAGGATTATTAATAAAAGTTATGTTAAATGACAATTACGTGTTATTCTGTTAGTATGGAACCGACGTATATCTCTGAAATGACATTGATATATAATTTGTGTTAAATACTGAACTGAGATAGGAAGTAAATTGAAATTAGTGAACATTTGATACTAAGACTATAGAAGCAGAAGCGCTTAAGGTTTCTCTGCTCTAAAATGGCAAAATAGGTATGAACTTTAACTCAATAGTCGACATTATGTATTGCAAAGACATTAGCATTTCATAGTTATTTTGACGACGCGCTGTTAAACAAAGGAACGTTGAGTCTCTGTACGAGTAATAAAATTAAATCTTAAAAACATAATTAATAACGGTGAACTCCGCTTTAACAAATTGTATTGCGTGTCGTCATCGGGCAATAACTGCTCAACCCTGGAGACTTGGGTGGTGAAATTAGAAGTCGGGCATATAAAACAAACTTAAAAAATCCATTCAAGCTACAGTGGAGTCGGCACAACACGATGTGGGCAGCTATAAATGTCATCGGCGAACATCAAATTTTTATTTCTTCTCCATGGATTTTAATGCCCAATCCGAATTTTTCTTTTGTTTCTTTTACTGCTTGCTTAATATACAGATTGAATAGGCTACAACCCTGTCTCACTCCCCTGCCAACCACTGCTTCCCTTTTATGCACCTCGACTCTTATAACTGCCATCTGGTTTCTGTACAGATTGTAAATAGCCTTTCGCTCCCTGTATTTTATCCCTGCCACCTTTGGAAATTGAAAGAGAGTATTCCAGTCAACATTGTCAGAAGCTTTCTCTAAGTCTACAAATGCTAGAAACGTAGGTATGCCTTTCCTCAATATATTTTCTAAGATAAGTCGTAGGGTCAAAATTTCCTCCCGTGTTCCAACATTTCTGCAGAATCCAAACTGATCTTCCCCGACGTCGGCTTCAACCAGTTTTCCATTCGCCTGTAAAGAATTCGTGTTAGTATTTTGCATCCGTGGCTTATTAAACTGATAGTTCGGTAATTTGCACATCTCTCATCACCTTCTTTCTTTGGGATTGGAATTATTATATTATTCTTCAAGTCTGAGGGCATTTCGCCTGTCTCATACATCTTGCTCACTAGATGGTAGAGGCTAATGGAATGTTGTCTACTCCCGTGACCTTGTTTCGACTTAGGTCATTCAGTGCTCTGTCTAAGTCTTCACGCAGTGTCATATCTCTCATTTCATCACATCATATACATGTTCTTCCATTTCCATAATATTGTCATCAAGTACATCGCCCTTGTATAGACCCTCTATATACTCCTACCATCTTTCTGCTTTCCCTTCTTTGCTTAGAAGTGGGTTTCCATCTGAAATCTTGATGTTCATGCAAGTGGTTCTCTTTTCTCCAAATGTGTCTTTAATTTTCCTGTAGGGAGTATCTGTCTTACCATAGTGGTATATGCCTCTACATCCTTACATTTGTCCTCTAGCCATCCCTGCTTAGCCAATTTGCACTTCATGTCGATGTCATTTTTGAGACGTTTGTATTCATTTTTGCTTGCTTCATTTAGTGCATTTTTATATTTTCTCCTTTCATCAATTAAATTCAGTATTTCTTCTGTTACCCGAGGATTTCTACTAGCCCTCGTCTTCTTACGTACTTGATCCTCTGCTGCTTTCACTATTTCATCTCTCAAAGCTACCCATTTTTGATCTACTGTATTTCTTTCCCCAAATGTTATCAATCGTTCCCTAATGCTCTCCGTGAGACTTTCCACAACCTCTGGTTCTGTCAGTTTATCCAGGTCCAATCTTTTTAAATTCCTACCTTTTTGCAGTTTCTTCGGTTTTAATCTTCAGTTCATAACCAATTGATCGTGATCAGAGTCCACATCTGCCCCTGGAAATATCATACAATTTAAAACTTGGTTCCGAAATCTCTGTCTTGCCATTATATAACCTATCTGAAATCTGTCAGCATCTCCAGGCCTGTTCCATATATACAACCACCTTTCATGATTCTTGAATAAAGTGTTAGCTACTCCTAACTAAGGTACGAGCACATGGGATTGGTTCCCAAATATGTGAGTGGCTCGAAGACTTCTTAAGTAATAGAACCCAGTACGTTGTCCTCGATGGTGACTGTTAATCGGAGGTGAGGGTATCATCTGTAGTGCCCCAGGCAAATGTGGTATGTCCGCTGTTGTTTCCTATCTACATAAATGGTCTTTTGGACAGGGTGGATAGCAATGTGCGGCTGTTTGCTGATGATGCTGTGCTGTACGGGAAGGTGTTGTCGTTAAGTGACAGTAGGAGGATACAAGATGACTTGGACAAGATTTGTGATTGGTGCAAAGAATGGCAGCTAACTCTAAATACAGATAAATGTAAATTAATGCAGATAAATAGGAAAAAGAATCCCGTAATTTTTGAATACTCCATTAGTAGTGTAGCGCTTGACACAGTCACGTCGATTAAATATTTGGGCGTAACAATGCAGAGCGATATGAAGTGCGACAAGCATGTAATAGCAGTTGTGGGGAGGGCGGATAGTCGTCTTCGGTTCATTGGTAGAATTTTGGGATGATGTGGTTCATCTGTAAAGGAGACCGCCTATAAAACACTAATACGACATATTCTTGGGTACTGCTCGGCGTTTGGGATCCCCGTCAGGTCGGATTGAGGGAGGACATAGAAGCAATTCAGAGGCGGGCTGCTAGATTTGCTACTGGTAGGTTTGATCATCCTGCGAGTGTTGCGGAAATGCTTCAGGAACTCGGGTGGGAGTCTCTAGAGGAAAGGAAGAGTTCTTTTCGTGAATCGCTACTGCGGAAATTTAGAGAACCAGCATTTGAGGCTCACTGCAGTACAATTTTACTGCCGCCAACTTACATTTCGCGGAAAGACCACAAAGATAAGACAAGAGAGATTAGGGCTCGTACAGTGGCATATAGGCAGTCATTTTTCCCTCGTTCTGTTTGGGAGTGGAACAGGGAGAGGAGATGCTAGCTGTGGTACGAGGTACCCTCCGCCACAGCCCGTATGATGGATTGCGGAGTATGTATGTAGATTAAGTTAGGCTCTGTGCAAAATCCTAACAGGCAGCTTCCTCTTTCATTCCTTACCCACATTCTGCTGCCTACAGCTATTTTAATTCGAGCACTTCGTTCTTGGTCAACCATTCTTATTCGTCGTTCTCATAGTTCCTTACAACTGTCAAAAATCTGTCCATTTGCAGTGCCAGAGGCATGCCTACGTGTCATTCGATACTCCGTTACGAAGCACTCGGGGGAGGGAACAATGGGGAGACGTCAGTTGACGCAGACAGGAGTCGCCGGTGGCAGCGCGCGGTACAGGGAAACACATCCCGGGCCACGTCAGCTGCGGGACCAGAGGCAGTCTGAAACGCAGGCGCTGCCCGAAGCCTGGCGGGCGAGCAGCGGCGCGGCAGTAGACGTCGCTCACCAGCTCTGCCAGTGACGGCTGCCGTCCAGATCGCTGCTGCTGCCAGTGCTGGCTACACTCACGCACCATCGATTCCATGAGGCCCCGCCCACCCTCCGCTACACTCGGAGCCGTGATGCGTTATTTTGTAGCCGGCTAGCACAGCCCTCTCGTATCGTTCCACCCCGCTCACATCTCCTTCGGGCTCCGCCGAAATAACAGCAATGGACTGGTGGACTGGCAGTCACATGGACGAGCTGTGCCAGTTGAGGCGCTTTTTCCTGTACTGTGCCATAAGCCGCTGATGTTTCGAATAATGATGCACTGGTATCTGCCAGTATAAACTGATGGCAAGAAAAGGTACAACACCAAAAACTAATTAATTTACAGTAAACAAATTCTGGAATATGAGGGTAATCACAAAAGTAAAGTCTCCTATATTTTTTACAAGTACACTACTGGCCTTTAAAATTGTTACACCACGAAGATGACGTGCTACAGGACCGAAATTTAACCGACAGGAAGAAGATGCTGTGATATGCAAATGATTAGCTTTTCAGAGCGTCCACACAAGGTTGGCACCGGCGGCGACACCTACAACGTGCTGACATGAGGAAAGTTTCCAACCCTATTTCTCATACACAAACAGCAGTTGATCGGCGTTGCCTGGTGAAACGTTGTTGTGAAGCCTCGTGTAAGGAGGAGAAATGCGTACCATCACGTTTCCGACTTTGATAAACGTCGTATTGTAGCCTATCGCGATTGTGGTTTATCGTATCGCGACATTGCTGCTCGCATTGGTCGAGATCCAATGACTGTTAGCAGAATATGGAATCGGTGGGTTCAGGAGGGTAATACGGAACGCCGTGCTGCATCCCAACGGCCTCGTATCACTAGCAGTCGAGATGACAGGCATTTTATCCGCACGTCTGTAACGGATCGTGCAGCCACGTCTCGATCCCTGAGTCAACAGATGGGACTGTTTGCAAGACAACAACCATCTGCACGAACAGTTCAACGACGTTTGCAGCAGCATGGACTGTCAGCTCGGAGACCGTGGCTGCAGTTACCCTTGGCGCTGCATCACAGACAGGAGTGCCTGCGATGGTGTACTCGACGACGAACCTGGGTGCACGGATGGCAAAACGTCATTTTTTCGGATGAATTCAGGTTCTGGTGATGATGGTGGCATCCGTGAACGCACATTGGAAGCGTGTATTCGTCATCGCCATACTGGCGTATCGCCCGGCGTGATGGTATGGGGTGGCATTGATTACACGTCTCGGTCACCTCTTGTTCGCATTGACGGCACTTGGAACAGTGGACGTTACATTTCAGATGTGTTTCGACCCGTGGCTCCACCCTTCATTCGATCCCTGCAAAACCCTACATTTCAGCAGGATAATGCACGACCGCATGTTACAGGTCCTGTACGGGCCTTTCTGGATACAGAAACTGTTCCACCGCTGCCCTGGCCAGCACATTCTCCGGATCTCTCACCAATGGGAAACGTCTGGTCAATGGTGGCCGAGCAACTGGCTCGTCACAATACACCAGTCACTACTCTTGATGAACTGTGGTATCGTGTTGAAGCTGCATGGGCAGCTGTACCTGTACACACCATCCAAGATCTGTTTGACTCAATGCCCAGGCGTTTTCATGGCTGTTACTTTGGCCAGAGGAGGTTGTTCTGGGTACTGATGTCTCAGGATCTATGCACCCAAATTGGGTGAAAATGTAATCACACGTCAGTTCTAGTATAATATATTTGAACAATGAATACTCGTTTATCATCTGCATTTCTTTTTGGTGTAGCAATTTTAATGGCAAGTAGTTGTGGATGACGCTGGAGTTCTCTTCGATGATGTCCCATAATGTGCTCGATTGGAGATAGATCCGGTGATCGAGCAAACCAAGGCAACATAACGACATTCTGTAGAGCATATGGGGTTACAACAGCGGTGTGTGGGCGAGCCTTGTCCTATTGGAAAATTCCCACTGGAATGCTGTTCAAGAATGGCAGCACGACAGGTCTAATCACTAGAGTGACGTATAGATTTGTTGTCACGGTGTGTGGATAACCGCGTGAGTGTTCCTGCTGTCATACGAAATTGCACCCCAGACTATAAGTCCAAGTGTAGGTCCAATGTGTGTAGCACGCAGACAGATTTGTTGCAATCTCCTACGATCCACTGTGGACGTGGGATAGCGACAGGTTAAATATTTAACAATGAAATATTTAACAAGTTAACATGTTATTCTATTTTCACTACGGGTTCCGGCAATCCATTATGCTATCATCAGGCATCATGACGGTGGCTGAAAATGGCATAACGGTATGTGAAACTAGTAGTTAAAATAATATAAAATAAAATAACACGTCAATTTTACAGCTGTTGTCGAATTTCACTGTGAAATAAAGTGTTTGTTGCAGGCCCTCAACTGTCCTCCTTGTAACCAATACACGGCCGTGACTGATACCGAGACACAACCAAATTTTATTAGAAAACACAGCAGACATCCACCCGGCGCTTCATTGAGTTCTTGCTTGACGGCATTGAAGTTACAAATGGCATTATGTTGGGGTTATTGGAATGAACGGTTTAGGAAGATTAGCTCGAAGCTGTTCTTGAAGTAACAGATTTGAACAAGTTAGTTACCGTAGTGCCAAATGCACGAACGCGATGGTTTTCCCTTGTAAGTAGGCTGTTTAGGTTTTGATGTTGATTACGCCACGTAGCGCTCTGTATGAAAATCGCTGACTGTACTGTGTGCAGTCTGTGGCTGGTTGGACTCATTGTTGGAATATTCGCTTGGGTATTGTTGGGCAGTTGGATGTGAACAGCGCGTAGCGTTGGGCAGTTGGAGGTAAGCCGCCAGCAGTGGTGGATGTGGAGAGGGAGATGCCAGAGTTTTGAGAGATTACTATGTGAGCACGTCTCGACGTGGGTCCGTCAGAAAAAGGAAATTCGTTTAATTGGATGTCACATATATATATGATGATTTTTGAACACTATTAAGGTAAATACATTGTTTGTTCTCTATCAAAATCTTTCATTTACTAACTATGCCTATCAGTAGTCAGTGCCATCAGCCGTTAGAATCTTTTATTTAGCTGGCAGTATTGGCGCTCGCTGTATTGCAGTAGTTCGAGTAACGAGGATTTTTGAGACGTAAGTGATTAATGAAAGGTATATGTTATTGTTAGTTGGGGCCATTCTTCTGTAGGGATTATTGAAAGTCAGATTGCGTTGCGCTAAAAATATTGCGTGTCCTTTTAGTGATGATTTTATTTCTATTTATTTATTTATTGTTCCGTGGGACCAAATTAAGGAGAAGTCTCCATGGTCATGGAACGAGTCAATACATGAAATTATAACAAGATATTAGAAACAGATAAAATGAAATATATAAAAAAACATATTCAGGTGACAAGTCGTAAGTTTAAATAAAGAAAATCAACAATGTAACACTAGAATTTGCTTAATTTTTTAGCTCTTCTAGGAGTTCCTCGACAGAATAGAAGGAGTGAGCCATGAGGAAACTCTTCAGTTTAGACTTAAAAGAGTTTGGGCCACTGCTAAGATTTTTGAGATCTTGTGGTAGCTTATTAAAAATGGATGCAGCAGAATACTGCACTCCTTCCTGCACAAGAGTCAAGGAAGTGCATTCCACATGCAGATTTGATTTCTGCCTAGTATTAACTGAGTGAAAGCAGCTAACTCTTGGGAATAGGTTAATGTTGCTAACAACAAACGACATTAAAGAAAATATATACTGTGAGGGCAATGTCAGAATTCCCAGACTATTGAATAGGGGTCGACAAGAGCTTCTCCAACTTACACCACATATAGCTCGAACAGCCCGTTTTTGAGCCATAAATACCCTTTATGAATCTGAAGAATTACCCCAAAAAATAATACCATACGACATAAGCGTATGAAAATATGCGAAGTAGACTACTTTTCGTGTTGAAGTGTCACTTATTTCAGATACTGTTCTTATGGTAAATAAAGCAGCATTTAGTTTCTGAACAAGATCCTGTACATGGGCTTTCCACAACAGCTTACTATCTATCCGAACGCCTAGGAACTTGAACTGTTCCGTCTCGCTTATAATATGCCCATTCTGTCTGATCAAAATATCGGTTCTTGTTCAATTGTGAGTTAGAAACTGTAAAAACTGAGTCTTTCTGTGATTTAGCGTCAAATTATTTTCCACAAGCCATGAACTTATTTCATGAACTACGTTATTGGTTACTGTTTCAATATTACACACAAGATCCTTCACTATCAAGCTGGTGTCATCAGCAAACAGAAATATTTTTGAATCACCTGTAATACTAGAAGGCATATCATTTACATAAATAAGAAACAGCAGTGGCCCCAGCACCGACCCTTGGGGAATGCCCCACTTCACAGTGCCCCATTGGGACTGAACATCACTACCACTCTCAATATTGCGGAGAATTACCTTCTGCTTTCTGTTCTTAAAGTAAGAGGCGAACCAATTGTAAGCTATTCCCCTTACTCCATAATGGTCCAACTTCTGCAGTAAAATTTGTGGTCAACACAGTCAAAAGCCTTCGTTAAAGCGAAGAAAACACCTAGCGTTCGCAACCTTTTATTTAATCCGTCCAAAACTTCACAGAGAAAAGAGAATATAGCATTTTCAGTTGTTAAACCATTTCTAAAACCAAACTGAACATTTGACAGCAAATTATGTGAATTTAAATGCTCCAGTAACCTTGTATATACAACCTTCTCGAAACTTTAGCAAACACCGATGGCATAGAAATAGGTCTAAAATTGTCAACATTGTCAATGTCTCCCTTTTTATAAAGTGGCTTCACAACCGAGTACTTTAATCGGTCAGGAAACCGACCACTCCTAAAGGAAAAGTTACAGATATGGCTGAGTACTGGGCTAACATACATAGAACAATACTTCAGTATTCTGCTAGATACCCCGTCATATCCATGAGTGTTCTTGGTCTTAGTGATTTAATCATTAACTCAATCTCCCTCTTGTCAGTATCATGGAGGAGCATTTCAGGTAACAGTCTCGGAATACTTTTTTCTAAGAGCGCTATATGATTCCCTGTTGGGACTAGGTTTCTATTTAGTTCACCTGCTATATTCAGAATGTGATTATTAAATACTGTACATATATGCGACTTATCAGTAACACGGACATTCCCACTACGCACGTATTCTATATCCTCGACCTGTCTCTGCAGACCAACCACTTCCTTTACGAC
The DNA here is from genome assembly GCF_021461395.2 of Schistocerca americana. Lineage (NCBI taxonomy): Eukaryota > Metazoa > Arthropoda > Insecta > Orthoptera > Acrididae > Schistocerca > Schistocerca americana. The sequence goes on from NC_060121.1 coordinate 900,232,178, forward strand.
TGACTATATGGTTTTAATTTTATCCTCAGACTTAGCTATTCTATCTGCATACCACATACTTTTTGCCTTCATAATAACATTTTTAAGCACCTTACAATACTGTTTGTAATGGGCTGCTGCATTTAGATTTTGACTATTTCTAACGTTTTGATATAATTGCCACTTTGTTCTACAAGATATTCTTATGTCTCTAATCAGCCACCCAGGCTGCCTGTTTGTGCTAGTACCCTGTTTTGAACGTTCTAACGGAAAGCAACTTTCAAAGAGCACGATAAAAGTCTTGAGAAAAGCATTATATTTATCGTCTACTGTATCAGCGGTATAAACATCTTGCCACTCTTGTTCCTTGATAAGGTTTACAAAGGTCTCTACAGCAACTGTATCAGCTTTCCTAACCAGCTGATGACTATATTTAACACGTGTTGCAGCACAAAAATCTTTTAGAGTTAAAATTTGTGCATCATGATATGAAAGTCTATTCACCTTTTTGCTAACAGAATGCCCTTCTAGTAGTGAGGAATGAACAAAAATGTTGTCTATGGTTGTTCTACTGTTCCCTTGCACTCTCGTTGGAAAGAATACGGTTTGCATCAGATTATATGAATTAAAGAGGTCTACCAGTATCCTCTTCCTTGCACTATCACTTATACAATTAATATTGAAGTCACCACATATAACTAACTTTTTGTATTTCCTGTAAAGTGAACCAAGAACTTCCTCTAGCTTTAGCAAAGATGTTGTGAAATCGGAGTCTGGGGATCTATAAATAACAACAGTTAGAAGTTTAGCTCCGTTAAATTTAACCACACCGGCACAACATTCAAACACCTTTTCAGTGCAGTACTTTGAAACATCAATTGACTCAAATGGGATACCGTTTTTCACATACATGGCTACTCCCCCACACCGCAAAGAGCTCCTCGAAAAGTTGCCAGCTAACCCGTATCCTGGTAAAGGAAGCCTCTGAATTATCTCCTTATTTAAGAAGTGTTCAGATATACCAATAATTTCAGAGTCAACATCTATAAGCAGTTCACTAACTTTATCTCTAATACCTTGTATATTTTGATGAAATATACTAATTCTCTCATTACTCGGTTACCTAAGCTTTGTCAAAAGTGGTTCCTTTGTTAGAGAGACTTCCCTTAAGCAGGAATACCTATCAGCTGACTTCAATCTAAAAAAGGTGCAGCTCTAACACCCACTACTGCAGGAATGATCAGAATAAGTAAAGAGAGTAATGTCTGAGTACGTTCAATTTTGCTCAGCTGTTTGAAAATCAAATAACGTAAGAGCTTTTCCAGCACAGTTATTCATAATTATTTCCAAGGGGACGTTTCGTATTTCATAATTTTTCTAAGGGGATGTTTCACCCTCTCGATAGTGTGACGTGGCCTTCTGGTGCCCGGCCATCTTGCGACTGTACATTCTCGTGGCGACCGCCGGCAGCAATCATGTAGAGTAGCTAAATTCCTGCCAAGTCTTCTTGCAATACCGCAGAGGGACCATTCAGCTTCTCATAGCCCTGCTACAGACCTCTAACGCAGTGAGGTGTTGATAATGGCGTCTTTGTAGTCTTACAGGAGTGACTAACGTCGACTCACCACGTCCAGTCTGAAAGACAACGAACGCACACAAACGGAACACCGTGTATTTAAAGCAAATTTGATTTGCTCCGCTCTTACTCGACGACAGCAAAATTTTTAACGGACATCATATTTCAGATGCGGAAGCACACCTACAAACTTTTGTTCGTGTCACACAACACTTTCTTGGAGCTGCGAATTCGTTTTCCCTCAATGTATTATTTCATATGGGATTAATGACACCCCCCCCCCCCCCCCCCCCCCCACCATTAATAATGCTGGATTCCAAATACACAGTTGCCATGACAATATTTATACTGTTGTTTGTGTTTGTTCGTTATACAGGTTCCAGGTCGCGCCTTTACGTTATTTTCTTTTTTTTCCAAAACAACGAACTCGTATGAAGGTCAATGTTTATTTAGCTTCCAAAATTAAAACCACAACACAACCCCATTGTACTCAATTACCACGCTACTTCAGCACTGACACCTCCATGCTGCGCGAAATTTACGATGTGATATTGATAAAATACACACATCTCTAACTGTCAAAACATCTGTTTTTTACGGCCACCGATTTCCTGTTAGCACTCTTCACCACTACCGCTCATGTGTGCTACCCCTTCCCCGTCCACAGCATAGGATACTGCTTTTATTCTGTTGGTTTGAGACGTCATTCTAATGGCGTCGAACAAGCTCTGCGTCACTATTATGCGTCTTGTGAATCAAATGCAGTTTCATGTAATTTTAAGATATCTTAATGGAATTTATATGGGTAATTCAGTGTATCCAGAAGATATTAGGAGTTCCTTGCAAATCGCCGCTTTTGTTTTCATTGAATAGTGTCTAGGGGTAGCGTGTTTGATTGATAATGAAGAAGTCCGTGGTCGCGGGTTCTAATCCCGCCATCCCTTAGAATTAAAAAAAGAGAGCAGCGGCTGAAGACTTTCAACATAAGAAGTCTCCCTCATTCTTCCAACGGCCTTGTCAAGCAGGGCGAAGGATCGGACAGATGTCCAGGCATTCTCTTGTCCTAGGTGCGGGAAACTGCTCCTAAGGGCACAAGAATCAGCAATAGTCAGCGGTTTGAGGATGCACAAGGCAATGGAAACCACTGCATTAAGGACACCTAACGTGTATCCACAGAACCATGCGGCCTGGAATTTAAAATGTTTCATGATGATCCCTCCATTGGCAAAAGATTTCGCAATAGCCCCCTTTCCCTCATTTGGATCTCCTGGGGGCGACTGCCAAAGGAGAAGTGACTATGAGAAAAATATTTAATAACCAATGAAATGAATGCTGAAAGCTTGAAAGTGGTATAGAAGCTAGAAAATCTGAAAAGGGAATCAACTGGCTTGATCCAGATATAGTGGGGGTCAGTGATGTTAAATGGCCAGAAAACAAGGATTTCTGGTCAGATAAATATAGGATAATACCAACAGCAGCAGAAAACGATACAACAGGTGTACGATTCGTAATGAATACGTAGGTAGGGCAGAGAGTGACTTACTATGAACAGTTCAGTGACTGGCTTGCTCTCATGAGAAACGACAGCAAACCAAGCTGACAACTATAATTTAGACATACATGCCGACGTCACAAGTTCAAGGTGAAGAGATAGGAGAACTACATGAGGATCCTGCACGGGTAAATCAATACGTAAAGGGAGATGAAAAACTAATAGTCATGAGCGACTGGAATACGGTGGTAGGGGAAGGAGCAGAAGAGAGGATTACGGGCGAATATATGCATCGTACTAGGAATGGGAGAGGGGAAAGACAAATTGAGTTTTGTAATAAGTTTCAGCAACAAGAAAGTAACGAATTTTGTGGCATTTTAACAGTTACTACTAGGAGCAATTTTATCGTTTCCACTGTGTGTTTGGGCAATTTAGTTTCTTGAATTTCCACGCGTTAATTTAATGTTTAATAGACTCTGTTGTCGCTTTTCCGTTTGTGTCGGTAAGTAAATCGATTTTGTGATCTATTTTAAGTTCCTAACAGGGCGAATTATTTAGTCTCACCTGAGTGCTTTGGTAGTTTATTTTCTGAATCTCTGCGTTTTAATTCACTTTTTTTTTCAGTTTTTGCGTTTACCTCAGTGTCTACAGTAGAGTTTTGTAGTGCATGTTGATAGTCTTTTGCCTGTAATGTGGTTTTCACAGTCTTTACTATGGACAGAGGCTGTCTCTGCTGTGTGCAGATGCGAGCTGAGTCGATGGCACTTCGCCGTCAGCTACAGGCTGTGATGACCTCCATTACACAGACTGAAGCTCCAGTGGATGGGCGTCATTGGAGGTCGGCTGTGGTGATCCAACGGACGTCCAGCACATCTGAGTCCACCGATCCGTCCGCCCCGGTGGCCAGCCCAGTTACTGCTTTCACTGAGTTGACCCCTTACCGTCGTCGAGTGGGAAGTCGCATCAGGGCGTAACAGGCGGTGTTAAACTTCGCAAAGAGGCCGAACGTAAGGCCTCACCTGTTAGTCTGACAAACAGGCTCCATGTGCTATCTGTGGCTGTCTCTGTCAGACAGATGCAGATACTTGTCCTGTTTCAGAGCAAACCTCTCAGCCTGCAAGATCTGGGCAGTCACAGTGGGTAGAATTATTGGTAGTTAGGAGCTCCAAAATAAATCACGTTATGGGCCCCCTAGGAACACTGCTGCCAAGGAGTGAAAAAAAGCCAATGTGCACTCCACATGTATACCGGGTGGAGTCATTACACACGTGGAACGGGTCCTTCCAGATGCCATAAAGAGCACAGGGTGCTACCAACTGCAGGTGGTGGCTCACGTCGGTACCAATGATTCGTGTCGCTTCGGACCGGAAGAGATTCTCTCTGGTTTTGAGCGGCTGTCAGAAGCGGTAGATGCTGTTAGTCTTGCTTGCGAGAGGAAAGCAGGGATCACCGTTTGCAGCATAGTCGACAGGATCGATTGCAGACCTTTGGCACACAGTCGAGTGGAGGGTCTGAATCAGAGGCTCAGACTCTTCTGAGACAGTGTACGCTGCACATATCTGGAGTTGTGTCAAAGGGTGTTTGGGTGTCAAGTTCCGCTAAATAGGACAGGAACTTCTACACGTAGGAGGCGGCTACAGGGGTAGCAGGGGCAGTGTGGCGTGGGCTGGGCGTCCTTTTAGGACCACTGGGAAATACGAAAAGGCTTCAGTCTCAAAGGGTGCAGGTTGAACACTGGAAGAATGTAGACCCGGGAACCATTGGTATAACAGCTGTAAATTGTCGCAACTGGGTTGGGAAAGTACCAGAGCTCCGAGCGCTAATAGAAAGCACTGGTCCTCAAATCGTTATAGGAACTGAAAGCTACCTAAAGTCGGAGATAAGTTCACCCGAAATGTTTGCGAAGAACCTAACGGTATTCAGAAGGGATAGACTAAATACAGTTGGCGGTGGCGTGTTGCTGCTAAAAGTATATCTTGTAGCGAAATTGAAGTAGATAGTTCTTATGAGTTAGTATGGGTAGTGGACATTTTTGCAAACGAAATGAAATAATTTTTACCAACCTCCCAACTCAGATGACACAATTTCTGAAAGGTTCAAAGAAAACTCTAGTCTAGTTTCAAACACGTATCCGGCTCATGCAATTTTACCCTCGATATGTTGGCTAAGAGACATTTTTAAATCCGGAGTAAGCATAAAACATCGTTCGAACTTGTGCTAAACACACTCTCTAAAATTATTTAGAGTAGCTACTTTATGAGCCCACTCGAATAATAAGCGTTCGTGAAAACGAAATTGACTTCCTAGATACAAATAATCCTAATCATAGCGAGACTGAATATTGTAATGCCTAAATCGTCCAAAATATAAACGGAACGTATGCTTAATCAAAAAATTAGAAAAAGAAATTCACTTGATGCCTTCCTGAGAGGTAATCTCAACCTCTTCCAAATTAACAATGTAACCAGTTAGTGTAGACCAGTTGTGGCTTGAATTCTAAGAAATAGCAAGGACAGCACTTCACAGAAATATACCAAATATATCAACAAACGAAGAAGTTGATCTCCTTTGGTAGACAAAACGGGTCAGTACACTGCTGGAGAAACAACGAAAAAAGCAAGCCAAATTACGAAAGCAAATTCTCCAAAATTTGGATATCTTTTACAGAAGCTCGAAATTCAGCACGGACTTCAATGAGAGATGCATTTCCACAACGAAACTTTGTCCCGAAGCATGGCAGAAAGCCCAAAGCGATTCTGGTCGTACGTAAAGTATGCTAGTGGCAAGATATACTCAATACCTTCTCTGTGCGATAGCAGTGGATATACTATAGATACCAGTGCTGATAAAGCAGAGTTACTAAACACAGACCCCCCCCCCCCCCGCCCCTCCCCCCCCCCCCCCCCCCCCCCCGAAATTCCTTCACCAAAGAAGACGAAGTAATCAGAATTCGAATCAAGAACAGCTGCCATCAGGAGTAACATAGAAGTTGATATCATCGGAATAGTAAATCAAATTGAATCACTTAGCAAAAACAAGTCTTCCAGTCCAGACTGTATACTAGTTAGGTTTCTTTCAGAGTATGCTGATGCAATAGCTCCATAGCTCCATACTCAACAATCATCCCGGGCATCAGAAAACATTCCTCATGTGAATAATGTCGTGTAGAAAAGTGTGAGAAGATCGCAACGTCAATTAATTAAGCGAGGTGGTATTAAAGAAGGGTGACGTGGGAACGTCGTGTGAACTTACCTACACTTTTATCCTTAAAGACGTTCTCTTGTGGTGGGATTTAAGACTTTCCGATTAACCTGCATGTGATTGGCACTTAACAGCGGTTTGTGAAAAAAGTGTGGTATCGGGGAATTTGGATAGTTAGATTTTTATGTACCTAGATGAGGCTGTGTTCAGCTTTCGGTGATTCACCGAATCCGCTCCGTTATGCAGAAGACAACCCTCGTTAGTACGTTGAGCAGTCGCTCTATAATGTTAATGATGAATGTTCTGTGCAACTCCTGGGGCTGCAACGCTTTGGCCACCCTATATTAAACAAGCCACCATCGCCAAGGAACGCACATATGCGGACGTTTCCGGGATTAAACGCTCTGCTTGAGTTTTGCGTCACACAAAAGCAAGACTGCCGCCCCCACGGAAGTTTGCTGTAGTGGAATTCAGGGACAACGACACTAATTACGGACACCTAGTAATGTAGCACCATTGTCTCCTGATCCTCTTCTCAGTAGTCCAGTGAACGGAGCATCGCACTAAATCTTCTCAGGATTGTTAATTACGGACTGCAACAAAAGTAGGCCAATGCAGTAATATCTACATGTCGTCAACGACCTTGCGTATTATAAACGTTACGATGGAAGACCTTTGTTAACGAGAATTGTCCTCAAACAATGGAAGCACGTAAAACTAATTTCAGAGGATCAGAAATGCGGTCAGTGGCCAATTAATCCCCAGAGTCACTAAAGCCTCCACAAGAAGGTGGTATACTGAGCGAAATGAGAAACTGACCTGCACCCCTACATTGCTGACTATATTCCGTTTTCAGCCAGATGAAATGTGAGAAATTCCCTCTAAGCGACATGTAGTGTTTTCACAGCTATATTAAATACGGAGATATCGCTATTAACATCGCTTTTTCAAATGGACTATAGTAGTTTTTGCTGCCAGCATCGTAGGTCTAATAAAAGAGCCGTATTCAATGACATTTCACTTTTAAAAATGCGATGACGCAATATTCAAAACATAGGATTTATCTGTTTAGAACGTTAACAGAGTGCTGTCTTACGCGAAGTTCGCTGATTTCATGTCCAAATTAGAAAATACGTCACTCTGGACGAGGAAGAAACGAATATCGCAATGCTGTGACACTACCAGAAAGACTCAGAGGGAATGTAGCCTCCATTCTGTCTGTATCATTCACATGTGTTGAGTTGTGGCTACTTTCAAAAAATAAATGTCTTTCACAAACCAACATAAAGTGTTCCGTCTTTCCAAAAAGTTTCGAGACTGAATTAATAACAAATAATGTTTGAGATTATCTACATAGCCTCCTTACACTTCAGTACAACGCACCGACCATTAATACAACTGTCAGAAAAGTCCTTATTTAGGATACACCAGCTATATGTAAGCACTGTAACATTTTACAACACCTGTCGCTTAGCCAGTTCTAAGTGTTCCAGTTGTGTCTATTTAGTCGTCATCACCTTAATCAGATAAATGACATGTTCCACAGACATATTAAGTCCCAGCTTTATCTGTGATAATGAATACTGAGCGGAGCAATGAATTTATAATTTGTTCCAAGGCTGAGATTCTAACCCTGAGCTCGCTACTAATTTTAATTCATTGCCTCGTACTGTATTCATTATTATCATGATCACTTTTTGACATGTCAGTATACTAACGAGCTCACGGACCAGAAAAGTTACCAGCACTACTTGAGGCCGGATACAAAAGCTTAAAACCAACCATCACTCTATCGCGTGCTTGAACACTTACAAACGTTTTCGAAGTCAAGTGTACAAATAATGAGCCACCATCTCTATCGAAACATAACAACGTAAAATATAATGTTTCGTACGATGTTATTGCATCATCAACACTCATCAACTTTCGACAGCTGTTGACCTGTCAAATACGCTTCTGAACATATTTTTTGCTCTTTTTTCAGTATAGTTTGCAGTATAAATATGCTCAGACTATAATTACAAATGGATTAGATTTAGAGATGCTAGGACAGTAGTCAATAGTTGCTTCGTCCAGGCCTTTAGAAATCATGTTAGAAGCAATTAGATTACATCAACGAGAAAGTTGTACGTTTGTCGGTTTGTCAACGCCTCTGAGAACGCTGCTACACACACGAAAACCGAGTGTTTGTCAAACCCATCGCTGCAGAGTCCAATAATCGTGTAAAGCACGCAGAGATTCTCTACGCATGTATTGCTTATTATAAATGGTTCTACACTTACCGATATAAATGTATCATAATAAATTCCGCGCTCGGATAAGGCAGGTTTTCTTCGTAATGCATGTGAATATGTTATGAAACACAATCCAGAATTCCTCGAGTAACAGGAAACCTGTCACATTCAAGATGAAAATCAATACTGTTTGCTTTAAGTTGTAATTCTAATATCATAATACTGATCATGTTTATCAATGATTGTATCTAATGTCAGTCCAGCTGTTTCCGTTAGTTTGCTAAATTTGCTTGTAGATCCCCACAAGAACGGCCCTTGTCAAGTGGCTGGATAATGGGACTGCCACCTTGCGAAATCCCGCGAACAGCTGACGTGCTTCGCTGTTCCCAGTCGACAGGTCATAACAATCTGCACTTCGGCAAAGTCGAGGTAGTCAGTGCATTTCCCCACAAGCACAGCGTATCATCATTGGAGTGATTCCCCATTCGTCTTTACTTCGTTTGTATACTTTTATTACTACGTCATGTGCCAGAAATGCCAAAAGGCTGCCGGCATTTGACCCCGCGGTGAAGTACACTAAAAATTTTAAGAGACAATCGTAAATTGATATCTCTCATCCAGCCCCTATAAGTAGATTTGGACGAACATCACTGTGAAGCTTCCGCGCTTACTACTTGTAAATTAACATGTGATGATGAAACACTCCTCTGTCAACCTGCCGGAAAGGCAGCATTATGTCGCCAGAAGAATCTAGTGATCTTGCTTTGTAGTTTTAAGTGCAACCCACAGTTTATGAAACGAAAATTTCCTTAATGTAGTAATAGTTTTGGTCGAGTAAGACCAGCGCTCTATCTAAAGTAAGCAGTTGGCTATCGATAGCGTTTGCTGAAGCGCAACGTCTTTATCAGAAAATTACCTCAACCCATATTTTCTAAATAAGAAATCGTACTCTAGTCTGCGTAATGTCCATAAAACATCTCTGGTAAGGAATCCAATCTGATGAGCAACACTAATGTGTCAGTCGCAAAAGTCAGATGAAGAAATTCGTAGTGCCTCGGTAATTGCCACAGAGCTATTAAATTTGGTTTTAACCCAAATAATTGCTATGTCAGTATCACACATTCACCACAAGGATATTTTGTACAACAAATCATATTATTCATGTACTTCCTGTACCTATAATTGAAAAAAGAGATGAAACCATGCTGATTCATTTATTAAAGAAGTCACACATCAGTAACGAATTAATTTCTCGCCAAAAATGTTACCTTCTGTTTTCTCACTAAGGTCTCCATCTGTCCGGCGCCAGTGCATCCGTAGAAACAAATAATAATAGAAAAATAAACAGATTCCACTATGTTTATCTACTATATGGCTAAGCTGAGATTTCCCAAAAAAATGGCAAAATTGACTTAGGAAAAGACTAAATCTGAAAGAGAAATCGAAGTTTATAAAGCATTTCATTAGAACACGATATTGAGTTCTTGTTTTCGTCGCTATCGTTTGATTACATTTTTTTCTGCGGACTTGAACTAGTAGTGGACTTGGTCTTCAGAAATATAAATTTATTAAGAAAAGAGATTTCAAAATAACATTTACATTTAATTAGAATGTAGATCATATCAAAGCAGATGATGTTAATGTGGCGATATAGGCTTGAATAAAGGTCTTGTCTGTGATGTGTTGATCCTGATGATGATGGTGGTGCTGGTGGTGGTGGTGGTGCTGGTGTATGTTGTGTCTGCCTCTTGATGAGCTCGAGTAATGGTAAATCATAATCTACGAGAAAATGAAATGTGGGCCACAGTTGCAGACGTAGACGGCTTTTTATATCTGTCATCTCGAAATTTACTTCCTGATCCACTTTTAGATTATTTTGAAATTGTTAGTTACCTTGACTAGAGGAGAAATTCTACGAGGGCCATAGTTGTTGTCTCCAATGCTCACCAAACTGAGGTGAAAAAACTCATAGGATAACTCATAGCCGGTTGCTGTGGCCGAGCGGTTCTAGAACCGCGCTACTGCTACGGTCGCAGGTTCGAATCCTGCCTCGGGCATGGTTGTGTGTGATGTCCCTAGGTTAGTTAGGTTTAAGTAGTTCTAAGTTCTAGGGGACTGATAACCTCAGATGTTAAGTCCCATAGGGCTCAGAGTCATTTGAACCATTTGATACCTCCTAATATCCAATCGGACCTCCGTTTGCCTGGCGTAGAACAGAAATTCGATGTAGCATGCACACAACAAGTCAATGGAAGTTCCCTGCAGAATTACTGGGCCATGCTACCTCTACAGTCATTCACAATTGCGCAACTTTGATCGGTGGAGGACTTTGTGAACGAGTTGACCTCTCCATTATATTCCATAAAGGTTCGATGCGATTTATGTCGGGCGATGTGGGTGGTCAGATCATTCGCTCGAATGTCCAGAATGCTCTGACATAGCGTATTGTCATCCATAAAAAATCCATCAGTGTTTGGGAGCTAGGAGTCCATGAATGGCTGCAGGTGATCTCCAAGTAGCCTAACATAAAGATTTCCCGTCAATGACCGGATTAGTTGGACCAGAGAACTCTGCCGATTCCACGTAAACTCAGCCCACACTATTATGGCGCCAACAAGAGCTTATACAGTGCCTTGTTGACAACTTGAGTCCATGGCTTCGTGAGGTCAGCGACACTCTCGAACCCTAACAACAGCTCCTAGCAACTGGAATTGGGACTCATTTGGCCCGGCCGTCGTTTTCCAGTTGTCTAGGGTGCTACCGATTTGGTCACGAGCGCAAGGGAGGTGCTGCAGGTAATGGCGTGCTTTTAGCAAAGGCACTCGCGTTAGTCGTCTGCTGCTATAACTCATTAACGCCAAATTTCGCCGCGCGGTCGTAAAGGATACGTTCTCCGTACGTCGTACATTTATTTCTGCGTCTATTTCACGCAGTGTCTCTTGTCCGATACACTGACAACTCTTTGCAAGCGCCGATGCGCTAGGTCATTGTCAGCGGTGAGAAGTAAAATGCATGAAATTTGGTATTCCCGGCACACTGTTGACATTGTGGATCTCGAAATACTGAATTCCGTAATGATCTCCGAACTGGAATATCACATACGTCTAGCTCCAACAGCCATTCCGCGTTAAAAGTCTGATAATTCAGTCGTGTGGCAATAATCACGCCAGAAAAATTTCTACATGAATCGTCTCGGTACAAACAACAGCTCCGATAACGCATTGCTCTTTTATAGTTGTTGTGCGCGATACAACTGCCATATGAATATCAGCATATCGCCATCCCATAACTTTTGGCATCTCACTCTACTATACAGCATTTTGCCGCGTTCAAGAAATAAAGACAAATATGTTGGTTCCTAATGATCTTTCCCCATAACGAGCAAAAGAGCTTTTTCCTTCCCTTTCAAATATGAAGTTTCGTTCTGTTCTTGACCGAACTTCTGTTGTAAGCTTCGTGGCTCTACTGACTGGAAGACTGCCTTTGACACACCAAATATTTCGTCTGTTAACGGGTAAAACAACTGTTCATTTGGATTTTCACTTATGTAGAAAATAAATCTGAACTTAGTCTCCTGTCGGTATTAAAACGCACAAACAATTTTAGCGGCCCCGATTACTGAGTATCGCGTAGAGTTTTACTGTTACACGGTAACGCAGAACCTCTTACATCAAAATAAACATTTTATGAATGTTTAACATGATGCACAAACAGCTCTTCTGCCTATCCACAGTAACAACGGCTTCCACTCCGAATTTTCATCTTTTCTTTTATATTTCGTAAATTTTTTCCCGTGAAACATTTCTTAGTACGAATGCTATTGTTCATACGCTGGGAAAAATAAGGGGATCACCAGTAGTGAAGTAAATTTTCATTACTGTCATTGTAGATATGCGAAGCAATTACGAGTGCCCCATTTGTAACATTTAAGTGAGATTTCTTATGTGTTTATAGTACAATTAATTCAGTTATAGTGAGCGAGTATTGTCTCAGACTTCATTGTCAAGTCTGACAGTTCAACCTAATATTAGTATGTCTCTTGTACCTCAGTTGACTGTATGGTGCCGTATTACCCTTTTAGCCCATCATGACACTTACACTTGTCTTTCTTCTTTTCAGGTGAGATACGCTGAAGATCTATGCTAAAAACGAAAACGACGGATATTATGATGATCATGAAACTATACTTTTGAAGACACACGACTCTGAAGAGTGAGAGATGTAGATATCACGTACGTAGAATAGTTTATTTAAAAATAAATATGCAAAGATTATCGATTTCGTTTTCGAGAAACATCATCTCCAATTCAACTCATTTTTCTCTTCAATTTCTTTTTGTGTAATGCTGTAACATCAGCTTCCCTCCCTATTTTTTAAAAGCGCTGACCGAGGTGGAACAACATTTCAGACACTGTACTCGTGTACGTGTTACCTAAATCACTATAGGCTCACTACTGGCCTGCCAGAGCTCACACTACAGCTACAGTGATACTGATATTAACCAGCTGTTAAACTGTAACCTTTCTTAGTTATTTCTGTAGGGTAAGTGTATTGTCAAGGTTATCATAGCGAAAACTATGCGTAAAAGAAATTTTAATGTAGAACTTTACTATTATATTATTTTTTTATGTTTAATGAGTAATGTAAACAGCTATTGTTCAGTCTGTAGAACACGTTAAAAACGTTCTTTCCGTCGTACTGCCGCATATAAATTTGTTACCAAATGTAGATTAACATTGGAGGGCACTAGTGTCATAAAGCAACATTGTATTTTATGAATGAAAAAACACAAGACACTGGTATAATATTCCACAACACTGTGGAGTACTACACCAGTGCCCTTTGTTTTTTCTTTTACCCTGTACAAAATATTCTTGCAAGAACAGACGGAACCGTCAGTTGATATAATGTATTAACGTTTGTGGAGCTTAAGAATGAAGTCAATAAATGAGTTTTACGTACATAGCAACTCTGAAAGTAGTTCATTTGATATCCAACCACCGCACAAAAAATTATATTGACAAACTAAATAAATTACACGAGTTGGCAACCAACAGAAGAGGTAGGCGTCTGTCAGTATACCCGTCTGTTAGTAACTTGTAAATTACGGAATTATACATCCTACATGCAGTGCAAGCCGTCACATACGTTTTTAATGAGTTACTTAGAGGTTTTCCAATAACAGAGAATAGACATGAGCATTGGTTGTATCTAAAATTACAAATGAAGTGAAGATTATGATCTACAACACAGTTTTCCACCATTTGATACAACTAATAAAGTACAACTTAAAGAAGTAGGAGGACAATGTACCTTTGGGGACAAATTTGAGTTTTTATGTCTGGGTTGCCGACATGCACGCGCAGGACCTTTTGGTTGACCTTCAACATGTAATGTCATCAATAATCTTGAACCACAGGCTGCACTATGAAAGGTAACGTCATGCATCTCCGCTATCCCCTCCCACTACCCTCTCCCAGAGCAAGTCCCTTCCTCTCCACCCTATCTTTCAACCTCCTCTCATAACCCCCCTCCCCCCCCCACATACTATCACTACCTCTTCACCACTAACAGCCCAGTATTTTACCAGCAGTTAAAATAAATCATCCATTTACTACGTATCTCACAGGTGCCATCTTGTTCTATATACGCTAACTGAAGCCATTTTTCATCTCCTTAACTCCCCTGTGAGCTTGCGAACTATACATAAATAGGATACTCCGCCTGATGACACACACAAGTCGAGACTTGTTCTAAACTTATGAAGTACATCTGAAAGTGACATCATGATTATTTAAGCGGAGAAACAGAGCTAAGATGTGCATATATGGGAAGGAACGGTCTGTAATGTTAAAGAAGAAAAAATGTAGCATATTTTACAGTAAATTTCTTTTCTTTTCACCAATGTTCACAAAAGATTTGGTCTTCATTTAGAAATAAGCATCTTCCGATCTGTTCTACTATATGTCCTAATATCATGAAGCCATAATGGAATCGTTACGAAATACTCAAAACATCAGCTTCGAAACCTTATAAATTTAAAATTTGGTGTAAAATAGGCCACAGTATCGGCGCAGTCATACTCTTAATAGCGCTACTTTGTATTTAAAAGTTATCTACGTGATAAATTTTCCAGGGTAAGATACCTTGGATATAGTACCAATTTCATATTGGCAACTATGTTATCAGGTGAACTGATGATTTATTTCTGTTCTTACATTAACATGATCTAGAATATTAGTGAAGTTTATCTGAAGTTTTGTTCTAGGTTCTAAACTTAATAATAAAGTTCATGATCATACAGAGATTTACAGTTCATTGCATATACTGTAACTATGTAATATTTTATTACTGGGCAATCATGTTAATGCCAATCTTGAATAAAGCATCTGCTCATAAACTGACCGTATTTTACGTTAATATACGAATAAAGATAAGATATTACTTGAAGGTTGTCTTTGTAGTAATTTATTTATTTATTTTATTTTGGTTTTCACGTTAACGCTAGTTTTGATTAACTATCTCGTATATTGACTTTAATACATGCAAACAAAAACAAACAACATCTCTGAGCAGAGTAGGCGTTGTCATGTCTTTGTGTCAAGATCATTGCAAAAAGTAACTGTTAGTGAGGTGGCACCATCTGGCCATCGCAATGGAAGCAGGCACATGGATAATAACAAAAGCTGGCCATACTGTCGCAGTAAATACGAAACTAAATTTTGGATCAAAACTGACAGATAAACAACACTCATGGCGAAGCATTAAGCATGTTCCATCTTCTTGCCATAGAGCCAGCAGCCAGCATTAGGCTTCAAATAGCTACGTAACTCCTTGAGAACCACCTGAAGATGAACCTGAAAAGGTTCGAAAACCGGTTCATGGAATGAGTAAACAACTATTTCAAAAACTTGACTAGTTGCAATTTTATGCATTTACATTGGTTAAACAGTCACGGGTTCTAAAACATCTGTGATGGATAAGCTTAACTTATTTTAGTCTACTCTTTATTCAATAAATCCGTCTCCCAAAATTCTCAAGACTTCTGTTGCAACTCTTGGGCGTCTGTTCCGTCAAAACCAAGTTGCTCTTCAGCCAAATTCTTCTCCATTACCTTTTATAGTCTTCTGTTAACGACTCTTAAGATAGCTTTTGCTGCACATGAAATGAGACCAATCTTCCAACGCTCAGTGCTTTTGTAGGTTGCTTGTTTCTTAGGCATTGGAACCTTTAATGTTATCAGAAAGTCCTGTCACGTATTTAGTTACATAATCTCAGTATTTCTTTTACTCCTTATTAATTTAAGCGTTTTAGTATTTCTATTGACTTACTATCTATAATTATTGCTTTCTCATTTTTCATTGTAGCTATTTAACTCTTTACTTCTCCCTTTATGTTGTTCGTCCTGACCATATCGACTGCATAGCTATTTTCAAATGACTCTTCAGTTTAATCAATCAAACGGGCATATTTGTGTTAAGCAGAAGCGTTCTTCGAGTCAGATAAATTTTAAAAACGCAGCAAATGTCCCGAATTCATAATTAAATTCTAAATACTTTAGCCTTAATGAAGAGCAGCCATATAGTGTAACGTTTGAGAATTAAGAGCACACCAGTTGTATGGTTACACAAAGGTACAAATAGCTGCAAGAATCTTCATCAACTGCAAAAACATTACCCAGCCTGCTTTCCCATACGTCGTTAGCACAGAGCAGAGAGACGTTACGAAAAACATTCGATATCTTCACAGAAAAGTAGCTTTCCCGCTGTCTCTTGGTCCTAAACATCCTGACGTCACTTATTGTCAGCCTGTCTCATCGGGACATTGGCGGTGGTGTAGATGTCTATTACAAATGTATTCCTGCTTCAGGTGAAAGACAAATGTGATGAAGATCCGAAACCAAAATATACAGTACAATCACCAACAAATTTTACATATTCACAAACACCTTTACCCTTAATCCAAATAAATACAAATTCATTAGGTTTGAGTTTTCTTTTGTTACGTGTATACAGTACAAGTGGAGAAGTAGAATCATAAGCAGATTTACCAATGTCTTTATTAGCAATTTCAAACATATGGTAGGTACGATAGGCAATTACATCTCTATCATTAAAACTTTCAAGGCCAGGTACACTAGACACTCCACTACCACCTCTCACTATAGCAACAGTGAACCATCCATTTCCATGTGAGAATTTATCGTTTATATCCAAGCTAAAATTAAGTGAACAACCAAAAAACACACAAGGTCCATCGATGAGGGCGTGGGCCGCAACACTCTTGACTGGAATGTCTCCTAATGTTGTAGTACGTTCAATGTTTTCTATATTTTTGTAGACTGTTGTGCAACGACGACGTCGATATCTCCTGTTATACAACAAACATACACAGACGTGTGGAGATATTTGGTAAGTGCAAAACTTCGCTGCATAAGTCATGTCTCGTATGTGTCACATCTGTAGCAAATTGCTCATTCAAGCTCGAAATCCAAGAAAGAAGCCAGCAATAGTACTCTACGAGTAATGATCACAAGAGCTAACTTTGCCACTCAAAATACGTGGTGTTTCAAAAGAAATAACAGATTTCAATTGTTTATAGCAGACGAACTACGAATGACAGAAACACGTTGCACATGTCGCTGGATAGAGGAAAGTTCCAAGCTTTATGTTCGCACGGTCGCTACGTAATACACGCAATACGAGGAGCACCATGAGTTGCTCGAGAAACATCTAGACGTTAGCCCATTTCATTCCACACACAAATCAACAGGTCCCTGTTTATTGAATCGGCAGCTTCAACAATTAAATTTCTCACAGTCAACCCTTCCAACGTAGCTCGCATGGGTGCGACAAAGATTTTTCTTTCATATATCTCCACAGAAAAAATTTCTCAAGGTGGTCTGGTGACCTGGGAAGCTAAATGCAATGAAAAAATCTTGTTTTCCACATCTTCGAATCTCAATGTTGTGGAATGGTGTTTGTTGTTAAAATAACGCCGCACCTCAAGGCAAGAGTGAAGCGGAGCGCCGTCATGCATAAAAACGAGATCATTCAGATCTTCAAGAAGTTGAGGAAATAACGAGTCTTGCAACATGTTCAGGTATGACATTTCTGTCACAGTTTCCACAGAAAAAAAGAAAAATCCGTATACTTTCTGAAGGGAAACGGCACAGAACTCATTCGCTTTCGGTGAACCTCTTTCATCTTCGATGTCTGCTACGGCGCTTTTCTTTAGCCGCCGTATGAAACGTCAATTCGTCCGAAAAGATGAATCGTTCGGAGAAAAGTGCCTTCTGCCATATCCTGCAGGACTGGGTTGCAAAATTCGTAACTTGTGTTATGGTGGCGGGGACGTACGTGCTGCAGGAGCGGCAACTTGTAAGGCTTCGTACGAAGGTGTCGTTACAGAACGCGCCATACCATTGTTTGAAGAAATTGAAGTTCCTGGCCATCCCGTCTTGTGGACTTTCGAGGGCTCCGCTTAAACTCATCTGGAAACGCTCGAAATCTTCATTACACGCTCATGGCCGGCCAGCACTGTTCCCTTTGCATGTGCAACCAACTTCGAAGCATTCTGTAGTTCAGTGATAAATTCTCTTGCGCAGGGTCGACTTCTCGCTGAATCTACAATGGAATGCACGTTGTTGCCGGCCGCTGTGGCTGAGCTGTTCTAGGCGCTTCAGTTCGGAACCGCGTGACCGCTACGGTCGCAGGTTCGAATCCTGCCTCGGGCATGGATGTGTGTGATGTCCTTAGGTTAGTTAGGTTCAAATAGTTCTACGTTCTAGGGGACTGATGACCTCAGAAGTTAAGTCCCATAGTGCTCAAAGGCATTTGAACCATTTTGAGTGCACGTTGCGCTTGAACAACGGATGACAAAATGGTAGATATCGAAATAGACGACAGACGGATAGATAAACAATTAAAATCGCTCAAAAGAGGAAAGGCCGCTGGATCTGAGGGGATACCAGTTCGATTTTACACAGAGTACGCGAAGGAACTTGTCCCCCTTCTTTCAGCGGTATACCGTAGGTCTCTAGAAGAGCGTAGCGTTCCAAAGAATTGGAATAGGGCACGGGTCATCCCCGTTTTCAAGAAGGGACGTCGAACAGATGTGCAGAACTATAGACCTACATCTAACGTCAACCGGTTGTAGAATTTTGGAACTCGTATTATGATCGAGTATAATGACTTTTCTGGAGACTAGTAATCTACTCTGCATGAATCAGCATGGGTTTCGAAAAAGTCGGTCGTGTGAAACCCAGCTCGTGCTATTCGTCCACGAGACTCAGAGGGCCATAGACACGGGTTCACAGGTAGATGCCGTGTTTCTTGACTTCCGCAAGGCGTTCGATGCAGATCCCCACAGTCGTTTAATGAACAAAGTAAGAGCATATGGACTATTAGACCAATTGTGTGATTGGATTGAAGAGTTCCTAGATAACAGAACGCAGCATGTCATTCTCAATGGAGAGAAGTCTTCCGAAGTAAGAGTGATTTCAGTTGTGCCGCAGGGGAGTGCCATAGGACCGTTGCTATTCACAATATACATAAATGACCGTGTGGATGACATCGAAAGGTCACTGAGGCTTTTTGCAGATGATGCTGTGGTATATCTAGAGGTTGTAACATTGGAAAACTGTACTGAAATGCAGGAGGATCTGCAGCGAATTGACGGATGGTGCAGGGAATGGCAATTGAATCTCAATGTACACAAGTGTAATATGCTACGAATACATAGAAAGAAAGATCCCTTATCATTTAGGTACAATATAGCAGGTCATCAACTGGAAGCAGTTAATTCCATAAATTATCCGGGATTAGGCATTAGGAGTGATTTAAAATGGAATGATCATATAAAGTTGATCGTCGGTAAAGCAGATGCCAGACTGAGATTCATTGGAAGAAATAAGGAAATGCAATCCGAAAACAAAGGAAGTAGGTTACAGTACGCTTGTTCGCTCACTGCTTGAATACTGCCGAGCAGTGTGAGATCCGTACCAGATAGGGTTGACAGAAGAGATAGAGAAGATCCAACGGAGAGCAGCGAGCTTCGTTACGGGATCATTTAGCAATCGCGAAAGCGTTACGGAGATGATAGATAAACTCAAGTGGAAGACTCTGCAGGAGAGACGCTCAGTAGCTCGGTACGGGCTTTTGTTAAAGTTTCGAGAACATACCTTCACCGAAGAGTCAAGCAGTATATTGCTCCCTCCTACGTATATCTCGCGAAGAGACCATGAGAATAAAATTAGAGATCTTAGAGCCCACATAGAGGCCTACCGACAATCCTTCTTTCCACGAACAATACG
Source organism: Schistocerca americana (assembly GCF_021461395.2). NCBI lineage: Eukaryota > Metazoa > Arthropoda > Insecta > Orthoptera > Acrididae > Schistocerca > Schistocerca americana. Next base: position 900,251,974 of record NC_060121.1, read on the forward strand.
AGACTGGAATAGAAGGGAGAACCGATAGAGGTACTCAAGGTACCAAATGGTTCAAATGGCTCTGAGCACTATGGGACTTAACATCTGTGCTCATCAGTCCCCTAGAACGTAGAACTACTTAAACCTAACTAACCTAAGAACATCACACACATCCATGCCCGAGGCAGGATTCGAACCTGCGACCGTAGCAGTCACGCGGTTCCGGACTGAGCGCCTAGAACCGCTAGACCGCCGCTACTCAAGGTACCCTCTGCCACACACCGTCAGGTGGCTTGCGGAGTATGGATGTAGATGTAGATGTAGATTGACTTAACACAAATTCCAAAAATGATTTCGCTTGTGGCTTTTGCTACAAACACCAGCGTAGCTATGTCAAAACTTTGAAATCTCCTCTATCCAGTGACATGAGCCATGTGTTTCTATCTTTCGTATTTTGTCTTTAATAAACAACAGAGTCTGTTCTTTCTTTTTGATTCACCCGATAGAGAGTCTTTGTTCGTTTTTTGCGCGAATGGAACAGGTCACTTTTTGTGGTGGCGGGGGGGGGGGGGGGGGGGGTGAGGGAAAGGAAGGAGGTGGTGCTGTTCGACTTTGAAATCTTTTAGACACACCGAAAGGCGGAGCACACAGTGCAAATGCAGCTGTCGTATATGTAGAAAATCTAATGTGGAGCGATTACAGGCCAGCGCAGAGAATTCGTGGGCCCCTGGGGAAGTACAACATCTAACTTTTGCGCCAGGGGAGGTCCGATGAAGCGACCCCACAGGAGCAGCGGCGGAATCGTCGCATCCATAATGCATGGGGAGGCAAGTGGCGACTCCTGGCCGTGGGCCACAGTGGGACGAACCGCATGGGTAGCAGGTAGCTCGTAGCACGTAGCCAGTACCGCCGACCACTACAGCCACGTGTCCAAAGGCGGTGTTGCGCGCTGCTGCCACAAGGCATTGCAGACTCGAACGCTTCCGATATCCGAGCTTATCTGCGTCTCAGGTTACTTCCTGACAAAACTCTCAGTGCACCGAGTGCTCACAGGACTGACAACGTACTGAAAAATACAGGGACTGGAAATTACTACAGGGAACTGTTTACAAAAGAAACTGAGACGCCCTGCTAAACCCTCAGACCAGGACAAAAATGTTCAAATGTGTGTGAATTCTTATGGGACTTAACTGCTTAGGTCATCAGTATCTAAGCCTACGCACTACTTAACCTAAATTATCCTAAGGACAAACACACACACACACACACATGCCCGAGTGAGGACTCGAACCTCCGCCGGGACCAGACACATAGTCCGTGACTGCAGCGCCAGAGACCGCTTGGCTAATCCCGCGCGGCAGGACAGGACAGGTAGTGGAATTGTGGAAAGGGGACAAAATGAGCGGATGTCAGTTCCATTCGAAAACATATAACTTTATTTATTTGACCAAACGTTACAGTACAAATTCTTGATCTTAGTTATCGGCTGAATACACCACACTATCTTATGCCTTAAGGGCACAGCCACTTTAATTTAAAAAAAAAAAAAAAAAAAAAAAAAAAGAGGCTAAGAGCCACTAACTCAAAATTCAGACGGAAAAAGGAATATTTAGAAGGCAGAAGGCCTCATGTTAAGTAAGTTCTATAATTGGCCCAATGCCGATAATTAAAGACTTAAGCTAAAATTAAATAAAAAATCACAAGGTGGAAGGCCATATCTTCTATTAGGCTGAAGGCCCCAAACAGTATGATGCTTGAATGACAGAGATTTAAAAATGGCTGAAGGCCCCATGACTTAACACTCAAGGTAAAACAAATTTAAACACCAAAGCCTTATCTTAAATTAGGTTGAAGGCCCCAAACAATCTAACACTTAACAAGTAAGGAACTTTAATTTAGGAATGGATGAAGGCCCATGACTTAAAACACAACTAAAATTATTTTAGTAGGCAGAAGACCCAAGGCTTTATCTTTCAACAATATTTTAATCAGGCTGAAGCCCCAAACAATCTAACACTGGAAAAGCAAGGAACTCTAATTTTAAAGTGGTTGAAGGCCCATGACTTAAAACCCCACTAAAAACGATTCAACTTTGATTCAAAACCATCGGCTATGAGCCATACAAATACACACAACAGAAAATAAGAAAAGGCAGTGAAGCTAACGACGCTCACAAGTTTTGGGGGTATGCCAGCACTTGAAATACTAACGTTCACTTAGGTGAGACAGGCAGTTGGCCCAACCATTCTCCACCCCACGACAACACATGCAACAGACAGTCAACGGACCCACCGACAAGGTAACTTGCGCTGCACTCGACCAGCTCACAACCGGGAGTTCAATGCAAAACGCAAAAGGCATGGACCCCGCAACCAAGCATACATTAAGCTCTCAAACTACACACCGTGCTGGACAGCGACAACACGGTGAGGAAAGGAAACTGCCTGAATTTACGACAACAGCCAGGGCAGGTAACCAGAACGTTAACGGCCACAAGGCAGAAAATTCCGCTGGTGCACTTCAATTGCAAATAACCAAATACAGTTGGACTCCACCAGACGGTGGCTAAACCTTCGCCAAGTCGAACACACGTTGTTTCTCGTGCCGAATGTCCCAACAGCCAACAACGAGAACCAGACAGCACAATGTGAACATTCTTGACTTGCTGATAAGTTAAATCCAAAGTCAAATTTCGTGTCCAGGGTCGGTGAGCGAGATTTCCTCGCAGCTCCACTCCAACCGACTGACTGCTCGCACAAAGCATACACTCCTGGAAATGGAAAAAAGAACACATTGACACCGATGTGTCAGACCCACCATACTTGCTCCGGACACTGCGAGAGGGCTATACAAGCAATGATCACACGCACGGCACAGCGGACACACCAGGAACCGCGGTGTTGGCCGTCGAATGGCGCTAGCTGCGCAGCATTTGTGCACCGCCGCCGTCAATGTCAGCCAGTTTGCCGTGGCATACGGAGCACCATCGCAGTCTTTAACACTAGTAGCATGCCGCGACAGCGTAGACGTGAACCGTATGTGCAGTTGACGGACTTTGAGCGAGGGCGTATAGTGGGCATGCGGGAGGCCGGGTGGACGTACCGCCGAATTGCTCAACACGTGGGGCGTGAGGTCTCCACAGTACATCGATGTTGTCGCCAGTGGTCGGCGGAAGGTGCACGTGCCCGTCGACCTGGGACCGGACCGCAGCGACGCGCGGATGCACGCCATGACCGTAGGATCCTACGCAGTGCCGTAGGGGACCGCACCGCCACTTCCCAGCAAATTAGGGACACTGTTGCTCCTGGGGTATCGGCGAGGACCATTCGCAACCGTCTCCATGAAGCTGGGCTACGGTCCCGCACACCGTTAGGCCGTCTTCCGCTCACGCCCCAACATCGTGCAGCCCGCCTCCAGTGGTGTCGCGACAGGCGTGAATGGAGGGACGAATGGAGACGTGTCGTCTTCAGCGGTGAGAGTCGCTTCTGCCTGGGTGCCAATGATGGTCGTATGCGTGTTTGGCGCCGTGCAGGTGAGCGCCACAATCAGGACTGCATACGACCGAGGCACACAGGGCCAACACCCGGCATCATGGTGTGGGGAGCGATCTCCTACACTGGCCGTACACCACTGGTGATCGTCGAGGGGACACTGAATAGTGCACGGTACATCCAAACCGTCATCGAACCCATCGTTCTACCATTCCTAGACCGGCAAGGGAACTTGCTGTTCCAACAGGACAATGCACGTCCGCATGTATGCCGTGCCACTCAACGTGCTCTAGAAGGTGTAAGTCAACTACCCTGGCCAGCAAGATCTCCGGATCTGTCCCCCATTGAGCATGTTTGGGACTGGATGAAGCGTCGTCTCACGCGGTCTGCACGTCCAGCACGAACGCTGGTCCAACTGAGGCGCCAGGTGGAAATGGCATGGCAAGCCGTTCCACAGGACTACATCCAGCATCTCTACGATCGTCTCCATGGGAGAATAACAGCCTGCATTGCTGCGAAAGGTGGATATACACAGTACAAGTGCCGACATTGTGCATGCTCTGTTGTCTGTGTCTATGTGCCTGTGGTTCTGTCAGTGTGATCATGTGATGTATCTGACCCCAGGAATGTGTCAATAAAGTTTCCCCTTCCTGGGACAATGAATTCACGGTGTTCTTATTTCAATTTCCAGGAGTGTATAAGCACCAGACCAAAGATAGTACAAGGTGCGAACATCGATACACACCGCTGCTGCCTCTCACAGAGAGAGCAAACAACAGCATAATCGCAATAACCGCAGGAAACCAAACACAGAATAGGAACCAAGGTTAAACCAACGCATAACTTGAGCCCAACACGGCTCAGAAACTGACCAACACTAGCACATACATACGTTTGACATCTATCAACTCACATGTCTAGACTGCAACTCAGCGTATTTCGGACAGACACTTAAAAAGGTAACAGCTCCAAACATTCCCAAGCTTCATCTACATCGACATACATACTCCGCGAGCTACCGCAAGGTGAGTGGCGGAGGGTACCTTGTACCACTACTAGTCATTGCCTTCCCTGTTTCACTTGCAAATACTGCGAGGAAAAACGACTGTCTATATGCCTCTCTATGAGCTCTAATTTCTCGTATCATGGTGTTGCTTATTCGAAATGTACGTTGGCGGCAGTAGAATACTTCCGCAGTCAGCTTCAAATGTCGGGTCTCCAAATTTTCTCAATAGCGTTCCTCGAAAAGAATGTCTTCTTTCTTCCAGTGATTCCAATGGGATCTGCGTAGTGCTTGCATGTTTCTCGAATCTACCTGTACCAAACCCAGCGACTAGCCTCTGAACTACTTCCATGTCTTCTCTTAATTCGACAAAAGGTCGCACTCGGGTCCGATATGCGATCTCCTTTACAGATGAACCACACATTCCTAAAATTCTCTTAGAAAGCCTCAGTCGACCATTTTCGCCTTTTTCTGCCACAATCCTCATGTGCTCGGTCCATTTGAATTTCATATCGCTGTGCAACGTTGAGCCTACATATTTAAATGACGTGACTGTTTTAAGCATGACACTACTAATGCTGTATCCAAACATTACGGGTTTCTTTTACCTAATCACCTGCATTAACCTAAATTTTTCTACATTATACAAATTTTGTGTAAGTCATTTTGTATCCTCATGTAGTTACTCAATTTTTTCGACACCATCCCGTGCACCACAGCATCATCAGCGAACAACCGCAGTTTGTTGCCCACCAAGTATGCCAGATCATTTATGTATAGAGACAATACTAGCGGTCCTGTCACACTTCCCTGAGGCACTCCTGACCGTACCCTTGTCCTGATAAACTCACGCCGTCGAGGACAACATATTGGGTTCTGTTACTTATGAAGTTTTCGAGCCACTCACGTATCCGTGAATCCGTTCCGTGAATCGCGTCCTTACGCTCTTGCCTCGCTTAACTCTCTCTAGTTAGGCACAGTGTCAAACGCTTTTCGGAAATGTAGAAATACGGATTCTGCCTGTTGGCAGTCGTCCAGATTTCGCAGTATACCATGTGAGAAAAAGGCAATCTGAGTTTTGCATGAGCGATGCTTTCTGAAACCATTCTGACTCGTGGACATACGCTTTTCAATCACTAGGAAATTTATTATGTTCGTATTCAGAACGTATTCTAGAATTCCGCAGTAAACCAATGTTGGTCTCTATTTTATGGTTCCGTTCTTTTACCCTTCTTATGTACAGCAATCAATGGCACTTTTATCAAGTAGCTTGGGACTTTGCCTTGCGACTTTGCCCTGTGCAACTGCTACCTGTTGCAATTCAACAAGTAGGGAACGCCCCTCTGCCACTGAACGTGACCTCCGAGTTGGAGTGGTATCTGGAGGAAATACCTGGTTCTGTGGGTACAGCATGTGTCAACAAATCAAGGGATATTCTTCTGGGGAATTTCGGGCATGAAGAAGGTGCCCGCCATTATTCTGGGGTAACGAACAATTGCGTCGATGAAATATGCGCCACAGGTCTTTCGCGCAGTCTACAAAATGCACTGAGGAAAAAAAGAAGAAAAACAGAAAAGTTTCCACTTCACAAAACCTCGTGGTGTGGTTAACTGTGTGCTGCCATGCCAGAATATAATTTAAAATTTCTTGTCAGAAATTTCATGTTGGGTGTAGCGACACTATAATTTATAACAAAAGAAATGTTCCATACACAAGAAGACATAGTAGAAGGAAAAGAGATAATAATATACAGCACTCTACAATGTAACAATGTTCTCTCCTCTAAAAGAAGTATCAGATGATCCAGACGTATCAGTATCAGTGCTGCAAAATTGCTGAATTGGTAGCTAAATAAAATTCTACAAGTTACAAAACCAATGACGTTATTTAACGTTTTTCATGAGATACCCATCATTGGATAGTCTCGAAAGCAAAATACAAATGACATAAAATATACACAGGTATACAGAGCAACATGGCCAAAGTTTAAGAGTTACAAGGTTTCGCCGTATTGATATCGTAGCTGCGGGACGGTTTCAAAATAACGCACAGGCCATGATCATCTAGGTATTCAGATGCATAAACATACGTAACAGATACAGCTGTCATGGCAGACTAGTTTCAAAACTACATCATGCTTTCTACGTAGACAATTTACGCCACCAGGGGCGGTGAAGCACACGTAGGTAGTGCCGCATAACGGCGAAAACACAATGATAAATTTTAATTTATTTACATAAAAATTTTTGAACGTAAGACATAACTTCCAAAATGGTATTCAAGGAAAGAAATTAAACATCCCGCCGCTAAATAGTTTTTACATTGGTGTAAAATGCCATCAACAGTATTGGCGTAGCCGGCCGTGGTGGTCTCGCGGTTCTAGGCACTCAGTCCGGAACTGCGCGACTGCTACGGATCCCAGGTTCGAATCCTGCCTCGGGCATAGATGTGTGTGATGTCCTTAGGTGAGTTAGGTTTAAGTGGTTCTAAGTTCTAGGGGACTGATGACCACAGATGTTAAGTCCCATAGTGCTCAGAGCCATTTGAACCAAGTATTGACGTATAAAATAATATGCGTAAGGTATGCAAACAAATTATGCAAAATTAAAATTATGTGCAAATGACGTAGTGACAAAGGGTGTTAACCATACCGCGTAGTGATGTACAGTAAAAATGTATGAAAATCCAGTGCTATAGAAAGAAGGAAAAAGTATTCGTGGCATATGACACGAATTCAATCTTTGAAATATACTAAAATAAGAATGAGCTGAAATACGTAAAATAATGTAACAGAGCCCCAGGAATACAAAGGAGTATGGAGGGCGTAGTAGCGCTTTGGAAATGCTTAAGAGTTAACACAACATAATATTACAATAAATAAGAAAAAAAATTGCATATAAAGGATGTCAGGAACACAGACCCTCCAGAAAAAAAGTCAAATGCAGTATGTATGGAAAGCCTACTTACACATAATGAAACATAAAAATGTGACTTACATAGAATTAGAGCAATAACACCATCATCACAGGATAGGGTGAGGGAGATCGCACAAGTAAGAACGTAATAAGTGAAACACACAAACACACACACACGCACACCCACACACGGGTACGATAGAGACAGACGGACAGTCACCCCTGTCATAGCAAATTTTGAAATTCCCGATTAGAGGACAGAATGGCTGAACCGGTGAATATCAAATGAACTGTGACACAGTGCGTCTTAGTAAATACAGTTTACGTGCAGGTGGAAGCAACAAAAAATAAGTACGAGGGTTGCCCCGAAAGTAATGCACCGCACTTTTTTTCAGCCGAAAACAACGCTATGAACGCGAAACGGTACGTATGTATTATTTGAAGTCTACTGAGTAAGCACGCCAAGTTTCCGTCACTTCTGACAGATAGCGTAGCTGCGGGACAGTTTCAAAATGGCGTCTGTGGGTGATGTACTTTACAAGCAATGTGCCGTCTTTGAATTTCTCACTGCAGAGAAAGAAACTAAGCAACATTAACAAACGTTTGTGCAAAGTCTACGGAGCATCTGCTGTCGACAGAAGTACAGTTAGTCGCTGGGCATGGAGTGTGAGGTCATCAGAAGGCGTTTCATCGCATCTCCACGATTTGCAACGGTCGTGGAGACCATCCAGGGCTGTCGCACCTGACATGCTGCAGCGAGCTGGTGTTGTCATTCGCGAGGACAGACACATTACGACTCGGCGTTGGGGCTGCATTTGTCAACGATGGGGAGGTGATTCACACAGTGAGGCACTGGCAGAGCCACAAGGACAAGAATTGGTTCATGCAGGGCATACGCGCCCCTGTTTCGCGCTGGAGGAAGGCCATAGAGCGGGTTGGAGATTACGTGGAAAAATAGGCTGTGTAGATGAAACACCATTGAGTCTTTCGTGTATGTTATTCTCGTTTTGTTCAATACAGAATTGTTGAAGAAGAAAATGCTGTGCATTGCTTTCTGGGCGACCCTCGTACATACACATTACATTCACAGCCCCCTCCATTAGCCTACTCACCAATTTACGTATAAGAGATCCTGGCAATACTTAAGAAAGCTATTACATTAACCCAGCGAACAAAATGTAAAGAATAAATAACGAATCTGTATTGACAGCTGAATGTAATATAATGATATAGTATAAGGATAGCGGTATAATCTAACATCAGCCAAGCAAAGAGAGAAAAAAAAGTTTTATTTTAGAACTGTCATTCCGGTAAATGTACGTAATATCTACTGAGATACCCTGATTAATTTCAGATGACAAACTGGTGCAACATAACAGCTGCACTGCAAATCACAGGCAGCCACATGTAAATCAGTATGTAATACTGTAATATAATTTTTTGTTAAAATGGTTCAAATGGTACTGAGCACTATGGGACTTAACGTCTGAGGTCATCAATCCGCTAGAACTTAGAACTACTTAAACGTAACTAACCTAAGGACATCACGCACATCCATGTCCGAGGCAGGATTCGAACATGCGACCATAGCGGTCGCGCGGAATCAGACTATAGCTCCTATAACCGCTCGGCTACGCCGGCCGACTTTTTTAAATCTTGTTGTGAGTACAAATACCATAACCTTAAAACTTCACTTATTGTCACGCAAAATTTTATTATGTGTTTTGTAATATGTAATTGAACCTGCCGGCGATGGTGAAACTTTGCCGGACAAGTCTTGGGGCTAAAAATGCAGAATTTGTGCTCACTCAAGGCAGAACCATATTTCCGTAATGGTGTATCTGATAGCAAACACAGACAAAAAGTGAGCTTCCATCACAAGTCAGCTGCCCGCAGTGGCCAAGCGATTCTAGACACTTCAGTCCGGAACCGCGCGTCTTCTACAGTCGCAGGTTCGAATCCTGCCTCGGGCATGGATGTGTGTGATATCCTTAGTTTAGTTAGGTTTAAGTAGCTCTAAGGTCTAGGGGACTGATGACCGCAGATGTTAAGTCCCATAGTGCTCAGAGCCATTTGAACCATTACAAGATTGGCTATGAGCACTATGGGACATAACATGTGAGGTCGTCAGTCCCTAGAACTTAGAACTACTTAAACCTAACTAACCTAAGGACATCACACACATCCATGCCCGATGCAGGATCGAACCTGCGACCGTAGTAGTCCCGCGGTTTCGGATTGAATCGCCTAGAACCGCTCGGCCACACCGGCCGGTGAACCATCACAAGACAAACGACGTGGAGGCACCTGTCACGCCTATTACAGCTATTCGTTTCCTTTTGGTCACTTAAAATGATGTTCCAGACCTCTTAATTACATCTTAGATTGACAGTGAAGGTTCTTCATTTCTTGTCTAGACGTCCACGTCACATCGCTGAAATCGCCCATCAGTAAGCATTGTGAAGCATCGCTATAGGCGTAACTCTATGCCCTTATTGAGAAACCCGTTTGCAGACAATGTGGTGAGCCAATCTGCGTAGTGAATCAGTCTAGAATAGTTTCAGTCGCTTTCAACATCTCCATGATATATGTTACGTCAGGTTTACCACCGCTAAAAAATTACTGAGGCATCTGACTGACACGTATTTCAAAGGACGTCAGAAAAATATGTAACACAAACCATCGAATTTCATCTCTGATATAATGATAGTGCCAGCTGTAACGTTACATCCTGGTGTCTAGTTCTTTCTAGTGCTATCATTTGTCATGTTGAAACTTCCCCTTTGAATGTAGAGATTGACAGTGCTGGTTAGCGTCTACGACGTTTGATACAGAAACAGCTAAGTAAAACTGAACGTACTCAGACAGTTTTCTCTTTACTTATTCTGATCATTTCTAAACTAACATACAATATTTTAGAGCAACGTAATCTGACTTTTAACAATCCCTACAAAAGAATAGCCCTGACTAACAATACCCTATACCCTCCATGAATCACTTAACTCACAGAAATCTTCGTCACTCGAACTACTGCAGAGCGCCAGTACTGCCAGCTAAATAAAAGATACTAACTACTGAAGGTACTAACTACTGACAGGCATATAGTTAGGAAATGAAAGATTCTGACAGAAAACAAACAATGTATTTACCCTAATAGTGTTCAAAAGTCATTATATATATATATGTATATATATATATATATATATATATATATATATACCACTGGCCATTAAAACTGCTATACCACGAAGATGATGTGCTGACGCGAAATTTAACCGACAGGAAGAAGATGCTGTGATATGCAAATGATTAGCTTTTCAGATCATTCACACAAGGTTGGCGCCGGTGGCGACGCCTACAACGTGCTGACATAAGGAAATTCTCCAACCGATTTCTCATACACAAACAGCAGTTGACCGACGTTCACTGGTGAAACGGTGTTGTGATGCCTCGTGCAAGGAGGAGAAACGCGAACCATCACGTTTACGACTTTGATAAACGTCAGATTGTAGCCTATCGCGATTGCGGTTTATCGTATCGCGACATTGCTGCTCGCGTTGGTCGAGATCCAATAACTATTGGCAGAATATGGAATCGGTGGGTTCAGGAGGGTAGTACAGAACGCCGTGCTGGATCCCAACGGCCTCGTATCACTAGCAGTCAAGATGGCAGGCATCTTATCCGCATGGCTGTAACGGATCGTGCAGCCACGTCTCTATCCCTGAGTCAACAGACGACAAACATCTGCACGAACAGTTCCACGACGTTTGCAGCAGCATGGACTATCAGCTCGGAGACCATGGCTGCGGTTACCCTTGACACTGCATCACAGACAGGAGCGCCTGCGATGGTGTGCTCAACGACGAACATTGGAGCACGAATGGCAAAACGTCATTTTTCGGATGAATCCAGGTTCTGTTTGCAGCATCATGACGGTCGCTTCCGTGTTTGGCGACATCGTGGTGAACGCACATTGGAAACGTCTATTCGTCATCGCCATACTGGCGTATCACCCAGCGTGATGGATATGGCGTGCCATAGGTTACACGTCTCGGTCACCTCTTGTTCGCATTGACGGCATGTTGAACAGTGGACGTTACGTTTCAGATGTGCTACGACCTGTGGCTCTAGCCTTCATTCGATCCTTGCAAAACCCTACATTTCAGCAGGCTAATGCACAACCTGTACGGGCCTCTCTGGACACAGAAAATGTTCGACTGCTGCCCTGGCTAGCACATTCTCCAGATCTCTCACCAACTGAAAACGTCTAGTCAATGGTGGCCGAGCAATTGACTCGTCACAATACGCCAGTCACTACTCTTGATGAATTGTGGTATCGTGTTGAAGCTGCATGGGCAGCTGTACATGTACACGCCAACCAAGCTCTGTTTGACTCAATGCCCAAGCGTATCATGGCCGTTATTGCGGCCCGAGCTGGTTGTTCTGGGTACTGATTTCTCAGGATCTATGCACCCAGATTGCGTGGACATGTAATCACATGTCAGTTCTAGTGTAATATATTTGTCCAATGAATACCAGTTTATCATCTGTGTTTCTTCTTGGTGTAGCAATTTTAATGGCCATTAGTGTATATATATATAAATTGTTGACACCTATTTTACAAATTTTCTTGTTCTGATGGACACACGTGCAGTCCGTCCGCTCATATTAACATCTATGAACTCTGCCATCTCTCTCCCCACATCCACCACTGCAGGCGGCTCACCTCTAACTGCCCAAGGCAACGGGCTGTTCACATCCAACTGCGCAACACTACACTAGCGAATAATCCAACAATGCGTCCAACCAGCCACAGACTGCACACAGCGCAGTCAACGATTTTAATACAGAGCACTACATGGCGTCACCAACATAAAAACCAAAACAGCCTACTTACAGTGTTTACGTTGATTTCGACAGAAAATATACTTTTTATCTTTGTTGTTTGTGAGAAACAAAATACTGTTTCCTGTGTTTTGTGGGAAATTATAATATTGAATTCATTCATCTTTTTATCCTCGTGATAAATATTATTTGCCTTTAATTCGTACTGCATATGGAGATTCCATTGAGGACAATATTATGGAAATTGAAGAGGATGTACATGAAGTTGAAATGGGAGATACGGTACTGCGTGAAGAGTTTGACAGAGCACTGGATGACCTGTGTCGAAACAAGGCCACGGGAGTAGACAACATTACATTAGAACTACTGACAGGCTTGGGAGAGCCAATCCTAACAAATCTCTACCATCTAGTGAGCAAGATGTATGAGACAGGCGAAATAACCTCAGACTTGAAGATGAATATAATAATTCCAATCCCAAAGAAAGCAGGTGTTGACAGATGCGAAAATTACCGAACTATTAGTTTAATAAGTCACAGCTGCAAAATACTAACGCGAATTCGTTACAGAGGAATGGAAAAACTGGTTGAAGCCGACCTCGGGGAATATCAGTTTGGATTCCGTAGAAATATGGGAACACCTGAAGCAATACTGACCCTACTACTTATCTTAGAAGCTGGAGTAAGGAAAGGCAAACCTACGTTTCTAGCATTTGTAGACTTAGAGAAAGCTTTTGACGATGTTGACTGGAATAATCTCTTTCAAATTCTGAAGGTGGCAGGTATAAAATACATGGAGCGAAAGGCTATTTACAATTTTTACAGAAACCAGATGGCAGTTATAAGAGTGGAGGGACATGAAAGGGAAGCAGTGGTTGGGAGGGGAGTGAGACAGGGTTGTAGCCTTTCCCCGATGTTATTCAATCTGTATATTGAGCAAGCAGTGAAGGAAACAAAAGAAAAATTTTCACTAGGTATTAAAATCCATGGAGAAGCAATAAAAACTTTGAGGTTTGCCGATGACATTGTAATTCTGTCAGAGACAGCAAAGGACGTGGAAGAGCAGTTGAACGGAATGGATAGTATCTTGAAAGGAGGATATAAGATGAACATCAACAAAAGCAAAACGAGGATAATGGAATGTAGACAAATTAAATCGGGTGATGCTGAGGGAATTAGATTAGGAAATGAGACACTTAAAGTAGTAAAGGAGTTTTGCTATTTGGGGAGCAAAATAAGTGATGATGGTCGAAGTAGAGAGGATATAAAATGTAGACTGGCAATGGCAAGAAAGTGTTTCTGAAGAAGAGAAATTTGTTAACATCGAGTATAGATTTAAGTGCCAGGGAGTCATTTCTGAAAGTATTTGTATGGAGTGTAGCCATGTATGGAAGTGAAACATGGACGATAAATAGTTTGGACAATAAGAGAATAGAAGCTTTCGAAATGTGCTGCTACAGAAGAATTCTGAAGATTAGATGGGTAGATCACATAACTAATGAGGAGGTATTGAATAGGATTGGGGAGAAGAGAAGTTTGTGGCTCAACTTGACTAGAAGAGGGGATCGGTTAGTAGGACATGTTCTGAGGCATCAAGGGATCACCAATTTAGTGTTGGAGGGCAGCGTGGAGGGTAAAAATCGTAGAGGGAGACCAAGAGATGAATACACTAATCAGATTCAGAAGGCCGTGGGGTGCAGTAGGTACTGGAAGATGAAGAAGCTTGCACAGGATAGAGTAGCATGGAGAGCTGCATCAAACCAGTCTCAGGACTGAAGACCACCATAACAACAACAACAGCAACAACAACGTGGAGATTCCAATTACTGATGTAGGGCATCTTTGCGGTATTCAATTAGTTTTGTTCCAGACAAATATTTAAATTTTCTCTTCTCAAAATCATTTCGATTTACTGTTGAAGATTGCATGTATTCGAAACTGCGTTCCGCAGTCTCAACTTTAGCTGCCTAGCTTAAGTGTATTTTTGAAAGTAGCTACCCTTTATTTAAAAAAATAGTTTCTTAATATTTGTTTTTTTGATAGTGAATTTGTTTTCTTTACAAGAAATTTCTCTTGTTTGTAGCAATTCTTTGCCATATTCCACACAGTGCTTTTTATTCGTAGGTGACTATCGGGAATGTAATTCGAACCGCTTATTCCCACATGTAGTAAGCTTCCTTTATCAGAACAGTCTGCTGTGTTTATGTTTCATAATCTCGTCAGTGATATGGCTTTATATTCACCATGTCTTTTTATATAGTTCCTCGCATGTTCACCACATCACTTTGCGGATGGGTGAACTCTTTCCTCTGATCACTGTTCTGTCTTAAAGACCGCGTGTGTAATTTCGGTGCAGTTAATTTAGTCCACCACCTCTACCGGTTTCTCCATCCTCCCTCATTCACTGTTGACAAGCACTGGTTCATTCGATGACAAACAGCGTTGAAGATACACCTATTAAATACGAAGCAAACAAAGGCCGTATAACTCAAATTTAGAGACAGTATCTGTAAGTTCGTAGTAAGTTATCGCACATGTCCGAAAGAACAAATACCATCTTAGTATATATATAGTTAAGCCTCACCGGCCACTTGACTATCTTCTTCTGTGCGAATGCACAAACAGTGCCCGAACTCTTATGGGAATCGGCAACGCGCTGCGAGTAGTGAGCATAATGGGCGAGGGCACTACGAGTGTAGTACTGGACAATACGTTGAGAATGCGGGTTTCGCGGGAGGCGTGCCAGAGATAAATCCCTGCAGTCGCACTATCCTCTGTGCCCTCGGTGGCTCAGATGGATAGAGCGTCTGCCATGTAAGCAGGAGAGCCCGGTTTCGGGTCCCGGTCGGGGCAGCCATTTACATCTGTCCCCGTTGAAGTATGTCTCCACCTGTAAGCAGCTAAGGGTGTTCATTTCATTGTAAAGGCTGTAGTGCCGAAGAGGAAGAAGTAGGCAGAATAAAGCCCCTGTAAGTAAGACCCATGAACCATGGACCTTGCCGTTGGTGGGGAGGCTTGCGTGCCTCAGCGATACAGATAGCCGTATTGTAGGTACAACCACAACGGAGGGGTATCTGTTGAAAGGCCAGACAAACGTGTGGTTCCTGAAGAGGGGCAGCAGTCTTTTCAGTAGTTGCAAGGGCAACAGTCTGGATGATTGACTGATCTGGCCTTGTAACAATAACCAAAACGGCCTTGCTGTGCTGGTACTGCGAACGGCTGAAAGCAAGGGGAAACTATGGCCGTAATTTTTCCCGAGGGCATGCAGCTTTACTGTATGATTAAATGATGATGACGTCCTCTTGGGTAAAATATTCCGGAGGTAAAATAGTCCCCCATTCGGATCTCCGGGCGGGGACTACTCAAGAGGATGATGTTATCAGGAGAAAGAAAGAAAACTGGCGTTCTACGGATCGGAGCGTGGAATGTCAGATCCTTTAATCGGGCAGGTAGGTTAGAAAATTTAAAAAGGGAAATGGATAGGTTAAAGTTAGATATAGTGGGAATTAGTGAAGTTCGGTGGCAGGAGGAACAAGACTTCTGGTCAGGTGACTACAGGGTTATAAACACAAAGTCAAATAGGGGTAATGCAGGAGTAGGTTTAATAATGAATAGGAAAATAGGAATGCGGGTAAGCTACTACAAACAGTATAGTGAACGCATTATTGTGGCCAAGATAGATACGAAGCCCACACCTACTACAGTAGTACAAGCTCTGCAGATGAAGAAATTGAAGAAATGTATGATGAAATAAAAGAAATTATTCAGATAGTGAAGGGAGATGAAAATTTAATAGTCATGGGTGACTGGAATTCGAGTGTAGGAAAAGGGAGAGAAGGAAACGTAGTAGGTGAATATGGATTGGGGCTAAGAAATGAAAGAGTAAGCCGCCTGATAGAATTTTGCACAGTGCACAACTTAATCATAGCTAACACTTGGTTTAAGAATCATGATAGAAGGTTGTATACATGGAAGAACCCTGGAGATACTAAAAGGTATCAGATAGATTATATAATGGTAAGACAGAGATTTAGGAACCAGGTTTTAAGTTGTAAGACATTTCCAGGGGCAGATGTGGACGCTGACCACAATCTATTGGTTATGACCTGTAGATTAAAACTGAAGAAACTGCAAAAAGGTGGGAATTTAAGGAGATGGGACCTGGATAAACTGGAAGAACCAGAGGTTGTACAGAGTTTCAGGGAGAGCATAAGTGAACAATTGAAAGGAATGGGGGAAAGAAATACAGTAGAAGTAGAATGGGTAGCTCTGAGGGATGAAGTAGTGAAGGCAGCAGACGATGAAGTAGGTAAAAAGAAGTGGGTTAGTAGAAATCCTTGGGTAACAGATGAAATATTGAATTTAATTGATGAAAGGAGAAAATATAAAAATGCAGTAAATGAAGCAGGCAAAAAGGAATACAAACGTCTGAAAAATGAGATCGACAGGAAGTGCAAAATGGCTAAGCAGGGATGGCTAGAGGGCAAATGTAAGGATGTAGAGGCTTATCTCACTAGGGGTAAGATAGATACTGCCTACAGGAAAATTAAAGAGACCTTTGGAGATAAGAGAACCACATGTATGAACATCAAGAGCTCAGATGGAAACCCAGTTCTAAGCAAAGAAGGGAAAGCAGAAACGTGGAAGGAGTATATAGAGGGTCTATACAAGGGCGATGCACTTGAGGACAATATTATGGAAATGGAAGAGGATGTAGATGAAGATGAAATGGGAGATACGATACTGCGTGAAGAGTTTGACAGAGCACTGAAGGACCTGAGTCGAAACAAGGCCCCCGGAGTAGACAAAATTCCATTGGATCTACTGACGGCCTTGGGAGAGCCAGTCCTGACAAAACTCTACCATCTGGTGAGCAAGATGTATGAAACAGGCGAAATACCCTCAGAATTCAAGAAGAATATAATAATTCCAATCCCAAAGAAAGCAGGTGTTGACAGATGTGAAAATTACCGAACCATCAGTTTAATAAGCCACAGCTGCAAAGTACTAACACGAATTCTTTACAGACGAATGGAAAAACTAGTAGAAGCCGACCTCGGGGAAGATCAGTTTGGATTCCGTAGAAATACTGGAACACGTGAGGCAATACTGACGTTACGACTTATCTTATAAGAAAGATTAAGGAAAGGCAAACCTACGTTTCTAGCATTTGTAGACTTAGAGAAAGCTTTTGAGAATGTTGACTGGAATACTCTCTTTCAAATTCTAAAGGTGGCAGGGGTAAAATACAGGGAGCGAAAGGCTATTTACAACTTGTACAGAAACCAGATGGCAGTTATAAGAGTTGAGGGACATGAAAGGGAAGCAGTGGTTGGGAAGGGAGTAAGACAGGGTTGTAGCCTCTCCCCAATGTCATTCAATCTGTATATTGAGCAAGCAGTAAAGGAAACAAAAGAAACATTCGGAGTAGGTATTAAAATCCATGGAGAAGAAATGAAAACTTTGAGGTTCGCCGATGACATTGTAATTCTGTCAGAGACAGCAAAGGACTTGGAAGAGCATTTGAACGGAATGGATGGTGTCTTGAAGGGAGGATATAAGATGAACATCAACAAAAGCAAAACGAGGATAATGGAATGTAGTCGAGTTAAGTCGGGTGATGCTGAGGGTATTAGATTAGGAAATGAGACACTTAAAGTGGTAAAGGAGTTTTGCTATTTGGGGAGCAAAGTAACTGATGATGGACGAAGTAGAGAGGATATAAAATATAGACCGGCAATGGCAAGGAAAGCGTTTCTGAAGAATAGAAATTTGTTAACATCGAGTATAGATTTAAGTGTCAGGAAGTTATTTCTGAAAGTATTAGTATGGAGTGTAGCCAAAGTGAAACATGGACGATAAATAGTTTGGACAAGAAGAGAATAGAAGCTTTTGAAATGTGGTGCTACAGAAGAATGCTGAAGATTAGATGGGTAGATCACATAACTAATGATGAAGTATTGAATAGGATTGGGGAGAAGAGAAGTTTGTGGCTCAACTTGACCAGAAGAAGGGATCGGTTGGTAGGACATGTTCTGAGGCATCAAGGGATCACCAATTTAGTATTGGAGGGCAGCGTGGACAGTAAAAATCGTACTGGGAGACCAAGAGATGAATACTCTAAGCAGATTCAGAAGGATGTAAGTTGCAGTAGGTACTGGGAGATGAAGAAGCTTGCACAGGATAGAGTAGCATGGAGAGCTGCATCAAACCAGTCTCAGGACTGAAGACCACAACAACAACAACAAAGTAAGACGCAGCACGCCCGTGTCCCCACTGGCCTGGATGCACACACTAGTTCGGATGGCAAGAGTGCCAAAAAGCCATTACATCCTCACCGTAGGCAGACTGTCCCACAACCGCTGTAACTTGTCTTCATATAGTGGATACTGGCCCAGGGATGGAGATAGATTTGAGTAGGTTGTTCTGTCAGGGACACTTAGGGGGGATCTTGCTGCCAGTGTGGGTATCTCAACATCACGGAGACAGTTCTTAGACATGTATGAGTATTGTTCTGTTGAAAATGGATCCACAGTCCTGTCGGAAGAGAGGTGGCACATGAGGTTGTAGGAAGTCCATGATGTGCTGCCGTGCCATCACACTTCCCTCAATGTCTCACAGCCGTGACCTGATGCCATTCCACATGCTGACAAGAGGAGTAACACGGCTGTGTCTCTCCAAAACACTGAAACATTGGGACCTCTCCCCAGACCGCGGGCATAATCGCCGACGATGGTCATTTGTGGTAATATAGGGCCGTGAGTCAACGCTAAACTCAATGCAACACCATTGGTTAGGGGTTCATGCCTTTCTGTCACAGTTCCACAGCAAGGGCAGCCGTTTACGCTGTGGTGTTTACGGCAGCCTACGTGTGGGACAATAACTCCATTGCCTAGCTGCATCTAGTCTACCATCAATGGCGTGGGGTACACAGAGTATTACAGGGAACTTGGGCCTCGACGGCAGTCGCCGATAGGTGAACAAAACGGTAATCCTCACTTTTCATGGTCAGACGTCGCCGACTGGACTTTTGACGATGTGTGTGTTTGCCCTCATCTTACCACCTAGTACAGCATCATGCCACTGTCTGAATACCCCACAAATCTGGATGTAGCAAGATTAGGCGAGCAGGCCACATGAAGACCCACGATGACACCATTTCAAACTCTGTCGGGCGCTGGTAATGCGGTCTCAAACGAATACGCTACGTCGCCGTGTCCTTCACAGCGATCACGCAACATATGACTCTATTCGCTGCCATTATATTCCCCTCCGCTTTCTTCACAGTGATCACTCAACATATGACGCTGTTCACGGTCGTTATGTTATACACCAGGCCTGGTAATAACATTAAACACGAAGATCGTTAATACACTCTGGTAGCCATTTTTCCTGTGACAGAGAATTGCCATTCTGGTCATTTACAAATCCACTATGGTGAGAACGTGTACAAAGTGACACTGATATCCGACCAACATCTTCAGGTACATTCACTGAACTCGCGTTTGTGAATGAGGACAACCATCAGGTGTACAATGGCTTGACGACAATGAAAATTTGTGTCGGCTCGGGACGCCAACCCGGATTTTCCGGTTATTGCGAGTGGTGCCTTACCATTTGGCTATCCATGGACGACTCACGACCAGACCCAGACTCCCATGTGCCATCAACCATGCGTTTGCGACCGTGCATGCATGTCCAAAGGACCTTTGCATCGTTATCAGAATAACACAGGCACTGCATAATCGTATATCTTCAGTTTCTTCCGCTTCCTGTCGTGCTGTGTAGGATTTGATGTTAACTACCTATATAGGGTGAACATAAGTAAGCTCGACGAACAGCAGCGACGGATTCCTGCCTAGAAATTGAGGAAAAAAGGGCCTACGAACATGTGTGAGGAAACGGACAGTGTGCGTGCAGTGACAACAAATCGTCTTCGTACAGTACAGAGCTCCATTGCATCAACGTCACAATGGATGTTCACAGTGGCCTCCATGGATGGCATGTGACAGGGATAGTAGTTGTTGTCATGCAGTATGCACATTATCGTATTTTGGCTCAAACTTTGTTGGTGGGCCACTTGCCTGGCCGGCCGGAGTGGCCATGCGGTTCTAGGTGCTTCAGTCTGTAACCGAGAGACCGCTACGGTCGCAGGTTCGAATCCTGCCTCGGGCATGGATGTATGTGATGTCCTTAGGTTAGTTAGGTTTAATTAGTTCTAAGTTCTAGGGGACTGATGACCTCAGAAGTTGAGTCCCATAGTGCTCAGAGCCATCTGAACCATTTTTGAACCACTTGCCTGAAGCTTGTACTAGGTTTCGCCTCAACATGCTGTAGAACCCAGTCTTCCAAATCTGATGTACGCACAGTCTGCTGTCTCCCTGCACGTCTGAATAGACCCATTATCACAAAAACGCCCAAAAAGGGCTTGTTGTCTGATGTGGTTGATGTCTGTTCAAATGGTTCAAATCGCTCTGAGCACTATGGGACTTAACTTCTGAGGTCATCAGTCACCTAGAACTTAGAACTACTTAAACCTAACCAACCTAAGGACATCACACACATCCATGCCCGAGGCAGGATTCGAACCTGCGACAGTAGCGGTCGCTCGATTCCAGACCGTAGCGCCTAGAACCGCTCGGCCACGGGCGGCGTTGATGTCTGCGAAAGTACTTGTTTTTATATAGGTGTGCTGCCTCCCGACTGTATCCATGCGCTTTAAACATACACAAACGCCATCCCGGCCTGTTCGCGACATGAATACCGGACCCTTCTGCTCCTTACAGTATGCTGCATCAATCACCCAGCCTCCAACACACGAGGAGCACACAGAGGAACTGTCATTCGTCAGCTCGATCTATCATGGCAACGATACGTTTCCGAACACATGTTCATAGGTTCTTCTTTCCTCCATTTTCCGTCAGTTTGTTTGTTTTACTGATGTTCATCCTGCGTAGTTATGTTTTTCAACGTTAAAATAACAATCCACTGCTATGTATACTGCTGTGCGATGATTTTTTCTATTAAATATTTCTCATGGCTTTACATCTATTCCAAGAGATAATAGACGACGGATCATTTAGGTGCTGTTTTGCATTTATATAATACTTATATTGACGTAAATTGACTGGGCTAGGTTTCGGCATAAGTTCAATTCTGCCATTTCTTTTCTTGTGTTTGTATCCTAATATTGTAGGACCTGTCATCTGTGGAAGCGTGGTATCAAGCGAATACGGGGGATTGTGCGAAGGTTTCTCTTTATATCGATCAGCCACATGAAAAGAAGCGATGCTAATGGGAACGCGAACATGTACTTGAACTGTAGGTCCACGGAAGACGATTTCGTTAGCTACCAAAGTTACAGTAGACGCGTCTTGATCTGAGGAGAAGCCTAAACTCGTCACCATTAAATAAAGCTGTAGCTTCATACGATGCGTTGTTTGCGTATGGAATGGTGTATCTTATGGTGTTTCATTTCTACAAAAAAAGGGATGGGCAGGGAGGGGGGGGGGGGGGAAGAAGAGGCTCCAATTTGAGGGTCTTTAGATGGCCTAGAATACCTAGCGCTAGAGTTGAGCATTAACGTAAGTTTGTTTTCATAATTTTGTTGAGGTTAATCACCACGTTATTGGGCCAAATTAAGAGTCCCCTGGGAAAGGTATGCTAATCTGTTAGCCATCTATGAATGAGCGTACAGACTTGTGTATCTCCTCAGGCGGAACCATGACTCTACATTTCCCTAGAGACGACTTTCTTAATGATAATCGTATAGAAAATCATTTCGGCCTAGATGACGACGATATTTGTGCATACAAGAACCGTTTTAAGACTGAACATCTCGGACTGCAAACAGTTAAGCGCATGAAGTTAAAGCTCAGTCTTTCAGTCCGAGTACAATTTGTTTCTTCTTCTCTGTGAAGTCATGCTGTCATTCGTAGCCCTTGTCAATATCTCTGCCATAATGACAGTAGTTTATCAATCGAATTGAAAGTCAAAGACATCATCACTAATAGATACAGCAATCACTGGACTTCCTTTCTTACTGTCCATGGTACTTACACTTTATGTTGCGTTGCCTCTGCTATGAGGAACGTACACATTGATTTCATTCTTCCCGTACATGAATCCAAGGTGTTAACCATAGCGTAATCTCGTTCAAGATATAAAATCTGTACATTCTAGAAGTGACATTGCTATAACAACTGCGAAGATTTGTTTAGTGAGTTTCAAGATGTTATAAAGTTGTTGGTATTGTTGGCACTTACTAAATCGGCTTCTCTCGCTTTGCCTGCAAATTACAGTGACGAAAATAAAAGCGCCACGCCAAGAAGAAGTTGTGCGATATAAACTAAAGGTGTTAGGCATGTTTCTACATATGAAAGGTGACACCCCTTCCACTTTCGCACCAGTCGCATACCAGTGGTGCAGTAGCGCAACTATGAAGATGCAAATCAGGTTAGCTTTAACGGCAGTGAGCCTTAGTTACCTTTGAGATAGGACCATTTAAGATAATGTTAGCCAAGAATGGCTTTAAGGCGACAAAGACGCCGTTATCAACAACTCACTGAAATTGAACGAGGCCGTGTAATAAGTCTGCATTAATTATTGTTTGGCGATGCAATTTTTTTCCTCCAGCGTATTTCAATCGTCTGCACTTATTCTTACAAGATTCTTTCAGACATTTTCTCTAAGATTAGGACTGTAAAATTACATCAGGGATATTTTAAAATGAGATTTCCCTTTAATCAGAGCGAACCGTGAGAGCGCTACAAAGTTCCCAAATGATTAAAGCATTCGGGCAATAGAAGGCTGGTGTGTTGCCTTTTAATTAACAGTGAGCTGGCAACATTTTCACAACATCAAAGCAGCAGCTAGCGGGTTCCCGCCTGGGCACCGTTATCCCGTGCTTCTAAAAGGATCAGCAGCAGCAAAGGACAAATATTTACAACAGTTCTGCGAACGCTGGCAGTCATAAGCTCCCTTTCTATGGCGGCGGACCTACCTGCTTCAGGGACTGTACACGTCCTGCTGTATAAAGCTACAAAGCCAGTCGTGCTGCAGTCACATGATTTCACTTCATAATAAGACCCGTCTACATTGTATTTGTAATAGCAAAAATGTAAAAAGAAAGTTGAAATAATTACACTGCCCGGCACAAAAATTGAATCACCCATAAGACATAGTCGGACATCAATAGCATTTGGTACATGTACACACCATTGGTGGGTGTGTAATGAATAGATCTGCAATTCTCTGTTACTGATAGAATGGCAATCATAGGGAATTGGTGTTTAGTGTTGTTACCAGGTCTGTAAGGCTTCATAGATGGCGTGACCAGCGTCATATGTTGAGTGATCACTGTGGAGGACAAATGCTATGTACACATGTGCATGATCAGCATCTCACAGAGTAAAAAGTGACCTCTCTGTCAGTAGTCTGGCCAAATCATTCAATATGTGGGTTCAAGGGGCATTCAGATGTGACAGTGGCACGAAGTTGGACAGTATGGGAATGTGAAGGTAGCCAATTGCGACGTCAAGCTGCTGGTCGACCACATCTGATCAGCACAAGCACATTGGACTCCCATTCTGGAGGACGACGGTTCAAATCCGCGTCCGACCATCCAGATTCAGGTTCTCATTGACACTTCAGGCTAATGCCGGAATGGTTCCTTTGAAAGGGCACTTCCCCCATCCCTCCCTCGTCTGATGGGACCGACGACCTAGCTGTTTGGCTCCTCGCCCAAATCAACAACCAATTAACCAGCCACCACAGGCAAGGATTGCCGTGTGGTGCACAGCGCACCTCGTGTCCCTAGACATCAGCACCCATCATCCGAGCACAAGCAATTTACTTCCAGCTACATAATGCATCATCCTACACAACTGATCGGAGACGGGAAGTAGCCACACAAGGGAATTATTGTCTCATGCACAGGCCACCGTTAACACCACAGTCGGCCGGTGTGGCCGAGACGTTCTAGGCGCGTCAGTCCGGAACCGCTCGACCGCTACGGTCGCAGGTTCGAATCCTGCCTCGGGCATGGATGTGTCCTTACGTTAGTTAGGTTTAAGTAGTTCTACGTTCTAGGGGACTGATGACCTCGTATGTTAGGTCCCATAGTGCTCAGAGCCATTTGAACCATTTAACACCACAAAGAAACGGCTGCGTTTGCAGTGTGGCCGTGATAGGTGTGAATGGACTCCTGATTAATGGCGTTCGATTGTGCTCAGCGCTGAATCGCGGTTCTGCGCTACCCTAGCAGACCATCGCCGGCGAGTATGTCAGCTACCTGGGTAGAGCCCCTTCTTCCATCATTTAGGAGATACACAGCTGTTAATCCTGGCGCGATGGTGTGGAGGATCTTTCGGTTACCGAGCGAGGTTGCGCAGTGGTTAGCACACTCGACTCGTATTCGAGAAGACGTCGGTTCCCGCCATCCAGATCCAGGTTCTCCGCGATTTCCTTAAATCGATCCAGGCAAAATCCGGGATAGTAGTTTCTGTGAAATGGTACGACCTAGTTTCTTCTCCACCTTTGTCATAACCCGAGCTTGTGTTCCGTCTGAAATGACGTTGAAGTCGATGGGACGTCAAACTCAGTCTTTCTTCCTTTCCTTTTTGCCACTGTTTATGACTTCATGTGTCGCCTGGGAGTGCTTGAAATAACTCTGAGTTGAAATAGTTCTGATGGTACAACAGCACTTCAAGGACATCCGGCAACTTCATATGTTGCCTGTCAACCGACAGTGACATGGAGCCATTTTTTGACAGGGCAATTCTCGTCCACACACCTCACATGGAACGTGTCCCTGTGAACCACCAGTGTGACTTTAATGTACATAATCCTGTAGCTAGCAACGTCTCCATATTTGTACCCGACAGAATACGTGTGTAACCAGCGAGGACCTCAACTGCGTCCCAACAACAGTATCCAGGATATCGAAGACGTTTTGCAAGAGTCGTGGGAGCGCTTCCCATGCATTCTGGCCAGAGAGAATGAGAACTCCAACTAATTGACACTTTGCCTCATAGCGCCTAGTTCTTGGTTAATTTTACTCCATTTCTTAATTGCTGAAATAGTATCACGTGCCCTCTGAACCTGTGAAGTTCTAATTTGTAATCTCCTCCCATCCTGGTTGCTTTACCTTTTTTCGGTTTGTGTGGATATTTTTTTTTTAGAATTCACAATTTGTCAGACAGAACCTTCGACCTTGTAAACGTTTACATACTACTTTATTACATCTGGATCTCTTAAGTACCGCTGTATTCACAGTAATGGTCCTAGCAATATATCGTCCTCTTTAGATCAGATAATTCTTCAACCAACAGTTTCTTCATAAGATTTAAAAATTCAAGATACGTTCTCTGAATGTGATAAAAGGATATGAAATACGTCAAAGTATTATGCGTCGTGTTGTCATATAGTACAAAAGACGACTTGACCGAACAGAGAGCCAAGGAAAATGGTGTAAGGGGAGGGCGAGATCTGAGGCTTTAGGCGAAACAGGGTACATTGATTTATTTTGTACTGTATGTTAACTGGGGGCCTATAAATGACGGAGAGGCTCCGTTCCCAGCGCAGCCGCAGTGGTCCACAACCCCACGACGACTACCGCAGTCCACCCCACCCCGAACAACTCTTTCAGGGTTACTGTGCGGTATGGCCCCCGGTGGACCCCCTCAGGAAACGTCTCACACCAGACGAGTGTAACCCTTATGTTTAGGTGTTAGAGTAATAGTAGTGTACGCGTACGTGGAGAACTTATTTGGGTAGCAATCGCCGACAGGGTGTAGCTGAGGGGGAATAAGGGGAACCAGCCCGCATTCGCCGAGGCAGATGGATAACCGCCTGAAAAGCATCCAAAGGCTGGCCGGCTCACCGGACCTCGACACAATTCCGCCAGGCGGATTCGTGCCGGGGACAAGGCGCTCCTTCCTGCCCGGATTGCCGTGCTTTAGACCGCACGGCTAAACGGGCGGGCATAACAGGGTACATAGTTGCACAATCTATATCCACCTGAAGGCAATACTTCAAAAGCATTAAAAGAGTAAAAACCAAAAAAATTACAAAATTTTCGCACTTCCTTGTTTTAAAATTATAATATAAGAAAATTTTACAAAAAATATGTGTACACTATCTGCTGTAATATATAAATAGTGCGTCTCTTCTATAAGATGATAGGCGCATTTGCTCTGATGCTTTTGTGACCCATGGTCTAGGGACAGAGTCTTTGATTAGTAATCAAGAAAAGTCCTCGGTCCTGGGATCTAATCGCGCCACTGCTTACATTTTGAATGAAAATCGTCAGCAATGGCAGCTGAAAACATCCGGCATAGGAATTCACCTTCATTGTGCTAATGGTCTCGTCAAAGAGGGCGGAGAAGCGGATAAGGGTTCAGAACACTCTCGCCCTTGGGGTGGGAAACTGCCCCTAAAGGTGGAAGAATCAACAATAATCAGCGGCATGAGGATGCAGAAGGCAATCGAAACCATTGCATTAAAGACACATAATGTGTGTACACAGGAAGAGTGGCCTGTAATTGAAGAAGTTATAACTTCCCCTTCAAAAATTAAGAATGACTGTGCTGATGAACTTCTAAGTTATTCGATTTTCAAACAGCTGAGCAAAACTGAATGTATGCAGACAGTTCTCTCTTTACTTATTCTGATCATCACTAAACTGACACACAATATTTTTTAGCGCAACGCAATCTGACTTTCAATAATCCATACAAAAGAATAACCTATACCTTTCATGAATCACTTACCTCACAAAAATCTTCGTTACTCGAACTACTGCAATACAGCGAGCGCCAATACTGACAGCTAAATAAAACATTCTAACTACTGAAGGCACTAACTACTGATAGACGTAGTTAGAAAATTATAGATTTTGATACAGAACAAACAATGTATTTACCTTAATAGTGTTTAAAAGTCATTATATGTATATATACCAGTTCATGACATCCAGTCTTACAAATTTCCTTTTTCTGACGGACACACGTCCAGATCGTCCACTCTCATAACTCACGCATCTCTCTCCCCACGTCCACCACTGCTGGCGGCTCACATCCAACTGCCACACACTATACAAGCGAATATTACAACAATGAGTCCAACTAGCCACAGACTGCACACAGCGCCGTCGGCGATTTTCATACAGAGCACTACTTGGCGTTACCAACATAAACACCTAAACAGCATACTTACAAAGTGTCACGATGCTCTTTTCATTGGCAAAAGATTCGCGAATAGTCCCTCATTCGGATCTCGGGGAGGGAACTGCCGAGTGGGAGGTGATCCGAGGAAAAGATTGAATAACCGGCCAAAGGATATCGTTCTACGAGTCGTAGCGTGGATTGCCAGAAATTTGAACACGTGGTAGGGAAGCTAGAAAATCTGAAAGGGAAATGCAAAGGCGCAGTCTCGATATGGTTGTGATCAGTGAAGTCAAATGGTCAGATCCGTAGAGGGAAATAGCAACAGCAGTAGGAAACGGTGTAACGGGAGTAGGATTCGCTACGAATAGGAAGATGGAGAAGAGAGAATGTTACCGTAAACAGTTCTGTTCAAATGGCTCTGAGCACTATGGGACATAACATCTGAGGTCATCAGTCACCTAGAACTTAGAGCTAATTAAACCTAACTAACCTGAGGACATCACACACATACATGCATGAGGCAGGATTCGATCCTGCGACCGTAGCAGTCGCGCGGTTCCGGACTGAAGCGCCTAGAACCGCTCGGCCACCGCAGTCCTGTGAAAGGGCTGTTCTCATCAGAATTGACAGCAAACCAACACCGACAACGATAGTTAAGGTATACATGCCCATGTCGCAAGCTGAAGATGAGGAGATATTTAAAGTATAAGAGAATATTGAACGAGTAGTTCAGCACGTAAAGGGAGCTGAATATCTAGTAGTCATGGCAGAATGGAATACGATTGAAGGGTAGGGAGTAGAAGAAAAGGGTTTGGTACTAGGAATGAGTCAGGAGGTAGACAACGTGAGTTCTACAAATAAATTTCAGGTACTATTAGCGAATAATCTGTTCAGAAATTACAGGAGGAGGAGGTATTCTTGGAACACGTCCGGAAATACGGGAGGATTTCTGTTAGGTAGAGCTGAGTAGTAACGTGTTTGCGTACCCTGAAGCGAGCCCGGGTTCGATTCCTGGCCGGGTTGGAGATTTTTCTCCTCTTGAGTTGTCCTCTTCATTACCGACGCGCAAGTCGCCCAATGTGGTGTCACCTGAAATAAGATTTGCAACCGGATGACCGAACTTCTCCAGCCAACGACGCCACACGCTCACTTCATTTTTTGTTTGTTTCATTTACATTACATCATTTTCAGGCAGAAATTCTGAAATCAGATACCGGACTGTAAGGCATATCCAGGAACAGATATAGATTCATATCATAATTTGGTATTAATGAAAAGCAGGCTGAAGAGATTAGTCAGGGAGAGTCTGTACGTTAGAAAGTGGGATACGGAAGTACTAAGGAATGACGAGATACGCTTGAAGTTCTCTACAGATATAGATACAACAAGAAGGAAAAGCTCAGTAGGCAGTTCAGTTGAAGAGGAATCGATATATCGAAGAGGGAAATCACAGAAGTAGGAAAGAAAAACACAGGTACGAAGAAGATAACAGCGATGTAAACGTGGGTAGCTGAAGAAATACTTCAGTTGATCGGTGATAGCAGTAAGTACATAAATGTTCAGGAAAATTAAGAAATATAGAAATACAAGTCGCTTAAGAATGAAATTGAAATATATAGGACGTGCAGGGAAGCTAAGATGGAATGGCTTCATGAAGAAAATGACGAAATCGAAAAAGAAATTATTGTTGGAAGGACGGACTCACCATATAGGAAAGCAAAAAAAAAAATCTTCGGTGAAATTACAAGTAAGGGTTGTAACATTAAGATTGCAATGAGAATTCCATTGTTAAATGCAGAGGAGAAAGCGAATAGGTGGAAAGAGTGCATTGAAAGCCTCCATGAGAGGGAAGACTTGTCTGATGTGATAGACGAAGAAACAGGAGCCCATATAGCTGAGATAGGGAATCCAGTATTAGAATCAGAATTGAAAAGAGTTTTGGAAGACTTAAGATTAAATAAGGGAGGAGGGATAGATAGCATTCCATAAGAATTTCTTAAATTATCAGTGAAACAAAACTACTATTCATGTTGGTGTGTAGAATGTATCAGTCTGGCGATATACCATCTTACTTTCGGAAAAATATGATACACTATTCAGAACGCTGCAGGAGCTGAGAAGTGCGAGAATTATCGCATAATGCGCTTAGAAGCTCAAGCATCCCAAATGCTGGCAAGAATAATTTACGGAAGAATGGAAAAAAAGATAGATGACTATCAGTTTGGCTTTAGGAAAGGTAAACGCACCAGAGAGGCAGTTCTGACTTTGCCGTTGCGAATGGAAGCAACACTAAAGAAATAACCAAGACAGGGTCATTGAATTTGTCGACATGGAAGAAACGGTTGACAATGTCAAATGGTGCAAGATGTTCGAAATGAGTAAACTATAGCGAGCAACGCGTAATATACAACATGCGCAAGAAGCAAGGGGGAATAATAAGAGTATAAGACCAAGGACGAAGGATTCGGATAAAATAATGTTTAAGACAGACAGCGGCAAGGAAAGCGTTTCCGAAGAAGAGAAATTTGTTAACATCGAGTATAGATTTAAGTGTCAGGAAGTCGTTTCTGAAAGTATTTGTATGAAGTGTAGCTGTGTGTGGAAGTGAAACATGGACGATAAATAGTTTGGACAAGAAGAGAATAGAAGCTTTCGAAATGTGGTGCTACAGAAGAAGGCTGGAGATTAGATGGGTAGATCACATAACTAATGAGGTGGTATTGAATAGAATTGGGGAGAAGAGGAGTTTGTGGCACAACCTGACAAGAAGAAGGGACCGGTTGGTAGGACATGTTCTGAGGCATCAAGGGATCACAAATTTAGCATTGGAGGGCAGCGTGGAGGGTAAAAATTGCAGAGGGAGACCAAGAGATGAATACACTAAGCAGATTCGGAAGGATGTAGGTTGCAGTAGGTACTGGGAGATGAAGAAGCTTTCACAGGATAGAGTAGCATGGAAAGCTGCATCAAGCCAGTCTCAGGACTGAAGACAGCAACAACAACAAGACATGAATATGGTCTTTCGCCCCTAGTTCAATCTGTATGTAGAAGAAGGAATGACGGAAATAAAAGAACGTTTCAAGAGTTGAATTAAAATGCTTCAAGGTGAAATTATGTCAATGATAAGATTCGCTGATGAAATTGCTATCCTCAGTGAAAGTGAGAAAGAACTACAAGATCTGCTGAATGGAATACCAGTCAAATGTTTACTGAATATGGGTTGACAGTACATCGAAGAAAGACGAAAGCAATGAGAAGCAGCAGAAATGCGAACAGTAAGAAACTTAACATCAGCACTGATGGATTAATGGTCACGAGGTACATGAAGTTAAGCAAGTCTTCTACCTAGCATGCAAAATAACCCATGATGGACGATGCAAAGAGGATATCAAAAGCAGACTAGCACTGCCAAAATGGGCATTCTTCCCGAAGAGAAGTCTGCTAGTATCAAACATAGGCCTTAATATGAGAAAGAAATTTCTGACTGTACGTTTGAAGCACACCCCTGTATGGTAATGAAACATGGACTGTGGGAAAACCGGAACAGAATCGAAGCATTTGATATGTGGTGCTACAGACGAATGATGAATAGGGCCGATAAGGTAAGGAATGAGGAGGTTCTTTGCAGAATCTGTGACGGAAGGTATACGTGGAAAAGTGACAAGTAGAAGTGACAGGATGATATGACATCTGTTAAGACATCAGGGAGTAACTTCCATGATGGTGAGCTGGTGGATGGTACAAACCGTAGAGGGAAACAGAGATTGGAGTACATCCGACAAATAATGGAGGAATGAGTGAAGAGGTTTGCAAGGGAGAGGAATTCGTGGCGGGCCGCATCAAACCAGTCTGACGACTTATAACCCGCCTCATTCCCCCCCCGCCCCCCCCCCCCCCGCCCCCACACACACACACAAAAAAGCGGTAGTCACCCCAATTAAATCCAAATCCTGCTTATCTCCTTACAAAGAAAATTATGTTTAAATCTTAAATTTATGTGCCTATTCGATAGAGCTGTCCCAAATTAGTCTAGTTTTATCGATTTGTAATAACAGGGACAGTAAAACACGAACAATAATCAGTACTCCAGGAGCAAGTGTACAGTGTTTCTGCATGGTGTAGCAGCTGTGCGAGCCAGGACAGTGCTGTTGCTGTTGGAGTACTGATTATTCTTCGTGTTTTGCCGTCCCTGTTAACACATATCGATAAAACGACTATCGCAGTAGACTAATTTGAGACTGCACTGCCAAATGGACTCATAAAGTTGTGCTTTATAAATAATTATTTTGTTACTGTAAACAAGTTGACACTTTCCATCGACGCTGGTCATCGCATGAAGGACATGACGAGCAGTATTTGTTTGGGCTCACTTCAGCTACACGTTGCAAACACGAAATTGCGTATATCTGCAGAATCACCAGAGAAAATGAGCCTGACAGCTGTTAGGATTAACACACTATATACGAGGGTTGGAACTTAGATAGTGGCAACTATTTATTCACAACCGATACAAAAGAGTTACATATTTCCAGCTGTTACTGCCCTTCAAAGCAGTCACCAGCGTTGTGTAGAAGCCGTTGTCAGCGATGTGGAAGGCGTAGTATACCGTTAGCAGAGCCTGTTCTGTTGATGGTGCGAATGGAGCGGCCTACTGCCTGTCGAATCTCTGGAACAGTTCTGAAGCGATGCCCACGAAGTGGTTCCTTTATCTTTGGAATCAAATCAAAGTCACAAGAACTTAAGTCTGGGGAGTATGGTGGAAGGTACAGTACTTCCCAGTCCCGTCGACCGAACAGCTTGCGATGTATGCGCCAGCGCATTGCCGTGCAAAATGATGGATGAGTTGCACAGAAAGTCTCACCGCTTCTTTCGCAAAGCTGTTCGCAGGTGATGCCCCAAAAACGGACTGTAATACTGTGCATTGACGGTCTGACGTGGAGGAACGTAATGCGTTAGGATAACACCATCACAGTCGTACACGCTATGACGACCTGCCGGATGCATGTCTGCCACAGTTTGCCGACCTTCGTTGATGGCTTTTTTACCCAAATTTCCACTGTTCTGTACGGCAACGCCGATTCCCCGCACGCCTCTTGAAAACCTTGATGACACTGTAGTGCTGTACGACCTCTGGCACATTCAAACTTGACCCAACTCCGTTGTTCCTGTTTGGAAAACATAGTGACACCGTTAAGTTAGATTGCTCGTTCGCAAGTGACTGTGTTTCCCTCGATTGTGCGCACGCTGGTGACGTGGAACGGGGGAGTCTATTTGCTCCGAGGTAAGGTAGGTATGTCTACAGCGTGTGCTATCAGCGACTGTAGTAGATTCCATTGCATAGTGTCTCCACAGCAGTGTTGCCACTGTTTAAGTTCCAACCTACTTATATAGGTCAACAGTACGAAAATGCCTTTAAAAATCAATATAGCGCACGTAAGTGGATACGAAGTGCACTGCTATGTCCCCAGCTTCGCTTACGGCTTTAGTTTCCCCCATCCCTTCCACCTGCCTCATCCTCACCATTTACCGTGCCCTGTCTTCCATAAGCCCTGTATAAGGAACAGATGAAAATATTTTAATTTGTCTCATTTATCTTGGGCGGAAAAACATTGGTTCAAATGGCTCTGAGCTCATCTGTCCCCTAGAACATAGAACTACTTAAACATAACTAACCTAAGGACATCGCACACATCCATGCCCGAGGCAGGATTCGAACCTGCGACCGTAGCGGTCGCGTGGTTCCAGATCGTAGCGCCTAGAACCGCTCGGTCACACCGGCTGGCTCTTGGGAGGACATGAAGTGTAATTCATTCACATAATTTGTACCATATGACAATGTTCAGGGTGCACAACTTGAATTTTTATGTATTGTGCTGAAGCTGTTAGTGAATTAATTATCAGAAGGTGGCAGAACATAGCTCAAACCAGCAATTTGAATGCTGTAGTAAACATATGGACATGTTAAGTCATTAAGTTAATAGATTTTGTCCTGTTGGTTTTAGGATAACTCAGATAGTATTGATGAACTGTGTAAAATTAAAGCATCAGATTTAGACCAGTGCAAGTATTACTCAGGCATTACTGAACTTAGTTTAGTGATGGTTATTCGTGTGAAGTGTTAAATGTAATGTGTGGCATTAGTAGCATCTCTTTAACTTCCACTAAACAAAAGCAGTTAATGTGCAGTTACAGTTACCTGAAATTAATATTGAGAATGCGCTGTCCAAACAACATATGACCACAAATTCAAAAGATTAATGGATGGTTTCAAGTTTACCAGAAAAATACTGGTAATCTATTGTGTAATAGATTGTGAGCAAGTGTAATACAACACAATAATTATCAAAACCTTAAAGATTGACTAACTGACTACTTATGTCACATGAAACTCTTAATATAACAGGAAACTATTGCTTTGCTAGTTCACATGTTCCGGTGCTGGATACATCTAATTAGCTACACCAGTGAAGTGTAACACTCCTTAAAATAATGAACTTTGTTTATCACATATTAAGCAGCTCTACCTTGGAAATTGTACAAAGATAAATATTTGAGACAACTGTTTCCACCTGGTTATTATCTCTTGAAATCAAATTGGTAGACATGAGTAGTTAATGAGATATTTCTATTAAATCACTCAGGAAAGATCAACATCCACATTCAAATGTGATTTCAATAGGTTACAAATAATTACACGTCGAAATGAAAACAGCATAAGTCCTTTCCGGCACTCTGTCTTTCACTAACGATTTGTTGATATTTTACTTCGATTTAAATAACAAATATCATTCGTTTTCATAACAGAAGTATATACTGACCAAGATTTTCAGTTCATATAAGTTTCCGAAAGTTGCACAACTGACAAGACAATCTCACGGCGATGTTATGCAAGTTGCTTTCATTGCCGACTTTAAAAATAGTTCTTTATATAGTAAGGATGACACGTTCAGTTGTATATATAAGTCTCAGTTTCATTGCAATTGAGTTAGCTGCTTCATTACGTCATATTAGGACTCTTTTGATATACCAAGTGAACATGTTGATACAGTATAAACACCATTATACATCTCATAAAAGTTATAAAAAATCGATGTATGCTGTACAAACCCGCTTTCCTGTTTAAGATATCAACGGTGCCAGCACATCACCTATACTGCTGGTAGGAAGTAGGGCTCTAAGTTCTCAGAATCAGAGATTCAGGTCCTGAGCATATATAAGACGACATTGCGTATTAATCTCTGACAGTGCCTGTGGGAAAGGATGGAGGCTTATGGACAGTGTTTTAATAAATGTAAAACAATTACAGGATGTATGTGTTTTCGTTACGTTGTGGAACTGCTAATGCGTGTCAACGGAGTGTCTTATTTCAGCGGAAGAAGACCAGTACCACAAAACTCATGTACCATAAAACTGAATTTTTTAAATTTCACTGTACAACCATTTTGGTTTTTAAATTTCTCTCCATCGCCATAAACGATTTTTAAATTTCCCGTCTTGATGAAGTCATCCGTTCGTCACTCTGGATTAGGCAGTCGAGAAGAACAGACATGTTGTCTGTCGTAGGATGTGTTTCCAATTTTTTATATAAGTTCCTGTTCGTCGCTCTGGATTAGGTAGTCGAAAAGAACAGACATGTTTTCTGGCGTAGGATGTGTTTCCAATTTTTTATTTAAGTTCCTGTTCGTCACTCTGGATTAGGCAGTCGAGAAGAACAGACATGTTGTCTATGGCAGGATGTGTTTGACAGTATTCGGTATTAAAAGATTCACTCCGGTAGTCGTGAGGCACAGACACGTGGCACAATAGTGTAAAGATACATTTTCGTAAACATTGTGTTTGATCATGTACTTCGCTATATCAGATGGTGTTGTATTAAGATCATGTAGTCTTCTCGTGTGGCTATATTAAAATGCGCGAGTGGTATCCCAAAGAAGTGATACACTATTTCAGAACAGAACCTCGCTAATAGTCAGTTTCAGCCTTAAGATACAGAACCTACGACCTGCGTGCTGTTTTCTGCGCTGGGTACATCAACTGGAAGACAGCAGGTTAGTGAACTATAACAGAACCTTCGTATGTCACACAGTGCAGTGGAAACAACTCGCCGCCTCTCGTGTACTGCATGCACAGAACAAATGTGCTCAGTGACACGTCATCTGCAGTAATGCAGAGGAGGTAAAGGAGGATGATCGTTATTAACACCAGCAATCAATTCATTCTTCCTTTCTTGCCGTAACCAGTATAGTAAATAAATATCATTTTAATCTAGACTGTTATTTTCACCAAACTGAGCAAATATTTGTGTCACATGATTGAAATGCTCTATGAACAACCACGGAAAAACAGGAGAAGTGAATCTTACTATAACGGCCAACACTGCAGACGTCGCCTGCGACATGCCTAGCTTAGAATTCGGGAACGCTGTGCCCTGTTCTACGATAATATATTTGGCCCTATAGCACGGACATCTGGCAGTGTCCCAGATTGGCTGGGGGCCCAAGCAGCAAGCCAAAGATGAAAACTCGCTTCCACGGTGCCATAAACAGACTATGCAAAGAGTTTGCACGAGTAATGGGACCTGATCACATTATACCTTTGTTGAATACTGCAATGACTCCGTCGCGATATTAAGAAAATCAGAAGCTTTCGTTGGATATGAAAGTGCAGTTTAGGACTCAACTACCAAAGTTTCATTTCGTATCTTCCTCCCCTTCCAGATGATGACCTTTTCTGCCACGAAGTGTATTCTCGTTGTATAAATTATAGAACTGGTTAAAGTGCTAGGAGAAAATATAAGTAATGGTGCACAGCCTATTATTACACATCGATTTTCTAATGGAATTATGAGCGCATTATTAACTGCATGTGTATTGAAGCTTTTTTTTATTATTAGTATTATTGTTAATGTACTTTTTGTGGTTGAACTTCGTGGCTGTAATCCTAGGGGCATTCAGCTGTATTTCATTAATATAATTCGACAACCCACTTGCCTGTTTTATTGAGCTTGACTCCACCAGTATTTATTTTGGGTACGTTGTCACAGCTGTATCTCTGTAAACAATAAAAATTGTGCGCATACTATAAGGAACGTTTCATTGGAATTAGTTTACAGTATCATCTCTTAATATATTTACTATTCGTCCTGAAACACGCTCTACACATTTTCAGTAACTAGTTGAATATAAACGTATTTCAAATAATAGTGTACGTGAGGAATAGTAATGTAGGTATCTGATCATTTCCTGGATATTCCTGGGATTTGAATAGTTTGCTTATGTATTTCTGATCTGTTTAAATATTTATTCCTACATCTAATTTTCTGTATTCCCTAAATTCAGTATCTTCCTAGTGTCACTGTTCACCAGCATCTCCAAAACTAGCATTAGTTACAGTTAATGGAAGAAGTACAATGAACTGCTACAGGGTGGATCAAGGAAACGCATGTTTTCCACTGTTGAATGTCTGGGACACGTTTTAATCACAATAATAAAAACGATAATTAAGTGATAGATTTTTTAATACAGTTTTGAAATATGTTGTTGTTGTGGTCTTCAGTCCTGAGAATGGTTTGATGCAGCTCTCCATGCTACTCTATCCTGTGCAAGCTTCTTCTTCTCCCAGTACCTACTGCAACCTTCTGAATCTGCTTAGTGTATTCATCTCTTGGTCTCCCTCTACGATTTTTACCCTCCACGGTGCCCTCCAATGCTTAATTTGTGATCCCTCGATGCCTCAAAACATGTCCTATCAACCGATCCCTTCTTCTAGTCAAGTTGTGCCACAAACTCCTCTTCTCACCAATCCTACTCAATACCTCCTCATTAGTTACGTGATCTACCCACCTTATCTTCAGCATTCCTCTGTAGCACCACATTTCGAAAGCTTCTATTCTCTTCTTGTCCAAAGTAGTTATCGTCCATGTTTCACTTCCATACATGGCTACACTCCACACAAATACTTTCAGAAACGACTTCCTGACACTTAAATCGATACTCGATGTTAACAAGTTTTTCTTCTTGAGAAACGCTTTCCTTGCCATTGCCAGTCTACATTTTATATCCTCTCTGCTTCGACCTTCATCGGTCATTTTACTCCCTAAATAGCAAAACTCCTTTACTACTCTAAGTGTCTCATTTCCTAATCTAATTCCCTCAGCATCACCCGACTTAATTTGACTACATTCCATTATTCTCGTTTTGCTTTTGTTGATGTTCATGTTTTGTTGATGTTGATGTTTGAAATATACATACTTTAATTAGGTTCGAAAAATAATGTCTTGAAGACGACGTCCTACTTGCTGGATACAAATTTGGATCCTCTACCGAAAGTTACACATGGCTCTCTCCAACATTTCATTCGGCACGGCTTCAATTTTCTGACGAATGGAATTCTTCATGTCATCGATTGTGCGAGGCTTCATAATGATCGATTTTAAATATCCCCACAAAAATAAGTCGCATATCGACAAATCGGGTAAGCGAGAGTGCCAGTAAACAGCACCATATCTCGAAAAACATGTCCTGGGAACATTTGTCGAACCACTTCCATGGATGCTCTCGCCGTGTGAGCTGTGACACGGTCCTGCTGAAACCATATTTCTCTCATGTTCACTCCACGCCTTTCAAGTTCTGGCCGAAGAGAGTTGCTTAACACTTTAGCGTAGCGCGCTGATGGCTCAGTAACTGCAGCTCCTCCGTCTTAAAACAAATAGCGTGCAGCAATCCCCATCATTGAAACGTAGCACCACACTGTTACTTTTAAACTGTGGAGAGGTCTTTGGTGTAATTCATGTGGGTTCTCCGGCGCCCAATACCGACCATTTTGAACACTGACGTAACCGTGTACATGAAAAAGCGCTGTAGCATCTGCACCTTCCGTAAAAATTTCGTCCATTACGCTACAAAACTCCCTGCGCTGCACAAAATCCCCTTCTCTCCTTCACTAAGCTGCTGGACGATCATTATCTTGTACGGGTGAAACTTAAGATCATCATGTAAGTTGTGGTGAAGCGAACGACGTGACACACCCTGTGATACAGCCTGTAGTCTAGACGATCGTTACGGATTAGCAAGAACTGCCGTTCTCACTCGGTCTACATTTTCCGGAGTAAGAACTGAACGGGGAAGACCAGGTGGTCTCTTTTTCATCACAGATCGAGTGCTTCTAAACGCTGACACCCATCGGAGTACAGTATTTCGATCAGGCACTGCACGTCGACGTCCAGTTGTAAAATTTTGACGGGAAAGACGTTGCACTGTGACTACGGAATCCTTTTTTCTAAAGTACTGCTCGACAACGAACACACGATGTTCCACTCTCCAACGCTCCATAGCGACTGGAACTGCATTGTATGGGCAGTCTGCCGACATTCTTTTAAGGCCAATACCCCCTGTCCTCGCCGCGTACTAGTGGTTCGAAAAACACGCGTTTCCTCTGCTCTACCCTGTATGAACTTTTGTTTATATCTGACACAAGTACTTCTTATGGTACACTCATAAACGGCTTCAGGCCACAATATCTATCTTCACTTGCCACTCTTGACCCATAGCATTTGAAGATAACGACTGTAGTACGAAACTAGTTATTACAGTACTGGGTGCCCCGCTTGTAAGAGGCCCTGGGAAAGGTATTTGAAAAATATTAATACAAGAGGACATGAGACCAAATTTGTATATGATATACTTTTAAGGCTGAGAAATCAAAGTACATAAAATTAGCTGATGGAAGTGACCTCCCCCAAAACCGTATACACAGTTGGGTACGACGCTGCATATTCCTAAGCGTTGCAGCCAGAGTATTGTATGCCACGACAAAAGTTATCGCGTAACTCGCCGACGTGGCAGTATTGTAAATCTGCGAAATGTGGCAACAGTGAAGTTCCACTTGCATTGTGTGAGTCTCCACTCATGTATCTTTACGTTACACACATTGAAAATGCATGACTGTGAGAATTTGATATTGTGGCAAATGGGATTTCAAGAAGTCATTTTCGGTAAAAAGGTGAAAATCAAACCATTTTCTTCTAATGTCTCACCCCCGACAGCGATTGTTAATAAAATAAAAAGGAACGTGCAGTACGCCTCGAAATTCCATTCATATTATACCTGCCTGTATACTATGTAATCAAAAGTATCCGGACACATCTAAAAAGATGCGTTTTCCACATTAGGTGCATTGTGCTGCCACCTACTGCCACGTACTCCATATCAGCGACCTCAGTAGCCATTAAACATCGTGAGAGAGCAGAATCGGGCGCTCCGCGGAACTCACGGACTTCGAACGTGGTCAGGTGATTTGGTCTCACTTGTGTGATACGTCTGTATGCGAGATTTCCCTAGGTCCACTGTTTCCGATGTGATAGCCAAGTGGAGAACTGAAGGGACATGTACAGCAGAAAAGCGTACAGGCCGACCTCGTCTGCCGGCCTTTCTGGCGCTTCAGTCCGGAACTGCGCAACCGCGAATCCTGCCTACGGCATGGATGTGTGTGATGTCCTTAGGTTAGTTAGATTTAGGTAGTTCTATGTTCTACGGGACTGATGACCTCAGATGTTAAGTCCCAAAGGACTCAGAGCCATTTGAACCATTTTTGACCCAACCTCGTCTGTTGGCTGACAGAGACCGCCGGCAGTTGAAGAGGGTCGTAATGTGTAATAGGCAGACATCTACCCAGACCATCGCACAGGAATTACAAACTGCATCAGGATTCACTGCGAGTACTATGAAACTTAGGAGGGAGTTGAGAAAACTTCGCCGGCATCTCTGGCCGAGCGGGTCTAGGCGCTTCAGTCAGGAACCGCGCTGCTGCTGCGGTCGCAGGTTCGAATCCTGCCTCGGGCATGGATGTGTGTTATGTCCTTAGGTTGGTTAGGATTCAGTAGTTTTAAGTCTAGGGGACTGATGACCTCAGATGTTAAGTCGCATAGTTCTCAGAGCCATTTAAACCTTTTTTTTTTTTTGGACGACTGAACAGTTTAAAAACGTTGTGTAGAGTGACGAATCACAGTACAAAATGTGACGATCCAACGGCACGGTGTGCGTATGGCCAATGCCCGGTGAACGTCATCTACCAGTGTGTGTAGTGCATATTTCCACACGATCGAGCACCTGTTCATAATGCAAGGCCTGTGGCGGAGTGGTTACATGACAATAATATCCCTTTAATAGACTGGCCTCCACAGAGTCCTGACCTGAATCCTATAAAACACTTTTGAAATGTTTTGGAGCGTCGAATTCGTGCCAGGCTTCACCGGCCGATATCGATACCACTCCTTAGTGCAGCACTCCGTGAAGAATGGGATGCCATTCCTCAAAACACTTTCCAGCACCAGATTGAACGTATGCCTGCGAGAGTGGAAGCTGTCATCAAGGCTAAGGGTGCGCCAACACCATACTCAATTTAAGCATTACCGATGGAGGTCGCCACGAACTTTTAAGCAGCTGCAATAAGGAATGGCTGTGTGAGCTGTGCAGCTGCCTCGAGTAGAATGAACATGCTGTTGCCTCACGAGGGGAAACGTACTGATAAAAGTAAAAATAATAGCAGTACTATACGTAACTACCAGTACTCTTAAAGATGTGTACTTTGCGGCTGCCTCGAGTCGAATAAGCATGCTGTTGCCTCACGAGAGAGAACGGATGCAGCTACTGATAAGTGACGTAGCGTGACGTAAAACGCGTCAGCGGAAGTCCATATCGCATCCGGTTGGAGCTTTTTCCAGCGGGTCGCGCTCTGTTAGAACTAGAGCGCGATCCTCCGAGCCCTTGCTACAGCCAGGCGAAGCTCGTTCAAGGTCACCCGCCTTGCGCAAAATGATGCGTATAGCTGAAGACAGCCATGCATGAAGTCATTTTCACATATTTTGTCTTCTGTAATCAGTTGGATGCACGGGTTCTCATTGCGGAAAAAAAATCACTCTTAGAGGAGCAGATTACTATCGTTTCAGAAATATTAAATTGTTTACATATGCGTCTTTTTCCTTTATTTCTGGATCTTAAGATTAAAATTTTGCGCTCCTAAGGTACATATTGCCTTCTAAAGAATTCTCACTAAACGTAACTCATATCCATGTACACTTCCGAGCCAAAATACTACTATCACCTGCTTAATAGCATGTTGGTCCATCTTTGGAACGCAATACAGTTCTGCATGGCATGGATTCGACAAGCCTTTGGCAGTTTTCTGGAGGAATGTGGAATCAGATTTTTATGCATATGCCATGAGGTACTCGTGAATTACGGGCCAGTACTCAGATGGCGTAGATAGACAACCCAATAGCGTTCCAGAAGTGTCCCGTCAGGGTCTAATGGGACGACGGTGACCAAGACATCAGTATTATGCTTCTCAAACCACAATCTCACGATTCTGACAGCTATTCTGCTGCAAGATATCATCACTGTCGGCTCCGCAATAGTGTTCACGTAGTGCGCAGCTGTCATTTTTCGTTCGATAACTACCACAGATCCCATGGATATCAGCGTGAATGTATAACACTACTGTGCGCCACTGCTATACCATAACCTTAAAGTTGGAGGCATGTCGTGAAACAAAACTATTTTGTTAAAGCAATTATGGTATAACGCAACAGAGCAGTTGACCGTGTTGTACCTAACGGAGGTGGCTTATCGGAAGTGAAAGTCAGAATTACGTAAATGTTCAAACAGTAACAAACTATAATTTACTTATCCACACTGTTCAAAGAATTAAAAAAAACGGTCGCCAGCCTAATTAGGCATGAGAATAATTTACATTCTTGTTTAAGAAAGTAGGTGTGAGTAACTTTAACGGACAAACACAACCTATGAAACTTCCTGGCAGATTAAAACCGTGTGCCCGACCGAGACTCGAACTCGGGACCTTTGCCTTTCGCGGGCAAGTGATCTACCAAGTTTGGGAGGTAGGAGACGAGATACTGGCAGAAGTAAAGCTGTGAGCACCGGGCATGAGTCGTGCTTCTGTAGCTCAGTTGGTAGAGCACTTGCCCGTGAAAGGCAAAGGTCCCGAGTTCGAGTCTCGGTCGGGCACACAGTTTTAATCTGCCAGGAAGTTTCATATCAGCGCACACTCCGCTGCAAAGTGAAAATCTCATTCTGGAAACACAACCTATATTTTGCCACACGCGAGTGCAATGAAATCTGACACCTGCATATGTTAACGTTAAGTATGGAGTTGACAGCTAGGGCAGAACAAACTGTTTGCATAAATATAACAGATAACCATACACACTACTATCTTCAGGGTTTAGTCAAACTGAGTGGTTTCAATAATATATTACAGTGCACTTTCGAATCAAAAATTGGACATAGGTTCAATATTACTTTTGAAACATATTCCTATCTGACATGAAATATAGATATTGTGTATAGCAAAATTAGTTATTGTGCATAGATTAAGTCTCTCACTACTAAACACCTTTTTATTTAGAATGAAAATTGAATGGAATTCACTAACAGACTACTTCTCACTGTTTTTTGAATAAAAAAGTTACTGTTTTCATAGATAGTTGTGTTTCTATTAATCGTTATGTAGCATGAGCACAATAGACCAACTATGAAACCTGATACAACATTAATATCCACTTGTAATACACAAGAGGAACCCAATATTGTACAGAATTTCACTTGAATAGCAACAGTAATTGAAATTTGCTATAATTAAGTAACTTTTTGCATTTGAACTACTTTCAGTGGTGGGGGGCCCTTAATCTTGACCATAGTAGCAGAGCATACTAAACACACTTTCAATACACTAAAGAAACAAGCCCTTAACAAGTATAAACATGTAACCTTCAACAGTATTAGTTCTCAACTCTTACTGCAGTAGAACACAACTCGACATATCTGTAAGTAACTGACTCACCTTTTTGCGATTTACAATAGGCAGCAGTGTGATCATTTACTAAGCAAACCCTTACAAGCCACAGTTATAAGAACTTTTAATTTTGAAGGTGGCAACAACATATTAATAAGCAGTTTTAATAGAAAAATTATTTTCAGCAAGCATCATGTACTTTAGCTCACTCTCTTGCCACATTAACACTAATTTTTACTATGTTCAAGAGGCATTAATTAGTTAAAACACTACGCTTTAATGTTCTTTCAATGAGGACACTCGGCAATCATTTTAGCGTGGGAAGAATCTTAAGTGGAAATGTGACAGAGGGATAAAAAATCAATTAGGTATAAGAGTTCGAGTATAAGTTACCCTGTATTTGCGTACCCGAAAATA
Source organism: Schistocerca americana (assembly GCF_021461395.2). NCBI lineage: Eukaryota > Metazoa > Arthropoda > Insecta > Orthoptera > Acrididae > Schistocerca > Schistocerca americana. Next base: position 900,295,600 of record NC_060121.1, read on the forward strand.
TCCAATGAGCTGAACCTTCACTTTACATATTTACAATTCTTGGTTCCTTTCTAGTGACTGCGCAAGGTGGTGGCGAATGCATGTTGGTAAGTGGATTCGCAGGTAGAATTGCTGGACTCTTGTCATTTCTTGGTGGCGATGATAGATGCCAATTTCAGAATAGTTCCAGCTCTTTATCCATCCATCTATCCGAGGCATTGGAAAGCGGCACGGAAATGCCTCTCTCGGAACCAGCACAATATACAACTTTTGCATGGGCAGTTCACAGTTTGGTAGCTCGTCCCCGACTGACTCTTGATTTCATCTTTTCCACCTAGGCAAACCACAATTTGCGCGCGCTACACAGTTTCGTTCCCGAGGGGGACCACAACACCTTTTACATATGTCATAACTAAAAACCCTAAGTGAAGGTCAGCAGTTTACATAACAGTAACCAAACATATTAATTAAATCAGAACATTTGCACATATTGACATTTCTACAAAAAATTATTTACATAAAATCCAAAATATATATACAATAAACTTTGACTCCCTCCAAATGAGACAAAGAATTTAAATGATAGATACAATACATTGCATAGAAAAAACCATGACCTCAAAGTTTTTACAGAGGAAAGAGCGAAAACTTTTGTGCTATTAATGCACTCAAACAATATTTACAATATCTTAATGATAGTAGGTACAACAGACAAAACAGAAATATTTATGGAGCTCTGGTGTTACAAATGTTCTGAATAACATAAAACCGCATCGACCAGCCTGGGTCTGTGCGTGGTGCATGTTGCAGCCGTTCGCCTGCATGACGGTACAACCAAACACTGTCATCTTCTCGGTGTGACGAGAAACGTGACGTGTCCAAAGACACGTTTCCACTGATCGACAGTCGAGTATCTGTTTCTCGTGGCCATTGCCATTGTGACTGCATGAGCACTGCTCTCTGTAATCAGATATGCTACAGACCACTGCCTACCCCGCTTTACGGGAAAAGCAAGCATCCGATGATCACGTTATGTGATGATGTGTAGACGTCAAACATGGTGTCGCCTGCTTGTGGTTTCACTGCCCTTCGATACGTCAATGGTCACGGCCGTAGCAAAAAGACAGCCGATGAACTTCGCCGTTTCCGAGATGCTCGTTCTAAGGAGTCTGACCGTAACAGACTGCCCTCAACGCCACCAGAAGGCATTCAATTTCGCTTTGGGAAATGGCTGTAATGTTTTGGCTCGCATACAAGAGATTCACTACATCGCTGTTCTTCCCGATAGCTGAGTGGTCGGCGTTACGGTTTGCCGTTCTACGGGCCCGGTTTCGATTCCCGGCTTGGTGGGGGATTTTCTCCGCTCAGGGACTGGGTGTTCTGTTGTCTTCGTCATCATTTCATCCCAATCCGACGTGCAGGTCGCCCAATGTGGCGTCGAATTTAATTAGACCAGCACCAAGTCGGCCGTACCTGCCTCGTAAGGGACCTCCCGGCCAATCACGCCAAACGGTTTCAATTCCATTACATCGCTTACAAAGCTATAAGAGCTATCAAAAAGCGTCTGTACGTTACATCACATACCAGATTACACTGAAGCTCCAAAGAAAATGGTATAGACATGCGTATTGAAATATAGAGGTGTGTAAACAGGCAGAATATGGTGTTGTGGTCGGCAAAGCCTATATAAGGCAACAAGAATCTGGCGCAGTTGTTACATAGGTTACTGATGCTACAACGGCAGGTTATCAATAGAAAGGTGAGTTTCAACGAGGTGTTAGAGTCAGCGCACGGGCGATGGAACATTGCATCTCCGAGGTAGCGATGAAGTTGGGATTTTCCCGTACTACCATTTCATGAGTGTATCGTGAATATCAGGACTTTGGTAAAGCATCAAATCCCCAACATCGCTGGGGCCGGAAAGAGATGCTGTAAAAAAATGCTTCAAATGGCTCTGAGTACTATGGGATTTAACATCTATGTTTATCAGTCCCCTAGAACTTAGAACTACTTAAACCTAACTAACCTAAGGACATCACACAACACCCAGTCATCACGAGGCAGAGAAAATCCCTGAGCCCGCCGGGAATCGAACCCGGGAACCCGGGCGTGGGAAGCGAGAACGCTACCGCACGAGCTGCGGACAGATCATGTAAAAACGGGATCAATGAATGATTACTGAAGAGAATCATTGAACGTGACATAAGTGCAAACCTTCTACAAACTGCTGCAGATTTCAATGATAGGCCATCAACAAATGTCAGCGTGCGAACCATTCAACGAAACATCATCGATAAGGGCTTTCGGAGTCGAATCACATTCTTGTACCCTTCATGACTGCAAGACACTAAGGTTTACGACACGCCTGGGCCCGTCAACACCGACATTGGGCTGTTGAGGATTGGAAACATGTTGCCTGGTCGGACGAATCTCGTTTCAAATTGTATCGAGCAGATGGACGTGTACGGGAATGGAGACAACCTGACGAGTCCATGGACCCTGCATATCATCAGGGGCTGTTCAAGCTAGTGGAGGTACTTAATGATGTGGGACGTGCGCAGTTGAAGTGATATGGGGCCTCTGATACCTCTAGATACGACTCTGACAGGTGACACATACATAAGCATCCTTTCTAATCACCTGTATCTATCCATTTCCATTGTCCATTCTGACGGACTTGGGCAAGGCCAACAGGACAATGCGACACATCACTTGTCCACAATTGCTACAGGTGACTCCAAGAACACTCTTCTGAGTTTAAACACTTCCGCCGGCTACCAGACTCCCCAGACATGAACATTATTGGGCATTTGTGGGATGCCTTGCACTGCGCTGTTCAGAAGAGATCTCAACTCCCTCGTACTCTTACGGATTTATGGACAACACTCCAGCACTACTTCAGACATTAGTCGAGTCCATGCCACATCATGCTGTGGCACTTCTGTGTGCTCGCGGAGGCCCTACAAGATATAAGGCAAGTGTACCAGTTTCTTTGGCTCTTCAGTGTATAAGGGCTATCAAATAGTTTCACTTCAAAGGCCGTACAGTCCAGAATCGATATGCCATCAGGCAAAACCACCGCGAGCATTGAGGCGATTATCGCACCATAGCACCCGGCAGAAGATACCCGTTTGGTAGGATACCGTGTCCTGGTGCAGGAAAAAGTCCATTACTGCCTGCTGCACAGCGTCGTCCGACAGTAATCGTCGACCTTCCAAGGCCTTTTTTAAGAGACCAAGCGCGCGATCTGGACTGTGTGTGTGTGTGTGTGTGTGTGTGTGTGTGTGTGTGTGTGTGAATTCCTAAGGGACCAAACTGCTGAGGTCATCCCTAGACTTACACACTACTTAAACTAACTTAGGCTAACGACAACACACACACCAATTCCCGAGGGAGAATTCGAACGTCGGCGGGAGGAGCCGCGCAATCCGTGACAGGGCGTCTCAAACCGTGCGTCCACTCCTCGTGGCTGATCGGGACTGTAGGTCAGGTGCTTGTGGTGTGGCTTCCACTTGACGTAACTTCTCGCTTACGACATTTTCGATATATGAACGTGTGTCTTCTAGAAGCAGCATCACAACTTGCTGCAGTTATCTGTGACGGGTCGCCTTAACTGCACGCCGTATGTCTCCAGTGTTGCGCAATACTGTTACGATTGATGGAGACACTGGGTTCATTGCAAGCCATAAGCAATGGGCCAAGTAATCAAAGAACAGAGTAAACAACACTTCTCCCGCAGATGGCTGACTCCTGATGTTTTTCGTGCGAGGGGACGACGGACGACACCAGTGCATCGTTGTCACTATCGACTCCAGTTCCCATCAGTGGCATCAGCATTCGTAGCCTGCAACAGTACGCTCAAGGAACGCGTTGCCTTGAACACTGAAATGCACCTTGTGCATCAGGCAAATAGACCACCGGCATGCTTTTCGTTCGGCATTCAATGTCTGCGGTATCGATTGGCAGCAGACCTCACAGGAGCCTAACTACTGCTGGATAATTTGTTGTTCGCTTCCATAGCTGACGTTGAGATCCTATGCCAGTTCACGTTGGATATGCGCTGGTCCAACCGAGTCGCACCATCAACCGCCCGCTTATTGTTGTCTGTAATGGATGGGGCCGGCATCCCAGAGCGACCAGCGTCGTGTGTCTAATTGCGACAAGCGCAAAACTTGGCACACCATTCCACAACGGTGATTTTCGATGGACGTGTTCCCACATACATATTTTTCATTCTGCAATGGATGTCTGCTGATTTCATTCATCCAAGAAATGAGAAGCAACAAAAAGTTATTTCTGTTAGGACGCATTTGCTAATAATATCGCCAAAGATCAGGTTTCCATATTTAGCACATGGACATTGGAAAGATACGGATGCCACACCAATCCGTTGCCTACATTATGGTGCTTATATCCGCATTAAAGTCACGCTGCGTTGCATGTACGCTGAAGTAACTACCTCAAACTGAAACTTATTGATTTTCCTTAATATTTTTTGATTTCATACCGCGGTTTTCTTTAGTCCGCCCCCGGTAGCTGAATGGTCAGCGTGACAGACTGTCAATCCTCATGGCCTGGGTTCGATTCCCAGCTGGGTCGGAGAGTTTCTCCGCTCAGGGACTGGGTGTTGTATCATCATTTCATCCCCATCGACGCGCAGGTCGCCGAAGTGGCGTCAAATCGAAAGACCTGCACCAGGCGAATGGTCTGCCCGACGGGAGGCCCTAGCCACACGAAATTTCATTTCATTTTCTCTGTCCTTACGTAACGACATTGACGGAAGAGGTTCTGAAGTTTCAGAGGAGAGATGTTCGATATGTCACAAGTTTGTACAGACAGAACGAGTGTGTTGCAACATGGCACATGTGCGACACGAGTAGCTAAGTTTTTGCAAAAAACAATAGCCATCTCATTTTTAGTGTTGTAAATGAGCATTGTTAGCAGTCCAGACTGTGGCATTGGCACCAGTTACAAGCTGCTCTACTCTTTTTGACGTGAAGACAGTATGTTCATCAAACTGCAGATAGAGGCTCTACGACAGAAACTTCTTGCATCAGGCATATGGCTGTTTCTAACATTTCAAGAACATGCTTTCGGGAAATGGTGTCGCTACAGCCTACGAAAATATATACACTACTGCTCCTTAAAATTGCTACACCAGGAAGATGACGTGCTACAGACGCGAAATTTAACCGACAGGAAGAAGATGCTGTCTTATGCAAATGATTAGCTTTCCAGAGCATTCACACATAGCTGGCGCCGGTGGCGACACCTACAACGTGCTGACATGAGGAAAGTTTCCAACCGATTTCTCATACATAAACGGCAGTTGTTCAAAGGTCATCATTCCCTAAGCTTACACATTACTTAACCTAAACTATCCTAAGGATAACACACACACCCATGCCCGAGGGAGGACTCGAACCTCCGCCGGGACCAGCCGCGTAGTCAATGACTCCTGCGCCTGAGACCACTCGGCTAATAGCAGTTGACCGACGTTGCCTGGTGAAAAGTTGTTGTGATGCCTCGTCTAAGGAGGAGAAATGCGTAACATCATGTTTCCGACTTTCATAAAGGTCGGATTGTAGCCTATCGCGATTGCGGTTTATCGTATCGCGACATTGCTGCTCGCGTTGGTCGAGATCCAATGACTGTCAGCAGAATATGAAATCGATGGGTTCTGGAGGGTAATACAGAACGCCGTGCTGGATCCCAACGCCCTTGTATCACTAGCAGTCGAGATGACAGGCATCTTATCCACCTGGCTGACCCGGATCGTGCAGCCACGTCTCGATCCCTGAGTCAACTGATGGGGAAGTTTGTAAGACAACAACCATCTGCACGAACAGTTCGACGACGTTTGCAGCATCGTGGACTATCAGCTCGGCGACCGTGGCTGCGGTTACCCTTGACGCTGCATCACATACAGGAGCGCCTGCGATTGCGTGCTCAACGACGAACCAGGGTGCACGAATGGGAAAACATTTTTTCGGATGAATCCAGGTTCTGTTTACAGCATCATGATGGTCGCATCCGTGTTTGGCGACATCGTGGTGAACGCACATTGGAAGCGTGTATTCGTCATCGCCATACTGGCGTATCACCCAGCGTGATGGTATGGGGAGCCAATGGTTACACGTCTCGGTCACCTCTTGTTCGCATTGACGGCACTTTGAACAGTGGACGTTATATTTCAGATGTGTTACGATCCGTGGCTTTGCCCTTCATTCTATCCCTGCGAAACTCTACATTTGAGCAGGATAATGCACGACCGCATGTTGCAGGTCCCTGTACGGGCCTTTCTGTATACAGAAAATGTTCGACTGCTGCCCTGGCCAGCACATTCTCCAGATCTCTCACAAATTGGAAACGTCTGGTCAATGGTGGCCGAGCAAATGGCTCGTCACAATACGCCAGTCACCACTCTTGATGAACTGTGGTATCGTGTTGAAGGTGCATGGGCAGCTCTACCTGTAGACGCCATCCAAGCTCTGTTTGACTCAATGCCCAGGCGTATCAAGCCCGTTATTATGGCCAGAGGTGGTTGTTCTGGGTACTGATTTCTCAGGACCTATGCACCCAAATTGCGTGAAAGTGTCAAAATGGTTCAAATGGCTTTGAGCACCATGGGGCTTAACATCTATGGTCATCAGTCCCCTAGAACTTAGAACTACTTAAACCTAACTAACCTAAGGACATCACACAACACCCAGTCATCACGAGGCAGAGAAAATCCCTGAGCCCGCCGGGAATCGAACCCGGGAACCCGGGTGCGGGAAGTGAGAACGCTACCGCACGACCACGATCTGCGGACTGAAAATGTCAGTTCTTGTATAATATATTTGTCCAATGAATACCTGTTTATCATCTGCATTTCTTCTTGTCGTAGCAATTTTAATGGCCAGTGGTGTACAATGGCAATAAGAGTGAAAGTGGGATCAGTGGGGCTAATAAACAGACGTTACGGTAATCACCGTTCTTGCACACCATACATTACACTGAATGACTAATACTACAACAGTTTTTACCCTCGGTACTAGAGGAAGCTGTAGAATGGAAAAACTGAATTGGAAGGCAGAGGAAACTTGGTGTTTGTGCTCATCTGAGATGAACACATTTTGTCAGGAGAGAAAGTCATAACTGGATGCATCAAACGTCACAATAATAACAAATAAAAAAATATGCACACCATGGTATTCTATGTTTTGTTTTTCTCTCTCAAATTTCATATTAGATACCATAAGTGGCTTTAATTATTTCTGGAGTTTGGTTATCAACACCAATTTTTTTTAAATGGTGAGTAATGTAGATCTGTCAATAGAATCACATGCCTTTTTAAAATCTAAATATGTTACCACATATTTCAGGCTTTTCAAATCACTAAGTTTTAAGATGTACTTACTTTTGGCTTGTCCTGCACGTAACTTGCTCTTCCTGAACCCTCCTTCATATTCCAAGCACTATGGATGAAGTACTGTTTCAGCTCCGCTTACTTTGGAGAGAAAGCATAGGCCTCTAGCAAAAGGGTGATTCCTCTATAATTGTTCTGATTTATCTTATCTTCCTTCTTCATGAGTAGGATGTACTAATGCAGACGTCCGTCGAGCTGGCGGAGTGTTCGTTTCTCAATTTCCTTGAATTTCTTCTGTTAGGCATGCTATCACATTGTCACTAGAAGGCGCCTTTAATTCCGCAACTATGTTGTCTTTTTCAGATCCTTTGTTATTTTTAATTGTTTTATGATTTATTCTATTACTTCGAATGCTGGTGGCTTCCATTCTGGTTCTCTTAATATTTTAATGTCTAAATTTTTGGTTCGATGGTGAAGTGCGCTTATAGAGAGAGAGAATTCACAGGGAATTAACTCGGCTGTATGCAAAGGATTGAACCATACGTGAAAATTTTGACATGTTAATATCGAACGGAGGATGTTCCATTGCGTCAGGCACATTACCAATTCCAAATCTGTAGGTGCCACGTAATTCTGTTGTGGTTACTAATCTCGACAGGAAATCTGCAGCTCCGTTTTACATGCTACTGGTATTAGCCGCGCGAGAACCAATAGCGCCTATATACGCACCAATTGTGTCCTTCAATCGATAAAGCCCGATATAATCCTTTCCAAGCACCGCCGTTTCCCCAAATCCTATTCCGTAGAGCTGATCTCAAATCAAGTTCTGGCTTTCAAGGCCGCCATTAACGGTCGACGACTTTCGGCGGGTTGATTCCAGCACCTCTTTCCGCCTGGAGGGAACTTCTCTGCGGAATAGCTGGACCCCATAATCTGCACGGTAGATTCACCCTCAAAATACGCTGTCTGGAACCGCCGCAATGCTGTGATCTGTCACTTCCTCTTACAAACATTATTATTTCGTGTGTTCTTATTCACAAAAAGGCGACGTAATCATCCTGTCACATCTATATCATCAAAGAGATGTTTATTTCAGTTTGACCGTTGACTATCTACCAGCATTCAGGGACAACGAAATATTTAATTTTCATGTAATCATTGACCGAATTTAAGGACTGAGAACACTGCTGTAATCTACTTATTAAGAGCTATAATCTGACGTTAAGGGTTTAACAGAATAAGTAAAGAATATTAAGGTTAGAAACTGTGTGTTTCTTTTTTAGGCATCGTAACTGATGGCGTGCAAATTACGCAGATTATATTCATCCACCATTTAAGAATGTGAGCACTCACCGGATTCCAACAAACTCCACACATAATTTCAAATCCCTTCGAAATATTTTATCTCTGATGCCGCCACAAAATAATGAAAGGAGTTAAGTTTAGGCTTTATAGCACTTTCGCTCTAGTAAAACTTCAGCATCTCGCATGAGGTTTACTAACTCTCTTCATACCACATTTTGTAGACAGTGTCCACACAGAAGATTGAACGCAACTGCAAAATTCTATCATCGTACGACACATAATTCGGGACATATGACGACATAAATATTGAGATGTGTGAAAAACTAACTTTTCTTAAAACTGAGCTCAGATTACCCAGCCTATACCCAGTCGGTGTTTCTTATTGAGAAACGCACTTTGAAAATAATTTAAACCGATTTCTACTCTTTTTTGTTTCTGGGTTTTCCCATAGTCTGCAGTTGAATAATCGTAAACTAATAAGACCCTAATTAGATTTCATATCTTGAAGCACAAAGATTTTAAATACCTAACGTCAAGTATTTAACAGGTTACCTTATTTGTAAGACAATGAGACGTTTGAGGTTGTTTCACGTATGGAGGTTCGGATCTGTAGGTGCGGGAGTAAGTGCTTTACTCCCAAATGAAACAAATATACATATGTCTCTATCGGCAAATGGTCTACGAATAATAATTGGTAAGACTCAAAACTGGGCTGAATCAAGCAGTTAGGTTTCGTAAGAAGAAATCAGCACCCCTCCACGCCTTACAAAAATATAAAAAAGGACTTTCATTGAGGACTGAAGAAAGAGTATTGTACTAACTCTTGTACTTCTAATTTTTGGTTACAGTGACATTATCCAGCCAAGGCCGTTCTCAGGAAAGGTCACTACACTTGGAAGTGGTGATGAACGTCTACATACAACATATATGTTCCACACGACTTTTTTATCATATGCCACCACGTTATGACAAGCGCAAGTATTTCCTCACACTCTTGTTTCCTCTGCCATCTTATCAACTCAGGCAACCCTCCACAATCTCCTAGAATTTCAATGTTTTGTCTAAGCATCAACGCAGGAACACTCGTTACCAACAGATCAAAATCTTTTCTGTCCCACTCCATCACTGAACAGATTTTCCCTAGGGCCTTTTCGGTGGCAGAAAAGTGATTCCGATCTTCCTCGGTACAGCAAATAATTAAACAGCATCTTCAGCTACAACAGGCAGTTAATGACGTATCTACTAAAGCACCAATAACGTCTGCAATTGCACTGTACCGATCCCGTACCCCATAACAACTAAGTGCCCCTTTTTTATCATCAGACCCTCCTCATTTGCCGAACTCCGTAGCTGGTGCAGTTTATTTAAATTCCTTTGCCTCAGAACAAGGTAGGCCAAACACACTTATTTTTGTACACCTATGAACACGTCTTGCTTTCCTATTGACGACACTGACATTCTTGTTGCATGTACTAAGAGTACTTCCAGTAGGCTGTTACCAGTTAAGCCTCCACCCCCTGATCCTTCAAAGAATTGAGCTTCTATGTGCCAAACAGATTCAAATGTTGGACTAATTTACAAATGAAGTAATACGTTCAATATTTTCCGTTTATTTTAATACTTAAAACTGCGACTAGTCACAGTTTCGAAACAGTTATTTGTACACTCCATGAACCAGTCTTCGAACATTTTCAGGTTCACCTTCAGTAGGTTTTCCTGAAGTTATATAGCTATTTCATGCATAATATTGGGTGCTGGCTCCTGTCACAGATGAGGATGAAAAGGTTCAAAAACCGGTTCATGGAACGAAGAAATAACCATTTCAAAAAAGTAACTGGTTGCAGTTTTATTTATTTACTCTGAATAAACAGTCGCGGATTCTAAAACATCTGTAATGGATAAGAATAAAGCGATAAAGTTTAGAAAAGTTTTGACATTATATTTGAAGTTTGTTCGAAGTTTCTAAGGGCTCTCATTATCAATCACTGAATGATTATACTCTGGGTAATTTGCGAGCCTTGAGTTATGGTACTGCAAGAGATGTACAAGGTTTTACACTTTAATACTTGACGTATTCTGTTAAACCTTTAACATTAAACTGAACTTCTTAATGGGTAGATTATGACAACATTTGAAATTTTAATATTATATGAAATACTGAAAAATGAATGTTTTCATCTCCTGAAAGCCATTAGAAGGCAACTTGGTAAACTGAGTTGTTAAATAACATAGGTTGCTACTAGTTGTTAATCAGAATTGTTGTTCCATATTAAATTAAATAAACCTCAGAGTTTATTAAAAATCATTTTCTCTTCTATTGCTACCATTTCCTTACAAAATATCATATCAAAACTATTGTCATTCTTCACATAACAGTGATGCAAGAAATAGTGTATGTGTAAAACTCTGGTCCAGTTTAAGCGATGGCCTGAACGCTCCACTCTTATCATATTAGAAAGTAAGTAAGGACACCAATTTTATCCTTGTAATACTCCTTTGAAAAACGTCCCGGTATGTTCTGAAATTATGTATTCCACAGAAATTTTCCATATCGACCTACAAATCCTATGTTCGTTCAAAGTGTCATAGAACTGCTACAATCACTTCTACAGCGTGAAAGTGACTGTCGTGCTAATGACTATAACAGACAGACTGGTACAGACGAACACGTAGGGTCCGAAATGCATTGTGTACTGAATAAAACACGAAAAATTGTGACTGAAGGTGTTTTGTAATACATACCTTGAGTCTATTGAGTACAGTCACATCTGAAGCTGAAAAATATGGATAAAATTAAAAAGTTTATTAATCTTTACATCACATCGATCCCGCTTCATTATTCGCTTGGATAATGTGGATGATATCCTTGATTGCCCTTCTCTGTTGAATAGCTGTTGCACAATTACTTTATTAACAGTTCCGAGAAAGGAACCTCTTTGATTGCTATTTTCTCTGTTTCTTATAAATTGGAAAAAAGGTGCGGTTACTCATCTCACTAATATAGCACCTAACGTATTCAAAATAAATCGTTACAAAATACATTTTGTGTTTCTTTTTCTGATTCAAATACCAAGTTAATTTTATGGACGCTCAGCATGCAAACGTGTCGCTTCTTAAAAAAATAATAAAAATGAAAAAGCGTCTATTGTTCAAGTGTAGTTGTTTGAGCGGGCCTAAAATAAGATCGTCATTAATATTAAAAGCAATAACATATGCGTCTCCTGTAAACCGACTCGTTTCACTTTATTTATAGAAAAGAATCGTTCGAATGATCTTTGGTACATATTACTAACTAGCCATTATAGCCGCCCGTGCGAGAATTATTAACCTTATAAATTCACTACGAGAACTTTGAATGTTTGCCTTTTATCTTAATTGATAGTCATACTGTACACTAATCTAGCCGGAAATTGCATCATTTTAAAGCTGAATTTTTAGTTATTTGAAATTAGTGAAATTTTTTGTATAAATTGTGACTAGATTTCTTCTATCCTAGTTAATATTACCGCTTCTCTGATGTTGTTTACAAGCTTTTTGCGAGAGCATACCGGAAACTTTGTGAGAAATCTACACTTTCGACTCGCTTCATAATCTGTAGATTAAATACTTTTTTTCCATCTTTGCCATTTTCTGTATTCGGTGATTTGTTCTTTGAACTACGACATTTTCGTTGCTAAAACATTTTGCTCACAAAATCGTTCTTTGATTTTATATTTCCTCTCTATAAAAGTGTATACATTTTGGACGAGTTGTTCCGCTGAATTTACTCCGTTCTCTTTGTCTTTACTGTCATTGTATTTTCGGCAGTATTAATTTTTACTCTGCATTGCAAACTAGGAGTTTACAGTTTCAACTACGTTTACTATCACTGACATTTAATAATCTTTTTGGTCGTTGTTGAGCGACAATAGTCGTCAATGAAACCGCTCTGGACAGGATGTTTGACTTTGCCAGAATGACTACAATGACTCACGTCAGTGCTCAAGACGGCGCGTAACAAGGGCATCTGCAACAGTCAAAGAGTTAAACTGTATTTCTCTAGAATGAAATTTTCACTCTACAGCGGAGTGTGCGCTGATATAAAACTTTCTGGCAGATTAAAACTGTGTGCCGGACCGAGACTCGAACTCGGAACCTTTGCCTTTCGCGGGCAAGTGCTCTACCATTTGTATTTATGTAATTATGGTTTCGAACTTCACAATTCGTGAATCATATTTCATATTTTAGAAAGAACATTATGAGCCCCAGCATATATACGTGTATGTGAACTGCAATTTTGATTCTTATGACTGACTCTTTGCAAGTAACAATGCACTGAAGGTTTAATCAAAATATGAATTTTTCCGAATCATTCTGTCAGTCACATCATCGAGGTTGACCTTCGTGACTAAAACGTGGAGTAAGTGATGGAGGAGAAACGTGTTGATAACTAAGTTTTTCTTGCAAATTTAGTCAATGAACTGAAAAAAGCAGTATTAACGACGCAACAAAAACATATTGGAACAGAAACAGAAAGAAACAAGTTCAGCTTCGATGTTATTTAATACTGACACATCGCAGATAGAACAAATAATTTGGTTACAGAAATATTTATTTCACGTTGCAAGGTGTAATTATTGCGGCTTCCGCACGCTAGAACTTCGTGTTTTAAAATCAAGTTTGTGAACAATACCTCGCATTAAATATTTTGATTTATGCTGTTGCTTCTTTTTCAGATGGTTTGACTTGGGTCACTCAGTGTTAATCATTCCTATCAGTCTGTCGCAGTTGTGCTATATAACAGTTTGTCCCTCCAGATAAATTCTTCCCCGTTATGGATGGTATTATTTAGTGTTGTAACATTGCCTTTCCCTTCTGTTTGGCACAGAAACACAAATATTCATCAATTAATTCCCTACATACATTCTGTCTACTACAAAGAAGCTAGAAATTGCTAAATCACATGGTATGAAGAATACAGCAGTTACATCTGCGCAGTAAACATGTTTAAATATTTACACTCCTGGAAATTAAAATAAGAACGCCGTGAATTCATTGTCCCAGGAAGGGGAAACTTTATTGACACATTCCTGGGGTCAGATACATCACATGATCACACTGACAGAACCACAGGCACATAGACACAGGCAACAGAGCATGCACAATGTCGGCACTAGTACAGTGTATATCCACCTTTCGCAGCAATGCAGGCTGCTATTCTCCCATGGAGACGATCGTAGAGATGCTGGATGTAGTCCTGTGGAACGGCTTGCCATGCCATTTCCACCTGGCGCCTCAGTTGGACCAGCGTTCGTGCTGGACGTGCAGACCGCGTGAGACGACGCTTAATCCAGTCCCAAACATGCTCAATGAGGGACAGGTCCGGAGATCTTGCTGGCCAGGGTAGTTGACTGACACCTTCTAGAGCACGTTGGGTGGCACGGGATACATGCGGACGTGCATTGTCCTGTTGGAACAGCAAGTTCACTTGCCGATCTAGGAATGGTAGAACGATGGGTTCGATGACGGTTTGGATGTACCGTGCACTATTCAGTGTCCCCTCGACGATCACCAGTGGTGTACGGCCAGTGTAGGAGTTCGCTCCCCACACCATGATGCCGGGTGTTGGCCCTGTGTGCCTCGGTCGTATGCAGTCCTGATTGTGGCGCTCACCTGCACGGCGCCAAACACGCATACGACCATCATTGGCACCAAGGCAGAAGCGACTCTCATCGCTGAAGACGACACGTCTCTATTCGTCCCTCCATTCACGCCTGTAGCGACACCACTGGAGGCGGGCTGCACGATGTTGGGGCGTGAGCGGAAGACGGCCTAACGGTGTGCGGGACCGTAGCCCAGCTTCATGGAGACGGTTACGAATGGTCCTCGCCGATACCCCAGGAGCAACAGTGTCCCTAATTTGCTGGGAAGTGGCGGTGCGGTCCCCTACGGCACTGCGTAGGATCCTACGGTCTTGGCGTGCATCTGTGCGTCGCTGCGGTCCGGTCCCAGGTCGTCGGGCACGTGCACCTTCCGCCGACCACTGGCGACAACATCGATGTACTGTGGAGACCTCACGCCCCACGTGTTGAGCAATTCGGCGGTACGTCCACCCGGCCTCCCGCATGCCCACTATACGCCCTCGCTCAAAGTCCGTCAACTGCACATACGGTTCACGTCGACGCTGTCGCGGCATGCTACCAGTGTTAAAGACTGCGATGGAGCTCCGTATGCCACGGCAAACTGGCTGACACTGACAGCGGCGGTGCACAAATGCTGCGCAGCTAGCGCCATTCGACGGCCAACACCGCGTTTCCTGGTGTGTCCGCTGTGCCGTGCGTGTGATCATTGCTTGTACAGCCCTCTCGCAGTGTCCGGAGCAAGTATGGTGGGTCTGACACACCGGTGTCAATGTGTTCTTTTTTCCATTTCCAGGAGTGTATTTCGGATGTATCAGATGTTTCATGTTTAATTTGAGGAGAATAGATGCAATTACAGTGACAGTTAGTCTAAGAAAAGCAAAGATGCTAAACAGTAGCAGGCACTGATGTTTGAATGCCAGTATAAGTAAGTTATTTGTGAATTCATATTGATAAAATAAGTAAATTACATGTGCAAATGTTTCATTCTACTGTCTTACCGAAGTTAATAAACTGAAACGTAATATCAACCAAGGAACACGTCGATTCGGTAATTTTTCACGTGAAGTCAAGTTGATATAACGTAATTTGATAAAAATGAAACTAATTTTCATTCACGATTTAGTTTCAGTTAAAGCCCATCCTGCAATACTGAGCGTTTTTACTAGTATGTATTACCTAACTACTCATCTACTGGCGAAAGTTAATAGGGATGGGCCTGTAGTGTAATGCGTAAAGTCTAAGCAACCTAGTGCCACATCTAGTATGTTCCGTTGTTGCAGACGTCAGCAAGTAGAATAGGCTACGGAAATTCAGTCTAACGAGGTCCACTCGTAGCCTGTTTGTATGTCGAAAGTTAATTTGCTTTGGCATGCAGAAGAGTCTCGTTAAGGACGTTCATACAATAGTACGGAGCTCCACTGTATATGTTAGCTTGTATATAAACGACAGAGAAGCGTTGAATGCTGAGGATCCTCGTTACATGTGGTCCGCAGGTAACGTTGAATAGAAAAAAACGTAATAAACATGCAGTTACTGCTTTCTGTAAACGATACGCCATATTATCTCCATGGTAATAAAAATTTCAAATGCAGAAAAAGAAACTGACGTCATTCAGCGCATCTTTATTCAGCGCCCATCTCTAAATTAGAATTTTATGAAACATAAGTGGCAAGAAACTTCATGTACCGTAATCATTAATTCGTTATAGTACTATATTATGTTTACGATACAATACACCGTACTACAGGGCACCTCAGAAAGGATAAATACAAAATTTATTCCATTCCATTCTGACCAAGTTTTGCAGCAGCCGTTTTGAATCATTTCAAGTTGAGAAACAGTCTCGGTAGCACAGTTATTTAATTTCAATAACACGTTTCGACCTTCTGTGGCATCATCAGATTGTGGAAGTACTTTTACATGATCTGATGGTTCCCCAAAATGGTCGAAACAAGGTTTTGAAATCAAATAAGTATGCTAAGGAGACTGTTCTTAAATCTCAAATAATAATAAATATATTAGGAGTCTATAGTAAAGATTAATTCGAATTAAGCACGCAACATAGAATTTGTAATTAGTTACAGAGATACTAGAGAGATAAGTTTTCATTTCATATGTAAGTACTTCCGTTGCCAAGGGTTTGTTCGTCGATTGCCATTTTCGTTTTGAATTTCACGTAGTGAAGTTTCATTTGACTTATCGTAATTGAGTTTTTCGACTGTTATCATGTGTTGTTGGCCAATTCTACTGCATCTTTTAAGCACGCCGTATGTATTTATGGATGCCGATTATGCCGATATGGAGTTTGTGTACGGGTTTTGTAACGGAAACGTTGTTGCTACTTGTATAGAATACGGTAGACGATTCCCTAGCCAAAGAATAAACATATAAAAAGATTTTGCTCGTGTTTTTACTAAACTGCGGAAGAATGGTTCGGTGCCTAGCAGACGTATTTCATCTGAACTTGCAAATGAACAGATTGCGGCTGGGGTAGAAGGCATTATTCAGTTCGTAAAACGTAGCCCTTCAACAGGAACACACTAGCTCCATATACAAGTTTATGACTGTTGCCTCGCCTCAATTCTTATCATTCACAGACATTGCTGAAGTAGATGACTGAGTGTACTATATTTATGATGGGCGTTCGATAAGTAATACAACATCATTTTCCTATGCCTATTACTGTTGAAAAAATGTAGAATTCGTTGTGGAACGTTGTGGAATTTTGCCGCTTCATCCTCTGTACCTTCAACAAGTTCCGATAGGTGGTGGTGATATAGGTAGCGTTAAAAATGGCGTTTGTTGCGGAGGTACGTACCAGGCAGAGAGCTGTCATTGAGTTTGTTTTGGCGGAAAACCAGTGCATCCCAAATATTCATAGTAACTTGCAGAATGTTTACGGACAACTGCCGGTGAACAAAAACACGGTGAGTCGTTGGGCAAGGTGTCTCTCATTATTGCAACAAGGTCTCGCAAACCTGTTCGATCTCTCGCGTGCCGGCGGGAAACACACATCTGTGATTCCTGCAATGTTTGAACGTGCGAACACTCTCTTTCGAGGTGGTCGATGGATCTTAATCAGACACCAAGCCGGTAAAGTGGACGTCTGTGTTGGTACTGCTGACACACTCGTTCACCAATCGGAATATTCAAAGCCCACTGGGTTCCTCTCTGCGTAACAGAGCATCTAACCATAAGGAACAACGAACGGTCATCTGTGAGAAATTTGCGTTTGCGTTACGGGCCTGGTCGTGATAATATTTTGTCGAACATTGACACAGGCGATGAAACATGGGCTCATGACTTCTAACCGGAAACAACATGGCAGTTAAGAGATGAGCGCCACATCACCTCTCCTCCGTCCACTCCGATAGCTGAGTGGTTAGAGTGACGGGTTGCCGCCCTAGAGGCCCTGGTTCGATTGCCGGCTGGGTCAGGGATTTTTTACGTTCAGGGACAGGTGTTGTCTTCATCATCATTTCATCCCCATCCGGCGAGCAGGTCGTTCAATGTGGCGTCGAATGTAATAAGACCTGCACCAGAGCAACCGGACCTGCCCCTAAGGGGCCTCCCGGCCAATGACTCCTAACGCTCATTTCATATTTTTACCTCTCCCCCGAAGAAAAAGTTGAAAACCGCACCCTCAGCCGGTAGCGTTATGGGGACGGTCTTCTGGGGCTCTAAAGGGGTTATTCTCTTTGAAGTCCTCTCTCATGGTATAACGACCAACTCTGAAGTGCGTTGTGTTACCCTCATGAAACTGAAGAAACTACTTCAGCCTGCTCGTCGCCACAAAACTGCAAACGAAATTCTGCCTCTGCAAGGTCTCATAGAAGCCTACACACCAGGGAGAAGCTCACAAATCTTCATTGAACTGTTCTTCCTCATCTAACCTAGAGCCCAACTTTTATCTGTTTGGCGCAATGAAGGATGCACTCCACGGGAAGGATTTCTTGGATGATGGGGAGGTTATTCATGCAGCAAGACGGTGGCTCCAAAGTCGACCAGTAGACTGGTACATGCGGGCATACAGATCCTCACAGTAGTGTGGATATTATGTTGAAAAATAGAGATTGGAGCCTCAAGTGCGGGGAATAATATGGTGTACTGCAATACTGAATAAAACTAAACTACGGCCGAACACGCCAAGAATACCCTACGATACCGACCAGCTGCCGTGTCATCCTCAGCCCACAGGTGTCACTGGATGCGGGTATGGAAGGGCACGTGGTCGGCACACCGCTCTCCTGGCCGTATGTCAGTTTCCAAGGCCGGAGCTGCTACTTCTTCATCAAGCAGCTCCTCAGTTTGCCTCACAAGGGCTGAGTGTACCCCTCTTGCCAAGAGCGCTCGGCAGACCAGATGGTCACCCATCCAAATGGTAGCCCAGCCCGACAGCGCTTAACTTAGGTAATCTGACGAGAAGCGGTGTTGCCACTGGGGCAAGCCCGTCAATAAATCCAATGGGCTTTCAGAAAAAAAAGAGTGCTGCATTACGTAAAACTTCTTGGCCACGGTCGATGTAGAAAGTGCTCTCCTATCGTTTCCTTTCCGACTGTGGGAGACACTTTCACAAGTAAAGTGGCGAACTGCTGCGTTGCATCACCCATTGACAGCTCCTCGTGCTAAAAATCCTTTCTGGGAATACTGTCAGTTTTGCTGTGACTATATCGCAACTCGTGATACCTGTGAAGCTTCCATAATGCTCAAAAAATGTGCAGAATAACGAGTCTAAGCTGTCAGCTGGAGACGTGGGTGTGCTAACGGCGGCTTCCTATGCCCATTAAGAGGCCTTTGTCTGTGGCTGGAGGCGGCGACGGCGGCGGTGGCGGATGAGTAATGAGGAGAGAGTTGGGGGGTTGCGGGCAGCGCAGCCGACGATGAGTGCGAGGCCGCTCCAGAGTTGTGGAGGCGCCAGTGATTACCGTCATTACCAACAACTCATCCGGCAGACTGCTAATGGGAACAGTTCCACACCACAGCTGAGACCCTTCCATTTACAAGACTGTACCAACACAGTAAGACATGCTACTCTGGCACTAGTTCATTGGCCTGGAACTGCATAACATTTGCCTACAGCAAACTTTGTATAAGCTGTGCCTGATAATTTTTTGAATGAAAATATGTCTAAAGGGCAACAAAAGATTTGCACTTTTAGAGGCGTGGAGAGGCATCCGGTACATTAATTTGCTATACATCGCTCATAAAGCCTGCAGTAACTGAAGAGAAAAAGGGGGTGGCCGGATGCCCTTCCTTTCACCACCCCATAGCCACCCAGGATGGAATGTGTGTATCCCATTTGTCTACATCTAGTGTAATCCATTGAACAGTGCGAATGTGTTTCAAATGTCTGCAAGTCGTGTAACTGGGGCGGAATGTGGGGACCAGCCCAGTATTCACCTAATGGGGTGTGGAAAACCGCCTAAAAACCACATACAGGCTGGCCGTCACTCCAGCCCTCGTTAGTCCATCAGGCGGATTCGATCCAGGGCCGGCGTGCCTACCCGAGTCCAGGAAGCAGCGCGTTAATACTCTTGGCTACCCAGCCAGGAAAAAAAAGAAGACATGGGATACCACCAAATATCCTGTCGGACATCCTTTTGCCCGGCGTATTGCAGCATCTCGACACATTGTGCACACAATAAGTCGTTGGAAGTCCAGTGCAGAAATATTCAGCCACGCCGTCTGTATAGATGTCTGTAACTACGAATCGGTTGCGGTGCTCTATTTTGCGCAGGAACTGACGTCTAGATTGTGTCCCATAAATGTTCGATGGGCGGTGAAATCTGTCCAGAGTTTCGTTCGAACCAATCGGGAACAAATGTGACCCGGTGACGTGGCATATTGCCGTCCACAGAAATTCCATAGTTGTTTTGGAAACATGAAGTCCACAAATGGCTGCAGATGGTCTCCAAACAGCCGAACGTAACCATTTCTCCCCAATGGTCGGTTCAGCTGGACCAGATGACCCAGTCCAATCCCTGTAAGCGAAGCCCACACCGTTACGGAAACATCACCAGCTTGTCCAGTGCCTTGTTGACAACGTAAGTTCAGATGATATTCAGATGTGTGTGAAATCTTATCAGACTTAACTGCTAAGGTCATCAGTCCCTAAGCTTACACACTACTTAACCTAAACTATCGTAATGACAAACACACACACCCATGCCAGACTCGAACCTCCGCCGGGACCAGCCGCACAGCCCATGACTGCAGCGCCTTAGACCGCGCGGCTAATCCCGCGTGGCTGACAACGTAAGTCCAAGGCTTCGTAGCAGTAGCCGTACATTCGTGACGACGCACCATACGACAACAACCATGTTGTACACGTTTTAATTGAATATAGACCTGACGACGTCTGTCGGCTATATATTAACGCACCTCTACCGCAACATGTAATCTAGTTGTCCCTATTTTCCTTCTGAAGAAGACGTTCTTATAAACGCTGAAATCATGGTAAAATGGTTGTAATAAACATTCCAATTTGCAACTGATTGGCTATTTACTATTTCTACAAGCGGATTTCATTCTACGATTTCTGCTCCAGCCATGTACAAAATTTTAAGATTTCCCGATTGTTGGAAGCAATGCTGGAAGTCTGTCGACTTAATCAACCTCAAAAATAGTTACGATTGCGTTTGAATGTCTTTTATGGAGTCAAAACACAGCCCTTTCCTCTTCAATTTCATTTGTCGGGAAAAGTAAAAAATTGCAAGATACAAGATTTAGTGAATATGTTGACACACGTTGAGTAAGTTGTAGTTGTCACACTGTCCTTTACCAGGAATTTTCTCACAGTGAACGAATTGTGTGCAGGTGAATTGTCCTGATGCTTTGAAGACAAACTTGTAGGTGGGGCAACCACAGGTATGAGCAGTCATCTTGAGTATTAATAACTGCTTCATTTGTACTTAGTTTTTGTTACTGTATCACAACCGGTTTCGTGGCACTAAAAGCCAGTTACTTAGGTGAACATATAATTAACGTTTTAACCATATGTTCACCTGAAGATGTGGCTTTTAGTGATCCAGTAATAAGGGGCTAAATATAGCTGAAGCGGTTATTAATACCGAAGACTTCGACTAATCTTTGTTTCGTCATCTCTCAGACGATTTACGTCTAACATCCTCGCTCATTCTCGCCAAAACATGCCACCAGAACTTCTGTGTATTTGTTTGATCACAGATAAGAAATTTTTGTTAAAAATTCCATGTATGTCAAAAGAGTCCTTAGTATTTAGTTCATGCATTACGAACTTGCCGTGGTTTTTTAGGACGCAAAGAGGCTGCTGTCTTGCAGTACGAAGATTCCATTTCTTAAAAACAAAATTTGTATATCTTTCGCTCTCAGCTGCACAACTTTCACATTATGACTAATTTCAGGCCCTCTGAATCGACTTCAGGTCAATGTAGTTACGTCAGCAAACCGTTGTTTCTTTCGCAGATTGCAGTGTACTGACGTGAAGATCCGATACACACGCGACAGGCTGCTGATACAGCTACACGGATCTGAGGGTGATCCAAGGAGATCAAAAATAATCATGTTGTAAAAATTGTGCTACTGCTAAAGAATTGGGGAATTCTCACGCGATGAATATGTCGGCTATAGCGATTGCCGCTTTATTGCAGGTTCAGCACCGTACCACAATGATTCATCGATAGTAGGACTGTGCTTATTTTCACCCAATACTTGTACGCAGATTTTCTAGCTTTAGGCGTTCTAATTGCATCTTGAGTATATATTCACTAATAAAAATCGTCAAAAGTACTGCACCTCAATTTCAGAAGATTAGCAATGTCTATACCTGAAACACTGGAAGAAAGGTTATGTTTATTACCCGATTATTAGAACAGTCAGTGGTTCAGAAATGAGTTCGATATGCAGCAAGAAAAGCTTTTGGCGATTTGCCCCACAATATAAAATGTCTGGCGGGTTGTAAGGTAAGTTTGAAATCTAGCCTATTGTTTGTATATTGTGTGATCATGACTGAAAAATATAAAGTTAATTAATTCAAAAACTTATCATTATATAACTTATCATATATACATATTAGACATCAAATTTTTCAAGTGATCCATTGTACATGAAACTAATTAACTAACAACGTTAGAATCGATCCAGACCTTTAGTATACTTCTAGATGTTTACAGGCTGTCACAAGAAGAATGGTCAGTTTTCAGTCACATGACAGAGACGATCATTCGAAGCAAATGGGTCTAGTAAATACGGACTCTAAAAGAAATACTTATGAGTACTTTTTCAGTAGATGAGATGTGTCTGACATCAGTCAAGATGAAGTGTTTATAGCTGTTAAGGTAAGCACTGTAGAGCCCATGCTGAAGTCGATTCAGGGAGACTGAAATTAGTCATAGTGTGAAATTTGTACAACTGAGACTGAAAGATATACAAATTTTGTTTTTATCGATATTACCAGATCTGAAAACGCACAAAGCAAAGGGTTTGCAGTAGAACAGATATGTTGTACAGAGTCGAAGATGAAGAAGTGCTCATAACTCTTGTTGTTGTCGTTGTGGTCTTCAGTCGAGAGACTGGTTTGATGCACCTCTCCATGCTACTCTATCCTGTGCAAGCTTTATCTTCCAGTACATACTGCAACCTACATCCTTCTGAATCTGTTTAATGTATTCATTTCTTGATCTCCCTCTACGATTTTTACCCTCCACACTGCCCTCCAATACTAAACTGGTGATCCCTTGATGCCTCAGAATATGCCCTAACAGCCGATCCCTTCTTCTAGTCATGCCACAAATTTCTCTTCTCCCCAATTCTATTCAATACCTCCTTATGTGATCTACCCATCTAATCTTCAGCATTCTTCTGTAGCACCACATTTCGAAAGCTTCTATTCTCTTCTTGTCCAAACTATTTACTGTCCACGTTTTACTTCCATACATGGCTACACTCCGTACAAATACTTTCAGAAACGACTTCCTGACGCTTAAATCTATACTCGATGTTAACAAATTTCTCTTCTTCAGAAACGCTTTCCTTGCCATTGCCAGTCTACATTTTATATCCTCTCTACTTCGACCGAGGTCAGCTTCTACCTCGGCCGAAGTGGCCGTGAGGTTCTGGGGGCTGCAGTCCGGAACCGCGAGACCGCTACGGCCTCAGGTTCGAATCCGGCCTCGGCCATGGATGTGTGTGATGTCCTCAGGTTAGTTAGGTTTAACTAGTTCTAAGTTCTAGGGGACTAATGACCTAAGCAGTTGAGTCCCATAGTGCTCAGAGCCAGCCAGCTTCTACCAGTTTTTCCATTCGTCTGTAAAGGATTCGTGTTTGTATTTTGCAGCCGTGGCTTATTAAACTGTATAACTCTTACGTTATGCATTTTGGAGCCCATGTAAACGAGAAGTATTTGCTTCTATTGATCGTTCCTATCATATCCCTGAATATTCACCATTCCGTCTGGGACTAACTGAATTTCTCACTAACTCATTATTTCTGTTATCCAGGCACCATCATCAGGTAAATGGATAAGTAATTCACTTTGCAGCTAAAGAGGGGATCCTACATTTGTGGCTTGCGATCGTCGTATCGTAAAATCAGACGCGTCCTGAATTCCGTATATCCTGCGCTGTCAAACCAGCGCCGCGAAAGCATCTCGTTTTGTCAGCCTTGTCCCGGCCCGTAACTGGACTGACCGCTTTGTGGGTATCACGGGACGCACAGCCAGATCGTACTTCCAATGGTAATGTAGGACAGTAAGTGACGCATCGTCAAAAATGATATGTGTGGGACAAGTTTTGTGTTGTATCCCACGGGACTGCACGCGCTACAGCAGTGTCACTTGGGTTGCCTGTTCTGCAGGCGTTAAGGGTCGGGACAACGTACTGGTAAAGCCGTAGTTCCGTTCAGGCCTGCAGTGGGCACCACCATTTCTGCCCTACTTTATATCGCCTGTTATGAGGGCGGTACTGGAGCGTTTCTCGGTATCATTCCGCTTGCAGGATATTTATGTGGGCTTTACAACCCGACTAGTACAGTCCACTACAGATCCAATTGGCGAGTCTACTTCCGGATCGAACACCCAGCCTGTTAGTTTAAAACAACATTCTGCAACCAGTCCTCGACGGCCCCCGCTGTTTCACCAGTACACCGTTTCGCGATTGGAATTCTAAATCCTTTGTCAGTGTTGCGAACAGCCAGCATACTGCCGCTAGTTGTGTTTTTTTTTATCTCGTGCGAACAGAAACCAGACTGTCGCCGTGTTTTTTAATTGTGCCTGTCTATTTACTATGTGATTTACTCAGCATCACCGACCGTTTGTTTTTATATTTTTCTTCGCATATTTTTCGCCATGTTTCAGTTTTTCACAGTCACCATCTTATCACCTGTTTTTTTTGTACTCTCTCCTAATTCTGTTTTTTAACTTTTCTGTAGGCTGCAGAGCGGCTTATTGTGCTGCTGCCAGCCCGTCCCCGCCCCCCTCCCTCTGGGGGGGGGGGGGGTATCGAAATCTAGTAAAAAAAAAAAGGACTTCTAGGCGACTACCAACTGGAATAGGGCTTTGATTCAGACTGATGCTTGACAAATATTGTACCTTGTGTCTGATCTCTTATAAACCAGAGCTAAATATTTTACGTAATTGATTGCATAATTGATAGTGTAAACTTTGAACAGTCACTCAATAATTGTCAGTCATAGCCACCTCGGTAGGACAGCAACTTTTACACGAGTTGTGTGCTGTAGTACGTGGAGGCCTATCAAACCACTGTGCTAAAGAGTACACCACAAGCCGCGCGGGATAGCCGCTAGGTCGTGGGCGCCTTGTCACTGTCCACGCGGCTTCCCCCGTCGGAGTTTCGAGTCCTCCCTCGGGCATGGGTGCGTGTGTCGTCCTTGGCGTAAGTCGGTTAGGTTAGGTTAGGTTAGGTTAGGTTAAGGTTAAATAGTGTGTAAGCTTGGGGAGCGACGACCTCAGCAGTTTGGTCCCATAAGACCTTACAACACATTTCCTATTGCACGCTACAACAGAGCGCAACATTGCATGATGCGTGCGGCCTGTAAAGCAAAGGCAATACGAGGCGCAGCGTAGCAAACAGTCGCAGCGCGATGGACACTGACATGTGACGTGCGTATCGGGGCGTTGATGCCGCTGTGTGTCAATCCGGATTAGCGCCGTTCGGACATCCATTACTTACGGCGTGAAACGGGAGAGTCAGCAGCGAGCTTACAGAGTAACACGGTATCTCTGAACTACGAATAAATTGCTCTGTCAGTTTGTACTGAACATTTGCTGTCACGTTTTGTATGTAAAAGGCAAGTCACACGTCAGGAACGTGTATCCATGAAAGATTTGAGAATCTATGTGCTAGCAAAGTGGTGAGCCACTGACTGTCAAAATACTAGCCGATTCACTTAACACAAAATTTCATGGTGACTGAAATCTGTAGTTACATTTATCCGAAGTAGCAAAATACAGGAAGAACTTTAGTGTAAGAAATTAAAATCCACTACGCATCTCTTGTGCTATAAAGGTGATTTTTAATTAATCTTTCTTTACGTAATAATGGACATCTACATTCCGCAAGATGAGTGGTGGATCCTGTATATAGGTTCGAACATCTGTGATTGTTTTCTTCGGGATCGTTTAGCAAAATGTGTGTTGGTGATGGAAACATAATGTGTGTCGCTTCTCGGAACGTACGCTCTCGAAAATTTAAGAAGAAATCTCTCTGTGATTGACAACGCCTCTCTTTTAGAACATGTCATATGAGTATGACTGGCATCTCAGTACTGCTCTCGCTTATACTGACGAAAGAAATCTGTAAATTGGTTAAGAACACGAGACGATGAACACAGGCAGCTGATATATAATCTAGCCAAAAATGCAACTGGACAAAATAGCCGGACAGGCACAAACTTGCCACACCGATCTCCCGACGGTGTCGTCGACTTCCGCAATTGTTGCACATGCTTCTCCCTCGAGGATCTTTGCAGTCACCTTCAGAGGACTTAGGCGACTCCGATCCAGTAATTTTTGAATGTGGGTCTTCCAGGTAGTCGCAAAACAACCATCCATCTCAACTGTATTCTCAAAGAAACCCTAATATGTAGTACGGTGGGAGTATTTTCTGGCGTGCTTAATGGACTACTGAGTACAGATGTAAATGGACGCCCAAAGGAGGAACATCAGTTATTGACGTCATACCATTTGTCAGTTTCCGACGACAGTTTAGAGCTTCTTCTATAACAAGTATGTATCACCTCACTGGAATTGTGTTGTACAGTGGCTGATTATACAGGGTGTCCCATTTATCTTGACCACCCTAAATAACTGTTTGTCCAGTTGCAAATTACAAAATGTTTCAAGCAAATGTTCTTCAGCCGTCAGGGAGACATCAATCAGCGTGAGTGCCTTCTTTGTAGCTTTATTTCTTACAAAGATATGAACAGATACAAGACTTTTTAAATGGTACCCTGTATTTTAATTCGGTAATTCATTCCCTCTCCTAAAGACCTATTCAAAAATGTATCACAGTGTACCATTCACTGAAACCCAACGTTATTAATGACATAACAAAACATTGACTTTGATGCTTCCAGCGCATAGTGCAGCTACTCGAGGTAATGGAACATATCCGCGTGCTGACGTTGACAGAGGACAAATGTAAACACAAGTAGAATTCACACCCGTCATTCTGTTAACCATCGTCAATTAAAGAGTTGTGTGAGTAGGTCGTACACCAACGAAGAGAAGGTAGGAATGCTACTCATCTGTGGGGAATTTAAGTTAGCAAAACAGTAATTGCCATACTGTTTTCTTACGTACGGGTACATTCAGCACAGTAGTTGAGTCCTTTTAAATACTGTTGTGTAGAGTAGGCATACAGTAAAGGCTGTCCTTCCTACAGACTGCATCGACTTAACGTTTCTTTTATTGTTGTTGTTGTTGATGATAGGCAAAATGCTACGCAGACAGCAGAACTTTGCAGAGGGGGATATCCTGACAAGAACCCACCTTCCCGACGGATGTTTTCTCGTCTTGTCCCGACGCTTCAGGAAACAGGAAGTTTCAATCCACGACAACACAATCGTCGTAGCACTCGCACGGACGAAGGTGCCGAAGTTACTATTCTCGCTTCCATTGCTATGAAATCACATGTGAACACACGACAACTGGAACTCGAGATTGGCATTCCTAAAACCAGTGTACATCGTATTCTTTTACGTCACCGGTCCATCCATACCAAATACACCTACATGAAGAATTGCACGGGAATGATGTCCAGAATCGTGTACAGTTCTGTCAGTGGGCACGGCATGAAAACCTCGCCAACCCGAACTTCTTCTTCAATGTTCTATTTACCTATGAATGTTCCTTCTCAAAGAAATTTCAGTTAAGTACAAGTAACATGCATTATTGGTCCAGCAATAACTCACGATGGCCTAGACAGGTGGAGCATCAGCGTCAATAGAGAGTTAACGTCTGATGTGGGATGCTTGGTACTACAGTCATTGGCCCTTATTTCATCAATGGTAGACTAAACGGCACAGCGTACGCCAACTTCCTCAGACGAATTCTTCCTCCTCTTCTGGATGAAGTGCCGCTAAGAATCAGAATGCTTATGTGGTATCAGCACGATGGATGTCCAGCACATAATGCCTTGCGTGCACCTCGTGTTCTGAACCGAAGGTATCCTGCAAGATGGATTGGCCGAGGAGGAAGCCGCTTGTCCTGCTAGGTCTCCTGATTTAGGTCTTCTGGACTTTTTTCTTTGGGGATGCATTAAAGACGTTGTCTATCGTGATATTCCAACAACTCCAGAGGACATTCAGGAACTATCGTGCTTGCTTTTAGTTCTCTTCAGCAGCCAACACTGGAAGCACTACCAATTCTTTCATTCAACGAGTGCACCAGTATATCGGTGTCCAGGGTCACCACTTCGAGCACCTTGAATGTTCTACTCCTGGACAATGGTACAGGAGAGTCAAAGTCAATTTTGTGTTATGTTTTTTATTAAATTTTCATTTGTTTTTGACAACCCCGTCAAGTGGACGAGTTTGTGATCCCGGGCTCAAAGTCAATGTTGTATTATGTAATTAATAACGTTGTGTTTCAGTGAATGGTACACTGTAACACATTTTTCAATAGGTCCTTAGGAGAGGAAATAAATTGCCGAATAACAAATACAATATGCCATTCAAAAAAGTCGTACCACTGTTTAAATTTTTGTAAAAAACAAAGCTACAACGAAGGCAATCAAGCTAACTGACGTCCCCCTGACGGCTACAGAACATTTGCTTGAAACATTTTGTAATTTGCATCTGGACAAACAGTTGTTTAGGGGGGGACACCCTGTATAGGTGACGAACCTTCACTAGGCAGAAACATAATAACATAATATGATTCATACCTGGTGCTATTTACTGCTGGACCTGCCGTGTTTACACTTTTCTCTGGGCAGTACTTGTGCCCTAATCCCGAGTGAATACCAACATTCGGGCTGCAGGTGTCATTTTTCGCCCCTTCATCACTCTTTTCACGTTTTCCTTTGATTCGTTAGTTTACATTCACTGAAATTGAACGTGTATTACCACGAAGCCCAAGTCCGATTTTTATCAAACTTTGTGCAGATGATCGCCAGATAAAGGGTCTTACGTGACTCAACGTTCATTCTCTTCGGAACTCGTGTCCAACACCAACATCAGTGTGAGGTGTGACTTCCACAGGCAGTTATGCGCACTTCTACTCACTGGAGCATGAAAGCAGCCTCCAAATCTCAACTTCAGGAATTTCGTGTGATGTGTGACACACATGTTGTCTTAGTTATTAAAAACTGCTGGTTGGAGTCTGGAATGACAGCATTCGTCTTCCAGTTGCATGCTAGACTATTTTGTCTTTCCGTGTCTTCTGATTGGTTTCATGCGGATCGCGACGATTTCCTCTCCTGTACGAACCTTTTCAGTTCAGAGTGGCCCTTGCACCAAACGTCCTCATATTATATGTTGGCTATATTCCTGTCTCTGTCATCCCCTACCGATTTACCTTCTGCCTCTGGAATCATGGCAGTTAATAACTGATGTCTTAAGTGGTGCCCTACCACCCTACCCCTTCTTGTCAATGTTCTGCATATGTTCCTTCCTCTCAGTTTCTGCGGAGGATTTCCTCACAGCATACAGATCACCTAATTTTTAATACCCGTCTCTAGAACCATATTTGAAACGCTCACGTTGTCTTCTTTCCCGATTTGTTCACTGTCCATTGTTCACTTCCATAGGATGCTGTGATCCAAATGTATACGATCATTCTTTACGGTTAATAAATTATGTTACCAGGCTTGTCAGTCATGGATTAATACATTTCTTAACTCGTTTTTTGGTGTGAGCAGCAGTGTTTGGTTATGCATTATCCTGCTGGAATATGCCAGTTGGTATAGTGGTCGTGAATCACAACGGAGTTCACGACTCGTACCACACGCCGGCGGCAATTCATCATCCCTTCGAAAAGTACTAAATCAATCATGCTCTCATATTCTAACCATTTCAGAATGCCATTAAATTCAGTGATGTTACTCTTTTGTAGATCACTAATTAAAAATTAATTTAATGTAGGGAGTTTGTGTTGCTGCGGCCGTTGAATGAGATGGAAACTGTAGTGTAACTGATCAATGCGCCTATTTTTGTCACGTATCGGACAATACGATGCTCGGAATAATCTCATGACACGATCCAACGGAATGAAAATCGTAACTTCCCATTTATTGTATTTTTGATAATCCAGCTTAGTCTTACATTTTTCGTAAACAGAAATAATATACGAAATTAGTAAAAGGTTTACTTTACACTATATTTTTTTTAAAATTATGCTTCATATTTAATACGATATTGTAATCATATTCGAAAATATCATTGCCATTCTATATTGTGTTCTGAGAAATAATTTGACATTACTTTTATAAGTGTATAGAATCGTTTCACAGCACCACACTGCGACTTCTTGTATCTTTGTACATCTTGTCGAGTTAGTACCTATTGTTAAGTAGTTCTCATGAGGTAGAAAGTGGTCTCTTATGGCGCAAGTACTTGTTACGGGGACGGCGTGAGAAGCAGTTATGGTAAAGTTGATATGAAGTTGCTGTGTTCAAATGAATGGACTGTGTGAGAAAATGTATGAAATTATACTGAAATGAGAGATGATGAAAATAACAGAAACCAGTACTGTTGTGATCGTAAGAGTAAGTTGGGTCGTGACGCCTGGACTGTTATTGTTTTCAGCAAGCCGTGTTTTGAACGAGTCATATTTTCGACGAAGAGCTACGGAAAAAGATATCAGCGCTTATATATGTTTTTGGATAGGGTCCGCCTTTAGCAAAACACAGTTTTGTTTTTTAAAGAAAATTGTGTATTGCTAAAGGCGGACGCTATCGAAAAACATATATTAGTTAAAGCGAATGCGGAAAAAAGGAGCTTCAACCCCAAGATGATTATAAGTGCTTAGTTTCAGGTATTGTTTCGATTTCTTGCTCTGAACTGCAGCACAGACTTAGTGCTACCTTACCTAGAAAGAGCAAATGAATAATTCATGAATTTAGTAGTAACAGAGGAGAGTTTGAAATAAAACCTTTGTCATAAAGGCAAGAAATACGTCGACATGCGATGCCCTTCGGAGGAGTTAATCGTAGTGCCATACGACGACTGTATACGTAGATCAGGTTTGTTATGACGTATGCTGCAGTTCATTGAGAGTGTCTTGCTCTGTAAAATCATTCACATAAACGAATCACAAGAAATACAATACACTATTTCAGATGTACAGTGCCATTTACTGACGAAGAATTGGTTGATGTGCTCTTAACTCAGGAAGGATGAGCCAATGCATTTTAGAACCCATCTTTGGTAACTTACCGTGTAACTCTAGCTCAGAGCAGAAGCCGAACCTTTCTTACACGCAGTCCCAGCTGCAGACATGGTTGAAACTGATTTTAATGACGCGAACCAAATTTTGATAACACTGAGGAACAGAGTGAACTTGAAAAATTGGGGTATACTTAGAGTGACACTTATCAATTTTCAACAGAATATCAATAACCTTGCTGCTTCTCTTCAGACAAATGCATCCCACTAATATTACTTATTTTAATAAATAGGCATGTTAACTTATATTTTTAGGTATTCAGTAATAGTAGCAAAATGACAGAATAGGATTTTTCATTCAATATAGCTTATGTTATATTTTCAAAGATAACTGCGTACAGTTGCGTACTTTACGTATTACGACACATATAGTTTAGTAAATACAGGAACATTTTCACCTATCCTAAATTTTGCTATTATATTTTAGGATAATAATAACTGTGGGAAATATTTCCTTTCTCTGTTAATGTTACAATGTTGATTTTGTAAAGTATGGAAACTATAAATAACTTCGTTGGTTCGTTATGCGGGTCTCTTTATTGATTAAAATCGGGACTGAAAGAAATGATTTAATGTTTTGTTGCATACTTAATCTAAGGGTCAATAAGAAGGTAAATATTCTGTGAAGGAGTCGATGTCGAAAGAAAAAAATTGGGAACCCCTGTTCTACAGGAAAAAAGATTACAGATATCTTTAACGGTTCGAAAGTAATGTCAGGTGAACCCGCACACTTAGCCGTTCGGTCTAATGCACTGCTTTCTGGGCGGGAAGGCGTGCCAGTCCCCGGCACGAATCCGCCCGGTTCATCCCAAAATTTAAATACGTGTTTGAAGTAAAACATTTTGGCATCATTCCCGACACCAAGAGGGCGACGGCAGAGCAACTGAGCGCCCTTCCAAAAGAATCCTCCCACAAATCCTTCCAGTCATTGATTCAACATTGGGAAAAGGACGCTGCTATACAAGGATGTTACTCTGAAGGAAATTAAATCAAATTTCATGGAAGCTTGTTACCTTTCCTCTAGTAAAATTATTCACCCCTCTTTTTTTATCACACCTTTTTAACATAATGTGACGTTCGTTGTTTTGAGAATAAAATTGTTCAAGCAAGTTTCTTTTTTTTTTCTATAGTTTAGTTGGGGGCTAATCTTGATAATAGTCAGGAGAAAGAAGGGGGGTTCTAGATAATTTCTAATTGCACTTAGAGGTAACTGTCTCAAAAACGCTGGGAACGACTGGAGGGTAGACATGAGAGGTCTCCACGCATTAGCTAACTGGTGATCGCTGTCACTGTGGTACTCAGTAATCTCGTATTTGTTTCAACAATCCTCATATCATACAATGCTTACTGGAAAAGAGCTGGCATTTCAGTGCGTAAGTTCAATCATCGGGGAAACTTCTTCTTAGGTGTTCAACCATCATGTTGATTAGGATCAATTCGTCATGAATTTCTGTCGCCGGTCTTCCTTTTGAGAGCGGTGTAATTGATGCAGCTGGTATCCTCCATAAACTGGCAGCCGGCCGCTGTGGAACAGCGGTTCTAGGCGCTTCAGTCCGGTACCGCACGACTGCTACAGTCGCAGGTTCGAATCCTGCCTCGGGCATGGATGTGTGTGATGTCCTTAGGTTAGTTAGGTTTAAGTAGTTCTAAGTTCTAGGTGACTGATGACCTCAGATGTTAAGTCCCCTAGTGCTCAGAGCCATTTGAACCATAAACTGACTGATGTTTTATAATCGCAGTCTGCCTCTTGTATTTTCCCCTTCTGCTGTCCCTTCAATAACAGGCCTACTTTTAATGATACCATCTTGTCTCAGCAAATGACCGACCCAATTGTCCCTTCCGCTTTAAATTAGCTTCAGGAGACAGGGCTTCTCTTCCTCCACTCAGTGGCACACCTCTTCGTTTGATATCTCGTCTACCAAAGAAATCTTGATCATTCTGCAGAAGCACCACATCTCAGAGGCCATTATTTTACATTTTTCTGCTGCTGTGAGTGTCCATGTTTCACTTCCGTACAGCAGCACACTCCAAATAAAAGTCTGTGTGGTGTTTCCTGAGATCCAGACAACCTTCAGCTTTAGTTAGTCCTTTATTATGGGATCCAGTAATGAGATTCAATAATAAAGGACTAAATACAGCTGAAGCTGTTATTAACACCGAACATTTTCCTGGGATGCTTGTCTATCCTGCTGGATATGGAAACGTTTCCTCTTGCGTTAAAACCAGCCTTTGTCTGATGAATTCGGCTTGCATTACTCTTACTTGACCTAAAGTGTGACTTAATTTTACTATCAAGGTTGGCAAAGGATTTGACGTTCTCCAGCCACTCACTGTTAGTTGAGCGTTGGACAACGGTGATTTTTCTGCTCAGCACAAAGGTTTTTGATTTATCTTTATTTCATATCATATACCCATCGGGCCCAGCATCACTTTTAAATGTTCAGTGTGTTCACTTAACACTGCGATATTTCTGTCTGTTTTCTTACCATGAATTTTAATTCCTCCTATTGCTCCTAGTTTCGCCCTAGCTTCATCTATTGCCGCCTGAATATATTCACTGAACAAGACAGGAGACAGTCTGCAGCCCTGTAGTACTAGGCCCTGGTTACTAGCAGCTTCCTCTTGACGTTCTCCACACATTAAAACTAACGAAGTTAATTTTCATAAATATGCAAACAATGATGTGGTAAAGATGGGAAACATACGAAATTCCATCCTGTTAGTTATATAAGTCGATTGAAGAACTAAATTCATAATTACCCCGTTTGTTAGTCTTAGCTCAGACACACGTGTTTTATTCCCGACTGTGGAATTAGAAGTAGAGCAGTGTATCTACCACTATCTAGGTGGCATAGTTTTATTCGGAATGGCGCTTTTCATGCGAAAAGCAGCAACGAAACGCGAGCTACAGAGAATTTTTATTGCTGGGTTACGGTCAGGCTGATGGATGTCCGTCGGAGATTTACGGCTCGTGGAACACGACGCTGAAGATGAGTGGGTGCGCTGCTGCTGACGGGAACGCCCTCAACTACGACTCGCTGTCCAGACCAGAATGGAGCCGGTGCCCCCCATACTGATAGAAAGCCGCATACTTGTACTACATGTCATTGCAGCGTACCTTAATTTCATACCATGATTAAATGCTTATGCTAGCAGGATAGAGCGGATGGTGTTGCGGAAAGGGGCCAAAATAAGTTCCTGTCTGTTGCACTCAACCTACAAGCTTTATTTGTCCACACACAATATTACACAAAGACGCAAAACACTCAAAATTTTAATCGATGTCCTCTGATTAACTTTAGATCAGCTGAAGGCCACATTCAAAATCCAAGGCGCAAGGCCTAAGCAGGACATTAAAATACAAGTTTCTTCAGGAGGTTTCACCTTTTAAGCCCCCACAAAAATTTTTTTAATCTTCAATCTAAATAGGCTGACGGCTTCAGAAATTTAATTTTAATGGAACTTGGCTGAAGGCCGGCTATTAATCAATAATTTTACGGCTTGGACCTAGAATGAAAAAATTCAATTTAAAAGGCAGAAGACCTTATCTTACAACATTTCATGTTCAAGACAGGAACATTAATTTAAGAGATATTAGAACTCGGATGAAGGCCACACATCATCATAATAATTTATCTGCTTAAGGTCTTAAGAGATTTGATGTAAAATTCGGATGAAAGCCCCATATAAGGAATAACAATCTTATGTCTAAAGGGCATGACAAGAACATTAATTCAGGATACATGAAAACTCTGCTGAAGGCCACACATCAACCAAATAACTAAAACTCAAACAGGGAAGTTACTATGTAAGAGACACGGAACGGCGCTCAGAAGTTTCCAACGGTCAGCGTGGAATAGTAATACTGACGTCCGTTTAGGCGAGACAGGCAGCCTGAACAAACACTTCTAAATCGGAAGGCAACCCAACCGACAGACAGCCGACGAACCATCTACCTGATTTCGGCCACCAGACCTAAAACACTTAAACCAAAATTCCAAAGAGTCCAACCAGTAACACTTGTCTTGGTTGGTTAATAAGCCAAGCCACAATAACTACTGACATACATGAACATCGCAATGGCTGTGAACTAAACGCCGTGGCGGACAAAATCAACACAGTAAGAAAACACTCAGTCGCTGCTCTGTCGCAGCCGACCAACCGACTCCTTCAATACGCAGACAGCATTACAGCATTTAAAGCATTGCTCAGTCGAACTCACATAGGGTACACAGTGTTGCACAAAACACTGCCACAGGAAAGTCGAACACTCGTAAAACGAATCACTGATAAACAACTAGAACAAATCACAGGCGGACACACACACAAAACCGAAGGATGGTCGGTGATGAAATACACGTCGTCGGACCAGACGACCAACCAACAACAAACCAAGGTGGTTGGTACTCAAACCATGTGCAACCGCTGTCCGTTGGGAACTGGGAGACACGGCGATCCGGGCACATTGGCTCGGACCCAATCATACAGAGGTAACGCTTGCCCATCGCAAGCCACGTCCAGCAAGATGATCCAGCGACGAGGCCCAGAAACGGCCAAAAGACGAAACACACGTCGCCCAAAGAGGCGACCAACAGAACGACCGACCAACGGTCGATCCCGCTGCCATCTCCGTTCGTCGGACAGTTCATCCTGTGTCCCGAGCGGTCGGCGAGTACTGGCTGCCCGCGCCTCCCTAGCGCTCCGTCCAAGAACTGCTGCTATGTCCCGACTGCACTTCTGCCGCGTTCCATCTCAACGACTGCCAGGTCCAATCTCCCTCCACGTGACAACACGACGGGGAAGTAATAGCCGTCCAGCAAAGATAATACGGCAGGGCAAATATCGATACGCGTTGCTGTTTCCACTCACGGCCAGGCAAGACAGTAATTCAGTGACACCAGTAATTGAAATTTAAAATGACGAGGTGGCCGTACTGTAAAACAAGATGTTACATAATAGATGGAACGAACGTGAGCCACGCACGGCTCACATGTTATTCGTGAAGTTATTATTTGCAGAACTGTTTTTCCTATGTGATGTTTAAAAGATATCCAGTGAGTAAAGCAGCGTCATCTAATTCATGAGTGCAAAGACGTAGGGAAAGGGAGGATCCAGAGGGTCCGGACCTCCCATCACCAACAGGATGACAATTATTGAACTATATGGAAAAAAAGTATATTAGATACAAAATACGGCGTGCACACACTTTATTCGACATATAAACGTCGCCACAGATATTCGGACCAAGGTTATGACATGTTCGATGCGCCTGCCATCGTTGATGATGATGTGGCGCAAACGAATAGCGAAATTCTGCATGACACGCTGAAGTGTCAGAACATCGATGCTGTCGATGACTTCCTGAATGGCTGTTTTCAGACCATCAATGGTTTTGAAGTTATTGCTGTATTGTATTGTAGTGTATTGTATGTTAACCGGGGGCCTAGAAGCGACGGAGAGGCTCCGTCCCCGCCGCAGCCGCAGTGGTCCGCAACCCCACGACGACTACCGCAGTCCACTTCACCCCTCCGCCGCCCCACACCGAACCACTCTTTCAGGGTTATTGTGCGGTTTGGCCCCCGGTAGGCCCTCCCAGGGAACGCCTCACACCAGACGAGTGTAACGCCTATTTTTGGCCCGCATGTCGTGGTCGTGCGGTAGCGTTCTCGCTTCCCACGCCCGGGTTCCCGGGTTCGATTCCCGGCGGGGTCAGGGATTTTCTCTGCCTCGTGATGGCTGGGTGTTGTGTGATGTCCTTAGGTTACTTACGTTTAAGTAGTTCTAACTTCTAGGGGACTGATGACCATAGATGTTAAGTCCCATAGTGCTCAGAGCCATTTTTGAGCCTATTTTTGCGTGGTAGAGTAATGGTAGTGTACGCGTACGCGGAGAACTTGTTTGAGCAGCAATCGCTGACATAGTGTAGCTGAGGCGGAATAAGGGTACCCAGCTTGCATTCGCCGAGGCAGATGCAAAACCGCCAAAAACCGTCGACAGACTGGCCGGCTCACCGGACCGCGACACAAGTCCGCTGGGCGAATTCGTGGCGGGGACCAGGCGCTCCTTCCCAGTCTGGAAAACTGTGCGTTAGACCGCACACCTAACCGGGCGGGCTATCGCTGTATACCTTATCTTTAATGTAGCCCTACAAAAAAGGAGGCGCATGTGTTCATATTTGAAGAACATGACGGCCACTCGAAGCCCGTACCAGTGGCCTCGGGTTTCCTCAGAGCCACAATGCGGTCCCGAAAGTGCTCCTCCAGGACATCAATCACTCTCTTGCTTCGGTGGGTCAAGGTCCGTCTTGCATGAACCACGTTTCGTCGAAATCGGGGTCACTTCGGATAATAGGGAAGAAATAATCATCGAAGACCTTCACGTACCGTTAGGAATATCGCACCGATTATTCCGTGACTAGACGTTGCATACCACACAATCGCCCGTTCAGGGTGAAGAGACTTCTCGATCGCGAAATGCGGATTATCAGTCCCTCGAATTCGCCAGTTTTGCTTATTGGCGAACCCATCCAAATGAAAGTGGGTTTCGTCGCTGAACCAAACCATTCATGCGCACACTAATTTCCACCATGCCCTGCGGCCAACGGCGCTGTTTTACTATCCCAACACAAACCATTCAGAGGTTATGACGATTTTATTTCTTATAGGTCAATAACTGTCACCCCGTAAATGAATTTCACAAGACGTACTTGCAGTGTAGTGAAAGCTATTTCGAATTTCAGTCATATGTCCAAAAAGGGATACACACAATGGACAGTCATCAAGGCCAATGATAGATTTAAACCGTGTACACATTCATAGCACCAGCGGCTATCGCCCAACCCTATTTTAGACCAGACCACTTGTTGGCCTTCCTTCAGCTAAAAAATGGCTCTAAGCACAATGGGACTTAACATCTGAGGGCATCGGTCACATAGACTTATAACTACTTAAATCTAACTAACCTAAGGACATCACACACATCCATGCCCGAGGCAGGATTAGAACCTGTGACCGTAGCAGCAGCGCGGTTCCGGCCTGAAGCGCCTAGAAACGCTCGGCCACAGCAGCCAGCCTTCCTTCAGCTTAGCTGATGTTTTCTTAATTACTTCAGTTCTTACTTGCAGCTCAACCTAATGTTAAGTACTACCGTTTATTGTTTCTGTGTTATTTGCTGATGTGGTAGTTTCTAATTATGGATAAATTTGTAACAAGAGAAGAGGAAAATGGATTTTCGTTCGTCCACTAGCGTTACGGTAGGTTTAAAATTTGTACACACTATTATAATAGCCTAATTACGTTAGGATAAGGTTAGCTCCGGAATCGTTATTTGCGGGTTGGGAGAACTTTGCGGCTGGGATATTTCAGTATTTGATAAGGCACCGGAGCATAAAAACACGTTTGGATTTGTCTGTATCACCCAAAAATTGCGTTCATCAACAAAAATATCGTCCAAACGGCGATGGTTGCATTTATTTAAAAGTTTGCTCAGTATTCTGTCGTTAGAAGCCCAAATATCGCCCAATCCGGCCAGCCAGTTGGTACTCAGTTATGAAAACCAGTTCCGATGCAAAACGATGAGGGTGGGGGCGGTTATGGGGAGCTCAATCTACAGTTCGTTACTTTCAAAAACATTTTATCAGTGGTCTGCTTGAATTCGTCCGAGCCTACTGCGCCTTGCATCCCTTCCTCCACTTTCGTCCGAAATCTATTCACACTCTTTTAATACGATAATAACTGAAGCTAGTAATTCCGTACACATTTAGATCTTAAAATATGCCGCATTCATGCGCTATCAAATGACTAACAAGCACAGTTAAAGGAAAAATGTATGCCAGAATTAAAACTTTTGTTGTGATGCATTTTATTTTAAAACGGTGCACAAGAATCAGTTCCATCAGATTCTACACCGACTTTGGGTATCTCTGGGTGCTGAGCCGCTGAGCTTTTAATCCATGAATTCGGGAGGCGAGGTGGTTTGAAACCATCCGCTTCGACCTTGAAAACGGTTTTCTGTCGCTTCCCATTATCAGTTTTAGCAAATGCCGGGGATGGTCCCTTACTATAGGCCACAATCAATTTCTTCCGAATACTTATCTTCCCTGAAAGATTCCAATTCGCTTAAAGATGCTGCCCCACTAACTGCATGAAAGCAGCTGGATTGAAGGTGAGACGATCATCTCTTCGGAGACTCCTGGCACTAAAAAATCTATGATAAATAAATAAAACAAATTCACCTCATTTACGTTCATGCATTTGTGTGCCCGGGACAGCGTTTAATGCCGAAAATGATGTTTCTTACATTGCAAGGACTGACAGATGCATACTTAAATGAGTAAATTTGGAAAAGTGTGAGGCTGAATAATTCCAAACACTTCGTATTTTCGACACCAAAAATTGTTCTAGATTCTTTGTCGAGCAGAGGTCTCTTTATTTCAGATCCCTGTTAATAATATCCACGGAGTCCCAAAAAATTAGCACTCCTCCATTCCAGACCACTTCCTCAGCTGAAATCCAGACGTAAAATGACCTTGGAAGGTGAAGGGAGATTGCGGCATGAAAGTTTCTTAGTGGTCTGCCAAAATACAGCACTCCAATACAACGAGACTACCTCCTCTCGGTGAGAACTCAGAGATCATTCTCGAATAAAATGGTTTATAGATGTTTACGGAAATGTTCAGAATAAATGGAAAACATGATTCTCTTTAAGCTTCTCATTAGCAGGTATGATCACCCCCATCCCCCCACCCCCACCCCACCCCTTGACAAAATCCTGGCTACATCCTTGATGAGTGTAATCTAAAAAAAATTACTGTTTTTTGTAGCAGCACCACAGTTTAAGATAGGGAAGTTAGATTTGGTGCAATATTTCGGAGCGCACAAGTTACAGCCAGGTGTGGGCGGGATTGCAGTAAGTTACGCTGACCAGCGGTTGCCAAGTGGAATGGAGGCCACAGGGGCCATCAAACCGCTGAAAAGAGTAAACGCAGCGGTTCACATGTCGCAAGCTATAGGCAGAAGGTGCCCACTGGCGCAACCGGGCTGTGGGGCGTACGTGATGTGGAGCGATGCGTTAGCGAAACAGAGCCGCGAAGCCGAGTATAAATAGCTGTTGTTTTCTAACGAGACTCATTCAAGTGTGGCAGCTCTCCTGGATGGCGGGGCGTGTCATACTACTGGCGACACACGGCAACACATGGGGCGACAGCATCCCAGTCCACGGTAGGTCGTTGGTTCGACCCTCTGAGTCCGACGCCGGGTCTGCAGCCAGCCAGGGTGGGCCACTCTTTGGGTCGCGACCACTGGCAGTCGTCTCGTCTCCCGACACACGCCAGAGACTTACAAGGCGAGGGCCGCAGGTTCGGACGCCGGAACAGAGGCGGTCGTTGCCACAGCGTTCCCAGCTACACCAGCCGTGGAAGATGCAGCAGCAGGGCCGGCCTATGGCTCCCAGACGAGCAGCGCGGAGTCAGCGGGGACGATGGCCACTCAGTCTGCTGCCGGTGCAGCCATCCTGACGTAATCGGAACTCTACAGCTGGCGTACAAGGCCGGCACGACACAACATTACGTTGCACAGGGCGCTGGGGCTGTGGCCTCAGCAATGCAGGGCCTGTGACACGGATCGAGGTGAACAAAGCTCTGTAGTGGAAACGCGTAAATCATTTGTAAAGCTCGGAGGAGTTTTAATACGGCACCTCCTGCACCCATATACTACATAATGTTGAACAACAGACTGTCTTCAGTCACCAAAAAATATATGCACTTACACCGCTCAAATCCACGCCCCCCCCCCCCCCACCCACACACACACACACACAGACATACACCCACATACATACACATACACACATACGTACTTACACACACACACACACACACACACACACACACACTATGGGCATCCTATGTCTACAATTAAAGTTTCAAAATGCTGTAGAAAGGGAACCACTGTCAGAATGATGTTAAATGTGGACAGCATATTACTGACGCAAGGGGAAATGTCATGAAAAAAAGGACATTTAGAGCAAATGCGCTAATCGAACAAACTGTAAGAGTTTATGCTTTAGTCTTCTTCAGGACACTTCCGTTTTCTCTGTAATAGTCGGGTGTTTCCAGTAACCGAAAACAGAAACCCAGTACGAAAGAGTGAACTAAGCGGGAACATTATCAGCTATCTCTGACAGACCACTTGGATCCATGGCTTCTTGGGATCTGCGCCATACTCGAACCCTAACATCGGCTCTTGCCAACTGAAATGAGGATTCATCTGACAAGGCCACAGTTCTCGAGAGCCAAACGACAACGTCAAGAGACCAGAACAGGTGCTGTGGGCGATGTCGTGCTGTTAGCAACGGCACTCGAATAGCTCATCTGCCACCAAAGCCCATTAACGGCAAATTTCGCCATACTTAGTCACCTTTACGTATGTCCCACATTGATGTTATTTGACTCAGTGTTGCTTGTCGGTTACCACTGACAACCCTACGCACACGCCGCTGCTGTCGGTCGTTAAATGAAGGCCGTCGGTCACTGCGTTGTCCTCGGTGAGAGGTTATGCTCCAAATTTGGTACTTTCGACACGCTCTTGAGACTGTGGATCCCGGAGCATTGAATTCCCTAACGATTTCCGAAATGGAATGTCCCATGCGTCTAGCTCCGACTACCCTTCTCTTCGTTCGATATCTATTAATGGCCGTCGTGTGGCCATAACGACGTCGCACACCTTTCACAAGAATCAGATGACAGCTGCGCGAATGCACTGCTCTGTTATATCATATGCACGCGATACTGTTGCCACGTTTATATGGGAATATCGCTATCCGATGACTTGCCACCTGAGTGTATTTGAGGCGTTTCATATTCTTTCGGAGTGAACGTATCTACTGGATCTAGAATTTCATCATTTCATTAAATCATCTTTGGTGAATTCCGAGGTGATTTTCGGGTATGTCATAATCCCATCTCAGAGTTGATGCTGACTCATGTCACCCTGATTGAGAGTGCCATAACCAACAGCAATTTATGCCTATACTTCTTCCTGTTTCGGAATACGTCCCATTTGATTAAAATAGTTCTGTTTAAAGAAATTTTTCACACTTCACATTCTGTATTTCTGTTATTCATTAAAGGTCGTCATTAAGTCGATGTGTTATCATTTTATGCACAATAGCAAGTCCTCAATTGATCAAAGAACTTTTTTACGTCTGTGGCTCAGTTCGGACTATCTCAAGGGTTGTCTTGATTATAGTTGTGCTATGGCTGCAAGCCATCTTATCTGAGAATCAGTTATAAAGTGCGCTAGTTCTACCTTTAAAACCTATACAGGGTGGTCTATTGATAGTGATCGGACCAAATATCTCACGAAATAAGCATCAAACGAAAAAACTACAAAGAACGAAACTTGTCTAGCTTGAAGGGGAAAACCAGATGGCGCTATGGTTCGTCCGTTAGATGGCGCTGCCATGGGTCATACGGATATCAACTGCGTTTTTTTTTTTAAATAGGAATTCCCATTTTTATTACATATTCGTGTAGTACGTAAAGAAATATGAATGTTTTAGTTGGACCACTTTCTTCGCTTTGTGATAGATGACACTGTAATAGTCACAAACGTATAATTACGTGGTATCGCGTAACATTCCGCCAGTGCGGACGGTATTTGCTTCGTGATACATTACCCGTGTTAAAATAGACCCTTTACCAATTGCGGAAAAGGTCGATATCGTGTTGATGTATGGCTATTGTGATCAAAATGCCCAACGGGCTTGTGCTATGTATGCTGCTCGGTATCCTGAACGACATCATCCAAGCGGCCGCACCGTTCGCCGGATAGTTACGTTCTTTAAGGAAACAGGAAGTGTTCAGCCACATGTGAAACGCCAACCACGACCTGCAACAAATGATGATGCCCAAGTAGGTGTTTTAGCTGCTGTCGCTTCTAATCCACAAATCAGTAGCAGAGAAATTGCGCGAGAATCTGGAATCTCAAAAAAGTCGGTGTTAAGAATGCTACATCAACATCGATTGCACCCGTACCATATTTCTACGCATCAGGAATCGCATGGCGACGACTTTGAACCTCGTGTACAGTTCTGCCACTGGGCACAAGAGAAATCACGGGACGATGACAGATTTTTTGCACGCGTTCTATTTAGCGACGAAGCGTCATTCACCAACAGCGGTAACGTAAAGCGGCATAATATGCACTATTGGACAACGGAAAATTCTGTGACAAGTGGAACATCAGCGACCTTGGCGGATTAATGTATGGTGCGGCACTATGGGATGGAGGATAATTGGCTCCCATATTATCGATGGCAATCTAAATGGCACAATGTATGCTGATTTCCTATGTAATGTTCTACCGAAGTTACTACAAGATGTTTCACTGCATGACAGAATGGCGATGTACTTCCAACACGATGGATGTCCGGCACATAGCTCGCGTGCGGTTGAAGCGGTATTGAACAGCATTTGCTATCGTGATCCACTGACAACGCCTGACAACATGCGTCAGCGCATTGTCAATGCATGTGCGAACCTTACGGAAGACGAACTACTCGCTGTTGAGAGGAATGTCGTTCCCCGTATTGCCAAATGCAGTGAGGTTGACGGACATCATTTTGAGCATTTATT
This sequence comes from Schistocerca americana, assembly GCF_021461395.2. Lineage (NCBI taxonomy): Eukaryota > Metazoa > Arthropoda > Insecta > Orthoptera > Acrididae > Schistocerca > Schistocerca americana. Next base: position 900,339,371 of record NC_060121.1, read on the forward strand.
GCATTAATGTGGTATTTACAGGTAGTCACGCTGTAACAGCATGCGTTCTCAGAAATGATAAGTTCACATAGGTACATGTATCACATTGGAACAACCGAAATAAAATATTCAAACGCACCTACGTCTGTATTATAATTTAAAAAACCTACCTATTACCAACTGTTCGTCTAAAATTGTGAGCCATATGTTTGTGATTGTTACAGCGTCATCTGTCACAAAGCGAAAATGCGGTCCAACTAAAACATTCATATTTTACTTACTACACGAATATGTAATAAAAATGGGGGTTCCTATTTTTAAAAAAACGCTGTTGATATCCGTTTGACCTATGGCAGCGCCATCTAGCTGGCCAACCATAGGGCCATCTGGATTCCCCCTTCAAGCTAGATAAGTTTCGTTCTTTGTAGTTTTTTCGTTTGACCATTATTTCATGAGATATTTGGCCAGGTCACGATCAATGGACCACCCTGCATACATCAGCTGCTATGAGGAGCAATGACTCTGATAGGCACGTCGTTGGAATAACGAAATGGGGAATAGGTATTCACCATCACTAAATACCGACAAACGTGTAGTGAAGTAAGTCATCACTTTTAAGTCTCTCATAGGAAGCTCCTTGTTTCCGTGCTGGGATACTTTTCAGTAGCTCACCATCCTTTTGTTAATGTGAATGTAGATTATGTCACGAATATTATTTTCTACTCTGTTGCACCATAATTTTTACAGTGACCATTTTCGAACATTTCTTGTCGCGGAACATGTCATAAAAGTTTTTCCCTTTAACGTTATCCTTGAGATACAATATAACATAAAAATACGATCTTGCTTTGTAATTCTTTTGCAAACCTATAATGAAACTAGTACATGTCGAGCATAGATTGATCCAGTATACAAATACCTACTTTCACTCTAATTAGAACAGAGCGCATTAAAATATGCAAGATACAAAACGCTATTCTCTTGGAATAACTGGCTTGGCTTCGTATTTTCGGGACAGTGAAGATTTGGAATATCTTAAGTGCGCTAACTTGATTCGCACTGGGCAGTCGGACGCTTTTAATCACGTGATATGCTGGCTGTAAGTAATTACTACAGTCAGTAGTTATCTCGCTGAGATGGCTGCAATGGCAGTTAAACAGATATCGCCCGCGCTGGTTATTCGCAATCATGCAACAAGAGTTACCCACATTTCTAGTTGGCAAATTATCAATAACATGTTAAAGAGATAAATGTTAAGACATAGTAAAACAAGGGTCCTTACATGAACGATATAAATAATTGTTCGCACGTTATATGTGTTTACAGTGGTACATACACCTTAACAGACCAAGGCCAGGAGAAGGAAAGGTAACGGAGGAAGTTACAGAAGAACTAAAACAAGTGACAGAGATCACATCACAAATACATTGTAATTTATACATTTCCTCCAGATTTTGAAACAATATGGACTCATATTTTATAAATAAGAGGCCTTACTTTGTCATTAATTCACTATTTTTAGTAAAAGTAGTTTCAGTAGCAGAAGAAAAATATTACAGATATGTCGTTATACTACACAAACAGTTAGCATGTTCTATACCGAACTTTCACCATCTCCAGGGCCGCGAATTTTGTAGAAGATTGTTCGCCGTTTAGAATCCGAAATAGTGATCCACTGTCTTCCACGAAAATTAACATCCCACGAACGGACTAAATAAATATCCCGATAGGTGCTAACATCTGCGTGGTTTTCCCGATAATTGCATTATTAATGAACACGTAAAAAATCTTTTTCATATAAATATATCACGGAAGCAGTCTTTTTGATATTTTTAGCAATGTAACCATCCAACCAGGGACACTAGTCAAAGGTAGTCACACGGGTGACTCTACTCAGTTGCGATATGGGCTTGAAAATTGCTGGAGTTTACAATAGCAGATGACATACCATATGTTCTTGGTATAAATTTGAATTCAGTGGTATTTGGTCACGAGATAGCGAGAGAATCAGTAGGAATTTTATGATATTTTTTTGTCGTACTATGGCCAGAAAGAGTTGTAAGGATGATGACAGATTTCACACTATTTAGTTACGAGGTGGGCACATCACTTCCTCAATAGCAGTTTCTTTTGTGAGAGAGGGCTTCCTTATGGTAGCTGCATGTTAAAATCAATTTACAAGTTCTACTTAATTCCATCTACGTGATTAGGGTGAAAATACTACGATATTGTACTCCATTTATCACATTTATCTACTGTGAGCACTGCACTGCATCAGAACCGTGGACAGACGTGTCACGCGTCCGATGGGGAGTCTTCCGCCAGAAATGCTTGTAACCTCCCCCTCACTTATCGACCTTAATGACAGTGAAAAATTAAACCACGTGTACCTAATGGAAATTTGGGAAAAACAATCGTCACCGAAGTGAATTTGTCGGTAAAGAGGGAGGAAAGGGTTACATCTAAATGAAAGTAAAGGTGCAAATGAAATTGGTGGAAATTAATTTTGAGAAAAGGGTAAAATTAAAAGAAAGTAAATGTGCGGTCGTTACGTTAACAATTAACTGGCGTTAATTAGATATTTGTGATTTGGGGGAAATTACGGTCGCCAGTCCTGTGGACAACTACTATAATAACTGAAAATGAAGGATTAATGCGCACATAATTAGCACTAAAAGCGTGGCAACTGAAGGTTGACATGTGTTGTGTGAAAACTGAATGTTTGTCAGAAGTAATAAATTTCGCTACACTCTGACTTAGCTTAGCAAAAGAACTAATAAAACCGGAAAATTGAAAGTGACAGCTTTGTTTCTGAAGCACATTGAAATTCAGTAAAATACGGTTAGTCTTGGGCTACCTAAACAACCATTTCAAAAGCTACTGGAATCTACGCAATTTAGAAACAAGAGATTTATCTTTGAACTTGAATTAAATGATTCTGAACAATTAACAATAGTAAAATTTAGTACGTACCAAGCTGAGCTGCAGTCACAGGTAAACTAAAATATCGTAACAAAACTCGCACTCTTAATTCGCGCTTGTGTAATCTAAATATTGTAGCCAGCTATGAATACTGTAACTGAACTTTGAAATTAAAGCAGTGAAATCGAATGATATTACTTTATTGCTGGCGTATGAATTTGAACGACACTCGGGTTCATTCCAGAAAAGGTAGGGACCCTGCTTGGTAATGCAATTGGGACAATGAGCAAGAAAGGTTCATGCTAAGTTGCTGTATTTTTGTGATGCAACAGTTTGAAAAGCTGAGGTCTGCCATACAGTTATATAACTTTACGTGCTTTTAGTCTTTCTTGTTGGTTGATTGAAGGTTTGCAGTCGTCGATCCAGAAGGTGGCGACAGTCACTCATTTTCGGCCGTCGCTGTTGCAGAATCTGGATGTTGGCGCGCCTTCTTCTCGACACGGTCACCAGGTGAAGCGGGCTCTTGATGTGCGCCAGCTAATGCTTCCCGTCCGCGACACCGTGTCAGAAACTATCATAGCAAGTCGAGCGCAATTACATGCTGCCAAACCCCGAAAGCGCGGCAACTCGCGGGAGCGTCACACAACACACCTGCTCCACCGCCCTACTCCAGCCAGACTCTCCTCTGCCCACGCTCCACGCGGCAGAGTTAACACTACTAAAGATCCTAAACACTTTGGTTCTCCGCACGACCTATCGATGTAGTCGTTCGATAGCATAGTTTTCCCTAGGCAAGACCCAGCGTAAAAATACAAATAATATTTACAAAACAAACCAATTACACATCGACATAAATGCATAAACATACATATATACAAACTGTAAAACAATTTGCAATATATAAAGACACAGAAATGTCATATCTTCAGGTAACAAAATAAGGAAAAAGTAGTTCTCCAGATAACTAACCTGTACGAATTTGCTTGTTTCTGGGTTCATAAAAACCGATGGCTCTATAGAGAACCGAAGAAAACTGATTTGAATCTATATCTAGTGACAGAAAAATATCTACATAGAAACAGATTGGAAGGAAGTCGGCTGTGGTGGTTTTTGAGGAACTTTCCTGTCAGTCGTATGTAGTGATTTAGAGAAGCTGAGGAAACTGTAAATGAAGATGTTAGCCAAGAACATTCAGACTTATTTACCCAGTGCTGTCTCAGTAACTGACGAGACCCAAAGAAGCTGCAGGAGAAAATTAACTCTTTGCATTTGGTTTACAGGAAAACAACGTCTCCGTTTACATACCAGAGTGTCGTAATATATCGCTGACGTTTCTATTGTAACCCTTGTCACTATCCACAATTTTGCCTTTTGCAGTGCAGGTACTAATTAACGCTAATACTCCAGTTATTCTGTTCCCCGTCTCCGAGACTGAAAGAATAAAAATCTAGTGGAAAAAAACGAATTATTCTTGCCTCAGCCGCGTGGGTAAGAGGACTTCAAATCCTCGGCCCCAGAGGGGAATTACCGTCTGACTGGGGTTCCGAAACGATATGAAGAGCCTGGCATGAGCGTACTCGTTAATGAGATTCACGCGACGCACAGTTCTTGAAAGGAATAAATTTAATTTTCCTCTTAGCTGATTAAGGGGAAGACGTGCTTCATTTACTTGTTCCACTTGGGCAGAGGTAAAATTCAAGTAATGCAGCATGTAATGAATAAAATTTCTTCGCCTTGTTGCAGAATTCCTAAGCATCGTAATCTTTTCGTAAAATCCTAGGCAACCTAACGTGTTTCTTAAAATTGTATAGAATGAAATCTTCATCTTTAGACGAATGGAATGGGAAACAGTAATCGACTTTCATGGGAGTAACTGTTAGCCTCGAAGGTAGAGAGATACGTATACACACGTTTTAGTTGCACGATGTTTCTAGTTATTATTATGATTGACCTGTTTGAATATTTTATGGAATTCCAACTTCCATCGTTCGGTTAAGGTTTCTTCATGACACAAAGGAATTACAGACACATCAGCTGTCTCCCATGAGACGCAAATTCTCAATTTATCCCCACAATAGTATTTAATGTAGTACCAATTGCCAATTATACTCTTTACTCACGATTCCCGTACGAGTTCTAGGAGTGTTTGGTTGTAAACATCTTGTAATCGACATAGGAAAATCTGGAAAAACGGGATTTAATTACAACCGTTGCCGGGGCATCACGTTAATTCGAGTTGGGAACAAACTGTAAACTGGAGACCGCCGTATTTTCGTAGGTGTCTCGATGTTTGGGATCGACTATGTTTGTTTACGCATGCGCAACTACTTTCCTTTGCCCCCTACGTGTACTGTGCCGTACCTGCCACACAGCCAATTACGAACGTTGTAACGTTCTCTGGCAGCACGCATCCAAACTGAAAGTTAAAAGAACATTCCGATATATAATGCTCACTGTAACAAATAATTTGTGTGTATTTCTGTTAACTGAATTTCAAAAGGACACTTAATTTTGTGAGGAAAAGGATAATTATGAATTTTGCTATTATAAATGATTATTCAAAGAGTCGTAAATACTATCTGTAGCGGAGGATGTAATAACCGCCACTGAAGAAACGATATGTAATGAGAAAAAACAAAGACTGTACAAGAATTAGTTAAGATATCAATAGGCAATATACTGTAATAGAATCGCTTGTCTTCTGCACGGACTGAATGGGAGAGGAACTTTTGACGTTGCATTAGGCTCTTACGTAGTCTCCATTTGTCATAACTCGATGACCGACGTCATTTGTAGCTGGTATTGTAAAAGGTGTGCAGAGATTTTAATTGTTTCTGTTAAAATATATTTAGCTAGTAAAATCTGTTTGTCACACTGCAAAGTTCGCAACGGACATTCGACATTTTATTTCCGAAATTTCAGCATTTTATTGGATATTTCTGAGGGTACGAAACTGTGCCGCGAGCGAGCAGTCTCGAGCAGCGGCAGATTTAAATATACGATCGCAACAACGACCACATCCTAAAAAGGGTACAGGCAGAGGTGAACAAAAATAATAAAGTGTTTCTTTTCACAGCATTCGAGACGCAGAATAAAAAGAGAGAGTAGATTTTACCTTGTGCATTCACAGGTAGATACAAGCTGCAGCTTTTGTAAATTTTCATTCAAAAAGTGATAAATTCTGAACATTACATAAAGTGTATTTAAAACTGGATCATTTTCATGAGAGCTTAGCAATATAAAAAAAAGAAAACATTTTCATATGGTAAAGATAGTCTTATGCTTCAAAGCTAGTCGGGGTGTATCCAGTTAAACAAAAAGGTGAATATGTTTGCTAAGTTCGATAGACAATGATATTTTTATTCTTGCACAAACAGCTTTAGTACTTGAATGAAAGTAAAACTTGAACAATTATTTTGTAATATTCAAAGAAATTCATTTTTATTAATCTGCAACAGAATATTTCATTAGTAAAGTAATAATCACAGATGAAAAATTTATTGCAATATTTCATTTCTCATGTCCATCTCAAAGGTTTCCCAATCAAATTAAACGCAAAAAGCAAAGAAAGTTTAAAACCAGACGGTTAACTCCCAGATAATTAAAACAGACAGAATGGCATTGAACTGGCGCCCAACGTGGCAGTCCGTGCAGAAGACAAGCGATTCTATTTCAATATATTGCCTATTTATTTCTTAACTAATTCTTGTACAGTCTTTGTCTTTTTTTGATTACATATCGTTTCTTCTGCGGCGGTTTCCACATCCCCCGCCACAGATGGTGTTTCACAATCTTTGAATAATCATTTATAATTGCAAAATTCATAATTATCTTTTTCCTCACAAAATTAAGTGTCTCTTTGCAATTGAGTTAACAGAAATACATATAAATTATTTGTTACAGTGAAAATTACACTCGTACATCGAAATGTTCTTTTAACTTTCTCTTTGGATGCGTGCTGCCAGAGAACGTTACAACGTGAAGGCACCATGGACAGAGTTTGCACCAATGAGGAATGCGCTGACAAGCTCTTCATCTATGGCGGTGCCCTTGAGGCTGCACGATTGTATGAAGAAGATTTTCCCCTCCGCAGGCAGCCAGCCAGACGATCATTTAGCGGTTACATCAGCGCCTTATGGAAACCGGAAGTTTCGCGCACCATGTACGAGAAGGTCGAACGAGATCCACAACACACGAAATTGAGGAAAGGGTATCACGCATTATGTACGAACGTCTGAGTACCTCAACAAAGAGGATCTGCTACACAAGAGCGTGTCCTGAGTCATAGCAGTGTGTGGCGCATTTTACATCGGCAAGTACTTTGTCCACAACATCTCCAGCGAGTGGAATACCTCAACAATGCAGACTTTCCTGCTAGAGAGAATTTCTGTCAATGGGTGCAACAACTGCGTACCCTGAATCTCATTTTTTTAAGCAGTATTCTGTTCACTAATGGGGCTGGATTTAACCGTGATGGTATTTTTAGCTAACATAACTGTCAAATTAGGGCCGATGTCAATCCTAATGCAATATACATACCACGACATCAGCCGCATTATTCGTTGAATGGTTGGGGAGGGCTGCTCGGACGGCGCGTAATTGGACCACACATCCTACCACAGAGACTAACCAGACTGTAAGACATGCCGTTCCTGCAGACTGTACTTGCAGCTGTCCATGATGATGTCCCACTGAACCAACGCCTGAACACGTGTTTCATACATGCAGTGCTCTAGCACATTTTCATTTACGAGTGCGCCGGCTTCTAACTCGGTCGTTTGGTCAACATTGGTCGGGCCTCCAAGGTCTCCGGATTTTAGTCCCGTGGATTTCGGTGTGTGGGGTCATGTCAAAAGCCTGGTCTACGCTAGCTAGCTAAACTCTCTTAAGGAATTACGCTTGCGGATTGAAGCAGCCTTCCAGCATTCACAGAATTTTCCAGGACAGCTTGAGAAGATTCTTAACTCGATTCAGAGATAAGTTAAATGTTGCATTCAGACACATGATCATTTCGAACACCTGCTTTAACATTTAGAGATTCCGTGTGTTCCTAGACACTGATGAACAGCAACAGAAAATGTGTTATACCTTGACAACTGTTGATTTGGGGACCTATGTTTATTGTTGCTTTTAAGGTACTTTTGACCTGCGCATCTTGTATACATGGAAGATCCCTAGAGATACTAAAAGGTATCAGATAGATTATATAATGGTAAGACAGAGATTTAGGAACCAGGTTTTAAATTGTAAGACATTTCCAGGGGCAAATGTGGACTCTGACCACAATCTCTTGGTTATGACCTGTAGATTAAAACTGAAGAAACTGCAAAAAGGTGGGAACTTAAGGAGATGGGACCTGGATAAACTGAAAGAACCAGAGGTTGTACAGAGTTTCAGGGAGAGCATTAGGGAACAATTGACAGGAATGGGGGAAACAAATACAGTAGAAGAAGAATGGGTAGCTTTGACGGATGAAGTAGTGAAGGCAGCAGAGGATCAAGTAGGTAAAAAGACGAGGGCTATTAGAAATCCTTGGGTAACCGAAGAAATATTGAATTTAATTGATGAAAGGAGGAAACATAAAAACGCAGTAAATGAAGCAGGCAAAAAGGAATACGTCTCAAAAATGAGATCAACAGGAAGCGCAAAATGGCTTAGCAGGGATGGCTAGAGGACAAATGTAAGCATGTAGAAATTTATCGCACTAGGGGTAAGATAGATACTGCCTACACGAAAATTAAAGAGACCTTTGGAGACAAGAGAACCACTTGTATGAACATCAAGAGCTCAGATGGAAACCCAGTTCTAAGCAAAGAAGGGAAAGCAGAAAGGTGGAAGGAGTATCTAGAGGGTCTGTACAAGAGCGATGTACTTGAGGACAAGATTATGGGAATCGAAGGGGATGTAGATGAAGATGAAATGGGAGATACGATACTGCGTGAAGAGTTTGACAGAGCACTGAAAGACCTGAGTCTAAACAAGGCCCCCGGGATAGACAACATTCCATTGGAACTACTGACGGCCTTGGAAGAGCCAGTCCTGACAAAACTCTACCATCTGGTGAGCAAGGTGTATGAAACAGGCGAAATACCCTCAGACTTCAAGAAGAATATAATAATTCCAATCCCAAAGAAAGCAGGTGTTGACAGATGTGAAAATTACCGAACAATCAGTTTAATAAGCCACAGCTGCAAAATACTAACACGAATTCTTTACAGACGAATGGAAAAGCTAGTAGAAGCCGACCTCGGGGAAGATCAGTTTGGATTCCGTAGAAATACTGGAACACGTGAGGCAATACTGACCTTACGACTTATCTTAGAAGAAAGAGTAAGGAAAGGCAAACCTACGTTTCTAGCATTTGTAGACTTAGAGAAAGCTTTTGACAATGTTGACTGGAATACTCTCTTTCAAATTCTAAAGGTGGCAGGGGTAAAATACAGGGAGCGAAAGGCTATTTACAATTTGTACAGAAACCAGATGGCAGTTATAAGAGTCGAGGGACACGAAAGGGAAGCAGTTGTTGGGAAGGGAGTAAGACAGGGTTGTAGCCTCTCCCCGATGTTGTTCGGTCTGTATATTGAGCAAGCAGTAAAGGAAACAAAAGAAAAATTCGGAGTAGGTATTAAAATCCATGGAGAAGAAATAAAAACTTTGAGGTTCGCCGATGACATTGTAATTCTGTCAGAGACAACAAAGGACTTGGAAGAGCAGTTGAACGGAACGGACAGTGTCTTGAAAGAAGGGTACAAGATGAACATCAACAAAGGCAAAAGGAGGATAATGGAACGTAATCGCATTAAGTCAGGTGATGCTGGGGGAATTAGATTAGGAAATGAGACACTTAAAGTAGTAAAGGAGTTTTGCTATTTAGGGAGCAAAGTAACTGATGATGGTCGAACTAGAGAGGATATAAAATGTAGACTGGCAATGGCAAGGAAAGCGTTTCTGAAGAAGAGAAATTTGTTAACCTCGAGTATAGATTTAAGTGTCAGGAAGTCGTTTCTGAAAGTATTTGTATGGAGTGTTGAAACACGTATGTAACGTAGCAGCGATGGTGAGGCACGTTAAAATCTTTGACCAGAGAGCCTATAATCGTAGTTAGTATGCGCTTGACCGCGCGAGTGTTGCGAGCAGTACGCTAGTAGTCGTCGTGCAGTACAGTCTGTCGATAGCAGTAGCTCAGTTCAGTTGCGTCCAGTAGTACGCTAGAAGTCGTCATGTAGAGCAGTACGCGAGTAGCTGTAGGCCAGTGCAGTACAGTAGTCGTTGCGTGCGGTACGCGAGTAGTCGTCATGCAGAGCAGTCGGTCAGTAGTAGCAGCCCAGTGCGGTTGTGTGATGTAGTCTGTCGGCAACACTGGTCAAGATGCTGAATGAGGTATACTGTTACTTAAGATAATCATCGGATAATGTAAAGTTTATTATTGTAATTAATTTTCAACAAGTGCCCCCAATAATAATTTTGATTTCAAAAGCAATTTTACATAAAAATTTTATTTAATTGAAGTAACTATTTCGTTCCACTTCCCTTAAAGAAAAGTTTCAGTTTTCAGTTAAATAATAAAAAAAAAGAATATTATTATTTGCAATGCAGTTCCTCCAAGCCGTGCGCAAGAATAAGAGCAGAAATTTGACTAGCAGTTACAATGAGGTAAGAATTTAATTCTGATTTTTGCACAGGGCCAAAGACCGATATTTCGGTTTAATTGAGTTATCATTATCACTGAGATTTTCTTATCACTGAATGGACTTTAATTTTTTGGTGAAGAACTTATGTTTGAGTCAGATTGCGATTCTCATTGTTATTGTCATTAAATTTAATTGCTAGGGAAGTTACGTTTGGCTCCCATTCATTTATTATTTCTGTCTTTAAAAATTTCAGTGGAGAGGTTACACTTAGCGCAATGTCCATTAGCATTCATAAATAATATTGTCATTTCTTTTTAAAATTTTGTGAGTAGGTTACACTTGGCGACACCCAGTCCAGGATCGTATTTCGTTGAGAGTCTTTTGAACAACAGTCAGATATCTGCTCTTACTTGCTTAGATATAATTAGGATTTGGCGCAACGCTTTTATTAACTTGTGACATTCTTTCTACAGGTCAACGGCAATTCGTTGCTCTGTTGTATTTGTTTGTTGCCTTTTTGCATTTGTGCTTATTTGTTTTGTGAATATTTGTGACTATTGTAAAAATGCCGCGAAAGACTGTGAATAGTGTATCGCGAGGTATTACGAACGAAATTACCGGCTCAAACAACTTTACCGATAGGACATGTGACACGCAGTGTAATGATGACAATCCTGCGTTCACTAACAATCAGTGCATTACAACCACTAATGATGAACAAACGAACTCAATTGTCTCCTCTGTTAATTTGACGACAATTGATGACGCGGGACGCTCTATTGTAATGAGCGCTGCCCAGCCTAACACACCCGGTGTGAAAAATTCTCGTGACGAACAGACAAATTTGTCTAATGAAAGTGGTCAGTCTACCGAAAATACGACGGACTCGAGTGAGAAACGTTTTTGTAAATTACAGAATGACCAAATGGTCACACAAAACGTGACAATTGTGGGTACGCAATCAAACAGCACAGATAATAGAGTAGGGAAAGTTACATTGGATCAAATTGTAGCAGTAGTACAACTAATGACTGAAATACTGAGAAACGAGCGCAAACAAGGTGAATTAATTGATGAAAGAAATAAACAATCGAATGAAGATCAAGACGACATTAATAAAAAAATCAAAGAACTTAGTGAACGGAATGAACAGATTAATGAACAGATTGATGCCATTGCCGCGCATTGTTATGATAATAGAGGACAATTACGTGTGGATACTAAGACTTGTGCTAATAACAGTAATGAAGAAGTTGGCACTGTTGCACAAGGATTAAGTAGCACACGTGTAGACACAACAGAATCACATAAAGACAAGATTAATGCAGTCACTGAACAATGTTCAGCGAACGAAACACAGATCCACGAAATTAATGTAGTCACTGAACAATGCCCTAAAAACGCAGTGCAGATTCGCGACGAAGTTAATTTAGAGTCACTGGAAGTTTCACACACTCTGAATACGGAAGTCAATAATAAAAGTGAACGACAGAACAACCAAAATGTCGAAAATATTAAAGTAACAGAATTAAAAACTACTTCAGTCACCAATACGTCACAGAATCCGCCACTTTGCGAGCATTTGTCAGAGTCACGCAGCGTGTATAATGTGAACAATTTACAGAGACTACGCGAATTAAAATCCGAAAAGCTACGCGACTTAAAATATGAAAAGCTACGCAACTTGAAGTACGAAACGACACAGACAAACAGATTCACACACAAACCCGAACGTGTTTTCAAATTGAATGACGAGAACGTAGATTACGAGCAATTTTTATCCGCCAGAAAATGTAAAGAACTTAATAATGGCAGCGTACAGGTACACGCTTTGCACTGTATACGACAATTTATCTTTGTACATTCACCGCTATTACCTGTAATGCAGAAACTAGCTTTGAACCAGATGCGACAATTTGCTATTGTATTTTCATCAGCATTACATATTATGCAGAAACTGGTATTAGCAAGAATACAGCGATTTACTTATGGAATTTTACCGCTATTGCTTGCAACGCAAAAGCTAAAATTTATTTGCAGCGCGTAATAGACCTCAGGGGATTCATTACGCTTTAATGAATATGTGCCGTAGCGAGCATAGGGCCCCGAGCTGTAGTAGTGCTGTTTCATCTTTAGTTTTCTGCACTGCTGCCTTTTCTTCTACTATCCTTTATATCTATCAAAACTGCTCTTTAACTATTGCTCTATCTAGAATTAAGAAACATTGTACTGAAAACCGGATATGACAAATCTTTACCGAATGTGACAATTTTCAGCAGGCACTCCCGTAATGACAACTACCGCCGTAATTTTAATTAGAGATAAAATCGTAATCATCAGTATGTATAAAATTTTGAGCAGTCGCAACCACATTTTTGTAACAATAGATGTTTTTCACCACAATAGCATGAAAGTCAGCCGCTTAGTATACCTAACCAACAATGCAGTCTACAAGGTCAACCAAACTTTTATGTTTCGCCGCGTGCACGTATAGTCCCAGCTCCAACAAATAGTAACGCATGGCAGCAAAGAAATAACTACGTACAGACAACACACTATTTCAACTCGTATCGCAATGCGCCGTATAGAAATTACTATCATGACAGACGTAAAAATAACGAGCACAATTTTCAGCGTACATTTAATAACAGTCGATCTTATGAGCAGCAACAACATATTATCATGAATGATCCAGACAATAGGTGTCATCGATAGCGTAATACGTCAGTAAGAAATAACAGAACAGTTCATATAGTGGATATGCCACAGCATCCTCCCGTAAATAACAAGACGTACGATAGATTTTAACCAGATGCAGCACAGATTGCATATTACAGTAACGCAAACATTACTTTTGACACGCAGAATTTTGCTCACGAGAATGTTATTTGAAACATGCTCTGTTGAATGCACCACTTTTGTCGCACCCAGATCTTACTAGAGATTTTTCCATTGCCACCGACAGTTCTAACACCGCTTTAGGCGTACACATTTTCCAGGAAATTGAAGAAGATGGCTCTACAGTAATTAAAAACATCGCATTTGCAAGTCGCATTCTGTCACCTGCTGAACGAAATTATTCCGTCACAGAACTTGAAACATTATGCGTTGTATGGGCTTTTACGAGATTTAGGCACTTTCTTTATGGCAGACACACCACCGTCTACACAGACCACAGAGCGATACAATTTTTACTTTCGGCTAAATTTACTCACGACAGGTTAAGTAGATGAAAACTATATTTACAAGAATTTAATTTTACGATTGTCCACATTCCCGGCACACAAAATGTTATAGCAGACGCACTATCGCGTTCTCTCGGCAACAATCAGCAAGACGTAGCAACCAACTTCTGCAAAACAAATTTCAGTGTCATGTACATTCATCAAGTTGCATTTGAAAACTTTATTTCATCGTCATTACAGGACATAGCAAAGGAACAAAATAAAGATAATGTGTGGAAAGAAATTAAACACCTTTGGCAAGATAAGAATAATGTTACGATTAGAAATCATTACACTGTACGCAATGACATTCTGTTTCGCCGCTCTCATCCTGACAGCAACAATTGGTTATTATGCATTCCTGACGAACTGGTCAACAAATTAATCTGGTACACTCATTTAAGTTACGCACATTACGGGGCATGAAAATGTTTTCTTATACTGAGACAGAACTGTTATTTTACTAACATGGAGAAACGTATACGACGAGTTTTAGCGTCTTGTAAAATTTGCCAGAAAGCTAAATCAGACACCACTTCACATATTCCTCCTTTATATCCCATTGTACCTGTTAAATTAAGACATATGGCCGCAGTAGATATTTTTGGTCCAATTCCGAGAACTAACAGAGGTTTTTGCTACATCTTTGTCGCTGTTGAGCTCACTTCAAAATTTGTTACTTTCACTCCATTACGCAAAGCTACTGCTAAAACTGTTTCGAAAGCATTTGTAAAACATTTTCTATTTCATGTAGGGCATGTGATGAAAGTAATTTCTGACAATGGATCTCAATTTCGTAGTAGCGTATGGACACGCATGTTACGAGCTAGAAACATTTCTCCGATTTATATATCCAAGTACCACGCTTCTTCGAACCCCTGTGAAAGATTAATTAAAGAAATTGGTAAACTGTGTAGAATATACTGCCACAAAAGACATATTGATTGGGATACACACATACTCTCATTCCAAGATGTAATTAATTCCATTCCAAATGAATCCACTATGCTATCTCCATCTGTTATATTGAAAAACGTTGAACCACCAAACAAAATTAAAGAATTAGTAAACTTCCCTAAATGTCGTCGACTACGACACCACGAAATAATTGACATTGCGCTGAACAACATCAAACGTGCCGCAGAGCGCCGGAGAAGACAGCAAAAACAGGTTTGTAGACGCCGCGACTTTCACATTGGACAGAAGATATTAGTACGTACACACTATTTATCCAGCAGAATAAAAGGTAAGTGCAGTAAATTTGAACTTTTATACGCAGGTCCATATCGGATTCGCAGCATCCCTCACACCAATTTTGTACACGTGGAAACTTTGAGAACCAGAAAATCGAAAGGCAACCACCATATCTCAAACATTAAACCGTTTATTGAATGAAGACACTTTATGATTCAACACACTATGATGTCATTTACAAATGCAATTATTTCACCTGACTAATTACTGATGATTATCGTATATTTTCTTGGCAAGTGCCCAGCAAGATAAGGTTAGCAGGTCGCTTTTCTTGTCGTTACACATCAGACCGTGCACATTTTCCATTTTTTTGTGTATGATTGTATTCCAGTTTTGTTTGTATGTATTGTGAAATAGTTAGGATATAACACACACCAGTCGACTTTGACATTTTTTTTGCCTTATGACATCTCAACATCGTGACTGTTTTACATTTTTTGCTGCTGCATTGTATTATTCTGTGTACATTTTTGCATCTGAACACTGTCAATGTTTTTGACATATTACGTTTTCTGTCATGTTATGCTGTATGGTTAATTATGTCACCATAAACCAGTCATTATCTAGTGGGTATATGGTTTAAATGCAAGACATTAATCTTTGTTCATCAATTTCAGAAAGAAATGATGCTTGTACGAAATAAATTCAACAGAAATGGGAATTTCACCTACGGAATAAACGAAAGAGGATGCAATAACTTTATGAGGAAGAGTAAATGGATCAGGATTAACAAGCATTAACAAGAATATACTATACTCATCGTAGAATAGCAGTCTTAACTAATTTTTCTTTCAGAATACAAGGTGATTGATGCAGGCTGTCAGACAGAACCACACATCTTAGTTTTAGTGATGAAATATGTTAGACATAAGGAATAGTTACGTAATGAGTAATGAAGTGATTTTTTTGCAGATGATAATGAATGCTGAATGAAGTTTTTCTTTATAGGTGAAGTTATGATAATATGGATAATGAAGTGATGGGTAATGAAGTTTTTTTCTTTACAGATGAGGATAATGTTGAAGTTATGTATTTATGCTATGTAGTTATTTAAGTATTTGTTGCAGTTTGCTTTGACAGCAGGTGTTATATTGCATAATAGGATGACGGAAAGTTTTGGAAAGGACAGCTATGGAACACATTTTATACACATTTCACTACTTGTTAATTTGAAGTTCACTACTTTTCAGCATAGTGTGCGTTTCTTCTTTCAGGTCAATAATCCATTTTGTATTTTTTTTCAGGAGAAGCTTTTCATGATACTCACTAAACCTGTTACTTATTATACCTGTTCTAGTACTTGCATTTTTATTTTTACCCATTTGTGTTTATCATTTATAAATATGATCACATATACTGCCTTGTTACATAACCTTGCTACAGCTGACTCATGACGAATGACGTTACCTATCCTCATTTGCAGCAATAGGTCAAAAGCAAATAGTGTTATGCCTCACCAATTAATTATCGATCCCAACGCAATGCATTGCTAAAAGAGGTATTACCAGTCCCACATAATGTCACTAGTTTATGATAATTCTGAATAATACTAATTAGCTCTGAATAGTATGTCACTTCAGTAATGACTTCTTAATTATGCTTTGTAACTGGAAAAGAATTCGACTGTTTAATAATGCTTTTTAATTATGAGAAGGCTAATGATTCTTAATTATGCTTTGTAACTGGAAAAGAATGCGACTGTGTAATAATGCTTTGTAATTAGGAGAAGGCTAATGATTCTTACTATATTGAAATGACAAATGATTAATTAACTATGCTTTATAATTAGAAATGAATGTGATTGTTTAATAATGCTTTGTAATTAGGATAAAGCTAATGATTATTACTATTGGAATGACAAATGATTAATTAATTATGCTATGCTTTATAACTGGGAAAGAATGTGATTGTTTAATAATGCTTTGTAATTAGGAGAAGGCTAATGATTCTTAATTATGCTTTGTAACTGGAAAAGAATGCGACTGTTTAATAATGCTTTGTAATTAGGAGAAGGCTAATGATTCTTACTATATTGGAATGACAAATGATTAATTAACTATGCTATGCTTTGTAACTGGAAAAGAATGCGACTATTTCATAATGCTTTGTAACTAGGAAAAGAAGGCTACTGATTCCATGTAAAACAATTAATGAACATTTTTCTGTAATACTACATACATGGTACGGAAATGTTCAATAACTGGGCTATGAATGCCGCAAACTACTAATGAAGACTGTAATTGTCAATGGTATGTGACATAATGTCCTTCACCTCATGAGCTAACTACCCTGAATTACTGCAATGTCCATTTGTCCTGTTTATCCTAGTGATCATGGAGCACTATATTTGGTTTTGCACTAATTCTACGTTGGTGTGCCTTGTAAGAGCGGTGTGTTGACACGACATGCTGTCCACCACCGTGAGCGATGAAGACGTTATTATGGTCCCACTGTTTGGTGTACCTAGAGTACTGCCAAAATGAGAACATGGAACATTACTACGACAGTTCAGTGTCTTGGCTACACTGATAAATTCTGATGGGAAAAGAACTTCAAATTGTGTCACTTGGTGTTGTACTTCTGTGGAAAGATATGGACTTTCAGAACAGCTATGTGCAATCTAAAGTGCTACAACCATGATGCAATCCTTCCCTTTCCTATCCTAATTCTTGTCAGATAGTGAAAATCATTTTTTTGCTAACATCATTTATGTTCATGGCTATACATTTTTTTCGATTCGCTGAACTCCAGTGCGAGTACATTTATGTCACTTGTCGATATGATTTTTTTGCCATTATGTTTATTTATTGCGAAAATGCTAAAGACATTTTTTCGATTTGTTCTGAGGTACACTATATGTACACTCTTGTCTTTTATATTGTATATACATTTTTTATTTTAATGATATGTTCTGAACTACAGTGCATGTGCACTTATGTTAGGTGTTAATATATTTTCTACTGAACTTCAGTGCCTGTGCACTTTTCACATCTTTCAATATGATTTGTACTCATTCTGTATGTTCAATACTTCAGTGCCTGTGCACTTCGTTTTCTGTCAAATAATTTGTATATACAGTTTTCTGATTTACTACTATGTTTTGTACTCACATTTTGTTTTTGTCTGATATATTTTGTACTCAGTGCGTGGGCACAACATTTAATTTATGTACTAAATTTGAATATTCTGTAAATTGTAAAAATTTCTTGCGATGGCAAGTCCAAATGACTCACCATCGCTGCCAAATTTTTGCCCCCCCAGTGGAGGGTTATGAAACACGTATGTAACGTAGCAGCGATGGTGAGGCACGTTAAAATCTTTGACCAGAGAGCCTATAATCGTAGTTAGTATGCGCTTGACCGCGCGAGTGTTGCGAGCAGTACGCTAGTAGTCGTCGTGCAGTACAGTCTGTCGATAGCAGTAGCTCAGTTCAGTTGCGTCCAGTAGTACGCTAGTAGTCGTCATGTAGAGCAGTACGCGAGTAGCTGTAGGCCAGTGCAGTACAGTAGTCGTTGCGTGCGGTACGCGAGTAGTCGTCATGAAGAGCAGTCGGTCAGTAGTAGCAGCCCAGTGCGGTTGTGTGATGTAGTCTGTCGGCAACACTGGTCAAGATGCTGAATGAGGTATACTGTTACTTAAGATAATCATCGGATAATGTAAAGTTTATTATTGTAATTAATTTTCAACAAGTGCCCCCAATAATAATTTTGATTTCAAAAGCAATTTTACATAAAAATTTTATTTAATTGAAGTAACTATTTCGTTCCACTTCCCTTAAAGAAAAGTTTCAGTTTTCAGTTAAATAATAAAAAAAAAAGAATATTATTATTTGCAATGCAGTTCCTCCAAGCCGTGCGCAAGAATAAGAGCAGAAATTTGACTAGCAGTTACAATGAGGTAAGAATTTAATTCTGATTTTTGCACAGGGCCAAAGACCGATATTTCGGTTTAATTGAGTTATCATTATCACTGAGATTTTCTTATCACTGAATGGACTTTAATTTTTTCGTGAAGAACTTATATTTGAGACAGATTGCGATTCTCATTGTTATTGTCATTAAATTTAATTGCTAGGGAAGTTACGTTTGGCTCCCATTTCTATTAAATATTGTCTTTCCTTTTAAACTTCTGTGGGGAAGTTACAGTGTAGCCATGTATGGAAGTGAAACATGGACGATAAATAGTTTGGACAAGAAGAGAAGAGAAGCTTTCGAAATGTGGTGCTACAGAAGAATGCTGAAGATTAGATGGGTAGATCACATAACTAATAAAGTATTGAATAGGATTGGGGAGAAGAGAAGTTTGTGGTACATCTTGAACAAAAGAATGGATCGGTTGGTAGGACATGTTCTGAGGCATCAAGGGATCACCAATTTAGTATTGGAGGGCAG
The DNA here is from genome assembly GCF_021461395.2 of Schistocerca americana. NCBI lineage: Eukaryota > Metazoa > Arthropoda > Insecta > Orthoptera > Acrididae > Schistocerca > Schistocerca americana. Next base: position 900,358,772 of record NC_060121.1, read on the forward strand.
CGTGGAGGGTAAAAATCGTAGAGGGAGACCAAGAGATGAATACACTAAGCAGATTCAGAAGGATGTAGGTTGCAGTAGGTACTGGGAGATGAAGCATCAAACCAGTCTCAGGACTGAAGGCAACAACAACAACAACGACCTGCGCTTTCTATGTGTGAATTATTGATGACCACCTGCTTAAGACCGTGTTGGTACACTTTCAAACAAAATATAACAGATATTCTGCTTGGTATGGATTCTACAAGTCCTTGATAGGATTCCAGAAGTATGTGGTACTAGATGTCCAAACACAGGTCAAGCAACTCCTATCAATTCCGGGATGGTGGTTAACGGGAACGCAGCTGGCGACCGATATGTGTTCCAGCAGGCACAGATCAGGCACATTTACTGGCCAAGACATGAATGTGAGTTGTCCGCCCCTGGTAGCTGAGTGGTCAGCTAACGGCCCGGGTTCGATTCCCAGCTGGGTTGGAGATTTTATCCGCTCAGGGACCGGGTGTTGTCCTTATCATTATCATTTCATACCCATCGACACGCAAGTCACCGAAGACTGCTTACACCACGCTTGTCCGTCCTGTTCTGGAGTACTGCTGTGCAGTTTGGGATTGACGGATGACATCGAAAAAGTACGAGGTGCATTCAAGTTTTAAGGCCTCAGATTTTTTTTCTCCGGACTGGAAAGAGATAGAAACATGCGCATTCTTTTTAAAATGACGCCGCGTTCATTGTCAATACGTCCGACAGATGCCAGCACCGTAGGGCAAATAGAATTTTACCGCCAGCGGCGAGAATGAGAACTGTTTTAAATACTTAAAATGGCGACGTTTTCCTTACTTGAACAGCGTGCAATCATTCGTTTTCTGAATTTGCGTGGTGTGAAACCAATTGAAATACATCGACAGTTGAAGGAGACATGTGGTGATGGAGTTATGGATGTGTCGAAAGTGCGTTCGTGGGTGCGACAGTTTAATGAAGGCAGAACATCGTGTGACAACAAACCGAAACAACCTCGGGCTCGCACAAGCCGGTCTGACGTCATGATCGAGAAAGTAGAGAGAATTGTTTTGGGGGATCACCGAATGACTGTTGAACAGATCGCCTCCAGAGTTGGCATTTCTGTGGGTTCTGTGTACACAATCCTGCATGAAGACCTGAAAATACGAAAAGTATCATACAGGTGGGTGTGCCACGAATGCTGACGGACCACCACATGGCTGCCCGTGTGGCATGTTGCCAAGCAATGTTGACGCACAACGACAACATGAATGGGACTTTCTTTTCGTCGGTTGTGACAATGTATGAGACGTGGATACTATTTTTCAATCCAGAAACAAAGCACCATTCAGCTCAATGGAAGCACACAGATTCACCGCCACCAAAAAAGTTTCGGGTAACCGCCAGCGCTGAAAAAATGATGGTGTCCATGTTCAGGGACAGCGAGGGCGTAATCCTTACCCATTGCGTTCCAAAGGGCACTACGGTAACAGGTGCAGCCTACGAAAATGTTTTGAAGAACAAATTCCTTCCTGCACTGCAACAAAAACGTCCGGGAAGGGCTGCGCGTGTGCTGTTTCACCAACACAACGCACCCGCACATCGAGCTAACGTTACGCAACAGTTTCTTCGTGATAACAACTTTGAAGTGATTCCTCATGCTCCCTACTCACCTGACCTGGCTCCTAGTGACTTTTGGCTTTTTCCAACAATGAAATACACTTTCCGTGGCCGCACATTCACCAGCCGTCTGCTATTGCCTCAGGGATTTTCCAGTGGCCAAAACAGACTCCTAAAGGAGGCTTCGTCGCTGCCATGGAATCATGGCGTCAGCATAGTGAAAAATGTGTACGTCTGCAGGGCGATTACGTCGAGAAGTAACGCGAGTTTCATCGATTTCGGGTGAGCAGTTAATTAGAAAAAAAATCGGAGGCCTTAGAACTTGAATGCACCTCGTACAAAGAAGGGCAGCTCGTTTTGTATTATCGCTAAATAGGGGAGATAGTTTCACAGACATGATACGTGAATTGGAGTGGCAATCATTAAAACAATGATGTTTCTCGTTGCGACGGGATCTTCTCATGAAATTTCAATCACCAGTTTTCTCCTTCGATTGCGAAAACATTCTGTTGGGACCCACCTATATAGGGAGAAATGATCATCACGATAAAATAAGAGAAATCAGGGCTCGCAACAAAAAATTTAAGTTCCTCGTTTTTACCGCGTGCCGTTCGAGAGTGGAACGGTAGAGAGATAGCTTGAAGGTGGTTTATTGAACCCTCTGCCAGGCACTTTATTGTAAATAGCAGAGTAATCACGTAGATGTAGATGTAGATGAAGTGGTGTCAACTCGAAAGACTTGCACCAGGCGGACGGTCTACGCTACGGGAGGCCCTAGCCACTCGGCATTTCCATTTTTATTGTGAGTTCACTACAACGGTGCGCTTCGAAACACTTGTGCCTGCACCAGCATTTTACTCTGTCGACAGATCGGCAACAGATCGTTGCCTGTTGTGTATTACACGGGTGGAGGATACTCCTACGACCTCTATGTTCCGTGATGAGACATGGTGACCCAATACCATACACCCTACTCGTTATTCCACCATCCTTCAACCACTTTCTATAGGTGCTTATGAAAGTAGTACGCCAACAGGCGACCAGCTTTGCCGTTTCAGAGATTCTCGTTTCCAGCCGCAGCGCCAAAACAATGTGCCCTTTGTCAAAACAGTTTACATCAGTGGATTTCCGCATTTCTGTCTGTAGCTTTGCTGCAATGATTGCCCATTCGTGTCTCTTCCGCTTATATTCTTTCCATATTGCGTCACGTGCCCGCAACGCCCCCGGGAGGCGTTCGACCTCCCGGTGGGCAGTGGTCAAATGTTTTGTTTCATCAGTGTAAACAACTTTAGCTATATCACGTCGTCACCAATCATCCATATTAGAGCGGCTGCCATGTGTGAGAGTCACCTGATCTTGAATCTGTAGATTCAAATGTCGTTTATGGGAACAACACGTCTCACCACTTAGCCATAGAGTATTGATTGCACAAAAGAGAGCAGCGAGAATAATTGTTGGTGTTCACCCAAGGACGCCATGTGGCACCTGTTCAAGGAGTGAGGTATTTTAACTGCACCATCACAGCACATATATTAGCTAACGAAATTGGTTATAAATAATCAATTTCAATTCGCGAAGAACAGTGATGTTCATACGTACAACACTAGAGGAAAAAACGACCTTTCCTATCAGTTATTGAAGCTGTCAGTTGCTCAAAAAGTAGTACATTAAACAGCATTTGCCCAACAACATAAAGCCTCTGGCAGGTAGCAGATCAAGTTTAAAATCTAGTTTAAAATCATTTCTTTTGGACAACTCCTTCTACTCCATCGAGGAGTTTCTGTTTCAGAACTGCTAAAAAAAATAGTACCTCTACATGTAGTTGCATGTGTAGAACTCAAAATTTCAGAAATATTAATATTAGCACTATTCATGTGTGTATATATAGCTTGTAATCAGACTTGTTCCACATCATATAGATAAAATAATCGTGAAAATGGTCTACGGAACATGACATAACTATACTAAACAGCAGTTTGACTGTTGCAAGAAGATGAACTGTGACAATCGACTTGTTCTCATCCGACCGAGTCTGTACAATTATCCTGAGGTAAGTTCTAAGTTTCTCTGAGAACGGGTGACACGGTGTTTCTTCACAGTCACCCTCCAAAAGAAGTAGCCATTAAGCTGAACGTTCGTTGTAATTCAGTTTGCAAGCATACGTCGAGCTTTAGGCCAGGGATTCCTTGCATGCCACATTTATCTTTAAAAAGTGGAGGTAATTAGAACTATATATGGAGAGAACTGAAGTTTGAAGCTACAAAAACAAGCTAAAATGTAAAAGCTGCTTGTCGGCATGTAGCTCTTAACGTGGTCTGGCATTTTATGTGATTGATTTTCTGTTGTGGTAAGCCTTTGATTTTAGGACCTTAACTTTTAGAAATGGATGTACAGATAGTTGAAGACATATTTTATGTGGAAATGTTAGATCGCTTTACTAACTGACTGCGACTGTTCGCAAATGTGAAGCTTGTTTCTTTTTCTTCTGAAGAAAAACCATGGATAAGGTTAACTGAAAACCACCATTTATTTCAACTGGTTTAGTGTCTTATTCCTCTGCTGTTATCCGAGCAGTTATTGGAGAGAGTATTAATGGATGTGTAAACCCTTCGCCTTTATTAGTGCTTGAACTCTACTGGAGACACATTTAATGAGGTGAAACTTACTGGAAGATTAAACCTGCGTGCACGAAGGAGACTCGAACTCGGGACCAGTGCCTTTCGCGGGCAAGTGCTCCACCATCTGAGCTACCCAAGCACTATTAACGACCCGTCCTCACATCTTCAGTTCTACCAGTACCTCGTCCCCTAACTTCCAAATTTCACAGAAACTCTCTTTCGAGCCTTGCGCACCTAACACTCTTGGAAGAAATGATATTGCCTGAGGACGGATTGTACACTACTGGCCATTAAACTTGCTACACCACGAAGATGACGTGCTACAGACGCGAAATTTAATCGACAGGAAGACGATACTGTGATATGCAAATGATTTGCTTTTCAGAGCATTCACACAAGGTTGGCGCCGGTGGCGACACCAACAACGTGCTGACAGGAGGAAAGTTTCCAACCGATTCCTCATACGCAAACAGCAGTTGACCGGCGTTGCCTGGTTAAACGTTGTTGTGATGCCTCGTGTAAGGAGGAGAAATGCGTACCATCACGTTTCCGACTTTGATAAAGGTCGGATTATAGCCTATCGCGATTGCGTTTTATCGTATCGCGACATTGCTGCTCGCGTTAGTCGAGATCCAATGACTGTTAGCAGAATATGGAATCGGTGGGTTCAGAAGGGTAATACGGAACTGCGTGCTGGATGCAAACGGCCTCGTATCACTAGCAGTCGAGATGACAGGCATTTTATCCGCGTGATTGTAACGGATAGTGCAGTCACGTCTCGATTCCTGAGTCAACAGATGGGGACGTTTGCAAGACAACAATCATCTACACGAACAATTAGACGACGTTTGCAGCAGCATGGACTACAAGTGCGGAGATCATGGCTGCGGTAACTGTTGACGCTGCATGACAGACAGGAGCGCCTGCGATGGTGTACTCAACGACGAACCTGGGTGCACGAATGGCGAAACTTCATTTTTTCTGATGAATCTACGTCCCATTTACAGCATCATGATGGTTGCATCCGTGTTTGGCGAAATCGCGGTGAACGCACATTGGAAGCGTGTATTCGTCATCGCCATACTGGCGTATCACCCGGCGTGATGGTATGGGGTGCCATTGGTTACACGTCTCGGTCACCTCTTGTTCGCACTGACGGCACTTTGAATAGTGGACGTTACAGTTCAGATGTGTTACGACCCGTGGCTCTACCCTCCATTAGCCGGTCGGTGTGGCCGCGCGGTTCTAAGCGCGTCAGTTTGGAACCGCGTGACCGCTACGGTCGCAGGTTCGAATCCTGCCTCGGGCATGGATGTGTGTGATGTCCTTAGGTTAGTTAGGTTTAAGTAGTTCTAAGGCCTCGGGGACTCATGACCTCAGTAGTTAAGTCCCATAGTGCTCAGAGCCGTTTGAACCAATCTACCCTCCATTCGATCCCTGAGAAACCCTACATTTCAACAGGATAATGCACGCCTGCATGTTGCAGGTCCGGTACGGGTCTTTCTGGATACAGAAAATGTTCGACTGCTGCCCTGGTCAGCACATTCTCCCGATGTCTCACCAGTTGAAAACGTCTGGTCAATGGTGGCCGGGCAACTGGCTCGTCACAATACGCCAGTCACTACTCTTGATGAACTATGTTGAAGGTGCATGGGCAGCTGTACCTGTACACGCCATCCACGCTCTGTTTGACTCAGTGCTCAGGCGTATCAAGGCCGTAATTAAGGTCAGAGGTGGTTGTTCTGGGTACTGATTTCTCAGGATCTATGCACCCAAATTGTTTGAAAATGTAATAACATGTCAGTTCTCGTGTAATATATTTGTGCAATGAATACTCTTTATCATCTGCATTTTTTCTTGGTATAGCAATTTTAATGGCCAGTAGTGTATCTTGCTTGGGTAGCTCAGAGGGTAGAGCACTTGCCCTGCGAAAGGCAAAGATCCCTAGTTCGATTCTCGGTCCGGCACGCAGTTTTAATCTGCCAGGAATTTTCATATCAGTGGACACTCCGCTATAGAGTGAAAATACCATTCTATATATCATTTAATGAGGTGTCTGACTGTTTGTGGTGGAGTAGCAAACTATTCCTCCTCATAGTCGAAAGCAGGGGAGGTAGTAAAAGTTGGAAGCTGTAAACTGGGATCTGGGTCGAAGTCGTCTTCTTAACACATCGCGAAGGTGTTCCATTCAGTTCAGATCGGGACTTCTAGGTAGGAAAGTCCTTTTCTAGACTGTTGTTGTCCACGAAACACGGCCTCGAAGATACTCGTTTGCTGCACGGTGCACTGTCATGCTCATACAAAACCGACTCCGAACTGTTGGAAACAGTATGCTACAAATGCGTTCGTATCATTTTGCGTTTAGCGTTTACTTCAGCACAGGATATAGTGTGATTCATCACTCCAAATCACTCACTTTCAGTAACCCACAGTCATATGGGCCGCTGTTTACATTACCTCAAACTTCGCCAGCGTTAACTACAGAAATGTGTGATATATGAGAAGGTGCTCCATCGTTGTACCCCCTCTTTTTGACGCCACAAGCACTGTGATTGTGCTATTTCGACTGCTGGTAGCAGTTCGTAAGTCACGAGAGATTCCTTTAGCTTGTTTCACGTGATTTTTTGTAAGTCACCCCCTCCACAATGTTCGATGATCCCTGTACGTCAGTACGTGATGTCTGCTTCGTATTGGTTTGGCTGTAGTTCCTCCTTCATGATCCCACATCACAAACCCATCATCAACAGTCGACTTGTGCAGCTTTTGGAGGCGTGACTGTCCCTGATAGATTTGTTACCTAGGGGACAGCCAATGTTTAGCCACGCTGGAGTCACAGAGCTCTGCTGGCCATACCATTTTGCTGCTACCGCTTCCTTACCGAGAACACAGAACTCCGGCCTCCTTTTATACCGACGGGTCGGCAGTTTCGTAACATCTGTAGATCAATAGGGTGTAACGTTGCTTAAAAAATATAAAAAAAATTACGATCATATTGAATGCAATTAGAATCGTGTTAATATCTTCAGCTGCTGACGGCCGTTGGTATATCAACGGGGACAGGTGAAAGTGTGTGCCACGATCGGGACTCGAACCCGGGATCTCCTGCTTACACGGCAGACGTTCTATCCATCTGAGCCACCGAGGGCACAGAGGATAGTGAGACTGCAGGGAACATTTCGCGCACGCCTCCAGCGAGACAACATTCTCACCTTAATATGTCCACACACTACATTCGTAGTGTCCCTCCCCAACACACTCATTACTCGTGGAAGACATTAAGTCCCGTAAGAGTTCGGGGAATATGTGTGCATCCGCACAGAAGAAGAAGGTCATGGCCGGCATTGCCAGAACTACATAATTATATGGATATGGTGTCTGTTCTTTCGGACATGTCCAAAAGAATAGACACCATTGATGACCTGCAGCTGTCTAGAACGAAACTGGAACTATATTAATAACTTCAGTTGCTGCCGGGACTTGGTAAGAATGTCTTCCACGAGTAATGAGTGTGTTGAGGTGGGACACTACGATCGTGATGTGTGGACATACAAGGTGAGAATGTGGGTCTCGCGGGAGGCGTGAGCGAGATAGTCCCTGCAGTCGCACTATTCTCTGTGCCCTCGGTGGCTCAGAGGGATAGAGCGTCTACCATGTAAGCAGGAGATCCCGGATTCGTGTCCCGGTCGTGGCACACATTTTCACCTTTCCCCGTTGATATATCAACGCCCGTCAGCAACTGAAGACATTAATATAATTTTAATTTCATTCTTGGCAGCTACAGGTCATCAACTGTGTCTGTTCTTTCGGACAATTCCGAAAGAACAGACACCATATCCATATAAGTATATATTGAATGAAGTCTGATCTGTGGAATGGATACAAAAACCGAATTGTCGCGTGGCGTGTTGTAACTGCAAGCTGCAAGTGGTGTGCTTGTTCTGTGTTATTGTTAGCAAACCTTTACACGAATCGATTGAAAAATGTAACTCCCACTATCCATAAAGAAATCAGTCACTGCAGAATACGTTCAGTCCCTTAGGCACTGAGTCATCTGGCCTTGTTTACAACTGATAACTTTCGTCCCTGTGCACTTAACAAATAAACTAAGTTGTCGTATCTCTAAAGCAGCAACGGTGGAACGCGGTATGTTCTGGTCACTCACAAAAAAACATGAATGCTAGCTACAGACTCAGCAGTGTGCAATGCTGGCCATAACACTTGCAATGCACATGAAATACTTTTCGCTGATAAACGAGAACATTTTAGAAAATTCCACTTCTTTAAAAAAATATATCAGTTGGACTGGAAGACGGTACTGATTATGGTGAATTGCTAACTCTCAGTTGTGTTTTTCTTATTTTTTTTTTTTTTTTTACAAAGCTATATTGAGAGTTAAGGTTCGCTTTTCAAAAACATCTGACAATTGAAGCTACATTACTCACAACTGATTCACAAACAATGAGATTTAAACAACAAGTGTTATCTAACGTCATTAATCCATCTTACACGCATATCATCAAATTACACATAGCTCTGTTAGCTAATCTTAAAAGCATTAGAAAAACAAAATTTCTAACTTTTTCTCAAAACAGCTTATGTACATCCTGGGGTTACTCAACGATTACAAATTATTATCAGTCAACTCGTCTATACTAACGTGCTGGCAAAAACAGAAATCATAATTATTTAAAACTTTACCTTATTTCCACGAAGACAACGGCTACCATGTTCAACAATATTGACATACCCACATTAATCTAAATCTTAGTGGCTTCTCACAGCACACCACTTAACTGCCTACTCGTTCGCTCACAGACAGCTACCTACAACTGTGGGCCCAGAGCTCTCTTACTCCAACAAAGCAGTATCTTTGGCTCTGTGGTCGCCCACAGTCAGCGATCCGCATTATCGAGCCTGTCACAGACATTCATAATTTATAGTATACTAGTTTGATTTTAATTTATTAATATTCTTAGTTCATTCTGGTGCCACATACAAGTGTGCCCCAGTAGACGCCTTTCAAGGGCATTACGCATGGGTCTCTGTATTCTTTTCATCAGATATTGTGTATAGCCCGCACCTTAGAAGCTATCAAAGAGTCAGAGCACCTCGGATACACTAATACTGCAAAGAGAGCGATAATTTGCAGAAAACTAGCTGCAGAAAAAACCAAGGCGAGAGGAGAAAAATACTGCAAGCATTATCTAAGAAAGAAACGGTCCAATCCGACATGACAAAACCTATTCTGAAAATTTCGATACAGCAAGAACACACAAGAAGAAATGGACTGTCAAAATTTTAGCTAGTAATGTACACTGCAGGTATTTAACTTGTTTTTTAAGTTAATCACTTTTTTCGCTCTAGGAACCGCTTATAACAGCGGTTTGTGCAGCCCTTCCTGACCAGTGCGCGATCCGGCGAATAAGTAGACGCAGGCGTGATGTGAGAACGTAGCGCGAAGTTCAAAGTGCACACACGCCAATTTTAAGCAGTTAAACCGCTCTGAAAGGTCTCAATAGGTTAATATTTGAATATCTTGGAGTTAGTATTGCCAGTTAAACAGTTGCATATGTACCTATCAAACAAGTGACTGCCAGAGGGAACAAAATCAAGGAAGAAGACTTATGCTCATAAATTAAGAATAATTGCAGAATGTGGTGCCCCACAAAACTGGTGATAATAGCATAGGCACGTAGGGAACACACACGACAAAAGATCAGTAAGTCCATAGTTAGATTAGATGATTAGTTGAGAAAACCGTCCCGAAACACATGTGCTACAAAACGCCACTGTTTCCTGCGCATGTACCCCGACATCAATATGGGATCACCATGCACACATACACAGACTGAACAACGTGTTGTCATAATCTGGATCAGGTGGTCGAGCAGCTGCTGGGGTATAGCCTCCCATTCTTGCACGAGTGCCTGTCGGAGCTCCTGAAGTGTCGTAGGGGTTTGAAGACGTGCAGTGATACGCTGACCGAGAGCATCCCAGACGTACTCTGGAGAACAGGCAGGCCACTCCATTCGCCTCATATCCTCTATTTGAAAGTACCCCTCCACGATGGCAGCTCGGAGGGGGCGTGCGTTATCATCCATCAGGAGGAAGGTGGACCCACATTTTTTTTTTTTTTTTGGTCATCAGTCTACTGACTGGTTTGATGCGGCCCGCCACGAATTCCTTTCCTGTGCTAACCTCTTCAACTCAGAGTAGCACTTGCAACCTACGTCCTAAATTATTTGCTTGACGTATTCCAATCTCTGTCTTCCTCTACAGTTTTTGCCCTCTACAGCTCCCTCTAGTACCATGGAAGTCATTCCCACATGGCTTCCCAGATGTCCTATCATCCTGTCCTTTCTCCTTAACAGTGTTTTCCACATATTCCTTTCCTCTCCGATTCTGCGTAGAACCTCCTCATTCCTTACCTTATCAGTCCACCTAATTTTCAACATTCGTCTATAGCACCACATCTCAAATGCTTCGATTCTCTTCTGTTCCGGTTTTTCCACAGTCCATGTTTCACTACGATACAATGCTGTACTCCAGACGTACATCTTCAGGAATTTCTTCCTCAAATTAAGGCCGGTATTTGATATTAGTAGACTTCTCTTGGCTAGAAATGCCTTTTTTGCCATAGCGAGTCTGCTTTTGATGTCCTCCTTGCTCCGTCCGTCATTGGTTATTTTACTGCCTAGGTAGCAGAATTCCTCAACTTCATTGACTTCGTGACCATCAATCCTGATGTTAAGTTTCTCGCTGTTCTCATTTCTACTACTTCTCATTACCTTCGTCTTTCTCCGATTTGTTCTCAAACCATACTGTGTACTCATTAGACTGTTCATTCCGTTCAGCAGATCATTTAATTCTTCTTCACTTTCACTCAGGATAGCAATGTCATCAGCGAATCGTATCATTGATATCCTTTCACCTTGTATTTTAATTCCACTCCTGAACCTTTCTTTTATTTCCATCATTGCTTCCTCGATGTACAGATTGAAGAGTAGGTGCGAAAGGCTACAGCCTTGTCTTACACCCTTCTTAATACGAGCACTTCGTTCTTGATCGTCCACTCTTATTATTCCCTCTTGGTTGTTGTACATATTGTATATGACCCGTCTCTCCCTATAGCTTACCCCTACTTTTTCCAGAATCTCGAACAGCTTGCACCATTTTATATTGTCGAACGCTTTTTCCAGGTCGACAAATCCTATGAAAGTGTCCTGATTTTTCTTCAGCCGTAACGTCAGAATTGCCTCTCTCGTCCCTTTACTTTTCCTAAAGCCAAACTGATCGTCACCTGGCGCATTCTCAATTTTCTTTACCATTCTTCTGTATATTATTCTTGTAAGCAGCTTCTATGCATGAGCTGTTAAGCTGATTGTGCGATAATTCTCGCACTTGTCAGCTCTTGCCGTCTTCGGAATTGTGTGAATGATGCTTTTCCGAAAGTCAGATGGTATGTCGCCAGACTCATATATTCTACACACCAACGTGAATAGTCGTTTTGTTGCCACTTCTCCCAATGATTTTGGAAATTCTGATGGAATGATATCTATCCCTTCTGCCTTATTTGATCGTATGTCCTCCAAAGCCCTTTTAAATTACGATTCTAATACTGGATCCCCTATCTCTTCCAAATCGACTCCTGTTTCTTCGTCTATCACATCAGACAAATCTTCACCCTCATAGAGGCTTTCAGTATATTCTTTCCACCTATCTGCTCTCTCCTCTGCATTTAACAGTGGAATACCCGTTGCACTCTTAATGTTACCACCGTTGCTTTTAATGTCACCAAAGGTTGTTTTGACTTTTCTGTATGCTGAGTCTGTCCTCCCGAAAATCATATCTTTTTCGATGTCTTCACATTTTTCCTGCAGCCATTTCGTCTTAGCTTCCCTGCACTTCCTATTTATTTCATTCCTCAGCGACTTGTACTGTATTTCTGTATTCCTGATTTTCCCGGAACATGTTTGTACTTCCTCCTTTCATCAATCAACTGAAGTATTTCTTCTGTTACCCGTGGTTTCTTCGCAGCTACCTTCTTTGTACCTATGTTTTCCTACCCAACTTCTGTGATGGCCCTTTTTAGAGATGTCCATTCCTCTTCAACTGTACTGCCTACTGCGCTATTCCTTATTGCTGTATCTATAGCGTTATCTCGTCATTCCTTAGTACTTCCGCATCCCACTTCTTTGCATATTGATTCTTCCTGACTACTGTCTTGAACTTCAGCCTACTCTTCATCACTACTATATTGTGATCTGAGTCTATATCTGCTCCTGGGTACGCCTTACAATCCAGTATCTGATTTTGGAATCTCTGCCTGACCATGATGTAATCTAATTGAAATCTTCCCGTATATCCTGGCCTTTTCCAAGTATATCTCCTCCTCTTGTGATTCTTGTACAAGGTATTCGCTATTACTAGCTGAAACTTGTTGCAGAACCCGATTAGTCTTTCTCCTCTTTCATTCCTTGTCCCAAGCCCATATTCTCCTGTAACCTTTTCTTCAACTGCTTCCCCTACAACTGCATTCCAGTCGCCCATGACTATTAGCTTTTCGTCCCCCTTTACATACTGCATTGCCCTTTCAGTATCCTCATACACTTTCTCTATCTGTTCATCTTCAGCTTGCGACCTGAACTATCGTTGTCTTTGTTGGTCTGCTGTCGATTCTGATTAGAACAACCCGGTCACTGAACTGTTCACAATAACACACCCTCTGTCCTACCTTCCAATTCATAACAAATCCTACACCTGTTATACCATTTTCTGCTGCTGTTGATATTACCCGATACTGATCGGACCAGAAATCCTTGTCTGCCTTCCACTTCACTTCACTGACCCCTACTATATCTAGATTGAGCCTTTGCATTTACCTTTTCAGATTTTCTAGTTTCCCTACCACGTTCAAGCTTCTGACATTCCACGCCCCGACTCGTAGAACGTTATCCTTTCGTTGATTATTCAATCTTTTTCTCATGGTAACCTCCCCCTTGGCAGTCCCCTCCCGGAGATCCGAATGGGGGACTATTCCGGAATCTTTTGCCAATGGAGAGATCATCATGACACTTCAAATACAGGCCACATGTCCTGTTGATACACGTTACGTGTCTTTAATGCAGTGGTTTCCATTGCCTTCTGCATCCTCATGTCGTTGATCATTGCTGATTATTCCGCCTTTAGGGGTAATTTCCCACCCCTAGGACAAGAGAGTCCCCTGAACCTCTATCCGCTCCTCCGCCCACTTTGACAAGGCCGTTGGCAGAATGAGGCTGACTTCTTATGCCGGAAGTCTTCGGCCGACAATGCTGATTATTTATCAAAATTTAGGCAGTGGCGGGGATCGAACCCGGGATGTTTTGATTATGAATCAAAGACGCTACCCCTAGACCCACATATTGGTGCAAAATGACGTCCCGAAACACCTGACCTGTTACAGTTCCTCTGCCAAAGACATGCAGGGGGTACGTGTACCAATCATAATCCCACCCTACACCATCAAACCACAACCTCCATACAGGTCTCTTTCAAGGACATTAAGGGGTTGGTAGCTGGTTCCTGGTTCACTCCAGATGAAAACCCGGCGAGAATCACTGTTCAGACTATACCTGGACTCGTCCGTGAACATAACCTGGGACCACTGTTCCAATGACCATGTACTGTGTTCTTGACACCAGGCTTTACTGGCTCTCCTGTGACCAGGGGTCAGTGGAATGCACCTTACAGGTCTCCGGGCGAATATACCATGTCTGTTCAGTCGTCTGCAGACTACTGTGTCTGGAGACAACTGTTCCAGTGGCTGCGGTAAGGTCCCGAGCAAGGCTACGTGCAGTACTCAGTGGCCGTCTGCGGCCACTGATGGTGAGATGTCGGTCTTCTTGTGGTGTTTTACACTGTGGACGTCCCGTACTGTAGCACCTGGACATGTGTCCTGCCTGCTGGCATCGTTGCCACAATCGTCAAATCACACTTTGTGGCACACGGAGGGCCCGTGCTACGACCTGCTGTGTTTGACCGGCCTCCAGTCGTCCTGGTATTCTACCCCTCATAGCGTCATCAATATGTGTTCTTTGAGCCATTTTCAACACACACACACCACTAGCACGTCTGAAAACGTCTGCACTCTTACTCACTGCACCGTACTCTGACATGCACCAACACACCTCTGCGTATGTCGACTGCTGCCAGCGCCATCGTGCGATGGCCGCAGGTCAAATGCACCGCATGGTCATATCCCGAGGTGATTTATACCAGCAAACCGCCAACCAGAGTATTGTTTCACCATGTATCAGCATTATCCTTAATTTATGAGCGTGAGTGTATATTATGATACATTACAGACGACTGCCATGAATCAGGACTTCTATTTGTTGGCGTGAAATGTTTTATAAAAGTTCCTGTAGCAAAGTTCTTATGATAGTTTTTGAATGATGTATGTTTTACAAACAATTAAGCAGTTCGTTGTTTATTCACTGTAGTCGTTACAAAAATGAAGTGTGTAATGGACGATGAAAATATTTTCCTCACATGAGCCACACCAGATAAAAGAAGAGTTAATGCATTCAGGCACTTCCCAGTAACCAGTTTTATTTAAACAGAATTTGGATTGAGTAAGAAATGGCCGTGGTGCTGTTCTGCGTGTTGTGCTGCGTACCAGGTGTACTTGACCAAATTCGTAAAATGTGATGGTGACAGCGGACAACGTACGAGCTACTAATTTTTGCAATACTGTTATGCTGATAAACCTAAAATGATAAAACTCTATCAGAAAATATACTGTCCAATGATTTTCTGAAAAATGCTTTACACTGACCATAACATTTTATTGAGTGCCTGAATCACACTATTAGTTCCGCGTGCTATCCGAATTACATTAACAGTCTTTCGTTCTCCTCCAAATGACAGAGGTATCATTATTTACAGTCAAAGAGCCCAGAAAAATCAATGAATTACTTTCTGCTAGTGGTAAGAAGAAGTTTCCTATGTATTATTGATAATTATTCTCTCCCATTTCTCTATATTCTACCACGTCGATTACAGAGTTTTAATTTTTTGTCTTAATTTACCTTGATGTTCCTCAAGACAGATACAAAGTTGTTGAAACAGTAATACACCTATACTTATCATTGGCACTGTTGATTGCGAATGTGTCATTTCATTCATCGACTTCATAAACGATGTTTTTTTCGCTCGAAACGACAAAGTGCGGTATGCATGCAGATCCTTTACGAAACCTGACTGATTGGATTCATTCATAAAATTTTAGGGCATAACGAGAAGCTACAAATTTGCGTGTAGTGTTTCCTATTAATGATATCTGCTGTACACGTATACTTGAAGCAAAAGTTTGAGTATAATTCAATATGTTTAACCAACCAACCAGACTGGAAATCTGTAATGTTCATCTCACTTTTAATTCAGTGCGCCTATTTTCGTACATTTCTCTCGTTAATAGTGCTTTGACTCTCACGAGCAGTTCTAAACCTTTCGAACAGTGTTTCTTTCACACTTCTGTGAGTTTCATTTTGGCGCTTATTTCTTACTGCGTGTAAATCTTCCAAGAAACCGGCTTTGCAGGCACCTTAACTTTAAGCGTTTTCTTCCTTCCTTCTTCCTCTAACCAACAAATTTACGACCTTCCTTTGCCACTGAAAACTATTACTCTCCATGTTTTATTTGCCCTGGGAAGGCACTGTATTTTTGCTCTGGACTTTAAGTACCTCAGCATCCATCGTTAGAGCTACTTCCTCCTTTTCATGTTTCCACAGTTTATAAGGAAATGTTGACACCATTCGAATGAATGTCGGAGAAATTAACAAATAACATATTTAGGTCGTCAAGAGGAGTGGGTGACTTCGGTTGCATACCATGTTCTTCTCATTTCATTTTTATGAGTTAGAGAACAGTAATTAGACACAAAATTCACAGCGAAACTCGGGAACTTGCACAAAGAGAGATGCTGTTAGCAAGTACTTACGAAGAAAACATGAAGAAAATTAATTCAATTTTACCTCAATTGTTAACACTTGGTGATATTGCAAGGGAAATTGCCGAAGTGGCGTCAAATCGGAAGACTAGCACCGGGTGAACGGTCTACGCGATGGGAGGCCCTAGCCACACGGCATTTCCAATTACGATCGAGTTCTGCCGTGTTTACCGGTATGACGTCAGTCTAGGCTGTGTGCCTGCCTTGTTGCTAAAGCAACGGTAGAAGTGTACTTTTCTCGAGCCGCGCTGTGGGCTACAAATTTGGCAACTTTCAACATTTTTTAAAAAGTACTTTCAATGTGTCTTACCAGCTAAAATTCTATCATTGTGTTTCTTTCAGTGTAATCTTCCTCTTTAAAAAATTTCAGGGCTGATATCCAGGTGTCGGATTGGGCCATTTACTTGTAAGACTCTAAGAGTGGGAGGGTCGTAAAGTTTCCAGCTTAACAATTAAAGAACGACACAGTTATTATTACACCAATTTACTTTCCAATATAATACCCGTGTACACTAATACGCCTGCACCAAGCTCAGGTAACTTCTGCAAACCATTCAAATAAAAGGTCTTCGATTTCGAGTCCAGTAAGAGCTCACAGCACCAATTGCTGCATCATCATTGTCAAGTCGTCGTCCTTTGAGTTTTTTATTAGGTTTAGGAAAAGAAAAAAGTCTGATGGACCCAAATCTGGAGATGCGAGGGCTTTGTGCGCTGGTGCGTTGTCCTGTTGCAAAAGAACTCCGCGCGCCAATTTTACGAACCTTTTTTTCTTCATCTCTTCTCTCAAACGGCGCAGGAGGGTGCAGTAGTATGAACCACTGATATTTACACCCTTTTGAAAGCAATCCACCATAATTACCCCTTCTGCATCCCAGAAGACCGATACCATCACCTTACCTGGGTTGGGTTAGTTGGGGAAGGAGACCAGACAGCGAGGTCATCGGTCTCATTGGATTAGGGAAGGACGGGGATGGAAATCGGAAGGAGGTCGGTTGTGCCCTTTCAAAGGAACCATCCCGGCATTTGCCTGGAGCGATTTAGAGAAATCACGGAAAACCTAAATCAGGATGGCCGGACGCGGGATTGAACCGTCGTCCTCCCGAATGCGAGTCCTGTGTCTTAACCACTGCGCCACCTCGCTCGGTCATCATCACCTTACCGGCTGATTTTAGCACCCGGAAGTTTTTTGCGTTAGGGGATGTGGGATATTCCTATTGTTTTGTCTAAGTATCAAAGTGATGCAACCACGTTTCGTCCGTTGTCACATACCTTGCAAGAAAGCCATCTTCACCCTCTTCAAATTGGCGCACGTTATCTTCACAACACTGCACACGTTCCCGTCTGTGATCTGTATTCAAGTCTTTCGGGACACACCGATATGGAACTTTCCACATTCCCAAAAAATATCCACTGCAATGTCATTAGGACGCCCATGGGGGATTCCAAATGTGGTTTCAATGTGGTGCAACGTTCTTGAAGGACATCATCATTACGCCAGTGGCTGTTATAAGTTTTTATTACACTACTACAATTTCGGCCTTAGGCCATTATGAAGTGCTGATATTATGGCTTTAAGCCAGCTCAACGTAATGTAAGCCGACACATTTGTGTGATTTCTGGCTTTCACAGAGGTGGTACTGTATGCCTTTTGTTTTTCCTTAACTATGCAAACAGTTCAGGAGACAATCTGAGCAACCGTCTTAGGTTGTTTGCAGATGATGCTGTCATTAATCGTTTAGTAAAGTCATCAAAAAATTAAAATAAATCGTAAAACGATTTAGAAAAGATGTATGCGTGGTGCAAAAATTGTCAGTTGACCCTAAATAATGAAAAGTGTGATGTCGTTCAGATGAGTCCTAAAAGAAATTCATTCAGCTTCGGGTCCACGGTAAATCAATCAAATACAAAGGCCGTAAATTAAAAAAAAATGCCCAAGAATTACAATTACGAACAAATTAAGTTGGAAAGAATACACAGAAAATGAACACTCTAACACCCAAATCCTCCAAAAGTAAACGAAAAATATGTCTATTCGAAAAAGCGAATAGAAATTTGCTTTACGGTTTCCTGAGAGACAATCCCCATTCTTCCAAACTTACAACGTAAGTGTAGACCACATGTGGCTTGAATCAGAAGCATTAGTATCGACAACAGTTGAGAGATTTCTACCAAAAAAAATTAACAAACGAAGGAGGTTATCCCCCTTGAACACTGTTGCAGAAACAGCGGAAAAAAGGCCAAATTTGAACGAGCGCAAAATCCCATATGTTGGCGATCTCGATATTTAGCGCGGGCTTCAATGCGAGATGCCTTTACTAGTTTACGCAACGAAACTCTGCCTCGAAATCTGGCAAAAAACCCAAGGAGGTTCTGGTTGTAAGTAAAGTGCACCGATGGCAAGACGCAATAGGTATTTTCACTGTGCTATGACAATGGTGATGTTATTGAAGACAGGGTCACTAAAGCAGGTTTTTTTCTGGTGTTCTGAAATTCCTTCCAAAGAAGGCAAAATAAATATTCCGGAATTCGAATGAAGAACAACTGCCACCATGTATAACTGAGAAGTAGATGTCCTCGGTGTAGTGAAGCAGCTTAAAACACATAAGAAAGGTCAGGCCTGCGGTTCAGACCGTATACCCGTCAGGTTCCTGTCAGAGTATTCTGATACAATAGCTTCATATTTATCAATCATATACAACCGTTCGCTAGCAGAGAGATGCGTACCCAAAGACAGAAAAGTTGCACAAGTCACTGCAATACAAGAGAAAGCAATAGGAGTAATCCATATCACTAACTTTGGTTTGCAGTTGGATTTTGGAGAGAATACTGTGATCGAACATTATGAAAGACCTCGAAGAAAATGACTTATTGACGAACAGCCAAAATGGATTTAGTAAATTTGGTTTCAGTGAAACATAACTAGCTCTATGTTCCAAGAAAATGGTGAATGCTATCAACAGGTGACGACAAAATCATTCCATCTATTTAGATTCTCATAAGGCTGTTAACAGCGTTTCTCACGAGAAACTTCTAATGAAACTGAGCGCCTATGCAGTATCGCCCTAGTTGTGTAACTGGATTCGTGATTTCCTGTCAGAATGGTCACAGTTCGTAATAACTGACGAAAAACATATGTGGCGTTCCCCCAGGAAGTGTTATAGGCCCTCTGCTGTTCCTGATCTATATAAACCATTTAGGACACAATCTCAGCATCCCTTATAGATTTACTGCAGATAATGTTGTCTTTTACCATCTTGTAAAGTAATCGGATGATCAAAACGACTTGTTAAATGATTTAAATATCTGTATGACGCAAAAAGTTGCAAGTGACTCATAATAACGATAAGTGTGAAGTCATCCACACAAGTTCTAAAAGGAATCCGTTACATTTCGGTTACACGACACGTCACACAAATCTAAAGCCTGTAAACTCAACTAAATACTTGTTATCGTTGTGGTCTTCAGTCGAGAGGCTGGTTTGATGCACCTCTCCACGCTACTCTATCCTGTGCAAGTTTCTTCATCTCCGAGTAACTACTGCAACCTACATCCTTCTGAATCTGCTTAGAGTATTCATCTCTTGGTCTCCCTCTACGATTTTTACTCTCCAAGCACAATACTAAATTGGTGATCCCTTGATGCCACAGCCGGCCGCAATGGCCGTGGGGTTCTAGGCGCGTCTGGAGCCCAGCGACCTCTACGGTCGCAGGTTCGAATCCTGCCTCAGGCATGGATGTGTGTGATGTCCTTAGGTTTGTTAGGTGTAATTAGTTCTAAGTTCTAGACGACCGATGACCTTAGAAGTTAAGTCGCACAGTGCTCAGAGCCATTTTTTGAATCTTGATGCCTCAGAATATGTCCTACCAACCGATCCCTTCTTCTAGTCAAGTTGTGCCACAAATTTCTCTTCTCTCCAGTTCTATTCAATATTTCCTCATTAGTTATGTGATCTACCCACCTAATCTTCAGCATTCTTCTGTAGCACCACATTTCGAATGCTTCTATTCTCTTCTTGTCCAAACTATTTATCGTCCATGTTTCACATTCATACATGGCTACACTCCATACAAATACTTTCAGAAACGACTTCCTGGCACTTTAATCTATACTCGATGTTAACAAATTTCTCTTCTTCAGAAATGCTTTCCTTGCCATTGCCAGTCTATACTTTATATCCTGTCTACTTCGACCATCATTATTTATTTTACTCCCTAAATAGCAAAACTCCTTTACTACTTTACGTGTCTCATTTCCCAATCTAATTCCCCCAGCATCAACCGACAAAATTCGAATATATTCCATTATTCTCGTTTTGCTTTTGTTGACGTTCATCTTATATCCTCCTTTCAAGACACTGTCCATTCCGTTCAACTGCTCTTATATCTGCCATCTGGTTTCTGCACAAATTGTAAATAGCTTCTCGATCCCTGTATTTTACCCCTACCACCTTCAGAATTTCAAAGAGAGTATTCCAGTCAACATTGTCAAAAGCTTTCTGTATGTCTACGAACGCTAGAAACGTAGGTTTGCCTTTCCTTAATCTATCTTCTAAGGTAAGCCGCAGTGTGAGTATTGTCTCACGTGTTCCTGTATTTCTACGGAATCCAAACTAATCTTCCCCGAGGCCAGCTTCTACCAGTTTTTCCATTCTTCTGTAATGAATTCGCGTTAGT
The DNA here is from genome assembly GCF_021461395.2 of Schistocerca americana. Classification (NCBI taxonomy): domain Eukaryota; kingdom Metazoa; phylum Arthropoda; class Insecta; order Orthoptera; family Acrididae; genus Schistocerca; species Schistocerca americana. The sequence goes on from NC_060121.1 coordinate 900,379,669, forward strand.
ATTTTGCTGCCGTGACTTATTAAACTGATAGATCGGTAATTTTCACATTTGTCACCACCTGCTTTCTTTGGGATTGTAATTATTATATTCTTCTTGAAGTCTGAGGGTATTTTGCCTATCTCATACATCTTTCTAAATACTTAGGGATTGCAATTACGGATAATTTAAACTGGAACGTTCTCATAAATAATGTTGTGGAGAACGCCAACCAGAGACTGCCATTTATTGGCATAACAATTAGAAAATCTACCATGACTACATTAAGCTTTTCCGGCCTCTGTTGGAATACTACTGCACCATGTGGGATTCTTACCAGATAGGAATAACGGAGTACATCTAGAAAGTTCAAAGAAGGGCAGCACGTTTCGAACTAACGAGAAATAGGGAAAAGTATGTCATGGACATGATACACAATTTGATCGTTGTTTTTCTGTTTTTTACGTCAGCAGTGTTCTGAGTGGTTGATGTGGCCCGCCACGATTTCCTCTCTGTGCCTAACGCTAACTTTTTATCTCAGAGTCCTCAATTATTTGATGTATATATTCAAATCTCTCTGTCTTCCCTTACAGTTTGTACTCTCTACAGCTACCTCTGGTACAAAGGAAGCTACTCCGTGATGTCTTAACACATGTCCTATCATCCTGCCCATTCTTCTTGCCGGTGTTTTCCTTATACTCCTTTCCTCACCGATTCTGCTGTGAACCACCTCATTCCTTATCAGTCCACCTAATTTTCAGTATTCTTCTGTAGCACCAAATCTCAATTGCTTCTAATTGAATCGATCTGGGATAGCACTCATCAAAGCAACGATCATCAACTTCCTCCTCAGAGAGTGAAAATATTTTTTTGGTTCCCACATGCAGGGGGAGAAACGATCATCATGATAAAATAAGAGAAATCAGAGTTCGCACGGGACGAAGTAAGTGTTCGCTTTTTTTCACGCACTGTTCAAGAGTGGAACGATAGAGAAGTAGTTTGAAGGTGGTTCGATAAACCCACTGTCAGGCACTTAATTGTGAACTGCAGATGTAGATGTATTCTCGGATATATTTGCCTTGGTGGCAACACCTGTCGAAATCCGTACAACTGGATCCAGGATCCTGTCCTGCTATGCAACAGAGTACACGCAACTGGCGTGGACGGGTCACGTGCAGACGCTGCGGCCCTGTAGGTTAGCCACACGGCTTCCTGACGCTGGCAAATTGTTGGGAGAATCGAGCCGGCGGCCCGGAAAGCATCATATCGCCCCACATCCCCCCTCCATATCCCCTCTCTCATCCCTCCCCCTTCCTCTCGCGGTTGACGGTGCTCTAGTTGGCCACTCAGGGGTTGTCGGCACTTCACGGTTGCCACACGAGAGCTATCGTACCACCGCGCCGTCCAAACTCAATCATTCTGCCGCGCACCCCTATTACGACGGCAATGAATTTGTAACGCTTCGAGGCAGCATCGACCATGCAGCAAGTCTCTTCCAGGTTACGGCCGGGTCCTTTGCCGTGGGCAGTCATATTAAACGCTGTTACTCCCGCGCCCGAGAGGAACCGAATCGCTGTGGTTTGACATGAATTTCAGTGCTCAGAAGTTAAAATATCATCCATTTCATCGTTAATATCATTTTATATTCTGGCGGACCCAATATTCTCCTGCTGCAGACCATCATACACCTCGAGCAATATCAGTTCCATAGTCTAATCTTTCTCTAATCTCAAAATCCGTTTCCCATGTAAATACTTATTCATATAAGGGGAATCAAACATCTCAGTTTAGCCGTAGGAGAGATTTAGTGAATAAAGTTGAAGTCGGTCCTTGAAGTGCAGTGCAATAGCCAAGCTACTGCCTATCACTACGTATATTTTAGTATTTTTCTCCTTGGTGCTGTTATCCTTCAATCACAGCTCTCAGCGTGATGTGTCAACTGGTTACAGTTGTCATTATGCCACAACAAAGGGTTATTTCGCTTACATTAATTTTTTTACCGCAGTCGCGTGCTATAAGCAGGCCTTTGACCACTGATTTCCCTGAATGTTACCATCTTTGGAGATAGTGTTTGCAAAAGAAAGTGAGTTTACTATAAGGGCTACAGAACACGTCGTCTGCGTCCTGTTCTCTCTGTTTAAAACCAGATGCCAACACAGCGTCTTGCGTTCCCTTCAGAACTCTCCTCAGACGTTATAACGTTGCTCCGAGAAACACGTAAGTAACGGAATTTTTAAAATTCCACACTCCATCCGTGTCGTCAGTGTTGCGCTGTGGTGCTACATGACAACGTCGGATGTCAAGTAGTTTTAAACAAGGTACAGATGGTCTTGAGCTCAAAAAAAAAAAAAAAAAAAAAAAAAAAAAAAAAAAAAAAAACTGGCGTTTTATGAATGTATCTTTTGCAACCAGTCGCTTTTTGAATTTAATGCGATTTATTGAAACATTTGCACTGTTTTAAGAGCCAGTGCTAGGGTTGTGGTGATTGCCTTCCATCATGGTATCTATGACTCATTAATTTCAATAATGTACTAGCGCACACACGCACACACACACACACACACACACACACACACACACACACACAGAGAGAGAGAGAGAGGGAGAGAGAGAGAGAGAGAGAGAGAAACAATCTTTATGTGCACATGATTTTCTTAGTACTTACGTTCACTGTTTGTTTCCTGTAGGTTCAAATGGCTCTGAGCACTATGCGACTTAACTTCTGACGTCATCAGTCGCCTAGAACTTAGAACTAATTAAACCTAACTAACCTAAGGACATCACACACATCCATGCCCGAGGCAGGATTCGAACCTGCGACCGAGCGTTTGCTCGGCTCCAGACTTAAGCGCCTAGAACCGCACGGCCACTCCGGCCGGCCTGTTTCCTGTAGAACCAAGTGTGCCTAGATACTTACTGTGTGTGAGGGCAAGTGCGTGTGTGTGTGTGTGTGTGTGTGTGTGTGTGTGTGTGTGTGTGTGAGTGAGTAAGTGAGTGTGTGTGTGGAAGGGTGTGTGTCTGAGAGAGCTTAAATGTACGTTATCGAAATGAATTTATCGCTCTCTCCATTAGCTAAAGATTCCGGAATAGTCCCCGATTCGGATCTTCGGGAGGGGACTACCAAGGGGGAGGTAACCATAAGAAAATGATTGAACTATCAACGAAAGGATGGCATTCTACGAATCGGGGCGTGGAATGTCAGAAGCTTCAATGTGGTAGGGAAACTAAAAAAATATGAAAAGGGAAATGCAAAGGCTGAACGTAGATATATGAGTATTAGGGGTCAGTGAAGTGAAATCGTCAGATGATTATAGGGTAACATCAACAGCAGCAGAAAGTGGTATAACAGGAGTAGGATTCGTTATGAATAGGAAGGTAGGCATAGAGTGCGTTACTGTGAACAGTTCAGTGACAGGGTTGTTATCAGGATCGACAGCAAACCAACACCGACAACGATAGTTTAGGTATATATGCCGACGCTGCAAGCTGAAGATGAGGAGATAGAGAAATAATGTGAGGATATTGAGAGAGGAATACAGTACGCAAAGGAAGACGAAAATCTAGTAGTCATGTGAGACTAGAATGCATTGTAGGGGAAGGAGTAGAAGAAGAGGTTACAGGAGAATGTGGGCTTGGGACAAGGAATGAGAGAGGAGAAAGAATAATTTTCTGTAACAAGCTTCAGCTAGTAATAGCGAATACCCTGTTCAAGAATCGTAAGAGGAGGAGGTATACTTGGAAAAGGTCGGGTGATATGGGAAGATTTCAGTTAGATTGCATCATGGTCAGACAGAGATTTCGGAATAAGATACTGGACTGTAAGGTTTACCCAGGAGCAGATATAGACTCAGATCACAATACAGCAGTGATGAAGAATAGGCTGAAGTTTAAGACGTTAGTCAAGAAGAATCAGTACACAAAGAAATGGGATACAGAAGTACAAAGGAATGACGACATACACTTGAAGTTCTCTAAGGATATATGTGCAGCAATAAGGAATTGCTCAGTAGTCAGTACAGTTGAACAGGAATGGACATCTCTAAAAGGGGCAGCCACAGAAGCTGGAAAGAAAAACATGGGTAACAGAATACATACTTTATTTGATTGAAGAAAGGAGGAAGTACAAACGTATTCCAGGAAACTCAGGTACACAGAAATACAAGTCGCAGAAGGATGAAAGAAATAGGAAGTGCAGGGAAGCTAAGACGAAATGACTGCATGAAAAATGTGAAGAAATCGAAAAAGAAATGACTGTCGGAAGGAGAGACGCTGCATTCTGGAAAGTCAAAACAACCTTTGGTGGCATTAAAAGCAACGGTGGTAACATTAAGAGTGTAACGGGTATTCCACTTAATGCAGAGTAGAGCTCGGATAGGTGGAAAGAAAACATTGATAGCTTCTATGAAGGGGAAGATTTGCACGATGTGACAGAAGAGGAAGCAGGAGTCAATTAGAAGAGATAAGGGATCCAGAATCAAATCAGAATTGAAAAGAGCTTTGGAGAACCTAAGATCATATAATGCAGAAGGGACGATAACAATCCATCAGAATTTCAAATACCACTGGGGAAAATGGCAACAAAAGGAATATTTACGTTGGTGTGCAGAATGTATGAGACTGGCGACATACCATGTGACTTTCGGAAAAATGTCATCCACACAAATACGAAGACTGCAAGAGACGATAAGTGGGAGATCTATTGCACAGTGAGCTTAACAACTCATGCATCCAAGATGCTGACACGAGTAATATGCAAAAGAATGGAAAAGAAAAATGAGGATGTGCTAGATGACGATCAGTTTGGCTTTAGAAAAAGTAAAGGCATGGAAGAGGCTATTCCGACGTTGCGGTTGATAGTGGAAGCAAGACTAAAGAAAAATCAAGACACGTTCATAGGCTTGTTGACCTGGAAAAAGCATTCGACAATATAAAATGGTGCACGATGTTCGAAATTCTGAGAAAAATAGGGGTAAGCTGTAGGAAGAGACGGGTAGTATACAATATGTGCAAGAGCCAAGAAGGAATAATAAGAGTGGACGACCAAGAACGAAGTGCTTGGATTAAAAAGGGTTTAAGACATGGATGCAGTCCCCCGCCCCCACACTCTTCAATCTGTACATCGAGGAGCAATGATGGAAATAAAAAAGGGTTCAGGAGTGGAATTAAAATTCAAGTCGAAAGGATACCAATGATACGATTTGCTGACGACATTGCTATCCTGAGCGAAAGTGAAGAAGAATTACATGATCTGCTGAATGGAATGAACATTCTGATGAGTACACAATATGGATTGAGAGTAAATCGGAGAAAGACAAAAGTAATGAGAAGTAGCTGAAACGACAACATCGAGAAAGTTAACATCAGCACTGATGGTCACGAAGTAGATGAAGTTAAAGAATTCAGCTACCTAGGCAGTGAAACAACCAAAGACGGACGGAGCAAGGAGGACATCAAAAGCTGACTCGCTATGGCAAAAAGGGCATTCCTGGCCTAGAGAAGTCTACTAGATCAAACATAGGCCTTAATTTGAGGAAGAAATTTCTGAGAACGTTCGACTGGAGTACAGCATTGTATGGTAGTGAAACAAGGACTGTATGAAAACCGGACAGAAGAGAATCGAAGCATTTGAGATGTGATGCTATAGACGAATGTTGCACAGAATCGGAGAGGAGAGGATAGGAATATGTGGAAAACATTGATAAGGAGAATGTACAGGATGATAGGACTTCTGTTAAGGCATGATGGAATGACTTCCATGGTAATACAGGGAACTGTAGAGGGCAAAAACTGTAGAGGAAGACAGAGATTAGAATGCATACAGCAAATAATTGAGGACGTAGGTTCCAAGTTGTACTCTGAGATGATGGGATTGCCACAGGAGAGGAATTCTTCTTCTTTTTCTCGTGGTCACACCCCCTCCCCTCCCCCCCCTCCCTTGGTAATCCATTTCCGAAAGTCTGAATAGGGAACTAGTTCGGTATTTTTTGCGCCTGGAGAGACTAGCATAACTCTTTTCCAATTACAGGAGCACGTATCCTACGAATACACATTACGCGTCTTTAATACAGTGGTTTCCATTGCTTTCTTCATCCTCATAGCGGTGATCTTTTCTGATCCTTGAGCGTTTTCGGAGCAGTTTCCCACCCCAGGGGCAAGAGAGTGTCGTGCATCTCGGTTCGCTCCTCCGCCCTCTTTGACAAAGCCGTTGGCCGAATGAGGGTGACTTCTTTTGCCGGTATCCTTCAGCCATCAATGTTGATAATTTTTGATAAAAATTTAAGCAGTGCTTTTGCTCGAATCCGAGTGCCAACACGTTTCCATTACTAAGCAAAGTCGCTACCCCTACACCAAGCACTTGTGATTTACGCAGTGTTAACGAACGGAACAGAGAAGGTGGGAAATAATGATACCGGAGGTATGTCTGCTACTTGCGGAGTGTAGATTTGAGTGTAGATGTAGATTTACTGATACTACGTTTGTTCCGTTTTGCACAATTCTACATTTCCAAATATTTAAAACACATTGTCAATACTTGAATCACTTGGAAACCTCATGGGGAGGTACCTCAACGTCTGTACAGCTTTCGCCAGTGTGTGTTTAATTATAGATAACTGCGTCATCCGCAAAAAGTCTGCGTAACATTAATATTGTCTGAGACGTCATTAACATACAACATGAGTAGCCTGGGTCCCATACTCTGACCCTGGTGTAGGCTTCATCTACTTCTGCTTGTGTCAACGACGCTCTACACCCATTATAATACGCTACATGTAATGGTTATAACGTTACAAATAACATAGTATCCTTTTTGTAAACAGTTACTTTATTAGTGTAACACTACTGCGCGCCATTACCAAGATATCCGTCTTCATGTGAGCAGTTGACACTGGTAATGTTAATGATCGAAGTGGCACAGTGGTTAAGTGGATGAACCCCGCCCCCCTTTCTGGGGAGATAAGATTGAAATGGGGAATGACCTTGCAGATTTAGGTTTTCCACAATTTGTCTAAGTCGCTTAAGGCTGATGCCACGGTGGTTCCGTTGAAAAGCATTCCCTTCCAAATGATCTTCCTGCTTGATGGCATTTAATGAGGTCCTTAAGCCATTACTTCCTTCTTTTCGATAATATTCAAGAGAATCACCTATCTAGAAGGCAAATATACTGTATCTATTTCTTTGTGTTTATCTAATTTTTATAACACAAGAAATGTATGTGGTATACAATGCAAGTTTATATTTGTAAAAGATCTTGTGTATCGTCATGTATCAGATATTATAAACTGCTTTCGACAACCCAAAACAGTTTCTCCGCGTATTGGGTATTATTTTTACGTGAGCGTTTAGTAAATTCTTTCATTTAAACAAGAAACATTCCTTATCTAACAATCTCGCTATCACTTCTGTTTAACCATGAAGGTAAGACGCCCTTATGTCTACAAAATTATTTACTTAAGAGCAAATTTAACAATTTGTAACACACTTCTTCAAAACCCTTTCATTTTCCTCCCATCCAACCATCTGAGTCTAGTTGCTTTTCTGTTTGTTTTATCTTCCTAGAAATCTTTGACTGTCCCGTCAGATCACCGAAGGGATTGGCTAGCATTTGGACTGCCGAGCGCTGTTAGCAAGCGGTATACACCCAGCCCTTGTAGGGCAGTTTACGAGCTACTTGATTGTGAAGTAGCTGCTCCGGTCACGAAAACTGAAAACGGCCGGGAGAGCGGGGTTTGGTTACATGCCCTTCCATATTCGCATTCAGTGACGCCGGTCTCCTGAGGACGATACGGCGGTCGGTCGGTACCATTGAGCATTCAAGGCCTGTTCGGACTGAGTTATGTTTTATTATTTCCTGTTGTATCTGCAACTCTTCTATTTTATGCCGCGCCTTTCCACCCATTTTCTTTGTCTGTTTTGGAAGAATGTGTGGAGCTGCTTTGTTCATCTGTGTTCCTTCAATATCTTTACATGTTCTTGGAGGGTAACATCTTTTCTGGATATCATCTGCTGTTTTAGGGTAGAATGAGCATATTGCCTTATTTGATCTCAAAAGCGAATTACCATTCTTCGTCATAATTTGATATAATAGTATTCGTAAAATACTTTTTTATTCCTCTTCCAAATTTTCTAACGCTCTTTTGGGTCCAAATAAAAGTGTTATTTTTCCCCACAGATAACTTCTGGTTTTATAGCTGTGTTATAATTCCTTCATTTAAAAGTTTAGAAAATTATTTTCATTCTACTGATTTGGCCATTCGTGTATGTTCTTTAATTTTTTCAGTTCTAATTTTAACAGGTTCTTTTTCGCATATGATCCTTATACTTTTAGTCAGATATTTAAAGCTGCGTATTTTCTTGCTGCTGCCATACTTGGTTTTTAAAATTGTTGATGAGTTACTTCTGTTTGTCATGTCTTGTATCTCTTCAAACGATAGTTGTAGACTTTTTAGCTATCTTCTGCAGAAGTTCTAGTCTTTGCTTTGCATTTACTAATGTTTCAGCGATTATTACGAGATCGTAGGCAAAGTTCAAACAATTTATTCCTTCTTTAGATGTATCCAGATTTATGCATCATCTCTGTTTTTTTCCTCTATTTACCGTTTTCTCATAACTTTATCTAGTACACAACTGGATGATAGTGGTGACAAAACCGTCTCTCTGTCTGACTCCTGATAAACATTGGAAGGGACTAGAATAAATTTAACGTACAAGAGATTTTTTAGTTATTTCTAGCGCTTCCCTATCTATTGCAAGTTCCTTCATAGTTCTTTTATTTAATTTCTTTATTTATTTCGAGAAAATCCTGAATCAACGTTTGTACACAATTTTTTTTTGTCCGTATCTTGATGCTGTTATGGTTTCAGTTCTGCTAGACCATCTTCACATCTGGGTACGTCGACTACAATAATTCTGTAAGAAATATAAATGCGACGTTGTAGAACAATACAGTCCATTTCTACGATGTATATTACCCAGAAAAAAATATTCATGATGTTGTCGTAGAACGACTCACTTCAGTTAAACTGTGACCTAGAGAGTTTGTCTAAAGGAGAACTGGATGTGATACCCGATATATCTGATACGGTTAGTAGGTCGCGCTCGACTTGCAGAGAGACTATCAGAGGCTGAGGGGTTGAAAGAGGATCTTCTACGACCCCCGGGAGTGTGGCGCTAACGAAGGCGGCGCCCCTGCACGCTAGGCTACCCGTCCGGCACGGTCTCTCCGGGAGTCTTGGCTGTCGCCTTCCACTTCGCATCGCGTTTCACGCAGATTCCGACGTCAACAGTTCGCCAAGATATCTTCCAATCCGCACCCAAGGCACTTCAAGTTTCACATGTGACGAGAAAAATTGGCCGACAGAGTCGTCTATAGACACGGATGTGTTAATTATTACCATAAAAATTACGTTGGAATGCATTTTAATCATTCTCTGTGTATTTACCCATCAGCTTGACATTTTTTTCCCTACGATGGACGACTTGACGGACAGTTTGACGCTTTGGCTGTTCAGGGAACGTTAGACCTCAAAAACCTTGTCGTCGTCGGTCTGTGAAACCCGCTTCGTAATGGTTTGTTTATCTGAGAGAAGAGAAAATCACTGAGTGTCAGTACTGCAAGGGGGAAGGCAGATGTGCCAGGGGTGGGTTGGGAGGGGGGGAGGGGTAGAAGTAGCGAGTCGAGGAGATATTTTATAGCGTAGAGAAGGAATAGAATCACGTGTGGTTTTCTCGTGAAAAATATTCCCTTGGGACGCTTAATCTTGGCGGCCTCCCGTAGTCTCGTCAGAAGATGTCATTAGCACTCAGCCACACATCTCCATCCATAGTTGGGACTTCGTCACTTTCATGTGCCTAAAGAAAATTGAACTGAAAGCAAAATCTTGTGGGGTGTTAGGGCGTGTCATGTTTTTTCTGTAAAATCGATGTTTCACCCATTCAACTGGGGTCCTCTTCAGGATATTGTGGAGACCAAGAATAACTGAACACTTCTAAAGAACGCAGCAGAGTGGCTTAAATGTCGATAGTAGAGAAGAAATACGACGCGACCTATAACACAGGAGATTTTACTTTCAGTGAGAAAGTCGACGAGAGCAAAAATACTTACATGAACCAGAAGTGCCCTGACGGTGCTCCAAAAGTACCGCTGCTGTTTAGGTTCGTCAGGCTTTTTGGACCGATGCGAGGAGTCGTGGAACCTGCAGGGAAAGATCCTCACCATGTGTACACGTGAGAGTTTTTCACTCTCAGATAGGTACTGCGAGTAACACTTGTCGTGTAAACAGCGCCGAAAGTCGGGCGACATCTCAAATAGTCGCGTTCTGGGAGTCTAGACCTCTCGGCCAGCTCCATCTGCGGAGAGGTGCCTGATGTAGCTTTCACACAAGAAAAACTACACTGACGTTATCAGAAGAGCTGACAGTACTTGGAGTGTGCTGAGCGGCAGTATTGCGTCCTAGATTTGTACTGTATTTCACAGTTCGCATACTACAACGTCTTGGCAATATATTTTGCCGTAATCGTACAAACTTTAAACAAAAGTACTCACGACACTTTGTGCTTTGATCCATAATATATGGCAGTGACATGTTCCTGAACTAAGAAATCGCCCATTTTCCCTCGTAAACGAACAACATGAGCAGAATGCGTATTTCAAAAGTTCTAACGTTAAACAATGCTGAGCAGCAAATAAGGTATAAAGACATCATAGGCATATTACATAGAATTACCAATGAAAATAAAAAAAATGTCGTTGAAGAGGCTCGATCCCATGTTAATATAATAATGTGAATAACAGAGTAGCGCTCTCCCCAGTGCACCATATCAACACTGCCACAAACTGCTTTCTAAACGTGAAATGGCAATGTCGGGACATTGAGACTATGGTCGCGATGGATAACTGCTGTGGGTGAACGTCAGCAATGCGCCGTCAAAAATTTAGTGAAGAAAGACGCCAGGGAGTGGACTCAGGACGAATGAGTTCATCTAATTAGTTCGTACGAGGAAAGGCCAGCGTTAGTTACTGACTACAGGAACTGAGGTAAGAAGACAAGTTTGTTGACTGAAATGGCTACACTTTTTAACGCCACCGCACAAAGAAATTTACCAGAATATCCACAGATCAGTTAATCATGAAAGAATTTTTATAATATAAATTGATTAATCTAGAGAAAGAAGTGAAGTTATGTTTTGAAGGTAATCGTTTTGGAACTCGCAAAATTACCTTTCAACTTGACGTATTACAATTGTATCTATAATTTTATGTTGTCGCAGAAGAAGCTAAGTAGTACAGGCGCCGTAGTGACGCCGGCAAGGTAGATCAGCGTGTTCGGTCAGAGGGTTAGTTCCCCTCTGTAATAAAAAAACTGAGTCAACCGATCGACGAAGAACGGGTGTCTTACGACGTCCGCACCGAGCAGATGCAACGAACGAAAGAGAACAAAATCAGATTAAAAAAAAATAGTGTAGTGGTTAAGATACTACACTCTTGCATGGAGGGTTGTGAGTTCAAAACTCATCTGAACTATAAAATTTTAATTTCTTTATTGGGTTCGAGTACATTCCAGAAGTATCCACAAATTGTAAGTATCACTGCACTGGAATATTCTGTAGCTGTATATATATCGTATGCGTTCTGGCCGGACGCAGTTCGCTCCGCGCTTTTGTGTGTGCAAGTGCTGAATAAACCTTCGTTAAGTGAAGTTAGTGTTCGTCATTCATCTAGGTACACCTTCTTCTACGTGACAATATGATGTGTTCAATGATTATATGCTAAAGTGAGAAAAGTCGTGCCATACCTCCCAATATCGTGCTGGACCTTCTTTTGTCCGGCGTGGCATGGACTGCCCTGAAGCAAAATTGAACTATGTGTCTCAACAGCTGTCTATAACTGCGAAACTGTTGGCGGCGCACAGACTGACGTCTCGATTAGCTCTCATAAATTTTCAATGGGATTCATGTCGGGCAATCTGTGAGGCAAAATCGTTGGTTCGAATTATCCACAACGTTCTACAAATATATGGCGGACAATTATGGCCCGGTGAAGTGACACAGTGTCATTCGTAAAAATTCCATCATTGAATGGCTGCAAAAGGTGCCCAAATAGCCGAAAATAACCATTTACAGTCAATGATCGTTTCAGTTAGACCAGAGAGCCCAGTACATTCCATCTAAGCACAGCTTACATCATTATGCAGCTTGCACATTGCTTGATCTGTGGGATCTGCACCAAACTTGAACCTTACAATCTCCTCTTACCAACTGAAATCGGAGCTCATCTGACCACACCACGATTTTCCAGTCATCTGGGGTCCAATCGATACGGCCACAAGCCCAAGAGAGGCTCTTCAGACGATGTCGTGTTGTTAGCAAAGGCACTACTGTCGGTCCTCTACTGTCACAGCCCATCAGTGCGAAATTTCGCCGCATCGTCCAAACAGATAAATAGACAGGTTCGTGGTACGTCCCACTTTGATTTCTGCAGTTGTTTCACGCAGTGTTGCTTGTCTACTAGCACCGACAACTCTACGCAAACGCCACTACTCTCGGTGGTTAAGTGTAGGCCGTCGGCTACCGCATTGTCCGCGGTGAAAGGTAATGCCTGACGTACGGTAGTCTCGGCCGACTCTTGACACTGTGGATCTCGGAATATTGAATTCCCTAACAGTTTACGAAATGGAATGTCCCACTGGTGTAGCAGCAACTACCGTTCGCCGCTGTAAATTTGTTATCTCCTGTCGTACGGCCATAATTACGTTGGGAATCTGTACACATGAATCACCTGATTACAAACGACAGGTTCGCCAAAGCCCTGGCCTTTGATACCTTCTGTACGTCATTTTAATGCCATGTGTATAGTCGCATATCACTATCCCGTAATTTGTCTCCTCAGTGCATTATTATATTGGGTATTGAATAAGAGATCTTTGGGAATTTATGAGCACTTTCTGAAGTCAATAAAACTAAGTAGGTTCAAGTCAGTGTACTGTATGTCCGAAAATGCTTTATGCGTCATACATATATCCACCTTATTCGGCTTTTGAACGTCTATGGCTATGAAGATGAAATTGGTACAACATTATATCATCGTAATTGTAGCTTTACCAAATATTAAAGGGATAAACACATCTGATAGTAGAAATATTAGTTTCACAAGCAGTCTGTCTTCAACACTAATGGATTTGTGTATAATAGTATCAAGATTACAGATTTTGAGTACAATTGTAATGAGTGCTTATTCCATCTCCATTGCTGTCATTCTCGTAAACTATCGATATTGTTGTGGGTCACATAATCTGGTCTGTTATCGAGCGCGAACACGTTAGTTTATGTGTTACATTTATCGCTAAATGTATCAAAAATACAGCTGCACCTGGACGTTCTTCCATCGCAAAGCCCACCGTCACGTACAGAAATATGACAGGAGACGCCCAGGGAGAGTGCTGTCTCAGTTCTCACTGACACTCACGTATTGCCGTGTAAGCACTATCGACATCATCTCTCTCGCAAGGCTGTCGGACACTTCCAGAAAGTACTCGCAATGAGTCATCAGTTTTCTGAATGGTTTGATGCGGCCCGCCATGAATTCCTCTCCTGTGCCAACCTCTTCAACTCAGAATAGCACTTGCAACCTACGTCCCCAATTATTTCAATCCCTGTTTTCCTCTACAGTTTTTTCCCTCTACGGGTCCATCTACTACCATGAAAGTTGTTCTTTGATTCCAGAATGAGATTTTTCACTCTGCAGCGGAGTGTACGCTGATGTGAAACTTCCTGGCAGACTAAAACTGTGTGCAGGACTGAGACTCGAATTCGGGACCTTTGCCTTTCATGGGCAAGTGTTCTACCATCTGAGCTACCCAAGCACGACTCACGCCCGGTCCTCACAGCTTTACTTCTGCCAGTACCTCGTCTCCCACCTTCCAAACTCCACAGAAGGTCTCCTGCGAACCTTGCAGAGCTAGCACTACTAAAAAAAAGGATACTGCGGAGACATGCCTTAGCCACAGCCTAGGGGATGTTTCCAGAATGAGAGCTTGCAGGAGAGCTTCTGTAAAGTTTGGGAGGTAGGAGACGAGGTACTGGGAGAAGTAAAGCTGTGAGGACGGGGCATGAGTCGTGCTTGGGTAGCTCAGTTGGTAGAGCACTTGCCCGTGAAAGGCAAAGGTCCCGAGTTCGAGTCTCGGTCCGGCACACAGTTTTAATTTGCCAGGAAGTTTGATATCAGCGCACACTCCGCTGCAGAGTGAAAATCTCATTCTGGAAACATTCCCCAGGCTGTGGATAAGTCATGTCTCCGCAATATCCTTTCTTTCAGGAGAGATAGTTCTGCAAGGTTCGCAGGAGAGCTTCTGTAAAGTTTGGAATTTAGGAGACGAGATACTGGCAGAAGTAAGGCTGTGAGGACGGGGCGTGAGTCGTGCTTGGGTAGCTCAGATGGTAGAACACTTGCCCGTGAAAGGCAAAGGTCCCGAGTTCGAGCCCCGGTCCTGCACACAGTCTTAATCTGCCAGGAAGTTTGTTCCCTGATGTCTTAACAAATGTTTTGTCATTCTCCCTCTTCTTCTGGTCAGTGTTTGCCATATTTTCATTTCCCTTCGGAGACCCTCCCCATTCTGTCCAACTAATTTTCTACGTTCTTCTGTAGCACAACGTCTAAAATGCTTAGATTCTCTTCTTTTGCGGTTTCCCCTTAATCCATGTTTCACTATCATACAGTGCTGTGTTACAAACGGACATCCTCAGAAATTTCTTCCTCATATTGAGGCCTGTGTTTGATACTAATAGACTTCTCTTGATCACGTATGCCCTTATTGACGGTGCTATGCTGCTTTATATGTCTCCGTTGCTCCTCCCGTCATGGATTACATTGCTGCCTAGGCTGCGAAATTCCTTTCTTCATCTACTTCGTGATCACCAATCCTGATGTAAGTTTCTCGCTCCTCTCATTTCCACTATTTCTCATTACTTTCGTCTTTGTTCGATTTACTGTCAATCCATATTCTGCAATCTCTCATAGACGCGTTTAGATAGTCGTTCTACCCACGTCTCATACATGAATGTAACGAGGAAGAGGGTCCCTGAATTATGATGGAACTGGAAGTAACCCCTTCCACTGCTTTCGCAATGTTTTGAAAAATATGGATATAGATGTAGATAGAAACGTGAAAAGGTTCCTTAGATGCACAAACCTATAATTTTTAACGAAATTACACTTACAGAAAAAAATCGCAACATCAACAAAGAGTTATGTGACATAAACGTAAGTTGGTAGGCATGTTTCTTCATCTGAAAGTTGATGCCATTTTAAATTTCGCACTAGCCCATAAGGGTGGCCCTAGTAGCAACGGTCGTGAGCTTTAATTACCTTTGAAATTGGACATGGTGAGTTGATGTTAGTCAAGAATGTCTTTAAGGCGACAAAGACGTCGCTATCAGCACCGTTTTAACGAGATCGTGTAAAAGGGCTACGAGGAGACGGATGTTCCTTCCGCGATATTGCAGAAAGACTTGGCACTGTGCATGATGCCTGGCAGTGGCGGTTACAGAAAGGTACGATCGCAAGAAGATTGGGCCCGGAGGGCCATGTGGCACTACCAAGCGGGAGACATAGCCTTCGGCGTATGGCTCTGGCGCAGCGTACTGCATCTACAGCAGCAATTTGAACAGCAGTTGGCACCACATTGACACAACGAGCTGTTACAAACCCGACCCAGGCGCCCTGTAGCGGGCATTTCACTGACACCAAACGACCGTCGTTTGCGACTCCTATGGTGTGAGCCGAGAGCCTACTGAGGAGAGTGGAGGTCTGTTGTGATTTCTAGTGACAGTCGGTTCTGCCTCGGAGCCAGTGATGGCCGTGTGTTGGTTAGACGCATGCCAGAAGAGCGCCTGCAACCAACCTGTTTGCGGTTAGGACTACTGGACATACATCTGGAGTTGTGTTCTGGGCTGCGATATCGTTTGACAGCAAGTTATCCAATGCACCCTGACTGCAAATTTGTACGTCAGTCTGATGATTCGACCTGTTGCGCAGCCACTGGTGAACTGCATTCCAGGGGGTGTTTTCCAGTAGGATGACGCCGCTCACATACAGCTGGTGTAATCCGACATGCTCTACAAAGTATCGACATGTTGCGTTGGCTTCCTCGATCACCCGATCTGTCTCCAGTCGAGCAAGTAGGGGACATCAATGGACGACAGCTCTAGGAGTCATCCATAAACAGCATTAATCTTCCCCGTGGTGACCGATCAAGTGCACCAGGCATGGAACTCCATCCCACAAACTGACATCCGGCACCTGTACCACACAATGCATGAACGTTTTCTTGCTTGCGTTCTACATTCTGGCGGTTATTAATGCACCAGCATTATATTAATGTGCGATCCTGCAACGTTAACCGTTGAAATATTTTACCTAGACAAATATGTTCCTGAAATTTCAGTACTCCACATTAATTATTTCTTGGTCTTGGGATATTTTTACATCATATTAGTTGCCTTATACAGGCAGCCTACTGTTTATTACTGTCCATCTCCTGGTTAACAAAAGATAAAATCTTAAATAGTACATATTAGTGTCATCAGTCTTCTCAGCGGCGCGCCACGATATCCTCTCCTGTGCCAGTCCCTACATCTCGGAGTAACACAGAGTATGTAACCTACGTCCTCAATTATATATTCTATGCTCATTCTACATGCTGTCGTTACACTGTCTTCCTTTGTCTCCTTCTGCTACACTGGAAGTTGTTCCCCGTCGTCTTGACACATATCCTGCCCCTATCATTCTCTCTCCGTGCAGCTAGCGTTTCCCGTATAGTTATGTCCTCGCCCATTCTGTAAAGAACGTCCTCGATTCTTACAACTCCACGTAAATTTCAGTATTCTTCAGTAAGAGCGCAACTCAAACGCTCCGATTTCTTCTTTTTAGGTTCCTCGATGAGAGAGTACACGATTCACTTCCATACTGCACCGAAGTTAAAGTTTCTTTTTTTATACAGGTACACTTCTTCCAGCGAATAAAATGCTCTTGGTCTGCGATAGCCGTTTCTTATATTCTCTGTCCTTCGTCCATCGTACTGTATCAGAATTCATTCACTTCTACGTGGTTCCCACCATCGAGGTTGAGTTTGTCGCTAATTTAATTTTTACTACTTCTTAAGACAGTCTTCATTGTTTGGTTAACTCTCTGTTCATAGTCTGTACGCAGTAGACTGTTCATTTAATTACATTTTCGTTCTATGCTACTTCCTCACCTTCACAGAGTATAGCGATTTTGTAAATGAACCTACAGCAATATCATTTCATTCAGAATTTTAATGGTGTATCCGAACCTTTGTTTTTCATTTCTTTCGCTACTCTTTCGATGCACAGATAGAACAGTGTGTTAAAGAGACTGCACTCTTACTTGCCATACGTTCGTTTTCATCTGAATACTTCTCTGTTCGCATTCCATTATAATTGTTCCTTTGTGGTTCTTATGCATGTTGCATGTTGCCTGTCCAACAGTTTCTACGAGTTTTTCTTAAAGTTTCTTTTATCTTTCTCCACTTTAGATTTCCGAATGCTTTTGTTAGCTTGATAAATCCTGTTACAGTGTCTCTGTCACATTCGTCAACTATTTTCGTTCAAATTTGCAGTTCATAAACATACGCTACACAATTTTAGGACCGTGAACACACAGCCATAATTTCTTTCCATAATTACTTTTATCGTCATGATTGTACAACTGTTGCCATTTTGTGTGTGTGATTTCATGGATCTCTTTTTTACTTTTTTTTATTTTGGCTTCCTGACTTGCACTTTTCAATGTTAATATTGAAATTTCTTGCATCGGCATTTAAGAACTTTTGTATTTAAGTCTTCGTATGCTAGATAAGACAAGATACTGATTCATTTCAGCCATTAATGCGTAGAAGTCCTGTCTAGTGGTCACTGGACTTTAATCCACTCTGTGCAAAGAGTTTATTCCGACACTGGAAAAAGCAATTGGAACATTCTTAGAATGACCATGCAGATCACAAAGTAAATGGAAAATAGATTGACGAGATTAAATGTTTCGTTTTACCAGTAACTAAGATCCGTCGAAGATTCTTTATTAAATTGCTTACAAACCGATCCGACAATAACCAGCTCTATTAGAAAATAGTTTGAACAGTAATCTCAAAACAGTACATAAAGTTCATGCCCCGATCTTGCTAAAATGTAATTTTTCCTTCTATCTCCATGTCTTAAAAATTTCTGCTGGTAGGATTCTATAACGGTATATTCACAGCAAAACCACAGTATAAACTATGGATATGATATTAATTTGACATGACTACTATTCTACATGGAGCGCCTAAGAAACTGGTTTAGGCATATGTATTCAAATTCAGCGGTATGTAAACAGGCAGAATACGGCGTCGCGATCGGCAACGTCTTCGCAAGACAAGTGTCAGCTTGATGAAACTGACTTGTAAACGGTCAGATAACTAGGAAAAAAAGAAGAAGCCCTTGTACAGTGAAGGTATATATGATGTGGAAAATGTGTGCAAAAAGCAAAGAAGAACTGTGTTTCTGTTCCAATCAATTTCAGTAATTAGCTTTTACAATGATGGCCAAGCACCAACATATGTTGAAGCAAGAAATGCCTCAAAATGCAGGAACCGTGGCTGCCATTCCAATATAAGAGACATGTGTGCAAAGTGTCAGGAAGGTCGCAGTTCGTAGTAATAGACGGCAAATCATCGAGGAAAACTGAAGTGATATCAGGTGTTCCCCAGGGAACCGTTCTGGGACCTCTGCTGTTCCTCATCTATATAAATGACCTGGGTGACAATCTGAGCAGTTCTCTTAGGTTGTTCGCAGATGCTGTAATTTACCGTCTAGTAAGGTCATCTGAAGACCAGTATCACTTGCAAATCGATTTAGGAAAGATTGCTGTATGGTGTGGCAGGTGACAGTTGACGCTAAATAACGAAAAGTGTGAGGTGATCCACATGAGTTCTAAAAGAAATCCGTTGGAATTCGTTTACTCGATAAATAGTACAATTCTCAAGATTGTCAATTCAAATAAGAACCTAGGTGTTAAAATTACGAACAACTTCAGTTGGAAAGACCACATAGATAATATTGAGGGGAAGGCGAGCCAAAGGTTGCGTTTCATTGGCAGGGCACTTAGAAGATGCAACAAGTCCACTAAAGAGACAGCTTACGCTACACTCGTTTGTCCTCTGTTAGAATATTGCTGCGCGGTGTGGGATCCTTACCAGGTGGGATTGACGGAGGACATCGAAAGGGTGCAAAAAAGGGCAGCTCGTTTTGTATTATCATGTAATAGGGGAGAGAGTGTGGCAGATATGATACGTGAGTTGGGATGGAAGTCATTAAAGCAAAGACGTTTTTCGTCGCGGCGACATCTATTTACGAAATGTCAGTCGCCAAGTTTCTCTTCCGAATGCGAAGATATTTTGTTGAGCCCAACGTACATAGGTAGGAATGATCATCAAAATAAAATAAGAGAAATCAGAGCTGTTCGGGAGTGGAATGGTTGAGAGATAGTATGATTGTGGTTCGATGAACCCTCTGCCAAGCACTTAAATGTGAATTGCAGAGTAATCATGTAGATGTAGATGTAGATATTCATATAGTGTGAAAAATAATTGTTTTGAAGCTTATCATAGAACGTACAGTAAAGTCTTATTTAATAACAGCAGCAAATTACTACTTGCCAGAATTTATGTATGTTTATTATCTGTTTCCATTTATGAAGCATGAAAAAAATCTTGTATTGTAAACCAAAGGATTCAAAAAGATCAACAACAAAAAGTCTCTTTTCTGTATGCATTACCCAAATACAGTTTACTCTTTCATATATATGTATATATAAAGTGATGCCTGAGATCCTCGTTTGTGGACATCCATTTATACCTTAATGAATCATCAAGAAGGTACTTAGGTATTTCACTTGCATTTGTGTCATGCTTGTTTATTAGATTGCTGGGAAACATGAAAAGAAAAGTTTTCTGCGAATTTCTTTTTCCTTATCTCGAGAGTGAGAGTTAAAAAGTAAAGCTCTCTTTAAGGTCATCTGACTCAATAACAGTATTATTGTTGTGCGTAGAACATCAGATATCTCAGTGACGTTTGTACGCCGCCTATACGCTGGACGCCGTAATTATCCATTGTCCTAATAGTAGTACGACTGCTGCCACGAATGCACGCCATCCAAATGATAACAGAAGACTGAGCAAAGCTGACTTTGGTAGGACAGTGTAAGTGGAAAACAAAAGGCGATAAGAGCGTGTCACATCTACTTAACAGTCTTTCGAAAAAAATTATTACACCAGGCAACTACTTCGCTAGTTCCTAGTGTAATTCGGGAGCGTCAGGTTTGGTGTAGCTAGATATTCTCCGTATCTGATAGCCTAGTCTGGCAGGAGCGTATCAACCCCTTGTTTACAAACTGTCTGCGACAGGTGTTGGTGAGTTGGCGCGAGTCTCAAATATTTGGGTTAGAAACCGCTGTAGGCGCCTGGTCTCCACATCACCGCACAACGCACCACGGCACAGTAAACACTGGGCCATACCGGTAGCTCCCGACACAGGCGTAGCATGATTCAGCATGTGTGATGCGGCACAGCAGGAGAGAGTGTTACACGCTTATTTAATATCTTTGCCTCGATGCAGCTACCACGTGTTCCCAGTTTCGAAATCCGATACATACTTGTCAGTTTCAATTTTTGTGCGGAATTCATTTCACCAATACCGCAAGTCAGAAGAGCTGGCCGCTGTGGCCGAGCGGTTCTAGGCACTTCAGTCCGGAACTGCGCTGCTGCTACGGTCGCAGGTTAGAATCCTGCCTCGGGCATGGATGTGTATGATGTCCTTAGGTTAGTTAGGTTTAAGTAGTTCTAAGTCTAGGGGACTGACGACCTCAGATGTTAAGTCCCATAGTGCTTAGAGCCGTAAGTCATAAGAAAGAGAGCTTAACAGTTGCCATAATCGAGTAAAATACATTTTTTACTTCATACCTTTGTGTGGTAGGTAACGTAAAGCTGTAATGAGGTAATATAAAAAACAATTGAATGTAAATACATATTGGTGAAAAGTTTGTCTCTCAGTACACAAAAAAACATGAAAACTGTTTTAGAGTCCCATTTTTTTTCACTTTTATCAGATCGCTCAGGGTGACCAAAAGCTAGATAACATTTGAAAACTCAATACTTCAGGGAATATTGAAAGTAGAGAGGTACAAATTGACACATCTGCTTCATTTGATGTGAAAGCAATAATTAGCATGAAATCTGATTCTTAGTAAAGACGATGTTCTTTACAACAAATTCTCATCATGTCGGCCATCATTCATCAGCAATACCGGTAGTCGAGGGTCAACGTCGTGAACAGCACACAGGGAGGAGGAGGAGGAGATTAGTGTTTAACGTCCCGTCGACAACGAGGTCATTAGAGACGGAGCGCAAGCTCGGGTGAGGGAAGGATGGGGAAGGAAATCGGCCGTGCCCTTTCAAAGGAACCATCCCGGCATTTGCCTGAAGCGATTTAGGGAAATCACGGAAAACCTAAATCAGGATGGCCGGAGACGGGATTGAACCGTCGTCCTCCCGAATGCGAGTCCAAACAGCACACAGCACTGTACATCACATCAATAGGTATGGTGAGGAACTGACGTCAGGTGTTGTCTTTTAGCATGCTTAGTGAGGTCGGACTATTGCAGTGCAGTTGCGTCTTCAGGTGATCCCACAACCAACGATAGCACGGGCTGAGATCTGGGGACCTTGGAGGTCAAGCATGACAGAAGGTTGCAACTCAAAATTAGGAAATTTGTGGAAAGGTCTTACGGGACCAAACTGCTGAGGTCATCGGTCCCTAGGCTTACACACTGCTTAGTCTAACTTAAACTAACTTACGCGAAGCACAAGACACACACACCCATGCCCGAGGGAGGACTCGAACCTCCGACAGGACAAGCCGTGATAACATGCCAAGGACCGCGCAGGTAGTTGTGACTCAGCACGCGATCCACACCAAACGATGTTCTCAAGAGATCTTTCTCCCATGGAGGAATATGGGGGCAGCGGGCATCGCAATACTGTATAACAGTCGTACCCTCCAGCAGGTACTTAACAGCTAGGTTAGGGATGACGCGATTTCGTAAAACATCGACGTCACTGGCAGCTGTTACCCTGACAGGTTGAAAAGCAGCACCTCGCATTTCCGCGAAGGAAATCCATACCTCACCGTGATTTTCTCGCCATACAATGGGTATTCCAAGACAATTCTAGGATTTTCGGTGGCACACATTTTTCAGTTGTGGCTGTTGACAGACAGTTGGAGTGTGAAATGGGCTTCGTCGGTCCACAACGTGTCAGACAGCCAGTAATCGTCCTCCCCCATTCTTTGAAGTGCCTACACTGCAAATGCTCTCCGTGTCACAAAGTCGGTGCCTAACAGTTCTTAGGGGCGTTGCATCTTCTATGGACAGTATTCAAAGGTACGCCTTAGTGCGTGGAATGCCGGTGCGACGTGCGACCCTGTGCGAAGCACTACTTTACGAGCACTGACCACACACTGGGAAGATAAACCCACTAAGGTCTTCATTTCTTCATGAACTGTCCGAGCAGCAGTAGCAGTTGCGTCTCGTCGCCCACTACAGCGACGATGGTCTAAAAACTCGTAGCTTCGAGTTTCGTGATCGTTTTCTTCGCGGTGACACTTGTCACAGTATCTTTATCCTTTATGAATAACTTCCTTATGGCGACAGAATCGTAAAGCTGTAGTAGCAGATTCTCGATTCTGACAGTAAAGCTTCACTAACAGATCCCTTTCCCCCAAAGTCAACGTGTGGTGATTCCTACCGCATTCGACTCTCTCTCTCTCTCCCTCTTTCACTCTCTCTCTTTCTCTCTCTCACTACAACTCATTTTACGCACTTTTCTCACGCGCCATCACTGACGTATTGATGTCCATCGCCAGCAGGTGACCGCTTTTTGCACTTTTTTTGGTTTCAGCAAAGCCCCATGTCATTTCAAACGTGTGTGACAAGTTTTACCTCTCTACGTCCTGTATTCCTTTGAATTAGTCCATTTACACATCTTAACGGACTTTTGATGATTGTATATCCCATCTAAAAGAGATGCCCAAAGAGATTATGGTCGTATGTATAGTTCACCATGTTGTGACTTGGCAAGACAGCCAAGCCACTATGAGGTGAAGCCGAAAGGCACGCGTTAAAGCTCACGCAGGCTGGCTTGAGGTCTGGAAAATGACAAGGTCTTTATAGTAGCAAAAATAGTACGTAGCTTCTGGAATACTTAACTTTAATCCATAATTGGTGAACATCTGTGTGACGGTACATGCATCACAAGATAAATAGCAAATGATAATGGCGCCTTGCTAGGTCGTAGCAAATGACGTAGCTGAAGGCTATGCTATCGTCTCGGCTAATGAGAGCGTAATTTGTCAGTGAACCATCGCTAGCAAAGTCGGCTGTACAACTGGGGTGAGTGCTAGGAAGTCTCTCTAGACCTGCCGTGTGGCAGCGCTCGGTCTGCAATCACTGATAGTGGCGACACGCGGGTCCGACGTATACTAACGGACCGCGGCTGATTTAAAGGCTACCACCTAGCAAGTGTGGTGTCTGGCGGTGACACCACACACCAGTGGCAAAAAACAGTGAATACCGTCACTGCGCGATAGGGACGGAAATGTTACCGATGATGGTGTCCCTAAAGCGGAATTACTAAATATAATTTTCCGTAATTACTTCACGAAATAAGACGAAGTAAATATTCCAGAATTCGAAACCAGAACAGCTGTTAGCATGAGTGACATAAAAGTAGATATCTTAAGAGTTGCGAAACAGCTCAAATCACTTAAGAAAGGCAAGTCTTCCGGTCCAGATGGTATACCAGTCAAGTTTCTCTCAGAGTATGCAGACACAATAGCGCCTTTCTTAGCAATCATATACAACCTCTCACTTGACGAAAGGTCTGCTCCTAAAAACTGGAAAGTAGCAAGGTGACACGAATATTCAAGAAGAATATTCAAGAATTACAGACCAATACCACTGACCTCAATTTGCAGTAGGAGTTTCGAGCATATACTGTACTCGAACATTATGAATCAACTTGAAGAAAATGACTTACTGATACATAACCAACACGGATTCAGTAAATATCGTTCTTGTGCAACACACCTAGCTCTTTATCCCATGAAGTAATGAATGCTGTCGAAAAGGGATCTCAGATCTATTTCATATTCCTAGGTTTCCAGAAGGCTTTTGATACCGTTCCTCATAAGCGACTATTAATCAAATTGCGTGCATACGGAGTATCGTCTCGGTTGTGTGACTGGATTTGTGATTTCCTCTCAGAGAGGTCACAGTTCGTAGTGATAGACGGTAAATCATCGAGTAGAACAGAAGTGATATCTGGCGCTCCGCAAGGTAGTGTCATAGGCTCTCTGCTGTTCCTGATTTATATAATTGATATAGGTGATAATCTGAGCAGCCTCCTTAGACTGAAGTGTGAGTGATCCACATGGATACTAAAAGATATCCGATAAATTTTGGGTATACGATAATTCGCACCAATGTAAGGGCTGTCAATTTGACCAAATACCTAGGAATTACAAATACGAGTAACTTAAATTGGAAAGACCACACAGATAATATTGTGGGGAAGGGGAAACAAAGACTGCGCTTTGTTGGCAGAACACATAGAAGATGCGACAAACCCACTAAAGAAACAGCCTACATTACACTTCTCCGTCCTCTGCTGGAATATTGCTGTGCATCCGATGCTGCCCCTTCTCTGGCGATACGCATTGCCGATCGACGCCTGCGGCAGTACCATTAGTGGTTTATTGTAACAGACACATGAGAGAATCACCAGTTGTCGGACTGCTAACGCTAAGTGCATTGTTTCCGATCCACTCCATTGAACCGGGTCCGTACGTAGGAAATTCGATGTATCTGTTACTTCAGTAGCGATCGTAACCGGAGATGGAGCAATTTCCGATGTACATTAGCGGAATCTTTCACTTACGTTTTAAATCACAGTAATAGCGTTGTGTACTACACTGAAAAGGCTGCTGCCCTTAACATTGCGAGGGCACCCAAACGATAAAAGAAGACCAATACTAGATACGCTTCCGAAAATTAGTTGTGCGTAGATTGTATCTCCAGTAGCAATTCTGTAATTAATATTGTTTCCTCGAAAATGTAAGAGATCAATGGCCGTCTCTTTTCCACTTGCTGCGTTTTTTCCAGTTTGACGTCTGTCTCTAAGGAAAGGAAATGGACATAAGTCTCTCTGTACTCTATGGCGCGATCTGTTCTACTTACGCTGAAACGCGTATTTGAAGCACACATATTCGACCACCTAATGGTTGGTAGGACATGTTCTGAGGCATCAAGGGATCACCAATTTAGTATTGGAGGGCAGCGTGGAGGGTAAAAATCGTAGAGGGAGACCAAGAGATGAATACACTAAGCAGATTCAGAAGGATGTAGGTTGTAGTAGGTACTGGGAGATGAAAAAGCTTGCACAGGATAGAGTAGCATGGAGAGCTGCATCAAACCTGTCTCAGGACTGAAGACCACAACAACAACAAATGGTTTATGAATATGAATATGTGACATGGTTAATCCAAATGGTCTGTATATTCACCGCCTGCCGAAAAAGGTGAAGCATTCAGAAGGGGAAGAGACAAGGAAATGAAACTTCACTAACTGAAACGAAATGTCGTGTTATTGCGATGATTACAAAATCGAATGAAACTGACAAAGAATGTGGCAGGAGAAGACTATAAATCAGTATGACGTTGCACCCCCTTTGGTCTGGATGCATGTTCTCATTCGAGCGTGAAGAGTATCGTAAAGCAGTTGTATCCTCTTTAGAGGGAAGCTGGACCACAACTGTTGTAACTACATTTGTATCATGAATACTGGCACAATGACGGAGTTGACTTCCCGAGATGATCCCAAACAAGTTCTATTGCGGACAGATCTCGGGATCATGCTAGCCGTAGGAGTAGCTCAACTTCAAGCAGACACTTCATAGAGACATGTGCCACATGTGAACTAGCATTGTCCTGCTGAAAAGTGGCACTGCAATGCTGTAGCATGAGAGGCAACTGATGAGGATGAAGCATGTCCGTGACGTACCGTTGTACCGTTATAGTTCCGTCAGTTACTGTCATCTGTGACCTGAAGTCATACCAGATTGCTTCCCACACTATAACGCCTGGAGTAACATGGCTGTGCCCCTCCAAAATGGAAGAATGGAAGAATAGGACCTCTACCGAGGTCGCTACCGTACTTACCAACAATGGTCATAATGGGTAGAGCTGTTTCATCACTAAACATAATGCAAAGACATTTATCAGCAGTCCACACTTCCCGGTCAAGGCATCAGTCCAGACATAAGTGTTTGTGTTTTTGTGTTAAGTGCTGCCTATACATGGGATGGCTGTGCTAGTCTCTTGCTAATGGTGCAGGATGACACAGAAAATCCGTTACTTGTTCTCGACTGGAAGGTGCAAATGTGAAAGGGCTCACTATGTGCTTGGTGCACAATACTGTGATCCTACCCTGTGACGGTCGGACGTTGTACACAACAACCTTAACGACGAGTATGCATGCCCACTCATTCCCATAGAGTCGAACATCGGGTCACTGTCACGTCCGCTACGTCTGCATGCTCTTCATATCTGGATATTGCTCAATTCGACCAGCTGGCCAAATGGAGACTTTCAAATTCTGTCAGGTGCTAATAACATAGGAGTGTGTGGTATATCCGTGTCTTTCAGAGTGATCATTCAACATTTGAGCAATTCAAGCTCCTTCCGTACGCTACCAGGGCTGGTAACAATGCTAAACTAGAACTACACTAATCTGTTCTGGTGGCCGTTCTAACTGTCACAAAGAATGGCAACCCTAAGCATTTACGAGGGCTATTCGGAAAGTGAGGAACGATCGGTCGCGAAATGGATCCAACGAGGATTTTCACAGAGTTTTGGGCAGTGTCCGTAGTATGCCCGTCGACCGCATCAAGACCGTCTTTTCAGTTTTGAGCGCACTGTGAGCGAGTAAAGGTGCCTAGAACAACAATATCTCCCGCCAAGTAGGAGGGTCCTCTAAGAGGCTTCGCCTTAATGAATGCAGCCCACATAACACAACTGCCACGCACTTCCTTCTTCGTTGCAATTCTCAGCCGCACTCTGCAGGGGCAATGAGGATGCTCCTACAGCCTTTTCGACGCGAAGTTTTCGATCACCCACAACACAGCCCTAATTGGCTCGTCCTGAGTATCATCTCTGTTCACCTGAAACGCTGGATACGAAGACAACACTTGGGCGTACGCCACGCACTACAGACCAGTGTAGAGAATTATCGGAAAGCACAGGCGGCTGCCTTATATGACGATGGTGTTGGAAATTTGGTATAACGCTCCGACAAATGTCTAAGTCGAAGCGGCGACTACGTAGAAAAGTACCAGGAAGGTGTAGCTAAATGTGCAAAGGAAACAGTTTTGATTTTCATTGTGGTTTACATTTCGCGACCGATCGTTCCTTGCTTTCCGAAAAACCCTCGTACATAACCGCTGGTGGTGTGTATGTGCACAAAGTGACATTGACATTCGACCATGTCTTGTAGGTGCTTAATTTATTTTGTCAGGTAGTATAAACACGATTACTGGTAATTGTGTTCAGCAGACCAGCTGTTCAGGTATTCAAGGTAATCAGACAGCAGGGTTGTCTCAGTGTTACAGGATAAAATGCTGCTCTATTCACTATTGAAATAAAATGAAATTACATCACTTTGTTGAAGCTACTGCAATCTTTTGTTGTAGAGTTTACGACGATAAAGTACCTTCTGTTTTTTCATTATTATAAGTTTTTCTTAGGAAAAATGAAGTAGGACATACTTGGTGCATCGTAAACAGTAGTGATATTTGTGAATAGATATCTCATCTAAAAGTAAGATGAAAAGTTTACGTCCATACTGGTTTACGAAAGACTTAGGCCTGTTTTGAGGATCGCGATATGAGGCTGTTTGGAACTGCTGAGGGCACCGCTGACCTTTGGAATCGGATTAGGCTATAAAAGTCAGTTTCTTGGTCACGTGTTATTTCGCGACGATTAATAGCCGGTTTGGGCTTCTGCAGGCATAATAAAATCTAAATATTACAGCAGCGACATGTAGGCGCTGAGTCAGTACAGTGATGTAATGACTACTGACCTATGTGTCGCTGCTGTAATGTTTAGATCTGATGACACCAAAGCCGAAGCCGTTTATCGGTTTTAATAAACCACTGTGTATATGTGTGTGTGTGTGTGTGTGTGTGTGTGTGAGCAAGACACTGACTTTCACAGTTCAGTCTTTAGAATATCAAAGTTCACGAACTGTTACAGCTGGCGTATTGTCGTTTGCGCGAATCTACTCTGATATGTGACTCTCTTGAATCATCAGCCAGTGTGACACTGTTTATAGCACTTGTTAATAAGTGTATGTGTTAGTATCAATGTTTCTGTGCTTGTGGTGGTAACAACTCAGATAGTAAGCACTTTGTAATGCGTCGCGTTTGTTACTGTGAGTCTATGTTGAATGGCTCTCAGAGCGTCGGTGCACGTTTAGCATAGCTTTCGAAAGCTTACTTAGTCCTTGTGAAGATCGACGCGTTGTCCCTCTGCGTATAAAACAAACTATAATAAAATTACAACGCAGATCCATCTGATCTCTATGTCCAGAGGACTTCAATGCCAAATAATCTTTACACAGGCTGCTTACTGGAAATCCAAAAACTATATACTTGTTTTGTAAATGAAACGTCCTTTTCCTTCTGGTACTTAATTTATTCATCCCATGCGTATTTCACCATATCTTGTTCTAAGGCCTCATCGGTGGGAGCTATAACGATACAGTTTTGGGTTATTAAACAGTTCACGTCATGACATTTTTTGGAAAAACATAATTACTTACGATTTGCTGATCAGTGTTTCTTCACATCTGGTCTGGAGGTCGCACTACTACTTTTATTACTGCCATATAAGCACAACTTTGCCTTCTGATCTTCACACTGTTCACCGCGTTTCTCATTCTTTTTTGTGGTGTACTATTGTTCTTTTTCCACTCGATATAACTATTTCGCCAGACACAATATTGCTACTTCACTACGTGTTTACTGCTCTTTGGCATGTTTACCTACTTGTTGCCAACCTAATGTTGCACGAACTAAATGTTCAAGACTAACTTCTATTCCTGATGTTTGTACCATGTGTGTGTTGAGGGAGAGAGAGAGGAGTTTTTTAATGTTGTACTAGGTGGAGGGGTTCATAGATGAGTGAGTGTAAAGATGTCGGGTGGTATTATTATCATATTGGACAGTTATATTAATCCTCTTTGGGATCATTATCCTATCATTTTATCTATTAGATTCCACTGATGATGCCTTAGAACAAGGTAAGGCGAAACGCGTACGGGATAGCTAGATTAAGTACCAGCAGGAAAAGGCAGTTTTATTTACAAAACAAGTATATAGTTTTTGAATTTCCAGTAAGCAGCCTATCTAAAGTTTATTAGGTATTGAAGGGGGTAGAGAGCAGATGGATCCGCGTGTTAATTTTATTCTAGTTTGTTTTATATGCAGAGGGACAAAACAAGTATTTATATACTTACTGCGGCGGATGGCCGCACAAAGAAACTTGTCAAAAACTATATGTTCTAGTTTCAGTCTGTTGCACCAAAAATGCCATTTGTAAACAAATGGTCTGAATTTTCATGGGTCTGGTTTGGTTGAGGCAGTCCGATTCTCCAGGCCTTGTCTAGGAAACACGGCCTTGCCACAGTGTTAACACCGGTTCTCGTCAGGTCACCGACGTTAGGCGCTGTCGGGCTGGGCTACCACTTCGATGGGTGGCCATCCGGTCTGCCGAGCGCTGTTGGCAAGCGGGGCGCACTCAGCCCTTGTGAGGCAAACTGAGGAGCTACTTGATTGAGGAGTAGCTGCTCCGGTCTCGGAAACTAACGTACGGCCGGGTGAGCGGTCTGCTGATCACATGCCCCTCCATATCCGCATCCAGTGACGCCTATGGGCTCAAGATGACACGGCGGCATATCATTACTTTTAGGCCTTCATGGGCTGCTCGGACAGCTTTAGTTTAGCTTTAGTTTTGTCTAGGAAATAGTGTGCAAGTAGCTCTCCAGCGTCTATTTAAATCCCAAGGGATGTTTTCCCATCGTTACACGATTTCTAGATTTAAACCAGCATTTGGATGTCTAGACGTTAGTTGATTGGAGGATTTCTCAGAACCTATCTTTTTAATATGTTACTGAATATCCTGTCCTCTGTCAGCTTTCGCCTGAGATACGGTGGTGTTATATGAGTTACGTAGTACGAGGAGCCTGGGAAGAGCTGTTGATTTTATCGCACCCATGAAAACTTTCATTGTGTCGTTTTGGTGGACACCAACGATACTGACATGAGTGCTTCTAGCCCATACAGGTAATGGCCACCACTTTTTGTGACGTTTGATAAAACTTACCAACTGAATACGGTAATAAACAGTTGAGTTAACTAACACTACGTTTATGTGTTTCACCTAATTCGAAACACAATCGCTTATGCATACCTTATTAGACCAATCTTTTTTCGTTTTAAATAAAAATTCAAATTCTTAAAAAATGCAGTGTATTTATAAATCCTACATAATATAGAAACAGAGAAATCTCAATATCATCTTAAGGTGACTTACATGCATATCAAACCCAGTCATGTAAAGAAGCATTTGAAATGACTCTAATATAAACTTGTGGTTATGAGTTACCGGAAAATATTTCGTTGTCAGTCAAAATATGTCGGGATAAATAGCGGTTTCCAAAACAAGACGAGAGCGTATTTTGTTCATTGTATATTAAAAATTTATTTGATTGACGTATTTTCGTACGAGTGCTATTTCTCTCTCTCAGCCGAAGAAATATCTTGATTGACCATCTTCAAAATAGTGTCAAAAATTTTAAGTCTTATTTTCTGAAAGGGAATGTGTGAGAATGTCGTACGAGTATTCATAGTGAGCGCTGCAATGTTTTCAAGAAACTATATTTATCAAACATGCTCCCTTGTAACGCTAAAATGCAGTAATAAATAAATACAGAACGTATGGGGAGATGAACGATCAACGTTTTAATATTTCCTCCATGAGTATACAACATTTCTCGGAATAAAATTTGTGCATATTAGCTTCCACCTGCAGCCAGCGGTTGCACAACTCACGAACATGAGTGTACACCCACTGTACAGTACGGAGGCTTCGGCTGCATCGCCTTCACGCTGTCCCTTGTGGGTACTAAAGGTACTGCTGGCGGATGGCTACAGATGCTCTTCGGAGGGTCCGACCATTTAGCACTGGCTTTTTTTAGCCAGTTTCAGTGGTGACTGACAACTTCAGAAAGACACGTTAGTGGAGACTTTTCGGCACAGGCAGAAACAAACCGAAGCCGTCTGGGAGAGAAGTGTTCCAAAATTTCAGAAAAGGACTAAATTAAAAGAATTTGTGGTATGTATGACTTAATTTAAAATTAGTAAATAGACGCAGATGTAGATGTAAATGTAGATGTAAACGTTTATAAAGATGTAAAATGCGCAATCGCTGTCACAGCTCATGTATCCAAGTTGCTGACGAGAAAAATATACAGAAGAACGGAAGAGAATTTTCTTGATATGTTAGAGTTAAGGAAAGGTGTAGGCACCATACAGTTTGGTAATCTAAATAAGTCCTAAAGAAAATCATGACACTTTCGCAGAACTCGTGGACCTACAAAAAGCGATCGGGAACAAAAATTTGGCGACTCGTACAAGGACTAATAAGGAAGAGGAGAAATGTTCGAATTACAAACCGTGACAGCGAAATAGTCTTTCTTCTATACTGTTCGACCTGTATATCGAAAAAGAAACGGTAGAAATAAAATAAATGTTCGACACCGAGATAAAAATTTAAGGTGAAAAGATGTCGAAGATAAGATACGCTGACCACATTTGCTACCCACAGTGAAAGAATAAAAGGACACGTGCAATAGTATGAGCAGTCTGGTAAGCAATATGCTTTCAGAGTAAACCAAAGAAAGGGGAAACGGAAATAATAAGGTGTAGCAGAAACGACATTAGTGATTAACTTAACGTGAATATTAGGGACAGGGTGGGAGTCAAAGTAATTTTGCTACTTTTGGAAGAATAACGGACGATATAAGGAAGAAGTTCAGCAGCAGACTAGGGCAGGCAAATAGAGAATTCCTCAACAAAAGACGTCGAGTAGTGTTAAATATACGTGTTATCTGAGGATTAAATTTCTCAGACTGTATATCTGGAGGACAACCTTTGTTTCGAAACGAATCATGGACTGCAGAAAAACGGTAACTAAGAGTAGCGAGGAGTTTCGGATGTAGCATCCCACAAGTACGTTGAAAAGTAAGTGGGCTGATATAGAATGTAGAAGTTGTCACTAGAACCGGTGATAAGTGGATAAGTGGAAAATACTAACTTCAAGAATAAATAAGATATTACAACATCCATTGCTGCATCAGAAAATAACTTCCAAGATACTAGAAGATCCACTTTCTTGTGATAAGTTATTCATCCATGACTTCCTGTTCGCTACCAAACTGTTCATCTCAGAGGAACACTTAACACTTTCACTCAATGTCCTCGATTTTTTGTCGTATATGTTGCAACCTCTCTCTTCCTATACAGTTTTTACTCTCTACAGTTCCCTCTTGTACCGCGAAAATTATTCCCTGATGTCTCAACACATGTTCTGAGAACCTGTCCCTTCTTCTTGTCAATGTTCTTCCGTATTTCTATCCTTGCAGATCCTACGGAGTAGCTATCCATTTATTTTCTTATGAGTCCACCTAATTGTGTGCATCCTTTAACAGCACCACATTTCAAACGATTCGATTCTGTTCTTTTCCGCTTCTTCCGAAATCCGTGATTCAATACCATCAAATGTTGTGCTCCAAACACACATTCACAATAACTTTCTTCCTCAAATTAAGACCTGCGATTGATACAAGTAGACTTATTTTGGCCAGAAATGCCCTATTTCCCTTTGCTAGTTTGCTGTTTATGTATCCCTTGCCTCGTCCGTCGAACGTTATTTTGCTTCCAAGGTAGCAAAATTGCTTCACTTCGTCTGCTTAGTAATAGCTATGTTATCAGCGAAACTTTTCACTGATGTTCCTTCATTACGAATTCTAACCTAACTCTTCGGCCTATCTTTTATTTGTTTCATTGGTTCTTCGATGTAGAGATTGAACAGAAGAGGCGAAAGGCTGCACACCCACATTACATCCTTTTCAATCACAGTAGTTCTCTCTTGGTCTTCTGTCCTTACGGATGTTCTTCGTTCTTATATTGCATGTTACCCCTATGCACCTGTAGCTTACGCCTCTGCATCTGATAACATCTGACACCATTTTACATTTTCTAACGCATTTTCTAGGTCAACAAATCCTATAAAATTTCTTAAGTCTTGTTTTCATTATCAAATGCAGCGCCTCAACTACTCACTTGGTGCCTTTACCATTGATAAAGGCAAATTGAACTTGATCTAATAACGAAAAGTGTGAGATCATCCACATGAGTGCTAAAAGGAACTCATAAACATCGGTTACACGATAAATCAGTCTAATGTAAAAGCCGTAAATTCAACTAAATACCTAAGTTTTACAATTACAAAAAAAATGTTCAAATGTGTGTGAAATCTTATGGGACTTAACTGCTAAGGTCATTAGTCCCTAAGCTTACACGCTACTTAACCTAAATAATCCTAATGACAAACACACACACCCATGCCCGAGGGAGGACTCGAACCTCCACCGGGGCCAGCCGCACAATCCATGACTGCAGCGCCTAAGACCACTCGGCTAATCCCGCGCGGCTTTACACTTACGAACAACTTTAAATGGAAGGAACATGTTGTGGGGGAGGCTAACCAAAGACTGCGTTTTATTGGCAGGACACTTAGAAAATGTAACAGACCTACTAAGGAGACTGCCTACACTACGCTTGTCCGTCCTCTTTTAGAATACTGCTGCGAGGTGTGGGATCCTTTCCAGATAGGACTGACGGAGAACGTCGAAAAGTTTCAAAGAAAGGCAGCAAGTTTTGTATGGGAGAGAATGTTACAGAAATGATACAGGATTTGGGCTTGACATCATTAAAAGAAAGGCGTTTTTCGTTGCGATGGAATCTTCTCACGAAAGTCCCACCACTAATTTTCTCCTGCGATTGCGAAAATATTTTGTTGACACCGACCTACTTAGGGAGGAACGATCACCACGATAAAATAAGGGAAATCAAAGCTCGTACGGAAAGATATAGGTGTTCATTTTTTCCGCGCTCTATACGAGATTGGAATAATTCAGAATTGTGAGGGCGGTTCGATGAACCCTCTGCCTGGTACTTAAATGTGATTTGCAGAGTATCCATGTAGATGTAGATACGGATGTAAATCCTCAAGTTTGGTTTCGATGTTTCCTTACGTTATTTTGCATGTGCTGTTAAAACTGGTTGTGTTTCAGTTCTCACACTTATCCGCCCTTTCTATCTTCTGCAATGTGTGGGTGACATTTTTTTAAAGTTGGATAACACGTCTCAATATCTTGTACACACCAGCCACAACAGTCATTTTGTTGCCATTTTCACCAACGATTTCAGAAATTCTGAAGAAATATTGTCGATTCCTTTTCCCACATTTCTTCGCTATTCTTTTAAGTTTTGTTAAATTGTGATGTAATACTCGACCACATATGTGATTCATATCGCCTCCCGCTTCTTCTAGCACGTCGTCAGACGGTTCTTCCCCAACGTAGAGGCTTTCACTGTACTATTTACTCGTGTCCGCTCTTTGGTCTTCATTTAATAGTGGAATTCCTCTTCTCTCTTAATGTTGACGTCTTTCCTTTTGATTTCACCTAAGGTTGTTCTGAGGGAGACTTATAGGAGAAACACTATGAGACTGTAATATATTCGAGAAACAATTGAAGACACTGACAAGGGGAGGCCACAACTCTATGATCGCGGTTTTACTACAAACTTTGTGAGCGTTTAGTAGGCCATTAGAACAACGTAACGTACAAGTAGTAAGGGGCACTATTGTAGCAATTCCGAGAAACTCTAAGAGAAAAAGCCGGCCGAAGTGGCCGTGCGGTTAAAGGCGCTGCAGTCTGGAACCGCAAGACCGCTACGGTCGCAGGTTCGAATCCTGCCTCGGGCATGGATGTTTGTGATGTCCTTAGGTTAGTTAGGTTTAACTAGTTCTAAGTTCTAGGGGACTAATAACCTCAGCAGTTGAGTCCCATAGTGCTCAGAGCCATTTTCTAAGAGAAGTTTTACGCGTCTATTGTGTAACTGATGTATCTGTGTGAAGGTAGCGGGCGTAAAAAGTCGTTATTGTCAAGTGGCACCGACAGGGTACATCAGCGTGTTTGGTCAGAGCTGCCCTCTGTATGAAAAAACTGAGTCAATGGTTCAACGAAGAACTTTAACGAGTGCCATGGGATGTCCGCGCTGAACAAATCCAATGAACAATAATGAGCAAAATGAGATAAAGAAAAAAAAAAAAGTGGTTAGCGTTCACGCGTTGCAAGAGGGTCGTAGACGTGGCAGGGGTACGATTTCTGCCGAAACTTTTTTTAATATATACCTTTTTCATCACTAGTTACATTATGTAATTTTTATGACATTAGAGAGGTAATATAGCGAAAAAAAGCACGTACATTTTCATGAAGTTGTAGTGGATTTCGTGTGTTATTTGACTATTTACGATTTGTAATTAAATTTCCAGTGAGGAGGGACAGGCTTGGAAAACCCAAGTCCAATCTCGATTAGTAATGATGCGAATGGCGTTACTCACAATCAGTAATTTAGTAAGCCACAAGAGTAATGTACAATTATTTTTCGGATGTGCTCGCAACGTCACATTTTGCGGGATGATATTTGTCACGCAGACATGGGAAACATAAATTGAAACTTCAATCATATACCTGTGTTTCTTTTTTCATAGATTTAAGTGTCAGGATGTCGTTTCTGAAAGTATTTGTATGGAGTGTAGTCATGTATGGAAGTGGAACATGGACGATAAATAGTTTTGACAAGAAGAGAATAGAAGCTTTCGAAATGTGGTGTTACAGAAGAATGCTGAAGATTATATGGATAGATCACATAACTAATGAGGAGGTATTGAATAGAATTGGGGAGGACTTTGTGGCACAACTTGACTGGAAGAAGGGATCGGTCGGTAGGACATATTCTGAGGCATCAACGGACCACCAGTTTAGTATTGGAGGGCAGCGTGGAGGGTAAAAATCGTAGAGGGAGACCAAGAGATAAATACACTAAGCAGATTCAGAAGGATGTAGGCTGCACTACGTACTGGCAGATGAAGCAGCTTGCAGAGGATAGAGTAGCATGGAGAGCTGCATCAAACGAGTCTCAGGACTGAAGACTACAATTACAACAACAACTTCTCAAATATCATATAAATTAAATAAGATGACTAATATTGAAAAATAGATTAGTAATTAAGTTTGAGCGGGAATCTGTGAGAATAGTCTCTGCAAATTGATTAATGGGGTAGGATCGATGACGTAATTTTAGCAGTCTCCTCTGTTAGGAGAAATTACGAACTTTTTGTGTCTTTTCCGATCGGCCTGTGGAAGTGTCTCTCATGGTTGTAAGATGTGTTTCTCGATACCCTGTCTGAATCTTGATTTTATGTGAAGGTTATGCATTTTATACACGTTCTGGAGGCGTAGTGATGCTTGTAAAATACAGATTATACGCTGAAGTGGAAAAGTCTTGAGATAACTCCTACGATCGAGTCGGACCTCATTTTGCCTGACATAGTGGGACAACTCGACGAGGCATGGCCTCTAAAAGTCATTGGAGCCTCTGCAGAGATTCTGAGTCATACTGCCTCTGTAGGAATTGATAACTGCGAAAATTTGCCAGTGAAGGATTGTGTGCACGGATTGACCTCTCGATTGCGTCCTATAAATGTACTATGGGAATCATTTCGCGCGTTGTGGTGGACAAATCATTCGCTTAGACTGTCCAGAATGTTTTTCAAATCAATCGCGAACAACTGTGGCCCGGTCACATTGTTCATTGGCAAACAAAAAACTTTTTTCTTGTTTTTTGGGAACACGAAGTCTATGAATGTTAGCCAATGATGTCGAAGTTGCCGAGCACAACTATTTCCAGTCATTTGTCGGTTCAGTTGGACGAGAGGACCCAGTCCGTTCTACGCAAACACAGCCCACATCAGTATGCAAACACCAACAGCTGGCACAGTGCCTGGTTGACAACTTGGGTCCACGGTTTTGAGAGCTCTGCGCCACACTCGGACCCTACCATCTGCACTAACCCACAGAATTCTTGACTCATCTGACCAGGCCACGGTTCTCCATCGTCTATGATCAAACCGATATGGTCCCTACTTAGCACTCATACACAACCGCTCGCTAACCGATAGAGCTGTACCGACAGATTGGAAAATTGCGCAGGTCGCACCAGTGTTTAGTAAGGGTAGTAGGAGTAATCCATCTAACTACAGACCTATATCATTGACGTCGGTTTGCAGTAGGGTTTTGGAGCATATACTGTATTCAAACATTATGAATCACCTCGAAGGGAACGATCTATTGATACGTAATCAGCATGGTTTCAGAAAACATCGTTCTTGTGCAACACAGCTAGCTCTTTATTCGCACGAAGTAATGGCCGCTATCGACAGGGGATCTCAAGTTGATTCCGTATTTATAGATTTCCGGAAAGCTTTTGACACCGTTCCTCACAAGCGACTTCTAATCAACCTGCGGGACTATGGGGTATCGTCTCAGTTGTGCGACTGGATTCGTGATTTCCTGTCAGGAAGGTCGCAGTTCGTAATAATAGACGGCAAATCATCGAGTAAAACTGAAGTGATATCAGGTGTTCCCCAGGGAAGCGTTCTGGGACCTCTGCTGTTCCTGATCTATGTTAATGACCTGGGTGACAATCTGAGCAGTTCTCTTAGGTTGTTCGCAGATGATGCTGTAATTTACCGTCTAGTAAGGTCATCCGAAGACCAGTATCAGTTGCAAAGCGATTTAGAAAAGATTTCTGTACGGTGTGGCAGGTGGCAGTTGACGCTAAATAACGAAAAGTGTGAAGTGATCCACATGAGTTCCAAAAGAAATCAGCTGGAATTCGGTTACTCGATAAATAGTACAATTCTCAAGGCTGTCAATTCAACTAAGTACCTGGGTGTTAAAATTACGAACAACTTCAGTTGGAAAGACCACATAGATAATATTGTGGGGAAGGCGATCCAAAGGTTGCGTTTCATTGGCAGGTCACTTAGAAGATGCAACAAGTCCACTAAAGAGACAGGTTACACTACACTCGTTCGTCCTCTGTTAGAATATTGCTGCGCGGTGTGGGATCCTTACCAGGTGGGATTGACGGAGGACATCGAATGGGTGCAAAAAAGGGCAGCTCGTTTTGTATACGACGTAATAGGGGAGACAGTGTGGCAGATATGATACGCGAGTTGGGATGGAAGTCATTAAAGCAAAGACGTTTTTCATCGCGGTGAGATCTATTTACGAAATTTCAGTCACCAACTTTTTCTTCCGATGCGTAAATATTTTGTTGAGCCCAACCTACATAGGTAGGAGTGATCATCAAAATAAAATAAGAAAAATCAGAGCTCGAACACAAAGATTTAGGTGTTCGTTTTTTCCGCGCGCTGTTCGGGAGTGGAATGGTAGAGAGATAGCATGATTGTGGTTCGACAAACCCTCTGCCAAGCACTTAAATGTGAATTGCAGAGTAGTCATGTAGATGTAGATGTAGATGCAGATGGTCACTAGCCAATAACAGGTACTGCAGGCGATGTCGTACCGTTAAGAAAGCCGTTAGTCATCTGCTGCCGTAGCCTCTTGACGCCAAATTTCTCCGCGTTGTCCTAACGGATACGTTCGTCGAACGTCCCACATTTATTTCTACGGACATTTAACGCAGAGTTGCTTGTCTGTTAGCACTGACAACTCTACGTAAACCCCACTGGTCTAAGTCGTTACGTGATGGCCGTCGGCCACTACGTTGTCTGTCGTGAGATGTAACGCCTGAAAATTGGTACTCTGGGCCCAGTCTTGACACTGTGGACCTCGAAATACTGAATTCCCTAACGATTTCCGAAATGGAATGTCCCATGCGTCGAGGTTCAACAACCATTTCGTGTTCAAAGTCTTTTAATTCCCGTCGTGCAGCCATAATCACGTCGGAAACTTTTCATATGATCACCTGAGTACAAATGACTTTGTCTACGTGGTACTAGCTCGATCTCTATATGTGCATATCGCTGCTACATTACTTTTGTCACGTGTAGATTTTGTGAAGATTATCCGGAATAAGTAATTAAAAAGATAGAACATACATCGAACATTATTTATGGAAGCTAGCAGAACCCATGTCTTTACTAATACTGGCGATCTTTTGGTACAGTCTATTAATTTCAAAAATATTTTGGCGTCCTTTCCGCGTATGATGGGAATTTCGCGGCTGTAAGAAAGAACTCAGTGTAACGGTTATCGAAGGTCGATGGTTTCATACTCGCCGTCTGTATTGCTGTAACTGTGCTGATTATTTAGCCTGAATTTTTAGCAAGATCATATTTCAAAGTAAGCACGTGTTGACAGATGTGGAAATTACCGAACTATCAGCTTAATAAGTCACGGATGCAAAATACTAAAACGAATTCCTTAGAGACGAATGGAAAAACTGGTAGAAGTCCACCTCCGTGAAGATCAGTTTGGATTCCGTGGAAATGCTGGAACACGTGAGGCAATACTGACCCCTACGACTTATCTTAGAGGATAGATTAAGGAAAGGCAAACCTATGTTTCTAGCATTTGTAAACTTAGAGAAAGCTTTTGACAAAGTAGACTGGAATACTATATTTCACATTCTGAACGTGGCAGGGGAAAATACAGAGAGCGAAATGCTATTTACAATTTGTACAGACACTAGATGGCAGTTATAAGAGTCGAGGGACATGAAAGGGAAGCAGTGGTTGGGAAAATAGTGAGACAGGGTTGTAGCCTATCCCCGATGTTATTCAATCTTTATATTGAGCAAGCAGTCAAAGAAACAAAAGAAAAATTTGGAGGAGGTATTAAAAACAATGGAGAAGAAATAAAAACTTTGAGGTTTACCGATGACATTGTAATTCTGTCAGAGACAGAAAAGGACTTGGAAGAGCAGTTGAACGGAATGGACATGGTCTTGAAAGGAGGATATAAGATGAACATCAACAAAAGCAAAACGAGGATAATGGAATGTAGTCGAATTAAGTCGGTTGATTCTGAGGGAATCGTATTAGGAAATGAGACACTTAAAGTAGTAAAGGAGTTTTGCTATTTGGGGAGCAAAATAACTGATGATGGTCGAAGTAGAGACGATAGAAAATGTAGACTGGTAACGGCAAGGAAAGCGTTTGTGAAGAAGAAAAATTTATTAACATAGTGTCTAGATTTAAATATCAGGAAGTCGTTTCTAAAAGTATTTGTATGGAGTGAGCTATGTATGGAAGTGAAACATGGACGATAAATAGTTTGGACAAGAAGAGAAAAGAGGCTTTAGAAATGTGGTGTTACAGATGAATGCTGAAGATTAGGTGGGTAGATCACATAACTAATGAGGAGGTATTGAATAGTATTGGGGAGAACAGGAGTTGGTGGCACAACTTCACTAGAAGAAGGGATCGGTCGGTAGGACATGTTCTGAGGCATCAAGGGATCATCAATTTAGTACTGGAGAGTAACGTGCAGGATAAAAATCGTAGAGGGAGACCAAGAGATGAATAAACTAAGCAGATTCAGAAGGATGTAGGTTGCAGTACGTACTGGGAGATGAAGCAGCTTGCACAGGTTAGAGTAGCATGGAGAGCTGCATCAAACCAGTCTCAGGACTGAAGACCACAACAACATTTTTTTTAATTTTGACTCATCCATTTTGAGATACTTGACATTTTACTATGAAATATTTGCTTGTTTTCGAAGATTTCACATGTATCACATCACCTTTAAACTTGGCCAGATTTGTATTTTAATATGAGACACCACACTCGCTACACAATTTTCCTCAGTCGATCTGGTCACCATTGCAATCATTTGCCTGTATGATGTCGATATGATGCATTTATATCCCTCTTGCTATTCCTAACAGTTATACGTATTCGTCATCGGAGTGGCTCTCTTTCGACCTCCTCAAAGTTTTACTCAGTAGGCACTTCCGACAGCCATCATCTGCTCACAGCATACTTCATTCTTTCACATGGTTTCTGTGTGCACTGAAAATAGATATAAGAACAGAACATTGCCCATAGGCACGGAAATACTGGAATATTTGTTTGGCAGCGTCCGGATTATGTGTTCACGGCGAAACACTTCACATTTTTGTCAATGTACATTGCTCTATCCACGACTCTTATAATCTTGTTATTGTATTAACGGAAATTTTCACTTATTTTTCGAAATATTGTTAATATATTACATGTATAATTTTAATTTGCAGTTGCTAGTACATATGGATTACATTTTTAAACTGCGTTCTTATAATATTGGTTATGTTAATGTCCCTGAAAAGCGAAGTTCTTGAAACCTAAAATAAATAACAGACTTCTGAGAATATTTTTGGCCTAAGTAACACAGCAAAAATCTATCAAAATGTTACGCCAGCGACTTCCCCACCTGCCTTTACAACCTGTAGCTAGTTGAGCCAGCAAGCTGCTATAGAAATTCCGATGCGTGGGTAAGCAAGGAGGTGACATGATGCAAGCCACTAGCGAGGCGAAGTGGAATGCTGGCTTACCTCATACGTCAGTGCCTGGGCCCCTCAACGTGACTAGAAGTGAAGCCTTTTCATAACACAACCTAGCCAAGTGAATGTTAACACGTGTCGCCAATGCTGTTCTTACCACTGTACTACCCTGCTCGCTAGCTGTTTTCGTGACTACGCGGATAGTTGGCCAATGGTCACGCCACAGCACAAAAAAAAAGTTCGAATGTGTGTGAAATCCTATGAGACTTAACTGCTAAGGTCATCAGTCCCTAAGCTTACACACTACTTAACGTAAACCATCCTAAGGACAAACATAGCCATGCCCGAAGGAGGACTCGAACCTCCGCCTGGCATCAGGTGCGCCGTGTATGACTGCAGCGCCCTAGACCGCTCGGCTAATCCCGGGCGGCGCCACATTACAGTTACGTCCCATGTATCACAATGCATTTAACTGCTGGGAGGTGGACGGGTGGAATATCACACTCATGGCAAATATTAGGCTATCTGATCGTTTGAGACCATTAATCGGCACGGAAGTCGTGTATTTTGTTGCAAATTCTGGTCGGGTCGGTCATCAAAGTTTCTAACAGAGTTGTGTGCTTTGTCGATTCATAAACAGCGACCGCGTTATAGGGGTAGGAAGTGATTGCCTTGGTGCATTTCCACATACGACGTAATCGAGTACGCAGTAGGGTCCACCAGATACTGTCTCCGCTGACAGCGTCAGAGCTTTCAGCTTCCGGCTGGTGAACCCTTTTGTGAGAGACTTGGCAGCTTTTCGTAAGCAGACTGCCAGAAGCCGGCGGCAGTGGCGCAGACAATGGCTGTGGGGGCGCTACCCGAGCCTGCGCTGCTGCCGGTCACTGAACCCAGTCCACGCGCCTCTGCTGCGGGACGCTCATGCGAACACTAACGTCCACAGGCTTTAACATTTTAATATTCGGATAATAAGTTGCCGTCTGTTTAATCTAAGACTAGATGATCAATGTAGCTATCCGCCATCTCGGTGTAATGTCTTGTCTGTACAGACGTGTATCTGTTGTCTTTAAGATCCCTTCACCTTCACACATAAGTCTATACAGTAATGTAAGGCTCTTCAGTTCTTGGCTGGTCCGTGTTAAGACAGACGAAAAATTAGACTAATGGAGGATTATTAGTATTATCTCTATTTTCTTTCGCTCTCTCTCTTTCTCTCCTTTATCTATGTATAGTTTTTAATATAAGATTTCATTACGTGATATAATGATAAAAGGAATCAGCCAAATAGAATCTTTGGTGGAGTCTTTCGACTTGGTAATCAGCGGCTGGCTTGCTGTAAGAGATCTTTACATTTATTATTACTGTTAAACACTGCAGTCAGTCGGGAGAATCAATCGTTTGGACAATTTGTTCCTTTTACGAAAGATTGCGAATTCCAGATGTGTTCGAAGCCTTTTTGGACGATTTAACACAGACTCAGTGATTGCAGGCTCTCTTCGACACAGCTGACATTTCCCCACTAATTACAGGGCAAACGTGATCAACAAATGATTCAGAAAAAACTTATTCGTTCATTCACTCCAGAACAAAAAAGTCACAAACCTTATTTATGGAGGAGATCGTGTATGAAATCCATCTCCATTACATGTCCAGATCTCCGGTGATTCCACGCCTTAATTATTTTCCTTTTACAATCTCTTTCTCTTCAAAACAAACCGCTAGCGGCACAAATGTTAATTGTCTCGCTTTAGCGAGAAGAAAAGCAGAATATGTATCTCTCAGAAACACGTCAATCCCTCCACCGATACTCCAGCAGCTGTCCTAGTTACCACTCTAACAACCATGGAGAATGCATATTGCATCCCTGTTATTTCAAAGAATAAATGCACTAGAAAATACTTTGGGGTCGACGAGCTGTCGCCGCATATATTACTAGAAAATCAGATAAGATAACTTTTCCAAAGTGAATGAATGTGGATGGTTTGATTGAAAATGATTAATTGGTGCGTGGTAGAGGGTATTTGCTGTGGGGACATTACAAGGCGAATGGGGTGAACATATCAGTCCGACGGGGCAATTGTACTAATCAAGAAACCATCTTACTCTGATCAGCCTGATAAAGGGCACATCTCATTAGGGTAGTATAATTTTGTTATCTCTCTTTATTTTAAAGCTGGAGGTGGCTGAAAACGCCCAGTGTACACGGTCAAGTGGAAGATGTTCATGATGGAGACTGACGGCTGTGAAAATGCTAGTCTTTTTCCCTATAATAACAAAGTTTGCAGATAAATACGTACCTGCA
The DNA here is from genome assembly GCF_021461395.2 of Schistocerca americana. NCBI lineage: Eukaryota > Metazoa > Arthropoda > Insecta > Orthoptera > Acrididae > Schistocerca > Schistocerca americana. The sequence goes on from NC_060121.1 coordinate 900,423,805, forward strand.
TATTCATCTCAGACACTTGCACTCACAAGGAGAGCCCACAGCTTTGGGATTACAGATTCACTTCAAACTTTGTACATCTTTAGTTGTTGTTGTTGTTGTTGTGGTCTTCAGTCCTGAGACTGGTTTGATGCAGCTCTCCATGCTACTCTATCCTGTGCAAGCTGCTTCATCTCCCAGTACCTACTGCAACCTACATCCTTCTGAATCTGCTTAGTGTATTCATCTCTTGGTCTCCCCCTATGATTTTTACCCTCCACGCTGCCCTCAAATACTAAATTGGTGATCCCTTGATGCCTCAGAACATGTCCTACCAACCGATCCCTTCTTCTGGTCAAGTTGTACCACAAACTTCTCTTCTCCCCAATCCTATTCAATACTTCCTCATTAGTTATGTGATCTACCCATCTAATCTTCAGCATTCTTCTGTAGCAGCACATTTCAAAAGCTTCTATTCTCTTCTTGTCCAAACTATTTACCGTCCATGTTTCACTTCCATACATGGCTACACTCCATACAAATACTTTCAGAAATAACGTCCTGACACTTAAATCTATACTCGATGTTAACAAATTTCTCTTCTTCAGAAACGCTTTCCTTGCCATTGCCAGTCTACATTTTATATCCTCTCTACTTCGTCCATCATCAGTTATTTTGCTCCCCAAATAGCAAAACTCCTTTACTACTTTAAGTGTCTCATTTCCTAATCTAATACCCTCAGCATCACCCGACTTAACTCGACTACATTCCATTATCCTCGTTTTGCTTTTGTTGATGTTCATCTTATATCCTCCCTTCAAGACACCATCCATTCCGTTCAACTGCTCTTCCAAGTCCTTTGCTGTCTCTGACAGAATTACAATGTCATCGGCGAACCTCAAAGTTTTTATTTCTTCTCCATGGATTTTAATACCTACTCCAAATTTATCTTTTGTTTCCTTTACTGCTTGCTCAATATAGAGATTGAATAACATCGGGGAGAGGCTACAGCCCTGTCTTACTCCCTTCCCAACCACTGCTTCCCTTTCATGTCCCTCAACTCTTATAACATCTTTAGTAGGTCATTAAAACAACATAATAGGCAAGAAGCAAAGTGCACTAATCTGGGAATTCCGAGAAAAATCACAAGAGAAGTTTTACGCCTCTGCTATGTGGCTAATGTATCTGTGCGTAGGTGCCGCTCGCTGGAGTTCTCAGTGGTCAAGTGACGGCGGCACGGTAGCTCAGCGTGTTCGGTCAGAGGGTTAGCTGCCCTCTATATTAAAAAAACTGAGTTGATGGATCAACGACGAAGTGAAACGGGTGTCCTGCGACGTCCGTCCCGAGCAGATAGAACGAACGAAAACGAACAAAATGAGATTTTAAAAAAAGTGGTTAGCGTTCACTATTTGAAAGACAAATATTAGGCATCGGTTCGACTCCCGTTCAAACTTAATTGTTAATCGATTTTTTCATCATCGGTCATAATATTTAATTTCATATAAGAGAGGTAATATAATAAAAAAAACACATGTATGTGGATGAAGTTTCAATTCATGTTTTCCATGTCTGCGTGACAAATACCATCCTGCGAAGTGTGACGTCGCAAGCACATCCGAAAAATTATTGTACATTGCTCTTGTGGTCTGCCACATTTTGACTTACTATCGCATCTCTGTGGTGCCAGTTGGGGCTATCAGAAGATAGGGTTTCACAAGGTATGGCCTGCACCTCAATAGGTATGGGAAGGGGAGACTGGCAATGCTTATAGGTGACAGTGTAGACCGTGGTGGTGGTGGGGTCACTCATCGAAAAATTCCTGTAGTAGTTGGTGATCGAGCTGCAACTTTTTTAGATTTAGATAGCTGATAGGTATACGTGCTTAAAGGAAGTCCCTTTAACTAAGAACGTCATGTTTCCAAGTAGAGAAGGGATTAGCATATTTCATGAAAATATACAGGGCTATTACAAATGATTGAAGCGATTTCATAAATTCACTGTAGCTCCATTCATGGACATATGGTCACGACACACTACAGGTACGTAGAAAAAATCATAAAGTTTTGTTCGGCTGAAGCCGCACTTCAGGTTTCTGCTCGAGAGCGTAGTGAGACAAAATGGCGACAGGAGCCGAGAAAGCGTATGTCGTGCTTGAAATGCACTCACATCAGTCAGTCATAACAGTGCAACGACACTTCAGGACGAAGTTCAACAAAGATCCACCAACTGCTAACTCCATTCGGCGATGGTATGCGCAGTTTAAAGCTTCTGGATGCCTCTGTGAGGGGAAATCAACGGGTCGGCCTGCAGTGAGCGAAGAAACGGTCGAACGCGTGCGGGCTAGTTTCACGCGTAGCACGCGGCAGTTGACGAATAAAGCAAGCAGGGAGCTAAACGTACCACAGCCGACGGTTTGGAAAATCTTACGGAAAAGGCTAAAGCAGAAGCCTTACCGTTTACAATTGCTACAAGTCCTGACACCCGGTGACAAAGTCAAACGCTTTGAATTTTCGGCTCGGTTGCAACAGCTCATGGAAGAGGATGCGTTCAGTGCGAAACTTGTTTTCAGTGATGAAACAACATTTTTTCTTAATGGTGAAGTGAACAGACACATGCGAATCTGGGCGGTAGAGAATCCTCACGCATTCGTGCAGCAAATTCGCAATTCACCAAGAGTTATCGTGTTTTGTGCAATATTATGGTTTAAAGTTTACGGCCTCGTTTTCTTCTGCGAAAAAAAACGTTACAGGACACGTGTATGTGGACATGCTGGAAAATTGGCTCATGCCACAACTGGAGGCCGACAGCACTTCCATCATGAAGTTCGGCATTTCTTAAACAGGAGATTGGATAACCAATGGATCGGTCGTGGTGGAGATCATGATCAGCAATTCATGTCATGGCCTCCACGCTCTCCCGACTTAAACCCATGCTATTTCTTTCTGTGGGGTTATTTGAAAGATTCAGTGTTTAAACCTCCTCTACCAAGAAACGTGCCAGAACTGCGAGCTCGCATCAACGATGCTTTCGAACTCATTGATGGGGACATGCTGCGCCGAGTGTGGGAGAAACATGATTATCGGCTTGATGTCTGCCGAATCACTAAAGGGGCACATCTCGAACATTTGTGAATGCCTAAAAAAACTTTTTGAGTTTTTGTACGTGTGTGCAAAGCTTTGTGAAAATATCTCAAGTAATAAAGTTATTGTAGAGCTGTGAAATCGCTTCAATCATTTGTAATAACCCTGTAAGAGGAATTAGAGGTAAGGTTAGTGAACTGCTCACATATGTTGACTCTGAAATTATTAGTACATCAGAGCACCACTTAAATAATTCGACAATTCAGAGGCTTCCTTTACCAGGATAAAAATTAGCTGCCTGTTTTTCAAGTAGTTCCTTGCGGGGTGTGGGAGTGGCTATGAACGTAAATAACAGTATTCCGTTTCAGGTCATAGACGTATCACGGCACTGCAGTGAACAGATATTTGAATGTTGTGCAGGGGCAGTTGACTTTAGTGACACTAACCTTCTGTTTGTTGTTATTTATAGGTCCCCTAACTCTGACTTGAGAACGTTTCTGTTCAAGCTAGAGAGAGTTGTTGATTCACTTTGTAGGAAGTATCAGAAATTAGTTATGTGTTAACTTAAATATAAATATGGTGGGAGGAAAAGGATGTTGGTAGATCTCCTAAATTCATATGATATGATGCAGACTACTTTTTCCAACTGGGGTGCAGGGGAACAGTAGTGCAGCCATAGACAATATTTTTATTCGTTCTTCATTACTAGATGGGCATTATGTTAGTAAAAGGGTGAATTGCCTTTCAGACCATGATGCACAAATTTTAATAAACAGTTTGTCACTGGCGAAAACACAATCTCTTTCAAGAAATTTCATATGACTGTGAATCCCAGTTATGAAAAGTTAATTTCACTCAGTCAATACTCTGCAGAATCGATCCTGCATTTGGATCGGACTTCCTTAAGTCTTGTGCAGAAAGGTGTGCAATAATACAGCTGCATCCATTTTCAATAAGCTACCGCTCCGATTCAAAAATCTTAGCAGTAATAAACGCGGTTTCAAATCGAAACTTAAGAGTTTCTTCATGGGTCACTTCTATTCTGTGGAGGAGTTTCTTGAAAAATTAAGCTGATTCCTGTTATATTGTTGATTGTGTTTACTTAAACTTATGGACTGACTTTTTTCGGGTCCATAATTTCTTTTTATCTGTTATTACTTTTATGTTGTAATTTCATGTACTGAGTCGTTCCATGGCGTTGGATATTTGCTCCTCAATTTGGTCCTACGGAACTTGACCTGTGAATAAAAATATATTACTGATTGTGAATAACGTCATTCGCATCATTATTCATCGAGGTTTGACTTGGGTTTTCCAAGCCTGTCCCACTTCCTTGGAAATTTAATTACAAATAGCAAATAGTCAAATAACATACGAATTCACTACAACGTCATGAAAATGTACTTGTTTTTTTCGCTATATTCCCTGTCTAATGTCATACAAATTAAAGAATGAAACTAGTGATGAAAACGGTATAGATTAAAAAACGTTTTGGCAGGACTCTTACCCCTGACACGTCTACGACCCCCTTGCAACGCGCGAACGCAGACCACTTTTTTTTCTTTTTCTCATTTTGTTCAATATTGTTCGTTGGATCTGTTCAGCATGGACATCCCCTGGCACTCGTGAAAGTTCTTCATTGATCTATTGACTCACCTGACATACAGGTGTATGAAACCTAGAATCTTCCAAATCTATTCAAAACTGTGGTAAAAACTTAGATAATCGTAGCGTGTAGGCTTTCACCGCCGGCGTCTTCAGTAATTAAAACTTCCGGGCTAAGAGGCCCTGGTCCAATAGTAAAAATACTTCTCCCTGACGTTTCGTTGCCAGCTGCGGGCAACATCATCTGAGGTTAGTCTACGACTGGCTGGTAGGCCGTGGAGGTCCTGTTTATATAGAGCGCGTAGAGGGCGCCACCACTCGTCACGTGTTGTCAACAGAAACCACTTCCGAACCTCTTTCCAGAGAAATGGGTACGCTGGCAAGGAGATAGATCGAGCACTTCAGCCCAGAACAAAAATGTCCTAAAACGTGCAACAACAACAACCATCGGTGGGGAAAGTTTTTCTTCCATTCATCCACAATATTACGGACCGTATCGGGAAAGTGCTGGCCAAGTTCAGAGTTGAAACAATCTTCAGACCCACCAAGAAGATTAGTGAATGCTTAAGATCGGCGAAAGATGTACAACACTCTTTAGCTACTCCTGGTGTGTATAAAATTCCGCGTAGTTGTGGGAAGGTTTACATTGGAACCACAAAAAGAAGTATCAACACTCGCCTAATTGAGCACAAAAGGAACTGTCGACTGCGGCACACGGACAAATCGGCTGTAGCGGAAAATGTTTTTGAAACGGGTGACCATGAAATAAAATTTAGTGAGACGAGCGTGCTAGCTAAGACATCGCATTATTGTGCACGTATGTATAGAGAGGCTGTAGAGATTTTAAACACCACAATAATTTTAACAGGAAAGAAGAAGGCTTGAAGTTAGATAAGATATGGCGATCGACTTTGTACCAAACCGAGCGAGGTGGCGCAGTGAATAGACACTGGACTCGCATTCGGAAGGACGACGGTTCAATCCCGCGTCCGGCCATCCTGATTTAGGTTTTCCGTGATTTCCCTAAATCAGTCCAGGCAAATGCTCGGATGGTTCCTTTGAAAGGGCACGGCCGACTTCCTTCCCCATCCTTTCCTAATCCGATGAGACCGATGACCACGCTGTCTGGTCTCCTTCCCCAAACCAACCTTCGATCGAGACTAATGACGCCAGCCAGAGATTGTTTTACTGTTGACGTGACGAGTGGTGGCGCCCTCTGCGCGCTCTATATAAACAGGACCTCCACGGCCTAGCAGCCAGTCGTAGACTCACCTCAGATGATGTTGCCCGCAGCTGGCAGCGAAACGTCAGGGAGAAGTATTTCTACTATCGGACCACGGCCTCTTAGCCCGGAAGTTTTAATTACTGAAAGCTTAGATAATTAACTATAAAATTTGAGTTTTTTCTAAACATGAAGTTTAGTATGAAACAGCTCATTAATTTTTTTCATAAATTAAATAAATTTTGAAGTTTCATTCACCTGTAATTATGGTTTATATGCTGAGCAAAATTCACCTTCTCTTACTTATGAAGAAAAGTGTACCTATAGCAACAAATGACGCCGATAGCACGTCGAAATATGACGAAATTTCACATGCAAAAAAAATTATTTTGAAATGTTTTTGAACTCCCACTCTTATTTGTAAAAGTGTAGACAGTTGTAATTAAAATGTCCTGTGGTGCCTCTCCTCCTCCAAGTCGGCACATTTGACGTCCTGCCCTCTTAATCCAGACTTCCACAGAAACCATTGTATTTTAGCGACTGTTCGTCACGCGTCTATTATAACTTCTAAAATACGTACTACCATGCATCAACTGTTTGCGGACTTGTGATTAGCGTTAAAGTCGCGGCTTCGATTCCCGGTCGGTTTGGAATTTTTTTCTCTCGCACTTGGATGTGTTGCACTAAGAGCCCAAACATCCCGAACGGGGTCTCCCGGCCAATAACGCCACACACACATTTCATTCAATTTTAATGATATGCGAAAGCAACGCTGGTAGCAGCTAGTCTACAATATAGAGAACCTTAACAATCAGAAAATGTACTATTCTGCCTCTTAAGCAACTGTACTCAAACTCCTGTCCATTGTTTTTTGTTTTATCTGTTTACGGAGATCCTTTGGTTATAGTAAGTTCCCTTTATGAGTCTTATGCAGTTACAGTTTCTGATACATTAGTCATTTTTTTGTAATCCAGTGCTTTCCCATTGTCAATGGGTTTGGCAGTATTATGGAAGCAAATTGAGGAATTTTATACTGTTTATTACGACGGGCTGTATGATACAACATCAGTTTAAGTTATATTTTACCATAAAGATAAGAAAACTTCCATCTCTGACAACTGAAATTAGTGCCAAAGTACCAGACGTGTTTCGCCTATTCAGATTATGCATCTTCAGTGGTCTATAACACATATAAAGTTATTTAATCATACATATTTCGATGTGGGATTTGGAGTGATTCTTAGGCAGTTTGTGTGGATGTGACTACTTTTGTTTACTATTATATGCTATTGTTTTTACCTTACATCCGTTTTGTGTCCTGATCATGCAGCCATTTGTTGTCTCACATGTGCACTAAAGGACAAAAATCGAAACAAGTCCCAGGGAGGAGACAACATTCCGCTAGAACTACTGATAGCATTGGGGGGGGGGGGGGCAGGAAGGGGGGGAACCAGTCACGTCAAAATTCTTCCATCTCGTGAGGAAGCCATTAAAATTGCTACACCAAGAAGAAATGCAGATTATAAACAGGTGTTCATTGGACAAATATATTGTACTAGAACTGGATTTTCACGCAACTTGGCTGCATAGATCCTGAGAAATCAGCACCCAAAACAACCACCTCTGGCCGTAATAACGGCCTTGATACTCCTGGGCATTGAGTCAGTCAGCGCTTGGATGGCGTGTACAGGTACCGCTATCCATGCAGCTTCGACACGATACCACAGTCCATCAAGAGTAGATACTGGCGTATTGTGACGAGCCAGTTGCTCGGCCACCATTGCACCATTGACCAGACGTTTTCAGTGGTGAGAGATCTGGAGAATGTGTCGGCCAGGGCAGCAGACGAACATTTTCTGTATCCAGAAAGGCCCGTGCAGCACCTGCAACAGGCGGTCGTGCATTATCCTGCTGAAATGTAGGGTTTCGCTGGGATTGAATTAAGGGTAGAGCCACGGGTCGTAACACATCTGAAATGTAACATCCACTGTTCAAAGTGCCGTCAATGCGCACAAGAGGTGACCGAGACGTATAACGAATGGCACCCCATACCATCACGCCAGTATCGCTATGACGAATACACGCTTCCAAAGTGCGTTCACCGTGATGTCGCCAAACACGGATGCGACCACGTCGTTGAGTACACCATCGCAGGCGCTCCTGTCTGTGATGCAGCGTCAAGGGTAACCGCAGCTATGGTCTCCGATCTGATAGTCCATGCTGCTGCAAACGTTATCGAACTGTCCGTGCAGATGGTTGTTGTCTTGTGAACGTCCCCATCTGTTGACTCAGGGATCGAGACGTGGCGGCACGATCCGTTACAGCCATGCGGATAAGATGCCTGTCATCTCAACTGCTAGTGACACGGGGCCGTTGGGATCCAGCACGGCTTTCCGTATTACGCTCCTGAACCCACCGACTCCATATTCTGCTAACAGTCATTGGATCTCGACCAACGCGAGTAGCAATGTCGCGATACTATACATCGCAATCGCGATAGGCTACAATCCGACTTTTATCAACGTCAGAAACGTGATGGTACGCATTTCCCCTCCTTACACGAGGCATCACAATAACGTTTTACCAGGCAATGCCAGTCAACTGCTGTTTGTGTGTGAGAAATCGGTTGGAAAACATTACTCATGTCAGAACGTTGTCGGTGTCGCCACCGGCGCCAACCTTGTGTGAATGTTCTCAATAGCTAATCATCTGCATATGACAGCATCTTCCTCCTGTCGCTTAAATTTCTTCTCTGTACCACGTTATCTTCGTGGTGTAGCAATTAATGTCCAGTAGTGTAATTCCAATTCCAAAGGAATCAGGTACTGACAGGTGTGAATATTACCGATTAATCAATTTAATAAGTCACAGGCGCAAAATATTAACACAAATTCTTTACAGAAGAATGGAAAGATCAGTTTGGATTCCGGAGTAATCTAGGAGCATGCAAGGCAATACTGATCCTACGACTTCTCTTAGAAGATACGTTAAGGAAAGGCAAACCTACTTTTATAGCATTTGTAGACATACAGAAAGCTTTTGACAGTGTTCACTGGAATACTTTCCTTAAAATTGTGAGGTTAGTAGGGGTAAAATACAGGGAGTGAAAGAATATTTACAACTTGTACCAAAAGCAGAAGGCAGTTATAAGAGTCAAGTGCCATGAAAGTGAAGCAGTAGTTGAGAAGGAAGCTACCACCAACGTTATTCAGTCTGTACATTGAGCAAGCAATAAAAAAAATGAAAGATAAATTTGTAGTAGGAGTTAAAGTACAGTGAGATGGAAAAAGACTTTGACATTTTTCGATAACATTCTGTCAGAGACAGCAAAGGGCTTCGAAAAGCAGTTGAACGGAATAGACAGGTTTTTTGAAAGGACGGTATAAGATGAAAACCAACAAAAGCTAAACGATGATAAAAGAATGCAGTCGAATTACAATAATCCAGTTAAATCGAGTGATGATGAACAAATTAGATTAGGAAACGAAGAACTTAAAAAGTAAATGAGTTTTGCTATTTGGGCAACAGATAACTAATGTTGGTCATAGCAGAGTTGACATAAGATGTAGAATGATATTAGCAAGAAAAGCATTTCTTAAGAAGAGAAATTTGTTAACGTCGAGTATAGATTTAAGTGACAGGAAGCCTTTTCTGAAGGAATTTGAGTGAAGAGTAGTCTTGTATGCAAGTGAAACATGGACGATAGAGAGTTCATACAAGATTAGAATAGAAGCGTTTGAAATGTGGTGCTACAGAAGTGTACTGAAGATTAGATGGGTGGATCGTGTAACTAAGGAGGAGGTACTGAATAGAATTGGGGAGAAAAGAAATTTGTGGCATAACCTGACTAGAAGAAGGGATCGGTTGGTAGTACACATTCTGAGACGTCAAAGGAACACCAGTTTAGTACTGTAGTGAACCGTCGGGGTAAGGATCGTAGAGGGAAATCAAGAGATTATGACAGTAAGCAGATTCAGAAGGATGTATGTGCTGTAGTTACTTGAAGCGTGGAGAGCTGCATCAAACAAGTCTTCGGACTGAAGATAACAGTAACAACATATGTGCTAAGTATACATGGTATAAGTGTCTTCCAGTAAACATTTCCTTGTACGTAAACCTACAATGTATAAAACTGTACACGCTCGCACTGCTGTTGGTCACATTCTTTCGACCTGATTGAGGTATCATGGAAATCGACTGAGAGATCTTGGGGCAGTGTAGTGGGGTGTTTGGGTGGGGATTTAGAAATGGTGGGTGGTGGGATGCTGTATCTCTCTCTCTCTCTCTCTCTGTCTCTCTCTCTCTCTCTCTGTGTGTGTGTGTGTGTGTGTGTGTGTGTGTGTGTGTGTGCGTAAACTTTTGTTTTTATCGCACACCACACTAAGATTTCTCATATGTTAGGACCATAGCTGTATTCAATAAAGTAGACAAAATTTCTTCCCTACAGTTTAAAAAGGCACTTCTTTAGCTATTATAGACAGGAAAATATCGTGTCCATTCTTAAAGTGAACTAGCAGTTGTTTCGGAGAGATGTCAGAATGGCACCCGCACACTGGTAGTTTACACAAAGAGCAAATAATTTTAAGAATTGTGCCTTAATGGTATGCAACTATTGTACATGGCAAGTAATTTATGTCTAACAACAGTTCCGTTGTAAATATATTCGAGTTGATTTAGCATTTAACAGCTAAACATTACTAAATTTGATGAAGTAAACATGTGTCTCCAAATTGTCTCCATGTTTGCAGCTCTACTGTTCTCGTTTGCGCCAACACAGAACTTTGATTAGTCTCAGCGATTTCAAGCAGGTCGAATGCACGCGAACTGTAATCTATCCAATATCTGCAACACCTTTTAGTTTTAACTTAGATGTAGGTACGTTCAGATCCCTTTCTAAATCTTATTAGCGATTTGTTCTTCATTAACAAAATTTGTGGTTGGTAGCCCCAGACAGCTCGCGTCACAGGTCACAATAGAGAGACATCTATACTGCAGCTATTTATTAAGTTTAGAATGAGATCAATCATCACTAATAATCGTACTCAGAAAGGTGAAGTGAGATATTAAATGAAACATATTCAGTCATCACATGATTGTCACCCAGCTGCTGCGGATTTGACTGTCGATATAACCAGAACAATTTAAAGGAGGGTTGCTTGTCATCGATCATTGTGAAGTCAATTGTCTCACAGTTTTTAACACTCTTGTGCTGAAAGCATAAATAGAGTGCCACTTGATACGATGTTGGTTGAATTAACATTTCTATGTAACAAGTGTAAATGATACGTAGTAGTGGAGCTGCCCCACGTTTACGATTTTTAATCTTGCTTGATAATTCATGTATATAACAAACATTTTACGAATAATGTTATACGAATGTATTTCACGCATGAACGTTTCTGCACTACCTACCAACCTGAGTGTTTATGTGTGGTTCAAATTCACTTATGATCGTAGACTCTCGTAACGTTAAAAAATAATACAGACACCTGAGTGTTTACGTGTGATCCAAATTCACATATGATCGTAGACTCTTGTAACGTTAAAAAATAATACTGACACTTTGTATCCTTTTACGATCTCTAAGATTATGATAATAACAACCGTTCAACGTAAGAAACACAAATAGGTAAAAACACAAATAGGTAAAACAGAGATTTAAATAAGCATGTTAGTAAAACAGAAATAGCGTATGGTTCATCAAGAAATATCTTCAACAAAAAATACTTATCTAGAAATACAAAACTGAACACCACTCCACAGCGGTAATATCACAATTTTTACATGCATGTGAATGTTTAACGATGAACTCTATATAAGCTGGTCAGATTTAGAGATATTTGAAAGAAAGATGACTAGAAAAGTAATGGATACAATGAAACCTATGGAGGATTGAAAAGTGAGAGGTAATGAGCAGATATGCCAAAATAAAGAGAAATATTTAAAGCAATGTCAAGTCGACGATTATTCTTCTTTCGCCATAGGCTGAATGAAAGAGAAGGGAATAAAGAAACAAAAAGATCTGGAAAAAGAAATGAACAATACAGTGGTTACAGAGCGGTTTGCTGTCCACACGCCCCTCCTACCAGCATCCTTAGTTGAGGATGACACGGCGGTCAGATGGTCCCCATGGGCCACTTGTGGCCTGAAGACGGAGTGATTTTGTGGTTACAGAAATAGGAAAAGGACTAGAGAGAACCAGAAACAACATCAAAGAATTGCAAGTTACCGAAGCAAACCTTTTAAGACTAAAATACTACATTTAGAAGGCCTTCATGACAGAAGAAATAATTAATCTGCAGAAACATGAATAGAAGAAAGGAAAATATGTGGGAAGAAGAAGAGTGAGTACTCGAAAAAGTAGGAAAAAATAAATGAGCAAAAACAGGACTTTATCCCGTAACTTTTTTTATAGGAAATATTCTGATAATTAATTAATTTTTTTGTTAAAAATTCTCTTTTAGGTGTGTTAAAAGCCACGGCTAAATTTTCTCAGGGCGCTATTGCCAGAAATATCATACGTATTCCAACGTGAAGGCATCCACCATACACGATGGATAACAAAATCTTTCTTTAACATTACGCGATAAGCCAATTAAACGCAATGCTTAAATATTTTTTCTGTGAGGCGTGATGATCAAGGATACCTGCCTATGTGTAGTGGCAGCGTACACATTTATAGACACTACTCTTAATATAACTACCTCCGGCCAAAAATGAATTGGAAAATATTACAAGACGCCGTTTTGTGTTTATTGAGATTATTCTTTCTAATACCTTTAGCTTTAAATGACTATTAAATAGCTTATATCATTTTTATGATTAATGGTGTCGCTACAACAATGAGCCTATACAAAATGGCTACGGTAACATTTAATTATTACGTAACTAAATCACGGGAAGGAAAGGTACTTGCTATTAACAAAAACACAATTTTTATAAGCAGTAGTTCCATATATATTCAAAATACTCCTAATGTTACTACAGAAAATTGTATTTGTTACAGACCGTTAACAATAAGCGTCCGACAGCTAGAGCATCAGAACCAAGAAGCAACGAAACAAAACATGTTCATCCGTTTTGTACCAAATGACAAAAATACTACAAATTACTATTCTGAGAGCACATATAGCGCTTCCATTGTTGAGTATCGCTAATTTAATTTATACTCTTTTTCCGGATGCTATGCTATAACTTGAAGCTCTTACATTATTTTAGTAGGTCAATACGAAGATTTAAAAGAAAGAATTGAAAAAATTGCAGTGCCTGAAGTACTCTGGGATTCTAACAGTCCTATTGTATCTGACTCAATATTCAACCTATCGTACTGATAAATTAATATTACGCTGCTTCTGTTGTTTTATATCTTCCACGCATCTGCATCTACAGTCATACTCCTCAGGTCAGTGCGTGCCGGAGGGTACTTCGTATTAATGTGAGCCATATTCCACTCCTATACTGAACGAGAAAAGAATGATTATATCATTCTGTAAATGCCAGAACGTCTCTTACTTTTTCCTCATGGTCTCCATTCGATATATACCATTATTCTGTTGTCAAGACACACCATGCTGATCATTTTCTAATGCTAAAGTAGTTTGATGTACACTCGACATACTGTTAATTTTTGTGCAGTTTTGAGCCACGGCTCTGATGACTAACACACGGAAGCGGCCGCCGTCTATCACGGTATTTCATCGCTACCAGAAAATGGAGTACAGAGGGTTCTACGAAACAGAACCTGCTTTAATCTGACCATTTCATAGCAGAACAAGCCGAGTGCTCTTGGGCATACGCGAGGAGAAATCTAATTAAGCCGAAGGCAAACAAAGGTAATTGGATTTACACTGACCGGCTTGCCGTTATTCTCTCCCGAGTTCATCCATTTTGTGGGCTGCCCGAGTAGCGTGTATTTGACACGTCTACACCGCTGAACTCGATGCAAGCCTGGTGATTCTACACCTCTTCGGCGACTACCATGACAATTTCGCGGTTAGTCAATAGGCTTTTCATTTAGCATTAGCGTTACAAACCTCATTTGTTAAAGGGTCCAGGGTATTCGTGAGAATTGATACATGCGATATTTGTTACAACGGCATTTCAATCTCCCATGACTACTAGATTTTCGTCTCCCATTGCGTACTGAATTGCCCATTCAGTATCCTCACACACTTTCTCTGTCTCTTCATCTTCTCCTTGCGAGGTCTGGACATACACCTCAACGTTGTCGATGTTACTTTGCTGTCTATTCTCTTAAGAAAAAAAACCTATCACTGCAGCGTTTACAGTGACTCCCTCTCTGCCCTACCTTCCTATTCGTAACGAATGCTACTCCCGTTCCACGCCACGTCTCGTATAGCGTTGTCCTAAAGTTTGGAAGGTAGGAGACGAGGTACTGGCAGGAGTAAGGCTGTGAGGACGGGGCGTGAGTCGTGCTTGGGTACCTCAGTTGGTAGAGCATTTTCCCGCGAAAGGCAAAGGTCCCGAGTTCGAATCTCGGTCCGGCACACAGTTTTAATCTGCCAGGAAGTTTCATATAAGCGCACACTCCGCTGCAGAGTGAAACTCTCATTCTGGAAACGTCCCCCAGGCTGTGGCTAAGGCATGTCTCCGCAATATCCTTTCTTTCAGGAGTGCTAGTTCTGCAAGGTTCGCAGGAGAACTTCTGTAAAGTTTGGAAGGTAGGAGACGAGGTACTGGCAGAAGTAAGGCTATGAGGACGGGGCGTGAGTCGTGCTTGGGTAGCTCAGTTGGTAGAGCACGCGCCCGCGAAAGGCAAAGGTCCCGAGTTCGAGTCTCAGTCCGGCACACAGTTGTTTTAATCTTCCAGGAAGTTTCAACGTAGTCCTTCGCTTCTTACTCGATCTGTTCCTCGTGTACATCCCCCCCCCCCTCACTCCTTTGCAGTGACCTCCCGGATATCTAAATTGGGGACTAGTCCGGAATATTTTGCCAACGGAGAGATCGTCATGATTTCAATTACTTGCGTCATGTTCTGTGGATACATATTATGCGTATTTATTGCAGTGGTTCCCATTGCCTCCTGCATTCCCATACCGTTGATCATTGCTGGTTCTTCCCCCTTTTAGGGGTAGTTTCCCATCCCAAGAGCTAGAAAGTTCCTTGAACCTCTCTTCACTCCTCCGCCCTCTTTGATATCGCCGTCGTCAGAATGACGGTGATTCCTTCGCCGGAAGTCTTCGGCCACTGTTGCTAGTGTTTTTCAATTTAAAATTTAAGCACTTGCGGAGTTCGAACCTGGGTCCGAGGATGTTTTAGTTACAGGTGAAAGACGCTACCTCTAGACTACGAGTGTATTTCAATTGTCACTCAGCATTGCCTACAGAAATTTGTAGCTTATGAGTCGGTGTTCGACCACTCTACCCCATTCTCTTTGTAATTTACAACCACCCTCCACAGTGCTCGCGTGTTAACGTCAATACATGGGATCTGCCTGGTCTTCGTTTAGTTTTCCCTTCACATTTACAGGTTACTATCACACCAACATCAGTTCACTTGGGAGCTGTAGAAGGATTAAAATATCCCTGACGGATTTGGTACTCAGGTGACATTCCGTTTCTGGATGTTTTGGTTCGTAGAAAAGGAGACGGCTCCTTGGATAACAGTGTGTTCAGGAAGCCTACGCACACAGACTTGTATTTAAAAGCCATGAGTTGTCATCATCCCTCACAGCGCAGCGGTGTATTACGGACGCTAGTGCATAGGGCTAGAGCCATCTCAGATCAGGACATCTTATCGGCTGAGCTTAGCCTTCTCCGCTCTGTGTTTGCCCAGAACGGGTACTCCGAGAAGCAGATCCGAAATGCATTTCGACCAGCACGCCCAAAATCTCAAGAACAGTCTGAAGAAGCAGAGAACACCACGGGGGTTGGTTTTTCTGCCATATGTCGGTGGCTTGTCTATTAACATGGGCAGAATTTTCAAGAAATACGGGATTAAATGTGCTTTCCGGCCTCCAGCACGAGTGCAACCAATGCTGGGCTCTGTTAAAGACAACCTCGACCCAAGGAGACCAGGAATATATAAAATCCCGTGCCACTTTGGGAAGTCGTATATTGGCCAGACGTGTCGTACGGTTAAAGATAGATGCGACGAGGTTGTGTCAGCCAGAGAAATCTGCGGTTGTTGAACACTGCCTTGACACGGGACACGGCATGAACTATGAAGGAACCAAGATCCTCTCGTATGCTTCCACATACTGGGACTCCATCGTTAAAGAGGCGGTCGAAATACGTAAAAGCAGTGACCTAATAAACAGAGATACGGGGTTTCACCTGAGCAAAGCCTGGTAGCCAGCCTTGGTGGCACTAAGGAATCGTCAGCCCCAGATTAGCAACTGCACCGAGTCAACGCAGATGGGAAGCCTTAGCGCAGATGCTTAAATCGCGCGCCAACACCTCGCGCGCGCGAACGGGGTCCGTCACTCCCGGCCGCATTTTCCCGCGCCGCGGCGCGCTTCCGCAGACCGCGACCCGTTTCTCTAGCAGAGGGCTCTGGTATTCGACGCCGACTACGATTGGTCTTCGATGACGTAATGCCCCCGCTGGCGCCTGCTCTATTTTAGAAAGCTAACATATAAAATGGTGAGCTTCTCAGCGACGCGACAGTAGCACCTGAAGATGGCGGGCAGTTGTCTCGCTGAAATATTGTGCGGTTTTTACAATATTATCCGGCTTAATTCTCGGGAACCTATCAAGCAGCCAGTGATATAGGTCTCTTTCGATGTCACTGACCTCTTCTGACCGACCAAATCTACTGTTGTATGTTTATGTTAACTGGGGACCTAGAAACGTAGAAACGACGGAGAGGCTCCGTCCCCGCCGCAGCCGCACTCGTCCACAACCCCACGACTACCGCAGTCCACTTCACTCCCTCCGCCGCCCCACACCGAACCCAGGGTTATTGTGCGGTTCGGCCCCCGGTGGACCCTCCACGGAACGTCTCACACCAGACGAGTGTAACCCCTATGTTTTGCGTGGTAGATTAATGGTGGTGTACGCGTACGTGGAGAACTTGTTTGCGCAGCAATCGCCGACACAGTGTAGCTGAGGCGGAATAAGGGAACCAACCCGCATTCACCGAGACAGATGGATAACCGCCTAAAAACCATCCACAGACTGGCCGGCTCACCGAACCTCGACACAAGTCCGCCGGGTGGAATCGTGCCGAGGACCAGGCGCTCCTTTCCACGCTCGGCTAACCGGACGGGCAAATCTACTGTTACTGGATCTTTACTGAAAACGCATTACTCGCCACTCCTTTTGTATTGTTGGACCGGCCTCTCGCGACATCAGTTCTGCATTACATAGTGGCGTCCAAATACTTTTGAAGAGACTCTAAGTGCCAGATACTACTAAACCCATATTAGGAGTATTCAGGAAAGGTCATAATATTACTTATCTCTTCTGCATTGCTATAGAAACTTTTCTGTTGAATGTTCGAAGTTAGAAAGCTGTTGGCTAAGTAGAAAATCTAAAAACACAAAACAGTGGGAAACTGAGGTAAGAAATGGAAAGTGGAAAATGTGGTTTACTATTAACTACGCTTTATCGGAGCTGAAAATAATCCTTTCTCCGTTGTTGTGGTTTAAATCATTCCGCTGAAAGCTAATATCAATTAAAGAGAACGTAAGAGAAACTCTGCGTACCAGCAAGGACAAATAACGTGATAATTATATGATACCAATAACATACAACATGCGAAGGAGAAGATGGAAGGATTGTCAAAGAAAGTCAGGAAATCTCTAAATTCTAATGTAAACTCCGCCCGAACAGGTCATGAAGGCCTAACGGTATCGTGCGGCTGCTGTGACATCCTCATCTCACATGCGTCACTGGATGCGGATATGAAGGGGCATGTGGTGAGCACACCGCTCTTCCAGCCGTATGTCAGTCTACGAGACCAGAGTCGTTACTTCTCAAATAGCTCTTCAGTTTGCCTCACAAGGGTGGAGAACCCCGCTTACCATCAGCGCTCGGCATACTGGATGGCCACCCATCCAAGTACTTCACAGCCCGTCAGTGCTTAACTTCTGTGAGCCGACGGGAACCGGTGTTAAAACTGCGGTTAGGCCGTTGGCATCAGTAAGTTCCAGGTAACCTTAAACGAAAAAGCCTGGGTGAATTTTTCAACTAGTTACAAAAATAAACTTTGCAAGGAGCGCATATCATCGTTACACAAATACTTACCGACTGCTCTCTGAACAGAAAAACGTTCTCAGAAATGAAGGAAGGTGTATGTCGTGATCTAACGTCGATGAACCTCCACGAAAAGTACCAGGGGTTCCGAAATCATGTCATGTAAAATTCAGCTTCCACTTTTCTCGCATGACTGCTGAGGGCTATGGCTCTAGACAGTGAGGTAAATGCAATATTTTCTGATTTCCAAAAAGCATTTGACTCAGACCCACAACAACGGTTATTAATGTACGTGCCATCGTAATGCACACTTCGACGGTGCTAAGAGAGGCAATTGGAAGCTGCTTTGCAAAGGAATTTTGCCTCGGATGTGGATCTGGCAATTATCTGGTATTCTCGGCAAAAAAGGATGGCTCTAGTGTGGTGAAAATCCGATGCCAAGAAGAGATTTTATAGAGCATTTGGACATCAAGAGCCGTGAGTACAGTTAGCCGCCATGTCGCTTGCCACCAAAACTTCGCTAATGCTTTACTGACTTCATACATGCAGCTATGTATTAAAAAAAATCAGGAAATTTCTAAATTCTAATATAAACTCCTCCCAAATAGGCTATGAAGGCCCAACGGTACCGACCGGCTGCCGTGACATCCTCAGCTCACAGGCGTCACTGGAGGCGGACCAGTTAACTTGTGTGTGGTTTAAATAATAAATCAAATATTATAAATTCGTGTCCGGAACCACATTTTCTATCTTGATCACGAACCTATGCAGAGTCCTCACCTAAGTACTATAAAAACCGAGTATCCTGTTTTAAATGAATATTCTTGCATTCAGGTGTTTCGAAGTGATTTTGTGTTAAATGGAAAAGGAAGAGTAAAAGTTGAAATTAAAACCACAAAAGCGCAGTTAGATAGGATTTTGCTAAAGTACTCTTAGTTTATTGCAAAGTATAGTTTTGTAGGAATACAGTGCCAGATTATGTAAATGTTATTATCTAAAATACCTGCTTCACAGATGATAAAAGAAGCGAACAAGTTAAGCTCATTTCAAAAATAGCGTGGTCTTGATTCCTATATTGAATTATTCCTTTTTCGAAGTTAATTAAGCTCAGTGTTGAATTTTTTGATCTTGCAAAGTGAATTATGAACTACTCCAAGTGAAGGGAAGGATTAGCTTTGTTTGAATTAGTCTTTTCTACTGATATAATCATAGAGCTTGACTAGTGACACTATACTAGTTTATGGGTCCCTGTCATATTCTCCACATATCAGAAAGATAATTGGACTATTACTGCTGCTAAGGAAACTGATATATGTAAAGGACTATAAACTGTGTATTTATGATATTTTCTATCTTTATTTCTGTTTTTTTTTTCATGTCAGTGAAGATAGGAGCCCCTCATGTACAAAATTTAGTTCTGCACTTCTGCCGGCCGAATTGGCCGAGCGGTTCTAGGTGCTACAGTCTGGAACAGCGCGATCGCTACGGTCGCAGATTCGAATCCTGCCTCGGGCATGAATGTGTGTGATGTCCTTAGGTTAGTTAGTAGGTTAGTAGGTTTAAGTAGTTCTAAGTTCTAGGGGACTGATGACCTCACATGGGAACCTCCCCATTGGACCCCCCTCAGATTTAGTTATAAGCTGGCACAGTGGATAGGCCTTGAAAAACTGAACACAGATCAATCGAGAAAACAGGAAGAAGTTGTGTGGAACTATGAAAAAATAAGCAAAATATACAAAAATGATTCAAATGGCTCTGAGCACTATGGGACTCAACTGCTGAGGTCATTAGTCCCCTTGAACTTAGAACTAGTTAAACCTAACTAACGTAAGGACATCACAAACATCCATGCCCGAGGCAGGATTCGAACCTGCGACCGTAGTGGTCTTGCAGTTCCACTCTGCAGCGCCTTTAACCGCACGGCCACTTCGGCCGGCCAAAGTATATAAACTGAGTAGCCCATGTGCAGGATAGGCAACATCAAGGGTAGCGTGAAGACAGTAGCACAGTGGTCCCGTGGTTAGCGTGAGCCCCTGTGGAACGAGGGGTCCTTGGTTCAAGTCTTCCCTCGAGTGAAAAATTGACTTTCTTTATTTGCGCAAAGTTATGATCTGTCCGTTCGTTCATTGACGTCTCTGTTCACTGTAATAAGATTAGTGTCTGTGTTTTGCGACCGCACCGCAAAACCGTGCGATTCCTACACAGGAAAACACGTCTGATATATTCTATACGACACTGGTGACGGCATGTGTGTCCCATGACAGGAATATGTTGTCGTCCCACCTAACTTGTACACTTGGCGAATGGGTAAAAAGATTCTTCTACCTTGCCCGATTTAGGTTTTCTTGTGGATGTGATAATCACTCCCAAAAAAGTGATGAAAACATAAGAGTTTGTCACATTAACTGCAACAAATGAATGCAACAGTTTCACAGTACCACAGTTTCTCCTGTGCTCTGTCAAAACATATGCTTTTAACATTTTCAAATTTTTCCGTGAGTAGACCGTCAAATCCTGTATATGTCCAAGCAAATCTGAACATGTCCTGGAATTTTAGAGAGCGAAGTTGATTATGTGTGAGTGCCCGAACTTTGATAATTTACACACGATCACGTAAACAATATTGCTCTGTGAACTTGTGCAGCTTCGCAAAATAATTGTGCGAAAATAAAAAATTAAACACTTCGCTCGAGGGAAGGCTTGAACCAAGGACCTCTCGTTCCGCAGTTGCCACGATACCACGAGACCACGGCGCTCTGCAGCTGACATTTGCCTTGATGTTGCCTACCTTCCACATGGACTGCTCAGTTTGTGTATTTTCCTTATTTTTTTCATAGTTCCACACAACTTCTTGTTTTCTCGAGTGATCTGTGTTCAGCTTTTCAAGGCCTATCCACTGTGCCAACTTATAACTAAATCCGAGGGGGGTGCGATGGGGAGATTCCCCTGTCAGATGTTAAGTCCCATAGTGCTCAGAGCCATTTGAATCTGCACTTCTTGCAGTAACATTTCGTTATCGATTTAAGTAATGATCTTGAGTGTAGCTGTTATTAGTATGAGCTTGATGCAAATTTGCTTTCTATGATTACTGGGGTGTGCATTATTGGTAACTGCTGTTACACACAGTTCAGGGTGCCCTATGTCAGTCTGTATCATGTGTGCTATTCAAAGGGAAATATTAATTAAAGTAACTTCAACAAACAATATTCAATTTTCTTAAACATATATTTCCAAATCAACGTGCCTAATTGGGCTGGCTACCGTTCGTTTGTTTTCATTCACATATGGATTTTATCACTCTCATTAAATCCCGAGGTTAAAGTCCGTTTAATTTCTCTGTTACTTTCACCATATTCAAAATTGTAGTCCGATACCTGTACCCATCTCTCAGAGGGTAACATTAGCTGGTTTCACGGCAGGCTTGGGCATTATACGTGGCAAGTTAGCGTTATACGTGGCATTTCCCATGACAATGCTTAAGGTTACGTTGTTAGGGATGAGTGACGTATAACAGGCTAGTGTTATAACTTGGCAAGGATATGAAATGGAACGATCAAATAAAGCGGACGTAGGTAAAGCAGGTGGCGAACTACCGTTTATTGGTAGAAGACTAGGGAAATTAAATCGGTCTTCAAAGGCCATTGCTTACAAATTACTCGTGCGTTCCATACAAGGATATTGCTCAAATGTTTGGGATCACCAAATAGGACTAACGGGCGATACTGAACGTGTAAAGGAAAGGCAGCATGATTGGCCACATGTTCGTTTGACTCAGGGTAGAATGACACGGATATAAGAAACTGAAATAGCAGACACGTGTAAAAGATACAAACTATCCCGAGGAAAGATACTTGCAAAGTTTGAGGAACTGCTTTAAGTAATTAACCTAGGGATATACTAGAAGACCTCTACATATCGCTCTTATGGGGACTGCAGAGGCAAGATTAGACAAATTACAGTGCACACAGAGGGGCAAAAGTAATTATTTTCACCTGCTCCAAGCTTGAGTAGAACGGGAAGAAGCCCTAATAACTGATACAATGGGAAGTACGCTCATCATGCGCTTCAACTGCCTTTGCAGAGTATGTATGTAGTTGAATATTTTAACCGTCACTATTCACTTTTAACCCAAAGTCGATTCATTAATTTCGACGTAACTTTAAATTTGGGAGGCCGGTCGCAATTTCACAGCACTTGGCACATTGAGATAGTGACACGCTGCAGAGAGAGGCAGCAACGTGAGTATTTAGATGAACAGTTTTCATAGCACTCATTTGTTATTGTTCTTTGTTGTTAATATTGTAGGCTCGTAGTCCATGTCCGTGCTAGATTTTGAAATGCAGCTTCATATAATGGTCTAGGGGATGCTCGGCCTCATTTTCTTATATGATTTGAACACTCGTTGAGTTTCTGTAATCGAATAGGTACATTTTTCGTTATTTCACAATACAGTTAAGTTCAGCCTCCATACTAATTCAACGCATAAATAACTCATATTCGATACCCGTACTGAGCAAGAACCAATATTTGTCTATAACAACATGTGGCAAAGAAAATAGTATATCGATCTATTCATCCTAAATCATCTTTGGGAGATACATGTCGAAAGCAAAATACAAATAATATTTATCGTTGCCTACCTTTCTGAGAAGTCCATAATAATGATCGTATTTACGTAAAGTGTGTATATGTTGATGTTTATACATTTTCGTACAGCCATTTGGTAGCGGATTTCTGGGTTTGAGTCTTTAACATGGGAATCAGTCATTTCATATAATTCAAGACTGCTTAGTGTATTTTATCTCACCATATCCATTTTTATTACAATCTGTAGATGACGTTCTCACTCGATTGACAATATCTTCTACATACTAACAGTACAAACAAAAATTCACTGTGATATTAGTGTGCCTCTGTCGTTAGTAAGTACGACGCAGCGTTCTTCCGGACATGTATACATGTTAGAATCACGGCCCGGCACAAATTTTCATTGTCGCCATTCCGTTATACAGTTGATGGATGCCTGTATTCGCAAATGCGAATACATTTCATGTAAAAACTCAATCATCAAAATTTTGTTTTAGATTAATTATAAAATTAAAGGCTCTACTAAAAGAACTAAATCATGTACGCGTATTTGATTAACTTTATGCAATTAACTGGTTGACTAGAGCAATTACACAAAATATTCCCAGAGCGAAACAGATCGTGATATCACCCTGAATTAAAAATTGTGATAGACAATGGACCTTCACAAAGCAGGTTATTGGTCCATCATGAGTCTTACTGCGTTAACGACACATGGAATCTTGTCTTTACTTGTTACGAAAATGTGGAGAAATATTTGAATCTACAACTTCAGAGTTCTTCGAATCAGAAGATTTGGAGCCAATTAAACAGAAGACAAGTTCAACATTGTATTGCATACAGCGAGGAGAATTTCATCGCTGCATTCTGTGAAAATTAGTTAAATTATTATTTTTGGTAGGCTGCGAGTTGCTACGACATCCGATTACCCCTATCGTTACCTTAAAGTTCCTTTGACAAGAACCGTTTTGCAATAAACGTGCTTATACAGAATTTCAGTACTAGACCCATTGCACTACAGTGAGTTTTTGTCTCGTCCTGTAGGTCAGACATAACGCGAGATTAATTCGTTCTTCTCGAAATTAAGTTAATCTGCATAACTGGATGAGTTGCTTATCATCCCGAACTGGAAGCGGCAGTGTGAACAAAGTGGTGCAGGCTGCTCAAATTGTAAATTAGACACTTTCTGTTACTTTAGTGTGATCCCAGAAGCCGGTAATGAATGAGAAGAACCACTAAATAACCTCGTTTTACGGTTCTCTGATTTCTTTGGTTAACGTAATAACGTAGAAAAAACAGTACGTCACGTCACAGTACACATCTTTCCTTTAAATCTGCCTACGTTTCTCCGTTCATTTGTAATTTCTGATATCTTCCACATTCTTTGAAGTAGTTCTCATTTTAGATTTATGCTCTCTAATGCATTACATTATTTTATAGGAAAAAATCGAGCGACTTATTGAAGCATCGTGTTATGAAACCCCTTATCTACTTGAATATTTTCCCAGAGTTCTTATGGCCTGTCACATAAAGTTAAAATCGTCTGCAGACATCGATAAAATGAAGGTCCGTTTAAAAAAAAATGTATGTGTATTTTGTAACGGAATGTAGACGAGTGAATGAATGAAAACTGTGGAAATTTCGGGAGCACTCGTGACACACCCGTTTCCTCACACCTTCTAGACAAAAAAGCGTAAGCATTAGTTACATGCTATCCCTTTGAGTTAGAACAGTAGATCCTGACTATTATCCGTCCTGTCAGTTGCTAACATCTCTAATGATATACTGCTACACGCCAATGATGTAAGATAAAGATAATCTACAGAGGTATGCGGATATTTTTTGCTCAGCACTCAGTGATAATTTTCTTAATCCTTTGGAACAAATAAAAAACTGAGCACACGATTTGCATGGGTATCATTGAACTCTAACGTACATTAGCTGCTGTATTAATAAAGTGGTCTTGTTTTTGTTTTCCGAAGGGATACCACCCTATTCCATGTGGAGTATTTCGTGCAGTAACATGTGTCTGTCTTCCATTGAAATGTATGAGCAAGCAGATGGCATCATGTGGAATGCACGGGAAGCCGTGCATCCGTCGTATTCTTTGTGAATTCCCAGGGATGGTGTTAGGAATACATGGCTTATACGCTCTGGAGTGAGGCGCAAACTGACACACGCAACTCTCTGAAGTACCGACGTACTCAGTGTCAGAAAGGGATTTTCTTATCAACGCCCGAGAGAAGCATCCTAGATGTATTTTCTGAGTGACTGAATAATGGAATAGGACACAGTCACAATGAGGTATCAGTAACACATCGTTACCTATTGTACCGCAAACATAATTCAGTTCTACTATTACCTTGTCGCTAATGCAGACTAGCAACATTTACTTACAACAAATAAGACTCGAAAGATTCTACTTTTTCTGTGGAGCTGCAACCTGTAATGCAATAACGGGAATGCATCTATGTTTATACTCTGCAAATCAGTGTGAAGTGCATGGCAAAGGATAGGCAGTATTTTTACTAGAGATTAAGGCTTACTCCCGTTCAATTCACCTACAGAGCGCGGAAGCAACGATTACGTAAATACTTCTATGCGACTCGTAACTACAATCTAGTCTTAGTGCTCCCTACGGGACCTGTTACTCAATGGGTTGTAATATATTCCTAGATTTGTCACTAAAATCTGATGCTTGAAATTTCGCAAACAGCCTTTCTAGTTACAGGTTGCCTCTATCTTCGAGCGTCTGTCATGTTAGTTTTCCCAGCATCTCCGTGACTCTTCCTCATGTGGCACATAAACCTTCGATCTTTCATGCTGCTTTTCTTTGTGTATGTTGAATATCGCCTGTTTGTGCTATTTGCAACAGGTCGCACACACTTGAGCAGTATCATTGAATGGGTCGTGCGCTTTGTAAGCAGTTTCTACGAAAAGTCTGCATTTTCTGTTAACGTTGTCTGCGAGGTCATTATAACAATACCAACAGCAACAGTAACAAATAATATTTCTGGGGAACACTTCAAATGACCGTTGTTTTCGGAAACCATCTTGCTTGGCACAGAGAAGGTCGCTCTGTGCGAGATATCTCAGTCGGTTTCTCTCAGTTCGTTTGCGCTAAGATTGTGTTTTAAGATTTTGTAGCAGATGGAACTAAAGGGCAGTTTTGTAGATCAGTTCTGCCGCCCTTCGTCTAGACGGGTGTGACGTATGCCTTTTTACAATCACTAGGCCAGTTTTATCTTCGAGGAAGCTACGTTAGGTTATGGTTAAATGATGGCTTAATTCAGGCGAAAATACAATTTTCTAGGGATTCCATAGAGCCCTGGAGCTTTGTTGTGTTCAACGACTTCAACTGTTTTTATGAGCGCCACAATTACTTCATCGTAAACTCCCAACGTTTTGTGATGACCGTATTTTGTATTTATGGAAGGTCTCAAATTGAAAAAATTAATTAATATTTTAAAGTCAATGAGGCAGCTAAAACAAAAAACAATGTACCAAGAATATTTTCTCATGGGTCCCCAACTGCACCTAAGAATGTATCTCTTTACTGAGTCACGGCATTTAAATACTCCGCTGCCTTGCCACTTTTACAGTTGCCATCATTTTTATGAATAAATGTGACAAGTCAAGTAATATTCACAATTTTCATCAGAATACATTATAATAAGAAGACCCTACATTTACTTCGAGTTTTAACCACATAACATCTTCAGCAAGACCTCCCCACTGCTTCAGTCTAGATGCCAGAATTTCTGCTTCATTTTTTGACAACCCCGGTCCCTCACAAGATCATTTAATTCGTGTTAAATGATCAGATGCTGATTAGATGACGAGATGTTGACTGTGAAAACAGGATCAGTGGATGAGGACGAATCTACAACAGCGTTTGCCATACCTGCCTCGAGTTTGTCCGGGTCTTGTTTTTCTTCGGATGAACCACTGGAGCAAGACACGGGAGGCAGTGGAACAGTTAGTTCTTCAGAATGTGGTACAGGACGAATAGCAGAAGGGATATTGGAATGAGAGATAGATCCCTTGTTTCCTTGATGTGCCCTTAATTAGAGGACTCAAGAAGGAAGAACAGTCTGTAGAATGATAGGTCGGCTCTCTTCATATCATAGGAAGAGCAAATGGCAAGCTTTGGTCTCTTTCCTTGTAACCAGACCTCCAGGTTTGTAGAACATATATCACAATAAACGGTTTGTCCTCACTTCTTTTCTACATATCACACTTTACAACCAAAATACAATTAGTAGGCTTTCTTTATGACAAGTATGAACTTTCCTTTTTCGACTGGCAAGTGTTATCACAACAAAAATTACCAAAACTTTTCACATATTTACGCAAGATGATTCTGGTCAGCACAGATAGAAAAACACTACACACTCACCTAACATTTCACCACGATCACATTCGCAAGTGCAGTTCTCACTGCGACCACTATAAACATACAAGTTCTGCGCACGAAATTACATTTTTGATTATCAAGTGACAAGTCATCGCACACCACAATTTCTGTACACTGGTAACATATTTAACGGACGTGTGTCAAATCAGTCATTTCAACTAACGGTAAGAGATATAACTTAACACAGTAACCTATCATCTCACCACGACAACCTCCGGGAGTCCATACTATAACTAAGCAAGAAATCTACACAATTAGTTTCCCCGGATAAAGTTTTTAATACGATTTAAAGCTTGAGGTTCGGTGTTACTGTTTAATTTATAGCAAAAATAATAAGCGCACTTCCGTGATTTCCCCCTTAGCAGTAATTCAGAATCCCGCTAAACTACCATATAAGCAATGTAAAATTAGGAACATTTTCCCCGTTGAAGAATATCCCAATTCCGCTAGGTTTAGTCGCAAAAATACTAAATTGGCGACATTGGAAAGGTTGTTAATATATCTTTGTCAGCATTATAGTGCTGGCGATAACAACAGCGATGCTGCTGAACGCCAAATAATGGATCTGTGTTAAATAAGCAGCCAACTGCTGTTGTCATGAACACTTGTTTTGCGCACTTTGGCATATCCGGGATTACTGCACTTTTTCGAAATCCAAACCAAAATTAAAAAACTAATGTAATATTCGTTAACTTTTATCTCCGAAGCTTTTCACTGTTGTGCAGTGTTATGTGATTCATCTATTCTTGCATAATCTGGTGTGATGTCTAAAAATATCCCAACATATCCTAATGTTATTTCTGGTAATTTCTGCAATTTACCTCTAACTTCTCACCAACTTCCGACCATAAACTATCTATTTTGTTCTCCTTATTTTTCTTGAAGCTTTGCTTTTTAATACCATTAGTCTATCTTGGTTAGAATTCATTATCATCACTCCATCGTAGGTCCTAGTTTCTAGGAATTCTTCTCTTCTTATCAACGTTTTTATGTGTATCATATTGTGACTGTTGGCAATCCGTTACGAAGTGATCAAATTTAGGTAGTCTCCACGTTCATGCCGCACCTGAATACGACAGTGGAAATTATTTTGATACAGGTATGTAAACGGCTCAGGCGCAATACCTGCAGTGTACAATACAATCGTTTTATTTGTATAAAAAAGCAAAATTTAAACCGTGTCTAGTTAATGCCAATTATTCTCTGCATTATAAAATTACGAAACTATTACTATCTTTATATCACTACAATAGGTAAAGAATAATGCACCAATTACATCAATAGAAATATCTCAGGGTCTGTTTTGCTACGTGTCAGTTGTTATAACACTAAGAGAAATCGAAAATTGATAGCTGGATGTTGCCAGAAGCACTTATGAACATGTTCTAACCAGAGAACGAATAGTTTATTGCGAGCATTGGGTGAATACATACATTCATCTGAATATCATTTTAGTCAGTACAATGCTGTCCAAGGCAACGGTCTTCAGTAAAAAAGGGCCATCAACTGTTCATTATCGTGGCAGTGATAATGTAAAGAAGATTAATATAAGAACAGCGCTGAGACCCATTTACAGGGACAAATCTTTGGCATATGTGAGAGGAACTTCCGGTGTCAGAAACGATACCTGCTACCGTCCAGTGACAAATGTTCACACAACTGGATTTACAATCTGACTTTCTCTAAAACACCAAGTCACCCTAATATTAATTACAAAGAGAAATTTATTTTACAAGCAAGCACGATACGTTCCTGCATGTCCTCTGGAGTTGTTGGAATATCGCGATAGACAACGTCTTTAATGCATCCACAAAGAAAGAAGCCCACAGCATTTAAATCAGGAGATCCAGCAGGCCAAGTAACTGTTCCTCCTCGACCAATCCATCTGGCAGGATACCTTCGGTTCAGAACACGACGTGCACGCAAGGCATTATGTGCTGGACATCCATCGTATTGATACCACATAAGCATTCTGGTTCTTAGCGGCGCTTCATCTAGAAGAGGAAGAAGAATTCGTCTGAGGAATTTAGCATATGCTGTGCCGTTTACACTACCATTGATGAAATAAGGGTCAATAGTTGTAGTACCAAGCATCTCACACCAGACGTTAATTCGCCACTGACGCCGATGTTCCACCTGCCTAAGCCATCGTGGGTTGTTGCTGGACCAATAATGCATGTTCCTTGTATATAACCGTCCTTTGTTTGAGAATGAACAGTCATCGGTTAATAGAACATTGGAGAAGAAGTTCGTAGGAATACGAAGTACACTGGTTTTAGGAATGCCGATCTCGTGTTCAAGCTGACCTGTGCTTACATGTGGTTTCATAGCAACAGAAGTGGGAACAGTAACTTCGGCAGCTTCATCTATTCGACTGCTACGATGATTGCGTTGTAGTGGGTTGAAACTTCCCGTTTCCTGAAGCGTCGCAACAAGACGAGAAAACATCCGTCGCGAAGATGGATTCCTGTCAGCATATCGCTCTCTTAACCGTTCCGCTGCCTGCATAGCATTTCGCCTACATTCAACAACAACAATAACAGAAACGTTATGGCGATGCAGTTTGTAGGAAGGACAGCCTTTACTAAATGCCTACTCTACGCAACAGTATTTAAAGGGACTAAACTACTCCACTAAATATACCCGTACATAAGAAAACGGTATTGCAATTACTGTTCTGCTGATTTACATTCCCCATAGATGAGTGGCATTTCTACCTTCCCTTCGTTGGTGTACATTCTAGTCACACAACTCTTCAACTGACGATGGTTGACGGAATGACGGATGTTTACATCTGTCCTCTCTCAACGTCAGCACATGGATGTGTTCCATTACCTCGAGTACCTGCACTAAGCACTGAGAGCGTCAACGTCATTGTTGTGTTATGTCATTAATAACGTTGTGTTTTAGTGAATGGTACACTGTGATACATTTTTGAATAGGTCTTTAGGAGAAGAAATGAATTATCGAATAAAAAATACAGGGTACCATTTGAAAAAGTCATACCACTGTTCACATCTTTGTAAAAAACAAAGCTACAACGAAGGCAATCATGCTGATTGATGTCCCCCTGGCGGCTAAAGAACATTTGCTTGAAACATTTTGCAATTTGCATCTGGACAAACAGTTATTTAGGTTGGTCAAGATAAATGGGAAACCCTGTATCTTAAAATGTAGTAGGATACGAACCCACATACTTCGTCTCTGTAAACCGCGACATTACGCTACCGCTTGCTCTAGTGTTTTAGTCCCTTGTCCTGATTATTACTGTATGTCTAGAGGCTTATATCGTTGATGCGTTATTAACTGATATTTAGTGGTAATGATGATGTGTTTGTCAGAAAATGCAAATCTGCCGCTGCTCTGAAACTGCATACTGCAAGTTGTAATAAAACATCCAAATATGCCAAAATGAATATGCGCCTGCTGCATCGATTGTCGATACTGCGAGTGACGTCAAAATGACGTCACGTTTGCAGAAGGTCTGGATACTCTTTGCATTATTATACGCCCTGAGCGTCAGAACTTTTATTACCGCATGAAATAGGTTACAAAACGCAGTCAGATAGTAAATTTATGAGATCAACAGTATATGTTTTAAAATTTCGTACATGGCTAGAGCAGCAACCGTTGGATGAAATCTTCGCGACGAAATATAAGCAGCCAATAGTTGCAAAATGGAAGGTGTGTTTGAACCCATTGACAATGTCAAAAATGGTTCAAATGGCACTGAGTACTATGGGACTTAACTTCTGAGGTCAGCAGTCCCCTAGAACTTAGAACTAATTAAACCTAACTAACCTAAGGACATTACACACACCCATGCCCGAGGCAGGATTCGAACCTGCGACCGTAGCGGTCGTGCGGTGCCAGACTGTAGCGCCTAGAACCGCTCGGCCTCCCCGGCCGGCCATTGACTATGTTTTCAACGTTTATAGGAACGTCTGCTTCAGAAGGAAATTAGTGACAACTGGGTTGCATGTTGTAGCAAAGGTATGTTCAAAAAACAGCCGAATAGCGTCAGTAAAATATAAAAATTCGCCGCCATAATATTAAATCATGCCGAATAACGTGGTCGCCATTAAGTAGTACCTCGCATGAGCTGTACATTGGTGAGGTACTTCCTAGTGACGACCACCATGTTGGGCATGTTTTTAACATCATGGAGGTGGATTTTTATATTTTACTGAAGCCTTTCGGCTATTTTTTTAACGTATCTGCGCCACAACTTGTAACACAGTTGTCACTAATTTCCTTCTGAAGAAGATGTTCTTATAAAAGTTGAAACCATGGTCAAGGGGTTTAAATAAACCGTCCATCTTGCAACTTATTTGCTCCTTATTATTTCCCCACGAGGACTTTGTATGCTGGATCCGTTGCTATAACTTCGCATTATTT
Source organism: Schistocerca americana (assembly GCF_021461395.2). Taxonomy (NCBI): domain Eukaryota; kingdom Metazoa; phylum Arthropoda; class Insecta; order Orthoptera; family Acrididae; genus Schistocerca; species Schistocerca americana. The sequence continues at coordinate 900,455,248 of NC_060121.1, forward strand.
ATGTTAAGGTCTTTCTTGTGGTCGGATTTCCCGGTCCAGTTTTTCGGAAGACATATACGTAATGTTAGTTCGTTGGAACTGAAGATTGGAACCATAGACAAGGGAGGCAGTAGCCCTTTCCTGGAATCTGGATACACACGTTTTATTCATTACCTAATTCTTACACAGGTATGTCAGCAACTCCACTAAACTGCATATTTAACACAGCTGAGCCCAACTGGAAATACTGTGACTTTACAGATCATCATATATCTTTTCCGTTTTTCAGGCTCTTAATGAGATACACATATCAAAAAAAGTTTCGCATCATCTCAGTTCCCATAACTCCTGAAGGTAGACGTTGACTTTGGATATTGTATCATGGACACAGTCCCTTTGACAGTTCAGAGATGTCACTAAACCTGTCCAAAGATTAAAACAACAATGCATGAGCAGCGCCTATTAGACGGAGGGGGTCCGAGAGCTGGTCGGTTCCAGTCATTCCACCAGGAAGGAGGTACATGGCTCGTGTTGTCTGCAGTTTAACCATGCCTGGACGGTCAATACCGCGATTCGATTGCGTTCACACTGTTACTTTGTGCCAGGAAGGGCTCTCAACAAGGGAAGTGACCAGGCGCCTCGGAGTGAACCAAAGCGATGTTGTTCGGACATGGAGGAGACACAGAGAGACAGGGACTGTCAATGACATGCCTCGCTCAGTCCGTCTCAAGGGCTATTGTTGCAGTGGATGACCGCTACATACGGATCATGCTCGGAGGAACTTTGACAGCAATACTACCATGTTGAATATGCTTTTCGTGCAGCCACAGGACGTCGTGTTACTACTCAAACCGTGCGCAATAGGCTGCATGATGCTCACCTTCACTCCCGACGTCCGTGGTGAGATCCATCTTTGCAACCATGAAGCGCGGTACAGATGGGGCCAACAACATCCCGAAATCAACGCTCAGCATTGGCGTCACGTTCTTCTCACCGATGAGTGTCTCATATACCTTCAACCGGACAATCGTCGGACACGTGTTTGGCAACCTAATAAGGCTGAACGCCTTAGACACACTGTCAAGCGAGTGCAGCCAGGTGGAGGTTCCCTGCTGTTTTGGGGTGGCATTATGCGGGGCCGACGTACGCCGCTGGTGGTCACGGAAGGCGCCGTAACGGCTGTGCGATACGTGAATGCCATTCTCCGATCGATAGTGCAATCATATTGGGAGCATATTGGCTAGTCATTCGTCTTCATGGACGACAATTTGCGCCCGCATCGTGCATATCTTGTGAATGACTTACTTCAGGATAACGACATCGCTCGACTAGAGTGGCTGGCATGTTCTCCAGACATGAACCCTATTGAACATGCCTGGGATAGATTGGAAAGGGCTGTTTATGTATGACGTGAGCCACCAAACACTCTGAGGCATCTCAGGCGAATCGCCGTTGAGGAGTGGGTCAACAAGTGCCTTGAGGAACTTGTGGATAGTATGCCACGACGAACACAGGCATGCATCAATGCAACAGGACGTGCTACTGGGTATTAGAGGTACCGGTGTGTACATCAATCTGGACCACCACCTCTGGTACTCCGTGCAATGTGTAGTTCTTATGAGTAATAAAAAGGGCGCAAATGATGTTTATGTTGATCTCTGTTCCAATGTTCCAATACAATGTTGACTGGAATGCTCTCTTTCAAATTCTAAAGGTGGCAGGGGTAAAATACAAGGAGCGAAAGGCTATTTACAATTTGTACAGAAACCAGATGGCAGTTATAAGAGTCGAGGGGCATGAAAGGGAGGCAGCGGTTGGGAAGGGAGTGAGACAGGGTTGTAGCCTCTCCCCGATGTTATTCAATCTCTATATTGAGCAAGCAGTAAAGGAAACAAAAGAAAAATTCGGAGTAGGTATTAAAGTCCATGGAGAAGAAATAAAAACGTTGAGGTTCGCCGATGACATTGTAATTCTGTCAGAGACAGCAAAGGACTTGGAAGAGCAGTTGAACGGAATGGACAGTGTCTTGAAAGGAGGATATAAGGTGAACATCAACAAAAGCAAAACGATGATAATGGAATGTAGTCGAATTAAGTCGGGTGATGCTGAGGGAATTAGATTAGGAAATGAGACACTTACAGCAGTAAAGGAGATATTCTATTTGGGGAGCAAAATAACTGATGATGGTCGAAGTAGAGAGGATATAAAATGTAGACTGGCAATGACAAGGAAAGCATTTCTGAAGAAGAGACGTTTGTTAACATGGAGTATAGATTTAAGCGTCAGGAAGTCTTTTCTGAATGTATTTGTATGGAGTGTAGCCATGTATGGAAGTGAAACATGGACGATAAATAGTATGGACAAGAAGAGAATAAAAGCTTTCGAAATGTGGTGCTACAGAAGAATGCTGAAGATTAGATGGGTAGATCACATAACTAATGGGGAGGTATTGAGTAGAATTGGGGAGAAGAGGAGTTTGTGACACAACTTGACAAGAAGTAGGGACCGGTTGGTAGGACATGTTCTGAGGCATCAAGGGATCACGAATTTAGCATTGGAGGGCAGCGTGGAGGGTAAAAATCGTAGAGGGAGAACCAGAGACGAATACACTAAGCAGATTCTGAAGGATGTAGGTTGCAATAAGTACTGGGAGATGAAGAAGCTTGCACAGGATAGAGCAGCATGGAGAGCTGCATCAAACCAGTCTCAGGACTGAAGACAACAACAACAACTGTTCCAATTTTCTTTACAGGTTCCAGATTTCTCGGAACCGAGATGATGCAAAATTTCTTTTGATGTTTGTCTTTTGCCATTTCTTATATGTGGCGATTTTGGAGCCGTTGTGCAGGCGATGTGGAGGCGAAACCTTTCAGAACCGCCGGCCGCTGTGGCCGAGTGGTTCTAGGCGCTTCAGTCCGGAACCGCGCTGCTGCTACGGTCGCAGGTTCGAATCTTTCCTCGGGCATGGATGTGTGTGATGTCCTTAGGTTAGTTAGGTTTAAGTAGTTCTAAGTTCTAGGGGACTGATGACGTCATATGTTAAGTCCCATAGTGCTCAGAGCCACTTTTTTTTCAGAACCGTGCCAACATACTGCTTTCAAACTTTTCTCTCTCACTTCCCCGCACAGTACTTATCGAGTTGCAGATCGCACGACGGTAGTTTAACATTTTCTGTGTACTTGCTGAATATTAATTCAGTTTTACTTGCCATTGCCTTCTGAAGACAACGACCATGGTATACTGTTTGTGTGTACATCTATATCCATATCAACAAGATAATGCACCATGTTACAAGGCCAGGAATGTGACGGAGTGGTTCGAGGAACACAGTGGCCAGTTCCAACTGATTTGCTGGCCCACCAACTCGCAAGATCTGAACACGGTCGAAAACATCTGGGATGTGACTGAACGTGGCATCAGATCTCATGTCAAACTTACTGGAGTTGGGTGACTTGCGTGTACAGATGCGGTGCCAACTTCCTTTTGAAATGTACTAAGACCTCACTTCCTCCACGCCACGACACGTTGCCGCTGTTATCCGCGACAGAGGTGGACATATGAGCTATTAGGTAGATGGCCATATTGTTGAAGCTGATCAATGTGTTCACGATAAACGTCCTGATGTTGCAGGTGTCAACAGAATAAACGTAGTTAACACACATACATAACACATACATACACTAGATATTTACAACATTTCTCTGTAAGAATCAGCAACTGTTTCAACAATTACTCTGTGTTATAGTATTGTGCAGGAGAAACAACTTTCCTTTACATTTGAATGTACTTCTGCTCTCTGTTAGACACTTTCTTTTCATGGGAACATCGTCAAAGGGTTTTGGTTGCTGTATATTTCACTTCTTCCCTTGTCAAAGTGATATTACTTAAAAGGAATGCGGGCCAATGTTCGTCTAGTGTTGTATTCATGTTTATTTCTGTTACTCAAAACTTAGATCGGTCGTTCATTACAAATTTCGTAAGTGAATAAGTGTTGTATGAGACTGTGTTTATTATTCCCAGATGCTTAAAGAGATGTATGGAAGATATGTAGTACGTGAGTGAGCTCCACACGTAATTCAAATTACTTTCCTTTATGCAGTTATTACTTTTTGACTCCGCGGGGAGTTATCCCAGAACATTATCCCATAAGACATCATTGAATGAATATAGGTAAAATTTATTAGGTTACTCACTTCCGCGCACCCAAAGTTAGCCATTATTCTTACGGCAAAAGTAGCCGCCCCACACGTTTGAGTAAGTCTGCTATATGGTTTTTCCAGTTTTACTTTCTATCAAAATGCACACATAACAACCGTGTCTGTTTTATCTTGTTGGTATAGAAAGTTTACTGGAGGTGGAATATTTTCAGCAACACAAAACTAGTTGGGCTGTATAAAAGACATCATATTTACGTCTGTGATTGTAACACTTTCTTTATTTCACGATCGCAGTTTCGGCCTTAGGCCATTATCAAGTGAAGATATTATGGCTATTAGGCCTTGTCAACCTACCATGAGCGGACACATTTATATGTCGTTGTCACTACTATTAAATACATTGGTGACGCTGTCACATAGTGCGAGCACACATATCCATATGTCACAAAACAACCTGTAGGCACACATATGCATATGTGACTAGTGATGGGCAAACGAACATGAGTGTCTACAGGCTGTATTGTTTTGTGACATATGGATAGGTGTGCTCGATCTATGGGACAGGGTCACCAATGTATTTAATAGTAGTGACAACAACATATAATTGTGTCAGCTCATTTTATTCTACTGGCCATTAAAATTGCTATACCAGGAAGAAATGCAGATGAAAACGGGTATTCATTGGACAAATATATCATACTAGAACTGACATGTGATTACATTTTCACACAAATTGGGTGCATAGATCCTGAGAAATCAGTACCCAGAACAACCACCTCTGGCCATAATAACGGCGTTGATACGCCTGGGCATTGCGTCAGACGGAGCCAGTTGCTCGGCCACCATTGACCAGACGTTTTCAGTTGGTGAGAGATCTGGAGAATGTGCTGGCCAGGGCAGCAGTCGAACATTTTCTGTATCCAGAAAGGCCCGTACAGGACCTGCAACATGCGGTCGTGCATTATCCTGCTGAAATGTAGGGTTTCGCAGGAATCGAATGAAGGGTAGAGCCACGCGTCGTAACACATCTGAAATGTAACGTCCACTGTTCAAAGTACCGTCAATGAGAACAAGAAGCGACCGAGACGTGTAACCAATGGCACCCCATATCAGCACGCCGAGTGATACGCCAGTATAGCGATGACGAATACTTGCTTCCAATGTGCGTTGAACGCCATGTTGCCAAACACGGATGCGACCATCACAGAACCTGGATTCATCCGAAAAAATTACATTTTGTCATTCGTGCAACCAGGTTCGTCGTTGAGTACACCATCGCAGGCGCTCCTGTCTGTGATACACCGTCAAGGGTAACCGCAGCTATGGTCTCCGAGCTGATAGTCCATGCTGCTGCAAACGTCGTCGAACTGTTCCTGCAGATGGTTGTTGTCTTGCAAACGTCCCCATCTGTTGACTCCATTACAGCCATGCGGATGAGATGCCTGTCATCTCGACTGCTAGTGATACGAAGTCGTTGGGATCGAGCACGGCGTTCCGTATTACCTTCCTGAACCCACCGATTCCATATTCTCCTAATAGTCATTGGATCACGAGAAACCCGAACAGCAATGTCGCGATACGATAAACCGCAATCGCGATTGGCTACAATCCGACATTTACCAAAGTCGTAAACGTGATGGTACGCATTTCTCCTCCTTGCATGAGGCATCACAACGACGTTTCACCAGGCAACGCCGGTAAACTGCTGTTTGTGTATGAGAAATCGGTTGGAAACTTTCCTGGTGACAGCACGTTGTAGATGTAGCCACCGGCGCCAACCTTGTGTGAATACTCTGAAAGGTTGATCATTTGCATGTCACAGCATCTGCTTCCTGTTGGTTACATTTTGCGTCTGTAGCACGTCATCTTCGTGGTGTAGCAATTTTAATGGCCATCAGTGTAGTTTCTAAGACTGCAAGAGCTACCATGTTTCAGGATTATTGCACAATCATCTTAATAGCTCATCCAAGTTGCTGACGAGAATGAGGTACAGGAAAATGGAAATAAAAATAGAGTATGTGTTAGACGAAGAGTATGTGTTAGACGATGATCAGTTTGGCTTTAGGAAAGCTGAAGGCACCAATGAGAGATTTCTCACGTTATGTTTTATAATGGAAACAAGACTAATGAAAAATCAACGTGGAAAAAGCTTTCGACGATGTAAAATGGTACAAGATCTTCGAAATCCTGGTAACCTGTTGGTAGAGACGGGTAATATACAAGATATACAAGAGCCTAGAGCCAGTAAGAAGAGTGAACAACCAAGAGCGAAGTACTTGGATTAAAAAGGGTGGTGTAAGACTGGAATGTAGTCATTCGCCCCTACTGTTCAATCTGTATATCGAAGACGCAATGATGGATATAAAAAAAAAAGTTTTGGAGTAGAACTAAAATTCAAGGTGAAAAGATATCAATTTATACGATTCGCTGATGACATGCAATCCTGAGTCACAGTGAAGAAGAATAATATGATCTACTAAACGAAATGATCAATGTAATGAGTACAGAATATGGATTGAGAGTAAATCGAAGAAAGACGAAAGTGATGAAAAGTAGCAGAAATGAGAACAGCGAGAAACGTAACGTAAGGATTGACGGTCACAAAGTAGATGAAGCTAAGGAATTCCACTACCTACGCCTACTACCTAGGCAGTAAAATACCCCATGATGGACTAAGCAAGGAGAACATCAAAAGCTGAGTAGCACTGGCAAAAAGGGCATTCCTGGCCAAGAAGTATCTACAGGTCCTAATCTGAGGAAGAAATTTCTGAGAATGTACGTTTGGAGCACAGTATTCCATGTTAGTGAAACGTGGACTGTGGGAAACCGAAACAGAAAAGAATCGAAGCATTTGAGATGTGGTGCTACAAACGAATGTTGAAAATTAGGTGGACTGACAAGGTAAGGAATGAGAAGGTTTTGCGCAGAATCGAAGAGGAATGGAATGTCAGGAAAACACCGACGAGGAAAAGGGACAGGATGATTGGACGTCTGTTAAGACATCAGGGAATGACTCCCATGTTACTCTTGGGATATGCAGACGTCAAAAAGTGTAGAGGGAAACAGAGATTGGAATACATGCAGCAAATAATTGAGGACATAGGTTACAAGCGCTACTCTGAGATGAACGGGTTGTCACGAGAGAGTAATTCGTGGCGGGCAGCATCAAACCAGGCAGAAGACTGATGACTCAAAAAGAAAAGTAAATAAATAAATTTGTGCACAATTGTTTTGATTTAGTTACTGTTCCTGCGGGAGCAATTCAACATAATTTTGCCGTTCCATTGCATTCATACACGAGCTGCGTTTTGCATATATCATGGGTATCAACGTTAATGCGCAATAAATACTCATAAAAAAACAAAACCGAACAGTACTGAATGTAAGTGTGATGGCGAAAAATAAACTGTGAATCCATGGCTGTATGAAGCAATATTGTTTTCAAATTTGACACGCTGCGTGTTTTAACGACATTTGCACTGTTGTGTAATGATACGTATTTTCAGCGCAATAGAGATGCAAAGATAACGAGGGCTCCAGATCAACCGAAATGCAGTTACTCTATGATGATCCAATGGCGCTTGTAGTAAAATATTTAGACAGTTTCGCTGAAAATACTTATAAATTTGGTCATTGGGGTTATCAGAAGAGAATGAATGACCTGAGTTGGACAATAGACGGTTGTAACTTTGTTTAAATCTCGTATCTCACACCACTCTAGTACTTTCATCGCCATACTGTTTATTAATTTTTTCTTCCTGTTCCTTAAATTAATATATTATCTGTTACCTGAATTATGTAAATTTGTAGTCAAGTTTTGTAAATGGATTCCGGTGCTTCGGTACTACTGCCAGAGAGATTAATGGCTGTGTAAAATCGAAGTAAAGGAAGGAAAGAAAAATGAGGATTGGCATGAGATTTTCCTGACATTTGTTCTACGAAAATGAGGATTTGAACTAGTCAAGAACTAAGAGGACTAAAGAACATCCAAGCTACTAAAGTTTTTGAGTTTCTGCAAGCTATTTATGAGCATACAGGAGCTGATGTGTGAGCTTCAAAGACGGAAGAATGTAGCTTGTTACTGAATTACTGTGGGGAATGATTGCTACGAGTAAAAACCTTTCGTGAAGGCCTAGCGCATCCGATTCTTTGATGTGTCTTTTCTATTTAATACACGATTGCATTTAACCAATTATACAAGGTGATTCAGCTGCCCTACCAGTCCCCAATTCGTTCAAAGCAGCCTGCACTACGCTTGCATCAGTTATAGAGACAGGCGACTGCCACGTGATCGATGTAAGTTCATTCTCAGAGCTTTCGGCGGCTGTTACCAAACGGAATCATACTGTAAGAATACAAGTAAGGATTGGCCCACAGTTACACGGTATTCTCGGACGAAGATATACCTTATTTCTGCCTTACTTATCCAAGTGTATCCAGTCTTCCTTTTTCATTGGCAGCTCTGCAAAAAGAAAGTGCATGAACTTTTTGAACTGAAACAACGCAAAATAGATTCAGTTTTGGTGAGTCTCTTTCATGTTAGACGACGATTCCAGGATTTACTGAACCCAAAATTCTTACATTATGGCGATTTACTTTACGTGATAGATAAAACGTGGATTTGTCCGAAAACGTGAATAGTTCGGCAAAAGTGTTCTATGCTGTATCCTGAAGAAATGAAATACGAAATTCGCACCTTCTGTTATTCTCGCTGGGGCGCAACTGCTGTAGTAACTGCAACGTGTAAGTCTACACATGTAGACGGACTGGGTTGCCGAGCGGTTCTAGGCGCTACAGTCTGGAGCCGCGCGACCGCTACGGTCGCAGGTTCGAATCCTGCCTCGGGTATGGATGTGTGTGATGTCCTTAGGTTAGTTAGGTTTAAGTAGTTCTACGTTCTAGGGGGCTGACGACCTCAGTAGTTAAGTCCCATAGTGCTCAGTGCCATTTGAACCATTTTTTCTACACATGTAGTCTTCTTCCAGAACTCGCCACAACGTTGTTTGAGTAACGGCCTTGATACGCCTGGGCATTGACTCAAACAGAGCTTGGATGGCGTATACAGGTACAGCTGCCCATGCAGCTTCAACACGATACCACAGTTCAAGAAGAGTAGTGATGGGCGTATTGTGACGAGCCAGTTGCTCGGCCACCATTGACCAGACGTTTTCAATTGGTGAGAGATCTGAAGAATGGTCTGGCCAAGACAGCAGTCGATCATTTTCTGTATCGAGAAAGGCCCGAACAGGACCTGCAACATGCGGTCGTGCATTATCCTGCTGAAATGTAGGGTTTCGCAGAGATCGAATGAAGGATAGAGCCACGGGTCGTATCACATCTGAAATGTAACGCCCACTGTTCAAAGTGCCGTCAATGCGAACAAGAGGTGATCGAGACGTGTATCCATTGGCACCCCACACCATCACGCCAGTATGGCGATGACGAATGTGCGTTCCAATGTGCGTTCACCGCGATGTCGCCAAACACGGATGCGACCATAATGATGGTGTAAAAAGAGCCTGGATTCATCCGAAAAAATGACGTTTTGCCATTCGTGCACCCAGGTTCGTAGTTGAGTACACCATGGCAGGCGTTCCTGTCTGTGATGCAGCATCAAAAATAACCGCAGCCGTGGTCACCGAGCTGATATTGTATGCTGCTGCGAATGTCGTCGAACTGTTCGTTCAGATGGTTGTTGTCTTGCAAACGTCCCCATCTGTTGACTCAGTGATCGAGACGTGGCTGCACGATCCGTTACAGCCATGCGGATAAGACGCCTGTCATCTCGACTGCTAGTGATACGATGCCGTTGGGATCTAGCACGTCGTTCCGTATTACCCTCCTGAACCCACCGATTCCATATTCTGCCAACAGTCATTGGATCTCGGCCAACGCGAGCAGCAATGTCGCGATACGATAAACCGCAATCGCGATAGGCTACAATCCGACCTTTATCAAAGTCGGGAACGTGATGGTACGTATTTCTCCTCCTTACACGAGGCATCACAAAAGGTTTCACCAGGCAACGCCGGTCAACTGCTGCTTGTGTATGAGAAATCGTTTGAAAAGTTTCCTCATGTCAGCACGTTGTAGGTGTCGCCACCGGCGCCAACCTTGTGTGAATGCTCTGAAAAGCTAATCATTTGCATATCACAGCATCTTCTTCCTGTCGGTTAAATTTCGCGTCTGTAGCACGTCATCTTCGTGGTGTAGAAATTTTAATGGCCAGTAGTGTAACTTTGAACCATTCTCAACCGAGTGACAGGTGCAATGTGTTTCACTCTTTTATATTTAGTCTCTCGTAAACAAATAAAATCTGTTCTTTCTTTTTGAATCATACGGTATGTGTCTGAATGCAGTTTTGCCTCCGAAGCAAAGCTAAGTAACGGGAGAACATTAGTAAGGAAGTAAAGTATAATAGCGCTACAATTTAACACCTCTTACAGCCAGAGGTATTCGCTCATCCACAATTCGTAGCGGATTCGTGGGCGGCTGTGGTCTCGAGGCGTGAGGATGCGGTTTACGCCTATCGATACTTGCCCACCTATGGCCATATATTATGTATGCAACGCCACTGCTTCTCCGGAGCCCCTGGAGGTAACACCTGCACGTGCACCGTACACCCAATCCACCTCACTGACTTTCTTTCCTTCTTTCTCACACTATCTCCCGTGTAATGTCCTCTCCCCCCACCCCTTCCCCCAAAATTATGTAAGACGTTACATGACCATTCCCTATCGGTCACGCGTTACGTCCACAGCTGGCGCAGTCAACATCCGCTTGAGTATCACACTTGAGTGTGCAGCTGATGCAGTAAATTAATTCGGCTGAAACCAGCTCCACCGAGACTGCCTACGTTGCTGGTACTATATGAAAACACTAGGAAGCCGCTCAGTGCGGAAGTTGATGGGGCTAGCCGAAACGACACAACTTAGCAGTCAGAAGGCAGAACTAGCCCTGAATGCAGAAGACACAAGCGTTTTTGTGAGGCCGAGCAAACACGCATCAAAAGAGAAATAGTTAATGATATTTCTGAGAAATCCACACACTGTTTCTGCACAAATGGACCAGTTACAAACTGTAAAGAAACACAGCCCAAATAATTAACTTTTTATCCTGGGATTCACGGTCATGTAGAACTTTATAAAAGAAATATATGCCAGTGACTGTAACACTTTCTTTATTTGACGATCGCAATTTCGGCCTTGGGCCATTATCAAGTGAAGATGTTATGTCTATTAGACGATGCCAAACTATACTACTGGCAATTCAAATTGCTACAGCACGAAGATGACGTACTACAGATGTGAAATTTAACAGACAGGTAGAAGATGCAGTGATATGCAAATGATTAGCTTTTCAGAGCATTCACACAAGGCTAGCGCCGGTGGCGACTTCTACAAAGTGCTGACACCAGGAAAGTTTCCAACCGATTTCTCATACACAAACTGCAGTTTACTGGCGTTGCCTGGTGAAAACTTGTTGTGATGCCTCGTGTAAGGAGGAGAAATGCGTACCATCACGTTTCCGACTTTGCTAAAGGTCGGATTGTAGCTGTTGTGGCGTAACAAGACAGCTACGCCACACTGAAGTAGCCGAAAGGCACGCGTAATCTCACGTAGGCTAGATAGAGGTCTGAAACAGGATACGTAATGAATGGTAGCAAGAAAAGTACGTAGCTGCTAATATACTTAACTTTTAATCCTTCATTTGAATACAGCATTCCTGATGAGACATTTCATACGATAACTATCAAACTATGTAAGGCTAATGGCGCCTTGCTAGGTCGTAGCCATTGACTTAGCTGAAGGCTGTTCTAACTGTCTCTCGGCAAATGAGAGAAAGGCTTCGGCAGTGTAGTCGCTAGCAAAGTCTCGTACAACTGGGGCGAGTGCTAGTCCGTATCTCGAGACCTGCCTTGTGGTGGCGCTCGGTCTGCGATCACACAGTGGCGACACGCGGGTCCGACATGTACTAATGGACCGCGGCCGATTTAAAGCTACCACCTAGCAAGTGTGGTGTCTGGCGGTGACACCACATTCCTCCCCCGCAAATCGGCGAACGGTCGTGTGATAAGGCTTCCGCCCGCCGTGGGGAGGACCCCATGTTGACGTATGCGATGAGGTGGGGAGCCTAACAACAGGCGAGGCTGTGCCACCCGCACCCGTCCATTCGGTCCGAGGGGAGCTAGGAAACGCTTGAAAACCTAGTCCAGGGTGCACGTCAACATGCGGTGTATGCGCCCGTAAAGAGACAGGAGGGGCCGAAGGGTCGACCTCCATTGCGTCGGGGTATCCGACGCGCGAAGACGTCACGTGGTCCGGAGCGGGCAAGAGTTCCATGGCGGAGGACAGCTGGTCCCGGGAAGCGATCGGCGGCGCGTGACCCAGGGAGGCTCTTGGTGGCTGCATCGAAGCGTCGAATGCCGGCGGCGCCGGCGGGAGAACAGGCGGCGGCGGCGGCGGCTGCTGCGGCGCGTCGCCATGGGGCAAAATGGAAGGCATCGTCGGTAACACCTGGGGATGAGGCGAGCCAGTAGATGGGTCCCCAGGGCGCTGACCGGACGGCACCGTCGCTGAAAGCAGACGGGGAGCGGCAGAACCCGTGCGACGACAGAGGCGCAGCTGATTGAGATGCCGACGCACCTCACCAGAGGCCCCCAAAACCAAATACATAGCGCGGCCGAGGCAGCAAAGAATGCGCCCTGCGAGCCAACGCCGTGAACCTCGATAGTTGCGATAGAATACAACGTCGCCTGGAGCAAAAGCAGAAGTCTGCCGCTGCACAGGAACCTGATGCTGCGGGTGCAGCAAAGACATCAAGGTTCGATGAGGACGACCGTGGAGCAACTCAGCCGGCGAGCGACCATCTCGGGGCTGAGAGCAATACGATGACAAAAAGAGCAACAACGCGTCCTCCCGAGAATGCGACTCTTTCAACTTCAACATCTGTGACTTGAAAGTCCGGACCAGTCGTTCAGCGGCACCGTTTGACTGAGGCGAAAACGGCGCGGATGTCAGATGTTGAATACCATTGGCCTTGCAGAAAGACTGAAATTCTGCGGACATGAATTGTGGGCCATTGTCGGAAACAATAGTCTGCGGAAGACCTTCAGTGCAAAAGATAGCAGACAACGCTTGGGTGGTGGCAGATGACGTCGTGGAAGACATCCGGACAACGAAAGGAAAATTACTGAAGGCATCTACCACAATTAACCATCTAGCATTCCAGAATGGACCAGCAAAATCGATGTGCAAGCGTTGCCAAGGGGAAGTGGCTTTTGGCCATGCAAAGACTTTCCGCGGCGGTGCGGATTGTTGTTCGGCACACGCCACGCAAGAAGAACACATATTCGTAATCGCAGCATCGATTCCGAACCAAGTACAGTGCTGACGAGCAAGTTGTTTCGTTCGCACTATACCCCAATTTACTTGGTGAAGAAGCCGTAAAACAGAGGACTGTAACGAACGTGGGACCACGACTCTGGACTGATCATTATCAGAACGCAACAACAAAACACCACGTCGAACAAAAAGTCTCTCCTTGTGAGCAAAAAATCGGCGAACCAACGGATCCTCGATCCGTGACTTTGACAAGGGCCATTCCGTAGCAACAAAACGCAAAACGGTAGCAAGGACTGGGTCAGCAGCTGTGGCTGTAGATACACGACGAAAATCAATCGGAAACGATTCGACCACTTCATCGGTTTCCGCATCAATGAACATGCAAGCAAGTTCGGAAGAATCGAATGCTTTTTCCTCAGCAACAGGCAAACGGGACAACGCATCGGCGTTTCCGTGCTTAGCAGTGGACCGATACAAGATATCGTAGCGGTACTGCGAGAGGAAAATAGACCAGCGAATGATCCGAGACTTTGACAAAGGCCATTGCGTAGCAACAAAACGCAAAACGGTAGCAAGGACAGGGTCAGCAGCTGTGGCTGTAGCTACACGACGAAAATCAATCGGAAACGATTCGACCACTTCATCGGTTTCCGAATCAATGAACAGGCAAGCAAGTTCGGAAGAATCGAATGCTTTATCCTCAGCAACAGGCAAACGGGACAACGCATCGGCGTTTCCGTGCTTAGCAGTGGACCGATACAAGATATCGTAGCGGTACTGCGAGAGGAAAATAGACCAGCGAATGAATTTCTGCGCTGTACGCGGAGGTACAGGCTTGTTCGGATGAAAAAGCGATGTCAAAGGTTTGTGGTCTGTGATGATGGTAAAGTGACGACCATACAAGAAATCATGGAACTTAGGAACACCAAACATGAGAGCCAAAGCTTCTTTCGCTATCTGCGAGTAATTTCTTTGCGCAGACGAGAGCAATTTTGACGCAAATGCAATAGGGCGATCATGCGAGCCAACTTTGTGCGCAAGCACAGCACCGATCCCGAAATCCGATGCATCTACCATCAACAAAAGGGGTTTCCGGGGATCGAATGGCGTAAGGCGAGTATTAGAAAGCAACGCCGATTTCAACTGGCGAAAGGCGCGTTCGCATTCCGTCGTCCAGAGAAACGGAACACCTGTACGGCGTAAGCGATGAAGCAGAGCTGAAAGGGAAGAGGCATTGCGCACATTCACTCACACCTTGTGATTCGAAATCGTTTAATGTTCTTGCGACCTCATCACGCGATGCGTGGGGAACATTGCGCGCTCTAAAAAATTTCGGTTGCGTGTTGACTTTCAGTTCCAAATGTGCTTCATAATTCTTAGCGCAACCTACGCCCGGTGCAAAAATGTCTGCAAATTCTTCACACAGACGATAAACACTGTCGGAAGGCACAGTCTGATTCACTGATAGGACCTGATTTACGATAGACATGTTAAACAACTGAAATAAATCTAAACCAAACAAGTTCACTGCAGTAGAAGAACGAAGAACGTAAAATGACACAAGTTTTGTTTGTCCCTTGTACGTTGCAAGAAGAGTGCACTGTCCTAACACAGGGTTCTGCTGTCCTGAATATGTAGTGAGCTTAACAGTTGCGGCACGCAACGGAGGTTTGCCCAGTTGTTTGTACGTGTCATGATTGAGCAATGAAACTGCAGCTCCGGTATCGAGCTGGAATGGGATCACTTTGCCATTAAAGTCCAAATCTACAAAAAGTTTATTGTCCTGCTGCCGACAAGAGCGACTGTCTCGTGCAATTTGAACTGATACAGGTACAGCAGCACTTGCTAATTGACGTGATTTCCGGCGACGGCGATGCACACTTTTTGTGGGAAGAACATAGTCACTGTTAGAGACAGTGTCACTGGACGAAGTGGAATTAACTACATGAATGTCCATGGGCGAAGGTTCACGAGCCTGAGTGTCCTTCGTTCGATTCCGGCGCGAAGCAAAGGGCCTGGAAGGATTAAGAGCGTCTGATCTGAGCTTTTTCTGGCAAACACTTTGAACATGTCCTTTCTTATTACAGAAAAAGCATATAGCTTGGCGTGACGGGCAATTTTCACGCGAATGTCTAGTAGCACACCGCGGGCATGATTTCAGTGCATTTGTGTGCTTGCGCGGCACACCTAGTTTAGAGCGTGGCGGCAGCTGCGTGGACGTGCGCAAGGGCAGTTTACCGGGCCGCGCAGCGCGCCCGGCGGGACGGTTAATGTTACACATGGCTGGCGAAGTTACAAAAGATTCCTGATCAAAGTCAAGCGTGTCTTGTCTATCCAATATGTCTATCACTTGTTGAAGGGAGGGATTGACGAGTTTCAAAATTTGCTCCCGTATACGAACATCAGAAACGTTGTGTGCAATTGCATCACGTACCATGGTATCTGAATAAGGGAGTCCACATTCACACTCAAAAGCACAATCCCTTGTAAGGCCTTGCAAAGATGCAACCCACTCCCTATTAGTTTGACCGGCCGTATGTTTTGTACGAAAGAAAGTATACCTTTTTGCAACTACATTAACTGTTTCTTTGAAATAGGCGTCCAATGCCGACAAAATTTCGTCGTAGGACAGTGTTGCTACGTCGCGTCGGGGAAACAATTTCACTATCACACGATACGTTTGCACCTCTACACACGCCAATAAATGAGGCTGCCGCTCGTTACCTTGAATTCTGTAGGCGGCGAGATGAAATCCAAACAGGTGTGACCACTCGGTCCATGTCTCTTGGGTTGGGTCAAACTTGCGAAACGGCGGTGCAACTGCATGTTCTGGCGGTGGTAGCGATGAAGCGGCGGCGGCCGCATCGTGTTGCAGTGCACATTGACCCTGGACGAGCTGTCCAAGGGCATCCAATAACGCCTGTGTCTGCTGATTCTGCAAGCGATAAAATTCGGACAGTACATCTGGCGAAGCCATGACACAAGTAAATGTAAGCAATTAGAAAGAACAAGACCCTTTTCCGTTGACTCGTCGCCAACTGTTGTGGCGTAACAAGACAGCTACGCCACACTGAAGTAGCCAAAAGGCACGCATAATCTCACGTAGGCTAGATAGAGGTCTGAAACAGGATACATAATGAATGGTAGCAAGAAAAGTACGTAACTGCTAATATACTTAACTTTTAATCCTTCATTTGAATACAGCATTCCTGATGAGACATTTCATATGATAACTATCAAACTATGTAAGGCTAATGGCGCCTTGCTAGGTCGTAGCCATTGACTTAGCTGAAGGCTGTTCTAACTGTCTCTCGGCAAATGAGAGAAAGGCTTCGGCAGTGTAGTCGCTAGCAAAGTCGTCGTACAACTGGGGCGAGTGCTAGTCCGTATCTCCAGACCTGCCTTGTGGTGGCGCTCGGTCTGCGATCACACAGTGGCGACACGCGGGTCCGACATGTACTAATGGACCGCGGCCGATTTAAAGCTACCACCTAGCAAGAGTGGTGTCTGGCGGTGACACCACAGTAGCCTATCGCAATTGCAGTTTATCGTATCACGACATTGCTGCTCGAGCTGGTCGACATACAATGACTGTTAGCAGGATATGGAATCGGTGAGTTCAGGAGGGTAATACGTAACGCCGTGCTGAATCCAAATGGCCTCGTATCACTAGCAGTCGAGATGACAGGCATCTCATCCGCATGGCTGTAACGGATCGTGCAGCCATGTCTCGACCCCTGAGATTGCGGTTTATCGTATCACGACATTGCTGCTCGAGTTGGTCGACATACAATGACTGTTAGCAGGATATGGAATCGGTGAGTTCAGGAGGGTAATACGTAACGCCGTGCTGAATCCAAACGGCCTCGTATCACTAGCAGTCGAGATGACAGGCATCTCATCTGCATGGCTGTAACGGATCGTGCAGCCATGTCTCGATCCCTGAGTCAACAGATGGGGACGTTTGCAAGACAACAACCATCTGAACGAACAGTTCGACGACGTTTGCAGCAGCATGAACTATCAGCTCGGAGACCATGGCTGCGGTTACCCTTGACGCTGCATCACAGACCGGAGCGCCTGCGATGGTGTACTCAACGACGAACCTGGGTGCACGAATGGCAAAACGTCAATTTTTCGGATGAATCCAGGTTCTGTTTACAGCATCATGATGGTCTCAACCGTGTCTGGCGACATCGCGGTGAACGCACATTGGAAACGTGTATTCGTCATCGCCATACTGGCGTATCACGCGTGAAGCTATGGGGTGCCATTGGTTACACGCCTTGGTCACTTCTTGTTCGCATTGACGGCACTTTGAACAGTGGACGTTACATTTCAGATGTGTTACGACCCGTGGCTCTACCCTTCATTCGATCCCTGAGAAAGCCTACATATCAGCAGGATAATGCACGACCGCATGTTGCAGGTCCTGTACTGCCTTTCTGTATACAGAAAATGTTTGACTGCTGCCCCGGCCAGCACATTCTCCAGATCTCTCACCAACTGAAAACGTCTGGTCAATGGTGGCCGAGTAACTGGCTCGTCAAAATAAGCCAGTCACTACTCTTGATGAACTGTAGTATCGTGTTGTAGGTTCATGGGCAACTGTTCTTGTACACGCCATCCAAGCTCTGTTTGACTCAAGGCGCAGGCGTATCAAGGCCGTTATTACGGCCAGAGGTGGTTGTTCTGGGTACTGATTTCTCAGGAAGCATGCCGGCCGTTGTGACTGAGCGGTTCTAGGTGCTTCAGTCTGGAACCGCGCGGCCGCTACGGTCGCAGGTTCGTATTCTGCCTCGGGCATGGATGTGTGTGATGTCTTAGATTTGTTAGGTTTAATTAGTTCTAAGTCTTAGGGGACTGATGACCCCAGATGTTAAGTCCCATAGTGCTCAGAGCCCACTCTCAGGATCTATGCACCCAAATTGCGTGAAAATGTAATCACATGTCAGTTCTAGTATAAAATATTTGTCCAATGAATTCTCCTTTATCATCTGCATTTCTCCTTGGTTTAGCAATTTTAATGGTCAGTAGTGTATGTGGATTACATTTTTGCGAAAGGCTGATGGTATTTCGTGGGACTCATATGTTCTACACTCCAATGTGAACAGTCGTTTTGTTGCCACTTCCCTCATTGATTTTAGAAATTGAGATGGAGTGTTATCTATTCCTTCTCCCACATCTGACCTTAATTTGTCCAAAGCTCTTTTATATTCTGATTCTCATACTGGATCTCCTATCTCTTCTAAATCGACTCCTGTTTCTTCTTCTGTCACATCAGACAAATCTTACTCTTCATAGAGACCTTCAGTGTACTCTTTCCAACTGTGCGCTGTCTCCTCTGCACTTTAACATTGGGATTTCCCTTGGTTTTCAATTAATAAAAGGTTGTTATGACTTTCCTATATGCTGATTGTGTGCTTCCGACAATCATTTCTTTTTAGACTTCTTCGCGTTTTTCATGCAGCCATTTCATCTTAGTTTCACTGCACTTCCTCAGTCACTTGAGTTTCTGTGTTCATGAACTTCCCTGAACATTTTTGTACTTCCTTCTTTCTTCGGTTACCCATGATTTCTTCTTAGTTACCTTCTTGGTACCTACTATGTTTTTCTTTCTGTGATTGCCCCTTAATCAGAGTTTTGTTTCTCTTCATCGGTACTGTGTAGTGAGGTATTCATTATTGCTGGATCTATAGCCTTAGAGAACTTCAAGCATACCTCGTCATTCCTTAGTACTTCTGTCTTTAACTTCTTTGCATATTGATTCTTCCTGAGTAATGTCTTAAACTTCAGCCTACCCTTCATCACTGCTGTATTGTGATGTGAGTCTGTATCTGCTCCTGGGTACGCCTTACAATCTAGTGCCTGATCCTTGAACCTCTGCCTGACCATGATGTAATCTAACTGAAATCTTCCCGTATCTACCGGCCTTCTCCAAGTATACATCTTCCTCTTGTGATTCTTGAATAGAGTATTCGCTATTGCGAGCTGAAATTTGTTACAAAACTCCATTAGCCTTCCTCCTTTCTCATTCCTTTTCCCCAGCCCATATTCTCCTATAACCATTTCTTCTAGTCCTTCCACTACAACTGCATTCCAGCCCCTCCCCCCCATGACTACATTGTTTTAATCTAACTTCCCTTACTGTGTTACCATTTCAATATCCTCATATACTTTCTCTATCCCTTATGGTCAGGTTGCGACATTGTCATGTACACCTGAACTATCATTGTCGGTGTTTGTTTGCTTACTATTCTGATAAGAACAACACTGTCACTGAACTGTTCACAGTAACACACTCTCTCCCCTGGATTCCTATTCATAACGTATCCTACTCAGGTTATTCCATTTTCTGCTGCTGTTGATGTCACCCTATACTCATCTGACCAGAAATCCTTGGCTTCTTTCCATTCCACTTCACTGACCCCTACTATATCGAGATTGAGCCTTTGCCTGTCCGTTATCAGATTTTCTAGCCTCCCTACCATGTTCAAGCCTCTGACATTCCACGCCCCGAATCATACAATGTCATCCTTTCGTTGCTTATTCAATCTTTTTGTCATGGTCACCTCCCCCTTGGCAGTCACCTCCCGGAGATCGGAAGATGGACTATTGCGGAATATTTTGCCAAGGGAGAGATCATCATGACACTTTCTTTATTACAGCCACACATGTCATGTGGATACACGTTATGTGTCTTTAATGCAGTGTCTTCCATTGCCTTCTCCATCTTCATGCCGTTTATCACTGTTGGTTCTTCCACCTTTAGCGGGTGCTTTCCACCCAAAGGACAAAAAAAGTGCCCTGAACCTCTGTCCGATCCTCTTCCCTTTTTGACCAGGCCGTTGTCAGAATGAATCCTTGGATTCCGCATGTCAGCAGGGAACTGTTCAAGCTGGCGGACACTCTGTAATAGTGTGAGGGCGTGTGCACTTGGAGTGATATGGAACCCCTGGTACGGATAGATATGACCCTGCCAAGGGGCACGTACGTAAGCGTCCTGTCTGATCACCTGCATCCACTCATATCCATTGTGCACTCCGACAGACTGGCGCAATTCCAGCATATCTGGGATACCTTGCAAAGTGCTATTCGGAAGAGATCTCTACTCCTTCATAGTCTTACGGATTTACGGATGGCCCTGCTGGATTGATGGTGCCATTTCCGTCCAGCACTACTTCAGACATTAGTCGAGTCCATACTATATCTGGTGTGGCACTTCTGCTCTCTCGCGAGGGCCCTACACGATATTAGGCATGTGTACCAGTTTCTTTGGCTCTTCAGTGTACCTTCGCAAACATGTACCTGGCTACTCAGGCTAGTCTGATTGAGCCGTGCGCGGCTCCCAGTCATGCCGTTTATTGCTCGTCATCCTGTTTTTGTGGTTCTGTCCCCTCTTTCTTATCCAGCTTTTTTGGCGTCACTAATTTACTGGTTTGCTTGCCCTTGAGTGGCAGTAGCAGCGCTTATCGATAAGTGCGCTGTCGTACTATCTTTTGAGCGACCGTTAGTATTTCCAGGTCGTCGTCTGTCGGGGGTTTAGTCGGGGATGGAGCTCCAGTGATGCGAGGACAGCCAGTACTTGCCGACCACTGGCCACACACATGCACTGTCCGAGGGAAGGACACTGGAGCGCGAACGACCGCCGGTTGGTCGTCTCATTGGGCGACGTTTATTTGGTCTTTTGACCGTTTCTGGGCCTCGTCAATTGGTCATCTTGCCGGACTTGGGTCGGTTCGTTCCTCGTGCAGAGGTGTCGTCGCCCATGGGCAGGACTTACCTCTGCATGGGTGGGTCTGAGCCAGTGTGCCCGGGTCGCCATGCCTCCGAGCTCCGAACGGTCATCGAGTTGAGTCGGGTTGGAGCTGCAATGAGCTCCAGACAGCCAAGACTCGTGCGGCCATTGCCGGCCGAAGTGGCCGTGCGGTTAAAGGCGCTGCAGTCTGGAACCGCAAGACCGCTACGGTCGCAGGTTCGAATCCTGCCTCGGGCATGGATGTTTGTGATGTCCTTAGGTTAGTTAGGTTTAAGTAGTTCTAAGTTCTAGGGGACTAATGACCTCAGCAGTTGAGTCCCATAGTGCTCAGAGCCATTTGAACCATTTTTTTTCGTGCGGCCATTGCCATCACTCATAACTTGAGTGGAGACGATCTTGGTCGGTCGTTCGGTCGGTCGTCTCATCGCACGACGTGTATTTGTCGCCAACCGCTTATGGGAACTCTATGCCTGTGTGACTTGTCATTTCTCCTTGTTGTTCCATGGTGATTGGTTTTAGGATTGTCGGAGTTCTTGGTGCGTGTGTTTATATGGAACTGTGTGTGATTTTCACTGAGCAGGCGAATGCTGTCTGCGTACTGGAGGGGGCAGTCGATCGGTTGCGACAGAGCAGTGAGGAAGTCTTCGCGTCGTGTGGTCAGGCTTGGGCTACTGGCGGCCTGCACGCGCGGTCGGAGTTGTCAGTCACTAGCTGCGAGAGCTGCAAAGTTCGTCGCCCACCAAACCTGGATACTGGAGTTGAGTAATCAGTTAACCTCTTACGAAACCTCAACTGCCGTGACATCTCTTCATTCATTGCTGGTTCTTGCTTCCTGGGCCGTTCCCGCAAGTAGCAACGTATGATGTGCTGGAGCTGGCAAATTTTACAGCCCTATTTCTGTATGGTGCTCAACTATTGAAATGATTGTAACGTATTAGTGAAGTGCACCAGCGGTATCTTCTGCCTTGTGGCTGTTAACGTTCTGGGTACCCGCCCTGGTTGTTGGCGTAGTTTTCTGGCAGTGTGTTTTCCTCGCCATGTTGATGCTGTCCGGCACAGCATGTAGTTCTACAGCTTTGGTGTTTTTCCTTTTTTTCTTTGAGTGGCTACTGTGCCTTGACTCTGTTCAGATGCCAATTATCAAGACGTTGTGCTCCTGTGGTCATCGTCCTCACTGATACTTTCTGTTGTCGCGCCGTCAGTTGGGTGGAAGGGAATTGATTAGATTGTTGGTTGGTTCGTCAGCCTTCCCTAGGTTGTGCTTCCACCTAATTATTTAGGTGTGACAGACAGCCAAGCGTAAGACTAAACACTTTTGAGCACCATTGTCCTGTTGTTTGGGATTGTGATTTTGTTTAGTCTCAAGTACTGTGCGAGGCCTTCAGCCGTCTATTAATGTAGTTTGTTTCAGTGTTCAGTATATGGCCTTCAGCCGAACCTTATGCGAAATATTTTAAGATACAACTTTCAGCCGTCTGAAGTAAAAAAATCATTTGAAGGTTTGAAAACTTTCTCTTTCTATCTTAATTTTGTTACCCATTCCTTAAGCCTTGAGTTGTTCTATGTTAAGTATGTGGCCGTGTGTATTCCTTAACGCAACTTTAATAACTTGTGTCTGGCCTTCAGCCGTATTGTTTCTGAATTGTTTGGAATAATTATATTCGAAAATAGATTAATGACATCTCATATGCAGTGACTTTACATGGCATTCTACACTGAAGAGCCAAAGAAACTGGTACAATTGCCTCATATCGTGTATGGCCCCCGCGAGCCCACACAAGAGCCACAACACGCCTTGCCAAGGGTTCGGCCAATGTCTGAGGTGGTGCTGGAGGGAATGAACACTATGAATCCATAGGAGTACAGGGGACGGAGGTCTCTTCTGGACAGAACGTTGCAAGGCATTCACTATATGCTCAGTAAAGTTCATATCTGAGGAATATGGTGGCCAGAGGAAATTTAAACTCAGGAGAGTGTTCCTGGAGCCACTCTGTAGGAATTCTGGACCTGTGGGGTGTCACATATTTCCGATGGAATTGCCCAAGTCCGTCGGAATGCACAATGGAACTGAAGCAGGTGATCAGACAGGATGCTTACGTACGTGTCAGCTGTCAGCTGTCTAGGAGTATCACGGGTCCCATGTCGCTCATGCACACGCACCACACCATTACACAGCCTCCACCAGCTTGAACAGTCCCCTGCTGACATGCAGGGCCCACGGATTCATAAGGTTGTATCCATACCCGTACACGTCCATCCACTCGGTACAATTTGAAACGAGACTCCTCCGACCAGACAACATGTTTCCAGTTATCAAAAGTCCAATGTCGGTGTTGACGGGCACAGGCGAGGCGTAAATCTTTGTGTCGTGTAGTCATCAAGGTTAAACAAGTGGGCCTTCGGATCCGAAAGCCCATATCGATGATGTTTCATAGAATGGCTCAAACGCTGACAGTTGTTGATGGCCCAGTATTGAAATCTCCAGCAATTTGCGGAAAGGTTGTACTTCTGTCATACTGAATGATTCTCTTCAGTCGTCGTTGGTCCCGTTCATGTAGAATCTTTTTCTGGGCACAGCAATGTCGGAGATTGATGTTTTACCGGATTCCTGATATTCACGGTACGCTCTTGAAATGGTCGTGCGGGAAAATCCCTACTTCATCGCTACCTCGGAGGTGCCGTGTGTGATTCAGTGTTTTTAGCAAATAAAGTTTGTATGTTTGCGCAACTGGCAGCAACTGATTTGGGTCCCTTCCCACAACCTGATCCGCTCAGTCCTGTGAAACCATATTTCACTGACAGAGCAACCTGTTGTTAGGTGAAGCAGGCTGGATGGTATCGGTGAAGTTTGTCAGGCTTGCCGAAACCGAAGCTGAACTGCTTTAACAGCTGCACTTCATTACACATTTGCTCTTGGGTTTTCGTTACGGCAAACTGAGTTCAGTGGTTGCGGCGGAGATAAGGGCAGGCAGGCTGGGAAGGAGAATTTATACCCTCCTGCTGGCACGCACGTCTGGTCTCATCTAACATCCTACGCAAACATTTTGAAAGTGTTCTCGCACTTTAACGTGAGTGTTAATCTCGGCTCAGATAGATGCGGTGTATAAATTCCGGCCCGGGACTGTAATGGTTTCAGAAAGGACATCCGGCCACCTTGTACAACCAACATTGTCGCCCCTGTAACAATCCCGACACCATAGGGAAACGGCAAAGGAGAAGAAGAAGCAGATTATAGGGTGATTCTGTTAATGAATACGTCACTGCACATTAAATATTTGCCAATAAACTGAACGGAGCGTGTAGAAAACGTTCCTAGATTATGAGCCGCAAAGATTTCCTCAGCTTACGTGTTTTCAATATGACGGGGCGTCGGTATACTTTGCACCTATGCTGGAACCCTTAATTGATGTACAGTTCTGTCTCTAATAGACTGATCACGTTGTTCTATGGTCAGCCCGATCCCCAACACCAGTGGACATTTTCTCCTGGGTTCAGATGAGGAGCCCAGTTTTCGAGCCTCCGGTCGAAACTTACGAAGATCTGATTGTTAGCAATCTTACAGCCACGTAAGTAGTACGCAAAACTCCACGGATTCCTGAACACGCAAGCGTCAGCTTGCCGTAATCACTGTGGCCGACATTTCGAATAATATCTGTTAGGGAAGAGTTAAGCATTTCCTTCATACTGTAATGCGCACTGGTGGAGCAGACTGAACAAACAATGACAAACTTTTACGTCTTTTGAGTGTTTTTGCATTCAGGAGATTCCACTGCAGTAATAATTGCCTGCATTCAGTTCTGGAACTGTCTACTTTTAACGACGTTCCTGAGA
The DNA here is from genome assembly GCF_021461395.2 of Schistocerca americana. Taxonomy (NCBI): domain Eukaryota; kingdom Metazoa; phylum Arthropoda; class Insecta; order Orthoptera; family Acrididae; genus Schistocerca; species Schistocerca americana. The sequence goes on from NC_060121.1 coordinate 900,480,318, forward strand.
CACAATTTTAATAAAAACAGCTTCCAGGGGAAATCTGATTACCAATCAAGTTATACAATATCTGGCAGAAAATCGAAAGGCATTCTGATGTATGTGAAATACACCAGCGGCAAGACCCAGTCAACAGCTTCGCAGGGCGGTAGGAATGGTGATGTTACTAATGACAGGAGCACTATAGCAGAATTGCTAAACACTGTTTTCCGATGGTCATTCATCAGAGAAGACGTAGTAAATATCGGAGAATTCGAATCAAGAACGAATGCCGATATGAAGAACTTAGACGTAGATATCCTCCTCGGTGTAGCAAAGCGACCTAAAGCAGTTGATAAAAGCAAGGCATCCTCCCCAGATTGTACACCAGTTAGGTTCCTTTCATCTTATGCCAATACAACAGCCAGAACATTGAAAACTACGGCTTTGGAAAATCGACGTCCTATCGGCAGGGGATCTCAAATTGATTCCATAAGACACCGTTCCTGATAATCGACTTCTAATCAGTTTGCATGCCTGCGGAGTATCGTCTCAGTCATGCCACTGGGTTCCTGATTTCATGTCAATGACGGAAAGTCATCAAACGGAACGCAAGTAACATCTGGCGTTCTATAAGGATGTGTTACGTAAACGATTTAGGAGACAGTCGAGAACCTTTCTTAAATTGTTTGCGGATTATACTGTCATTTAGCATCTTGTAAAGATATCAGATTGGTAATTGATTTAGATAAGATAAATGTATGGAACAAAAAGTGACGACTCCATAAATGAAAAGTGCGAAGTGATCCACTTGAGTAGTACAAGGAATCCGCTAAATTTCCGTTACACGATAAATCAAATCTAGAAGCTGTGAATTCAACTAGTTACTTAAGAACTACAATTACGAGTAACCTAAATTGGAACGAGCACATTATAATGATGTGGGGAAAGCAGATCAAAGACCGCGATTTATTGGCAGAATTCTTAGAAAGTTCGACAGTTCTACTAGAGAGACTGCCTACAATGCGTTTGTCCGTCCTTTTCTAAAATACTTTTGCGCGATGTCGGATCCGCGTAGGATAGAACTGACTCAGGAGATCGAAAAAGGTCAGCTAGATATGTATTACAGCGAAATGGGGGAGAAGATGGTACGGACCTGATGCGTGATGTGGGGTAGCAATTATTAAAGCAAAGGCATTTTTCTTTGCGACAGTAACTTCATTTCTATTACCATCTTTTTCCGTCGAATGAGAAAAACTACTTTTAACATCCACTTATATAGAGAGAAATGATCATTGTAAACAATAAGAGAAATCAGCGCTCACACGGGACGACTTAAGTGTTCTTTTCCCCGCGCACTGTTCGGGAGTTGAACGGTAGAGAAACAGTTTGAAGGTAGTGCGATGAAATATCTGCCAGACACTTAATTGTTAATTGCAGAACAGTGATGTAGATGTAAAGAGATCGTGGTTTCTTATTCGGCGAATGCGCGTGGAGTAGCGGCAGTGTTACATTTTCTCAAGATTCACGTTTCGTGTGGCAATGAAGACGCCATCCGCGTTGCTTCGTACGACGGCAGTGTACTCTACGAGTGGGACGCCGTCAGACAACACACACACTGAAGCGCGGAAATTCTAATGTAACTACCGCTCAAATCAGGGAATTCCTGATCTGATAATTCCGTTTAGCATGCAAATAGGATTAGTCAGATCTGAGGCAGTGGGGCACAAACACTCTCCAGTTATCTGCATTAATCGATAATGCCGGACGTAATCGTTTCGTCCGCACCACAGGCACGCTAAATCCTTTTCACAGGGCAGATCTGCGGCTTTCAGGGTGGTCATTAACGTTCAGACAATGAGGCCCAAGGGGGATATTCCGAGAGAACCGTGTTCACCGGCGTAAACTGCGGATGCGTGATCACGAACATTGTGGTCGGTAGTTTGCTGAATATTCGCCCTAGATACGGGGCAGGGAAAATCAGTCAAAATGCAGTCTGCTGTAACAATTGATAAAGTTACGTCTGCTCTAGATCATATCATCGTTATAAGTTTCCTGTTATTTTCCTTCCATTACAACTGTTTCGAATATTTAGATGAGAAATACTTTCTGTGGTTACTGTAGGACGACGTACCTTTTTTAACCTCACTGATGACGACGGTAGCAATAAATTTAATGTGAAAAAAGCTTTTCCTATATAATTTTTTTTAGACATCTGAAAGGCTTAGTGAGCGAATCGACGTTTGAAAACAATTTCCTTCAATCCATTAATTCAGTTACTCGTATTATATGGCCATGTATTTGTTTCTTAAATCTGTTATTGTTGTGGTCCTTAGTCCTGAGACTAGTTTTATGCAGCTCCCCATGCTACTCTATCCTGTGCAAGCTGCTTCATCTCCCAGTACATACTGCAGCCTACATCCTTCTGAATCTGCTTTGTGTATTCATCTCTCGGTCTCCCTCTACGATTTTTACCCTCCACGCTCCCCTCCAATACTAAATTGGTGATCCCTTGATGCCTCAGAACGTCACATAACTAATGAGGAGCTATTGAATAGAATTGGGGAGAAGAGGAGTTTGTGGCACAACTTGACTAGAAGAAAGGACGGTTGGTAGGACATGTTCAGAGGTTTCTTAACTCATGATGTCTTAATTTTTCTGTACAAGGTAACAGTCTTCGATAGACTGTTTCGCACCATGTGTTGCTTTTACTCAGATTCCCCCTTATCCATTTCGTCGTTATATTAATGTAGTTACTGTATAACAGGTACCAAAGAAGTTAAATGTTAATATTTTCGTTTTATGTAAGAAGGGTTTGTAAAGCAATGTTTTATTTTGAAAGAATGAAACAGAAAAGAAATTCATCTGAAGTGAACGTATCACAAATATTCATTTGTTGTGATAGAAATGCATTTCTATTGACGTATTTGCCTTTACTCGATAATGTGCAGGTACCTAAGCTATACAAAAGCGTCATATTGTTCGACTGTCTAATCGAACCTGTCACTTTTTATCCCACAGTGTGTAACTACAGACAGATTCTCAGATGTGTGTCTGAGTAACACCTCTGGCACTGATCATACGGTGGACAACAGTCTGAGCGGAATGTGAGGTTTATTTTTGGGCATGCGAATAGCGAGAAAATTAACATCAGAAGTGATGACCACTAATTAAAGGAATTTAATTGCAACCGGGGAAGCTGTAGGGCCCCCCTAGACAGGTCAGGCGTGCACTACACACCGGAAGCAGCTACTAGGGTAGCAGAGTACGTGTGGCGTGCACACGGGGGTTTTTTAGGTTAGAGGGACCCCCCCTTGGGCGAAACGATAAAATACCTGACGGCTTACCAGAGAGGACATTATCATCGTTGATAAAGAACGTCCGTCCTCAGAGACCAAAAACAGGAAAAGTTAACGTAATATTGGTAAACTGCAGGAGTATCCAGGGCAAGGTTCCTGAATTAGTATCTCTTATTGAAGGAAATAGTGCGCATATAGTATTAGGAACGGAAAGTTGGTTAAAACCGGAAGTGAACAGTAACGAAATCCTAGACACAGAATGGAATATATACCGCAAGGATAGGATAAACGCCAATGGTGGAGGAGTATTTATAGCAGTAAAGAATTCAATAATATCCAGTGAAGTTATTAGCGAATGCGAATGTGAAATAATCTGGGTTAAGTTAAGTATCAAAGGTGGGTCAGATATGATAGTCGGATGCTTCTATAGACCACCTGCATCAGCAACCGTAGTAGTTGAGCGCCTCAGAGAGAACCTGCAGAACGTCGTGAAGAAGTTTCATGATCATACTATTTTAATAGGGGGAGACTTCAATCTACCAGATATAGAATGGGATAGTCACACAATCAGAACTGGAGCCAGGGACAGAGACTCTTGTGACATTATCCTGACTGCCTTGTCCGAGAATTACTTCGAGCAGATAGTTAGAGAACCAACTCGTGAAGCTAACGTTTTAGACCTCATAGCAACAAATAGACCGGAACTTTTCGACTCCGTGAATGTAGAAGAGGGTATCAGTGATCATAAGTCAGTGGTTGCATCAATGACTACAAGTGTAATAAGAAATGCCAAGAAAGGAAGGAAAATATATTTGCTTAACAAGAGTGATAGGGCACAAATCGCAGAATATCTGAGTGACCACCATCAAACGTTCATTTCTGAGGAAGAGGATGTGGAACAAAAATGGAAAAAATTCAGAAACATCGTCCAGTACGCCTTAGATAAGTTCGTACCGACTAAGGTCCAAAGCGAGGGGAAAGATCCACCGTGGTATAACAATCATGTACGAAAGGTACTACGGAAACAAAGAAAGCTTCATCATAGGTTTAAGAGTAGTCGAATCATAGCTGATAAGGAAAAGCTGAACGAAGCGAAAAAGAGCGTAAAGAGAGCAATGAGAGAAGCATTCAACGAATTCGAACATAAAACATTGGCAAACAATCTAAACAAGAACCCTAAAAAGTTTTGGTCATATGTAAAATCCGTAAGCGGATCTAAATCCCCTATTCAGTCACTCGTTGACCACGATGGCACCGAAACAGAGGACGACCGAAGAAAGGCAGAAATACTGAATTCAGTGTTCCGAAACTGTTTCACTGCGGAAAATCGTAACACGGTCCCTGACTTCAGCCGTCGCACGGACGCCAAAATGGAAAATATTGAAATAAACGATATCGGAATTGAAAAACAACTGCTATCACTTAGTAGCGGAAAAGCATCCGGACCAGACGAGATACCCTTAAGATTCTACAGTGATTATGCTAAAGAACTTGCCCCCTTTCTATCAGCAATTTATCGTAGATCGCTGGAAGAACGTAAAGTACCTAGCGACTGGCAGAAAGCGCAGGTCGTTCCCATTTTCAAGAAGGGTCATAAATCAGATGCGAATAATTATAGGCCTATTTCGCTTACGTCAATCTGTTGTAGAATAATGGAACATGTTTTGTGTTCTCGTATTATGACGTTCTTAGATAATACAAATCTCCTTCATCATAACCAACATGGATTCCGCAAACAGAGATCATGTGAAACTCAGCTCGCCCTATTTGCCCAAGAAATTCACAGTGCCGTAGACACTGGCGAGCAGATTGACGCCGTATTCCTGGACTTCAGGAAGGCATTTGATACGGTTCCGCACTTACGTTTAGTGAAAAAAATACGAGCTTACGGAATATCGGACCAGGTTTGTGATTGGATTCAGGATTTCCTAGAAGAAAGAACACAACATGTCATTCTTAACGGTTCAAAATCTGCAGATGTAGAGGTAATTTCGGGAGTACCGCAGGGAAGCGTGATAGGACCTTTATTGTTTACAATATACATAAATGACTTAGTTGACAACATCGGTAGCTCCGTGAGGCTATTTGCAGATGACACGGTTGTCTACAAGAAAGTAGCAACATCAGAAGACTCGTACGTGCTCCAGGAGGACCTGCAGAGGATTAATGCATGGTGCGACAGCTGGCAGCTTTCCCTAAACGTAGATAAATGTAATATAATGCGCATACATAGGGGCAGAAATCCATTCCAGTACGATTATGCCATAGGTGGTAAATCATTGGAAGCGGTAACGACCGTAAAATACTTAGGAGTTACTATCCGGAGCGATCTGAAGTGGAATGATCACATAAAACAAATAGTGGGAAAAGCAGGCGCCAGGTTGAGATTCATAGGAAGAATTCTAAGAAAATGTGACTCATCGACGAAAGAAGTAGCTTACAAAACGCTTGTTCGTCCGATTCTTGAGTATTGCTCATCAGTATGGGACCCTTACCAGGTTGGATTAATAGAAGAGATAGACATGATCCAGCGAAAAGCAGCGCGATTCGTCATGGGGACATTTAGTCAGCGCGAGAGCGTTACGGAGATGCTGAACAAGCTCCAGTGGCGGACACTTCAAGAAAGGCGTTACGCAATACGGAGAGGTTTATTACCGAAATTACGAGATAGCACATTCCGGGAAGAGATGGGCAACATATTACTACCGCCCACATATATCTCGCGTAATGATCACAACGAAAAGATCCGAGAAATTAGAGCAAATACGGAGACTTACAAGCAGTGGTTCTTCCCACGCACAATTCGTGAATGGAACAGGGAAGGGGGGATCAGATAGTGGTACAATAAGTACCCTCCGCCACACACCGTAAGGTGGCTCGCGGAGTATAGATGTAGATGTAGATGTAGATGTACTGTACAATAGACAAAGCATGTACGACTTAAAACAGTAGGCCAGCACAGGCAAAAAAGGACATTCCTAGCCAGTTGCAGCCTACTATGAAAAAATAATTTGAAGAAGAGCTTACGGAGAATAAAAGGTGTTAAAAAAATGTCTAACACTTTGGGAAGTCGTAGTAATCATCGAAACAAGAAGACATGGATTCGGAAATGCATAATTTCTAAGTCCAACAAACATGGGTCCGGAACTCAATACTTTCTGCCATAGAATGTTTGCAGGAGGTGTGCAATGTGGCATCCATTCATGACACTGCACCCCTCTGCCCTCCGGTGTATGGAATGACGCACTCTTTTCAGCACACTGGAATGTTGTTGTACCTACTGGCACACGTTGAAGACATAAAATAAAAATATGGCTTTTCAGTCTTTCATCGCTTTTTTTTATTTTCAATGACCAGTTTCAGGCTAGCTGACAATCTTCACATCATATATTGCAGTTACAGAGTAACTTGGGCCGGAAACCGGTCGTTGAAAATAAAAAAATAGCGATCAAAGACTGAAATGTCATATTTTTATTTAATGAACGATCGTGGAAATCCCATTAAGACAATCATGTCTAGTTTTGATAAACACGCTGAAGACGGCACCCTGCATTGTCCACACATCGTTGATTGGTGTGACACAGACCAATTCCTTCAGTTGTCCCCATACCCTAAAGTCTAGGGAACTGAGGTCTGGGGAACGAGCAGGCCAAGGTATCTCACACTCCTCCCCTCCCCCATCCCCCCCCCCCCCTCCGGACCAATCCAGCTGTATGTGTTAGATGTTAACGCACATTGTGCTGGTGCGCCATCAATAATCAACAACATTTGTATTCGTTGCTCCAGTGGCACAGCCTCAGCAAGATGGGCAATACATTAATGAAAACGTCCAGATGATGTGCCCCAGTTAACCTTTGTGGTAGCCGTATTGCCCTATTAATCTAGCGTCAAATGCGCCTGGCCATACTGTAACATCCACAAGATAAATTTTAGCTGCAGTGTGACGAGAGGAAATTAGGCCTCTAACAGTTATAAACAGTATCTATACGACTTATGAAAAAACAGTGAAAACGATGTTAAATATTAATTATTTATATAATATTTTATGATGTAATTGGACATATCGATGTGTATCATACAAAGACAATGGTAATTGTAAATTCCTTTTATGATCTGCGTTGGTCTTCCTTTGTTTTTACCTTTTGTTGGTTGGCTTTTGTAGGTTCAGGACGGAAGACGCATATCAAACTGAGGCCTGTTAAGATATTGTAATTATTTGTTAATTATTACTTGAGAATAGAGTTCATTATTATTATAAATATGAGTGAATAATTATTTGTAATTTTAATTCCTCTCTCAATGAGCATTATCTGTGTTAATTATTTCTTTCCGCTGCAAGGAGCGCAGCCATTGATGATAGCGATTTGTATCGCGTTTTCCTTAGAAAAAAATCAAATGTTTGCTTGATGAAGTCTAAATAGTGCACAATACGAAAGTAAAGTTTAATAAGCATTTCAAATACTTATCCTATTTGCTCTAACAATAGAAAGTCTCTATCAATTGTTTGCCGCCATCTTGACAATTATCTCAGCGGCAAATTCAAATTACGCAACTCTGCAGACATAAATGCCGAAGGTAATACAAATGGGTAAAAATAAATGTGCACCGGTGGTCCCTAACTCATTTTAATGAAAATAATTCGAATCTGATTGGTTCTTTAAAAACAGTGCTCATCGCACGATCCTTATAACAAACTTTTCTAGCTGATGTGTGGAGCCGAAATTGATTACGCACGAGTTGCGAGGAATATTGTTTCAGGTGACATACGTCAGTGTTGTGCGCGGCTGATATTCGGTGATTTTAATGATCATTTTGCTGAAAATAACTGTTTCCATCATAATCAATAGTTGTATTGAATCTGTTGTATGAACTGTGATTTAGTGACACTTACACAACTTACAGACGTTAACTTGGAGTTCTTTAGCAACTTGACCAAATCTTCAGCCGGGAGAAAAATTATTTGGTAATTACTCAATATAATAAAATAAGATTATCATTTTCATTTACAAATTAGTTAAATACCAAACCACTGAATAACACAACGAACGCCACAATACGTTGGTTGAGAATCGGTGTTGATGCCGTTTTTTTCTGAATTGCGTGAGGATTTACATCTGCCCACACAGGCAGGCTGTGCAAGTTAACAACACCATCTCTTGTGAACCCTGCCTCGTCGGTAAATAAAATCTTGAATGTGAATAGCGGATCTACGGCACACTTCTGCAGCAGCTCTGCCATGATGATCCTGTGACCTTATGGCCTGAATGCGTTGCAGAAGAAGTGGGTACTGCAATTGTTCATGAAGAACCCCCCCAGAGAAGCGAGTGAGAGACGCCTTCTGCTGCTAATTGAAGCATACTGGAACCAGGCTTTTCTTCTACAGAACGTAGCATACCCTCCGTTATGTCAGGCGGGCGGACTATGCGGGGCTTTCAACCGTCAGTCTTCAGTAATGCAAGGGTACCTGTGTCCCTCAGACACTGGCAAAGCCTGCTGCACAGTTTATCAGAGGCCACTCTGCGCTGTGGACGTTCTTCACCGTAGAGGTCACGGGCTGGCAGACTACGTCAATTTGCTAAAACATACCAGGATATCATGTCCGTCGTTGCACTTGTCGAGTAGTAGGATTCCATCGATAACAAGTGGTGGAAGAGAGAAAATGTAAATTTACTACACCATTTGTACATACAAACAGCGTAATAACAGTAAGCTCACAAGCGGATCCGCGTTTGGAAGATGTAAAACACCATGATACGTACCCAGGGCTGACACTACTGCACAATAGGGCACACAAAAACGACGAAAACTAACGTAGCCTACAACACGACTCTAACCACACACCTGACTGCAGGCCACCTGATAGAAGGTAGAGTACTGTGAGTGAGACATAGTAATATACTGCCGACACATTTTACGGACCGCCAATGCTAATATCCGTAACCAAGCATCGCGCAGCCGTTCCTATGAACACTTGTTTATCTTGGGAAGTATGATTTTCCGGACCCATGGATATTGGATTTATTTTTCTTGTTTCGATGAATTCTACCACCTCTCAAATGATTCCACACTTTTTTTTAATCCTCTTTATACGTATGGAGCACGGGATTGTATGGTAGTGAATCACAGATTGTGGTAAAACCGTAAGAGAAGAGAAGCGTTTGAGACGTGGTGCTACAGAGGGATGTTGAAAATTAGATGGACAAATAAAGTTAGGAATGAGGAGGTTCTCAGCAGAATCGGTGAGGAAAGGAATATATAGAAAATATTAACAAGAAGAACTGACAGGGAATAACTCTCACGGCACTAGAGGGAGAAACAGAGGTTAACAACAATAAGGGAATACGCAAGTTGGAATACATCCAACAAATTACTGAAGACGTATGGTGCAAGTGCTACTCCGATATGAAGTAGTTTACACAAGAGAAGGATTCGTGACGAGCTGCATCAAACAAGTCAAAAGGCAGGTGACTGAAAAAAGAAGTTTACCGTCAAGGTACAGCCCATTGAGTAATAAACGTTCAGACTTCTCTTCTGTTCCTTGCAGTGACCAGATGCACTTAAATAAAATTTTGAAGTTGAACCTGACAATAAGAATTAATGCAACTGAATGAATAATTCTGTTTCGTTGTGTGTGAGTTTTATTAGTGAATCTGAGAACGTTGCACAGCTTTTGAACGCCTTTACGTGAGTGAATGTTTATTCAGGAATCTAGGATACTTTATCGAGGGAAGTGTTCCCATGCTACAACCTTTTCTGTACTTATGCTAGTAATAGGGCTTTAGTTATCACTCCATAAATATAAAGTTACATAAAATCGGTGCGCTACTCTACTGTGGCACGTGTACCTACAAACAAAACAGTGAAACTACATTTACTTTTTCTTTGGTATATTTGTTTAAATTCTCTTCCACTGAAAGAATACAGATACAGTAGCACCGTAACGTGTCTGATTAAAATTGAAATAGTAGAATAAAGGAAAAGAAAGTATTTCTTGCTCAGTTGGCGACACAATGATTTTAATTTTTTGTTTTATTACTGATCGCTAAGGCCCATCAATTTCATTAACGGCTTATCGGGATGTCGACAATAGACAGTAAGTTCTTCATTCACTGACATCTGTCTATGTTGTTATTTACTATTATTCGCAGAATCGTTTCCAGGTTGCTCGACGACTTCAGGAGCATGACTTCATGATTGAGCAAGACAGATACAAGATTAACATGAAAAATTCTTGGTTAAAGCATTGAGGAAGTGTTCAGTCCAAACATTCGACTGGCTGTTCAGTTGTAGATTTCCCGTTGTTTTCTTAAAGCACTTAAGGCAAAAGCTGTGACAGTGTCCTCGAAAAGGCTACGTAGTCTTCATTATCATCGCCAATTCAATGTTCTTTTCGAACCGTAACGTCTTCATAGTCGAATATCTATGCACGTTACATAATTTGACACCATAGATGTAAAATTTCCAGTATTCAGATCAAGATGTCATGCAGAAATAATAAATAAATTATACTCTCCTGATAGCCTTGCAGAGAGTGTCCTGTGTGAAAGGTTGACGGAGGAGATAGAGAAGATCCAAAGAAGAGCGGCGCGTTTCGTCACTGGGTTATTTGGTAACCGTGATAGCGTTACGGAGATGTTTAATAAACTCAAGTGGCAGACTCTGCAAGAGAGGCGCTCTGCATCGCGGTGTAGCTTGCTCGCCAGGTTTCGAGAGGGTGCGTTTCTGGATGAGGTATCGAATATATTGCTTCCCCCTACTTATACTTCCCGAGGAGATCACGAATGTAAAATTAGAGAGATTAGAGCGCGCACGGAGGCTTTCAGACAGTCGTTCTTCCCGCGAACCATACGCGACTGGAACAGGAAAGGGAGGTAATGACAGTGGCACGTAAAGTGCCCTCCGCCACACACCGTTGGGTGGCTTGCGGAGTATCAATGTAGATGTAGATGTAGATGTGAATACACAAATACCTGTCATGTATTTCATAGTGTAACAGTTTTTCCTAAACTATATTGTTTAAAACTTAAAGAAAATGACGTTAACTACTATGTCTGACTATTTAATTTGTTTCAGGTAAGACATTCTGTAGCTGCCTACTCGCCACGAAAATTCTGTGAGTAAAAACAAATTCGAATTACCTTACCTTAAGAAAGCTGTGCTGTCTTGATTTGTTTTATTACGCAGAATTCCTTCTTAAGATAACCGTCTGAAAGAAATTCGATCCATGATCATCATGTCGAGAAACATTTTTCATGTCTTTGGTTCATGAATCCATTCAGCCTGTTGTCACTACCCTTTAGTTTGCTACAAAAAGTTGTGAGTAACGGATAAGAGAGAATACTCTGTAATGCCATGCTATCGATGAAAACTCCAACTCAATAGCAAAAAAATTGTTTTCAGTGCGATGAATATTCACAGTGTCAATACTAGACAAGATTTCGTCATCAGTGTCTTCTAATGGACGAAAGGCAACATAGTATACGAGTTTAAATACCAGAAAGTACATTTCACGAGTAATAACTGAATATGGTTTGTCCACCTTACAGCACATAGTATACCTGAAAGAGGAAGCTTAGACGAACGCTGTTCCTAATGGTTCAAATCAAAGATATACAAGTTTGAAGCTGATTTAGGGACGCAGTTAGTACTGGTAGTTGGATATTAGTTTCACAAAATGGCGAGATTTGCGTTGCATGCTATCTTTGTGAAGATTGTAAACTGGGGTACCAAATTTTTGCATGATATCTCACTGCCAACTAACATTGCTCGATGAAACTTTGACCATACATAGAAAAAACTGCTACAATATAGCAGTAGATTCAAAAAGAACAGATTTCAGTTGTTTCTTACATACAAACTATGAAACACATTGCGAATGTCACTGGATGGAGCAAAGTTCGAATTTCTGTGTTCGCACAGACACTAAACAGCACACCCAACATGAGCATAATGTGCTGGTCGAAAAACATCGTAACGGTAGTGCATTTAATTCCACACGCGAACCAAGAGGTCCACGTTTATTGAATCGACAACTTCAACAATCGATTTCTCTGCTCTTGAAGAGAAGCTGCCACTAGTGGGCGAAAGGCTCTGTCTTTTATGTACCCCCACCAAACAATATTGCAAGGTGTGAGGAATAAACGTATCACTTGAACAATGAAATGATTTTGCGCAACTTCCAACACACAAAATGATTTAACTTGTGGTATAGTCGCCGCGTTGCTACAAAATACAACAGCGCAGCTGTATCAGAACTTTGAAACTTCCTCTATCCAGTGACGTGCGCAGTGTGTTTCTGTCTTTTATAGTTTGTCTTTCATGAACAGCTAAAATCTGTTCTTTCTCTTTGAATTGTGGTGTCACCGCCAGACACCACACTTGCTAGGTGGTAGCCTTTAAATCGGCCGCGGTCCGTTAGTATACGTCTGACCCACGTGTCGCCACTATCAGTGATTGCAGACCGAGCGCCGCCACACGGCAGGTCTAGAGAGACTTCCTAGCACTCGCCCCAGTTGTACAACCAACTTTGCTAGCGATGGTTCACTGACAAAATACGTTCTCATTTGCCGAGACGATAGTTAGCATAGCCTTCAGCTACGTCATTTGCTACGACCTAGCAAGGCGCCATTATCAGTTGCTATTGATATTGTAAAGAATGTACAGACAAGAGCTACGTTCAACATTAATGGATTAAAGTTAAGTATTCCACCAGCTACATCCTTTTTTTCTAAGTTCTAAATTCCTTGTCCTGTTCCAGACCTCACGCCAACCTACGTGAGCTAAAATGCGTGCCTTTTGGCTTCCTCTAAATTTAGTGGGTTGGTCTCCTGCCAATGCACAACATGAATCACCCGCTGCAAGAAAGTAACTGAAACAAATACGCATTGACACAAATATAAATGACTCTTTTAATCACAGAAAATGACTGCACTGAAGTCATCGCGAATTGTGATGATACCTTGGACATTACAGAAGGCGGGATATGCTCCTTAATAGGGTGTGTAATCACCATAGAGAGCAATACATGCTCTCTAACGTACTACCATGCCTGCAGTAAGGTTGGCAAGGAGTTCTCGTGGTAGACCATTCCTTTTCTGCACTAGCTTGGGTGGCAACTGGCCGATAGTCTTTGTACATGCGGACCTGCCGTCTTAAACCTCTCCAACATATCACACACGTGCTAGTTCGGATTTAAGACGGGGACGCGGCTGGCCAGACCTTTCGCCGAGACTGTTACCTGAAATGCTCCTCCATGATACTGACAAGAGGGAGATTGAGTTAATAATTAAATCACTAAAGACCAAGAACTCTCATGGATATGACGGGGTATCTAGCAGAATACTGAAGTATTGTTCCACGTATATTAGCTCAGTACTTAGCCATATCTGTAACTTTTCCTTTAGCAGTGGTCGGTTTCCTGACCGATTAAAGTACTCGGTAGTGAAGCCACTTTATAAAAAGGGAGACAGGGATAATGTTGACAATTATAGACCTATTTCTATGCCATCGGTGTTTGCTAAAGTTATCGAGAGGCTTGTATATACAAGGTTACTGCAGCATTTAAATTCACATAATTTGCTGTCAAATGTACAGTTTGGTTTTAGAAATGGCTTAACAACTGAAAATGCTATATTCTCTTTTCTCTGTGAGGTTTTGGACGGATTAAATAAAAGGTTGAGAACGTTAGGTGTTTTCTTTGATTTAACGAAGGCTTTTGACTGTGTTGACCACAAAATATTACTGCAGAAGTTGGAACATTATGGAGTAAGGGGAGTAGCTTACAATTGGTTCGCCTCCTACTTTAAGAACAGAAAGCAGAAGGTAATCCTCCGCAATATTGAGAGTGGTAATGATGTTCAGTCCCAATGGGGCACTGTTAAATGGGGCGTTCCCCAAGGGTCGGTGCTGGGGCCACTGCTGTTCCTTATTTATGTAAATGATATGCCTTCTAGTATTACAGGTGATTCAAAAATATTTCTGTTTGCTGATGACACCACCTTGGTAGTGAAGGATCTTGTGTGTAATATTGAAACATTATCAAATAATGTAGTTCATGAAGTAAGTTCGTGGCTTGTGGAAAATAATTTGATGCTAAATCACAGTAAGACTCAGTTTTTACAGTTTCTAACCCACAATTCAACAAGAACTGACATTTTAATCAGACAGAATGGGCATGTTATAAGCGAGACGGAACAGTTCAAGTTCCTAGGCGTACGGATAGATAGTAAGCTGTTGTGGAAAGCCCATGTTCAGGATCTTGTTCAGAAACTAAATGCCGCTTTATTTACCATTAGAACAGTATCTGAAATAAGTGACATTTCAACACGAAAAGTAGTATACTTCGCATATTTTCATACGCTTATGTCATATGGTATTATTTTTTGGGGTAATTCTTCTGATTCAAAAAGGGTATTTTTGGCTCAAAAACGGGCTGTTCGAGCTATGTATGGTGTAAGTTCGAAAACCTCTTGTCGACCCCTATTCAATAGTCTGGGAATTTTGACATTGCCCTCACAGTATGTATTTTCTTTAATGTCGTTTGTTGTTAGCAATATTAGCTTATTCCCAAGAGTTAGCAGCTTTCACTCAGTTAATACTAGGCAGAAATCAAATCTGCATGTGGAATGCACTTCCTTGACTCTTGTGCAGAAAGGAGTGCAGTATTCTGCTGCATCCATTTTCAATAAGCTACCACAAGAACTCAAAAATCTTAGCAGTAGCCCAAACACTTTTAAGTCTAAACTGAAGAGTTTCCTCATGGCTCACTCCTTCTATTCTGTCGAGGAGCTCCTGGAAGAGATAAAAAATTAAGCAAATTCCAGTGTTACATTCTTGATTTTCTTTATTTAAACTAACGACTTGTTTCATTTTATGTGTTTCTACAATCGTGTTATAATTTCATGTATTGACTCGTTCCATGACCATGGAGACTTCTCCTAAATGTGGTCCCACGGAACAATAAATAAATAAATAAATAAATAAAATACCTTCTCGTCCCGAGAGTTCCTCCTCCTGCGCTGTTCGATGGGGTCACGCATTGTCATCCGTAAAGACTGTGTGAGTGCAGAACGTAAACCTTAAAATACATACATGAGGATGGGTACAGTGTGACAATAAAATTGACCAGTGAGTGTATCATGTTACCATGTTGAATAATCTGGACGTCAGTATGCCCATACAACATCATGCCCTCCCCCCCCCTTCCCACCAAAACGATCATGTACGACGATGTTCCTGGGTGCAATACGTGTTCCTAGCTCTCACCATATGAGGTTAAGTACAAAATTACTACTCAGTCTTAATTTACTGTCGTCCGTGCACACGACTCCACTCCTCTTTGGTCCAGTCCCTATGTTCTTTGCACTATGGTAAACGGTGCAGTTATGTTAATTGTGATTGCAATTCCACCCGCAGTCTGACGTTGGTCCCTTATTGCCTGTTGCACAATGCAGCGGTTATCTACTACTGTAGCACTCAATGACATAGTGACGCTATGGGGTGACCTCTTTGCCCGACGACTTGTATGCTGTGTTCCGTGGTGTCCAGTTTTCAGGAGACTGGGACACCTCTGGCAACATGCTCCCGCGTTTTCATTCATTCCCACCACGTGGTTTATATTTCATGGCACTTTATCTCTCGTCCTTAAGTTTTGCAGAACATTGTACACAATATTGTGGAGATAGGGAGGAGATGTAGGCGTTAAACAAAAAACTATAAATATCCAGAATGAGATTTTTACTCTGCAGCGGAGTGTGCGCTGATATGAAACTTCCTGGCAGATTAAAACTGTGTGCCCGACCGAGACTCGAACTCGGGCCCTTTGCCTTTCGCGGGCAAGTGCTCTACCAACTGAGCTACCGAAGCACGACTCACGTCCGGTACTCACAGCCTTACTTCTGCCAGTATCTCGTCTCCTACCTTCCAAACTTTACAGAAGCTCTCCTGCGAAACATGCAGAACTAGCACTCCTGAAAGAAAGGATATTGCGGAGACATGGCTTAGCCACAGCCTGGGGGATGTTTCCAGAATGAGATTTTCACTCTGCAGCGGAGTGTGCGCTGATATGAAACTTCCTGGCAGATTAAAACTGTGTGCCCGACCGAGACTCGAACTCGGGACCTTTGCCTTTCGCGGGTAAGTGCTCTACAGGAGAGCTTCTGTAAAGTTTGGAAGGTAGGAGACGAGGTACTGGCAGAAGTAAGGCTGTGAGTACCTGACGTGAGTCGTGCTTCGGTAGCTCAGTTGGTAGAGCACTTGCCCGCGAAAGGCAAAGGTCCCGAGTTCGAGTCTCGGTCGGGCACACAGTTTTAATCTGCCAGGAAGTTTCATATCAGCGCACACTCCGCTGCAGAGTGAAAATCTCATTCTGGAAACATCCCCCAGGCTGTGGCTAAGCCATGTCTCCGCAATATCCTTTCTTTCAAGAGTGCTAGTTCTGCATGTTTCGCAGGAGAGCTTCTGTAAAGTTTGGAAGGTAGGAGACGAGGTACTGGCAGAAGTAAGGCTGTGAGTACCGGACGTGAGTCGTGCTTCGGTAGCTCAGTTGGTAGAGCACTTGCCCGCGAAAGGCAAAGGTCCCGAGTTCGAGTCTCGGTCGGGCACACAGTTTTAATCTGCCAGGAAGTTTCAAAAAACTATAAATACGTTTGATATTTGGTCTCTTGTCAATGGGCACTTTCAAAATATGGGGCTAAAGCAACGGATGACCTATTCTGTAATTACTGCCTGAATCACGCAATTGCTTACACGAAACAATGACTGGGAGCAACTTGAAGTGGCGTCCGAGAGAAGGAACTGACACTTTAATATAACTTCTGTAGAGTAAAGTTGAGGGCTAGAAACACGATGTCGTCAGCATCGGTG
The DNA here is from genome assembly GCF_021461395.2 of Schistocerca americana. Classification (NCBI taxonomy): domain Eukaryota; kingdom Metazoa; phylum Arthropoda; class Insecta; order Orthoptera; family Acrididae; genus Schistocerca; species Schistocerca americana. Next base: position 900,497,450 of record NC_060121.1, read on the forward strand.
GCAGGGGGGGGGGGGGGGGGGGAGGAGGAGGTGATGTGGCTATGTTATGAATATAGAGTGAGTATATGATGGAGAGAGGACGAAGATTTGGGGAATGTGTATGACATATAGAAGTTGGCAGAGCGGGTAGAGAGACTGAATTGAGGTTCACATATTAACGGTAAGTGCTCAACTTTGGAGTTTGAAAGTAAGGATGGGATGCCATAGAAAGTCACGGGTGATTTGTTATTAAATTACAGCCTCCACTGCGGTACGAGGGCGCTGCCACTGACGATTACGCCGCTGCCAATGAAATGCAAGCATCCCCTCTCCGGAGCTACAGCGGCGGGTGTTCTCAAGTTCAGATATTCGTGTGCTGGCCCCATTTCATGGTGAACAGACATTGCATTGAAGACTGACAGATACATAAATATTTTCTGTCTGTAATACCGGGTGATCAAAAAGTCAGTATTAATTTCAAAACTGAATAAATCACGCAATAATGTAAATAGAGAGGTACAAATTGACACACATTCTTGGAATGACATGGGGTTTTATTAGAACCGAAAAAATACAAAAGTTCAAAAAATGTCCGACAGATGGCGCTTCATCTGATCAGAATAGCAATAATTAGCATAACAAAGTAAGACAAAGCAAAGATGATTTTCTTTACAGGAAATGCTCAATATGTCCGCCATCATTCCTCAACAATAGCTGTGTCGAGGAATAATGATGTGAACAGCACTGTAAAGCATGTCCGGAGTTATGGTGAGGCATTGGCGTCGGATGTTGTCTATCAACATCCCTAGAGATGTCGGTTGATCGCGATATACTTGCGACTTCGGTTAACCCCAAAGCCAATAATCGCACGGACTGAGGTCTGGGGACCTGGGAGGCCAAGAATGACGAAAGTGGTGGCTGAGCACACGACCACCACCAAATGACGCGCGCAAGAAATCTTTCACGCGTCTAGCAATACAGGGTGGAGCGCCATCCTGCATAAACATCGTACGTTACAGCAGGTGTTTATCAGCCAGGCTGGTGATAATTCGATTCTGTACCATATCGACGTACCTCTCACCCGTCACGGTAGCAGTTACAAAACCGGAATCACGCATTTCCTCGAAGAAAAAAGGCCCGATAACGGTAATGTGGTAAATCCAACCCATACCGTGACTTTCTCGTCGTGCAATGGAGTTTCCACGACAGTTCTAGGATTTTCGGTAGCCCGAATTCTGCAGTTGTGGGCGTTGACAGACCCTCGTAGCGTGAAATGAGTTTCTTCGGTCCACAACACGTTACTCAACCATTCGTCATCTTCCACCATCTTTTGAAACGCCCACACCGCAAATGCCCTCCGCTTCACTAAATCGCCAGGTAACAGTTCATGATGCCGATGGATTTTGTACGGATAGCATCGGAGGGTACGCCTAAGTGCCAACCATACAGTAGTGTATAGAATGCTGGTGCGACGTGCGACAATACGAGCGCTGACTTCCTCGTGCATAGACGAACCCGCTACACTCTCCATTTCTTCCTGAACTGTCTCAGCAGCATTACGCCTTGTGCTCAGTCGGCCACTGTGGGGTCTATCGTCTAAACCACCCGTGGCTTCGAACTTCGGAATCATTCTCGCCACAGCTGCATTTGTCAACGGACCTTTACCCGATCCAATCCCCTTCCTATGGCGATAGGATCGTAACGTTGAACTAGAACATTCCCCATTCTGATAATACATCTTCACTAAAAGCGCCCTTTCAGGTAAGGTCAACGTGCTGCGACTGCTGGCGCATCTGATTCTCTCTCTCATCACAGCTCCTTTTATACACGATTGTCATGCGCAGTTCAAAAATGGTTCAAAAGGCTCTGAGCACTATGGGACTTAACATCTATGGTCATCAGTCCCCTAGAACTTAGAAATACTTAAACCTAACTAACCTAAGGACAGCACACAACACCCAGTCACCACGAGGTAGAGAAACATGCGCAGTCACTGACGTTTTGCTGTCCAGCGCCATCGGTCGGACATTTTGAGAACTTTTTTTTTTCTAATAAAACCTCATGTCATTCCAAGCATCTGTGTCAGTTTTTACCTCTCTATCTACATTATTCCATGGTTTATTCATCATCATCATCATCATCATCATTTAGGACTGATTATGCCTTTCAGCGTTCAGTCTGGAGCATAGCCCCCCTTATAAAATTCCTCCATGATCCCCTATTCAGTGCTAACATTGGTGCCTCTTCTGATGTTAAACCTATTACTTCAAAATCATTTTTAACCGAATCCAGGTAACTTCTCCTTGGTCTGCCCCGACTCCTGCTACCCTCTACTGCTGAACCCGTAAGTCTCTTGGGTAACCTTGCTTCTCCCATGCGTGTAACATGACCCCACCATCTAAACCTGTTCGCCCTGACTGCTACATCTATAGAGTTCATTCCCAGTTTTTCTTTGATTTCCTCATTGTGGACACCCTCCTGCCATTGTTCCCATCTACTAGTACCTGCAATCATCCTAGTTACTTTCATATCCGTAACCTCAACCTTGTTGATAAGGTAACCTGAATCTACCCAGCTTTCGCTCCCATACAACAAAGTTGGTCGAAAGATTGAACGGTGCACAGATAACTTAGTCTTGGTACTAAAAAATGGCTCTGAGCACTATGGGACTCAACTGCTGTGGTCATAAGTCCCCTAGAACTTAGAACTACTTAAACCTAACTAACCTAAGGACATCACACACATCCATGCCCGAGGCAGGATTCGAACCTGCGACCGTAGCGGTCGTGCGGTTCCAGACTGTAGCGCCTTTAACCGCTCGGCCACTTCGGCTGGCAGTCTTGGTACTGACTTCTTTCTTGCAGAAGAGAGTAGATCCTTGCTGAGCGCTCACTGCATTAGCTTTGCTACACCTCGCTCCCAGTTCTTTCACTATGTTGCCATCCTGTGAGAATATGCATCCTAAGTACTTGAAACCGTCCACCTGTTCTAACTTTGTTCCTCCTATTTGGCACTCAGTCCGTTTATATTTCTTTCCCACTGACATTACTTTCGTTTTGGAGATGCTAATCTTCATACCATAATCCTTACATTTCAGATCTAGCTCTGAAATATTACTTTGCAAACTTTCAATCGAATCTGCCATCACAACTAAGTCATCCGCATATGCGAGACTGCTTATTTTGTGTTTACATATCTTAATCTCACCCAGCCCGTCTATTGTTTTCAACATATAATCCATAAATAATATGAACAACAGTGGAGACAGGTTGCAGCCTTGTCTTACCCCTGAAACTACTCTGAACCATGAACTCAATTTACCGTCAACTCTAACTGCTGCCTGACTATCCATGTAAAGACCTTTAATTGCTTGCAAAAGTTTGCCTCCTCTTCCATAATCTCGTAGAACAGACAATAACTTCCTCCTAGGAACCCGGTCATATGTCTTTTCTAGATCTATAAAGCATAGATACAATTCCCTGTTCCACTCATAACACTTCTCCATTATTTGCCGTAAGCTAAAGATCTGGTCCTGACAACCTCTAAGAGGGCTAAACCCACACTGATTTTCATCCAATTGGTCCTCAACTAATACTTGCACTTTCCTTTCAACAATACCTGAGAAGATTTTACCCACAACGCTGATTAAAGAGATACCTCTGTAGTTGTTACAATCTTTTCTGTTTCCATGTTTAAAGATTGGTGTGATTACTGCTTTTGTCCAGTCTGATGGAACCTGTCCCGGCTCCCAGGCCATTTCAATTATCCTGTGTAGCCATTTAAGACCTGACATTCCACTGTATTTGATGAGTTCCGACTTAATTTCATCCACCCCAGCTGCTTTATTACACTGCAATCTATTGACCATTTTCTCCACTTCCTCAAATGTGATCCTATTTCCATCATCATTCCTATCCCATTCTACCTCGAAATCTGAAACATTACTGATCGCATTTTCACCTACATTGAGCTACTCTTCAAAATATTCCCTCCATCTGCCCAAGGCATCCACAGGATTCACCAGCAGTTTCCCTGACCTGTCCAAAATACTTGTCATTTCCTTCTTACCTCCCTTTCTAAGACTGCTAATTACACTCCAGAATGGTTTTCCAGCAGCTTGACCCATAGTCTCCAAACTGTTTCCAAAGTCTTCCCAAGATTTCTTCTTGGATGCTGCAATTATCTGTTTGGATTTGTTTCTTTCTTCAACGTAACTTTCTCTGTCTACCTGAGTTCTAGTATGTAGCCATTTTTGATACGCCTTCTTTTTTCTTTTACAGGCTGCCTTGACTGTGTCATTGCACCAAGCTGTTTGCTTCATCCTACTTTTACACACTACTGTTCCAAGACATTCTTTAGCCACTTCTAGTACTGTGTCCCTGTACCTTGTCCATTCCTTTTCCAATGACTGTAATTGACTACATTCAACTAACTGGTACCTTTCTGAGATCGCTGTTATGTACTTGTGCCTGATTTCCTTATCCTGAAGTTTCTCCACTCTTATCCTCCTACTTATGGACCTGACCTTCTGCACTTTCGGCCTCACAATCCCAATTTCACTGCAGATTAAATAATGATCAGTGTCATCAAAGAATCCCCTGAATACACGTGTGTCCCTCACAGCCTTCCTGAATTCCTGATCTGTTATTATATAGTCAGTGACAGATCTGGTTCCCCTGCCTTCCCAAGTATACCAGTGAATGTTCTTATGTTTAAAAAGTAGTTTGTGATTACTAAGCCCATACTGGCACAGAAATCCAAGAGTTGTTTCCCGTTCCTGTTGGCCTCCATATCCTCTCCAAATTTACCCATAACCTTTTCATACCCTTCCGTTCGATTTCCAATCCTGGCGTTAAAATCACCCATGAGCAGAAAACTGTCCTTGTCCTTTACTCTAACAACTACATCACTGAGTGCCTCATAAAAACTATCCATCTTATCTTGATCTGTCCCTTCACAATGCAAATATACTGACGGAATCCTAATTTTCTTGCTAGACACTGTCAAATCTATCCACATCAGTCGTTCGTTTACATACCTTATTGCAACTACGCTGGGTTCCATTTCTGTCCTGATGTAAAGCCCTACACCCCATTGTGCTATTCCTGCTTTGACTCCTGACAGGTAGACCTTGTATTCTCCCACTTCCTCTTCTTTCTTACCCCTTACACGAATGTCACTAACAGCTAAAACGTCCAGTCCCATCTTACTTGCAGCCTCTGCCAGCTCTACCTTCTTCCCCGAGTAGCCCCCATTGATATTAATAGCTCCCCATCTCATTACCATTTGTTTGCCAAGTCGTATCTTAGGAGTCCCTGGTTTGTCAGTTACAGGTGGGACTCCGTCACCTCCAAAGGTCCGAGGCATTTTGCTCTGATTGTTGCCAACATCATGTTTAAAGTACCAGGGAAGCAGGTTGGTAGCCTTACTTGCCCCGAGTCCCATTGGGTTTTACCCCTAACGGCTGATGGACTAACCGGTGGATTTGGTAGTCTTTGCCGTATGAGCACAAAGGTGACCACGACTCAGAATATGTCCGAGATGCCCAGCCTTATTCCAAAGTAACTGGTATCCCGACTGTCGGGACCACTTACTTGGCCACTCATACGTTGCCCGTGGTTCATGAACTAGGACATGACTGCAGGAACCCACACCATTAAGTTTTCAAATTTATACTGACTTTTTGATCACCCTGTACTTCTACATTCAGATCTACTGTTAACAAGTGACACTGCAACTTCAGCAACAAGGTTGCATATTATTTTTTCTAATTCGTATTATATGTGGAATAAAATAATATGTGAAGTCTCTTTTCATGTGCGGAATCTGTTCCGTGTTCCTGAATCCATTAAAGAACGACGAAGCGTGCGAAGAACGTCATAATAGATTGCTACCCACACCGAAACTGCGAGGGGAGACACAGTAATTAAGCCTTCGTTCGGATTTAATCTTTTATTAATGTATTGGCTAGGTTAGATCAAGAGATGTTGCTGGAAACACGTTATGGAGTCATACATCGATACGAAATTGGTTTGTTGGGTTCAATGAATAGTAATATTCAGGGACGTCCGCAAATCGAAAATTGTTTTCTAGAAGGCAGTAACAGTGGAACATGGATAAGTTTTCTAATATCAGTAGTTAGCAGATATTCTCAAACCACCAGCATAGCCGCCATTTCTTTCCAGGAGTTTTAATTGATACCCTCTGAAACAATCAATATGGTAAGACATTCTGTAATAAGTTTGGTAAAGGCCCCAGGGCAGCACAAAGAGGCCGCTTGTTAGAGATAATTACACAGTCATTGTTAACAGGGAGCAGAGAGCAATTAAAACGAGAATCGTTAAGATTTCTGAAGGTGTTGGAGTGATGCAAAGAAAGTTTCAACAGTCAAGTCTTTCATTACAATATGTAGGTTTCTAACGATATTTTTTCTGCCGGTGGCTACGAGTTTAATGATGAGGGTGAGTTTCACCTTACTGAATACTCCTGAGAGTGTGAAGAAAAACCTTCATGTGCTTCAAATTTTGAGGGATGGCGTGTTGGCACTGTTTGGATCAAATGGCGACGGTCTCGCAAGTTCTATGTGACAAACGTTACACGTAGTTCAAGATTACCCTCAATGTGGGACGCTATCTTAGAGCAGGTGCTGTTTCGGGTGTAGAAAAATTTCGGCTACCAGTCACAATAAAAGATTTTTTATTCATCAGACGACCGGTTTTGGGCTTGTACCCATCCTCAGGTGCTTATACATGAAGCCCGAAACCTGTCGTGTGATGAATAAATAATCTTTTATTGCAACTGGTAGCGGAAATTTTTCTACACTCTGTAAAGAAACAGTCACGGCGTTCAACAGCATCCACTATGGATAAAATTCACTTAGGTGCTGTTTATTTTCGGGCTAGATATAGCGTTTTTTGTCTCATATGTTGTTGACAATTAAAACTAAGCGATAGAACTTAATCAAAAAACAAATGCTGTCCAGTGCGACAGACGTTTGTACCTTCAAAAGTGTTCGTAAATTAAACATTTGTCTAATAATTGAGTGGGAAAATAACAATAACGAAGCATTATTTGTGACAAAACAAACACCTTTGAGTTACGGAAGGTCGTGATGGAGTCTTAGTATTTAAGAGGCAAAGCTCTGCTATATAAGGTTAGGCTTGCACTGAACACATACTCCGGCTCGACGTAGCTCTAGGAAGTCTTTACGCACAGTTTATTTTTGTGAGTGCTATCGTTGAAGCCTGACCACACCCACCCACCTCGGGCTTCTGTAGAAACTTCAGAGCCGAAAGACCCGGTGAAAACGACAAATTTTTTACTCTGTGTCAGAAATGTTTGTCTTGCCTTGCCTAGGATAAAAAACGAGTCAAGGTAATAAAAGTAAACTGTGACAATGACGTATGAATATTTCTGTTAATAGAAACAGTTGTAGGTGATGTTGTATATAGTCTGAAAGGCGCAAAATACTTTACATGCCGCTTTTTCTCAAGCATTATGATAGTCACCTATATTTCTCCCAGCGCCTTCCATCTCTCCACATGAAGCTTTGATGAGTTCCTTTAACGAACGAAGGCGTTGGATTCACACATTCCACTAGAAAACTTGGACACTGATTTGTGGGAAGATCCCTTTCAGAACACCGCAGGACACAATCGTCAGTCACGTAATAAACATTTCCAAGGCCTCAGCAATAAAGAAAATTTTCGGCATGTAAAGAAAAATCGCAGTGAGGTCAAGAAATCGCCACTATCTAACAGAGAATTCTCTTCTTCCTTTACGATCACTGTACCGGAGACAGCCCTTAGCCAAATGAAATGTAAAAAAGCTACTGGTACAGATCGGTTCTACTTTGAATATTTGCTGCACTGCGGTCCAACAACGTTAAAGTGGCTAGTTCGCCTTTTTCACGAAATTCTTCGCACAGTAAACTACAGCCTACCTGATTTTATTACTGCAAATTGAGAAAGTACTTCCATAAACAACTATTGTTAATGTAAAAATAATACCTATTATTATTATTATTATTAACTTCTCTTCCGATATTTAATAATGGAAATTGCATTTCAAATACAGGGTTATTACAAATGATTGAAGCGACTTCACAGCTCTACAATCACTTTATTATTTGAGATATTTTCACAATGCTTTGCACACACATACAAAAACTAAAAAAGTTTTTTTAGGCATTCACAAATGTTCGATATGTGCCCCTTTAGTGATTCGCCAGACATCAAACCGATATTCAAGTTCCTCCCACACTCGGCGCAGCATGTCCCCATCAATGAGTTCGTAAGCATCGTTGATGCGAGCTCACAGTTGTGGCGCGATTCTTGGTAGAGGAGGTTTAAACACTGAATCTTTCACATAACCCCACAGAAAGAAATCGCATGGGGTTTAGTCGGGAGAGCGTGGAGGCCATGACATGAATTGCTGATCATGATCTCCACCACGACCGATCCATCGATTTTCCAATCTCCTGTTTAAGAAATGCCGAACATCGTGATGGAAGTGCGGTGGAGCACCATCCTGTTGAAAGATGAAGTCGGTGCTGTCGGTCTCCAGTTGTGGAATGAGCCAATTTTCCAGCATGTCCAGATACACGTGTCCTGTAACGTATTTTTCGCAGAAGAAAAAGGGACCGTAAACTTTAAACCGTGAGATTGCACAAAACACGTTAACTTTTGGTGAATTGCGAATTTGCTGCACGAATGCATGAGGATTCTCTACCGCCCAGATTCGCACATTGTGTCTGTTCACTGCACCATTAAGTAACAATGTTGCTTCATCACTGAAAACAAGTTTCGCACTGAACGCATCCTCTTCCATGAGCTGTTGCAACCGCGCTGAAAATTCAAAGCGTTTGACTTTGTCATCGGGTGTCAGGGCTTGTAGCAATTGTAAACGGTAAGGCTTCTGCTTTAGCCTTTTCCGTAAGATTTTCCAAACCGTCGGCTATGGTACGTTTAGCTCCCTGCTTGCTTTATTCGTCGACTTCCGCGGGCTACGCGTGAAACTTGCCCGCACGCGTTCAATCGTTTCTTCGCTCACTGCAGGCCGACCCGTTGATTTCCCCTTACAGAGGCATCCAGAAGCTTTAAACTGCGCATACCATCGCCGAATGGAGTTAGCAGTTGGCGGATCTTTGTTGAACTACATCCTGAAGTGTCGTTGCACTGTTATGACTGACTGATGTGAGTGCATTTCAAGCACGACATACACTTTCTCGGCTCCTGTCGCCATTTTGTCTCACTGCGCTCTCGAGCGCTCTGGCGGCAGAAACCTGAAGTGCGGCTTCGGCCGAACAAAACTTTATGAGTTTTTCTACGTATCTGTAATGTGTCGTGACCATATGTCAATGAATGGAGCTACAGTGAATTTATGAAATCGCTTCAATCATTTGTAATAGCCGTGTATATGTTTTACGTAAAGTGAAAATATCGAGGTAATAAGAATTATTATTCTGAGATCGTAGATACATTTTACTGCTACGAAAAATTGTCTCTGGTATGGATATTATATATTTCTCTTTCTGGCTCAAAATAAATTAAAAGTTACTTTAATTCTGAAATATTACTTCGTCTGGCTGAAGCGAGAGTTAATGCAAGCTTTTCCTAGTGCGGTTTACGTAAAGCATAATTTTCAACAATCGAAGATCACCTTGCAGTGTTAACTGAAAATCGGACTTCATAAATAACTTTAAAATGCAGGTTGTTCAGAATGTAGAGACCGAAAAATGAAAGAAAACTAATTTTAAGCTATTTTTGGAATTAAGTTAAAACATCACACTAGCTTCCACCCCTACAAAGTATTGCCCATGTTTACGTGAATGGTAAGGCAGGAAAAGGTTTCCGCTTCACAGCAACAAAAAGTTTTAAAATTCAACACTGATAGTTATTATTTAATCGTAATTCAACCTACATGAAGAGGTAGCAAACCTATATTCATCAAATTGCTTACAGAGCCACGAACGCAAATAGAGATCGGAGCTAGGCAACAAGATAAAAAAAAACAAGCGATAAGAGAGAGAGAATATGGCCTTTCTATGTAGTAGTTCATAATAGTATACATCAACGGGAAATCTTTAGTTTCAATATACTACTCCTGACAAATATCTTTGTTAAGCGTATATCACCGTAATTACTCTTACAGCTAATCAGATGCGTTACAATAAGAACAATACCAGCAAAATTTAGGAGAGCTAAAGGCATTGTTATCAAAAACCCAGAGAAAGAAGGAACAGCTACTGAATACTTTGGTTCAGCGTCTTTATTTAGCTGTGATGACAAACTCTTTCAAAGAATGATGTTAGACTGAATACGAGACCATTTTGTACTGTCGTACCGCCTGAACAAGATGGAATTAGACCTCGTAGAAGCTGTTATGAGCAAGTCCTCTCCTTAACTGCTCACTAGGAAGTTGCCTACCGGAAGAAACTGAAACCTGTATGAGGTGGCGCAGTGGTTAGCACACTGGACTCACATTCTGGAGGACGACGGTTCAAAACCCGCATCCCGCCATCCTGATTTAGGTTTCCCGTAATTTCCCTAAATCACTTCAGGCGGATATTGGGATGGTTCCTTAGAAAGGGCACGTCCGACTTCCTTCCTCATATGTCCCTAATCCGATGGGACTGATGACCTCGCTGTTTGGTCCCCTCCCTCATATCAACCAAATAACCAAGAAACGCAAGACCGGAATAGTTGTCGTTGACTTGTCAACAGCTTATGAGACTGCGTAGTACGAGGGTATAATATTAAATTTTCTGAAAACAGTGCCTTTTAAGACCCTAGTTAACCTTTCACGCAACATGTTGAGCAATTGGCGGTAAGCCGAAAAGAGGAGCAGATGGCGAGTACTCAATGATGGCTTGCATCAAGGCTTCGAGCTTGGTCTGGTGTTGCACAGTCTCTGCACAGTAGAGCTGCCGGAAATTCCAGAATGTAGATGACCTTATTCAGGGTGTTACAAAAAGGTACGGACAAACTTTCAGGAAACATTCCTCAGACACAAATAAAGAAAATATGTTACGTGGACATGTGTCCGGAAACGCTTACTTTCCATGTTAGAGCTCATTTTATTACTTCTCTTCAAATCACATTAATCATGGAATGGAAACACACAGCAAAAGAACGTACCAGCGTGACTTCAAACACTTTGTTACAGGAAATGTTCAAAATGTCATCCGTTAGCGATGATACATGCATCCACCATCCGTCGCATGGAATCCCTGATGCGCTGATGCAGCCCTGGAGAATGGCGTATTGTATCACAGCCGTCCACAATACGAGCACGAAGAGTCTCTACATTTGGTACCGGGGTTGCGTAGACAAGAGCTTTCAAATGCCCCCATAAATGAAAGTCAAGAGGGTTGAGGTCAGGGGAGCGTGGAGGCCATGGAATTGGTCCGCCTCTACCATTCCATCGGTCACCGAATCTGTTGTTGAGAAGCGTACGAACACTTCGACTGAAATGTGCAGGAGCTCCGTCGTGCATGAACCATATGTTGTGTCGTACTTGTAAAGGCACATGTTCTAGCAGCACAGGTAGAGTATTTCGTATGAAATCATGATAACGTGCTCCATTGAGCGTGGGTGGAAGAACATGGGCCCCAATCAAGACATCACCAACAATGCCTGTCCAAACGTTCACAGAAAATCTGTGTTGATGACGTGATTGCACAATTGCGTGCGGATTCTCGTCAGCCCACACATGCTGATTGTGAAAATTTACAATTTGATCACGTTGGAATGAAGCCTCATCCGTAAAGAGAAGATTTGCACTGAAATGAGGATTGACACATTGTTGGATGAACCATCCGCAGAAGTGAACCCGTGGAGGCCAATCAGCTGCTGATAGTGCCTGCACACGCTGTACATCGTGCGGAAACAACTGGTTCTCCCGTAGCACTCTCCATACAGTGACGTGGTCAACGTTACCTTCAACTTCTCTGACGCTGACATTAGGGTTATCGTCAACTGCACGAAGAATTGCCTCGTCCATTGCAGGTGTCCTCGTCGTTCTAGGTCTTCCCCAGTGGCGAGTCATAGGCTGGAATGTTCCGTGCTCCCTAAGACGCCGATCAATTGCTTCGAACGTCTTCCTGTCGGGCACCTTCGTTCTGGAAATCTTCCTCGATACAAACGTACCGCGCCACGGCTATTGCCCCGTGCTAATCCATACATCAAATGGGCGTCTGCCAACTCCGCATTTGTAAACATTGCACTGACTGCAAAACCACGTTCGTGATGAACACTAACCTGTTGATGCTACGTACTGATGTGCTTGATGCTAGTAATGTAGAGCAATGAGTCGTATGTCAACACAAGCACCGAAGTCAACATTGCGTTGCTTCAGTTGGGCCAACTGGCGGTGAATCGAGGAAGTACAGTACATACTGACGAAACTAAAATGAGCTCTAACATGGAAATTAAGCGTTTCCGGACACATGTCCACATAACATCTTTTCTTTATTTGTGTGTGAGGAATGTTTCCTGAAAGTTTGGCCGTACCTTTTTGTAACACACTGTATGTCAGGGTGGGTGTAGTTTTGAATATGAAGAGCACTTAACAAACCGCCTCACTAAGCTTTATGAATATTTTAAGACAATGCGACTTGGAGCCAATGTTTACAAAACAGAAGTATGTCAGCTCCACCTCTTTAACCGTCTAGCATCAGCAAAGATCAGCCCGCAGTTCGGTTCTCTTGTCACAATCACACACAACGAAGGGCCTAAAGAACTTGGTGTCACATTAGACAGAACGCTGACATACCATAAACACCTTCCACGCACAGCTAAGAAAGTATTGCCACGAGTGAGTCTGGCGAGAAAACTGGCAAGTAGGACATGGCGGAAAAATACATCAGTTCCCCACAGAACATCCCCTGGGTTGGTATACTTTGCAGCAGAATATTGCGCACCATTGTAGCTCCTCAGCGCCCATGTGAATAAAGTTAAAATTCATTTAAAGGCGGCTATGGGAACCACCCGTGGCACAGTCAGGTCTACACCTACATGCTGGCTACCAGTACTATCTAACAACCGTCCCGCTCACCTTTGTCGCAAGGCGGCTCTCTGCAACCTTGTGCCAGCAAGTTTCTAAAAATGGCTAAATCCTTCTTCATGAAGTTTTACGCTCGCTGCCTAGGAATTGCTTCAAATCGAGAAGACCAGGATATGAGGGTGTCCAAATGTCTTCAACGCGATTCAGTTGGTATTCTGAAAGGAAATGTGATTGGTAAACTACGAAAGCCCGGATACACGAGCTTACTAACTAATGAACAATTAAATGTCAAGGCTTCCATCATCCAAGGAGGGCATCAATCTGCGAGGGGCCACGATCTTGCTGGAACTTAAGCCCAGGATGCCTTCCCTTGAACAAACAAGGCTAAAATATCGTCGATGTACCACGGATGACAACCAAAGTGGTCCTCCCATGAAATGAAACGGCACTCCTGACCATTATCACTCATGGTCGATGGACACTGGGGGTCAGTTTGTATTGGCACTCATACTGAAGACAATTCTGCTTCAGTCAATGAGTTTCCAGGCCAAAGATGTGTCTGAAGATGCACCCGACGGCAGTGGAATATGGACCCCACTGTCGCCCGCAATATGGCACAACAATCAAGAGAGACGGTCTGGGCTGCCATTTCATTTCACAGGAGGACCTCTTTGGTTGAAATCCGCAGCACTGTTGCAGCACAGAGGTACGTCGACCATATTCTACGCCCCGTTTTGTTTCCCTTCTACCACTTTATCGCTGATAAACCCTACCTTGGCTAGCAACGTCTACGGATCGCTCTCCAATTAAGAAAGATTGTAGCATTATCGCCAGGGCCTTCATACCAGTGCGGGTTTTCGTGATCTAACGCGACAGTTGCACAGAATTTGGCGCGATATCTCTCAGAACTGGGTTTCCATTAGAGCTCTTGATATTCATACAAGTGGCTCTCTTTTCTCCAAAGGTCTCTTTAATTTTCCTGTAGGCAGTATCTATCTCACCCCTAGTGAGATAAGCCTCTACATCCTTACATTTGTCCTCTAGCAGTCCCTGCTTAGCTATTTTGCACTTCCTGTCGATCTCATTTTTGAGACGTTTGTATTCCTTTTTGCCTGCTTCATTTGCTGGATTTTTATATTTTCTCCTTTCATCAATTCAGTTCAATATCTCTCCTGTTAACTAAGGATTTCTTCTAGCACTCCTCTTTTTACGTACTTGGTCCTCTGCTGCCTTCACTACTTCATCCCTCAGAGCTACCCAGGTGGAAGGAGTAAATAGGGGGTCTATACAAGAGCGATGTACTCGAGGACAATATTATGGAAATGGAAGAGGATGTAGATGAAGATGAAATGGGAGATACGATACTGCGTGAAGAGTTTGACAGAGCACTGAAAGACCTGAGTCAAAACAAGGCCCCGGGAGTAGACAACATTCCATTAGAACTACTGACGGCCTTGGGAGAGCCAGTCCTGACAAAACTCTACCATCTGGTGAGCAAGATGTATGAGACAGGCGAAATCCCCCCAGACTTCAAGAAAAATATAATAATTCCAATCCCAATGAAAGCAGGTGTTGACAGATGTGAAAATCACCGACCTATCAGTTTAACAAGTCACAGCTGCAAAATACTAACGCGAATTCTATACAGACGAATTGCAAAACTGGTACAAGCCAACCTCGGGGAAGATCAGTTTGGATTCCTTAGAAATGTTGGAACACGTGAGGCAATACTGACCCTACGACTTATCTTAGAAAATAACTTAAGGAAAGGCAAACGTACGTTTCTGGCATTTGTAGACTTAGAGAAGGCTTTTGACAATGTTGACTCGAATACTCTCTTTCAAATTCTAAAGGTGGCTGGGGTAAAATACAGGGAGCGAAAGGCTACTTACAATTTGTACAGAAACCAGATGGCAGTTATAAGAGTCGAGCCGCATGAAAGGGAAGCAGTTGTTGGGAAGGGAGTGAGACAGGGTTCTAGCCTCTCCCCGATGTTATTCGATCTGTATATTGAGCAAGCAGTAAAGGAAACAAAAGAAATATTGGCAGTAGGTATTAAAATCTATGGAGAATAAATAAAAACTTTGAGGTTCACGGATGACATTGTAATTCTGTCAGAGACAGCAAATGACTTGGAAGAACAGTTGAACGGAATACACAGTGTCTTGAAATGAGGATATAAGATGAACATCAACGAAAGCAAAACGAGGATAACCGAATGTAGTCGAATTAAGTCGGGTGATACTGAGGGAATTAGATTAAGAAACGAGACACTTAGAGTAGTAAAGGAGTTTTGCTATTTGGGGAGCAAAATAACTGATGATTGTCGAAGTAGAGAGGATAAAATGTAGACTGGCTGTGACAAGGAAAGTCTTTCTGAAGAAGAGAATTTTGTTAACATCGAGTATAGATTTAAGTGTCAGGCAGACGTTTCTGAATGTTTTTGTATGGAGTGTAGCCATGTATGGAAGTGAAACTTGGACGATAAATAGTTTGGACAAGAAGAGAATAGAAGCTTTTGAAATGTGGTGCTACAGGAGAATGCTGAAGATTAGGTGGGTAGATCACATAACTAATGAGGAGGTATTGAATAGAATTGGGGAGAAGAGGAGTTTGTGGCACAGCTTGACAAGAAGAAGGGATTGGTTGGTAGGACATGTTCTGAGGCATCAAGGGATCACAAATTTAGCATTGGAGGGCAGCGTGGAGGGTTAAAATCGTAGAGGGAGACCAAGAGATGAATACACTTAATAGATACAGAAGGATATAGGTTGCAGTAAGTACTAGGAGATGAAGAAGCTTGCACAGGATAGAGTAGCATGGAGAGCTACATCAAACCTGTCTCAGGACTGAAGACCACAAGAACAACAACAACATCACGTCTCAGAAGGACATCCAACAACTCTATCAATCTATACCAAGCATAAGGACCAGAGGTGGACCAACATGTTATTGATTTGCTCAGTTTCGGAGGCTCGTTCTCTCGAACAGATAATCCAATTTTTTGAAACTGTAATAATTTGTTTTTCTGTACATGTACGTCCTATCTACCAATTTCTGCCCCATTCGGTTAATTCCTTCGTCGTGTGTATTCCCTCTCTCCCTCCCTCCCTCTCTCTCCCTCTCTCTCTCTCTCCCTCTCCCTCTCTCTCTCTCTCTCTCTCTCTCTCTCTCTCTCTCTCTCTCGCTCTCTCTCTCTCTCTCTCTCTCTCTATCGTAGAGTATATCACGAACCGTTTGCGAAATATTTTTTTCTCTTACCATCTGGGAGTTTAGCTCGCGACTGTTGTGGCAGGATGGCACGTCCCACCATTTCAAACGTTCTGCCTTTAGTACCGCAGTAACGGCACCGTCGTCGTATTTCTGGACAAACGTTGCTGCTGCAACGCTGCTAAATGTCCACGAGATCGGAACGGCGTTTCGCTGCCTTCTAGCAGATAGTACCACCTGCATCAGATACCGCAAGATTTACCAGGGTTCGGGTCAAACACTTAGCCTTCAGACGGTGTAGTCGGAGATTTCCCTCTTCGATTTGTGAGGGCTGTGGAGAATACTATGTCTGCCCGTAGATATTCACGAATTTTGAACAATGCGAAGGAAGCAACGCGCGTTCTTAATGTTTCCTGCGTTAGAATTTCGCATAAAAAATAATCTCTTTCAATCTGCAGTGAAGCGAAGTCTGTTATGTAATCATCTAAAACAACGAGACTGCATGAACAGAGGCTCCAATTACGGTTTAGCTAGCAGTACAGATTCGTCAGAAATTTTCATAGAACTCAGCTAATTGAAGTGTAACATGTGAAGGGCTTATTTCAATAGAGGTACAAGTCCATTTTTGTTCATTTTGAGATAGAGAGTCCTAAAGTTAAATGAGCACTGGAAAATCTGCAGCTGAGATGACAGAAATATTCCAGCATATGGCTTCTTGCTAGAGATGAACCTTTCTTTCTGTTGGTTTGGATCATTAACTTCAGGAGCATTATAGGCAGAAAAGTGGAGGTAATGGACTAGTACCACTACTGAAATAAGCCCTTCATTTATGGCTCGCTCTACATTAGCCCTAGCAGTACCACCGGGGTGGCAAATGGGCGGTACTTTGTGCTCATATTTTTTTTAAATATTGCAATTTACTTTGTACATTATGGTTCAAAATTTTGAAAAAGTTGTTGATTCTTTTAACAGTTGCTACAAGTGTTTTAAATTTTTCAGCTACGCTTAATTCAAAGAGTTAAGTCTAATTCAAGTGACGACCGTAATAGAAGTTGCTTCTTTTCACACAGAATGTCTTGTACAATAAAGAAGAGCATTGTGGTAATGTAAGACACCTAGACATAAAATTTCCCGGTGCGCGTAGCAACAAAGGTCTTAGACATGAGAGGAGCTGTCTCGGACGGAAATCAGTTAGAACTTCATTTCAAAGGAAGCTCATGGAAAGGAGAAAAGCCGAAAACTACAATCAGTGAACAAACCAACAGTAATCTACAACAATTGTGAGAGATACGCATGCAGTAAACACAGAAAGGAAACTTCAATGTTCTGTTATTGTAGGAACATGTTCTTTTTGAATAGTTTGTCCGAAGATCTTATATATGAAATTTATCACAGTATTCTAATGAGACAGTACTGAGAACTACGAGAGTCGAGTAAAAGCTGCATTATGCTTGCGAGATGTTTCGCATTACAGTCATATTTATTAGTGAGTGTAGCGATAATTTTACATTCTGTGCTTCTGTAATGCTTCGCCGTAGAAATGATAGCAACTTACCTAGGAATTATGAATTTCGCAGGTCTTTTTGCTCATTTAAAACTCTGTGTGACTGATCTTTCAGATATATGTAAATTTCAGTTCCTTCCATTACATCCATGAATTTTCCTTTATGTTACTTATGTAATGTAGGTGGTGTAGGATTGATTTTTAACAGGTTTACTCAAACAGCCAAAAAAATCATTTATTACTACAGATACGTCGATGACATCTTAATCCTATTCGATGGCACAATAAATGAGTGCAGCGTCATGCATTCACAATTCAAGAGTTTGCATCCAAAAATTAATTTCACTGTGGGAAGAGGAAAAGTTTCAAACAAAATATCTGAACACGTATTCGCTGTTTTTCGTAAACCAACGACAGCATACATAACTATCCACAATCTGTCATGTCACCCGAGCTTACACAAGCTCGCATATTTTCATTCTTATGTTACACAGACTAAACAACTTACCACTGAAAAAAGAAAAAAATGAGGAAGAACCAGATCTTCTCCGAAATGTAGCTGTAAGCAGTGGTTATCCTAAAATGTTAGTAGACACGTTATTCAAAAAGAAAACCAATCAAACACATGACAGTCCCATAGATGAAATTGACTAGAGACAAAAACGAACTACAGAAAAATAATGTTCTTGTATGACCTTATCTAGGTATTATTTCCGACAAAATTACTCGATGTTTCAAGGATACAAAATTACACACCAATTACAGAACCTCTAACCATCTACATCGAGTGTTGAGACACATACCACGCAAATCAGAACCGTTCTCGCAATCAGGAATCTACAACATTAACTGTGAAGAATGTCCAAAATTTGTTTTTGGACGGACAGGAAGAAAAGTTATTACACGATCTAAAGAACGCACGACATTAAGCGATAATAACCCATCCACATTTTCTACACACCTAAAAGACACCAACCACAAAACACCAAATATAGATGGATCACTTAAAATAATACATAAGTTACAGAAAGGAAAAATCATGGATTTAATGGAAGAAAATGAAATTTACCTACGTTTAAAAGATTAGTGAGACAGAGTTTCAAACGAGCAAAAAGACCTGCGAAATGGGTAATTCCCAGACAACTTTCTATCAGTTCTACGGCGAAGAATTACAGAAGCAAATAATGTAAAACTATCGCCACACTCACTAATAAATATGACTGTAATGCGAAACATTTTGCAACCATAAAGAAGAGTTTACTCGACTCTCGTAATTCTCGGTATTGTTTAATTATAATACTGTGATAAATTGTTGTGGTCTTCAGTCCTGAGACTGGTTTGATGCAGCTCTCCATGCTACTCTATCCTGTGCAAGCTTTTTCATCTCCCAGTACCTACTGCAACCTACATCCTTCTGAATCTGCTTAGTATATTCATCTCTTGGTCTCCCTCTACGATTTTTACCCTCCACGCTGCCCTCCAATACTAAATTGGTGATCCCTTGATGCCTCAGAACATGTCCTACCAACCGATCCCTTCTTCTAGTCAAGTTGTGCCACAAACTTCTCTCCTCCCCAATCCTATTCAATACTTCCTCATTAGTTATGTGATCTACCCATCTAATCTTCAGCATTCTTCTGTAGCACCACATTTCGAAAGCTTCTATTCTCTTCTTGTCCAAACTACTTATCGTCCATGTTTCACTTCCATACATGGCTACACTCCATACAAATACTTTCAGAAATGACTTCCTGACACTTAAATCAATACTGGATGTTAACAAATTTCTCTTCTTCAGAAACGCTTTCCTTGCCATTGCCAGCCTACATTTTATATCCTCTCTACTTCGACCATCATCAGTTATTTTGCTCCCCAAATAGCAAAACTCCTTTACTACTTTAAGTGCCTCATTTCCTAATCTAATTCCCTCAGCATCACCCGACTTAATTAGACTACATTCCATTATCCTTGTTTTGCTTTTGTTGATGTTCATCTTATATCCTCCTTTCAAGACACTGTCCATTCCATTCAACTGCTCTTCCAAGTCCTTTGCTGTCTCTGACAGAATTACAATGTCATCGGCGAACCTCAAAGTTTTTATTTCTTCTCCATGAATTTTAATACCTACTCCGAATTTTTCTTTTGTTTCCTTTACTGCTTGCTCAATATACAGATTGAACAACATCGGGGAGAGGCTACAACCCTGTCTTACTCCCTTCCCAACCACTGCTTCCCTTTCATGTCCCTCGACTCTTATAACTGCCATCTGGTTTCTGTACAAACTGTAAATAGCCTTTCGCTCCCTGTATTTTACCCCTGCCACCTTTAGGATTTTAAAGAGAGTATTCCAGTCAACATTGTCAAAAGCTTTCTCTAAGTCTACAAATGCTAGAAACGTAGGTTTGCCTTTCCTTAATCTTTCTTCTAAGATAAGTCGTAAGGTCAGTATTGCCTCACGTGTTCCAGTGTTTCTACGGAATCCAAACTGATCTTCCCCGAGGTTGGCTTCTACTAGTTTTTCCATTCGTCTGTAAAGAATTCGTGTTAGTATTTTGCAGCTGTGACTTATTAAGCTGATAGTTCGGTAATTTTCACATCTGTCAACACCTGCTTTCTTTGGGATTGGAATTATTATATTCTTCTTGAAGTCTGAGGGTATTTCGCCTGTTTCATACATCTTGCTCACTAGATGGTAGAGTTTTGTCAGGACTGGCTCTCCCACGGCCGTCAGTAGTTCCAATGGAATATTGTCTACTCCGGGGGCCTTGTTTCGACTCAGGTCTTTCAGTGCTCTGTCAAACTCTTCACGCAGTATCATATCTCCCATTTCATCTTCATATACATCCTCTTCCATTTCCATAATATTGTCCTCAAGTACATCGCCCTTGTATAGACCCTCTATATACTCCTTCCACCTTTCTGCTTTCCCTTCTTTGCTTAGAACTGGGTTTCCAGCTGCGCTCTTGATATTCATACAAGTCGTTCTCTTATCTCCAAAGGTCTCTTTAATTTTCCTATAGGCGGTATCTATCTTACCCCTAGTGAGATAGGCCTCTACATCCTTACATTTGTCCTCTAGCCATCCCTGCTTAGCCATTTTGCACTTCCTGTCGATCTCATTTTTGAGACGTTTGTATTCCTTTTTGTCTGTTTCACTTACTGCATTACTGTGATAAATGTGATATATAAAAACTTTTATTTGTTCCATGCCAGAAGTAGATTATAAAGATCATGATAATTTTTTTTTCTCAGAAACAGTGTTATCCAAAGAATTTGAATTTTTCTTCAAATACTTGCAATACCTTTGAATTCCACTCATATTTTCTCCAAGTGGCCTATTACTAGTTTTATGAGTAATCTATACAGGTGGTGCTGAAAATAATAAGGAAAAATAAACTTAAATGGCCCAATAAGTGAAAAATCTATATGTGTTTTTGAAAAAGTCCTAAAAGTTATTTTCGGCTTCTAGACTTTACTTACACCTCAAAGCTCTTTAAAAAGTAAGCCTAGGTTATTTACAAAAATCAACAACAATTCACCAAATTTTGCAACGGATAAGGTGTTTTAATATTTAGAAAGCTATCCATGGCGGCAAAGTTGGCGTGTTGCACTGTAAGCAAGCTGAAGGATTTGAAAATGGTCTAAAATGGCCAAAACCATTAATTCCCAATACAAAAACACAACTGCGTCTGCAATAAATTACGATCTCTAATATTCAGATAGCTGCAGCATATATCTATAGACTTTAGGCCCTATGTCTGCAGATATAATATCCTTAGTTTTTAATTAAATCTTCATCTTACTCTTCATTCTATGTACAATGTTAATGTCAGCTCCACTTTCAGTTGTATTTAGCAGGTGCTTCGTGACAGTCTGAAGTATTGTTCACGTGATTCAATTTTGTAATCATTTAGTGATTATTCAAGTAAAGTCGATCGCGACATCTTGCAACAGACCTTAAACGAAATTTGTATCAAGTAACATAGAATGTATGACAAAAGTTTAACATTGCTGATTACTTGCTGATTCCATAGATCCCTACAACCTTTCTGAAATTGTATTTTAGGGTTTCTGTAAGAAATCCATATTTCTAATGATGAAATCAGTTTAATTCACAGCCCTATACTGTACTACAATGAAGTGAAAACCATAAAGGACAATATTTCCATAGATGACACACTCATTTGGTAAATTCTAAAACTGAATCTCATAATAAGATAGAAGACCGTTGTGCAATATTTAGATTCAACTAAACGATTGTTTAGGGAAGTAACATTTATTGTTGATGAATGACGCACTTACTTTTCAAAAGTTTCATTTTATGGCATAACCGGTTTCGGGCTGCGATGCCCATCTTTAGATGGCTAATATTTTTCGTTACGTAGATATTTTGATCATTAGCATGTCGTGTGCTCCACAATACGTTCTAGTACATGGCAATCTGTTTTTTTGTAGTCCATGTGGTTTTCCACCTCGTTATGTATGTTCTTGAATTTCACCATAGCAGACTTTTTGTAAATATATCACTGTGGTACACTTCACAATATTCTTAAAAGGCTCAACAAGCATTTTCCTAAAGTCCGCCAAATTCATACATTCTACACAGCAACGCGAGTAGTCGTTTTGTTGCCGCTTTCCCCAACGATTTCAGAAATTTTGATGGAATGTTACCTATCCCTTCTGCCTTACGTGATCTTAAGTCCTCCAAAGCTCTTTTAAATTCTGATTCTACTACTGGGTCGCCTGTCTCTTATAAATTCACTCTTGTTTCTTCTTCCGTAACATCAGACAATCTCCCCTCCCCCCCCCCCCCCCTGCTTCCCGCCATAGAGGACTGCAGCGTACTCTTTCCCCCTATCCGCTCTCTCCTCTGCTTTTAAGAGTGGAATTCCCGTTGCACACTCAATCTTAGCACCGTTGCTTTTAATTTCACCGAAGATCGTTATGACTTTCATATATGCTGAGTCAGTCCTTCAGGTAATCATTTGGTTCTCGATTTTTTCACATTTTTCGTGCAGCCATTTCGTCATAGCTGCCTTGCACTTCCTATTTACTTTGCTCAGCAACTTGTATTTCTGTATTCCTGAATTTCTCTGAACATTTTTGTGCTTCCTTGTTTCATTGATCAACTGAAGTATTTCTTCTGTTACTCATGGTTTCTTCAGTTACCTTCTTTGTACCTAGGCTATTCTGTCCAACTTCTGTGATTGCCATTTTAGAGATGTCCATTCCTCTTCAACTGTACTGCCTACTGAGTTTTTCCTCATTGCTGTATCTACAGCCTTTGAGATTTTCAAGCACGTGTCGTCATTTCCTAATACTTCCGTATTCCACTTCTTTGAATATTGATTCTTCCTGACTAATCTCTTAAACTTCAACCTACTCTTCATCACTACGAAATTGTGATCTGAGTCTATATTCACTCATGGCTAAGACATACAATCCAGATCTGATCTCGGGGTCTCTGCCTGATCATTATGTAATCTAACTGAAATGTTCGTGGCTCACCCGGCCTTTTCCTAGTATACCTCCACCTCTTGTGATTCTTGAGCAGAATAATCGCTATTACTAGCAGAAATTAATTACAGAACTCAATTAAGCTTTCTCCTCTCTCGTTCCTTTTCCCTAGTCAATATTTTGCCGTAAACATTTCTTCTACTCCTTCCTCTACTACTGCATTTCAGTCCCCCATGACTATTATATTTTCATCTCCTTTGACATACTGTAATATCTTTTCAGTATCCTTATATACTTCCTCCATCGCCGGCCGCTGTAGCAGGGCTGTTCTTGGCGCTTCAGTCCGGAACCGTGCTGCTGCTACGCTCGCAGGTTCGAATCCTGCCTCGGGCATGGCTGTGTGTGATCTCATTATGTTAGTTAGGTCTAAGTAGTTGTAAGTCTAGGGGGCTTTTGACCTCCGATGTTAAGTCCCATAGTGCTTAGAGCCATTTGAACCATTTGAACCTCTATCTGTTCCTCTTCAGCCTATAGTTATCGGTGTTGCTTTGCCGTCGATGCTGATAAGAATAATCCTATCACTGTAATTCATTCTCCGCCCTACCTTCCTCTTCATAACTAATCCCACTCCCCTTGTACCGTCTTCTGCTGCTGTTAATATTACCCTATGTTCTTCTGACCAGAAATCGTTGTTACTTTTCCATTTCACTGCACTGACCCTTACTATATCTAAAACGAGCCTCTGGATTTCCATTTTCAGATTTTCTAGCTTCCCACGTTCAAGCTCCTGACATTCCATCTCCAACTCGTAGAACGTTATCCTTTCGTTGGCCATTCAATCTATTTCTAACGGTCAGCTCCCCCTTGCAATCCCCTCCCAGAGATCCGAATGGGGGACTATACCGGAATCTTTTGCCAATGGAAAGATATTCATGAGACATTTACAATTACAGGCCATATGTTCTGTGGATGCACGTTATGTGTCTTTAATGCAGTGGTTTCCATTGCCTTCTGCAACCCCATGCCGTTGATCACTGATGATTCTTCCGTATTTAGTGGCAGTTTCTCACCCCAAGGGCAAGAGAGTGTCCTGAACCTCCGTCCGCTACTCCACCCTCTTTGACAAGGCCGTTGGCAGAATGACGGTGAGTTATGCCGGAAGTCTTCGGCCGCCAATGCTAACTATTAATCAAAATTTCAGCGGTGGCGGGATTCGAGCCCGGGACCGATGACGTTTCATTACAAAACAGAGATGCTATCTTTTCTTTAATCTCAGTTCGTTCGTTATTTTTCGTTGCATTCGTTCGGGGTGGACGTCCCATGACACCGGTTCAGGTTCATCGTTGATCCGTTCAATCATTTTTTTTTATTACAAAGAGCAGTTAACCCTCTGACCGAACACGCTGAACTATCCCTAGACCACTGGGGCTATTTATTGTATTCGTTATTGTGCTTTGAACAGATTGTTAAATTTATCAGTTTTTACATAGCACATAGTTGCAAAAATCTGGCAGCACAAGCGATGTTTAGAACCAGCGATCTGGAAAGGACTACAACCAGTAAATCTATCACATTACACAACTGATGAAATCTGCATGCATGTTTTGTGGAATGAATGAATGAGTACTTAACTGAATGTGGGTTCAAACTTTATTTTTATCGAACCCTAAAATATTTGTACGGTAACATGTTAACAAATATTTTACAGGGCCTATTTTATTTTAACGGTCCTATAATTCGTCATTTCCTTTTTCAGTAGGCTATCCCTTGAACAGGATTTAAAAGATTTGCCTCTCTCTGGATTGTTTAACTTCTAAGATTATCCATTTTTAATAGCTCATTTGTTATTTATACGTAACGGAGTTAAACTTTACATTTTCTTCTTTAGAAAATACTGCAGTATAATCTTTCCACAACAGAAAATAATGCAAGAAAGCAGACATCAGCGACTGCAAGCCGTCCCAGAGGCAAACTGAGAATAGAACGGAGACACAGACAATCCACCTGTCACCGTTGTATCAGCACAACGTCCCGTGCAGCAAGAAGTAATATTTGTTGACTACTGTTGTGCTGACAATGCCAAGTTTTGTATTCGAATACACGTGGCTTCTGAATAATCAGGTGGGTTGCTGGAGTCTAGTGGTGGTAATTTAAAATATTGAGGAACTGTGTTACATTAAACATTAGTGAATATAAATCTGAAATAGTTATTAAAATGTAATCAGAGGAGGAATATTGATAAAAAAGTTGAACTAAATCATTCACACTCACTCCATGGACATCAGCCACCAAGATCTAAGCTAAAATCCAAAAGGTGGTTCCTCATTTCAACTTCAGCACTAACTTTGTCTCCATGCTTTGCCAGACAACAGTTTTGGACAGCTGGGTACAATCAATTTCAAATGTAGATGAAATCTGTTGAGTGTCTACCACAGGATGTGTGTGCACTTAGATTGGTCCACGTGGAGATCATTGAACATTGAAGATCAGGTGTTGGTGAATCATAGGTCACCCTTCTCAAATATGGATACTCCGAAGGACTGGCAAAGTCTAACTGCGAAAGAGAACAGTTAATGGATCACTTGTGCCACTGTTCATGCTGCCCCAATTCATACAGTGATGAAGATCTGACGAGGACTGAAGGAAGTGCAAGTCTTGTTGCTCAATTATGTGCGAAGTTCTTCATTTTTTCTCCTATGTTCTTTAATTACGTAAAGCGTCTAAAGCGTTGTTTTACAAGTATCCCATGATATTGCACAGTTCTGTAATGTAGAGTTTTTTACCGCTTCTCAATTTATAAACTCCAGTGGAAGACTCTGCAAGAGAGGCGCTCAGTAGCTCGGTACGGGCTTTTGTTGAAGTTTCTAAAACATACCTCCACCGAGGAGTCAAGCACTATATTGCTCCCTCCTACGTATATCTCGCGAAGAGACCATGAGGATGAAATCAGAGAGATTAGAGCTCACACAGAGGCAAACCGACAATACGAGACCGGAATAGAAGGGAGAACCGATAGAGGTACTCAAGGTACCCTCCGCCACACAACGTCAGGTGGCTTGTGGAGTATGGATGTAGATGTAGAGTGAATAGATAAATATGTAATATAGTATAAAGGACGGTAACAAGGTTTGTTTAAGAAGTAGGGCTTGAATTTAAAGGGTGTCAAGTGGTTAAGGATAGCAACCGCATGTTAATGACGAGAGACAATCGTTGTGCTATACGATTTTTCAGCAGTTTTTTTGTGATATTCCAGGAAAGGCGGTCACAAGAGTGAAAAATGTATTCTAGTATTATTTTCGAGTGCAGGTACTATCTGAAGCTCTTATGGTTGGAGCGCTTTTCAAATGAACTCTGACTGTAATTGTATCTGGTCAGCCTCAGTTTTCAAATATAAACCATGCTATTTTAGTCATCTACACTGAAGCGCCGAAGAAACGTATAGGCAAGCGTATTAAAATACAAGGAATTGTAAACAGGCAGAATATGACGCGGCGGTCAGCAACGCCTATATAAGACAACACCGCAGTTCTTAGATCGGTTACTGCTGCTACATTGGCAGATTATCAACAACTGAGTGAGTTTGGAAGTGTTGTTATAGTCGGCGCACGAACGAAGGGACACAGCATCTCCGAGGTAGCGATGAAGTGGGGATTTTCCGGTACGATCATTCCACGACTGCATCTAAAATATCAGGAATCCTGTAAAACATCAAATCTTCGAAATCGCTGCGGTCGGAAAAAGATCCTGCAAGAACGAAACCAACGACGACTGAAGAGAATCGTTCAGCCCGACGGAAGTGCAACACTTCCACAAATGGCTGCAGATTTCAACGCTGGGCCATCAACAAGTTTGAGCGTGCGAACCATTCAACGAAATATCATCGACATGGGCTTTCGCAGCCTAAAGTCCTCTCGTATACCCTTGATGACTGCACGACGCAGAGCTTTACGCCCTGCCAGACACTGTCAACACCTACATTGAACTGTTGATGACTGAAAACATGTTGCCTGGTCGGACGAGTCTCGTTTCAAATTGTATCGCGCTCATGGACGTATATGGGTATGGAGACAACCTCATGAGTCCATGGACCCTACATGTCTGCAGCCGACGGTTCAGGCTGGTGAAGGCTCTTTAATGGTGTGGGGTGCGTGCAGTTGGAGTGATATGGGACCCCTGATACGTCTAGATTCAACTCTGACAGGTAAGACGTACGTAAGCATCCTGTCTGATCACCTGCATCCATTCATGTCAATTGTGTATTCCGACGAACTTGGACGATTCCAGCAGGACAATGCGACGTTCCACACGTCCAGAATTTCTACTGAGTGGCTCCAGGAACGCTCTTCTGTGTTTAAACACATGCGCTGGCCACCAAACGCCTCAGAGATGAACATTAAGGGCATATCTGCGAAGCATGGCAGCGTGCTGTTCAGAAGAAATCTCCAAACCCTCGTACTCTTAGGGATTTGTGGCCTACCCTGCAGGATTCATGGTGTCAGTTCACTCTAGCGCTACTTCAGACATTAGTCGAGTCCATGCCACCTCGTGTTGCGGCATTTCAGCGAACTCGTGGTATCCCTACACTATATTAGGCAGGTGCACCAGTTTCTTTGGCTCTTCAGAGTATTTAGATTGGAAAACGTGGAAAATAAGAAAGTTGTAAGTCAGCAGCCCTTAATCTTCCCTTGCTTAGCTGTAATGATCCCCCTCCCCAAGTAGATGGTGCAGAACACTCTGTGTGACTGTGTTAACCGAAGAACGTAATCCATGGAAAGGTCTGCATGGAGGGGATCATCGAGCAGTGTTTTTAAATGGATGATGTTAACCTTCTTCAGGGTGACACCGTGAAGAACAATTTTAATACGACACACAGTTTTATTTTCCGCCGTGGTGAGCGATGCTGTTCCACCCTTGGATATCTCTCCTCCCTAGACCGGCCGCACAATGGTTGTGTTCGCGCAGTGGCAGCCACTAATCAGCAGAAAACAAACAGCCCTGGGGCTTTTAGAGGCTCGTTTAAACGGCCTCTGTTCGAGCGCCGGCTGCTAGTAAAAGCGCGTTTACCGCCTCAGCTGCCCCGCCTCTTTTCCTCGCTATTATTGTCCGCCCAGCTTCAGTTGCCCGTGAACGGTTTGTAAACGCAGCCCGCGCCGCTCTGCGACCAACGCTCGCGTCGATTTCTCTCCCGCTCGGCTGCTCGGCTCGGAGCCTCTACAGCAATATCGGGTAGCCGTGCCCTGTGTACCGATAAATAATGGCACACATACGTCGGTTGCGGTGTACGTGGTCCCATACTGCGCTCGATTTATTTTCTGATATACTACCTCGACGCAGAGAAAGCACACTACGCCCATTATTAAGGACTTACGAGTCTTAAGCCATATACTAACACAGAGACGAGTTTTATCGTAATTCTTCACTAAAGAAGCAGTGAATAGCAAAGCACTCCGCCTTCAGGCCATCGGGACCATCCGACCGCCGTATCATCCTCAGTTGAGGAT
Organism: Schistocerca americana; assembly: GCF_021461395.2. Classification (NCBI taxonomy): domain Eukaryota; kingdom Metazoa; phylum Arthropoda; class Insecta; order Orthoptera; family Acrididae; genus Schistocerca; species Schistocerca americana. Next base: position 900,526,106 of record NC_060121.1, read on the forward strand.
GCGGATAGGAGGGGCGTGTGGTCAGCACACTGCTCTCTCGGTCGTTATGATGGTTTCCTTTGACCGGAGCCGCTACTACTCGGTCGAGTAGCTCCTCAATTGGGATCACGAGGCTGAGTGCACCCCGAAAAATGTCAACAGCGCATCGCTGCTGGATGGTCACCCATCCAAGCGCCGCCCACGCTCGACAGCGCTTAACTTCGGTGATCTGACAGGAACCAGCGTATCCACTGCGGCAATGCCATTGCCCAAGAAGCGGTGAATAATCAGTTTAAAATAGACATACTCTTCCTCCAACCTGAAGAGTCGGAATATGGTGAGCAGATTGGGCTTGTTGGTGATTATGATGGTGCTGCCAAGTTTTTGCTCACCACAGATTCTGTCGTTTGCTTTGCCCGGTGTCGTTCGCTAGTTTTCGTTATGTGGTACGACGTTCTTCCACGACAAAAGTTTTCACACCCACAGTGACGTTGTCGTTTCGGCTAGCTGACTGTCTGCCTGAACAATTGTCCACTGATAGGGCCGGGCGGCGTGGCCGAGCGGTTCTAGGAGCTTCAGTCTGGAACCGCGAGACCGCTACGGTCGCAGGTTCGAATCCTGCCTGGGGCATGGGTGTGTGTGATATCCTTCGGTTACTTAGATTTAAGTAGTTCTAAGTTCAAGGAGACTGATGACTTCAGATGTTAAGTCCCATAGTGCTCGGAGCCATTTGAAACATTTTCCACCGATAGGCGGCCGGTTTTGCTCGTGGCATCGTTCCAGGAAGCCTGCTGAATCTTGCTAACAGCTTTCTCTTGGGTATCCCAAGATTTAGGTAGAATTTGATAGAATATCGCTATTTAAATCCCTCCGACATTTTTCAGTTTACTCAAACTCGCCGAACATCCACTGCACGTCCTCAGTCATCGAGCGACTGCCAGCGACTGAGGCTTTCTCGCGGCCAGAAAACATTCACAACTGCACATTAATTTCCTCCACCACATCTTCAGCGAGGAAAGTCTCTAGCGTTTCATTCGCGCGGGAAAGAAGGGTAAGAATAAGAATACAATTCATGTTTAAAGGCAGTCATACACTACTACTTCATTACAAGTATTAGTTAGTACACACAGCCGGCCCGAAGTGGCCGAGCGGTTCTAGGCGCTACGGTTTGGAGGCGAGCGACCGCTACGGTCGCAGGTTCGAATCCTGCCTTAGGTTAGTTAGGTTTAATTAGTTCTGAGTTCTAGGCGACTGATGACCTCAGAAGTTAAGTCGCATAGTGCTCGGAGCCATTTGATTTTTTTTTTTTTTTTTTGCCCCCCCCCCCCCCCCCCCCCATGAACCATGGACCTTGCCGTTGGTGGGGAGGCTTGCGTGCCTCAGCGATACAGATAGCCGTACGGAGGAGTATCTGTTGAGAGGCCAGACAAACGTGTGGTTCCTGAAGAGGGGCAGCAGCCTTTTCAGTAGTTACAAGGGCAACAGTCTGGATGATTGACTGATCGGGCCTTGTAACAATAACCAAAACGGCCTTGCTGTGCTGGTACTGCGAACGGCTGAAAGCAAGGGGAAACTACAGCCGTAATTTTTCCCGAGGGCATGCAGCTTTACTGTATGATTACATGATGATGGCGTCCTCTTGGGTAAAATATTCCGGAGGTAAAATAGTCCCCCATTCGGATCTCCGGGCGGGGACTACTCAAGAGGATGTCGTTATCAGGAGAAAGAAAACTGGTGTTCTACGGATCGGAGCGTGGAATGTCAGATCCCTTAATCGGGCAGGTAGGTTAGAAAATTTAAAAAGGGAAATGGATAGGTAGATTAAAACCGAAGAAACTGCAAAAAGGTGGGAATTTAAGGAGATGGGACCTGGATAAACTAAAAGAACCAGAGGTTGTACAGAGATTCAGGGAGTGCATAAGGGAGCAATTAACAGGAATGGGGGAAATAAATACAGTAGAAGAAGAATGGGTAGCTTTGAGGGATGAAGTAGTGAAGGCAGCAGAGGATCAAGTAGGTAAAAAGACGAGGGCTAGTAGAAATCCTTGGGTAACAGAAGAAATATTGAATTTAATTGATGAAAGGAGAAAATATAAAAATGCAGTAAGTGAAACAGGCAAAAAGGAATACAAACGTCTCAAAAATGAGATCGACAGGAAGTGCAAAATGGCTAAGCAGGGATGGCTAGAGGACAAATGTAAGGATGTAGAGGCCTATCTCACTAGGGGTAAGATAGATACCGCCTACAGGAAAATTAAAGAGACCTTTGGAGACACGAGAACAACTTGTATGAATATCAAGAGCTCAGATGGAAACCCAGTTCTAAGCAAAGAAGGGAAAGCAGAAAGGTGGAAGGAGTATATAGAGGGTCTATACAAGGGCGATGTACTTGAGGACAATATTATGGAAATGGAAGAGGATGTAGATGAAGATTAAATGGGAGATATGATACTGCGTGAAGAGTTTGACAGAGCACTGAAAGACCTGAGTCGAAACAAGGCCCCCGGAGTAGACAATATTCCATTGGAACTACTGACGGCCGTGGGAGAGCCAGTCCTGACAAAACTCTACCATCTGGTGAGCAAGATGTATGAAACAGGCAAAATACCCTCAGACTTCAAGAAGAATATAATAATTCCAATCCCAAAGAAAGCAGGTGTTGACAGATGTGAAAATTACCGAACTATCAGCTTAATAAGTCACAGCTGCAAAATACTAACACGAATTCTTTACAGACGAATGGAAAGACTAGTAGAAGCCAACCTCGGGGAAGAACAGTTTGGATTCCGTAGAAACACTGGAACACGTGAGGCAATGCTGACCTTACGACTTATCTTAGAAGAAAGATTAAGGAAAGGCAAACCTACGTTTCTAGCATTTGTAGACTTAGAGAAAGCTTTTGACAATGTTGATTGGAATACTCTCTTTCAAATTCTAAAGGTGGCAGGGATAAAATACAGGGAGCGAAAGGCTATTTACAATTTGTACAGAAACCAGATGGCAGTTATAAGAGTCGAGGGACATGAAAGGGAAGCAGTGGTTGGGAAGGGAGTAAGACAGGGTTGTAGCCTCTCCCCGATGTTGTTCAATCTGTATATTGAGCAAGCAGTAAAGGAAACAAAAGAAAAATTCGGAGTAGGTATTAAAATTCATGGAGAAGAAATAAAAACTTTGAGGTTCGCCGATGACATTGTAATTCTGTCAGAGACAGCAAAGGACTTGGAAGAGCAGTTGAACGGAATGGACAGTGTCTTGAAAGGAGGATATAAGATGAACATCAACAAAAGCAAAACAAGGATAATGGAATGTAGTCTAATTAAGTTGGGTGATGCTGAGGGAACTAGACTAGGAAATGAGGCACTTAAAGTAGTAAAGGAGTTTTGCTATTTGGGGAGCAAAATAACTGATGATGGTCGAAGTAGAGAGGATATAAAATGTAGGCTGGCAATGGCAAGGAAAGCGTTTCTGAAGAAGAGAAATTTGTTAACATCCAGTATTGATTTAAGTGTCAGGAAGTCATTTCTGAAAGTATTCGTATGGAGTGTAGCCATGTATGGAAGTGAAACATGGACGATAAATAGTTTGGACAAGAAGAGAATAGAAGCTTTCGAAATGTGGTGCTACAGAAGAATGCTGAAGATTAGATGGGTAGATCACATAACTAATGAGGAACTATTGAATACGATTGGGGAGAAGAGAAGTTTGTGGCACAACTTGACCAGAAGAAGGGATCGGTTGGCAGGACATGTTCTGAGGCATCAAGGGATCACCAATTTAGTATTGGAGGGCAGCGTGGAGGGTAAAAATCGTAGAGGGAGACCAAGAGATGAATACACTAAGCAGATTCAGAAGGATGTAGGTTGCAGTAGGTACTGGGAGATGAAAAAGCTTGCACAGGATAGAGTAGCATGGAGAGCTGCATCAAACCAGTCTCGGGACTGAAGACCACAACAACAACAACAACGATATTGTTTACTTAAGAAGTGTATCTTTACCGTGTTCTTAAATACTTTTTCTAGTGTTTCTTGTGTCTACTTGGACAGTTTATTGTACAAATTCATTCTCTAGTAGAAAATGCTGTTTTATGTTTTATGTCTACTCTCGGTAAGCGTTAGTTTAGTCTGGCTCTTCCTCCATGAAGACGGTTGCTGCTTTTTCTGAGATAATTTCTAATGTTCTTCTCGATGTGCATAGCAGACTGGTGAACGGACTGACTTGGTGCAGTTACAATGTACAGCTTTTTCAGCTGATTTTTGAAATTAGTTATAACAATCTGGATATCAAGCCATGTTTATTGAAAGGTGAGCGGTTTCTATCATCAGATGATCATCTTCAAACTTACAGCCACACTGTTGAACAGTGACTGTGCATGGAGCAGGAACCGCTCAACGACGATATTCAAATGCTGCACTTTGGCCATTTAGCGATTCCTGATCCATGCATACCCATTGTCCATCAATATGGCCGTAGGTCTTGTAACGTTCCCTGGCAGCACACAATCTATTAATAAAATGAAATGACATTTAATTGTACTATGTATGCCGCTATGAAGCAATTCGTATGTACTGTAATTGTTTAACAAAAAATATTATTTAATTTTGTATAAAGGACATACGTTATTATTGTAATATTTTCTGTAATAATATTCTCGATGTATTTATGATTGTAATATTTCTACACTCATAATGTAATTACGAAATATGTTAATATCTGCGATAAAAAAATGTAAAATACAGTCACAGAGGAAAATAATGTTGTAAGATTACAAAGAGACATTAACAATCAGCAATAGTATAAATAGGTATACATAATGTGCATTCTTTGTCGTCTTCCTCGAGAGCTGAGAGAGAGAGGAACCTGTGACGTAGCATTTTGTGAATGAGTAGACCTATTTTGTCTGTATCTATCTTTAGCCGCCTTTAGAGGAGAAATTATAAAGTAATGTAAGTTTAATTATTGTTGTGGTCTAAATACATTATAATTTATCAAAATTGTATATTACTAATGTAAATTAGCTAGCCCAAGTCTTCTATAATATTCCTTTAAAGAATTTTCAACATATTTAGCGATTATCGTTGGTGTTGCTGGGCTGTGCCGCGACCGAACGATTTGTAGCGACGGCACATTTAAAAAATTGTTCCGCTAAAAAAAAAAAATTAACCAACCCGTAAATCGGGAGCAGATAAAATTAGCAGTGAACTACGAAATATTTTTCTTTTACAGCGATCCTGAGGCTGACGGAATTTATTACTCGTTTTACATTTGTGCATTCATAGGCGGATAATTAACGCTGAAGTTGTTAATCTGTTGGTTCTTTCAATTTCTAAAGCAAATAACTTAAACGTATAGTGAAGTGTGTTTTGTCTATGATAATTGAACGTTCAGGTCGGCTTGGTAATATTTAACCATTTTATGTTAACAGAGACAGTCTTGTGTTCCATAGCTAACGCCAGGAAAGAATTCAGTAACTATTTAAAAAACCACTGCATTTAGAAAATGTGTGCCAAGGCCTAAATACGTAAAAAATTTAATTTATACAATTTTCAACTAAATGTTCTTAATCAGTTAATATGAATTTATCAGCATGAGAGGGTTGCTAAGCTTCACGTAATTTTAAATGTGCTTAATTCTATCTAAATGAATTTTTATTAGCACACGTAAATAAGGGGTTCTATAACAAAATTCGTACTGAAAGAGCAAATAAGAAAAATATTTAAAGCAACATTTCTTCCCCATTTTCATCCATTCATTTTGTTTTTTTTTTAAATAATAAATATATAAACATATACTTTCATTTGATCAAAGTCTGAAGATGATCATGTTATGATCGAAACCAGTCAATTTGTTAATAAACGGGCCTTGCAATCTAGACCGTTATCATTAATTTCAAAGATTATATTTTGATCACTAATATATCCAATAATGCTTTTAAAAATAATTTTTCGGCAGATATTTACACAGAGCTCGGTTACTCTTTCTACTTGTTACTCTACTGGCCCTTCTCTTTACTCTGAAGACAGTTTCCGTGTATTGATAATGGGACCCCAAAAAAATGATTCCAAAGCTAAAGATGGTGTGCATACAGTTCTTTAGTAATGCAGGGACCCACATTCCTTTTGTGACTTTATATTTCTGGCAAAGCTAAGCCATCTGACTACAAGTAGCTTGGCCGGATGGAGTGGCCAAGCGGTTCTAGGCGCTGCAGTCTGGAACCGCGCGACCGCTACGGTCGCAGGTTCGACTCCTGCCTCGGGTATGGATTTGTGTGATGTCCTTAGGTTAGTGAGGTTTAAGTAGTTCTAAGTTCTAGGGGACTGACGACCTCAGAAGTCATGTCCCATAGTGCTCAGAGCCATACAAGTTGCTTGGTCGGAAACCAGCCTACACATGGAGTGATTGAGAACACTTTTAACCTCCATAGGATGCATTTATTATGAATCATTGTAACAATTGACAAGTTTCACCATACTAGTCGTTATCAGCAATACATAATGAGACAGATATTTTTCACATCCCATAAACCAAAATCAAATTGCAAAACATTGTGTTTTAAAACAATTTTACAAATTTTGGTGATAGGTTCCGTACACCAAAACAATAAGGAAAGTTCATATAAACGTGTCCGAAAACCCTTCCTACCTGAGTTATTAATGAAAGCTTACAGTTTCGTTGATTGGAGCTCATCAACATATAAACTCATAATTAATGCTCTAAATGTCCTCTGGCTTCTAAACATGCATAGAGTCGTCTAATTGTGGGCTGTCACACCCTTTCAAATACTCCCTGACGTTTTCGAATGGTTTGGCATTTTTCCATTGAAACGTCCCCTTTGAACAATTATACATGACTGTGCTTAAACTGACACACAATATTTTTAGCGTAACGCAATCTGACTTTCAAAAATCCCTACGAAAGAATGGCCCTGACTAACATTAAACTATACATTTCACAAATCACTTACCCCACAAAAATCTTGGTTACTCGAACTACTGCAATAGAGCTAGCGCCACTACTTCCAGCTAAATAAAAGATTCAAACTACGGAAGGCACTAACTACTGATAGGCACAGTTAGCAAATGAAAGATTTTGATGGAGAACAAATGATGTATTTACCTTAATAGTCATAATATATATAGCAGTTCATGACATCCAGTCTTACAAATTTCAAAACTCCGCCATCTCTCTCCCCACATCCACCATTGCTGGCGGCTCACCTCCAACTGCGCAACGCTATGCGCTGTTCACATCCAGCTGCCCAACACTACAATGGCAGACAACAATGCAAACTAGCCATAGACTGCAGACAGCACAGCCAGTGATTTTCATACAGAGTGCTACGTAACGTTGCCAACAAGAAAACAAACAGCCTACTTACATAGCCCCCATGCTCCCCACAAAAAATTTTACAAATTTTTTTGGGCACTGGCCAATACAGATTTGAAAAAGTTTTTCATAATTGCAGTAGTAAAGATATCAAATGCACACACTTATTAAAACAATGTTGGTCAAAAGCTAAAATTTTCTCACAGTCCATAAAGACAGTCCTGATCATTCATCACAGTAAAACTGCCGTTTCCTTTCTCAAAGTCTGAGCAGTAAAAGACAATGCACATGGAAGTAGTGGATTCCCAGCAGTTTTGAAGAAGTAGTGTTATCCTTCCAACAGAAAGACAGTGCTGACTCTTGACATGCTGACAGGTAATGGGCCACAACAGAGCAAACCCACAGCAGAGTCATTCGACGTTTTGAAGAATATTGGTAGGTAGGTCATCACAGAGTAGACCCACTGTAGTCCTTGTAGAGGTGGCCAGCAGCCATCTGCTTCGACTGTGCAGGTGCACAATCACCATCGAAGAGTCTTGCGGAGAATATAGCAAGTCCATAAACCACCATTTGTGCACTCACAAAGTTTTTGGAATTGTCCTTAGAACCAGCAATGCTATTATCCAGTCCCTTGCTGAATTATTAACACACATGCAAACACTATCAGTCCCTACTTCTCACATATTGTCCATATACTGTGACCAACAGAAATGTGTGCAGTGAAATGTAACTTACAAGTTACTTAATTTGATGAACTGGTGTCAGTTACAATTTTATAACATAAGAATACAATAACAAAGGTACAAAATACATCATTAAAGAACATAATAGTACAGATAACATTTGTAGCAAAACAGGCTTTACAAAAGAATAGAAATAAACATACACATCAGTGTTACAAGAATTATGACATATGTACATACATAAAGATCAGAATACCTTCTAAAACATCAACTTCACATATGAGCAACAAAACAGAACAGATAAATAATGTCTAAACATCTTTACAAAGTAAATAACATAGTATTAGAAAAATTCTACAGTGTAACTCATATCAGCTAAACACATAAAGACAGGAAAAACACAAATATACAAGAGTACACAAACACATAGCAGAATAACGCAAGAGGAGAGGGCAGGGTTTGTTTTCAGTGTAACATTTGGTACTGCAGTCCAACCTAAAACTTTGTTCCATAGATCTTTCATCTTATTTCAACATTTGTTTCCACCAAAAAAATCCTATCCAAGCATGCTTTCTGTATTTGTATGTTCACATATTTCTTACCTCATTATTTATTTTCCATTATCTTACCTCATTATTTATTTCCAAGAAGACCCTATGTAAACCTGTTGTCCCTAAACCCTACTTTTTTGCTCATATCCTCTTTCAAAATACTTTTTTGGCCAAACCATTTTCTTATAGCTTCTCAATGCATTTCTTCCAATTCATCACAACTCGTTCTCTCATATAGCCTACCCCATCTTAAGCTAACTTAAATCTAATGAGCTCAGATGCTAAACTAAGGGACGAGACAATGCAGCAGCACAAAACAATTAACACAAACAGCAATGACAAAAAATTCAAATTGGCGAAGCAATTGCAATATTACAACTAATATAAGGCACTGTGCAGCAAACAAGAAAAATAAATCCGTAGTAAAACTGGCTTAACAGCGTAATACAAAGTCAAATTCAGTAGCACTATGCCTGGAACACAGCAGCAGCAAATGTAATAACTTATATCTAAACATGACAACGCTCAAGCAAAAAAAAATAGTACACTAAAGTCAACAATGCAGATAAAGGAAATGCATATTCACATCTTAATGTCCATGTAATTAAACTGGTGCACCACAACTTATTCTACAAAATAAATTACCAAGTACTTGAAAAGAAGATTATGAATGCAGTTCCTGTGAAGGTAAATGTCTTTTTGTGCTCCCTCATTTTTTTTGAAAAATAATATTATTTACTCGATCTGTAGACAAAAAATATTTATATTAGTACATCTATAAAATTTTATTTTAACCAACGCTGAAGTGCCGCTAGAAACTAGATATTAAACAAAATGAGTTAATAAATACATAAAGTATGCCATATGGCATTTCTCTCAACTAGCAAGACAATAGCTGTGAATGTTTCTCATCGTTTCATTAGGCATTTTAGTAAATATCATAAATTAAGAGCTCCACAGTATAATCATATGTTTTCAAGTTTGAGCGTGTCGTATTTGCGATTCTTTCTACAAAGGAATGTCAATAGCGAGGATAATGGCCTCCCTTTTTTTTCTACCTGTGCCTCTGAAAAGGCACACACTAATGGCTTTTTCTCCAGGCGTCTGACACAGCTGGGTGCCCATGACGCATTACGTGCAGGTGGTCACTTAACTTTCTTACGGAAATATTTACGACAGCAGTTTCCACTACAGTGACAGTCTCATATAAAAATATTTCACAGGTCAAGAATTTTCGTTACAAATCTGTAGAAACAAAATCCCATTGACATAACAGAGTCCAAAAAATTTTCGTCGGCATTGTAATACATTCACGCACTTACATACATTTCATAACTCTTAAAGTACGATTCTTGGTTTCCAACAACCTTTTTCACAAACCAGAGTCCCTAACCACTACTCATTATTCCTTACCTTATTCGTCAACACTTCTTCAATATTTCATCATAACAGATACGTAGCATACTCAAATAACTCATATAGCATCAGCTTATTGATCATAAACATACCGCAACAGCATTATACACATAGTCATCGTAATAATAACATCATAACACCTCAGTCAACTCTCAAAATCGTCGTAGCTTCCTCCAATAATTTCAAAACCTAAAAAAAATTCTCTGCTTATTTCAATAGTGTCATCTACCTCAAACGTACTTTAAAATCATGATCCCATACCAAATACATCATTCAAAGCTCTCATAGTATCACAATGGTTCCAAAAAAATATGAACAGTTCATAAAGTACAGACAAAATACAATTTCATAAGTGTGAAATTATCCAACTGTGTAATTGCGTAAACATGTGTCACTGACGTACAAAAAATTTTTGTTTCTCTGTTAAATAATCAGATAGCTGTGTAATTCTGTGTTGGAGAAATATGGTACCGATGTGTAAAGTTGTATAAGCAAATACCATATTAGCTAGGGATCCTTGTGCTTGCCACACACATGGTACACAAAGTAAGCGTGTACCCCCTGAGGATTAATGTAATTGTACCCTCAGGTGTTACAGATTACAGCAATGGAATGAAATGTATCACGGAAAACCTTTGTATCATTGTAATTCAAAAATCTTTAAAAATAAATGTTTTAAGTACAAAATTAATCAGTCAAATACGTGTACTGTAGCGCTAAACTGTGTGTCTTGTTGTAAGACAATCTCTGTCATTACGTAAGGGTAACAAATGGTACAAGTGTCGTCATTATCGTCGTCCATAAGCAAAGTTCTGTGGAAGTCAATGTACTTACCTCAAGATAAACAAATGTGAAATGCTGTGCGTATAGATATCTCACTTATTACGCTTATTGCCGTGATGAAGAAAGTACTGTGCTGTAACGTATTGTTGTGCTACGGAAAAGGCTGTCGCATTGTAGCTATACCACAAAAGTTACTACTAAAACATGTTTTACTTTCCAGAATAATTCAGAAAAACTGTGCAGATATAAAACAGAAACACTGCAAAAGCAACATTGTAAATTGTGTCACACATTAGTAGCGTTGTGATACAGTTGTGTAGCTGTCAAGTAAACTAACCACTGTGTCATCTGGTATCTCTCAGAAAGCACTTTAAATCCATAAGGTATTTTCAAGTAAACCAAATTGTTACATTAAAATCTCATTGGCAATACCAGTATATGTCCTAAGTATGTAAGCCTTATAGTCGTTACGTAATCGTGCAACTAACAAGAAAGAATGTACACACACAATAACACTGTGTCATCTGTTCACAATAACAACGCATTCGTAAATTCTGTTTAAATAAGTTGCCCAGGTTATTGACTGGATGTTTAACTTCAAACATTGTTGCAGGTTAACAGTTTCTTAAGTCTGACAAAGCATACTAGAAATGTGAAGTGAAAAATTTTATGGCAAAGACTAAGTTAAAAAGCACATTATCTTTCAATAAACGGTTTTACATATGAAATGTGGTGCAATCCTTTACTCTTCATAGTACTCACAGTTTGATTTGAATGCAATCATCATGCGGTATACGTCGGTAAAGAATACTGGAATTTTTCTCAAGGTTAGCGTCTATGTTATTTTTCTCTGAGCCAGCCGGCGCACGTGGCTGCCTGTGGTGCGAGTCATTGTCTGTCTCTTTGTTGGAGCGCGTCGTTATTGGGATTAGGAGACCTAACTTCTACAAATTCACCTTGCCCAGAGGGCCCTGCCCTGTTTGAATCCCGCCAGTTCTGATGGAATTCAGGTCTGTCGTTTTGTCGGTAGTTTACATAGTTTCTTGTTTGTCAGTCATGTGGCGGAGAATTTCTCCCAGAATCGTAACTGTGCGCTGAACTGTTGAGTCTGAAGTTATTCTGTCTCCCTTGATAATAATTGTTTTTGTTCCCATATTGTCTGTTTTATGGTAATCTCTGTCATATTCATTACTACTGAAATGCGATCTTTCTCTGTAACTATTATTACTCTGCCAGTGGTTGTCATTTGGGTGGTGTCTGTTTTGGTCACGATTTGCGTTGTAAGAATGGACTTGTCGTGTCCAGTTATTGTTTCTGTCGTCACGGAATTGTGACGGGTGTGATCTGTAGTGATTGTTTTCCTGTTTTCGCATCCCGCGACTGTCTGTGTCAATTTCTAATTCTTGTAAGAGTCCCTGAAAAGCTTCAATGTCGTCTTTGCAATGTCCTGCCAAAATAATATTTCTTAAATGTTCAGGCAATTTCATTAAGCAAATGCGGATGAGTTCTGAAGGGCTGTATGGCTTTGAAAGATATTGATTCTCATGCAACATGTCTTCTAAATATTTGACAAGACTGGAAAATTCAGATTGTTCAAAGTGTTTCATCATCATGAAGCTATGTTTTACTCGATCTTGTGTAGCTTGAGACCAGTATGCAGAGAGGAAGGCATGATAAAATTCTCCTTCACTGTGGCAATCGTGAATGACCGATCGCATTCTTACAGCTGGTTCATTCTCTAAATAGCCACACATAAATTCTAATCTGTGCTCTAATGACCAGTTGGGAGGAAAACAATGAGAGAATTGATGGAGCCATGCTTGTGGATGAATGTCGTTGCCAGAATTCTTAAATGTTTTGAATTTACGTGTTGTAATGAACAGCTTATAGTAAAAATCATCATGTCGGCGAGTCGCATGTCGGTCATTGTTACGTCGTTTCGGCGGTTCCATCTCAAAATTCGGTGTACCTTGCCAATTTCTTTCATAATTTCCGAAGTGCCCTGAGTTATTATTTTGTGGCTGTTCCATATTTCTAAGTCCCTCTTCCCGTGTTGGAGCGCGAGTGTCCTCTGAAATAATGTAATTTTTGTATTACTTGTGTCAGCTGATCTTGTACTTCCCGGATTTCTCTTTGGTGTTGCGTATTAATTTAATTCTGATTTTGTTTGAATTTCCTAATTTGTTCGCACTCTTCTGTGTCGTTAAAGACTACCAGTTTTGTGTCATTCAGATTATCATCTACCTTCGTAGATAAATTATTTAGCTGATCCGAAACTTCAACTACTTTCTCTGATAATGAACTAATTTCCTCCATGTGACTTTCTACTGTGCCCTTTAAGTTTTCCTGAGTTTTTGCAAGTTGCGTAACCGAATCGGTAGATGCAACTGAGTCAATTTTAGCTTGCAAGGTCTCATGATTTTCATGAACAATAATTTGCAGTTCTTATATGGCTGCTTCGTTATTCTGTAATGCATTTTCATGCTGCGAAAAAATAGGTTGAAAATGCTCACAAATTTGTGTTTTTACGTCGTTACAGACTTTTTGACATTTCGATTCGATTTTATGTAACTCAGTAGTTAAATCTTCACGTGTTTGTTCAAGCGTGGTGTGAAGATTTTGTTCCATTGCGTCTAACTGTTGCTGTGTTTGTCTCTGGTGTTGTTCCATTGTGTTTAGCTTTTGAAGATTTAGTTCCATTGTGTCTAACTTTTGAAGCTTTTGCTGTGTTTGTCTCTGATTTTGTTCCATTGTGTCTAACTTTTGAAGATTTTGTCCCATTTGTTGCATTAATTGTAATAACAATGGCCCGCATCTCGTGGTCGTGCGGTAGCGTTCTAGCTTCCCACGCCCGGGTTCCCGGGTTCGATTCCCGGCGGGGTCAGGGATTTTCTCTGCCTCGTGATGGCTGGGTGTTGTGTGATGTCCTTAGGTTAGTTAGGTTTAAGTAGTTCTAAGTTCTAGGGGACTGATGACCATAGATATTAAGTCCCATAGTGCTCAGAGCCATTTGAACCATTTAATAACAATGCACTGGTGTCTGAAACATGTTCCTCAGTGCTTTTCGGCAGTGAATTTGCACCGGCAACATTCACATTTTGACAAGCAGAAAATGTGTCTTGACTCATTTGAGAAAACGGTGAGAACCCAAAACCTGAGTCTACAGTATTTGCAATATTGTGTTCTGTCATTCCTGATTCCTGAGGCGAGCTGTTGCCGACCGATCGATCGATAATGCTTCCCTGTTCACTACCTGTTTCACTGTCTACACCATTATTTGATGCCCGCTCTATTTCCCTATGCACAGTTATCAAATTACTACTTTGAATGTCTGTTAATCCATTACACAGCGGTGCTGGTAAGCTACACTCGTCGTCACTATTATTTCTCTGTTTACTTTGGAGCCTAGTGTTACGTTTTTCACACGCCATTATTGTCACAATATTTCACACGATAACACAGAAAATAAAAGAACACATTTGCATAGCGCTGAAAATAATATCTAGTTAATTGCAAGCTGCGAAATACTTGGTGCAAATTTACATGCGTGCCACACCTGTTTTACTGTACAACAATGAAAGACTGCAACTACAAACGAGATTCTCTCTACAATTATATGCTAGCAATGAACAAAATCTACACTAATTACACAAACTACAAGAAAAAATCAGAAGATTCCAGTGAGGTATCCTGGCAGGGTCGCCATATGAAACGTCCCCTTTGAACAATTATACATGACTGTGCTTAAACTGACACACAATATTTTTAGCGCAACACAATCTGACTTTCAAAAATCCCTGCAAAAGAATGGCCCCGACTAACATTAACCTATACGTTTCACAAATCACTTACCTCACAAAAATCTTGGTTACTCGAACTACTGCAATACAGCAAGTGCCACTACTGCCAGCTAAATAAAAGATTCAAACTACGGAAGGCACTAACTACTGATAGGCATAGTTAGCGAATGAAAGATTTTGATAGAGAACAAATAAGGTATTTACCTTAATAGTCATAATATATATAGCAGTTCATCACATCCAATCTTACAAATTTCAAAACTCCGCCATCTCTCTCCCCACATCCACCACTGCTGACGGCTCACATCCAACTGTGCAAAGCTATGCACTGTTCACATCCAGTTGCCCAACACTACAATGGCAGACAACAATGCAAACTAGCCACAGTCTGCACACAGCACAGCCAGTGATTTTCATACAGAGCGCTACGTAACGTTGCCAATAAGAAAACAAACAGCCTACTTACACCATGACAGATTGATGAATAGTTTCTACATCAGAGTGTTCTGTTGCATAGACCAATTGTTTGGGGCGCCCTGAGAGACAATAATCCAAAGACCTGGCGGCGGGAGAACATTCAGACCATGGGACTGATCCTCCTTTGACTGACCATGGTCATGGTAGATGCCAGCCAGTGCGTTTGGAACACTGAGACTGAGATGTGCTGGAGCTCCATCAAGCTTTAATAACATGTTTCTTCTTATTTGCAGGGGCACATCTTGTAGTAGGCCTTAGAGGGTACTCTGACTAAATCGCTTGCAAAAGTACCTGTAAGACGTGCTGGGAGAATTTATGGCCCTACCAGACAGTCACCTGAATTTCCAGACTACACATTAATCTTAAACTGATACTGATCACTAGGCCGTTCAGTAGTATCAAGACTTCCGATTGGCCTACGTGTATTCGTTGCAGAAACTTGGTATCACAGCTCTTACAAACGTTGCCTCCTCTGTAAATAAAACTGAATGGACAAACAGTGGATTGGCAGTTTCAGCAACAAACCATCGACAAACGTTCTCCAGCGGCGGGTGTTAGGCATGCATAACGGCCTGCACACGTTAAAGATGATGTGGCTACATGAGTTGCTCGTGAAGTATCCTCCACGCTGAACTTCGACATGTACCATATGCCAGGGACCGCCACTTGTCTTTCACTGATACCTGGCTCTTCCTCAAAATTCCATATAATGTGCACTTCCTAGTTAGGCATACTAGTATCACGTGGTCTTTCTCGGTCAAGAGTTTATGTTGCAACAGATTCTGCCTCCATAACACAATAATACACAGCACCATAGTTTGGATGACTCGGCTCTCTTTGCTCTGGAAGCACTGTCTCATACAGCCATGCAGTTCAGTGTTCATTACCATTCGTGGATCTATACATTTTTTGTATTTTTGAAACACCCTGCATCGGTAAGATGGCGAACAACCAACATGCAACACAGTACGTCCACTGACAAAGGCTGTCAGCATCGGAGTTATATGAGGGCTGTTTGACTTGGGGATATGTTGAGCTAATAAACATGCAGTGGTACATCCTCTACAGTATGAAATAATAGAATAACAGATGGTAATGAGAGAGGGAGAGCGGATGGAAATAAGACCGGCGTATTTATCCACAAAACAGCACGTTTAAGGTATAAATTAAGAACAGTTACCGTTCTAGTTTTAGCGTCAGCCTTGAGAATGGTTTTATGTGACCTATCACGAATTTTTCTCTGTGATAATGTCTTCATCACAGAGCAGCACTTACACTAAACTAATTCGATTATCTGTTTCATGTATTCGAATCTCTGTCTACCTCTACAGTTTTTGCGCTCTATGGCGGTCTCTAGGTCCATGAGATCTATTTTCTGATGTCTTAATACATCCATGATCCTGTCACTTCTTCTAGTCGCTGTATGCCATACATTCTTCTTGTCGCTGATTCTGCGCAGAATGACTTTATTTTGAACATCTTTCTGTAGCACCACATCTCACCACAGATTCGATTCTCTCCTTTTCCAATTTTTCTGAGATCCTGACCCACTTCCACACAAATATGTGTTCCAAACATAAATTCTCTTCCTCAAGTTAAGGCCCATGTTTGATACTGTTGGAATTATCTTAATAAGGAGTGCCCTCTTTGTCACTGCTATTCTGTCTCTTACACTAGGTGATTACCTGCCCCAACCAATGGGTTTTATGCAACCCACAGCGTCTTCAAAAACCAGGCGTGATATTTTCGTATTCTCTCGCTCACTATGTGCAAACTATTTTAGTCCTACAGAAGAAATGAATGGTATATTTTTGTAGGAAATTTGATGTAGTTAAATTTTGTGCTGGTTTGCGCTTTCTCTGGAGGCCACGGTTTTCTAGTTATTCAATGAAAAAATGGTTATATCGTTATTTTTGTACGTTTTTCTTGAATAATTCGAAAAGTACTGCCTGTAATGAAAACCTATCCCAGTACAAAATTTAACAGAATTAAATTTTCTACAAAAAAGACTAATAGTACGTGCACAGCAAGCGAGAGAATATGAAAATCTTGCATGTGATATTTGAAGGTGTTGTGGGTTGCATAAATCCCATAGCTAGGAAAAGCAGAAACACGCTGTATACTCCTTGCTTTACCCATCATTGTTTATTTCGCTTCGGAGGTTGAAAAATACCTTCACTTCATCTACCAGAAGGCTTTTAGTTTTAATGTTAATTTTATCGCTAATCCCACTTCAACTTGTCCTCATAACTTATGTCTCTTTGCTTTACTCTCAGTCCGTACCCTTTGTACAGTAGACTTCCATCCTATCCAAGGGATCCTATAATAGTCCTATCATGAGGAGAGCAATGTTCTCAGCGAATCATACCACTGATATCAGTTCCACCTTAATTTTAATTCTATTCTTCAACCCATCTTTCATTTGTGATATGACTTCAACGTAAGTGTTGAACTGCAGGGTAGAAAAACTGCGTCCTCACTTCTCTTTCAGCCTTTCATTTCTATTGTTCCCTTTTTGTTCTCGCACATGTTGCATACTGTCCCCCTTCCCATACGGCTAACGATTATTTCTGAGATTTTGTAAAGTATTGCAAATGGTTCAAATGGCTCTGAGCACTATGGGACTTAACAGCTATTGTCATCAGTCCCCTAGAACTTAGAACTACTTAAACCTAACTAACCTAAGGACATCACACAACACCCAGCCATCACAAGGCAGAGAAAATCCCTGACCCCGCCGGGAATCGAACCCGGGA
Organism: Schistocerca americana; assembly: GCF_021461395.2. Classification (NCBI taxonomy): domain Eukaryota; kingdom Metazoa; phylum Arthropoda; class Insecta; order Orthoptera; family Acrididae; genus Schistocerca; species Schistocerca americana. The sequence goes on from NC_060121.1 coordinate 900,543,874, forward strand.
ACCCGGGCGCGGGAAGCGAGAACGCCACCGCACGACCACGAGATGCGGGCCTAAAGTATTGCACCATTTTGCATTGTCGAATGGTTTATATATACCAAAAAATGTTACGATATTATATTAATCTTTCTTGTGTTTTATCTCTAATTAAGTGCTACGCCAGATATAACACACTGGTCTTTTACTTTTTCTTAAGCCCAATTGTTCGCCATGTAACACATAATCTTTTCCGGTTCCTCACAGTCCATGTGGGAATCCGGAAAGAAGGGATTCGAAGCATTTTAGATGTGATGCTATAGAAGAATACAGAATATTTGCTGGACTGATAAGGAATGAGGAGGATCTCCAGAGAGTCGACGAGGAAAGGAATATATGGTAAAACACTGAACGTAGGACATCTGTTCCTACATCATGGAGTAACTTTGATGTTATTAGAGGCAGCTGTAAAGGGTGAAAACTGTAGAGGAACATATAGAGTGGATACATCGAGGCCGGCCACGGTGGCCAAGCGGTTGTAGGCACTATAGTCTGGCACTGCCCGACTGCTACGGTCGCAGGTTCGAATCCTGCCTCGGGCGTGGGTGTATGTGATGTCCTTAGGTTAGTTAGATTTAAGTAGTTATAAGTTCTAGGGGACTGATGACCTCAGATGTTAAGTCATATAGTGCTCAGAGCCATTTGAACAATTTTGATACATCGAGCGAATAATTGAGGAAGTAGGTTGCAGTTGCTATTCTGAGATAAAGAGGTTGGCACAGTAGAGAAATTCGCGGCGGGCTGCATCAAACCGGTCAGTTTTCTTTGAATTTATTCTCTATATTATTCCTGTCAGCAACTTGGATGCATTGTGCTGAATCCTGATTTGTGAGATAATTCTCGCACTCTATCATTGCTGTCTTCGGGATTGTATGGGTGATATTCTTCTGGATGTTGAGTGGTATGTATCATATGCTACATGCACTAACTACAATAACCCTTCCGACGACCATTCTTCCTCGAGTTTTCCGTACTTTTCCTGTAGCAATTTCGCTTTAGCTTCCTGCTCTTCTTATTGATTTAATTTCTGAGTCTCTTGTATTGTTATACTCCTTTCCTTTCCAGAACTTTTATGTGATTCCTTCTTTCGTCGTTCATTGAATTGTTACTTCTTTTTATCTCCGTTTTCTATGAAGTTACCTTTTGTGTACCTGTCTTTGTCTGTCTAATTTCTTTGGTTGCCAGTTTGAGGCATCTCCTCTCTGCTTTAGCTGAACTGCTGACAAATTATGCATTATCGGCTTCTCTACAGATTCTGGAAAGTGCAAACTTACATCATTATCCCTCATTACTTCATTTCTTTACACTCATTTTGCTTGACGTTTCTCTTTAACTTTGGTCTACCCTTCATAAAAAAATTGTGTTGTGAGTCTGTATCTGCTAAGCTGAAATTTATTAGAGAACTCAGTTTCTCTTTCCCCTCTCTTATTCCTGCCACTGAACAATATTCTCTGGTAACCCTGCCTTCCTGTCCTTCCCCAACTTCTCCGTGGTTATTAGTTCTTCTCCTCTCTCTACTTTGTGTGTTACGCTTTCCTCACGTTTCCTTCTATCTTCTGCTTGTGCCTTCGACATGCATACCTGAAATATTGCTGGCGCTTATTTTTCGGTAATGATGAGACTAATACTTTTACTGAATCGTTCGTAGTAAGTCATTCTGGAACGTAAGTACGAAGAAACCTTGCGTTACAGAAAACATGAGTAACATGACATGCAAAAAGAAAAAGTTCAAAAAGTTCACGGAACGACAGGACTAAAACAATGTGCATCACTTAGGTATGAAATAAATAGTAAGTTCTAGGAAGCGAAGGCAAAATGGCGGCAGGAAATGTGTAAAGAAATTGAGAAGGAAATGGCTTTCGGAAGATCTGTTTCAGTATACAGAAAAGTGAAAACAACCTTTGTCTAAATTACAAATAAGGACTTCAACATTAAAATTGCAGTAGAAATGTTAAACTCGGAAGAGAAAGCAGACTGGCAGGAAGAGTTCATTTCCGGGGAAGGACTTGTCCTATGACATGACAGAAGAAGAAACAGGAATCGATTTGGAGGATATGGGGGATCCGGTAATAAGACAGAGTTTAACTGAACATTGTCAGATAAGGCAGAAAGGGTAACTAATATTCCTTTGGAATATCTAAAATCGTAGGAGAGAAGGGCTACCAAACGTCTGTTCAACTGGATGTGCACTATCTATGAGACCCATTACAACAGACACTAGGAAAAACACCATCAACGTAGTCCTGAACTGAGCATGAGCAGATAAGTGCGGAAACTATCTCACAAAACAGCTTAACAGCTCATTCATCCAAGTTATTAAGAAGAACAATATACAGGAGAATTGGAAAGAAAGGGGAGGATGTGTCAGATAACAGTCTGAGTTTAGAAAATTGAAGTAACCGGAGGGGCAGTTCAAGTTGCACTTGATAATGGAAGTAGGACTTTGCAAAAAACGAGGTACATCCATAGAATTCGTCGACTTGGATAAGCATCCGGCAACGTAAAATGGTGCAAGATGTTGGAAAATCTGAGAAAAATAGGAGTATGCTGTAAGGGAAGACGGGTTGTTCGCGTCATGTACAAGAATGTAGGGGAATAAGAAAGGCTGGGCAAGAACGAAAGGCTCATATTAAATAAAGACAGGGTTGCAGTGTTTCGCAACTGCTGTTCAGTTTATAGATAGAGAAAGGAGTGAGGGAAATAAAACAAAAATTCAGGAGTGGTAGAATAATTGAGCTTGCGAGGATATCAGTAATAAGATTCGTTGATGACACTGTTATCGTCCGTGTAACTGAAAAAGAATCACATGACCTCTTATCTGGAGTGAACAACCTAATGAGTATAGAATGTGGATTGAGATACACCTGAAGAAATACAAAGTGATGAAAAATAGCAGAAATTAGAAAAACGGCTAAATTAACATCAACTGCGGACCACGAAGTGGACGAAGACAGAGAATTCCGTTATCTTCGAAACAAGGTAACGAATAACGCAGGAATCAAGGAAGAGGTAAAAACAGCCTAACACTGGCAAAGAGGGCATTGCTGCTCGAAAGAAGTTCACAAGTGTCGAACATTGGTGTTAATATGAGGAAGAAATATCTGAGAATGTACGTCTCGAGAACAGTATTGTATGGTACTGAATCGTAACTGTGGGGGGAATCTGAAAAGGAAAGAATCGTAGTGTTTTAAGCGTGGCGCTCTGAGGAGGCTGACAATTAGGTGGATTAATGAGATAAGATATCAGGAGGTTCTCCACAGAATCGACAATGATAAAATACGTGGAAAACATTGATTGGAAGTTGGGAGAGGATGACAGGACATGTGTTCAGACATCAAACAGAAACTTCCTTGTTACTAGAGAATGGGTAAAAACTGTAGGATGAAGATCGATATTGGTATACGTCGAACAGATTACTGAAGATGTTGGGTGTAAGTGTTACTCTGAGATGAAGAGTTTGGCACGGGAGAGGAAGTGCTGGCGGGCCGTATCAAATCAGTCCTATGACCGATGACCCAAAAGAAAATCGCATTTCTGTGGGGTCCCCAATACATCTTCTTCATAGAATTTTTGAGGCATCGAGTAAATTTTATCTCAGATCAGAAACATTAACAAGAAAGGGGCTACTAACGGCTCTGAACTAAGCTACGTAAATCATGAATTTCAACGAAAATAAGCCACTACGAAGAGATATTCCACCGAGTGTCAGCAGTCGGTGCTCGGATTCCAGTGAGCGTAACGTTTTACCGGAAGGAGCTGCAGCTTTGCAATGCAGAGAAAGACCGAGCCAGCTTTTATTACAGCACTCAGCTGGAAACAACGGCGCACAGCTTGGATTTATTGTCGTGGAAATTCTTGCGTGTGAGATGAGATATTACAAAGCAAATTCTTTCGCCCAATTAAACAACAGAATGTATTAAGCATGGAAACTGCACAGTACCACGCTGTGCAAACATTGTGGTTATAACGGGAGTATTTCGAAGTAAATGCATCAGAAGCTGTAATACGACTGCCGCTCTCTCTACATTCCGAATGTTTATTCAGCACTTCTAAATACAGTCACTGTATATTAGACAAAACTTTCACGTAATAATACTTCGGTACGCCCTCAAACTCGTCGTTGGCTTCACAAAACTATTTTCAAGTCGATTAGCGTCATTGATATTCTCCTCGAAATTTCTGAAACTGTAATCAAATACCGTTTAGGACAATTACCTTTTTTCATGATGCACGGGCGATTGTTAATCATGAACACTAATCTTACATTACTTTCCCGTGACCTCTTTGATTAATATTTTTTCTTTTTTTGGGATTTCACTTCCTATCTTCCGTCGACACTTGTCTTACTTAGGTTTAATAACATTATTCAACACAACTCTCTTTCACTCAAGTTGCTCTCTACCTACCCTACCAACACTCCTCCATCTTCGATTCTCGGCTCCTTCTTTCTACAGGCTACCAATGACTACTTGCAAACAACACGCAACTCGTATTTTTGACATGACAATGCCAACTAACATCCGCTTCCCAAGGAACTTGGCACTTTGGTCCATAAAAGTACACTTCGTAGGTGCACTGGTACAGAACGTTGCACTTCCAATATGAACATGTGCTAGTAAATAAACATGGGACTCTCCCACCTTTAAAATCTTAATTTGCTTCCTATTACAACGAATTACTTATTAACTTGGTTTTATTGGAACAAGAAATAGACTCTGTCGACAGCGAATGATATTTTATGAGGCTGTAATTCGCAAGAAAAGTTTAAAAGATTATAACTTACATATTTTACGAGAGAGACGAGCTGTGTATTATATCGATAGATCGCTATGTGTAGCGTTAATAAAAGTGTCTGGGTATAAGAACAGAGACTTGTTGTTGTCGGAGGGGAAGGGGGGGGGGTATACGAACTATGCTCGTGAAATGCAACAGCAAATCAATAGTCATTTGTTAACTAAGTTACAAGAAGAAAGTAAACAATGACTTCCAATTAAAAAATGGCTGCAAGTACATGAACTAATCAACTAATTGTAAGTACTTATTTCATTCATCACAGTCAAGACACGACTTTTTGTTAATTTAATGCATTTTGGACAAATATTCTTGACATTTAGAACAGGTTTTGGCACTGATTATGTCTTCAAAGCATGGATAGACGTTGCATTGTGACATGTTTGACTTTTTTGGCTAATTTGGTCCTGCTTGGACTTGCACTGCAGATACGTCGACCCCCCAATGATTTTCAAAATTTTTGCAGTCTCCAAGTCACTAGATAAATTTACAGAATTAATTTTCCTCTCTTTGACATTTGCTTCTATCAATGCCCGGCGGAGTTGTTTCAAAAATCTCGATGTGCCTTCTTACTACTCTTATTTAAAACGGTTTCTCCACGAAAACAGCCGGATTTTCTAACTATTTCTTGGTTTCCTTCACGAAAATTCCCTTCTTCTAACTTTTCATCGTTCTCTATTTCATTTTCGATTTCATAAACAGATATTTCAGTTTCATTCTCCGTAAACTAGGCTGCATCTTGAAAAAGATTTCGGTGTATCCTGTGAGTCAGGAGTTTTTACAATAATTTCAAAATTTGAGTATCGTTCAAACGTTATTCCACTCTATCTACAAATATTAAAAACAATTTGTGGGGTCAAATAAGGAAAGTAACGTTTATGACCTTGTGCGGAGATTTCCACACCAATTAGTACGTTCCTACGGAAATAATGGTCGCTGGATAGGACGCCTGGCTACACAATGCGAAAGCGCAGCGTGTACTAGGACTACATAGAAGAGGGGCGGTAACGCTGCAATTTGGAACGGAAATACAAACAAAACAGTGACGCATGGGGTAATAAATTACCCCACAAATGTGATATACTATGAACAGGTTGTGAGATAGAAGCACTCTTTTTAAGTGGAAGGTTTTGTATAGCGCAACGAACTATGGTTTGGGCATTTACACGTGACCTATACTCTACTTACTATTTTCTGGCCGGCCGGTGTGGCCGTGCGGTTAAAGGCGCTTCAGTCTGGAACCGCGTGACCGCTGCGGTCGCAGGTTCGAATCCTGCCTCGTGCATGGATGTGTGTGATGTCCTTAGGTTAGTTAGGTTTAATTAGTTCTAAATTCTAGGCGACTGATGACCTCAGAAGTTAAGTCGCATAGTGTTCAGAGCCATTTGAACCATTTGAACTATTTTCTGCTTGACTGACACGCACAGATTTCAGTCTGCTAGAAGTTTTGAGTAGACCGTTACCTATTGTGCTGTGAAACTCGTTTAAACAGTTGTTTCTGTTGCTACTCGCAGCTGAATCAACATGCTGAAAGGTAAATATTGACTATGAACGAAATAAATCGTATGTGATACTGAGTAAATACGGCCTTCTTGAGTGCTTGTGCGTGTGTTGAGAATTATCGGCTCAATTCTAGATATACATTACTAAAGCTGCAAAATGCCATTACATGCGAAATTTATCTTTGAGGTTGGACTCTATGGATTAGCCACATGGATATGTTACCTTTCGGTACTCGCAGCTAAAGTGGCTTTGGCGTACCACACTACTCGGAAGAAAACGACGTTTTATGTACAATGCTTTCCTTCTCTGACATGATACACAGACCACGAACTACGGCAGTAATAAAACAAAGTGTTTAACCTTGCAAATTAACCTATGGTGCTTAATTCGTTTGGACGTTCAAAAACGATTTTAAAACATAAATGTGTTACTCTTATGCTGAAATTATGTCACTACCCATTTTTATATCTTTGCTATGGTATTGACTGTTCCACGATCCTTTATAACACATTCATTAACTTCGAACAAAATATTCAATCTTAGACACTACGAGAAGTTCTGAATTAAATTCTTTTTTTGCAATAATAGTTCAAATGGTTCAAATGGCTCTGAGCACTATGGGACTTAACAGCTATGGTCATCAGTCCCCCAGAACTTAGAACTACTTAAACCTAACTAACCTAAGGACATCATACAACACCCAGTCATCACGTGCAATAATAGTTAAATTCAGAACTGATTCCATTTATAACGTACATTCCTACGTTATTTCTTTATGGAAATTCCTTGCAGTATTAGCACATCACTGTTTCTTGCGATCTTTGTCTTTCCACATACATAAATATTTATTTTCCGGAGTTCGTATTACTCATTTTATTCGTGTGTGTATATATACAGGGTCAAAAGTTTGTGATATTTCCACCAAGTATTAGTAGAACTAAGCGGCATATTGAATCTGCCATCGTGCGCCTCAGTATCAGCCAATCAGGAGTTTCTTGTGTTTATTCCAGTACTAGTGAATCAGATTTCTTCTGTACATTGAGATAAAAGAGCGTGCTTTCTGTAGGAAGCTTTCGGTACAACGGGAGACGATTCATGCAGTCGAAATATGAGTCCACATATATTATCTACAGAAGAATATACAGAAGAGCAGGATTGAAAATTTAAGATCTGTTAGATTGCTATGAGTCGGATTTTAGGTAAGGTACTGGGAAAAAAGACAGAGAAAGGCTGGAGGCTTTTGTGATCTGGACATGGCGGAAGATGGAAGGAATAAGTTGGATGGACAGAGTAAAAAATGAAGAGGTACTGAGAAGAGTGGGAGAGAAAAGGCAGTTACTAGATGTAATAAAGAGAAGAAAAAGAAATTGGATTGGGCATATATTAAGAAAGAATGACGGACTGATAAAAACAGTTTTAGAAGGTTATGTAGAAGGGAAAAGGAAGCGAGGAAGGAAGAGATTCCAGATACTGGATGACATGATGGACGGTACAACATACAGCAGCCTTAAGAAGGAAGCAATGGATCGCAGAAAATGGAGAGGCAAAGGACCTGCTAATATAGCAGATAACTGATGATGATGACTGGGTCACAGTGAGGCAGTTCTAACGTTAGACGTGATCGTCGAAGCTTTAATAATAATAATAATAATAATAAACAACTTGACACACATCATAATAACTGTCGACTTAGAAAAAGCGTATGGAAATGTAAAATTATGGAAGATGTTTGAAATTCTCATAAACGTAAATATAAGCCGTAGAGAAAGACTGGTAAACTCAGTATGTATGGAACCAAGAGGAAAAGAAAGTAAGAATAAAAAACGAAGAAAGACGTACTGTAATTATAAAGATAAAAGACAGGATACAGTATTTATACTCTACTGCTCAAGCAGTACAGTTTAGAAGCAAAGACAGAAACAAAAGAAAGGTTCCGTGGGATTAAAACTAGCGGTAAAATAATACCTGTGATAAGATTCGGTAATGGCTTTGCCGACCTTACTGAAAGTGAGGAAGAGCAATAGGACCCACTGAATGGAATGGCTTAATGAGCACGGACGGAAGAAGACAGCATTGAAGAATAAAAGAATGATTTTAGCATAAACAATAATCAGGCCCACGTGAAAGAAATTATAACGGAACAGTGTTATGTCCCATGCACGTAGTGTGTTCTTGAGAGCTGAAGTGCTTATTTGATACAGTATTAATTTCAATTATAAATGCACAATTAAGTTATTGTTCCATATTTGTCAAGATAACATCAAATCATTTATGTAAAGGCTGAAGTCATCCTTAATATTATTCGTTATTGCCGAAAGTAGCACAACATGCTTAAGAAAGAAGGAAGCAGCTAGTCTTGTAGCAGCCGAGGTTTTGGCCTTGTCGTTTCCGTGTGGCGAATGATTTTACTTCAACAGAAAATACGCTGTAGGCAGACCCAGCGGACGGTGTTTGGATAGTGGTATCAGGTAGTCATGACGCGCTCTGTTTTGAGAAACACCTTTTACATGGACCGACAGAGCAGGGCAGAAGTAGCCAGACAGCTGTTACACTGAACAATCGTCTTCTCGTGCACTCCGCATAACTTTACACTTTGCGCCAACATCTGCAAAAAATATTCGAAGAAGACGTTTATAAATACTTCGGTATTTAAACTTCGTTTCGTAATTATTAGTCATTGTTGGGAGGGTTTCCAGGCGATATTGTGGGTTTGCAGCGGTTGCACAACTGCCTTTCAAGCACGCTGAATACGGGCATCCTTGGCGATGTCATAGTCGTATCGTTTTAACCAGACGCGTGGAGAATTAACAAATTGGTTTTGGCACCACATCTTCAACTGCAATGCACATAATAAGGCAAACCACGTACTACTTAGTCACCATTGTTGTAAAGTGTAGTCAGATTTATTATCACTCGTTATGAGATCAGTGTATTGTCGTTTATACATACAGAGTCACTGTGAGAGTGCAAAATCCGTATCAGTTTTCTTAAATTTTACGTATTATTTTTCTTAAATTTTACGTTCAGAAACGATGGTGATGTACGAGGGTCATTAATTAATTAAAGAGACAAATTCGTTTGGGGAAAAAACTGTTAGTAAGGCAAGTTTTGTACTATATGGCATTAAGTTGGCATCACTGTGATGAGCCCTGATCAGCTGATGTGTCATCATTATTTTGGAAATAACCTCAAAAATACATTTCAAGATGGCGAGACTTCTTGAAACGTACACATTAGCTGAACAATCTGTTATTCGGTTCTTACTTGCTGAAGGCGAGAAACCAATGAATATATACTGCAGAATGTCTGCAAGGACGTATGAATGGTGCAAATTTTTACAAGTGGATAGAGCAGTTCAAAAGAGGTCGCGACTCAGTGACTGGCGAACACCGTTCTGGCCGACTAGTTGCAGTTTCAGCTCCTCCACTCGAAAGTCGAATTGATGGCATTATTCGTGCTGACCGCCGTGTAACTGTGGAAATGATGGTTGACAAGGTTCAAGTTAGTACCGGTACAGTTCATAACATTATCTGTAACAAGCTGAAGTACCGCAAAACATGCGCAAGATGGGTCCCAAAGGGGTTGGTGCGGCTACACAAGGAAACAAGGTTGAGACTGTGAACAGAGCTAAAGGAACGTTATGAAAGAGAAGATGAGCACTTCCTCAACAAAATTTTAGCTTGTGATGAAACTTTGCTTTTAAAGAGAGTGAAGCCAGCCGTGAGAGAGAGACGTCGTGGATCTCATGGGAGAGGTGTGATTCTCCAGCAAGACAACGCACGTCCTCGTACTGCTCAAATAACTCGTGAAACTATCGACAAAATGTGCTGGGAAGTACTGCCCCATCCCCCTTACAGTCCTGATTTAGCACCTAGTGTTTTCCATTTTTCTGGTGCTCTGAAGAAGGCATTACGTGGGAAGAGGTTCCAGGACAACGATAACGTGAAAAAGTTTGTGGTAAATTGTTTCAAACATCAAGATAAAGAATTCTTTGCAACCGGAATAAAAATAACTTGTATCCCGTTGTAACAAGTGCATAAATGTTCAAGGGGATTATGCTGAAAAGCAGAACAAGTATTGTTTTGTAAAAATAATTGCCTTTTTCTGCAGACCAATCTGTCTCTTTAATTATTAAATGACCCTCATAGTAATAGCAGCAGTAGTTGATGTGTTTCCTTAACCGTGAAGAGTCAGAGTATTATGCGTTTTTGATTGGTCGCTTTTCTGTATCGGTTGCGTGAAATTCAGCTGCGTAAAATGTTTTCCTTAAGGCTTCAGGAGTGGATTACCTTTATCCAAATAACAAGTATTAACCTTAAGTCATGTACGAGGAGGCTTATCGTATGAAAGGAAATCTGTAAATACCTCTACATTTTCACTCTTCTTCTCAAAAGCTAGTTTTAATCTTGTTAAAAACTGAACTAAATAACTGTTAAAAGTTAAATGAAGAGATTAAACATTAAAAAGGTAATGTCTTCAGAATGTGGCGACTGTATATGCTAAATAGAAGCGTTCAATATCACAACGAATTTCCCCAGAAGAGTGTAGTCACATATCCCGTTCCGGTGGTGGGTGTAATCACTGTGTTTAGCGAAAAACCGAAATCAAGGTGAGCAGTAAAGTGAATCGAATGCTTTGCTACTAAATACCACAGTCCAATGGTTTGTATACTAACCGCTACGGAAGAAGTTCTATAGACAATTTAATTTCAGTTCCAAAATGAGATTTTCACTCTGCAGCGGAGTGTGCGCTGATATGAAACTTCCTGGCAGATTAAAACTGTGTGCCGGACCAAGACTCGAACTCGGGACCTTTGCCTTTCGCGGGCAAATGCTCTACCATCTGAGCTACCCAAGCACGACTCAGGCCCCTTCCTCACAGTTTCACGTCTGCCAGTACCTCGTCTCCTACCTTCCAAACTTTACAGGAGCTCTCCTGCGAACCTTGCAGAACTAGCACTCCTGAAAGTAACGATATTGCGGAGACATGGCTTAATTTCAGTTCGATAAATACGCCGTCAAGATTAATTCAAGAGTGCGTTGTAGCTAATTATGACGTTGAAAGTTCAAATACTGTTAGCGTTGTTGGGTTTCGCGGCTACACTTGTAAACGCTACGTCAAACAGACAGTCGTAGGATGGTCGCGCTGCGTCAGAGATGCAAAATTTATCTCGTAAAAACTAACCTGAAGTGAACACTATACAGGGTGAGTCAAGAAGGAAGATGTTCTTAACAGTTTCCGAGGTTACTAATGAAAACAATGGGAAACAGTACAAATGCAATGAAACATTGTGATCAAATATTTTGTTTAATCGTGTACATTTCCTCACAAAAAATATTCACAAAGTCCACCGTCAACTACAATGCATTTTACAACCCTTGTAGACAGCTGCTGTGTTGCTAATCTGAATTCTTTCCTACGATGCTTTACTCGAGCTCTGGAATTCACATTGCAAAACAAGTAGGCAAAGGTCATCTTACCACATTTCGAATGTGTGAAGACCTGTGGCATTTTCACTACACTTCACCGCACTGTTTTGACTGTACCCGAGAAAACACTGTAGTATGTTGGTGCAAGCACTGTAGTATTGAGGCGTGAGGTAAACAAATTACACACTTGTCCCGTGTGTATTGAAATGGTCAGTAAAGACAACAATACATAGCCTAATGTCGTTTTGGTTGTAGTCGTGACTGCTGTTGAGGAAGAGCATGAGACTGATACCCGCGATTGTCCAATAGTTTTATGTCGGATATGGTTAAAATAATGCCATGTTTCATTTGAAGTTTTTTTTCAGAATCAGCAATACTATCACGTCTCAAAGCATTTACGGCCGGCCGGTGTGGCCGAGCGGTTCCATTGCAGTCCACCAGCAGACCTCTGTCACATGTGGATGCCCAGAAATCTGGATTGACAGCCTGTCAACAATGAGGTTCCTTCCAAACTCTGACAGGTGCTGATAATGTTGGCTGTCTCACGCGAGTACATGGCGTTTCTGTGCCCTTCACGTTGATCACTCAACATTTGACGCTTTTCACGTCCCTTACATACTCTACCAGTCTTTACTTTATTATAGCAAGTAAATTCGTAAAATATAGGACTGGAGCACAGCATTGTATTGAAATGAAACATGGATTCTGGGGAAACCTGGAAAGAGCGATGTCGATGTATTTGAGATGCAGTGTTGCAGTAGGGTCTTGAAACGTAGGTGCACTGGTAGGAAATAAAGAAGTTCTACACGGAATCTATGAGAAAAGGAATATATGGACAATAGTGACTAGAAGAAGTGACGGAATGATAGGACAAAAATTAAGATATCAGGAAATAACTTCTGACTTGCTAGAGACTGTAGCGTATAGAAAAGATTGGGATATATGCAACAAATAATTATGAACCTTTATTATACGTGTTGAAATGAAGTGAAATGATTGTTTGGCATTATTGGCCGGGTAGTTCGGACGCCTTGTGCAAGTTCTTCTGTTTGAAACCGTTTCGGTGACTTGGATGTGTTTCTGCTGAAGATGAGATGAAATGATGAGGACGACACAAACACCCACTTCCCTAGCGAAGAAAGTCTCACCGGGAATCGAACATGGGAAGCACCAGCTAATACTCTATGATGAACACATTGACATAGGAGAGAAACTTGTGGTGAGAAGCACAAACCAGTACGAAGTATGAAGAATAAAAAAAATTAAAAATTCTCTTTCTGGTGGCAAGAACTGTGGCTTTCACCGAAGGCAAATTTTAGAAATTTGAGAAACTGCTCGTTAACTTCCTTTCACAGTTACAGGCCGTGCTTTCCCATAACCCTGTATGTGGTCGACACACATGTTCTTGGAAGGAGTTCCTTACACAGTTTGCACCTAAGGCTGTAGTGGAGAAGACCAAAATGTTATGACGTGTAGAAGTTTTGCATAATATTATCGTCTCATTATGTGAAAGATACTGTTATTAATTAAGTAAAGGCTGTGACGCAATGAAAATTGCGAGGACTGTTCAATAAAGAATGATCATAATTTTTTGTGGCCATAGTTTCTCGCACTAAAATTTAATCTTATAATGTTCTGTTAGCTTAATGTGCAACAAACACGTCAAAGCAGTTTCGTAGTTGGGACTCCTGGTTCCCGCCTGTGAGAGGGAGGCAAGGTCAGAGATGTTCAGTATTGCCTACTGCTGCCATGGAGGTAACACGCGAGGACCAATATGCGGCTTTGAAATTCTGCTTTCGTCTCACCAAATCTTCATCTGAGGCCTATACAATGTTACAGGAGGCCTATGGATAGTCTGTTCCCCCCTACAGCACAGCTCGAAGGTGGTTTACAATGTTTAAAGAGGGCAGACAATCAATTTCAAAGGAAGGTGGAACCGGTTCTCCAGTTACTGCTCTTACGGAAGGAAACAAACACTGCTGCTGTAATTGTGAGAGAGGATCGAGGAATTACCATAAGATCACTTTCTGAAATACTGAACATTTCATTGAGTGCCACCCATTCGTTGGTGACACAAAATTACGTGACACGTGTTTGTGCGCATGGGTTCCAAGACTGTTGATTCCCGAACAAAAGAACATTCGCGCGCAGGTCTGCCTGCAGTTAAAGTTGATGTTAGAGGAAGATCCGGAGATTCTTTCAAATTTAATCATTGCTGATGAAACTTGGCTATGTAATTTTGATCCTAAGATCAAACAGCAAAGCTCAGTGTGGAAACCACCTTCATCACCTGTTCCCAAAGAAGCAAAACTGGTTGCATCTGCTGGGAAAGTTATGGTCATCTCATTCTTTGATATTCATGGAATAGTTTACCTGCATGTTGTTCTTGCACACGCATCAGTAACTGGACAATACTACAGAAATATCCTGAAAACATTGCAAGTTCATATCAGGCGCAAAAGACCACATTTCCGTGAAGCAGACTGCATGCTGCACCACGATAATGCTTGGCCGCATATTGCCAATGTTGTTGCTGAATTTCTTGCAAAAATCAACGTGAAGTGCATTCCTCGCCCTCCTTGTAGTTCGGATTTAGCCCCATGTGACTTTTTTCTATACCCTGACGTGAAGAAATGCCTTCGTGGGAAGCATTATCAATCATCAGAAGCAGCGGTGAAGGCTGCGGAGGTGATTTTGAAGGACCTCTCAAAAGGTGGTTTCCAGCATGTATTGGAGACTGGCAGAAACACTGGGACAAGTGCATCGCATTCATGGAAGACTACTTTGAGAAGTACCATCAAAATTATGAGGATGAGTAAAGGTATGTTGTCATAAAACTTGTGATCATTCTTAATTGAAAAGTCCTCCTATTTTGTAGTGGACTGAAGACACACTGTATCATCTGGCTGTCCATGCATCAAGTTCAGCGGGCCTAACAGAGATGGATATACAGCATAGTTTCCTGCACTGCTTCTTCCGCAATGAGAGCAAAACTCTCATTGCGGAAGAGTGCTGTCGATGTGGAAGCAAGAGAGTGCACCTTTCGTTATTTGCATACATCAGTACTACATAAAGATCAAATAGGGTCGACTCCCTGCAGAAAAGCAACGGCTACCAACATCATCGGCTTTTCAGTGGTATTTGCATTGCCCGACAAAAAGTGAAGCTGGATGTCAGTGTCACTTCGAACAAATTCATACCGTCAGCTGGTATGTAATGACAAGAGTTACAGTTCTCTTCGACAGGTTGAGTGGTCACCAGAGCGTATTAGTGTTGTTGGTGTTCAGTATCGTCAAAAAATGGTTCAAATGGCTCTAAGCACTATGGGACTTAACATCTGAGGTCATCAGTCCCCTAGACTTAGAGCTACTTAAACGTAACTAACCTAAGGACATCACACACATTCATGCACGAGGCAGGATTCGAACTTGCGACCGTAGCAGCAGCGCGGTTCCGGACTGAAGCGCCTAGAACCGATCGGCCACAGCGGCCGGCCCAGTATCCTCACCAAGACTGGTAGAGTATGTAAGGGACGTGAAAAGCGTCAAATGTTGAGTGATCAACGTGAAGGGCACAGAAACGCCATGTACTCGCGTGAGACAGCCAACATTATCAGCACCTGTCAGAGTTTGGAAGGAACCTCATTGTTGACAGGCTGTCAATCCAGATTTCTGGGCATCCACATGTGACAGAGGTCTGCTGGTGGACTGCAATGGAACGTGAGATCAGGCATCTTCGTCAACAAGTTTCCAGTGGACCCCGTCTGACCGCTAGAAGGGAGGATCGCCGTATTGTGCACTAAACACATCGTATCCCCATGACGTCTATGCCTGCTGAATGAGAACAAATAAAGGACTCCTTGTAATATGCTACGTCATCTTGCACCATTAGACGAAGACTAGCAGCGGCTAGACTAGAGAAATACCGACCTATGCGTAGAGTGCCGTTAACAACAAAACAGAAATGGCTGCTTTTGCATTGGTGCTGTGGCTGGGAAGCATATATTGAGCGACGAATCACAGTTATGCACTACCCCAGATGACCGTCGTCGACGTGTACAGTGACGACTAGGGGAGAGGGCCCATTCCCCCAGTGTTTCGAAGAGGTCTGTGCTACACCTGCTGTCATGGTGTGGAGAGCCATCGAGTATGATTCTAGGTTACGACCGGTAGCGATTGAGAGATCTCTGATGGCACAACACTACGTTACAGGCTCATGTGGATGGATTGTGGTGCCGTTTTTCAAGAGGATAATACTTGTCCACTCATAGCAGATGTCTCTGTGAACAGTCTGTGTATTGTTGAGATGGTCCAGTGGTCACTAAGGATCCCAGATCTGTCCCAGTGCGACCAGCTCGGATGTAAACTTGGTCCCCAGCGCCGGTATTCAGGATATCAAGGAACAGCGCTCTAACGCTGCCTCAGGAGAGGATACTACCACTTTATGACATACCAACCTAATCTTTGTATGCAGCCAGTGCAGTAGTGGTGCAACGTTGCACTTACGAGTGAGTGCATACTGCAGAATTTTTTTGTATATATGACTCGATTTTATAATCGCTGAAATAACATCATACACCTTCTGAAATCTGGAGTGTCATTTATTTCCTTGCTCCCCCTCTCCCCGGTGTTCCTTTTCTTTTATTTTTTTATTTTTTTTTCAGGCAGTGTGTATTCCTAAATGGCTGTTCACAGGCACAGGTTGTCTATCTAACGGTTACCAGAAGCAACCAAAATTGCGTTTCCAGTATTTCACATAGTTATTGTTTTTTCATGCAATTATTGACCTAATTAAAAAATTTTAATTGCTGTCATCTTCGTTAATAGATATAAACTTACGTTAAATGGTAAACACAAAAAGTCTCGAAGTTGGAAACTGTGTACTTGCCTTGGGGAAGCATAGCTCATCGCACGGATACTACAGAGGCTATATTAATCCATTATTTGATAATGAGAACACTTAGCTACTTCCAACAAACTTTGTACAGAGGTTCAGACATTTTAGAAACTCTTTCTCGCGAACACTCCCCCAAAATAATGAAAGAAAGAAAAATTATCGCTTATTGCTAATTCGCAGTTCATGCAGTAAAACTTCATGATCAAGCATTAGATTTCCACTCATTACTTCCTTACTGCCACAACACATTTTGTAAACATTATTCACATAAACCATTCCACTCAGTTCATCTAAAAATCATGTCATTGCACGACATAAACTTTAGTAACGCCCAATATTTTATACTTTAAGGAATTCGTAAAGTAATCAGGGGCTTGAAGCTGTTTTATACTTTACAAATTTAGGTAATACGGCCTTGTATTGTCACTGCTAGTTTTCTAAGCACTGCATTAGCAAATTTGCTACAAGTATGACACATGTGATCTCACCTTTTCAGCAGGAGCCTACTGTGATTGTAAGCAGAGTTTCATACAGTCATCCCCCGTGTTGCTGGGTAGCTTACCCTGCTATGTGTATCGAGTTGGGTGGAGAAGTGATTTCCCAGTCTTTATTTCCTCCTGCACTTGTTTGTGGCACATAACGGGGCACTTGTTCTCTTCTTAAGAGAGGGTCCTTCCCATATGACACAGAATGATGAAACTTCCGCTACTTGAGAGGGCCCGCTTGGAAAACGAGTGACTATAGCACAATAAGATTTAGTGGAAGTATTTATAACGACATGGAAAATATAAGTATCACACCACTGAAAACAAGAACTGAATTTATTGTAAACATTAGAGGGTTCAAATCTGGTGATCTTGGTGGCTATGCAGTTTGGAAATATCCAGATGTGTTACGGAGGAACTAAGTAACCTCACGAACAATGTGAAGTTGAGCTCCATTGAGCATCAACACAGCTGAGTCCAAAGCACTCTCCCGCAGAGGGGGATTCACATATTGGCAAAGCAGGTAGCAGTGATGTGTGCTGTCCACGCTGCAAGTCCCTGGCCCATGGGATCCGAGTTCTCAAAGAAAAATGGGCGGCTCATGAGCTGCGCCATGAAGCCGCAACACTGTGTCGCTTTCATCATGCACGGCAACTTCATGAACTCCAAAAAAAAAATGGCTCTGAGCACTATGGGACTTAACATCTATGGTCATCAGTCCCCTAGAACTTAGAACTACTTAAACCTAACTAACCTAAGGACATCACACACTTCCATGCCCGAGGCAGGATTCGAACCTGCGACCGTAGCAGTCGCGCGGCTCCGGACTGACGCCTAGAACCGCTAGACCACCGCGGCCGGCTCATGAACTCCGTTGACGGTGATCAACCCCAATTACGGCAGCTGCATGTTTACTGCACCAGTCAGCATCAAGCGCGGTTCGTCACTCCAAAAAATGTTCCAATGCGACATGTCGTCAAATTCAACCCTTGTGAGAGATATAAGACCAAAGCCTACTCGATTGTCTGCGTCACATGGCAGAAGTTGGTGAGTAAAGTGATGCTGTAAACACCGCGCCAGTTTTCTGATATCCGGGGGACGGGACTATTCTCCAGTCTGGAGGTAATAGGACAGTCTTCCCTTATCCCGGGTAAATGGATGATGGTCTTGGCCTGCCCTGTTGTTTTATAAAGTGACTGTTTGCCACTCGATTTCATGTGTTTCCTATTATCCTTTACGAAAGCAAGTTCTTCAAGTGTTGACAGGAAGCCGCACCTTATAGCTAGAACTGACACTATTAGCAAGAAGTAGAAAACTAATGTGCATACAGCCTGCTCCAGAGGCTGGCTAGCATGAGGGCCAGAGTGTGGAAATAATTCGTGTAGTGATTACGTAGCTTGCGTAGTCGGGAAGCCGTCTGTGGGACGAGCTTGAGGTTTGAGATGTGTTAGATGTACCTTTATGTCATCGTCACCATCATCATCATCATCATAAATCGTTCATAATGTTGCTGAGTGTCGCGACCCCATGAACCAAGTGTCTCAATCCTGGACACTTACCAGCCTCTATTAGAACCTGATGAATAGGTAGACCCAAAATCTTCTTCATTTTATCAATCCACCTGTTCGCTGCTCTTCCTCTCGGTCTCTTGCCATCGATCTTCCGTTCCATGGTTATTTTCTCCGGGTTTTCTCGATATCTTCTCACAATATAGCCGAAGAACTGGAGAATTTTTTGGCTGACGCGAGTAAAAAAGGTGCTTGGAAATACTGAGTTGGTCAGTAATGGACACATTTGTTCTTCTTTCAGTGTATGTCATTCGCAACGTCCAGTGACAGCACCAAAGCTCAAATGCATCTTTGCCCTGTTTGTCTCCAGCTTTAAGGGTGCACGTCTCGCAACCATAAATGGAGGTGGAAAACACGAGTGTTTCAACAAACCGGACCGCCGTGGCGTTCGGTTTTGCTTTGTTCTCCCAGAGCTTGGCGAGATTTTCGTGGCCATTCGCCCTAGTCTGATCCGTCTTCTTACATCATCTTCACAGCTTCCCACGGCACATATGGTTGACCCGAGATAGGTGGAAGTAGACTAATGTCCATTTCTTTTGTTAATATCTCAGGACGTTCGACTTCGCCGCTAGCTAAAAGCACGGTGTCAGAGCAAAATCGGAGGTTGTTAACAGTTAAAGAGATGCGTTAAAGAGATGCCGTTAGTCCAACCATCAACAGCAAATTCTAATGACATGTTCTGCATATATTTTGTACAGTTGGGGTACAGAACACAACCCCGTCCGACACCATTTGACACAATGAAAAAAATCAGACGTGCCAGCACTTATATTCACAGCTGCGAGATGAATATTGTATAGACATCTGATCAGTGCTCAGATATTGTGGTACCTCGAAATCTGCACGCATATGCCGTAACTTATCCCAGACAACACATTCAAAGGATTTCCTAGAGTCGAGGAACCATATGTATGTAGATAGAAGCAAACTATTCTCAGTATGTTTGGACAACATTGGATATGGATCAACAGCGATTAATATAAATTATCTTAGTATTAAGAGAACAGTCTTAATCGCGTTTTTCATTTATTTAGTGCCGAACAGTTTCAGCCAGTCGCAGGCCCATCTTCAGGGCGAACATATGGTCGACTGCTGGTGGCGTTACGTCTACCAAGGTGTGGCAGGAGACTGTAGTCAAAATAGATGATTTGCGATTTTTTGCGAGATAAGGAGCGGATTCAATGGGCGAGCATATTCTAGGATAGAAAGGTCATATCAGAATGTGTAGATATCAGCTGCCTGCCCAGTTTCTCAAGCTGACTGGCGTTAAAGAGAACTTGAGATCTGAAAAATTCGTTGTGGCCGTGAAAAAATTAAAAGGATAGTTTTCTAAACGTTTTGAGGACACTGCCAATCTTGCATCTATTTGGGAAATGTTTCCGAGACCGTCTGCCATTTCATTTGAAAGGTGTTCTGTGCAGAAGGAACGGATTGATCTACAATGTAATTACCATTTTCAAAACAAATCCTTTTACTTTAAAACTGTCCAGGACGTCCATATACTTTTTCTCATAAAGTGTTTCCAGTCTCGATAATGGGTTTGCAAAAGTGATAAAATTGTTGATCAGTTTGGAAAAATGATGAAATATTTTGTGCAACACATGTGTGTGAAAGGCATTTTTCGATTATGACACTAAGGTTACGTGGCAATCTGAGACCAAAAGTCTCTGGAATTGTTTGCGTCTATCCATTTGCCGTAGTCTGTATCAAATAAAAATTATCTGCATCTACATCTACGTGATTACTCTGCTATTCACAATAAAGTGCGTGACAGAGGGTTCAGTGAACCAACTTGAAGCTGTCTCTCTACCGTTCCACTTCCGAACGGCACGCGGGAAACAGAGCACTTAAATTTTTCTGTGCGATCCCATATTTCTCCTATTTTATCGTGATGATCATTTCTACCTATGTAGGTGGGTGCCAACAGAAGGTTTTTGCAATCGGAGGAGAAAACTGGTGATTGAAATTTCATGAGAAGATCCCGTAACAACGAAAAACGCCTTTGTTTTAATGATTGCCACTCCAATTCACGTATAATGACTGTGACACTATCTCCCCTATTTAGCGATAATACAAAACGAGCAGCCCTTCTTTGTACTTTTTCCATGTCAGCCGTCAGTCCCACCTGATGCGGATCCCACACCGCACAGCAATACTTCAGAATAGGGCGGACAAGTGCGGTGTAGCCAATCTCTTTAGTAGACCTGTTGCACCTTCTAAGTGTTCTGTCTGTGATTCTCAGTCTTTGGTTTGCTGTACCCATAATACCATCTATGTGATCGTTTCAATTTAGGTTATTTGTAATTGTAATGCCTAAGTATTTAGTTGAATTTATAGCCTTCAGATTTGTGTGACTTATCGCGTAATCGAAATTTAGCTGATTTCTTTTAGTACTCATGTGAATAACTTCATACTTTTCCTTAATCAGTGTCAACTGCCACTTTTCGCACCTTACAGATATGTAATCTAAATTATTTTGGAAGTCGTTTTGATAGTTTGACGACTTTACAAGACGGTAAATGACAGCATCATCTGCAAACAATCTAAGACCGCTACTCACATTGTCTCCTCAGCTGCAAGTCGCAACTATTTCCCCTCTTCCTCCTCGCACTCAGTGTTCCATGGCAGTGGGGTAGTGTGCAACCATATTGTGTTATTGCAGACGTGAGAGGGCATGGCCGTAAGCCGAGAGCTTGGCCGCCCCTGTGTTTAGGAAATCGGCTGTGGCCTTTCAAAAGAACAGCCGTGGCGTTCACAGTGAGCGATTTAGGAAGATCAGCGGAAATATAAATCTGGATGGCGAGAGACGGATTTGAACTGTCACTCTCCCAAATGATATCTTGAATCTCAACTACTGTCTTATATCACTCAATCTTGCTTCGGCAGTTTTCCACTTTGTTTGTACGTACACTTGGCCATCTCATTCCAGTGCATCTCACCATCTTACACATAATACTGGGCCACATGACATGTGAACAATATTTGGTTGTCAGCTCGGTACAGCAAGTACTGACGGTGCAATCCAGTTGTCTAAGGACTATTTCACACTCGTAATCATTATGAGCTTGTTTTTTTAATGATTGTCAACTCGCAACTAGAGAGACGAAAACTGTATAGAATACTACTTCTGTAGTATGTCTGAAGACGATAAAAACAGCGAATCAACTTTTAGCTGAAGTTCACTTTTTGTCGTTGTTTGCTTTCTAATACATAATTAAGAAACACAGAGAAACAAACCGATCAACACCAACGTACAAAAGCAGACTTACTAGGCTTAAAAATGTAGAACGTAGAAACGCACATCAAGACTGTACAAGAAACATCTACAACAATAAACAAATAGATCACACATACAGTAACAAAGCAGATAATAGGATACATGACTGAAAATAGCCTACAGAACAGACAGCTCTATACAAAAGAAACTGAAGTCAAGCAACGCTAACGAAGACAAACTCATCTGGAGTCTTTTAACTCACATCTCAATACTACAACCCAGTTTATATCGTACAGATTGGTAGAAATATCAAAATTAGATACACAGGATACAGAACTGCACGTAGGAGGAACAGCAGTCATTCTGCATTTGCGTAGCTCCTAAAGGACATGAATTGCAGACCGAAACACAATCTCCCCCCCTCCCCCCTCTCTCTCTCTCTCTCTCCCCTTCCTCCCTCTCCCTATCCCTCTCCCTCTCCCGCTCCCGCTCCCTCTCCCTCTCCCTCTCCCTCTCCCTCTCCCGCTCCCGCTCCCTCTCCCTCTCCCTCTCTCACATACACACGCACAAACACACACTAACCAAAGCCAACCAATGTCCACCAAGAACAAATAAAAGAAGACGACGGAACAAGTGAATATCAGATAAAGAGTGACAACGTGTTTTGCAAGGCATAGCTTACTTACATTGTAGAGGCATGAAAAAGCGGAATCATCAGAAAATAAGTACACTCTATTTACATACATTTACATTTACATACTCCTCAATTTATAAAGATCATTCATAATGAACGCACCACCACAAAAGATTCCAAAATCGTAGCTAACGATGGTTACAGAACAAAATAACGGATCATCGTTGACAGCAGAACATAATACACACGTCAAAAAAAGTTTTGCATCACCCCAGTTCCCAGAACATCGGAGGATAGACGTTGACTGTGGATATTCTATCACAGACACAGTCCCTTTGACTGTTCAGAGATGTCACTAAACCCGCCCAAAGACGTAAACAACCACGCATGAGCAGCGCCTATTAGACGAAGGGGGTTCGACAGCCCATCAGTTCCAGTCATTCCACCAGGAAGGAGGTACACGGCTCGTGTTGTCTGTAGTTCAACCATGCCTGGACGGCCAATACCGCGGTTCGATCACGTCCGCATTGTTACTTTGTGCCAGGAAGGTCACTCAACAAGGAATATGTCCAGGCGTCCCGAAGTGACCCAAAAGGATGTTGTTCGGACATGGAGGAGATACGGAGAGACAGGAACAGTCGATGACGTGCCTCACTCAGGCCGCCCAAGGGCTACTACTGCAGCGGGTGACCGCTACCTACGGATTATGGCTCGGAGGAAAACTGACAGCAACACCACCCTGTTTAATCCTTTTCGTGCAGCCACAGGACGTCGTCGTTCCGCTCAAACTGCGCGCAATAGGCTGCACGAAGCGCAACTTCACTCCAGACGTCCATAGCGAGGTCCATCTTTGCAACCACGACACCATGCAGTGCGGTACAGATGGGCCCAACAACAAGCCGAGTGAATCGCTCAGGATCGGCATCACGTTCTCTTCACCGATGAGTATCACATATGCCCTCAACCAGACAATCGTCGGAGACGTGTTTGGAGGCAACCCGGCTAGGCTGAACGCCGTAGACACACTGTCGAGCGAGTGCAGCAAGGTGGAGGTTCCCTGCAGCTTGTGTGGCGTTATGTGGGGCCGACGTACGCCGCTGGTGGTCATGGAAGCTGTCATAATGGCTGTACGATACGTGAGTGCCATCCCCTGACCGATAGTACAGCCATATCGGCAGCATAGTGGCCAAGCATTCGTCTTCATGGACGACAATTCACGCCCCCATCGTGCACATCTTTTTAATGACTTCCTTCAGGATAACGACATCGCTCGACTACAGTGGCCAGCATGTTCTCCAGACATGAACCCTATCGAACATGCGTGAGATAGATTGGAAAGGGCTGTTTATGGACGACGTGACCCACCAACCACTCTGAGGGACAATCAGGACCAACAGTGCCTAGATGAACTTGTGGATAGTATGCAACGACGAATACAGGCACGCATCAATGCAAGAGGACGTGCTACTGGGTATTAGAGGTACCGGTGTGTACATCAATCTGGATCACCACCTCTGAAGGTCTCCCTCCACAACATGCAACGTGTGGTTTTCATGAGCAATAAAAAGGGTGGTAATTATGTTTATGTTGATCTCTATTCAGATTTTCTGTACAGTTTCGGAACTCTCGGAACCGATGTGATGCAAAACTTTTTTTGATGCGTGTATACACAACAGTACTGTAATCTAACATTAGCAAAGGCGAGGAAAAACAACCGTTTCATTTTGGTGCTAACATTTGGTAAATAAATGTAACATAACAATGGAAAAATCCCGATTAAAAGCAGATGAGATACGGAAAGAAAATATCAGCTGTACTGCGGGTGTCAGAGCCACATGGACTTCGGTATGTAATACTGTGGTGTATATTTCTTCTGTTCATATTTCTGTGTTAAATATTTAGTAAATGTAAATAACATAATCACAAAACTGTCTGTTTAATCATGCAAAGTTTCTTTACGTCTTATATGACAGAAAATAAATGCACCCACTGGCGATGGTGGAACTTTGTCGTAGCTTGTCTGGCTTTTATTCAAATTTTTGTTCTCTTAAGACAGAAGTCCCATAGTTACACGTCATGTCACTTTTAAGAAGCGTAAAATGCAGGCACTGTAAGACACTGTGAAGACATTTGCAAGACACTGTACATTTATAACGAACGATCTAGTGATTAAGAACAAGACAAGACCATTTTCTCCACGCTGCCTTACATACGAGTATGTCGATATACGACATTTCGCCACGTCCATATTGGCCGAAACCAAAGATATCTGTTGGTCGAGAAAGTATTGTGACCATGTAAGAGGAGACGGAAATGACTTCCTCGTGCTTAACAAGTCTCAAAGTGTGCAAGTACACAACACGGCCGGTGAAAGGGATTCTGATTAGTGTATGTCTTATTCATATGACTAATTTTCCCAGACGAAAGCATTTAGCCATC
Organism: Schistocerca americana; assembly: GCF_021461395.2. Taxonomy (NCBI): domain Eukaryota; kingdom Metazoa; phylum Arthropoda; class Insecta; order Orthoptera; family Acrididae; genus Schistocerca; species Schistocerca americana. The sequence continues at coordinate 900,568,869 of NC_060121.1, forward strand.
TAAGAATTAAATTCATATTCATGCACAAAAGTTGTGTCCAAATTTATTTCTCTACTAGAGATAATCCTTTTCATTCCTGAAGCGTTAGTAGTAGATTTAACTGCAGAAATCCCATTTTACAGTAATTAGTGACACATGCCACGTACGACTAAAACTCCACTATGTGAATGCGTCTAAGGTTTCGTCTGACTGGACCACGCTGAAAGTGAGACAAAATGCTCTGTGATCGCCATTTCTGGAATATAAATCCGCATGAGGGAGAAGCGGGTTTCATATTTTTCGTAACAAGCGCGTCGCTCTGCGGGAACTGGATGTTGCGGCGGACAAAAGAAATCCAACCGATATGCTGCACTTTGTTAGACAGCACTGAGGGCATAGTACTGAATCTTCTTTCCGAGACTTTTTTATTACGGGGAAGCCTCGAACCTTGTGTCCGTCAGCCTTTAGACAGTGTAACACAAAGTCGTTCTCGATATCACATTGTCGTAATGTAACAAGAACAAACGTTTTCCATTTAAGACCTGTTTACCGTTTTATTGCAGCAGACGTTATTAGATAGCCAGAAGAAATTTTTTTAGGAAAGTAACAACCACAATGACACGGTGCACTAGCGTTCATCATTTTATTTCTCTATGCAGTGTGTATGAGAATATCTTCCAGTTACCCAAATCTAATTGATTAATTAAACGGTAAGATATTTATGAGATGTTCTTAAACTATACGAGGAGGAAAACACTAAAAGAAGATCACAGTCAATTAGGTTCAGCGATAAAAATGAAAAATGAGGATTAAAAATCGCTAGTTGACAATTCCCTTGCCACTCAATCAATTAATATTCTCAGATCTATTTTTCAAGGTGTTTCATGTAATTTGTTAAGACATTTTCCGACTTGTCTTATTCTTATTTCACGCCCTTCAGCGCCAGTAATTAGACGAAATTAATCCTTCTACATTTTCACGTAATCTGATGATGTCTTAGGACGAAACACTTAATTGTTATTAATAAAACAATTTTGCAGCCGAGACTGTTCCCAATCAAAAATATTCATATCCAGTTGCTGCATCAGACTGTCAAAACGGAGTGGAACCAATAATGTCTCAGTATTAGTTCATTTTTCCATATGCACTGTAACGCATTTCAGCATGCTATAATTGAAACCTTGGTCACATTTTGTGGCATAATCATATGTTGGCAGGCAGCTATTACCTGTAGTGCTCATCATCCACATTAAACTTCGGTATAAGGTACCAGTTCACACAAATATTTTTATAAAAATCCTTCTAATAATTAAATCTATATCCGATGTTAGCAAAATTTTCTTTTTCTGAAATGCTTTTCTTGCTATAGCCCGCGTGCATTTTATATCTTCCTCGCCTCGGCGATTGTCAGATATTTTGACGTCCAAATGGCAAACCTTGTCCGCTTCTTTTAGTGCGTCATTTCCTAGTCTAATCCGCTCAGAAACAACTGGTTTCGTTGGATTCCACTGTATTATACTCGATTTATTACTGTTAATTCCTTTCAAGACACTCACCGGTAAGTGCAAACGATTTATCAGGTCGTTTGCCGTATGAGACAGAATTACGGTGACACTGGAAAATCTTAAGCTTTTAATTTCTTCTCTCTTAACTTTAAATTCATTTTATGAAGTTGCCTTTGGTTTCCATTGCTGCCTGCTATGTACTGATGTAATAATATTGAGTATAGTCTACAACCTCTTATTGCTTCCTTCTCAACCATAGTTCCTCCTCATGTTCTTGTAGGGTCGACTGGGTATGGTTGTGACAATTTTCATTTGATTCCGTATATTGTTGTTACTATGCGAGTTAGATGGAGTAAAAATGTTTTTTATAGTACAGTGTACATTTGTCTAAATGAAAATATTAAAATTTTGTCGATAGTAACAATGGTTATCTCATAGGAGCAAATTAGAAAAAAAATGAAAAATGTCACAACCGACCACACCCCAGGGGCGGTTGTGACAGTACCTGGGGTCGGTAGTGACACGTTAAATATTGCATCAAACTAATATAAAATCAGTTTTATTGCAACTAATATCTAACATAATAGCAACATAATCTTCTTCTGTAAAAATTTAACTTTTATGCAACAAACGAAATATAATCTGGGAACACTTTAATAGCTTGTAATTAATAAGGAAATCTAGCATCTATAGCTGTTATTATAACAGTCATCATATTACAATCATCAAAAGAATTTAACTGAAATATCAAACCATACAATATAATAAGTGTGTTGAAATACAAAACATATAAATAAATAGGCATTATAAAAACCAGTGAAACAAAAATCTTAAAATGTCTTATTCAAGGAAAATCTAAGCATTTGTGTCAATATGATCACAAAAAAACAAAGAATAGTAGAAATATAAGGTTGATTCTTAGTTCTAAAAGTGCAAAAGTACGACACTGAGATCTAGTCTGACTCATCACAATTATGACAAATGTAAAACCGACAGCCACCTGCGCACTCCGAGTGGGACCAGAGCTCACATTTTCCTTGACATTTTATCCATTTTTCGCCAGGCCTACTTTATGAATATGGGCCTAAGCAAACCAGACAGAAATAATCTTCTTCATCCGATGACGATGGTGGTATCTTCCTTTTCTTTGCTTTGTTTTTTTCCTTTTCCTTTATTTATTCCTCTTGATTCAGTAAGATGTTTCTTTACCTGCTGAGCCTTCAATCTTTTTTCTTTTTCGTCATATTCTTGCCTAACTGCCTCTTTTTCAGGCATGTCTGTATAAATGGTTGACTTTTTATTTCCCGAACCTCTTGCTATTCTTTGCGGAGTCTAAGGAAAAGGCCGAACAATTTCAGGCGAGAAAGCAGGTGGCGTGGCTGAGAATGACGCAGTTAGCTCAATACTACTTGAACTTGGGATTGAAGATTAGCATAATAAAGAAGCTGAAAGTGGCTCCAATTCATCATTTCGTTCAGGATTGTTCTCTCCAGAGTCAGGTCTTTCTATTTCAGTCGATGGTGAAAAGCCAAATTCTTGTTTTAAAAACTGTGGTATTTCATTGTTAACTCCAGCATTGTTTTTCCCAGTCTCAGGGTTCGGTGCGTGCATTTCAAGAGATGGTGTTGCACAAGTGTTCTTTTCTGTGTCAGGGTTTGCTCTGTCTGTAACAAAGGAAGATGCAAAGTCAGTTTCTTGAAATACATTACGATTATAGGGGTGAATACCAGTTTTGCAAAAACCAGCCTGAATGTTCGATTGTGTGAAAGCCAGAGGCATAGCAGTTTTGATAATACCTGGTATATCGTAGATTGTCATTGTTTTTCCAGGGTGAGTCCGCATCCAGCAATCACAAGCAGTATTTATAGCTTTCTTGAAGGGTCCGAACACTGATCTATCCAAGGGTTGAAGTTTGTGCGAACAGTGTGGAGGAAATGAAAGCAATGTGATTCCATTTTCTTTACAAAACTCCAGTGTGTTGATGAGGATGTGTGAGGAATGGTTACCCAGCAATAGCAACACTTTATGCGTTTGAGTAGCATTAGAGAACTTCTTAAAATGTTGCATCCATCCTGAAGGAGTTGCAGTCCCAATTGATCCTACAGGCCCATCCCTAACAAAATGATCACGATAACGAACCCGTGGAAATATAAATAGAGGAGGCAAAGTATTCCCCAAGGCATTTACTGCAAAAGCAACTGTGACTAACGTGCCTCGCTCAGCTGAAGTAAGAGCTCCCACTTGGCGTACCCCACGTCTTGCTACCACCTTGTCAGGCTTTTGGACAGTAGTGACGCCTGTTTCGTCAAAATTGTATATATCCTGTGGTTCAAATGTCTGTCTGTCCATAAGAGTTTGCAAATTGTCATAAAAAGCTTTTACATTTGTTTCATTAAAGCTCGTTGCTCTTGAAAGGCTAGTTGCTTGAGCTACGCGAACAGAGAGTGAAGGATTTCTATTCATGAATGAACGAAACCATTCCTCGCCAGCCATCACACTCTCGAGCCAAGTAGCAGGTCGCTTCAGATTGTATTTAGTACAAAGTTCGAAAGCTAGCTTCCGCACCTCTTTCGGAGAACGGCCAAAATATATTTCTGCGCATCGTGTTATATAAAGTGCCAGCTGCTGTTCCTGCTCCTCAGAGAACACTTTATTATGTGCGACATATCCCATGCTGACGCTGTCTTCATTCTCGCCTGCAGTGACTCCATTGCGTTTACGATTGTATCGTAGCAAAGACATGAGATTAACTTCGTGCATTTCCGCGGGTCTGCGTATAGAACTCCCGTTTTTCACTTCTTTATAAGCGTCTTCATATTTTGTAGTGCTACACTACCCTCTGTCAGTCTTCCTCAACCTCTTTCTGGGCATCTAGAAAAAAATAATTATCTTCGTGTAACAAAGGTACCCAGAAAATATGTCACAACCGTACGCTTAAAACATGTCACAACCGTACCCAGAAAAATGTCACAACCGTACCCAACGCACTCCTCCACAAGAAAAACATCGCAATGGCAATACAAAATTTTCTACGTGCGAAGTAATCACCGATACTATACTACTAATGTTTAACCTTTAACGAGACGAAACTCTCATTACCTTATCAGTACACATATAGCAACAATCATTAAAAGAAATGGAATCAAGAAACTTACTTTTGACTGTTGAAAAGTAATGTAGACCGCTGCTAGCGTTATTGTCGCGCGACGGCTGACGCAATACTGTGACACAAGTCCAGACAGGCACGCCGCTTTTGTCTGCCTCCCATTCTCCATGTTATTCTTTTTTGTTTGGCTAATATGGCGACCGTCACAACCGTACCCTGGCACAACCGTACCCAGTCTACCCTACCCTTAGAACAGCAGACTGGTTTCTGCATTAGTTCTTTCTGCATTAGTTCTAGATAATCTTTCACACCCTGTACTTTATCTCTAAAAATCTATTAATTTCATTGAGTGTATTCCAGTCGACTTTATCAAAAACTTGTTCTAAAGCTGCAAATGCTATACATTTGGGTTTGCATTTGTTTAAAGTTATGTTCTAAGATGAGTTGTAGCCTCAGTATTTCTTCGTGAGTTTCTACATTCCTCCGAAAATGAGGTCGGCTTCAACCCCTTTACTACCACTCTGTAGTTATATCGTGCTGCAGAATTTATTATTTTTTTTTTTTCGTTTCGGGATCAACGTAATCGTTACTGCTTGCTGTAACTTTTATCTCATGCAGAAACCATATATCTCCAAATTTTTATGAACACGGTGTAAGCATGCGAAATTCTTAGTGTGAAGTTTGATTTAGTTAACATTGTTAGAATCATTGCTGTGATACACTCAGACTATCTGCTGACGACTACACTGGTATGAAATTATGTAGCTATTGCTTATGTTTTACAAATATTACGATTGAAATGTCTCAATAAGTAGAGGTTTTGAGATTTGAGTGTTATAATAAACACCTAAAACACTCAGAAAAAGCAACTTGTTATTACAAAAACAGAAAAAGTAAATATTCCTAACCAACCCAAGACATTTGTTCTTTAAAGTAAGACTAAAAATGCAATCAGACAATTAGAAAAAAATCATTGTCTCACAAAAATTTTACCGTTTTCTTCCCTCTTACGCTGTGATAAATTATCTATCTTCAAAAAAAAAAAAAAAAAAAAAAAACCATTATAGCCTATCATGACTGAATCCAGTTGTCCCTTCTATCTGATTTGGTCTAATTTCTTGCTGAAGCCTTTTATCATGTTCGTCTCCAACTGCTCCTATGTTTTCGAGGGAATAGTCCAGGTGTGAGTGGATGAAGGGTCGTTTGAGAAACATGTGTCATCCACTGGCGTTATAGTCCTGAAGGGTTTTAACATTTCATTCGTAGAATGAAATTTTCACTCTACAGCGGAGTGTGTGCTGGTATGAAACTTCCTGTCAGATTAAAACTGTGTGCCGGACCGAGACTCGAACTCGGGACTTTTGCCTTTCTCAAGTTCGAGTCTCGTTCCGGCACACAGTTTTAATCTGCCAGGAAGTTTCATATCAGCGCACACTACGATGTATAGTGAAAATTTCATTCTAGAAATATCCCCCAGGCTGTGGCTAAGCCATGTATCCGCAATATCCTTTCTTCCAGGAGTGCTGGTTCTGCAAGGTTCGCAGGAGAGCTTCTGTGAGGTTTGGAAGGTAGGAAACGAGTTACTGGCGGAATTAAAGCTGTGGGGACGGGGCGTGAGTCGTGCTTGGGTAGCTCAGCTGGCGCAGTCTGCCTTCGGCAGTGACACAGTGCGGACCGTGTTGCCTGCCGGCCGCGCTGTGGGGGGCGCGCCTGTTTGTTTCCGCCGGAGCGGCTTCGCGTGTGCGGTGTTGTGAATCTGGAACGAGATGGCACACCCGTACAGAAAAACGACTTTGAAGTTCAGTTTTGCGAAAGACTATACAAGACCAAAGGCACACGAGATTGAACGTTTTTTAAGAGAAGAGGTAAAAATCGATACACAGGAAATCGTGGGAACCTATTTATCGATCGTTTCAAGCGTCGTCTATGTCAAGCTTGTTGACTAGGCTGCTTGCGAAAGACTTCTACAACGATCACCGAACGGGTGTCGTTTTGTCATGCCGACGGGAATGTTGGTGCGGTTACGGTCGATCACGCGGGAATGGGGATCCGCATTATACTAGTTTTCGAATTTCCGTTTGAGGTCCCGTCTGAACTTGTTATCGACGCCTTTCGACCATACGGTACAGTTCTATCTCATGTGGCCGAAAAATGGACGAGTTTTACCATCCTAAATGGGGTGAGACAATTACGGATAGAACTGTGAAAGCACGTCCCCTCTTATTTGTACATAGGAGGTTATCGAGCGATTATAATCTATGATGGAAAACCTCGCACTTACTCGGGGTGCGGGAAAGAAGGTCACGTCCGCTCGGAATGCCTCCAGCGACGTTTAGTGCAAACCCCACGGGATGACGTTCAGGTGCCACAACAGATGACTGTATTACCGTTGACCTTTGTGGAAGCCCTGAGAGGAGATGGGAGGGAGATTTCCGATGGGCACCAGCAGCTGCGCCCTATAGAGAACATAGACACCAACGAACTGGAACTCCGACCACCGGTTCCACCACTGCAGACACAGGACACCACAGAAGAGATGCAGCTGACGGCCGCTCCAGGCTCAACCGTGGTGGCTGCCAGTGCTTCCACCGAGAGCGTGATAGGCCAGGCCCAAGACGGAGGATACGCAACCCAAACAGCCGATGCGGAAGCGAGGCAGCGGAAACAGCGTTCGCCGAAGAGAAGAAAGAAGCCCTGACTGACTTCTGCTGACGACAGCCATAGTCCCGAGGGGACAGTGTGTAACCTCCCCCTCACTTATCGACTTAATGACAGTGAAAAGTAAACCGCGTGCACCTAATGGAAATTTGGGAAAAGCAATCGTCATCGAAGTTAATTTGTTGGTAAAGAGGGAGGAAAGGGTTACATCTAAATGAAAGGAAAAATGCAAATGAAATTGGTGGAAATTAATTTTGAAAAGGGGTAAAGTTAATAAAGAAAGTAAATGTGCGGTCATTACGTTCACAATTAATTGATGTTAGTTAGATATTTGAGATTTGGGGAACATTACGGTCGCCAGTCCCATGGACAACTACTATAATAACTGAAAATGAAATATTAATGCACATATATCTACCACTAAAAGCGTGGCAACTGAAGGTTGACACGTGTTGTGTGAAGACTGAATGTTTGTCAGAAGTAATAAATTGCGCTACACTCTGACTTAATTTCGCAAAAGCATTAATAAAACCGGAAAATTGAAAGTTAATTTAGTGACTGAAATTAATAGTGAACTTTGTTTCTGAAGCACTACGAAATTCAGTAAAATAAGGTTAGTCTTGGGCTACCTCAACAATCATTCCAAAAGCTACTTCAATCTACGCAATTTAGAAAGAAGAGATTTAACTTTGAACTTGAATTAAATGATTCTGGACAATTAACAATAGTAACATTTAGGACGTACCAAGCTGAGCTGCAGTCACAGGTAAGCTAAAATATGCTAACAAAACTCACACTCTTAATTTGTGCTTGTTTAATCTAAATATTGTACCCACCTATGAATACCTTAACTGAACTTTGAAATTAAACCAGTGAAATGGTATGATATTACTTTAATGCTGGCGTCTGAATTTCAACGACACTCGGGTTCATTTCGGAAAAGGAAGGGACCCTGCTTGGTAATGCAATTGGGACAATGAGCAACAAAGGTTCATGCTAAGTTGCTGTAATTTTGTGATGCAACAATTTTAAAAGCTGAGGTCTGGCATACAGTTCTAAAACTTTACGTGCTATCAATCTTCCTTGTTGGTTGATTGAAGGTTTGAAGTCGTCGGTCGAGTGCAATTACATGCTGCCAAACCCCGAAAGCGCGTTAACTCGCGGGAGCGTCACACAACACACCTGCTCAACCGCACTACTCCAGCCAGACTCTCCTCTGCCCACACTCCACGCGGCAGGGTTAACACTCCCAAAGATCCTAAACCCTTTGCTTCTCCACACGACCTATCGATGTATTCGTTCGATAGCATAGTTTCCCCTAGGCAAGACCCAGCGTAAAAATACAAATAATATTTACAAAACAAACCACATATACATCGACATAAATGCATAAATATATATATACAAATAGTAAAACAATTACAATATATAAAGACACAGAAATGTCATATCTTGAGGTAATAAAACAAGGAAAAAAATTATAGTACAATACATGGAAATAGGAGGATATGCATTTCCGGCGTTACACGTGCCCCACATTGAGGATGTTCGTGTAACCTAAACAGACTCAGAAAATGTCCCAAAAAGGTAAAAAAGCAACGGAAATGCATATGCTCAAAATATCAGGAAAATTTAGCATTAGGCTAATTAAACATAAACCAATTTTTAGACCACAGTAATTGAGTTATGACACTCCTAACCTTATTCCACTCTGTCATCTTACACAAAAGAAAACAGGCTGACAACATATTAAAATTCACAGAAAACATAGAAAATGGTTTAGGTATTCTAAAATCATCAAAATTCCTAACAGTATCAAGAAATGGAATGCTATTTACAAAATTAATCAGAGTACATGGTCATAAAAACAGGTATATCAAAATATGCAAATTAATAATTAATTACATAAAATACACATTTTATATAACATTTTCATAATTAATATTCTCGTCGTGAGAGTCCACTTAACGCTAAACAAGAAAATAATATACAGCAGATCGACAAAAACATTAATATTGACAGTAGTATTCTTTCACACCAGCTGTCCGGGAAGAAAAACAACTCCGCCTTCAGTACCCGCAAGTACAGAGAATGCCGACAGCGGCACAAGAGCCGACAGCGACTCCGCCTCGCCAGGATTGTTGCGCCCGCCTGTGCGGCACGCTTGATCTCACTCGCCTGCGTAACGGCATTTCGAGAACGTCCGTTTCACTGAATTCTTTCGGAGAAACTCACTCCCGAGTACACTCAAGGAGTCCATTAATACTATCACAGTGGACAACTCAACACTGTCCATCATCATACGCATGTACTAGCCTGAAACTTAAAACAGCGGATAAGTACATCGGCAATGACTAGTAAAACACGTATTCACGAAGTCTTACAGCTAGTTACAAAACCATATTTACATCCCTTAATTTACTGTGACTGAGCTGAAAACTTAAAATAGCAGCTTGGATTTTTCAATTCATTAACAATCAGTTAGTCTTAAATTATTTAATCAAAATTAATTACTTATTAATTACAACTTCTTTAGCGACCTCTTGGTCAGACAAAAGCATGGCAACGTGGCACATCCTTAAATCTTACACTCTATATTTACATACTGTACAAAATACCATTTCTGTGGTATTAATCAATCCTTGGTTGGTTCAATTTCAGGTCTACAATGTTCCGTATACCTAATAGTTTTCCAGAGCTTGGATACTCTAAGCAATAAGCATTTGTGTGAGGTATACCAATGACTTTATATGGTCCATTATAAACAAACTTAAATTTAGAGATTTCATTGTCTATCTCGCTCGATTTCTCATGAGCTTTTACAAGTACTAAGTCTCCGATTGCAAGCTTAGCAAAACGCGCTTTATCGTCATGACGACGTATGCGAGCATCGGCTTTTAGCTTCATTACTTCTCGCAAACGATCTTTTTTCACACCAATACTAATGTAAATCCGTGGAGAGAATTTGATTATCTCTTCCACAAGTCCCGGTTTGTCTGAAAACACAGTCTTATTCCTCATTATTACTTCATACAGGCCCCATCTTTGTTCGTGTGTTAAGTTTGACACACCGTCTACAATACTTTCCAATTCACTTTCTACACTATTGTCAATGCCGAGATTCCTCACGTTACAGTGGTTCAAATTCATACCTACGTCAATGGCATCCGGCCAGTTAACAATGTGTATAGGCTGGTATTGCCTATGCACACCATCTGCTGCCTCGTCAAAACTAACTACTATTGTTTTATCTTGTGACGTACAAGTCAAAGTTTTGCTTTCGCAATTAATCACTGCACGGTACTTGAATAGCCAATCTAACCCGATAATTACTTCCGTAGTTAAGTCTGGCACGACGACAAACTCTTGTTCAAATCGTGCCCCACATATCTGGAAGTTGACAAAAATCAGTTTTGTGACCTGTTTACTGGTCTTCCCAGTAGCACCGATAATTTTCACTCCTGTTACTGGCATAACTACGATGCCAGGCCTGTCTTTCAGTAACTCAAATATTTTCCCAGATAAACCACTCAATTCTGCACCGGCGTCAATCAACACGTTTAGTTGTAGGTCGTGCATATTAACAGACACTACTATCTGTCTACACTTGTCCTCGACTGTTTCTTTATTTTCCCACAGTAAATCCTCGTCTATGTCCAGGTCATTCCAAAAAAAATCATCCGGCTTTGATCCTAAATCCTGCTTATCTGGTGGCTTTTTCAGCTTCTGTTCACATACAGTTTTAATTTCAACACGTTTGTCCTGAGGCTTAGTCTGTAGCTTCGCCTCCAATACCGAAACCTTTTCCTGTAACTCGTCAACTAGTGAGTGTTGCTTTGCTATCAATTCACTAATTGTCACCTTCGTTGATTCCTCTTTGCTCAGATTGATCTCATCTGCCAATCCACCTGGAGGAATGTGCCCAGTAGTATCTGCAATTACTTCCTCTGGATCTGTGCAACCCACACTGCTACCGTCTGACCGTATAACGTCAGCTCTAACCTCATACACGCTGTAATCTACGTGCTTTTCTACCAATCGTGTCCGGCTATCACTAAAATTTTCGTAATCTTTCTCCTTAATTCTCTCTCAATATTTGAACTGGAGTTTTGCGTCGGATGGGTCGACTACTTCTACCACTATAACTTTCGGTAAAGTCTGCCGGTCAGGGCGAGAACTTTCCGTTACTACTTCAACATCTAACTCCTGCGGGACGAAACACGACGAATCTTGCTCGTGCTCCCTATTAACATCAACTATTTCTGGTGAAGTCTGCCGGTTAGGGCCAGAACTTTCTATCACTTCACAAACACTATCTTCCTGCGGGACAAGACGCAGCAAATCCTGCACGCGCTCCCCATAAACACTTCTCCCATACAGGCCCCTATAATCTCTTAGTTCGTCATATAAGCGAACGAACTGCCTTAACCAGACCTCATCCCTCTCTGCATCCCCTCGCTCGATGACGAATGTTTTATCCGACATCTGATCTTCTCTCAACACTTGCGAATCATTCTTAAACTCAATCTCCAGTTCCGCTGTAGGTGTTACAGCTGGCACTTTATAATCGATTTCCGGAACACTACTTAAATTGTTCTCTCTGACAGTGAATGTATTTTCTGCTGCTTTGTCTACGCTGATCTACTACTTGTGGGCGCACTCCTTTCTCCTAACACTGGCACACTCTCCCGCCGTTGATTATTCCATACGGAATTTTCATACGACGACACCTCGGTTTTCTACTGTTATCGGGCCGCCAAAATTTCTCCACGCCCGGTCGGCCCCTCACCGGCGCGGCTAATGTTTTCCCTGTCTCTTCCCAGCAGATACGCTCCCTGGATGCTGATGAGGCGTCATTCCTATTCTGTGAACCCCTTTTCACGTTAGTATGATACTGGTTTTACTTCCGTAGCGGGTGCCTCTTTAATTGTCCCTACGTATTCGTCATCAAGGGGTTCAGATTTGATTATCACTTCCGATTCCGAAACATTTTCTAAAGTTTGCAATTCCATTTCTGCTCTTTGTTGCGTTTCGGCGGTCGCTTCTTTCATGCTAGCCGCCTGCCCCTGAACAATGGGTACCGCGGTGCGCGTTTCCCACTGTTCGACCGATTGTTCCGTATCCATGTCTACCAAATTTTGGTAATTGTTGCCTTCACTCATTTTAATAATTTTCAATATAAATGCCAAATCTCAAATATAATTAGGATTACTCCCACTACTTGTTCTCGCTGACGTAACGGCCTGTTCGTAACCAGTACTTTGTTACAAGATTTGCACAATACAAAATTCGTGTCCAGAACAACCTCAAATCTGAAGATTGTCCTGTCAGCAGGTCGCCACGTGTAACGTCCCTCTCACTTATCGACCTTAATGACAGTGAAAATTTAAACCGCGTGCACCTAATGGAAATTTGGGAAAAGCAATCGTCACCTAAGTTAATTTGTCGGTAAAGAGGGAGGAAAGGGTTACATCTAAATGAAAGGAAAAATGGAATTGAAATTGGTGAAAATTAATTTTGAAAAGGAGTAAAGTTAATAAAGAAAGTAAATGTGCGGTCGTTACGTTCACAATTAATTGAGGTTGATTAGATATTTGAGATTTGATGAAAATTATGATCGCCAGTCCCTTGGACAACTACTATAAAAACTGAAAATGAAAGATTAATGCACATATATTTAGCATTAAAAGCGTGGCAACTGAAGGTTGACACGTGTTGTGTGAAGACTGAATGTTTGTCAGAAGTAAGAAATTGCGCTACACTCTGACTTAATTTAGCAAAAGAATTAATAAAACTGGAAAACTGAAAGTTAATTTAGTGACTGAAATTAATAGTGAACTTTGTTTCTGAAGCACTACGAAATGCAGTAAAATAAGGTTAGTCTTGGGCTACCTCAACAATCATTCCAAAAGCTACTTGAATCTACGCAAATTTAGAAAGAAGAGATTTAACTTTGAACTTGAATTAAATGATTCTGGACAATTAACAATAGTAACATTTAGGACGTACCAAGCTGAGCTGCAGTCACAGGTAAGCTAAAATATGCTAACAAAACTCACACTCTTAATTTGTGCTTGTGTAATCTAAATATTGTACCCACCTATGAATACCTTAACTGAACTTTGAAATTAAACCAGTGAAATGGTATGATATTACTTTAATTCTGGCGTCTGAATTTCAACGACACTCGGGTTCATTTCGCAAAAGGAAGGGACCCTGCTTGGTAATGCAATTGGGACAATGAGCAACAAAGGTTCATGCTAAGTTGCTGTAATTTTGTGATGCAACAATTTTAAAAGCTGAGGTCTGGCATACAGTTCTAAGACTTAACGTGCTACCAGTCTTCCATGTTGGTTGATTGAAGGTTTGAAGTCGTCGGTCGAGGAGGTGGCGACAGTCACTCATTGTCGGCCGTCGCTGTTGCAGAAGCTGGATGTTGGCGCGCCTTCTTCTCGACACTGCCACCAGGCGAAACGGGCTCTTGATGTGCGCCAGCTAATGGTTCCCGTCCGCGACACCGTGTCAGGAACTATCATACCAAGTCGAGCGCAATTACATGCTGCCAAACCCCGAAAGCGCGTTAACTCGCGGGAGCGTCACACAACACACCTGCTCAACCGCACTACTCCAGCCATACCCTGTCTGCCCGCGCTCCATGTGGCAGAGTTCACACTACCAAAGATCCTAAACACTTTGGTTCTCCACACGACCTATAATTGTATTCGTTCGGTACCATAGTTTTCAATAGGCAAGACCCAGCGTAAAAATACAAATAATATTTACAAAACAAACCAATTATACATCGACATAAATGCATAAATATATATGTACAAATAGTAAAACAATTACATTATGTAAAGACACAGAAATGTCATATCTTGAGGTAACAAAACAAGGAAAAAAATTATATTACAATAGATGGAAATAGGAGGACATGCATTGCGGCGTTACAAGTGGACGACAACGACAGTATCGACCTGAGACCAGCGGATTCAACAGATACCAAGATGACGGTGCAGGAATTGCCCAACGATGATAACTTGAACTCTCCTTCTGGTGACTGGATGGCAGAAGTGGAGATGACAATTATCCAATTTCAGAGCGGTGACAACGTTGCCTACCATCCTTCGGCCAGTTCCGGAACTATGCTGGGGGACTGGGCGCAAGAAATGGAACAACAGGAACAGAATGAAAATACGAACGCGACGATTGAGGATAGTCATGGCCATACGCCGGGAGGGGCCGGAGAATACTGAACAACTTAGTGTGGTGAGGACCCTACAAGAAGTGCGATTCACATCGCTGCCAGAGTTCTACGGCTACGAAGCACATTATTCAGTGCACCATGAAAATGTATGCGGTGTGGCGATCCTCACCAGGGAGGGAATAGGACTGGAGGAAGTCATGTCTCTCCCTTCTGCACGTGGCATAGCGATCACTGTAGACGACGTTCGTTTCATCAATTTATACGCGCCATCTGGCTCCAGAAAACGAAGAGAAAGGGCGACCTTTTACACCGAAGAGATAGCACCTTTGTTCGCTATGATAACTACACTCCTGGAAATGGAAAAAAGAACACATTGACACCGGTGTGTCAGACCCACCATACTTGCTCCGGACACTGCGAGAGGGCTGTACAAGCAATGATCACACGCACGGCACAGCGGACACACCAGGAACCGCGGTGTTGGCCGTCGAATGGCGCTAGCTGCGCAGCATTTGTGCACCGCCGCCGTCAGTGTCAGCCAGTTTGCCGTGGCATACGGAGCTCCATCGCAGTCTTTAACACTGGTAGCATGCCGCGACAGCGTGGACGTGAACCGTATGTGCAGTTGACGGACTTTGAGCGAGGGCGTATAGTGGGCATGCGGGAGGCCAGGTGGACGTACCGCCGAATTGCTCAACACGTGGGGCGTGAGGTCTCCACAGTACATCGATGTTGTCGCCAGTGGTCGGCGGAAGGTGCACGTGCCCGTCGACCTGGGACCGGACTGCAGCGACGCACGGATGCACGCCAAGACCGTAGGATCCTACGCAGTGGCGTAGGGGACCGCACCGCCACTTCCCAGCAAATTAGGGACACTGTTGCTCCTGGGGTATCGGCGAGGACCATTCGCAACCGTCTCCATGAAGCTGGGCTACGGTTCCGCACACCGTTAGGCCGTCTTCCGCTCACGCCCCAACATTGTGCAGCCCGCCTCCAGTAGTGTCGCGACAGGCGTGAATGGAGGGACGAATGGAGACGTGTCGTCTTCAGCGATGAGAGTCGCTTCTGCCTTGGTGCCAATGATGGTCGTATGCGTGTTTGGCGCCGTGCAGGTGAGCGCCACAATCAAGACTGCATACGACCGAGGCACACAGGGCCAACACCCGGCATCATGGTGTGGAGAGCGATCTCCTACACTGGCCGTACACCACTGGTGATCGTCGAGGGGACACTGAATAGTGCACGGTACATCCAAACCGTCATCGAACCCATCGTTCTACCATTCCTAGACCGGCAAGGGAACTTGCTGTTCCAACAGAACAATGCACGTCCGCATGTATCCCGTGCCACCCAACGTGCTCTAGAAGGTGTAAGTCAGCTACCCTGGCCAGCAAGATCTCCGGATCTGTCCCCCATTGAGCATGTTTGGGACTGGATGAAGCGTCGTCTCACGCGGTCTGCACGTCCAGCACGAACGCTGGTCCAACTGAGGCGCCAGGTGGAAATGGCATGGCAAGCCGTTCCACAGGACTACATCCAGCATCTCTACGATCGTCTCCATGGGAGAATAGCAGCCTGCATTGCTGCGAAAGGTGGATATACACTGTACTAGTGCCGACTTTGTGCATGCTCTGTTGCCTGTGTCTATGTGCCTGTGGTTCTGTCAGTATGATCATGTGATGTATCTGACCCCAGGAATGTGTCAATAAACTTTCCCCTTCCTGGGACAATGAATTCACGGTGTTCTTATTTCAATTTCCAGGAGTGTATATAGTGGGCGGCGACTTTAATTGTATCGTCGACCAAAAGGACCAAGTACCTCATTATGTGCCATGCATGGAACTGCGTGCTTTGATTACCGAAATGGCGCTCCTGGATACCTGGGAACTGCAGCATGGCGACAGACCGGGTCATACGTTTGTAACGGGACACTCGACGAGTAGACTTGATAGCGTGTATGTGACACGAGCTCTACGGACGGCGATACTGAATGCAGAAATCTGGCGGGCGGCTCTTACGGATCATATGGCGTACGTCTGTACGATTTCACTAACGCGTCAGAAGATATGGCTGAGTAAGGGTCACTGGAAAATAAATAGTGCACTTTTACGTGACGCTGCATGTCGCCGGTCGATAGAGGCGGTCTGGGAGACCTGCGTTCGCCGCCAACGAGCATACACCTCGGTTCTCCAGTGGTGGATCAAATGCGCAAAACCAACGTTACGGAGAACGTTGATACGATACGGGCAGGACAAATCCCAGTGGAACCGCATGACAGCTGATTTTTATTTTACAGCCTTGAGGGAGCTGATGACCCAACAACCATCGCCGGAAAGGCACACGGCCATGCGCAGGATAAAAGCCAAGTTATTACAGCTGACGAGACTAAGAATAGAAGGTATAATGGTCCGGGCGAGATTGGCGGACACAGTTGCTGCCGAAACCCCCTCCATGCACCACGTAGTACGTGAACGCCAACGCCGACGAAGGACATTGATCAGGGAACTAACCTCTGAAACTGGCCAGCAAGTTGTGGACCAGCGTGATATTACGAATGTGTTTATTGACTATTTCCGCCAGTTATATGGACCTGTACAAGTGAACCACGAGACACTACATGATGTCATCTCGGAAATGCCAGATAGAGGACCACCACTGGATGCAGAGACTTTCATCACAGCAATAACAGAGGACGAGCTGACAGACGCATTTGCCAGGGGGGCTCCGAACAAGTCCCCAGGACAGGACTTTTACCGCGCCTTTGCATACCTCATGGGACGGACCTGGATTCAGATGTACAACGAACTCCTGTTACCGCAGACTGAGATACCTGCCGAATTCACGGAGGGTATCATCATCCCAATACTCAAACCACGCGGTGGCAGAAGGCCAGGAGATTATAGATCACTCACTCTCTTGAACTGCGACTATAAGATTTTCGCGCACATGCTTGCGGCTCGCCTGCGGTCTTCAATTTCTGATAGATTCCTCATAGATCAAACTTGCCTCGGCGGTAAGAGTAACGTACATACGGCGTTCGGTGACTACCGAGATATCATCGCATTAGCAGCGGCATGCCGAATGCGTGGGGCACTAGTCGCTATTGACTTCGATCATGCATTCAACAGAGTGGATCATATCTTTTTGCACGCAGTGATGGGCAGATTGGGAATCCCACAGGCCTTCATTCTAGTGATCATGCGACTGTTACACGGCGTGCGATCAAATGTCTCGGTGAATGGGCGGGGCACTGACTACATTGTTTTTTCCAGGTCTGTTCGTCAAGGTTGCCTACTTTCGATATTTTTGTATGCAATGACTTTGGAACCCTGTCTATATGGTCTCCGAAGGCGGTTGGAGGGAGTGCCGTTGCCACAACTGACCTGTCACTGCCGCGCTTATGCTGACGATGTGATGCTGGTGGCAAGGACAAGCGACGAAGTACGTACGGCGTTGGCATGGATACAGCGATACAGGATGGCGGCAGGAAGCGTGCTTAATCTACAGAAGCCACGCTGCATGAATGTCGGTCGAGGATTACAACCAGGGGAGGAAGGCCCGCTCATGTTAGTTAAGAGCATAAAATGTCTCGGTCTTACGTTCCACACGGATGTGCAGCGGACAGCAGCGGATAACTACCGACGCATATTGACGCTGATGCCGACAATGATGCTGTTACAGAAATTAAGAGCGTTGGATATGATTCAGAGGGTGACCTATGTTAACGTATACCTAGCACCGAGACTCACTCACGTAGCGCATGTCCTACCTTTAACGCGCACAATGGTATCACGGATACAAGTAACTTTCGGAACCTACGTGAGTGTGGGACACCTGTTTAACGCTTACGCTACCACCTGGAGAGGTGGATTTGGTCTAGTGAACGTATATGAAAAGGCACTGGCGTTATTCGTCAGTACGATTTTCCGACAGTGGCGCGGTCAATTTTGCAATGTCTCGGGTGCGTTGGCCGATGTACTAGCGCCCACTTCATTGCTGCCCCCAGTCAATGTGGGACATATTTCAGAAAAGATGTCACATTTCAAGTGTTTTTTTTTTTTTTTTTTTTTTGGAGCTTAGCTATGTCAGAGAATCCTTTCCAACAACACAACTACCGACGACGCGAGATGTATACCAACTCTTACTGCGCCGGTGCCCCAGGAATACCCTGGAAAAGAAGTACCCAGACAAAAACTGGCCACAGATATGGCGCGTTATACGGAACGTTTACCTCCCAACGTCGGTAAGCTCAACATGGTTTGTGGTGGTAAATAGGAAGTTCGCAACGAATCAACGGCGGCACGCGATTCATTTGGCAGACACTCCACTATGTTTAGGCTGCGCAACAGTGGACACTGATGAACATCGTTTAGGATGTAGTGGGACGGGTCGAGTGTGGCACTTGGCACAACAGATATTGGCGTTCCTATTACGCTCCACCCCTCACACAATTTCATCAGACACACTTTTTTCCCCCAAGAATCTTATTTTCCGGTCCAAAAAACCAATGCAGTGACATGGGTACGGGGAATAGTGGTGGGCTACGTCTATAACGAATCGGAAAAGGACAAAATGGATTTTTGGCATTTTCTCCAGGATGGGCACACGAAGCTGCAACAGCATAAGAAATATGGGCAAGACTTCGCTAATTACTTGCGACTTACATTTACCGACCCGCCGGCCTGATGGGGTGTAACGGGAGAGAGATGAGATAGACGAAGAAGCCGAGATAGACATCGATCACACTTATGGACCCTTACATAATTTCAAGAAGACGACCCAGTCTTACACCAACGTCTGGAGAACGAGTCGATAGATGGCTCTCTTGCTCTATCGAACGTCGAGTCGTGAGCAGGTGTCGCCCCCGACACGAATTTCATTTCATTGCTACAGGAGCATGTTTATTTTGTATCTGTACTATCCGCAATGTCTTCATGTCTTTCATTTGGACATTTTGAGTTTTATTCATTTCCTTAATTACTTAATTTTCTAATTAGCCACTATTTGTCAACATTTGGACAGTGTAGACACTATTTCTACGGTAGTACAACAAAATGAATGTCAGCAAAGGTTGTAAGTCTGACATTGGAAAAAAATAAAAAAATAAATAAAATAATATAAAATAAAAAACAAAAAACAAAAAAGTAGAAAAAGATGGAAATAAAAAATGTTGGTAGAGCACTTGCCCGCGAAAGGCAAAGGTCCCGAGTTCGAGTCTCGGTCTGGCACACAGTTTTAATCTGCCAGGAAGTTTCAGTTCATTCGTAATTTTATCCATGGTTTTGCTAAGAAGGGTTTTCACTGCCTTCACCAATGCTTTCCATGCACACCGCCACGTTTTTTTACTGTAGTTACTCTCAAATTCGGGTCGTTCGCCACTTTCCTGATGTCAGAGCAATGAGAATTACTTCCTCCAATTCAGCTTCAGCCAGTTTAGGAAAAATCTTATTACCCACAACTTTCACAAAATTTTTCATCAGTCCAAGTTCGATAAGAAATGTATGAAAAAGTTAATGATTGAGATCAGGTGACGGCCCGTAAGATAATTATTTTTCACCAGGTACATTAAATAGTCTTTTAGACTATTCTTTCATAATAAGATGTTTCCCTGGTGCTCTACTGGGCCATAAGCATACGCACCAGTATTCCGTGTAACAACTTGCCTGTAGGATCATGGATTATCTCAAGCTCAATTGATTAACCCATTAATGTGAAAAAGTAAGTCAGAAATTACCTTACTGCTTATAGAAAGAGGAAGAAGCATAATAATTTCTTAAAAGAAAATGTCGTAGTATTTTCATGTACTAGATTCCATTCACGTAATTTTGAGCTATGAAGTTCGATTAAGTGTCTAGAGAAATTAAGTCGCAGACCTAGTGACGAAGTTCATGTTGCTGGTCTAAATGCGGTTTCTTAGATTTTTCATGTTGGTAAGTCGGATCAGTGTTATTATAAAGAACATCTAAAATTGAATGAACTCCGTTACTAAATTCTGGAATTGGGATCTATTCCTATTCTAATAGATGTGCTGCTGTTGGTACTCCCCTCGGCATGAGGAACCGGTCTAACGGCAGATGGATCAATTAAGGCAGTCGATTTTATTTTTTCGTTTTTTGGAACATCCTTCAGCGTCCATAATGAATAAGTAGTGACAATGAAACCATAGGCAAGACAAATGACACACAGTTTTTCTTATCTCTCATATACTCTACTTGTATAAGAAATATGCTGAGCCCACTATCTTGCTCGCCTAATTCACCCCAAAATACAACAAATAAGCTTTCCGCGTTAGTTTTGTTGCTGGCCTAACTACCAATATGAAACGACCGCAAAATATAACAAGACTTATTGGATCAGTTTTTGCAGTCTCCGAGTTGATGTGGTCATTCCAGAACTGAATCGCTTTTGAAAACAAACACTGCTTCAGTAGACCAGCAGTTTGAGTACCCAAACATAACCGATAGCTAACTATTAATTCCACCATGAAAGATTCTTGAGTGTTGCCAACTGAGCTAATAGATTAATTTCCAGTGTGAGATAAAAAATAAACGATATGGTGTGCACATAGAAATATGATGTAGTATGAATTGTTTAATATTTTGTGTTTTATTAACAATCAGTATAAGTTATAACAATTGTACTTTGGTTGATGTATCAAAACCATTGTTGACATGTGGAGTCGTGACATTACTGATATTCCATTTAAAGAACAATTCCGTGCAAGATTGTTTCAGGTATTCCATTCCCCTTTGCTGAATTTTAGCAGTTTTGAAAACTTTCATTTACAGTGTAGGAATCGTCATAAAGAAACTTCTGATCACCTGTTCTTCGCTGGTTAGGATTGAAGCGTTCCGTTTATGGTATGCCTTACCTTTGCGTCAATGCCATTTTGATGCATTATGCATTTTGAGTGACAGGGTTCCAAGATGTGCTTCACTCATCGTGTACGTGTAAACATTGGCATAAATGTGCATCTTTACTGCATATTGTTGATTTTGGCAAATGACAAACATGAAAGGAGTGCTACATATGTAGACATGCCAAGTTCCACAACGTGCATTTTATCTGTGTATATTATTTACTTGTAACGAAGTTGTTCGTAGGCAGCCGTTGTGGCAGAGCGGTTCTAGGCGCTTCAGTCCGGAACCGCACTGCTCCTATGGTCACAGGTTCGAATCCTGCCTCACGCATGGATCTGTGTGATGTCCTTCGGCTAGTTGGGTTTACGTAATTCTAAGTCTAGGGGACTGATGGCCTCAGATGTTAAGTCCCATAGTGCTCAGAGCCATTTGAAGTTGTTCGTAAACTGATTTTTGAGAAACGTGCAACATACTCTCCACTACGGTATTAACGTGGCATGAGTAATGAACACACGATGGAATAAAGCGTACTACCAAAAGGGTTTTTGAAGACCTGAGAAGACAGTCTTACTTGTCGAAACCGGTCGATAAAAATACTTTTGAACGCCATCTTGGCTATAGAAAAATTCATTAAATCAGCCATCAGTTTCCTTAATAATTTCCGCTACCATTGACCGCGAGTAAGTATGGAAGATACCTGTAAACCTGATACCATGTTACTATGAGATAGATCCTCATCCCGTTACCGGGATCACGCTGATTGTCACCTTTGTGAGACAGAGCTAAGTACATATGTCGTTACGGCTAACACGCCTGTATGTCCTGCTGCTGTATTTTGTGATACGTAGCGCAGTTGAATATTTCCCGCTAATAGCAATACGTACCCTGCGGTTACAAGGCACCGGTCGAGTCAGAAAATCTCACCTCTGGGACGTTCGTACGCTCCAGCGTGTAGCAAAAGTTCTGGAATGGTGCGATGCGTGGGTGGAGATTCAACCGGAACAGGACAGGAAACATGGGTGGCGTATTGCGGTTTTTGGTATAATTAGTCGTGTATTGGCGCACCTCACCCTACCTACCTTGCAGCCAAACTCACAAACTGTCTGCTAACAGGCCCCACATGAGCTCTCCCGATAAATCCCTCTTCACAGGGGTACGCGAGCTACGATCTGTACCAAAGTACACTCTCTACTCTGCAACTGAGCGTCGCGGCTTGTACAACTCTACTAACGTTACTGAAAAGGCAGGGAAGTTACTGCGGTTAGAGAACATAAATAATTTTAAACAAACAAACATTACTACAACACAACGTAGTAAGTGGTAATAAATACAAATGCACACAAGTAAAGAATAGGATCTTCAAGTAGGGGTCGGCAGCGCTAAAAAAGAACTAATTGAAACGTCTCCTTTGAAAAATTATGAATGACTGTGCTGGAAAAACTCTTACGTTATTTGATACTGAAAGTAGCTGAGTAAAACTGAACGTACTCAGACAGCTTTCTCTTTACTTATGCCGATCAACACTAACCTAACACACAATATTTTTAGCACAACTTTCAATAATCCCTACAAAACAATGGCCCTGACTAACAATAACCTATACCTTTCATGAATCACTTACCTCACAAAAATCTTTGTTAGTCGAACTACTGCAATACAGCAAGCCCCAATACTGCCAGCTAAATAGAAGATTCTAACTACTGGTTCAAATGGTTCAAATGGCTCTGAGCACTATGGGACTCAACTGCTGAGGTCATTAATCCCCTAGAACTTAGAACTAGTTAAACCTAACTAACCTAAGGACATCACAAACATCTATGCCCCAGGCAGGATTCGAACCTGCGACCGTAGCGGTCTTGCGGCTCCAGACTGCAGCGCCTTTAATCGCACGGCCACTTCGGCCGGCTCTAACTACTGAAGTCACTAATTACAGATAGACATAATTAGCAAATGAAAGATTTTGATAGAGAACAAACAATGTATTTACCATAACAGCCTGTAATCATACCTTCTAATCAGTGTCAAGAGAGGCAACTACGTGGTGAAGAAAGCGAATAAGAATCTGAAATCATACTCCATTACAACGAAACCTAAGGTGCCGTAAGTAATGAAGAAAAAGCGACAGTAAATACACTTCCTCTAGAGGAACCAGGTGGTGACCACCAAGAATTTTTTATCGAGATGGTAGATATTGCAACAGTGATTTCGGATGTTTCGTATACGCAATGATTTCCTGAGTATCAGGAGAATGATTGGAGTCGAAGCATACTCTTATGGATTAAGGTAGCATTTGGACTCAGAAAATATAACATGGAGGAAAGAGCCAGAAGTACCAACGATCTCCACAAGGAAGTACCAGATGCACTGAAAGCACGGGGTATTGAATTTCGGACAGTAGTGATCCAGCTCCAGTGTCCCAAGTTACTAACACGCCTGCAGTGTCTAGACTGCAAAAGGAACGAAGATCGGAAAGAAAGATTATTTTGTGTAATGTTCAAGAAACCTGATGTAATATACACAGAGAAGAAAGTGATGATGTGAAGTGCACGTCGTGTTAAAATACACGTGAATGAATAGTTCAAAAATGTTATTAGCCGTTTTGAGTCATAGTACTAATTTACTGCACTGACAGCTAAAAGTATACATTTTTAGTGTTACAGGTGTCCAATACTGAATTTCTCTGATGAATTATACAAAATTTATTGCACTTTTAATCTATATTTATAGAATAATAATTATTTCAAAAACTGTTTCTCAATACTACATAAAGCTGTTCATTGAAAACAACAGAATCTAAAAACAAATATTGTACCAAGTCACACAACTATATTGGTTTAGTCGAAGTTCGCCTTTTTTGTAAAATAAAGGTATCGAAAAGCTTGGCAAAGAAGGCTTAACGTTAGTTCAATCCGTAGCGCACAGCAAGAAGGAGCGTCATAAATCAAGCTTCTCACTAACCTCTCCTGGGAACTTGATTCTCCTAGCTCCCTTAAAGTAGCAGTATCTACCGGAAACTGTGTCGTAAATAGAATTTAC
This sequence comes from Schistocerca americana, assembly GCF_021461395.2. Classification (NCBI taxonomy): domain Eukaryota; kingdom Metazoa; phylum Arthropoda; class Insecta; order Orthoptera; family Acrididae; genus Schistocerca; species Schistocerca americana. Next base: position 900,593,220 of record NC_060121.1, read on the forward strand.
ACTGAAATGCTATACAGAATGTAATGGGGAAGGTGTCAACAGTAAAAGAGTTGATACGGTCTTACCATTTCCGTGACGCATTTTGTCACTGTGTCCGCTGAGTTTCCTCTAGCGCTAATCCGGGAGAGGCTGCTGAAATTAGTTCATATTAATTTAATTAACTTCTTTCCCAGAGAGGAGGGAAGGCGTAATTCAGTCAGAGAATCGATGTGGGAGGGAAATGTCTTACACCTTCTAGTAATTAATAGATCCAAATATTTCCAGTCAGTTACCGTCGGAGAGGTAATCAGAGTAATCATAAGCCTGTAACAGCAGCAATGGCTAAGTGTCTTACAAGGAACTTTAAAAAAATAGGAAAATACTTTTGACTAGCAACTGTGATAGCATATAAACTACAGAATATCCAAATACGCAACAAAAGTACTTATTCATCTTCGAGATCGAAAATGTGGAGCACAAATATATAAAACTCAGACTACAAAGCCTTGCACAAAATGTATTAGACAAGTATGTACTGGGGATGGATGTGAAAGGTGTAAAAGATTCATCGAGGTTTAGCAGCCATGTTAGAGAGCTTCATTATAAATTTAAAGAGAGTCCAAGTCTAATTGACAAAGATAAGCGAAGGAAAAATCAGTGTGCGGAGAGAAGCATTTAACGAATATGAAAATATATCTGTTTCAAATAATCTATCTAGAAATCCTAAGAAATTTTGGTCTTATGTACAGTCGGTTAGCTCAAAAAGCGCGGTTCCGGACTGAAGTGCCTAGAACCGGTTAGTCACAGTGACCGGCACAGTCGGTTAGCGCATCGAAGTAATCTACTCAGTCGTTGAGTGTCGACACAGGCGCTAAAACGAAAGCCGAAATGCTCATTTTAGTCTCCCGAACCGCGGAAGACCTTAATTCGATCCTCCTTTCTGCGTCACACGCACGGCGAAATGGCAGATATTTTGATATGCGATCGCAGAGTAGAAAATAAATTAAAAGTGCTCAACACTGGAATGAAATGTGAGATTTTACAATGGGGTATGAAGCATTAATAAATAGAAGTAATGAACAAAAACATAGACGGCGCTTTCTGGGAGTGACTGTTTTTCGTGTCACATGGCATGTACTTATTTGCCTCAGAACAAACCCAATTTCTGAACGTTGCATGATGTGGGATGGGTGGTGTGGGGAAGGAGACTCGACAGCGAGGTCATCGGTCTCATCGTATTAGGGAAGGACGGAGAAGGAAGTCGGCCGTGCCCTTTCAAAGGAAACATCATGGTATTTGCTTGGAGCGATTTAGGAAAATCATGGAAAACCTAAATCAGAATGGCCGGACGCGGAATTGAACCGTCGTCCTCCCGAATGCGAGTCCAGTGTGCTAGCCACTGCCCTACCTCGCTCGGTCGCATGATGCACCTGTACGATTACGTACCTCCTAATAGGTTGTAATTGTTCCAAAATATAAATTTTGCGTATTAGTGTGATGACATACAAACTTTTTATGGCAACAACATGTTCTACTGCAGGAAAAAAGAGAAGATTGATCTACTGTAGTAACTATCCAAAAGTAAGCTGTAAGTAAATGCAAATTACAAAATATTGATAGAATGTTGCTGACTTAGTAAAAAGAGAGCCGGTAAATTTAAACTTTCCGGTAAATGTTACTAGGCGGTCGTTCTGCTTCTTAGCTGTCTCAGGAAGAGATTTCACAACAATGAAATGCTGCGTGGTACGAATCGAAATGAAGATATCAGGTACTAGCGCCCGGTTTACTAATTAGCGCTTCTTCCTCTTTCTCTGGTCGTAATGCCGGATTACAGAAAGCTTCAATTAAAATTAATCGTTTCGTTGCCGTGCTCGGCTTAACCTACGAAATTCACCGCTGCGTCTGCTGCGGTTGGCTTTATATTTCAGCTGCTAGTGGCCAGTGCTACGTAATCACAACGTCGCATACGTACCGCTACTGAGCTGCGTATGCGTGTGTTTTTCATCTAGCCTCCGTGGTTAATTTTTCTGATATGGGAACAACTTGGGTTTCTGTAGAAACTCGAGATCAGGTCATCTATCGCCTTTATTGCAACGTATCATTAAACGCATTTATCATTTAACAACTTAATACTACGCCGTATCCGGCACGTTAGAATGTCTGAGTAAAAGCACGTATACGTTCGCGTATATGAATTGTACTTCTGTTTAAAAAAACTGCCTCGAACCACAGCACGAATTTACAAATACTTCAAAGGAACTTTTATAACGTTCGCGAAAAATTATCTTAGTAACTCGCTATGCTGCTCACATTCACTAGTCTTGGTAGCGAAATGCTCCACACGAGATATTCTCACATTCGTGGAGCGTCAGGATTACAGTCTCGCAACACTCGCTTCAAAGGAACCCGAAGAACTTAGCACATCACTGTGTTTTGAACATGAAACATTTGGTTTTATAGACGTTTTGTAGACTGTTGTGGAGGATTTTGAGCGTCTCCTAGCTTAGGTGGCTTATTTATTTTCATATTATAATTGATATACTAGTTTATCGCTTTAAGCAATTTTAATCTAGTACAACAAGTTTGAGTGGCCTTCCTCCGCAGCAAGCATTTAAACACTTGTTTTGTAAATGAAACTGCATTTTCCCGCTGCTACTTACTTTATTTATTCCATACGCGTTTCGCCTTCTCCTGTTCTAAGGCTTCATCTGTGGGATCTCTAACGATGCAGTTTTGCTAGTTTTAGACAAAGTACACATGCGAAGCACTTCATTATTTACACTAATAAATAAAATAATAGAATAACTTTTGCAAAAAGTATTAATGTAATAATACTGTCCAGTATAATAATAATAGAACCCAACATCTTTACACTCGCTCATCCATGAGCCCCTCCACAGAATATTGAAACGAAACGTCAAACCAGCTGCCACCAAAGTTTTCAACGACTCACTAACAGCTAGTACACCCGCCCTCCCTCCTCCCCCCCCCCCCCACCCCTCCAAAAAAAAAAAATCGTTGGAACTATCCCCCTCTCTCTCTCACTCATACACACACATGGTATGAACATCATAAATAGAAGCCGACTGGGGTGGCCGAGCGGTTCTAGGCGCTACAGTCTGGAACCGCGTAGTTCCTTGTTCTAGGGGACTAATGACCTCAGAAGTTAAGTCCCATAGTGCTCAAAGCCATTTGAACCATAAATAGAAGTTAGTTTCGAACATATATTGCGTTAGGTTGGCAACAAATAGGCAGACATACCAAAGAAGATGATACGCGTAATGGAGTCGCCATATTTACGTTGTGAAAAATAGTGTACGACGAAATAGTTGTATCGAGTGACAAAAGAGCAATATTCCACCACAAGAAAGGGTGACAAACATGGTGGGCGGTATGTGGCAGACGAGAACACAAAGATGTTATTATATGGCAGTGATAAAACTGATATTGCGACCGCCAGACGAGATGTGAGGAAACACAGATCATAAAATCGTAAGTAATTTTTATTTTACAAAAATAATCGCGAAGTGAACTGTTTAATAATCTAAAACTAACAAACTGCATCGTTATAGATCCCATTGATGATGCCTTAGAATAGGAGAAGGCGAAACGCTTATGTGATAAATAAAGTAACTAGCAGCGGAAAAAGGTAGTTTTATTTACAAAACAAGTGTTTAATATGCCTGCGCACACACGCCGTGATCACGTAACACCGTGTTAAAATGCGTATCGAATTTAGCAGAAATTTTCAGTTTTTTTCCTTAAGACAAAGTACAGGTGAAATTTACTTGTAATATACTACTCTTTTACTAGATATTCGAGTGATACTTCTGAACCCAGCTGACCTCCGCAGTTAGTTCTTCAAAGTTCATCCTATGTTCTGTTAGTGCATAGGTTCAGTAAAGAATTCAGTACAATAGGATCAATATGTTAGTGTATTGTTTCTTTACTCCCTTCGTGGTTGTTGCAATTCTGTTGTTTAGTATTTTGATTTTATTGTGATCTACTTTTGCATCTGTAGCACTGTACACCAAACATTGTATACTACCTGTGTCACCGTAACTGCTGGTACACTAAAGACAATAGGGTATTGGTAAGCTGTTCCACTTTCCTGATGTGTAATTTGTGGCATGGTGTTTTCTCCATTGAGGCTAAAATAAAATTAATCATTCTGACGACACTGATGCTATTTGTATTATATCTTACTCTTTATTTTTATACTTATTCTACGGCCGTTATCTGCATACGTAAATCGTACTTTTTTAAATGTATGTCCAATAAATTAAGCTGCCAAAAAGTAATAGTGTTTACACTGCTGATGAAATTTTGCATGCAGAAGTTGTAACTATGGGATTGTACTATTATGATCACAATGTCATTGAATCTTTTCTTTATTGCGCGATAGGGCAGTAAATAAAGTGCGGTTGAAGAGTTCACATGAATGTGCATACACATATGTTCGTTAAAAATGTTACTGCAAATTTTGGCTCTCACGTAAGTGCACTTGGTGCATTAGTACACTGTTCCACACCCGCGCATTAGTTATAGTTTCTGAATTAATGTTCATGAGTACAGTTTATGCTAGGGAACAAAAATTAGGCGATTATAGCAAAATCACTTTTTCACGACACAGTTCAGTGACTATTTATTGGTATCGTCCCTTTCTTTTACACAATGAAATTGGCACTGGTGAGACGGTTTACAATTTTAGTTTAATAATAATTTGACTCCGAGCCCCCAATAGCAGTAATGTAGGCTGCTATAAGCGAAATTTACTCAATTAATTCGAACAGAACCACAAGTCCCACTGTCTTCTTTCTTCTAGCAGTTTTGGCGCGAAATCACAGATCGCCACATTTTCACTTACGCCGATGAATACCTCGTAATTCGTACTCACACAAATAATCTTGCACTTCCAGTTTACCAAATATATGCTCGCACACTTGCACTATTAAACAATACTCTTTCTTGAAATAAATAGGTGCGAAAAAAAATTCTTACTCAAACGACCACATGGGCCACCCAAAAGTGGGGCTTGCTCGCCACCCACCGGCTCCCTGACTGACCAATGACTAACCAACGACTGACCCCTGGCCAAGATGGCCACTCGCTTATATAGGCTCTGATGTCCACCCCCATGGTTATGCAATTACCAATCTCACCAGTTGCAAATCTTGATGCATACATCCCTCAACAGAAATAAGTACACCATCGGATCTGCGCTAAAAAGTACATCTCATCTACTATGTTACATTAATTTCTAGGATTACTCTATCGCCCATGAATCAAGTTTTAGTTTTTGAAAAATTTCGCCACTTAGGGCAAATTTTTTGTTTACAACTATGCTGCAAAGTTTTAACATAAAACTGCATATAGCATCGTTTTAGACGTAATCTATAGCGATCTACACATCGCACTGCTCAAAATCTTCATATATATAATTAATTAATTATGGGTGATAAATGTCAATGATAATTTGCAAACAATTAAAACTATTTCAAGATAAGTGTATAGCATAACTTAACTAGTTTAAAGTACGAGTGATGCCACCCAAAATATTATATAGTGCCGTTCTTTACGTCATGAATTTTCTATTGAATTTTATAAACAATTTTCCATCAAACTTTGTGTATTGCAATTTACAGGCATAATTATTTATGAATCTTAACGTATGACTACGACACTCGATCCGCTATGACGAAACGTTTTTAATGTGTGTTCGCTCATCCCTGTAAGTTGTTATTTACTGTTTTCATTAATCTTTCAGCATTCGTGATATTAACCGATTTTGAGGTTACTATAACTTTTGCGTCTCGTGACTTAAAATAAAGATGGATCTCTCAGAAGGTGCATATTGCTGACCACAATTCAGTGCCGCATCGCTCTTCACCGTAAGTTACATAGTTTTCGCGTAATGCTCGAAAAACCAAACAATGCCCCAAGCTGTGGGCCACGTGGCTGCCCGGCGGCTTCTTTCGGAGTCTCTTTTCTATTTTAATAAACTTTTCACACATGCTTTACCTCACTGAAATATTCCTTGGAAGTCTGTCTTCGCCACTGGTATCATCCCAACCACTGCCATCGCCTGTCACACCCATCGACATCACTACTGTTGTTGTTGTGGTGTTCAGTCCTGAGACTGATTTGATATGGCTTGTCATTTTGTAAGACTGCACTGACGTAACGTCTTGTTCTGTCTTCTCATCATTAACGGTGTCACTGCCTCATAATTTCACCAACCACTAGCCGCCTGTTTCTTCAATTGCCTACATATATCTCTGTCACCAACAGAAGTGGATCATCTCACTACAATGATTTCGTTATCTACGCACGCTGTTACTTCATACCCACAACCAATAAACTTTTACCCAGTACTCATTGTACTCAACTTTATTCTCACGTTACTCAACCACCTAACCGGCGGGGCTGTTCATAAACTCTCCCCCTTTCTGATTGTCTCTGACTGAATCCCCCCCAATTCATCACCCGATTTGTCTTCTGTATAACGCCAACACCGTTGAAGACTGGGAAAATCCTCCCACTTATACTTACTGCTGAGGTAATTAGCTTCCGAAAAATGTCTCAGTTGTCAGTCTTCGCCCATACCTAACACTTGCTGTCTGTCCACCCAAGTAATCCTATAAGGCAAAGCCTAGTTCAGTAAAACATGAATTAACAATCAAGATTCGCTATTTCGATACACAACTCAACTCACACGTCGCACCTCCCAATCCCACCAGTGACCGATGCAGCCTTAAACACCGTCCTCCAAAACATCTGTAAGTAGGCTGTTTAGGTTTTTATGTTGGTAACGCCACGTAGCACTCTGTACGAAAATCACTGGCTGTGCTGTGTGCAGTCTGTGGCTGGTTTGCATTGTTGTTTGCTATTGTAGTGTTGGGCAGCTGGATGTTAACACCGCGTAGCGTTGCGCAGTTGGAGGTGAGCCGCCAGCAGTGGTGGATGTGGGGAAGTGAGATGGCGCATTTTTGAGAGCGGATGATCTGGACGTGTGTCCATCAGAAACAGTACATTTTTAAGAATGGATGTCATGAACTGCTGTATATATATTATCATTTTTGAACACTATTGAGGTAAATACATTGTTTGTTCTCTATCAAAATCTTTCATTTGCTAACTATGCCTATCAGTAGTTAGTGCCTTCAGTAGTTTGAATCTTTTATTTAGCTGGCAGTAGTGGCGCTCGCTGTATTGCAGTAGTTCGATTAACGAAAATTTTTCTGAGGTAAGTGATTTGTGAAACCTATAGGTTAATGTTAGTCAGGGCCATTCTTTTGTAGGGATTACTGAAGTCAGATTGCGTTGCGCCAAAAATATTGTGTGTCAGTTTAAGCACAGTCTTGTATAATTTTTCTAATGGGACGTTTCCCATCCAACTCTTTTGGCAACCCCATAACTTTTGAGCTATCTTACGTGAGTTGTATTCGCAACTGCGAATATGAGACAAAGTCAGTTGTATATTGGAATGACGATAGTAAAAATTTGTACCCGGACTTCCTGCTTTAAGCGAGCGGCCGTCTTAACCACTACGGTTACCCACGTACGAATCATGGCCGGGCCCAAATATCAGAATGTCGTCACCCACGTGTCACAGCCTGCACTCTTACGTTACATGTATTTCCGCCCAGGAAGGATATACACTCCTGGAAATGGAAAAAAGAACACATTGACACCGGTGTGTCAGACCCACCATACTTGCTCCGGACACTGCGAGAGGGCTGTACAAGCAATGATCACACGCACGGCACAGCGGACACACCAGGAACCGCGGTGTTGGCCGTCGAATGGCGCTAGCTGCGCAGCATTTGTGCACCGCCGCCGTCAGTGTCAGCCAATTTGCCGTGGCATACGGAGCTCCATCGCAGTCTTTAACACTGGTAGCATGCCGCGACAGCGTGGACGTGAACCATATGTGCAGTTGACGGACTTTGAGCGAGGGCGTATAGTGGGCATGCGGGAGGCCGGGTGGACGTACCGCCGAATTGCTCAACACGTGGGGCGTGAGGTCTCCACAGTACATCGATGTTGTCGCCAGTGGTCGGCGGAAGGTGCACCTGCCCGTCGACCTGGGACCGGACCGCAGCGACGCACGGATGCACGCCAAGACCGTAGGATCCTACGCAGTGCCGTAGGGGACCGCACCGCCACTTCCCAGCAAATTAGGGACACTGTTGCTCCTGGGGTATCGGCGAGGACCATTCGCAACCGTCTCCATGAAGCTGGGCTACGGTCCCGCACACCGTTAGGCCGTCTTCCGCTCACGCCCCAACATCGTGCAGCCCGCCTCCAGTGGTGTCGCGACAGGCGTGAATGGAGGGACGAATGGAGGCGTGTCGTCTTCAGCGATGAGAGTCGCTTCTGCCTTGGTGCCAATGATGGTCGTATGCGTGTTTGGCGCCGTGCAGGTGAGCGCCACAATCAGGACTGCATAAGACCGAGGCACACAGGGCCAACACCCGGCATCATGGTGTGGGGAGCGATCTCCTACACTGGCCGTACACCACTGGTGATCGTCGAGGGGACACTGAATAGTGCACGGTACATCCAAACCGTCATCGAACCCATCGTTCTACCATTCCTAGACCGGCAAGGGAACTTGCTGTTCCAACAGGACAATGCACGTCCGCATGTATCCCGTGCCACCCAACGTGCTCTAGAAGGTGTAAGTCAACTACCCTGGCCAGCAAGATCTCCGGATCTGCCCCCCATTGAGCATGTTTGGGACTGGATGAAGCGTCGTCTCACGCGGTCTGCACGTCCAGCACGAACGCTGGTCCAACTGAGGCGCCAGGTGGAAATGGCATGGCAAGCCGTTCCACAGGACTACATCCAGCATCTCTAGATCGTCTCCATGGGAGAATAGCAGCCTGCATTGCTGCGAAAGGTGGATATACACTGTACTAGTGCCGACATTGTGCATGCTCTGTTGCCTGTGTCTATGTGCCTGTGGTTCTGTCAGTGTGATCATGTGATGTATCCGACACCAGGAATGTGTCAATAAAGTTTCCCCTTCCTGGGACAATGAATTCACGGTGTTCTTATTTCAATTTCCAGGAGTGTATTTATTGAGAGTCGAGGGTCTAGTATTGGCGAATAAATACGAAATAGCAGTGCCTGTGGTGTTAAGAAGTGAAATACAATGTTCCTCCGGACACGTATGGCACTGCTATTTCATATCAATGGAAACTACCTAACTGCTCGTTCTGTATTTCAGCTGAATTCCACCGCCTCATACTCGAATATACTTTTTCTTCCGTCCTATCTCGTGCAGTATTCCTGCCCTGCTGCATCCAAATCCACGTCGAGCACTGCTAGTCCCTTGTTCATTATCCCAGCCCTCGCAATTCTCACATTGCATATCCTTTCTTAAAATGTTCAACCCGCTCCTCGAATGCATCCAATCTTCATTTTGCTTCCATATTTCCATCTCAAATTTTGCATTTTATCAAGAAATGGCTATCAAACACAAGATAGACCACCTCTAAATGGCCAGAGAAGCTTCAACATTATCGCTTCAGTATAATAAAAACACCAACTTCATCGCCACCTCATTCATTCTACTTTTCATTACTACCTATTTAAATGACACTACTAACCTATCTGTTGAGTGCCATACACCCACAGAGTCACCACGCACACTATATGAATTAGTGATAACTCCATTTATCGCCTTTTAATGGGTGTGTTTCTCTTTGTTACATGCAAAATTAGTGCAATTGAAGTTCCTGCATGTTTTCGCTGCCAGTCCGGCACAGGAAAGAGAAAACAATAAGGAAATATAATTAGACTGATCCACGTACGTGTGTAGTTCGAGAATTACTGGAAAGTTTAACGCTTCCGGTTTTAAACCTTTTGCCGGCCGTTGTGGTCGAGCGGTTCTAGGCGCTTCAGTCCGGAACCGCAGGTTCGAATCCTGCCTCGGGCATGGATGTGTGTGATGTCCTTAGGTTTAAGTAGTTCTAAGTCTAGGGGACTGATGACCTCAGATGTTAAGTCCCATAGTGCTCAGAGCCATTTGAATCATTTTTTAAACCTTTGTTTACTTAACTCATTGTTATCAATTGAGAGGTTTATTAGTGAAAATTAGTCTAATTTGTAATTGCCACGAAAAGAATTAGTTTTCAATAACAATTGGAAAACGAGATTTTCGGACGTTACAAGTAGGCTATGGACCCATTCCTCTACCAAATACCTAACTGCATATAAGTCATACCAGTGAGAGCAGCCAGCAAAGATACAGATCTACAGTTGTGAAAATTGAAGCATTCATTCAAAATGGCCCAAATAAATTTATTTCATGGAGCGAATGGAACAGGTAAATGCCATATATAGCCGCAGCACTTTTCTCTTCTGTGTGATGTACAAGATCAGCCTTACACCATGTGCCCAGCCGATAAACAGAGTGAAGATACTACGGAAACATCAGGACGTCGCATCGATTGTGGCTGTATCAGTATAGCTGTGGCGAGGAAGTTCGAACGAACAGAGTAAGTGATCTGTGGTAAACTGGTTTGAATCTTCAGCTCTTACATAGTTGCTGCTACGTCAGTGACGATTGCAATAAATATACAAGGTGAGTCAAATGGTTCAAATGGCTCTGAGCACTAAGGGACCAATATGGGACCTAACATCTAAAGTCATCAGTCCCCTAGAACTTAGAACTACTTAAACCTAACTAACCTAAAGACATCGCACACATCCATGCCCGAGGCAGGATTCGAACTTGCGACCGTATCGGTTGTGTGGTACCAGACTGAAGCGCCTAGAACCGCTCGGCCACCCCGGCCGGCCCAAGGTGAGTCACTAACTATTGCCACATAGAATAACTTCGAAAGTATGATAGTAGGTGAAGCGTTTGTGGGACAAATGTTGCATGGGACAACGGGGGCCATAATATGTCATTGGTTTTTTGTTGCTAGGTGGGGTAGCGTCAGAGATATGAAGGTCAACTTTTTTGAATGGGATGCTATAGTTTGGTACTTATTTTCTAATTGCGGATATCGAGACAAATCCAATGATGTGTAACAATAAGGTCTTAGAAAGTCAAAAAGGTGGCATGAACGTCCATTCACAGAAGGTGTTCGAAGTGATGACCAGTGGTATTAATGCAAGCCTTACATTTAAATAAGTTTATGATAAATTACCCCCCCCCCCATGAACCATGGACCTTGCCGTTGGTGGGGGTGCTTGCGTGCCTCAACGATACAGATAGCCGTACCATAGGTGCAACCACAACGAAGGGATATCTGTTGAGATGCCAGAATGACGTGTGGTTCCTGAAGAGGGGCATCAGACTTTTCAATAGTTGCAGGGGCAACAGTCTGGATGATTGACTGATTTGGCCTTGCAACACTAGCCAAAACAGCCTTGCTGTGCTGGTACTGCGGACGGCTGAAAGCAAGGGGAAACTACAGCCGTAATTTTTCCCGAGAACATGCAGCTTTACTGTATGGTAAAAATATGATGGTGTCCTCTTGGGTAAAATATTCTGGAGGTAAAATAGTCTCCAATTCTGAGCTCCGGGCGGGGACTACTCAAAAGGAGGTTGTTATCAGGAGAAAGAAAACTGGCATTCTACGGGCGGGTAGGTTAGAAAATTTAAAAAGGTAAATTGATAGGTTAAAGTTAGATATAGTGGGAATGAGCGATGCTATCTGGACGTGATGTTTCCTCAAGCTCTCTGGAATGAAATAAAAAAAGGGGGTGATTAACCCGGAGTCAATTAACGCTGATCTTCGTTGAAGCCATATACTAGCTGACTGCGCAGCCACCATCAGTTCGATGAACTGAAAGAAACATTTCCTTGCTTTATAGTTAGATCTACGGTTCCAGCAGTCGGCCATCTAAGAGTCTATTAGAATCCTTTTTTTCACATGCAGTCATTTTTTCCTGTTCTGCAGGAGAGTATGTAAAAGATTCTTGTAGTACGAAACTTTTTCATAGTATCCTAGACCTGAACTCAGCAAGCGAAGAATTGTTTACCGACTGAGCAATTCAGTCACGACAGTTCAGTCACGTCTTACATATCCTCCCTTCCCCCAGTCCCAAATCTACTCACAAGTGCAATTCCGCAAGTACCTCAATTCTACTTTACCAAACTCACTCGAGTTCTCCTGCATACCTTGGTGTACCAAAACAACTGACAGGACGTAAACTACGGAGAACTGGTATACCACTACCTACAAATTGTTTCCGTAAGCTTGTTATCCCCACGTAATGTCTGACAAGGTAGATTGTGACCGTGAACGATACTGACTTCGCAAGGGAGTATCGATGATACTGTAGTAAACCTAGAGTGAATAGCTCTCTCTGCAATAACATCTACACTCCGCAATGAAACTCTTGTCGTTTTAAACTTATGTGCTGAACCGGGAGGCGAACCCAGAACGTCAGGAGGAACAAGACTTATGGTCAGGTGAATACAGGGTTATAAATACAAAATCAAATAGGGGTAATGCAGGAGTAGGTTTAATAATGAATAGGAAAATACGAGTACGGGTAAGGTACTACCAACAGCATAGTGAACGCATTATTGTCGCCAAGATAGAAATGAAGCCCACGCCTGCTACAGTAGTAGAAGCTTATATGGCAACTAGCTCTGCAGGTGATGAAGAAATTGAAGAAATGTATGATGAAATAAAAGACATTATTCAGGTAGTGAAGTGAGACGAAAATTTAATAGTCATGGGTGACTGGAATTCCTGAGTAGGAAAAGGGAGAGAAGGAAACATAGTAGGTGAATATGGATTGGGGGTAAGAAATGAAAGAGGAAGTCGGCAGGTAGAATTTTGCGCAGAGCATAACTTAATCGCAGCTAACACTTGGTTTAAAATTATGAAAGAAGGTTGTATACATGGAAGAACCCTGGAGATACTAAAAGGTATCAGATAGATAGTATAATGGTAAGACAGAGATTTAGGAACCAGGTTATAAATTGTAAGACATTTCGAGGGGCAGCTGTGGACTCTGACCACAATCTATTGGTTATGAACTGTAGATTAAAACTGAAGAAACAGCAAAAAGGTGGGAATTTAAGGAGATGGGACCTGGATAAACTGAAAGAACCAGAGGTTGTAAAGAGTTTCAGGGAGAGAATAAGGGAGCAATTGACAGGAATGGGGGAAAGAAAAACAGTAGAAGAAGAATGGGTAGCTTTGAGGAATGAATCCTGTGAAGGCAGCACAGGATCAAATAGGTAAAAAGACGAGGGCTAGTAGAAACCCTTGGGTAACAGAAGAAATATTCAAATTAATTGCTGAAAGGAGAAAACATAAAAATGCAGTAAATGAAGCAGGCAAAAAGGAATACAAACGTCTAAAAAATGATATCGACAGGAAGTGCAAAATAGCTAAGCAGGGATGGCTAGAGGACAAGTGTAAGGATGTAGAGGCTTGTCTCACAAGGGGTAAGATAGATACTACCTACAGGAAAATTAAAGAGATCTTTGGAGAAAGGAGAACCACTTGCATGAATATCAAGAGCTTTGATGGAAACCCAGTTCTAAGCAAAAAAGGGAAAACAGAAAGGTGGAAGGAGTATATAGACGGTCTATACAAGGGCGAAATACTTAAGGCAAGCCGGCCGAAGTGGCCGTGCGGTTAAAGGCGCTGCTGTCTGGAACCGCAAGGCCGCTACGGTCGCAGGTTCGAATCCTGCCTCGGGCATGGATGTTTGCGATGTCCTTAGGTTAGTTAGGTTTAACTAGTTCTAAGTTCTAGGGGACTAATGACCTCAGCAGTTGAGTCCCATAGTGCTCAGAGCCATTTTTGAACTTAAGGCAATATTATGGAAATGGAAGAGGATGCAGATGAAGATGAAATGGGAGATATGATGCTGCATGAGGAGTTTGACAGAGCACTGAAAGACCTGAGTCGAAACAAGGCCCCCAGAGTAGACAACATCCCATTAGAACTACTGACAGCCTTGGGAGAGCCAGTCTTGACAAAACTCTACCATCTGGTGAGCAAGATGTATGATACAGGCGAAATACCCTCAGACTTCAAGAAGAATATAATAATTCCAATCCCAAAGAAAGCAGGTGTTGACAGATGTGAAAATTACCGAACTATCAGTTTAATAAGTCACAGCTGCAAAATACTAACGCCAATTCTTTACAGACGAATGGAAAGTTGATAGAAGCCGACCTCGGGGAAGATCAGTTTGGATTCCGTAGAAATGTTGGAACACGTGAGGCAGTACTGACTCTATGACTTATCTTAGAAGAAAGATTAATGAAAGGCAAACCTACGTTTCTGGCATTTGTAGACTTAGAGAAAGCTTTTGACAATGTTGATTGGAATACTCTCTTTCAAATTCTGAAGGTGGCAGGGGTCAAATACAGGGAGCGAAAGGCTATTTACAGTTTGTACAGAAACCAGATGGCAGTTATAAGAGTAGAGGGACATGAAAGGGAAGCAGTGGTTGGGAAGGGAGTGAGACAGGGTTGTAGTCTCTCCCTGATGTTATTCAATCTGTATATTGAGCAAGCAATAAAGGAAACAAAAGAAAAGTTCGGAGTAGGTATTAAAATGCATGGAGAAGAAATAAAAACGTTGAGGTTCGCCGATGACATTGTAATTCTGTCAGAGATAGCAAAGGACTAAGAAGAGCAGTTGAACGGAATGGACAGTGTCTTGAAAGGAGGGTATAAGATGAACTTCTACAAAAGCAAAACGAGGATAATGGAATGTAGTCGAATTAAGTCGGGTGATGCTGAGGGAATTAGATTAGGAAACGAGACACTTAATGTAGTAAAGAGTTTTGCTATTTGGGGAGCAAAATAACTGATGATGGTCGAAGTAGAGAGGATATAAAATGTAGACTGGCAGTGGCAAGGAAAGCGTTTCTGAAGGAGAGAAATTTGTTAACACTGAGTATAGATTTAAATGTCAGGAAGTTGTTTCTGAAAGTATTTGTGTGGAGTGTAGCCATGTATGGAAGTGAAACGTGGAGATAAATAGTTTAGACAAGAAGAGAATAGAAGCTTTCGAAATGTGGTGCTACAGAAGAATGCTGAAGATTAGATGGGTAGATCACATAACTAATGAGGAAGTATTGAATAGAATTGGGGAGAAGAAGAGCTTGTGGCACAACTTGACTAGAAGAAGGGATCGGTTGGTAGGACGTGTTCTGAGACATCGAGGGATCACCATTTTAGTATTGGAGGGCAGCGTGGAGGGTAAAAATCGTAGAGGGAGGCCAAGAGATGAATACACTAAGCAAATTCAGAAGTATGTAGGCTGCAGTAGGTACTGGGAGATGAAGAATCTTGCACAGGATAGGGTAGCATGGAGAGATGCATCACACCAGTCTCAGAAGTGAAGAGTACAACAACAACAACATGATAAATTGAGAACAACTGGATCTTTAACGTTTCGGAAACATATTACTAACGAGGAAACGGTAATTGGTACTCTTGCCACTGTGTTTCGAGATCCTTGTGTTATAACGTGTCAAATCGCAAGGGAATCTGCCAAGAGCCAGAGTAGTATTGTTCGTGTTCTGCATCGCCATGGATATCATCCTTACTAAAACAGTCTCCACCAAGGGCTGTATTTCATCGAAGGAAACCTTAATGGTAGGAAGAACACCACATACCTGCGAGAAACAATAGGTCTGTTATTGGAAGAAATTCCTTTTGGAATAAGGGACAGAATGTGGTATCAACATGATGGATATCCGGCACATTTTTCGCTGATGGCTAGGAATAAGTTGCAGAGACAATTCCCAAATCGTTGGACTGGACGCGGAGAAGATATGATGTGGCCGGCACGTTCGCCAGACTTGACGCCTCTGGGTTTTTTCTCGTGGGGATTCGTAAAAGGCATTGTTTATAAAGATGTTCCAACTACACCTGAAGCTATGCCAGAGTTTTGCTTAATGTTAATATGTAACAACAATTTTACAGTGCGAAAAAAAAATCACCCACTGAAGATAGCACAAGAAGTGCTGAAACGTGTCTGGGTAAAACAAAACTAAAAAGGTGTCTTGCATAAGGCAGAATTCATCGTCCTATAGTCCTATATGCGAGGGAGAATTGTCAGAGGATGTGCTTCGAAAAGTGCTGATGCGATAAGAATACCACTCAATCCATGATATGAAGATTGCAGCACTGCATTGATACCAATGATCATCACTTCGAACACCTTCTGTAAATGGATGTTTATCCCACGTTTGTGACCTTCGCTGACCTTCGCTGACCTTACTGTTGCACATCATTGGATTCGCCTCGATAGCCGCTGTCAGAAAATAAGTGCCAGACTATAACATCCCATTTAAAAAAAAAAAATTGAACTTCATATCTCTGAAGCGACCCCACCTAGCCACAAAAAACTAACGTCATATTATGGCCCCCTTGTCTCATGCCACATTTGTCTCACAAACTTTTCGGCTCCTATCTTACTTTTGGAGTTATTCTTGATGGCAATAGTTAGTGACTCATCCTGTATAGAAGAAGTACGAAAGAATGTTATCCGGACAATGCCGAAGATAGCAAAGGCAGATAAATGTAATAGCAATGAAACAGATGGGCAGCTCATGTCTCCATATTGGTGACCATCGCAATAACACAGGAATGAAAGCTAAAATAGAAGATCTGTTAGATCACAATTACTTTGCCTTTAGGAAAGGGGATGGCACCAGTGAGGCAGTTTGACGTTATGCTTGATGGAAAAATCAAGGTACTTTCGTAGGAACCGTCGACCTACAAAAGCGTTCGACAATGTACAGTGGTGCAAGGTATTTAAAATCCACAGAAAAATAGGTCTATAATGACGGATAATATACATTATGGACAAAAAAGTAAAAAAGGTAGACGTTCTTTACTTCATTATTACTTTATGTAGACACCAGAACAGAACTTAAAATTCTAATACGAAATAGTGGAGAGCTTAAACGAAAAGAGGAGTAAGTTAAGAAGACAGTTTTTCTCCTGTATTGTGTGAGCTACATGTTAAAGAAGAAATGAAGGAAACGAAAGAAAGATTTAGAATTTAGACGGAAAGGTTATCAATGAGAAGATTCTCTTTCGTTATTGCTGTCTGCTGTGAAAGTGAGGAAGAATTACAGAAAAAAGTTGCATGTCTACTGAGCACAGAATGGGGGCTGAGAATAAACCAAATGAAAATGAAAGAAAAGAGCGATGGTGGAAATAAGAATAGCAAAGAACTTAAGGACAAATTTCAGGACCACGTAGCAGTTGAACTGAAAGAATTCTGCCAACTTGGAAGCAATATAACACGTGACCTATGAGGTAAACTGGATATAAGAAACGATGGAGGTACAAAAACAGGAGTTGTCATGGCGTCACAGACGAAACCGATGTCTGCCCTGTCAGTAAGTCAAATATTAGCTTCTGGTGGACGTGTTCTGATTATATTTTAAAATGTAAAAGAATCATGTTCATTCATAAGTTGTCTCTTTCATGCGATATTTTATTTTATACACATGAATTTTTTTGCGGTGGTTACTTTAACTGTAGTGGCGGACCGTATCACAGCCGTCATACAAATAGCTGAGCTAAAAACTAAACTGTAGTGTCTTTGTGTTTGTCTTTAGCGTGGCCTCGAATCTGGAAACAGCAACAGGTGTAGCCCTACGTGCGTCAAATGTTAGACGCCGTGATCTGTGGGCTAAAAAGATGGAACCCAAGCTGTAGTGTCGAATTCCGTTGCCCGGAAACCAGAAAACGCGTCAAACTGCAGTGTGCATGTGGACGCCATCAGTGGAAAGCTGAATGCCAAACGCGTTCTTGCAAGACTTCCACTTCATTCTTACGACTTCAACGAACGACACTTGCCGTGGCTTGCACGCTGGCCTGATAAGTCGGCTATCGAAGGAGACTGGGACATGGTTGGACAGCAGATTTGTCTCCACAAACCAGGGTTAATTCTCTATTAGCTACACCGGAAGTAGCGTGGAAAGAAATTCACTACGACCATATCAAGTCCTTATTTTATTTCATGCCATAGAAGCTTCACACCTTGTCTAATTCTCATTCACTGTTAATTCGCTGTCTTTGATAATGAATTACTGCGTATTGTGTACGTCATCCCTAATACATTCTACAGCAAGTGATCACAGCAAGCCGGCCGGGGTGGCCGAGTGGTTCTAGGTGCTACAGTCTGGAACTGCGCGACCGCTACGGTCACAGGCTCTAACCCTGCCTCGGGCATGGATGTGTGTGGTGTCCTTAGGTTAGTTAGCTTTAAGTAGTTCTAAGTTCTAGGGGACTGATGACCTCAGAATTAAGTCCCATAGTGCTCAGAGCCATTTGATTACAGCTAGGACGTTTATATATTTCTCGTAAACACTGATTTACCGTAATTTATTGTGAGTAAGGTATATTCAGGCCACATTCAAAATAAATACAAATTATCTGATAAAGCACTCACATAAAATACAATGACATGGAGATCTCACCCACGTCTCCTTCTGAAATTAAGGAAGTTATTACACCTTCACTTATTAAATCCTACAGGTGTTAAAATAGCACCGGTTGATCTGTCTAGGGCGACTGTGTGAGTCACACTATTTTCCTAGATAAACTGAGATTTTGTGGAACTGGGTGCGTAGCCAAACAATGAATAGTGTCATATCTAATCAAAAGCAGGCAGAAAGTTGTATGCAATACTTCAACTAATGCAAGCAGGGGAGTTTCATCTGAATGAGGACGAATCACTTATGGGATTCCGCAATGCTGTATTTGAGATCCACACTTGTTTCTCGTATATGTAAATAATGTACAACAGGCAGCATTAATTCTCTTTGCAGGTGACATTAGTATTTTAATCAACTCAAACATACTTGCAGGAACAGAAGAAATGGCAAATAATGTTCTTAAAATTATTGTTGAGTGGTTTCCTGCAAATGATCTCGCTGTCAATGCAAAAAGATACAATATATTGAGTTCTGCATGTCTAGAGGTACTACATCAAAGACGAGTGTGACTCATGGTGAGGAAACAATAACTAACCTGAAAAATTCAAAAACTTTAGGTGCCCATATTGCCGAGAACTTCAACTAGAAAAGGTACATTTTAGAACTCATAAAAGATCTTGCTTCAACCACAGTTGCACTTCGATCGTTTAAAATGTTCAGGAGAGACAAATCATTAAATTAACATGTTTTGCGTTTTTTTCAGTGAATAATGTCGTGTGCTATAATGTTCTGGGGCTGGTGGTCTTTAAGAAAACTGTCTCCATTGTTAAAAAACGGGGTGTAATAAGTTGATTACCGCTACACAGTATATTTATTTCCTCATTTTTTTCTAAATAACCCACTGCAGTTCTGAACAAAAAAATGATATACATAATTACAATATCCGAAAAAACAGACATTCCTTATTGGACATTAAGGTCATCTTTAGTAGAAAAACAGGTGCGCAATGCTGCCACCAAATTTTTTGGCTACTTAACCAATAATGTAGAATGTCTGGCAAATAGCAAAGTTAAATTTGAAAACAAACTGAAGCAGTCACTCTTTGATAACTCTGTCTATTCCAAAGCAAAATTTTTATTTTTGTAATGGGTAAATGGTGATGTATATGAATTACTAATTCATGTCTATAATTAAGAGTCCAAATGATACACAGAACATGAAAATAACTAACTAAATAGCTAATTCACTTACCCCATTATGCTGACTGACGCCGTTGGAAATTATTATCTGATGTTTATTTGGAAAGTAAAGTCAAATATTCCAGCTGCAAGGTTTATCTGCCTATGTATTATCAGATAAGAAAGCACAATGGTTATACTGAATTCAGCATAAAAATTACAGATTTTTCTCGCTAGCTCCACTGATCTGATGTAAAGCGTAAAAAGGTCGTATGTTAATTATCTCTGTCTGCTGCAGTGTCGTTATATGTATCTCGTGTTTGAAAATATTATCTTTTTCAAGATGAGAAGCTTGTTATTACCGTTAGTAATTTACTTAGTAATTTACGTTACATCACCAGCCTGAAAATAACTGCTTCGCTTCACGTCAGGCATCCTGCAAATTGAGAACACGTGGGAACAACTACATTCTAATAACGGAAATGTATAAAACACACACACACACACACACACACACACACACACACACACACACACACACACGTACACAAACAAACAACGAAAAATACACGTGAATAAATAGTAGAAATGGGATAATGTTAATAAAATTTTCTCGGGCTTCCAGCCTCGTCAGGTGGTTAAAATCCCACGAGCTTTCGACCGAGCTCTCCGCGGCCATTGTCAAGTGGTAAGACTGACTGCTGTGTCGCCGGGGCCGCGTCGTTATATAGCCGCACTGCTGGTTGTGACGCACTAGTACTCTTTTCCTCGCCATTTATGGTAATGTTTCCATCCCGTGACCGTCGCGCCAGTTTTAACCTCGCAATGGCCGGGTACGAGGCTGTGCTGAGCTGTAAACCGCCGTTCTTGTTAATGGTGTTTTCAAAAATTGGTCAAATGGCTCTAAGCATTATGGGACTTAATATCTGAGGTCATCAGTCCCCTAGAACGTAGAGCTACTTAAACCTAACTAACCTAAGGACATCACACACATCCATGCCCGAGGCAGGATTCGAATCTGCGACCCTAGCGGCCGCGTGGTTCTGGACTGAAGCGCCTAGAACCGCTCGGCCACAGCGGCCGGCGATGGTATTTTTAGAGGTTTTTATTTCAATAGCTTCTTATATGACGCTATCCCAATATCCCTTCGTCCTTATAATGACAGATGTTTCGTCGAACAGAATTCGGATTCCATTTTCTATGGTGGGTTCTGCTACGGCTGATTTTTCTGGACAGCGTAGGCGTAAACACCTCTCGTGTTCCGTCCGCCGTTGCTCCACAGTGCGTACTGTTTGGCCGACTTAATAACAGCCACACTGACACGGTATCTTGTACACTCCAGGCGTTCTCAGCCCTAGATCGTCTTTCATAGGCCTCATGAACTGTCGAATTTTTGCTGGGGGCCTGAGCACCGATGAACTGTTATATCTGTTCAGAAGCCGGCTAATCTTTCCGACACTGTACCACAGAAAGGCAAAAACACAAGTTTCTTGCTTTCTTCTTCGGTGGTGTTCTCTTCTCTGTTGGTGTGTTTCTTTCGTGTCACACAGGTAGAGCCTGTGACACCTGTCCGTGGCTGTACCCGTTTTCACGGAGGTGGCTCAGTTATAGTGGCAGACCTTCAGCGTCTGAGACGACTTTAACAGGATGGACGAAGGTGTTCAGAACGCCACGTTTTTGTGCCGTATGGTGGTGGCTGAGAGCGTGCAGATAATGTCGTAACTAGGAATGTGTGGGGGAGGAGAATTGCTAGCTATGAGACCCAAAGGCATCCCAATGTTATTCAATGCTAGGGCAGAACTCGTCTTCTGAATGACACCTCTCACAGCCCACAGTAATGAAGAGTCACAATTTACATGCAGTAGTAATACTTTTTAATTATTAGTTGCTATCGGACTACGTATGTACGTCGTAAAAGAACAACAAAATACAACTTGCGTGGTAGTAATCGTGATGTTGAGCTTCAGTGCTGGTAGGTTCAAGAAGAGATTAAAGTGTAAATATGCATGATATACAGAAGACTGCTAATATGACTCGACGCTGTTTGCATTCAGTACGCTTTTTGACTGAATGAGCTTGCAGTGAATACAGTTCTTTAACTCTCTATTTTGCTGTATTTCCTACAACTTTCGGGTCGAAGTGATAACAAAAGGTGTACTGCTTTCAGTTACAGTTAGCAGTAATGATTATTAAAATTACGATGACGTACTCCAAAAGTCTGCTAGCGTGACAAATAAATAAAAACACCTACAGCTGTCCTTATGATTTTATTTTATTTTGTCTCTACCAGTTTCAACGCTTCAGTGCGTCATCTTCAGGCTGTTTTTGGTGCGATACAGGTTGATAAGATCCCCATGCATAACCCATCAGTTACCAGCTTTACTGGATACGCAGATAATGTGTTGGCCGTTGATGGCTGGAGTGCTGACACATTATCTGCGTATCCAGTAAAGCTGGTAACTGATTGGTTACGCACGGGGATCGTATCAACCTGTACCGCATCAAAAACAGCCTGAAGATGACGCACTGAAGCGTTGAAACTGGTAGCGACAAAACAAAATAAAATCATAAGGACGGCTGTAGGTGTTTTGATTTATTTTTCACGATAGTAAACGGCAGTCGTCCCAGAGACCTTGTAGTGTAACGACGCAAGTTTTGTATAAATGATTTCCTTTTGACATATGACCATGTGCAGACTTCGTCACCTACGTCAGTTACAACACACTTCAAAATTATTTAAATTCTTTTTAAATTGTCTCTGAATGGTTGTTGAACTAAACTGTAAAACATCATCATTTGAGTCGTATGCGCAGAATTACGTCACTCAGTCCAATTTGTTTGTGCAATTTTTTTTTTTCAATTTAAATGTCGTTTGTTTCTCCTCAGAAATTATATTAATGCAAGTGACTCGCGATGGACGTTTCCAAAAATTAATAATCTTGTCAAATAAATTACGTAACATAATTCTTCATAAATAAATTCTCGGAACACGTATTTCAACTTTAGTAGCATCCACTAGTTTATTATCTTCCTACATATAGACGTGAACCTGAGCCTTGACAAGACAGAACCGAACATTTACAACATGATTAAACTTTCTATGACGTCATTGTTGTAGAAACATTACAAATTCTTAATTTTCAATTTTTAGAAGCACAACGCAACAACTCGGTTTCAGGATCTTCTGTTGCTCTTTGGCTGTCGACCCGTGACGTATAGTGGCCAGCAATTTTCTCTCTGGTCCCGGCAGCGAAGATTCTGTCTCCGTTCGTTGCGCCGCCCTCTCCGTACATGAAACATAAAAAATAAATACAAAACTTTAGATAATTCACAACCATTACAAATATTATAAAAATACATAAACAAAAAACTAAATTAAACTTATATTCACCTGCTAACTGGGCTGACACTGGTGGATGGGTGACGCTTCAATTTCGCGTCCCACTACAACCTCCTGCTAGAAGGATGGACAGACAAAAAAAAGTCCGCTAGTCTTGAAAGGTTTGTCAGTCACGCAGTGAGTAACAATGTCAGGCTTTTGAAACTGTTCTTTAAAAACAATTATCTAGATACTGCTGAGTACCATGTGCACCTTTCAGTATTAAAACTGCTTTTTAGATTCTGACTTAATAAACTTGCTAAGTCACTTAAATGGAATTGATTATTTTATCACTTTCTGAAATAAAAAGACCTTATTATGTACTTCTGTAAATCTTCTTCAACTTGCAGTTTTTCAAATAAACGCTGTGAAGGTACCTGCTAAAATGTACACGCGCTTTATTAGATGGTAAATATTCGCCAGAAATTAATATTGGCGACTTGAAATTCACAAGCACTAAGAACATGAAGTAACTCTACATTTTGCTACATACTTGTCACCGAATGATGACTTCTACGGTTCAAATCTACATCACTCTCTAGGTGCACAAATCTACCTATTCGAAAGTGAAGAATAAGGAGGCGACTCACTGTATCATAAAGCAAAAAAATTTTTAAAGTCTTATTAACTTCATAATCTTCAGATTAAGCCGTGTATTTCTATTCAAGTAACAACAGTGAAGGAAACTTAATAGCACGATAGATTTAAGCGCTCTGAAATCCGCCACATAATTTCTCTCACTAGAGAAATAAAGGTGTTTATTTCGCTGTGCTCTGTGTCGTAGACTGGATAAATAGTGTGAGAGAAATGGAAGTTGTCATCCATGCGGTCCAGTGGCAACTTACGGCATTCCGTACCACATTTGTCTCGTACATAAAGCCGAATTTGTAAATGACACTTTAAAGTTGTATGTCATATTTCCTCAATGACAGAGTAGGGGGACTGATAATGTTAGAAGTTATCTATAATGAAAAAAATTGCTTTTCGTATCAGTCACGTAACATGGTTTGCAGAAGTGACTTCTCTTTTAGGCTGCGATTTTAAGGGTACTGAACAGAGGCAAAACTCCTGAGAAGCCCATTTCAGGCGTAGTAATCTGATTACTACAAGTAGCTTAAACATGTTACGTTTTCTTAACTTTTTCTAACGATTAGCTCACTGATTTTATACTTAAGTTCAAAATGTTTTAGCATTTATGTAAATAAAGTTTAATATACATAAAACGAAAATTTCTTTTCAGTTCCTGAACATCACTTAAGTAACTAAATTTTAGTCAGATGTCCAGTTTTTAAACACCTAGAAAACGGCACCCAATCTAGAATTAGTGTTTTTTATCCCTACATTGCAGACCGGTAACAATAAGTAACCAAACAGAGCACTTAAGAATTAACTACCAATGCGAAATTAATAGGTATTATAGTATTCTGAAGTAGTCCTTCCAAGTGAAATTATGTTGTTGTTATGGTCTTCAGTCCTGAGACTGGTTTGATGCAGCTCTCCATGCTACCTATCCTGTGCAAGCTTCTTCATCACCCAGTACCTACTGCAACCTACATCCTTCTGAATCTGATTAGTGTATTCATCTCTTGGTCTCCCTCTACGATTTTACCCTCCACGCTGCCCTCTAATGCTAAGTTTATGATCCCTTGATGCCTCAGAACATGTCCTACCAACCGGTCCCTTCTTCTTGTCAAGTTGTGCGACAAACTCCTCTTCTCCCCAATTGTATTCAACACCTCCGCATTAGTTATGTGATCTACCCATCTAATTTTCAGCATTCTTCTGTAGCACCACATTTCGAAAGCTTCTATTCTCTTCTTGTCCAAACTATTTATTGTCCATGTTCCACTTCCATACATGGCTACATTCCATACAAATACTTTCAGAAACGACTTCCTGACACTTAATTCTATACTCGATGTTAGCAAATTTCTCTTCTTCAGAAACGCTTTCCTTCCCATTGCCAGTCTACATTACATATCCCCTCTACTTCGACCATCATAAATTACTTTGCTCCCCAAATAGCAAAACTCTTTTACTACTTTAAGTGTCTCACTTCCAAATCGAATTCCCGCAGCATCACTCGATTTAATTATACATTCCATTATCCTCGTTTTCCTTTTGTTGATGTTCATCTTATATCCTTCTTTCAAGACACTGTCCATTCCGTTCAACAGCTCTTCCGAGACCTTTGCTGTCTCTGACACAATTTACAATGTCATCGGCGAACCTCAGAGTTTTTATTTCTTCTCCATGGATTTTAAAACCTACTCCGAATTTTTCTTTTGTTTCTTTACTGCTTGCTCAATATACAGATTGAATAAAATTGGGGACAGGCTACAACCCTGTCTCACTCCCTTCCCAACGACTGCTTCCCTTTCATGTCCCTCGACTCTTATTACTGCCATCAGGTTTCTATACAAATTGTAAATAGAATTTCGCTCCCTGTATTTTACCCCTGCCACCTTCAGAATTTGGAAGAGATAATTCCAGTCAACATTGTCAAAAGCTTTCTCTAAGTCAACAAATGCTAGAAACTTAGGTTTGCCTTTCCTTAATCTTTCTTCCTAAGATGAGTCGTAAGGTCAGTATTGCCTCACGTGTTCCAATATTTCTGCGGAATCCAAACTGATCTTCCCCGAGGTCGGCATCTACCAGTTTTTCCATTCGTCTGTAAAGAATTCGTGTTAGTATTTTGCAGCTGTGAGTTATTAACTGATAGTTCGGTAATTTTCACATCTGTGAATACCTGATTTCTTTGGGATTGGACTTACTATATTCTTCTTGAAGTCTGAGGGTATTTCGCCTGTCTCATACACCGTGCTCACCAGATGGCAGAGTTTTGTCAGGACTGGCTCTCACAAGGGCGTCAGTAGTTCTAATGGAAAGTTGTCTACACCTGGGGCCTTGTTTCGACTCACGTCTTTCAGTGCTCTGTCAAACACTTCACGCAGTATCGTATCGCCCATTTCATCTTCATCTACATTCTCTTCCATTTCTATAACATTGTCCTCAAGTACATCGCCCTTGTATAGACCCTCTATATACTCCCTCCACCTTTCTGCTTTCTCTTCGTTGCTTATAACTGGGTTTCTATCTGAGCTCTTGATATTCATACATGTCGTTCTCTTTCCTCCAAAGGTCTCTTTAATTTTCCTGTAGGTGGTATCTATCTTACCCCTAGTGAGATAAGCCTCTACATCCTTACATTTGTCCTCTAGCCATTCCTGCTTAGCCATTTTGCGCTTCCTGTCCATCTCATTTTTGAGGCGTTTGTATTCCTTTTTGCCTGCTTCATTTACTGCATTTTTATATTTTCTCCTTTCGTCTATTAAATTCAATATTTCTTCTGTTACCCAAGGATTTCTACTAGCCTTCGTCTTTTTATTTACTTGATTCTCTGCTGCCTTCAATACTTCATCCGTCAGAGCTACCCATTCTTCTTCTATTGTATTTCTTTCCCCAATTCCTGTCAACTGTTCCCTTATGCTCTCCCTGAAACTCTGTACAACCTCTGGTTTAGTCAGTTTATCCAGGTCCCATATCCTTAAATTCCCACCTTTTTGCAGTTTCTTCAGTTTTAATCTACAGTTCATAACCAACAGATTGTGGTCAGAGTCCACATCAGCTCCTGGAAATGTCTTACAATTTAAAACCTTTTTCCTAAATCTCTGTCTTACCATTATATAATCTATCTAAAACCTGTCAGTATCTCCATGCTTCTTCCATGTATACAACTTTTTTTTATGATTCTTGAACCAAGTGTTAGCTGTGATTAAGTTATGCTCCGTGCAAAATTCTACAAGGCGGCATCCTCTTTCATTTCTTACCAGCAATCCATACTCACCTACTACGTTTCCTTCTCCCCCGTTTCCTTCTCTCGAATTCCAGTCACCAATGACTATTAAATTTTCGTCTCCCTTCACTACCTGAATAATTTCTTTTATCTCATCATACATTTCATCAATTTCTTCATCTTCTGCAGATCTAGTTGGCATATAAACATGTACTACTGTAGTAGTCGTGGGCTTCGTGTCTATCTTGGCCACAGTAATGCGTTCACATTTTACCGAAGAAGACGCCATCATCATTTAACCATACAGTAAAGCTGCAGTGCCTCGGGAAAAATTACGGCTGTAGTTTCCACTTGCTTTCAGCCGTTCGCAGTAGCAGCACAGCAAGGCCGTTTTGGTTAGTGTTACAAAGCCGGATCAGCCAATCATCCAGACTGTTGCCTCTGAAACTACTGAAAAGGCCTCTCTTCAGGAATCACACGTTTGTCTGGCCTCCCAACAGGTACCCCTCCGTTGTGGTTGCACCTACGGTACGACCATCTCTACCGCTGAAGCAAGCCCCATGGTTTATGGTTCATGGTGCTGAGGGGGGAGGGGGGTGAAATGACGCGCATGAGAAATGTCAACATATTAGATGATGCTGTACTTCATAACTATTGATATAGAGTAGTGCGAAAGGATAACAGAAAAAGCTATATTTCATTCTTCGAAGGGATGGATGGATGCAAAGTTACGGTACAGTTTCCAGTGAAGGTTATGAGAGACGCAGCTCAGGGTTTGATAGAATGATGGGATGATGAATGAGGAAGGAATTCGTCAGAGTCCTTCTTTAAAGGAACCATTACGGCATTATCAGTATGGTTTTAGAAAGCACCACTCGCGAGAAAATCAGCTTGTCCTTTCTCAACTGATACACTGTGAACTATGGATGAAGGGCAGACACCATATTTTTAGATTTCCGGAAAGCATGTGACATGGTGCCCCACTGCAGGCTGTTAACGAAGGTACGAGCGTAAGGAACAACTTCACAAATATGTGAGTGGTTCAAAGACATCTTAAGTAATAGAACACAGTCCTCGACGGCGAGTGTTCATCAGAGATAAGGGGTACCGTCAGGAGCTCTCCCGAGTAGGTGTGACAGGATCGCTGGTTGTTCTCTGTATACATAAATTATTTGGCGCACAGGGTGTAGAGCAATCTGTGGTTGTTTGCTGATGATGCCGTGGTGTACGGTAAGGTTCAAAAATGTGTGTGAAATCTTATGGGACTTAAATGCTAAGGTCATCAGTCCCTACGCTTACACACTACTTAACCTAAATTATCCTAAGGACAAACACACACACCCACGCTCGAGGGAGGGGTTGAACCGCCACCGGGACCAGCCGCACAGTCCATGACTGCAGCGTGTACAGTAAGGTGTAGGAGCTGTGTGACTGTAGGTGGGTACAAGACGACGTAGACAAAATTTATAGTTGGTGTGATGAATGGAAGCTACCTCCAAAAGTACAAAAATGTAAGTCAGTGAGGACGAGTAGGAAAAACAATCTTTTAATTTTTGGATACAGTATTAGGGGTGTCCAGTTTGAGACAGTCAAGCCGTTTAAGTATCTGGACATAACGTTGTAAAGCGATACAAAAAAAAAGTCTCTGAGTACTATGGCACCTAACATCTTAGGTCATCAGTCCCCTAGAACTTAGAACTACGTAAACCTAACTAACCTAAGGACATCACAAACGTCCATGCCCGAGGCAGGATTCGAACCTGCGACCGTAGCAGTCGCGCGGTTCCGGACTGAAGCGCCTAGGACCGCTTGGCCACAACGGCCGGCTAAAGCGATACAAAATGGCACTATCATTTGAGAACTTCGGTAGGGAAGGCGAATGGCGACTTCAGTCTGTTGGGAGAATTTTAGGAAAGAATGTTTCAGCTGTATAGGGGACCGCATATAGGAAGCTGGTGCGACAGATTCTAGAGTACCCTCTAATGTTACGGATCCGTTCCACATCGGATTGAAGGCAGACATCCAAGCAAGTCAGATTTCGTACCGGTAGGTTTGAACAACACGTAAATGTTACGGAGATGCTTCCTGGAGGGAAGGCGACGTTGGTATCGAGGATCACTGTTGAGAATATTTAGAGAACTGGCATTTGAAGTTGATTGCCGAAAGATTCTACAGCCGCCAACGTACATTGTGTGTAAGGTTTGCGGAGATACGAGAAATCAGTGCTCACACAGAGGTGTATAGACAGTAGTTTTTCCGTCGCTCTATTTGCGAGTGAACAGGAAAGGAAATGACTAGAAGCGGTACAGAGTACCCTCCGCCACACCTTACTGTATCTATGTAGCTGTAGAATTGTCTTAAAAGATATCGCAAAACCACGGAAAAGAAAAATCTCGATGGCTTGACGGGTACTCGAACCGCCGACCTCACGAACGCGTTCCCATGTTCTTAATACTCCTTCACTTCGCTCGATCCGTATACACTGGACGGCACATCATAATCTGGGAGGTGACAGCTATGTGTACTGCGCCGGTTTATCTTAGGCATCCTGCCAAACGTATCAACTACCGCTCAACAGGTGGTGTCCGCCCTTGGCGAAACAATATAAAGGGCGATCCGCAGACACACACACACACACACACACTGATGCGGCCTCGTGCAGTTACCGAACATCTGACTCATCACTCCCATGCTAGTATCTCTTCTTCTCTTAGAGAAGGAATATCTATGGATAATTGATTGAACAATTCATACAGTATATCAGGTGAACGTAAACAGGTGTTGAACTTATTAAACTGAAATAGGAGTACAATATTTCGCTGTAGGTGTTTTTCCTGAAGCCGATTAGAGACTAACACACCCGGTTTCCCAACTTTTAAGTTGCATTTTTTTTTGTATATAATGCTATGTCGTTTGGTATAGGGAATTATTACACATTACCGCAGTTGGTGTGGCTACTCAAAGTTAACAGCCTTCAATTTGTAAAACCACCATCAATGATGAACGTCCAGTGTGTGTTAAACACACTGTCATTATTTTGCTCATCAAAATATGTTTCCGTGGGCCTGTGTCAAGCAACGAATGATGCTACACGTAAATTTTATCCAGGAAGATACAATGTCCGGAAACCGACACGCTTATGAGTGTTTGTCACGAAGATAGTAGTAATCGTAACGGCTGATAAGACAAGCAATGAGGTGTCCATAGCGTGTTGGACCGTGTGCCCTGGCTGCCATCTGGGTACTTTAGCTGGGGATGGTCAAGTTTTAGAATTAACTGTATATCTATAGAGTGATCATTCGCACGTAAAAACTGAATTTTTGTCGCCAACAGACAGCTGCTACTTCTAATGAAGTACGATGTACACTATAGCTTTACAAATGTCGACTGACAAGGGCAGGCAACGACGTTCGGATCACGGATTTACTTCACACTTGTGAGACCTGAGTTTCTCCTGGCGTATACAACTTTCAAATAACTTCCGGGAATTCAGCCAGGTAACACTTTCAGCGACCGGTTGCTGAAAGTGTTACCTGTCTGAATTGTCGGAAGTTATTTGATACTTCACACTTGTACACTTCAGCCGGCTGAGGTGGCCGAGTGGTTCTAGGCGCTACAGTCTGGAACCGCGCGACCGCTACGGTCGCATGTTCGAATCCTGCCTCGGGCATGGATGTGTGTGATGTCCTTAGGTTAGTTAGGTTTAAGTAGTTCTAAGTTCTAGGGGACTGATGACCTCAGAAGTTAAATCCCATAGTGCTCAGAGCCATTTTTTTTGGTACACTTCGAATAGTCTATTAGGACAACATAACGTCCAAGTAGTGAGACATACTACTTAGGCGATTTCGAGAAAATCGCAAGAGAATATCTGCGCGTCTATGATGTACCGTTGCGCTGCCGGAAGTTATGTGGTTAGCGTTAAAGCTTTGGAGCAGATTGCCGACTGAAGGAGCTCGGTTTCGATTCCCGGCCGGGTCGGAGTGTTACTCCGCTCAGGGACTGAGTACAGCGTTGTCCTTACTTTCGTAGCGTCAGAAATGACATTCCACTACTGAGGTGGTTGTATCGGCATGTTGTGAATGCCAATAAATTAAAAAAGAGCCCCCTCATCAGTTGATCGCTGGTTCGAGTCTTGCTCATTTTTTAAAATTTAAATAATAGTAATATTCTATGTTACATATGACATTTGAAAGGTAATGTGATGAAAAGACACGTATATTATAATGATATTTTACTGAATTACCAATGTTATTTGGCTGTTTATTAATTTTAATTATTACAACAAATATTATGGGACTTCTATAGGCAAGTGAAAAACTTTGTTCATATGTGGTTTCCAACGATCGAAAAATTGCCTCTCCAGAAGATGCTATTAAAATGCATTCAACAGCACATCGCCAATTTTCGGCACCGATATTCATGAAAACGTTGCGTTAGGCGTGGTTTGCATTCAGCTTGTCTGAAGAAAGAAATTTTTTTCAAAATTTCAACGAGGTTTATCTTTTCTTATAAACTCTGAAGATTCCGTGTTCAGGTGTGGCAACTGCATTCCTTCGATGTAGTAGATGCCGTTTTACTGTATGTTTTCCTTGTCTGTAAGAACAGTATCACTCTGCGACTCGTAATTTCCAAAGCACATCCGACACCAGTCTTATGTTACGCTCATATTCTGGCGTGGTGTAAGGCATTGTATTATGAATAAAGTAGTTTACAGCTTTATCTGTCGATGTTTGACTTGGGCTTCCCAAACGTGTCCCTCACCGTTGGTGCCTGTGTCCGCAGGTATAAGCATCCACACACGCCACTGTTAAGCACTAATGAAGGACTGGGTCCCTTACGTCGATTGCACATAATTCATTAAGGTCAATCCAACACATTTATTTCAAATAACGTAAATGAAGTTACATTTGAATCTTTCTGACATTAAACAGGAATTAAAAAAAAAAACAATTTCAGTATCAGCTGATTTAGTGCATGAAGCGCGAGTTAAGCCAATAAGCAGATAGCAGATAAACCAAACAATTCTCCGTAATTCAAAAGAAAGAGAAAAACAAATTTGAATCAATACACCACACTGACAAATATCCAAAAAACCTTACAATACTACTCAAAAGAATAAACTGAAGTGGGGAGCAGTCATTCATCCGACAGAACACTTCTAAATGAATTCAATAACACAGCTGCGTGCTCCAGAAAACTGCAACACATTAAATACACTTCATTTGACGAATAACAAATACTCATTACCATTACGCCACTCCTGTTTGAATTGCAGTGTCCCAAAGAAAAAGGCACTTATTCTGAAAGAACAATTTTTTTATATGTTTAAATCGCAGCATTAACGAATTCCGAAAGATGTCCAATCGACCTCCCCCCCCCCCCACCTTTTAGTTGAGGCACAAATCGTTCCCCTTTCTAGGCGGAGGCTGAGCCAGAAACACAGAATGCCACAAAAACACAGTTCACAGTTTTGCTGTGAAATCCTACAGGACACCCGGAAGCAGTAACAGACAAGGGGTCGGCACCCACAAATAACAAAGGCTAACAGTCAGCCTGGGAGCACATCCTTCGAGAACTTGTTCACACTATGCCCACCACAAACTGTAGACATTCCGGCCGAACATTTGCTTGCGGTGGCTGCCAGAAGGACGAAGCAACCAACAGGCCCACGCTGTGCTTCTCACACAGGTACCTCAATTTGTACAAACATCTCGGCCAAAGCCCACTCCGGACTCCCCTCTCACTGCGAGGCTTGGCGCAGTTTATATGAAATGCCTTCCAGGCAAGCAGTAACCGCCGCAGGAGTTTCACGATTAGCAAACAGCCCCAGCGTAACAGACATCACACATGTGCTTACGCCCGAGCCACAACTCCGCCAGTCTCACCGGCCGACCCAAACCTACCGCCTCTCGCCGTCTTGCGCGCCCCAGCCAAAACGCAAAGATGCTCATGCCCGGGGTTGCGCCAAAGATAACAAGCAGATCGCTGATGATCGACCAGCGATCTGGCTCATTACCTTTCAAATGTAGTATTTATGAAGTAATATGACTAGCGTTAAAAATATAGATATATATACACTCCTGGAAATTGAAATAAGAACACCGTGAATTCATTGTCCCAGTAAGGGGAAACTTTATTGACACATTCCTGGGGTAAGATACATCACATGATCACACTGACAGAACCACAGGCACATAGACACAGGCAACAGAGCATGCACAATGTCGGCACTAGTACAGTGTATATCCACCTTTCGCAGCAATTCAGGCTGCTATTCTCCCATGGAGACGATCGTAGAGATGCTGGATGTAGTCCTGTGGAACGGCTTGCCATGCCATTTCCACCTGGCGCCTCAGTTGGACCAGCGTTCGTGCTGGACGTGCAGACCGCGTGAGACGACGCTTCATCCAGTTCCAAACATGCTCAATGGGGGACAGATCCGGAGATCTTGCTGGCCAGGGTAGTTGACTTACACCTTCTAGAGCACGTTGGGTGGCACGGGATACATGCGGACGTGCATTGTCCTGTTGGAACAGCAAGTTCCCTTGCCGGTCTAGGAATGGTAGAACAATGGGTTCGATGACGGTTTGGATGTACCGTGCACTATTCAGTGTCCCCTCGACGATCACTAGTGGTGTACGGCCAGTGTAGGAGATCGCTCCCCACACCATGATGCCGGGTGTTGGCCCTGTGTGCCTCGGTCGTATGCAGTCCTGATTGTGGCGCTCACCTGCACGGCGCCAAACACGCATACGACCATCATTGGCACCAAGGCAGAAGCGACTCTCATCGCTGAAGATGACACGTCTCCATTCGTCCCTCCATTCACGCCTGTCGCGACACCACTGGAGGCGGGCTGCACGATGTTGGGGCGTGAGCGGAAGACGGCCTAACGGTGTGCGGGACCGTAGCCCAGCTTCATGGAGACGGTTGCGAATGGTCCTCGCCGATACCCCAGGAGCAACAGTGTCCTTAATTTGCTGGGAAGTGGCGGTGCGGTCCCCTACGGCAATGCGTAGGATCCTACGGTCTTGGCGTGCATCCGTGCGTCGCTGCGGTCCGGTCCCAGGCGACGGGTACGTGCACCTTCCGCCGACCACAGGCGACAACATCGATGTACTGTGGAGACCTCACGCCCCACGTGTTGAGCAATTCGGCGGTACGTCCACCCGGCCTCCCGCATGCCCACTATACGCCCTCGCTCAAAGTCCGTCAACTGCACATACGGTTCACGTCCACGCTGTCGCGGCATGCTACCAGTGTTAAAGACTGCGATGGAGCTCCGTATGCCACGGCAAACTGGCTGACACTGACGGCGGCGGTGCACAAATGCTGCGCAGCTAGCGCCATTCGACGGCCTACACCGCGGTTCCTGGTGTGTCCGCTGTGAGGTGCGTGTGATCATTGCTTGTACAGCCCTCTCGCAGTGTCTGGAGCAAGTATGGTGGGTCTGACACACCGGTGTCAATGTGTTCTTTTTTCCATTTCCATATATATAATATAGGCGGTGCTCGATCCAACGATCCACCGATAATGGATCTTGGACGCTGATCACATGACTTTCGCCATCTAAGACACAAGATACCAACGTACCGGTACATCACTTACTCATAAAACCTCCCTTTGCGAGTTTCTTGAAATCGTCTTAGTAGTACGTTTCACTACTTGCACAATATGTTTTTGTAGCGGCACTACCGTTTGTGATAGGAAAAGACAGTTTTGGTGCAATACTTCTGAGCGCGCAAGTTACAGCCAGGTGTGGGCCTTTTTAGTAAATCCATGATTCGAACGTCGTGGTCTCCCTTATGACTAAGTGCAGCTGCTTCTTACGAGAACTTACGAGATTTATGAATTTCCTTTGCAAAAGTATTTGCAGTGTTTATGTGCCACAAGTAGAACTGCTTTTAAAATGGTTCAAATGGCTCTGAGCACTACGGGACTTAACATCTTAGGTCATTAGTCCCCTAGAACTTAGAACTACTTAAACCTAACTAACCTTAGGACATCACACACACCCATGCCCGAGGCAGGATTCGAACCTGCGACCGTAGCAGTCCCGCGGTTCCGGACTGCAGCGCCAGAACCGCGCGGCCACCGCGGCCGGCAGAACTGCTTTTATCTCGATATAAAATAAAGGCCGGCCGGAGTGGCCGAGCGGTTCCAGTCGCTGCAGTCTGGAACCGCGCGACCACTACGGTCGCAGGTTCGAATCCTGCCTCGGGCATGGATGTGTGTCATGTCCTTAGGTTAGTTAGGTTTAAGTAGTTCTAAGTTCTAGGGGACTGATGACCTCAGATTTTAAGTCCCATAGTGCTCCGAGCCATTTGAACCATTCCTTCACGTGAATGCTGACGTTGAATACGCATATGTTCGTGTGTTGAACCTGCCTCCAGGCTCACAGTTTTAGTATAGAGACTTTCGCTTAAGTGTGATCAGGTCAAAACCATTCCCCTTGAAAGGTGGTCCGGCCACAACAGTCTCCTATTTTGCAGTGGAGTTTGTTTCAGCAGAAATGCAAAAGTGAGCTACCTCATACAGGTTACATACAGTGGCCAGGTGGGAACGTTCGTTTGTTCAACGATAATGGCCATCTTCGTACCAGTTGTCCTAGAAGTGTTTTTGTTTTGCGGTCTTCTCTTTGACAGCGGCATAAGTTAACTGTGGCGGACCTTGTCCCCAGTGGCACTGACTGAGGGGCCGGGCAATCGTCTGATAATCACGACAAACGGACGGATTTTAATTTTTCTATGCGTGATTTTCCGCCATTCCGTCCGAAGACTCGTGCTGACATGACTGTCACTCGTATGGATGCTCAGATGATCCAAAATAAGAGGCACCGTACACAGGACTGGGATACTGCTGAAGGTGTTTCCCCTAACAGCAGGGCACTGGTGGGTCTGCCAGAGAATGTGCTGGCGTCATCTTCACTATTTTCTCATCAATGGTGTTACACTACAGCTGAGACAGTTGTGCGTGTCATACATCGCTGACAGCAGAATCAGCAATTCCTAATCTCCGAAGTCATTCCAGCTATCATGACATCCAGCAACGCGCCATGTTCAAGTAGGGCAGGGAGGTGAGGGGTGATAGTTCCCACCCCTCCCCACCCTCCAGCACTCAGAAATATGTGTGAAGTATCCTCCCCCTTCCCCCACCTCCCCTAATGCAGTTGGTATCCATGTTATAGTTCACTGACATCAGCATCAGCATCCAGCCCCTAGCACTGTCGCCTCCTCCACCCACACCCCACGCTCCAGCAATTTGAGTGAATCGTTCCGCGCTCTGCACACCCTTGTGCCCTTGCTCCGTGGCCATATACGATAAAATATCTGAACTGCCGAAAAATTTGTTATCTTGTTCTCATTACTGACTTGCCTCCGGTAACTGGGTGCTCAGCGCGACAGAATGTCAATCCTAGTTGCCCGGGTTCGACTCCCGGCTGGATCGGAGACTTTCTCCGCTCAGGGACTGGGTGTTGTGTTGTCCTAATCATCATCATTTCATCACCATCGACGCGCAAGTCGCCGAAGTGGCGTCAAATCGAAAGACTTTCGCCCAGCGAACGGTCTACCTGAAGGGAGGCCTTAGTCACACATTTATTTTTACTACTGACTTTCAAATGTTCGTTTAAGGATTGGCTCACAAGTCACATCTGTGAATATCATATTATAAATCATTCACCATGCAATACTGGAACCAACAGACAATACGTTTCTCTACAAACAATTAGCTTTCCGGTGTGGCCAAGCGGTTGTAGGCGCTTCAGTCTGGAACTGCACTACCACTACGGTCGCAGGTTCGAATCCTGCCTTGGGCATGGACGTGTGTGATGTCCTTAGGTTAGTTAGGTTTAAGTAGGTCTAGGGGACTTGTGACCTCAGATGTTAGGTCCCATAGTGCTGAGAGCCATTTGAATCATTTTCCTACAAACAATTAAAAAACCAAACGTCCTTAGAAAATTTAAACAACGAATTAGAAATTCATAACTGTCGAAAATGAGTTCTACCCCCACCTGCACTCCACAAGAATTCTGTTTCCCGAGTTGCTGTTTCCTTTGTGTAGTGCACCCCTGACCTATAAAGGGTTCCTACAACTCCACACTTAATAACGCAGCTGGAGAAATCTTCAGGCAGCCGAGACCGTCACAGAGTCATCGAAGACTTTATTTGAGACCCTCCACTCGGCTATAAACCAAAGAAATCCGAGCAACTCTGGGAACAATGTGGCGTGCTGCGACAGGTATCGTTGGTGCCTATTTGGGCTCTGCAACTTGTTGACGACTGCACCCTCCGCGTTCGATGGCCGCAGGCAAGGGCTCCTTCACATCCCGGATGAGGCCCACGGTACATATACCGAGTGCATACTGGTCTTGAAACCGACATATGGTTTGTACAAGCGACTGCGAATGAAAGGCACGGTTATGAAGGCAACTGAAATGGTCGTTAGTGGCGCATACAGCTTCGAGAATTGTCCGTAGATTTAGGAAGGGAATTCTTTACTATTTTCCAAGACATAATTAAAGCTCGAGGCTGTGACAGATGATGAAAGACATACAACTCTCTTGAATGACTCAATGCAGCATAGAGTCGTTCAATGTCGTTTTATTTACACATTACCACAAAATGTTCAAATGTGAGTGAAATCTTATGGGACTTAACTGCTGAGGTCATCAGTCCCCAAGCTTACACACTACTTAACCTAAATTATCCTAAGGACAAACACGCACACCCATGCCCGAGGGAGGACTCGGACCTCCGCTGGAACCAGCCGCACAGTCCATGACTGCTGCTCCCTAGACCGCTCGGCTAATCCCGCGCGGTGCATTACCACATGTATTCGGCCTTAGTCGATTTTCATGTACCTGAGACCGAAATTCTGCCACAGTGCGTGAATATTTTGAAAACCAACAATTGCAGGCGGCATGGCCTCATTTAAGAAACTCACGACCTGACTTCAAACAAAATTACATGGGAGCACCACGTATGCCTCCAGATGCAGACCGGAATGCATGAGGGTCTGGATAAGATCTCTTTCATTCATGGGATGTAAAATAGCTGATGACGGTGATCCTACCGCAACACTAGAAAAGGAAAGAGATTTTTATTTTTTTGGCGAGAAGATGTGTAGCCTTACTGATACCGATTCAGAAATTCTTCCTCCGACCCCAGGAGGTTTGGCGCTGTTTTCTGACGACGATGTCACTGCAAGTAATCGATTCGCAGAACAAGAGCAGGAGTGGAGTGGGGGTGGGGGGGGGGGATGGTATTAACCGTCAGTTGTGCCAAGGACCTGGCGGGTCTGGTTCAGGTAAGCAGCGATCGGTGGACGCAGGGTTTACCTCAGTGGGTACACACAGGCGTGGTTGAGGCTGTTGGATGAGATGTAATGGTGACTACCGTGAATGAAATACGATGACACAATTTGATTACAAGCCGCTTGTGATGTGCAATGCAAAAGCCTTCTGTAAATCTTGAAACTCGGAATCAATTAGAAATCCCTTGTCGATAGCACTCAACGCTTCGTGGGAATAAAGAGCTAGTTGTGATTCACAAGAACGATGTTTTCTAAATCCGTGTTGACTGAGAGTCAATAGACCGTTCACCTCGAGATAATTCATAATGTTTCAACACAATACTTGTTCCAAAATCCTGCTGCACATCGACGTTAATAATATGGGCCTGTAACTTATTATTGGGCTTCCTGCTAGACATGAAAAAGCAGTCAGTAGTTTCTGGAGATTTCAATACAGACTTCTTAAAAGATTCTGACAGGAAAACGAAACTGGAACTATTATTTGGATTTTCAATGTAATTTTGGCTGTTGATTTTCCAACTTATGTCCAACTGTGTAGTAGGTCGTTGATTGATAACATATTTATAGACTTAGGCTAAACAATGAACGTGTACCCATTGTTAATGTACTATCTGATCATGACGTAAAGTTAATAGAAATAAACGCTACAGCACCTCACAAAGCAGTGAGGCTTACTAACGTGAGCAGGACATGGTGTTTTAAATTAAAATAGGCAGAATGAGATGTGCTGTATCTACAAAGAGATATTAATGTCGAATTCAATTTGCTGCACAACAGTTTGTGTCAATATTTAAAAGTAGCTTCCATAGAATGTTATCCAAAAATTCCATTCAAAAAACAAGTAAGCAATAGGCGACTACGGAATCTGAAATCCTATACCAGAGGAAGCGGGAAATTTTCCTCATTTCAGTATGACTCGAGTACTCAGTTCTATTCGTGCAATACTTCAGCTCTCAATCGCTTGCTTAAATGTGAGTACTATTGTTTCCGATAACGGCCACGCGAGGGCAAGTGCGATAACATCGTGTTCAGGTGGTAATGGTGTGCCATCGGCAGCGTGCGTCGCAGTGTTACGGGATAGGAGGCGGCGCGTAGCTGGTGCGGCTGCTATTGTGCCACGGCAAACAGAGCTCTCCTTTATAAGGAGCCCGACGGCTGGATTAAAGCTGCATGCTACCTGCCCTGCGGAGCGGTCGGGTCTCTTCTTGCAAACTTATACCTCCAGTGGCACACTCGTTCTTTAGGGAAGACTCACTTTTTAAATTCATTGGCTGGCGAAATATTTATGGAGATGTGGGTGTTCTGTTAGGTGGAGGAAATGTGACATTTCTTTAGTATGTAACAGGGATTGTAGTGTTTTGTCCTAAGACTGGCTTGATGAGTTCACCAAGCTAGTCTACTATGTGTCTCTCTGTGCCTATGAGCTGTCACCTGCATCCATTTGAACCTGGCTACGCACTCAGGATAGCGGTTCAAAATCTAACGGGCCATCCACAAATAGGTTTCCGTGATGTACCTCCTATGAAACTCGACTTTCAGTTGCCTTCACTACGCAGCTTGTGCCTCGTATCTAATGTCACACCATTGAGGGTGTGAGTGTGTGGGTTTTATTTTGTCAAGCTGTGCAGTGGATTGATCCAACAAGTACCCTTTGGCTCCTGCATGAAACAATTTCCACCTCACACTACTAGAGAAGTCAGACAGATGCTCCTAATGCACCAACAAGAACTGCTTGAAAAACATTCAGCAACAAATATCTTCTGGAGTCTCCCACTGTAAGGAAAAGACACAAAAATATTCTCTATGCTTACGTAACTAGTGGAATACTTGGGTAGTGGAGTATTGATAGTTAGTGTAAGAAAAACATTACACGAACGGAAAATATTATTTATTGCAAAATAATTCTGAGAAATCTAGTGAAACTTTTTCTCATAAATTTATAAATTTCAGGGTTGTTTTCGGTACAGTAGATTGCCTCTTACGGATAGGAATGCTATTATTTTACAAAGTATGGAAAGGTTCTATTCTCGTTTTTCGTTAAGAATATTATTTACTCGGCAGAATGGCTGAGAGCCACGCCTACACAACTTGAATAACTTTTCTAGGCACGGTCAAGGCTGTCACATGAGAAATGTAATGGAGTGTACTGTTATGGAGGACAGATGGGGCTCGCATACGGTGTAGCGCACAATACTGTGAGCTGCGACGACTGCTGCTTGCATCGCTCGCTGCTGACAAATAACACAACTATCTCTTTCTATCTGGACTGGCCCTCTCCCTACGCCTTGATGAAGTCAAGGACTCATATGCGCCCCTAGTCTAACTACTGGCGTAGTACACCAGTCAGATAACCAGTCCACCGCGATGCCACTCAGTATTCGCTCACAGGCGTTTAACTAGCACTCTGTCCATGTTCACACTGCACAATAAGTGTGGCGGCCTACACAGTGAACAATGCTTAATTGGGAGCGACTCAACATAGAGTGTCACTCTGATTTGCTAACGACAGAGGTGCTCTCCCAGTAAAGTACTGAGGAGAGACTTTGTTCCTCGCTCTTTGCGTACATGTATGAGCGCACTCGCTCTCGTTACATGTTCCCGCTCCAAGAGCTCCTTTTTCTGGAAATGTTGCAAGGGTATATCATTCGCTGTCTTCCCTCACTCCTCTGGCTCTTTACGTCGGAAATATTCTGCTAATCAGCGTTGCTCTTTTAAATGTCAGAATGACGTTTCGTTTCAGTCGACCACTGTGAAAATATGTAGCATCTCTGTTAGGCGTGTACTGTCCTCCTGTGAGAACTACGCAGTCGGTCGGTCAAAAAATGCGTCTTCTGGGTGCTCCCACACAGTGAAGCGGAATTTGCTTTTAAGTCGAACATGGGGGTTGTTTTCCCTTCGCTCTGGCAAAAGCTGTCCTCTCTCTTGCCGTCGTTTCGGCAGAAGTAGGTGCGCACAAACCCACTCCTCTGAAGGGATGGACCTCCCAGCAGGCCGGCCACCTCTCTACAACGAAAATTCCTGTGGCCATCATGTTGTGTACCCCAGCCTCGACTTTTTCACCCTCAGCGCGCACTTGCGATTTACTTATTTGATTTGCATATTGCTTACATGAATTTTTCCACCTATCTGCTCACTCCTCTGCATTTAACAGTAGAATTGCCGTTGCACTCTTCACTCCTAATCGAGTTTGGGTTCAAATGAAGCGTCTTGATGTGCAGAATACGATTGTGAGGATGGAATATGTAAGAAATGAAGGGCAGGAGACCACGCCACCTTACATGGGGATGCTAACTCTAATCGTCCTTCCTTATAAGACTTGAACGTGTTTCCTCATGTATTGATCTCATTCTGTAATCTGCATCCCACACGTCCCTTACGAAGTGTCCTTCCAACCTACCTATTCTCTTTGTCA
Organism: Schistocerca americana; assembly: GCF_021461395.2. Classification (NCBI taxonomy): domain Eukaryota; kingdom Metazoa; phylum Arthropoda; class Insecta; order Orthoptera; family Acrididae; genus Schistocerca; species Schistocerca americana. The sequence continues at coordinate 900,634,676 of NC_060121.1, forward strand.
AGATCTGACGTACAGTGGTCTCTCCCCGTTGATTACGAATGTAACTAGTTTTCTACTTTATTGTTTTAACTATTATTTCGTATAAATTACCATCCTTTTGTGATGCTTTTATTGTGATACGTTTATAATATTCATAGCTTGTTCAGAAAAGCTCACAGAGATAGTGCTTCGGGCAACCAGCATGCTTTTCTTTCACGGCTTTCTAATATTCATTAATGAAAAAAATTATGGTAAATTGTTATTTGTTTTACGTCATTCTGTCACTCTTGAGTTTAGTGGCGTGGTTGCTGAAGTGAATTATTTCCTCACGGGGTGCTGATCTGATCAGATTCTGAATAAAATTTTCAACGACGATGAAATAACTGATTTGATGAGCTTACTACATACATAAACCACAAACATGGAAACTGTCACGGGTAGAATAATGTAAACGTCCTTAGTCCCGGATTCGCTCAAATTTTGATTTATAATCAGAACTGGTACCCAAAGACTTCTGGCATAAGAAGTAACCCTCATTATTCCAAGCGCCTTGTCAAGGAGGGCGGAGGAGCGGACAGAGGCTCAGAGCACTATCTTGTCGTTTGGGTGGAAACAGCTCTTAAAGGCGGAAGAATCATCTATGAAAAACGGCATGAGGATGCACAAGGCAATGAAAACCACTGCATTAAAGACACATAACGTGTATACGTAACGGGACATGTGGCCTATAATTGAGAAAGTGTCATGATGATCTCTCCCCTGACAAAAGATTCCGGAATAGTCCCCCATTCGGAACTCCGGGAGGGGACTGTCAAGCGGGACGTGACCATGACAAAAAGCCTGAATAATCAATGGAAGGATAACGTTCTACGAATCGGGGCGTGGAATGTCAGAAGCATGAACGTTGTAGACAAGCTACAAAATCTGGAAAAGGAAATCCAAAAGGCCGATCTAGATATAGTAGGTGTCAGTGAGATCAAATGGAAATAAGACAAGGATTTCTGATCAGATTAGTAAAGGTTAATATGAACAGTACCACAGAATGGTATAACGGGAGTAGGATTCGTTAGGAATAGGAAGGTAGGGCAAGGAAAGTGTTACTGTGAACATTTCAGTGATAGGGTGGTTGTTATCAGAATCGACAGCAAACGAACATCGACAAGGATAGTTCAGGTGTACTTGCCGACGTCACAAGCTGGAGATGAAGAGATAGAGCAGGCATACAAGGATATTGAGAGGGTGATACACTATGTAAAAGGAGCTGATAGTCCAATATTCTGGGGGGGGGGGGGGGCTGGAATGCTGTTATAGGGAAAGGAGTCGAAGAGAAGGTTACAGGAGAATATCGGTTTGGGACAAGAAATGAGAGAGAAGAAAGACTAAGTTCTATACTAAAATTCAGCTAGTAATAGCGAATACTACACTCAAGAATCACAAGAGGAGAAGGTATATTTGGAAAAGGCCGGGTGATATGGCAATATTTTAGTTGTATTACATCATGGTCAGAGATTTCGAAATCAGATACTGGCTTGTACGACGTACCTTGGAGCGAATATAGTCTCAGATCACAATGTAGTAATGGTGAAGGGTAGATTAGTCAGGAAGAATCAATAATCAAAGGAGAAGGATACAGAAGTACTAAGAAATGACGAGATACACTTGAAGTTCTCTAAGGCTATAGATACAGCAATAAGGAATAGCTCAATAGGCAGTACAGGTGAAGAGGAATGGGCACATCTAAAAAGAGCAATCACAGAAGTTGGAAAGAAGAACATAGTACAAAGAAGGTAATTGCTAAAAAACTATGGCTAACACAAGAAATACTGAAGTTGATCGATAAAACAAGGAATTACAAAAACGTTCGGGCAAATTCCGGATTACAGAAATACAAGTCGATGAGGAATGAGAAGAGCATGGAGGCTACGACGAAATGGCTGAATGAAAAATGAGAAGAAATCGAAAAAAGAAAAAATCATCGGGGGGATTGACTCAACATATACGGAAATCAAAACATCCTCCGGTGAAATTGAAAGCGAGGGTGATAACGTTAAGAGTGCAACGGCAATTGTACTGTTAAATGCAGAAGGGGGAGCGGATAGATGGAAAAAGTACATTGAAGGCCTCTATGAGGGAGAAGATGTGTCTGATGTGATAGAAGAAGAAACTGGAGTCGATATAGAGGAGACGGTTGATCCAGCATTAGAATCAGCATTTAAGAGAGCTTTCGAGGACTTAAGAGCAAATAAGCCACGAGGGATAGATAACATTCCATCAGAATTTCTAAAGTCATTGGGGAAAGTGGCAAAAAAACGACTACTCACGTTGGTGTGTAGAATGTATGAGTTTGCCGACATACCACGTGACTTTCAGAAAAATATCATCCATACAATCCCGAAGGCTCCAAGAGCTGACAAGTGCGAGAATTATCGCAGGATCAGCTTAACACCTCATGGCTGATTGCTGACCAGAATAATATACAGAAAAATGGAAAAGTAAATTAAGTATGCGTCAGTTGATGATCAGTATGACTTTAGGAAAGGTAAAGGCACAAAGGGTGCAATTCTGACGGTGTGGTCGATAATGGAAGCAAGGCTAAAGAAAAATGACGAATCGTTCATAGGATTTGTCGACCGTAAAAAAGCGTTCGACAATGTAAAATGGGGCAAGATGTTCGAAATTCTAAGAAAAATAGGGGTAAGCTTCAGGGAGAGACGGGTAATGTAGAATATGTGCAAGCATCAAGGGGGAATAATAAGAGTGGTCGACGAAGAGCGATGTGCTCGGTTAAGAAAACGTGTAAGACAAGGATGTAGCCTCTCGCCCTTACTGTACATCGAAGAAGTAATGAGATAAATAAAAGAAAAGTTCAGGAGTGGAATTAAAATTCAAGGTGAAAGGATTTCAATGAGACGATTATTCGCTGATGACATTGCTGTCCTGGGTGAAAGTGAAGAAGAATTACAGTACCTGCTGAATGGAATGAAGAGTGTAATGAGTACAGAATATGGACAGAGGGTAAATAGAAGGAAGGCGAAAGTAATAAGTGACAGAAATGAGAGCAACGAGAAACGTACCATCAGGATTCATGGGCACGAAGTAGATAAGGTTAAGGAATTCTACTACCTACGCAGCAAAATAACCGATCACGGACGGAGCAAGCAGTACATCAGAAGCAGACTAGCAATGGCAAAAAGGCATTCCTGGCTAAGAGAAGTCTACTAATATCAGACATAGGCCTTAATTTGTGGAAGAATTTTCAGAGAATGTACGTGTGGAACACACCATTGTGTGGTAGTGAAACACGGACTGTGGGGAAACCGGAACAGAAGAGAATCGAAGCACTTGAGATGTGGTGCTACAGACGAATGTTGAAAATTAGGTTGACTGATAAAGTAAGGAATGAGGAAGTTCTGCGCAGAGTTGGAGAGGAAAGGGATATGTGGAAAACACTGACAAGGAGAAGGGACAGGATGATAGGACATCTGTTAACACATCAGGGAATGACTTCCATGGTACTAGAGGGGGCTGTAGAGGGCACATATTGTAGAGAAAGGCAGAGATTGAAATACATCCACCAAATAGTTGAGGACTTAGGTTGAAAGTGCTACTGTGGGATGAAGAGGTAGGCACAGGATGGGAATTCTTGGAGGGCCGCATCAAACAAGACAGAAGCCTCCTGTGGGTGGTGATAATTACAATGCTTAATTGGTGAATAAATATTTGTGCTGGTTTATGTATCGTCTTCATAATCGGATGTCTTTAAACTCCATTCTTAAAATCAGTTGTGGTCGATGGTTTTACAAATTTGTTGTTGCTGCTTAAGATTGGTAACTATTTAGCTGCCATTGCATTAACAAAAGCAGTAAATCAATGCAACTGGCCTACTTTCCGACAGGTCGTTTACGTACTGGTTCAGTCATGAATATATAAAAAGATAGTATTTGGTAAACGGTCAGGGTACAGGAAAATTTTATAAAATTTTCGTAGAGAGATAGTATTTTTCGGAAAAAGCGGATATGTGGTGGTTTTGTAGTAGGTAAATTGCAGAGAGACACATATTTACGGCCACTATGGTTACAGCGACAGCTCTAAGTAAATCGCTATATAATGTGACTTACATATTACTAAACAACGCACTAAGTCACGCATGGACTCGAGAAGTTGCTAGCGATACCGAAACGACAATCTAAATCTGAGGGAACCATGACGTCTATCATCATTTCACATGTGTATCGCTGTCATCAGGTACAACACCGTAAATGAGAGACGAAGGATGCCATTGAAAACAAAAGTTCGGAGGTGCCATAGCAATGATTTCAAGTGTCGCAGGTACGGACGTAGCCACAGGGAGGATCAGGGGGTCGTGACCCTCCTATCACCTAAATGAAATTACACACACGTCCTCGTTGCCATGTTGTGAAACCGGAAGATATTTTGATTTTCAGTCATACGAGGGAAAAAGGGATACACACCATCGACAGTGAACAAGACGATCGATATATTTAAAGTATCTATCGCCAAACTACACTTAGCCACGACAAATTACTGTACATTGCCCGCCTCACTGGAGCTTAGTATTTTGTGATTTAGTCAACTTCTTATTTTGCAGTTGAATTTAAAGTAAGCGCTGTCGTTTATTGATGGTTCAAATGGCCTTGAGCACTATGGGACTTAACATCTGAGGTCATCAGTCCCCGAGACTTAGAACTACTTAAACCTAACTAACCTAAGGACATCACACACATCCATGCCCAAGGCAGGATTCGAACGTGCGACCGCAGCAGCAGCACGGCTCCGGACTGAAGCGCCTAGAACCGCTCGGCCACAACTGTCGTTTATTGATTTTTATGCTGTGTGTTGTTGTGATTATTTCCAATTATGGATACACTAGTAACAAGAAAGAAGAGGAAAATCGATTTTGATTCGTCCACAGGCATTACATTAAATAAAAAATAGGTACGCACTACTAGAATAGCCTAATTACCTATTTATAGCAGTTTAATATTAACACTGGAGTCGTCGTTTGGAGACTGAAAGAACTTTGGGGTTGTAACATTTCAGAATTTGACAAGGCGCCGAAGTGGTAAACATCGTTATAAATAATATTAAATTAAAATCAGTGCACAAAAACAAACCAGTATTTGCGTGTTTCGCCGAAACATTGCGGTGACCAGCAAAAATATCGCCCAAGTAGAGATGGTAGTATTTCTTTAAAAAACTTGGTAAATATTCTATCGTTGTTAGCCCAAATGGCGAAATACTGCCCGATAGTGTCTCGCGGGCGGTATCCAATTATGAAAAACAGCTACGATGAGGAACGATTGGGAGAAGTATGTGCAGAGCGGAAGGGGTATGTGATGACAGCACATTCGTCCGTTTCTAAAAGTTTTTCAGCAGGCTGCTTGAATTCGTCCGAGCCAGTGGCTCCCTGCTTTATCCTCCGCCCTCTCTCCCATCGCCCACGCCTCTTTCGTCCAGAACCTACGTTCTTGTAACAATAGAGTGATTCAAGATTTTTCAGGTGCTTCAAACTCCAGTGTTTTTAAGTTGTAGAAACTATGTAATAAAAATATTTTTTCTTTACTTTTGTAGCATTACCGGTTGTGGTTGTTGCGGTACTCAGTCTAGAGATTATTTGACGCAGCTCTCCATGCAACTCTAACCTATGCAAGCTTCTTCATCTCCCAGTACTTACTGCAACCCACATCCTTCTGAATCTGTTTAGTGTATTCATCTCTTGGTCTCCCTCTACGATTTTTACCCTCCACGGTGCCCTCCAATACTAAATTTATGGTCCCTTGATGCCTCAGAACGTGTCCTACCAACCGATCCCTTGTTCTAGTCAAGTTGTGCCACAAACTCCTCTTCTCCCCAATTCTATTCAGTACCTCCTCATTAGTTATGTGATCTACCCACCTAATCTTCAGCATTCTTTTGTAGCACCACATTTCGAAAGCTTCTATTCTCTTCTTGTCTAAACAACTTACCGTCCACGTTTCACTTTCATACATGGCTACACTCCATACAAATGCTTTCAGAAAAGACTTCCTGACAATCTATACTCGATGTTAACAAATGCCTCTTTTCAGAAATGCTTTCCTTGCCGTTGACAGTCTATTTTTCATATCCCCTGTGCTTCGACCACCATCAGTTATTTTGTCCCCAAACAGCAAAATTCATCTACTACATTTAACTGACTCATTTCCTATTCTAACTCCCTCAGCATCACCTGATTTAATTCGGCTACATTTCATTATCCTCGTTTTGCCTTCGCTGATGTTCATCTTATTTTCTCATTTCAAGACACTGTCCATCACTGGTACCTATCTTGATTTGCCGAATAGTTTATTTCTCGGACAGACGTTATTTTGTTTTAGTGGTGATTTGCGGAGTGAGCGATTTCAGAGTCGATTCCATAAAATTGTGGTCGTGGGTGTGGGGACGGGGGTGGCGACAGAGAGAGACAGAAGCTGACCCCATAAACATTATGTATCATTGTCCAACTCAAAATTTTCTGAGGTAAATAAAGGCGTTTCCCTAATCTTTTTTCGTTTCTGACTGGTTTGATACAGCCCGCTACGAATTCCTCACCTGTGTCAACCTATTCATCTCAGAGCAGCTCATGCGACCTACGTCCTCAGTTATTTGCTGGATGTATTCCAGACTCTGCCTTCTCTTGCAGTTTTTACCCTCTATAGTTCCTTCCAGTAGAACCGAAGTTATTTTCTAATGTATTAACAGATGTTCGAACATTTCTTCCCTTCTTCTTGTCAACGTTTCCATACATTCCTTTCTCACCGATTCGTCGATTCTGCGGAGAACCTCCTCATTGCTTACCGTATCAGTCCACTTAATTTTCAACACTCTTCTGTAGCACCACATGACAGCTTGTGTTCTGTTTCGGTTTTCCCATAGTCCATGTTTCACTACCATACAATACTGCACTCCAAAACTACATTGCCACAAATTGCTTTCTCAAATCAACAACGATGTTTGATACTACTAGACTTCTCTTGGTCAGGAACACCTTTTTCTACCAGTGCTAGTCTGTTTTTTATTTAATGTCATCTACTTCATCACCAGTCTCGCTGCTGTCATTCCTGCTACATCTTATTACTTTCGGCTTTCTTCGATTTACGCTCAGTTCATATTCTGTGCTTAATAGACTGTTCATTCCATTCAGCAGATCCTGTAATTCTACTTCTATTTCACTGATGATAGCAATGTCATCAGTGAATCTTATCACTGATATCCTACCACCTTGAATTTTAATCATGTTTCCCAGTCTTTCTTTTAGCTCCGTCATTGCTTCTTCGGTAAACAGAATGAACATAAGTGGCGAAAAACTATATCCCTGTCTAACACTTCCTTCTAGGTCTTCCACTCTTTCTGTTGCCTCTTGGCTCTTGTGCATATTGTAGATCCCTATAGCTCACCCCTATTTCTCTCGGAATTTCGAACACTGTTTTACATTGTCCAACTCTTTTTCCAGGTCGACAAATCCTATGAACGTTTCTTTATTTTTCTTTAGTCTTTCTTCCATTATCAACCGCAACGTCAGAATTGCCTCTCTGGTGTCTTCACTTTTCCTAAAGCCCAATTGATCGTCGTCTAACACATCCTCAACTTTCTTTTCATTCTTCTCTACATTATTCTTCTCAGCAACTTGTATGCATCAGCTGTTAAACTGATCGCTCGGCAATTGTCTCAAATTTCAGTTATTGCAATCTTCGGAATTGTGCGGCTGATGTTTCTCCGAAAGTTAGGTGGTATATCGCCTGATTCATATTCTACACACCAGCTTGAATAGTCGTATTGTAGCCAGTTCTCAAGATTATTTTAGAAATTCTGGCGCTTCTTCTGCTTGATTTCAAATCTTCCAAAGCTCGTTTAAATTATGATTCTCTTCTATATCGACTTCTGTTTCGTAACCTATCACGTCATCGGACAAGTCTTCCCCCTCAAAGAGGCCTTCAATGTACTCTTTAAACCTATAAGTTCTCTCCTCTTCATTTAAAAGTGGAATTTCCATGGCGCTCTTAATGTCACCACCCTTTCTTTTAATTTCGTCGAAGGTTGTTGTGACTTTTCTATATTCCAACAATAATTTCTTTTTCGACTTTCTCACATTTTTATGCAGCCATTTCGCCTTAGCTTCCCGGTACAACCTATTTATTTCATTCCTAAGTGACTTTCTGTGTTTCCGTCGTTCATCGATGAAATGAAGTATTTTTTCTGTTACCCATGGTTTCTTCGCGGTTACCTTCTTTGAACCTATTTCTTTCCTGGTTCTGTTATTGTCCTTTTTAGAGATGTCCATTCGTCTTCAACTGAATTGCCTCCTGAGCTATTCTTATTGCAGTATCTATAACCTTGGAGAATGTCCTCTCATTCATTAGTGCTTCTGTATCCCGTTTCTTTGTTCATTGATTCTTTCTGACTAGTCTCTTGAACTTCAGCCTACGTTTCACCACTTCTAAATTGTAATTTAAGTCTGTATCTGCTCCTGGGTACGCCTTACAATCCAGTATCTGATTTAGGAATCTCAGCCTGATGTAATCTAACTTCATGTAATCTAATTGGCAATATCCCGTATCTCCTGGCCTTTAGCCGGTACTCGTATACCTTCTCCACTTGTTGTTATTGAACAGAGTATTCTCTGTTACTAGTTTAAATTTATTGCAGAACTCTATTAGTCCTTCTCCTACCTCATTACTACTACCAATCCTACATTATATAGTTACCCTTTCTTCTACTCCTTGCCCTACAACGGCATTCCATTCCTATTAGATTTTCACCTCCCTTTATGTACTAATTACCCGTTCAGCATCCTCATATACTTTCTGTGTCTATTCATCTTCAGCTTGCGACGTCGGCATATGTACCTGATTTGTCTATGTCGGTGTTGGTTTGCTGTCGATTCTAATGAGAACAGCCGTATCAGTGATCTGTTCACAGCAACTCAAACTGTGACCTAACTTCCTATTCATAACGAATCCTAGTCCCGTTGTACCATTTTCTGCCGCTGTTAATATTACCCTATACTGACCAGAAATCTTTTGTCATCTTTCCATTTCAATTCACTGACCCCCACAATATCTAGTTTGGACCTTAGCATTTCCCTTTTCAGATTATCTAGCATCCCAGCCACGTTCAAACTTTTGACATTCCACGCCCCGACTCATGGAACTTTATCCTTTCGTCGGTTACTCATTTTTTCCTAACGGTCGCCTCCCCCTTGGCTGTCCGCTCTCGGAGTTCCGAATGGGGGACCACTCCAAAATCTTCTGCCAATGAAGAGTCCGTCAAGGCACTTTTCAATTACACGCCACACTCCTGCTGATGCACATTGTGTGTCTTTAATGCAGTGGTTTCCATTGCTTTGTGTACCCTCATGGTCATGCCGTTGATCATTGCTGAGTCTTTCGCCTTTACGGAAAGTTTCCCATTCTAAGAGCAAGAGAGTTCCCTGAACCTCTGTCTGGTTCTCCACCCTCTTTGACAAGACAGTTGGCTGAATGAGGGTGACTTGCTATGTTGGAAGTCTTTGGCCTCCATTCCTGATGATTTTATTCAGAATTTAAACAAATGTGGGGGTTCAAATCCGGAACTGAGGACGTTTTGATTTCTAATCAAAGACGCTACCCTTTTGTTCTATAACAGTAACCACGACAAGTAAACCAGGGCTGCAGCGTATCTAGAGACGGACATGTACTTCATTTATCCGTCACACTAATTCCGATGCGTTGTAGACTGTGGTTGGTAAAAAACAAATTGTTGACCACCCTGCGCCAGGAGGCCGCTGTCTTTGATAGAACGGGGGCGCTGATAGCTCATACAACTCTCCAGGATATTTACGATGATTATTGTTAAATGGGATTGAGGCAGGGAATTCCTCCCCAGCGGCGTAACAAACACTTGGTCGTGGGCACCGGCCGCTGCAATGCGTCAGCCGCCAAATAGCTCACGGCTAGGTAGAACTCCCGAATGTGTCAGCTTAAAATTGAGGTGACCGACGTCATCTGGGTGTCAAGGTTTGCTGGACTCACTAATGTGAACAGCCGAGACGCAAAGGTGTATAGCTTCTGAGTAATCGTCAAAATGGTGCGACAAACATGTAAGGCAGATACCTTCCCCTTAATGTCAGATAGGCCTAATCTGCCGAGGGAACATGGCTTCGTCACAATCTCTTATCGCAACCTTAAGATATGACGTTTTCATAAAAAGCGAACACACAACTGCTTAAGTTTCTTAGCAAGAAACGTTGTGCGATATAATAGGCCTACACCACACTTACTTATCCAAAAGTCGCACCTTGTGAAGAAGGATAAGAGAGCGCCGATCATGTTCAGCAGCGCCCCCTGGATCTTATCAATAACCGATTCACAATTTAGAGTTGCCATTTGGAGCGGACAATGATCAATAACAACTCTTAGTGACTTATGACGATCCACAGCAGTGGCCCACATGTAACCTTCCCCTCACTTATCGACCTTAATGACAGTAAAAATTAAATCACGTGTACCTAATGGAAATTTGGGAAAAGCAATGGTCACCGAAGTTAATCTGTCGGTAAAGAAGGAGAAAAGTGTTACATCTAAATGAAACAAAAAATGCAAATGAAACTGGTGGAAATTAATATTGAAATAGGGTAAAGTTAATAAAGAAAGTGAATGTGCGTTCGTTACGTTAACAATTAACTGACATTAATTAGATATTTGAGATTTGGGGAAAATTACGGTCGTCAGTCCTATGGACAACTACTATAATAACTGAAAAAGAAAGGTTATTGCACATATAATTAGCACTAAAAGCGTGGCAACTGAAGGTTGACACGTGTCGTGTGAAAACCGAATTATTGTCAGAAGTAATAAATTTCGCTACACTCTGACTTAATTTAGCAGAAGAATTAATAAAACCGGAAAACTGAAATTTAGTGACTGAAATTAATAGTGAACTTTGTTTCTGAATCACTACGAAATTCAATAACATAAGGTTAGTCTTGGGCTACCTCAACAATCATTTCAAAAGCTACTTGAATCTATGCAATTTCGAAATAAGAGATTTAACTTTGAACTTGAATTAAATGATTCTGAACAATTAACAATAGTAAAATTTAGTACGTACCAAGCTGAGCTGCAGTCACAGGTAAGCTAAAATATGGTAGCAAAACTCCCACTCTTAATTTGTGCTTGTGTGATCTAATTATTGTAGCCAACTACGAATACTTCAACTGAACTTTGAAATTAAAGCAGTGGAATGGAATGATATTACTTTAATGCTGGCGTTTGAATTTCAACGACACTCGGGTTCATTCCGGAAAAGAAAGGGACTCAGCTTGGTAATGCAATTGGAACAATGAGCAACAAAGGTTCATGCTAAGTTGGTGTAATTTTGTGAGGCAAATGGAACAGTTTGAAAAGCTGAGGACTGCCATACAGTTGTAAAACTTTACGTGCTTTTAGTCTTCGTTGTTGGTTGATTGATGGTTTGAAGCCGTCGATCGAGGAGGTGGCGACAATCACTCATTGTCGGCCGTAGCTGTTGCAGAAGCTGGATGTTGGCGCGCCTTCTTCTCGATACGGTCACCAGGCGAAACGGGCTCTTGATGTGCGCCAGCTAATGCTTCCCGTCCGCGACACCATGTCAGAAACTATCATCGCGAGTCGAGCGCAATTACATGCTGCCAAACCCCGAAAGCGCGGCAACTCGCGGGAGCGTCACTCAACACACCTGCTCCACTGCCCTACTTCAGCCAGACTCTGCTCTGCCCGCGCTCCACGCGGCGGAGTTGACACTACCAAAGATCCTAAACACTTTGGTTCTCCACACGACCTATCGATGTATTCGTTCGATAGCGTAGTTTTCCCTAGGCAAGACCCAGTGTAAAAATACAAATGATATTTACAAAACAAACCAATTATACATCTACATAAATGCATATTATATATATATATATATATATATATATATATATATATATATATATATATATATATAGACACACAAATAGCAAAACAATTACAATATATAAAGACACAGAAATGTCATATCTTTAGGTAACAAAATAAGGAAAAACTTTACAGTACAATAGATGGAAATAGGAGGATATGCATTTCCGGCGTTACACACGATTACCGCTCTATTGAAACCCCCTAAATTAAGGAGGTTACTTCTGTTCTCGTTACGTCGTGCTACCAATACACGGCAATAATCATCAATTACCACCAGCATGCAATTTTCACTCTGCAGTGGGGCGTGCTCTGATGTGAAACTTTCTGGCAGATTAAAACTGTGTACCTCTCACAGTCTCTACCACCTGAGCTATCCTAGCACGACTCACGAGCCATCGTTACAACTTCAATTCTGCCAGTTCGTTCCTTCCAAACTTCACAGAAGCTCTCCTGCGAATCATGCTGAACTAGCAATCCTGGAAACAAGGACAATGCGGAGACATAGCTTAGCGACAGCATGGTGAATGTTTCCAGAATGAAATTTTCACTCTGCAGCGGAGTGTGCGTTGATATGAAACTTGTGCTAGCCAGCAAAAGGCAAAGGTCCCGAGTTCCAATCTCGGTCTAGCACACAGTTTTAATCTGCCAGGAAGTTTCATCTATTATCACCTTCAGCTGAGGTACCTCTGCACGTCGAAGGAGGAAAACCATCACATCAGTCAGCGTATGCTCGAACAGCGAGGGCCCTTCCGGAAAGCGTCCAATCCTAAAGCTGGGGCGCAGCGGCTCCAGATATGACGACATCGAGAGCGAGATCGCGTATGGCATTCTCCGATAGATTGGAATGGAGGGCGTCAGTTGGCCATTCATAACTATCGAAGCTGCAATGCCTGTGAATATGTTCAATTACGCTCTAAAAGTCTCAACAGTAATCCGAATGCCGAAGCAGAAAGTCATGACTTACACGATAGAAATATTTTTGTAAAATCCAAAAAGGCAAGGGCACATTGGACAGAAGTAACGGCAGCAACCGAAACCACATTACGGTTAGAATAGCGTGACCAGGGAGACAGTTCTGATACTCGCTGACAACAGCTGCCAGCAATGCAGACATCCTGTGATTTACAGCGCTCGCCACTGTCTTATAGTAAAAATTCATAAACGAGAGAGAACTAAAATTATAAACAGTACTAAGACTAGGTTGTTTAGGTGTCAACACAGTTTTTCCCACCTTGAATGGAGCATTAACAACTGCGCCCCTATCCCTTCGTTCAACCAGATCGGTCTGACGGAGGAGATAGAGAAGATCCAAAGAAGAGCGGCGCGTTTCGTCACAGGGTTATTTGGTAACCGTGATAGCGTTACGGCGATGTTTAATAAACTCAAGTGGCAGACTCTGCAAGAGAGGCGCTCTGCATCGCGGTGTAGCTTGCTCGCCAGGTTTCGAGAGGGTGCGTTTCTGGATGAGGTATTGAATATATTGCTTCCGCCTACTTATACCTCCCGAGGAGATCACGAATGTAAAATTAGAGAGATTAGAGCGCGCACGGAGGCTTTCAGACAGTCGTTCTTCCCGCGAACCATACGCGACTGGAACAGGAAAGGGAGGTAATGACAGTGGCACGTAAAGTGCCCTCCGCCACACACCGTTGGGTGGCTTGCGGAGTATCAATGTAGATGTAGATGTAGATGTATGGATGCAAATGTGACGCCAAAAAGGGGCCAAAAACGCACATAAATTCCTTGGGGATCCCATTCGTACCTGGCGATTTGTGTGCAAAAACAATGAGATCATATACGTTATCAGGGCGAAAAGCGACCAAGAATTCGGTGTTATGCTCAGGCGTGGGTTGCGTACCTAGGGTCCCAATAGCAAGATAGAAGGGAAAGTTGCTGAGTGTGTCCACTTCGTAAAGAGTCACATTGTACTGATTAAGGCGTGAAGTACGTCAGCTTGCGCTGTCAGCTGACGGCCGTCAGCTGCTATAAGCCAAGATTGGTGACGCCGAGCTTGATGTTGAAGCAAATGGTATAATGAATCCAATTCCTCCGTCACTAGTGATCGTGGATTCGATCGCACCCGCAACCCTTCCTTCTTCCACCGCTTCAGCTGCAACAACTTTGCTTCATAAGATCGTACGCCTGCAATCCGCAGGGAGGCGTGACCCGCACCATCATAATAGTTGGACAACAGAGAATAATAAAGTTCATGAGCTCTCCGGAATTCCCTCGCCCTAATAGCACAATAAGTAATCAAAGTTGGACAGAGCTTCGGTGTAATCAGGGAAATCCACTGTTCGAGGGTGGTAGAGTACCTCCCAGCAGATCGAAGACTACACCTCCTCACATTGTCTATTACATCGTCGAGAGAAGTAACAGCCAGGAGAGAGACATTTAACAACCACGGAAAACTGAATAGTTTTACCGGTTGCCGATCAATTAGAGAGTGGCGGCCAAGGCACAGTGATCAGAACAACTATCAAGGATAACTCGACTGCAAGAATGCGATCGCGCAACCAATCCGATAAATAGAATCTGTCAATGCTGCCACTAGAAGTCGCAGTAAAATACGTAACTTGAACCAACATCCGGATTTACACTTCCAACAACTTCCATGTGCATCGTGGATATCAACTCGTTCAAATCTCGACAATAATTAAAATGAGGGGACTGATGAATCGGACGCAGATCACAATTAACGTCGCCACCAAACAGCAAACCCCGAGGACGCCTACTTAAAAGATCAATAATCTAATCTTTATAAGAATGCGAACGTTGCACTGTATGACCAGAACCAGACGGAGCATCTGAGACAACAAAGGTGAGGTCAAAAAGTCTACAGCCGTTTCCGCTGCCAAAATCAAGATCCTCTACCTATCAATGGGAATGCCTTCTCGAAAGAATAAAGCAGTTTCCGTCGAAAATTCTGGCTTCACAGTGGAAACGGTGTGATGTCCAGAGAGAGGGATACTGGTAAATGAACCGTGCGCCGCTCGTGTTCATTCCGTTTATTGTTTGGCTCTGAGCACTATGGGACTCAACTGCTGAGGTCATTAGTCCCCTAGAACTTAGAACTAGTTAAACCTAACTAACCTAAGGACATCACAAACATCCATGCCCGAGGCAGGATTCGAACCTGCGACCGTAGCGGTCTTGCGGTTCCAGACTGCAGCGCCTTTAACCGCACGGCCACTTCGGCCGGCCCGTTTATTGTTTGTCATCTTCTCTTACCGCACTGTCGCCTCGTTTTCTTATTCCATTTACTGTCGTTACTAACTTCCTGCCTTACCTGCCCGTGAGTGGCAGCAGCAGCGCTTATCAATAAGTGCACTACCGTACCATCTCTGGAGCGACCAATAGTATTTCCGGGTCGTCGTGTGTCGGAGTTCAGTTGCGGACGGACTATCAGTGGAGTCAGTCGGGGGACGGACCAGCAGTGCAGTCGGGGACGGAGCGCCAGTGAGCTGCGAACAGCCAGTGCTCACCGACCGCTGGCGACACATATAACTGTCCGACGGAAGGAGATTGGAACGGGACGACCGTTGGTTGGTCGTTCGGTTGGTCGTCTCATCTGGGACGTGTATTTGGTCTTTTTACCGTTTCTGGGCCTCGTCAGTTGGTCATCTTGCCGGACGTGGGTCGGTTCCTTCCTTGCGCAGGGATGTCGTGGCCAATGGGCAAGAGTTACCTCTGAATGGATGGGTCCGAGCCAGGGTGCCCGGGTGGCCGTGTCTTCGAGTTCCGAACGGACATGGAGTTGAGTCGAGTTGGAGCTGCAGTCCGCTTCGGACAGCCAAGACCCGCCTGACCGTTGCTGACACACGTAACTTGGGTTGGGAACGACTGGGTTGGTCGTTCGGTCGGTCGCCTCATCGGACGACGTGTATTTGGTCGAATTGATTCTTCCTTGTTGTTCCACAGTAATTGATTTTACGATTGTTCGGGTTCTTGTGCAAGTGTGTTTACGTGGAACCGTGTGTAGCTTCTGTGATTTCCACTGAGCAGATGAACGCTGCGTGCGTACTTGAGTAGTCAGTCGATCGGTTGAAATAGAGCAGCGAGTGTATCGGGTGGAAGGGAACTGATTAGGTTGTGGTTGGTTCCTCAGCCGTGCCTAGGTCGTGTTGCCACCCGATTGTTCAGTGTTAGGCTTGGCTGCCTGTCTTACCTAAACTGTTGTTAGTCTTCTCCCCAGGCAGACCCTTGGAACACTTCCGAGCACCACTGTTTGTTGTTTGTGATTGTCATTTTATTTCGTCGCAGGTACTGTGCCAGGCCTTCAGCCGTCTGTTAATATTGTCTGTTTTATGTTTACTACATGGCCTTCAGCCAAATTTCATAGCAACTTTAAGATTAGGCCTTCTGCCGTGTTTCTTTTAAAATTCTTGTTGCTCGTTATTTAGGCCTTCAGCCGCGTTTGTTTCAGAATCTGTGGCTTTAAAATGTAAATATTTGTCTGTAAGGTTTCTCTTTAATTACCTTGAATTCTTCAAACGCCCTTCAGCCCTGTTCTGTAAATGTTTATCTTATGGTTGTCTAATTATTCTTGAGTAATTGTTTGGGTCTTCAGCCGACAAGATACTTCAAGTTTTCTTAAGATGTTTTTCTGTTGCACTGTGTAGAGGCTTATCTTTAAAGTGTCTCCTTTTTTTACGTAAAGATTTTTTTTTCTGTAATTGGGCTTTCAGCCGAAGAATTAACTTGAATTTTCCTTATTATGGCCTTTAGCCGAAATTTGTAAATGCTTGGCTTTTAAAGAATTTCCTTAGCTGATCTGAAATATTATTTCAGCCTTTAACCGAGAAGATATTGTAATTTTACTTAAGAAAGCCCTTCAGCCGTTACTCTGAAACCTGATGTTTTAAAAGCAATCATTTAAACTTATTCTGGAGAAGGTACTTGGGCCCTCAGTCGTGAATTGATCTTTGTGGATCTAAAGAGAAAACTGTGCATCGGTTTGAGGAATAAAGTTATGTGTGTTCTTGTATAACTAATAGTAATTGACCTTGGCCCCTTTCCACAACCTGATCCGCTCTGTCCTGTGAAACCAGATTTCAGTAAATAAAACTTCTAGCAGCAAAACTATATCCGCACAGGAGTCATACGTAAACTGACCCAGCGATGCAATGCGCTGCTCTGATACCACTCTCTTTTTCATACACGCCAGAGCCATCAATCAAAAGAAAAGATACGGAATGAACAACAGAGTAGCTTGACTATTCCACTAGTCGCTCTGCACATTCCATCGCGGAGTCCATGAACGAATCCGAGAGCGGGCTCCCAGTACCGGCCCAAACTGAATCTTTATCCTTGCATGTTTTTCGCGTCGCTGCACGTTCCGGCTGTACGCGTTGTCTAACCCGACTGCGAGACGTAATAGCCCCTGCAGTATGCAGCGTAGGCGGATCTTGCGCCATTTCCATATCAGTCTGTGACTTGCCAGGGTCCGTGGCCTGCCCTCCAGGAGGGTCACTCTGAAGGCACGCCGACTCCCTAATAGGGCAATTAGAGAGAATCGCAGAGACAGAGGGAAGCAACTCTTGTATAACTGTTTCCGCAACTGGAGTCGCAGTAAGCGGCAAATCACGCGATCCCCATCGCCCATAGCAGACAGAGTAACAGGAGGGCATTCTCGATATCCACCTTCCCATAGCCATATGGTGCCACACTGCTGGTAGGGGTGACAGACACACACGCCCGCATCTCGTGGTCGTGCGGTAGCGTTCTCGCTTCCCACGCCCGGGTTCCCGGGTTCGATTCCCGGCGGGGTCAGGGATTTTCTCTGCCTCGTGATGGCTGGGTGTTGTGTGCAGTCGTTAGTTAGGTTTAAGTAGTTCTAAGTTCTAGGGGACTTATGACCACAGCAGTTGAGTCCCATAGTGCTCAGAGCCATTTTTGAGACACACACGCACAGCGGAACGTGGGATAGGGTAAGGCACAACTAATTCGTCACCATCCTGAGTGCAGTGCCGCTTATTATGAATCGCGCGCACCCCCCTCCAAGGCTTTGGTTGCATCAGCGGAAAACCACCCTCAGAAACTAGGGAAGATGTAGCCCCAAACTCATTACCAGAGGGGACATTGTCAGCCACCATTAACTTGCTGATTCCAAGGAAGACCATTAAATCTCCGCGAACAGTTACTTCGGAAAAGGCTACTGTCGTTGCACACAGAACAGATCCCCACCAGTTCGCTTTACGTAATATGAATACGATCGACACAAGCTTGCAGATGAGGCGGAATGTTCTTTTCAATTTCCATTTTCACCGAACGTATGCCACTATAAAACTGTAGCTTGTGTTGAGGTGCCCAACGTTCACGGCGAATGCCTTTCACATCACCATATTGTGCCAAAACTTCCTTACGATAAATATGCTCTGTCTCCGAAGGAGATTGAATAATCGTAATTTACTATATTCAATGTTCGCCATCATAAGCGGCACCTTACTCACCCGACCGGTTCAGTACCGGAAAGGAACATGTATATCGTGCTTTAATATAAACTTGTCTACTTGTAGCGGAACACACAAATCTCAGTATCAAAATAAGTGGTATGCACTTGATCCAGGTAACAGGAAAAGCATCTACTAACCAGTCACGGATATCTAAAGATGTCTTGTCAAATGAAAAAATCCAGTAGCTTGCGGGCTTTCGAATAATATGGTTCAAATGGCTCTGAGCACTATGGGACTTGACATCTATGGCCATCAGTCCCCTAGAACATAGAACTACTTAAACTTAACTAACCTAAGGACATCACACAACACCCAGTCATCACGAGACAGAGAAAATTCCTGGCCCCGCCGGGAATCGAGCCCGGGAACCCGGGCGTAGGAAGCGAGAACGCTACAGCACGACCACGAGCTGCGGACTTTCGAATAATAATGCAATGAAATGATGGTGTGGTAGCCCTCAACTACATACTCTGACTCAGAGTTGAAATGTTACAAAATTTTGACTGGTTTCGTTGTCTAGTGGCTGTGATACGTAGTTCCTGCATTACAAGCCAAATACTGCTGAGTCTACAGTATACAGTATGAATAGACACATGAATCGAAATGTCGAAGGTTCCTATCACTCGGCAATTGCGAATTTTGAATGTATCACAGACATTTATAAATGACAGATTGCAATTAAATAAATTCCGCAGGTACTATTTTAACGACTTCAAATGATGAGTACGATAGCAGAAGCACTTTTGAGAATGTCCTTTATTACTGCATAACATTTACTGGCGTCGATGGTCCAGAAATAAAATAAAATATAAGTTGAATAACGGGGGGGAAACAATAGATTCCTACCCCACGTAAATAGTTATGAACAACAACATAGCTCGCGAGATTTTCACGTCTAAACGCATACTACGTCTCCACTGCACAAGGCCCGAAAAAAGAAACCCAAGCGCACAAGTCTGCACTAAGAAATATTTCTATCTTCCGCGACCGCGCGCAAACTGCTCCACTCTTCAAGTCTGTCTCGCGACCGACAGTACAGTCCAGCACTCGACGTGTCCTGTCCAGCACTCCTCCCCCACTTCCATCCACTCTCCACATTAACGAGCGCTGTGATTGGCTAGAGTGCTCCCGCCATTTCTTCAAGCCAACACACACTCACAAACATACTGAAACACATACGAAATACTAGATTTACATTTAAATAAGTTGAAATAAAATTAATATTCCTACGACTGTACCATAAAAACGCTCTAAGACACATTTTTAAATACATACACAAATCAAATAGACATATATCAAAGGAATAAAAAAAAAGGTAGGCCAGTAGCCTAATATCTCTTTGCTTTCTAAAACACAGTAAATATTTCACTAATTTCTTCATGAATAGTATATGTTGTTGTTGTTGTTCTCGTCGTCTTCAGTCCTGAGACTGGTTTGATGCAGCTCTCCATGTGCAAGCTTCTTCAATCCGCAGTAACTACTGCAGCCTACATCCTTCTGAATCTGCTTAGTGTATTCATCTCTTGGTCTCCCTCCACGATTTTTACCCTCTAATAATAAATTGGTGATCCCTCGATTTCTCAGAACATGTCCTACCAACCGATCCCTTCTTCTAGTCAAGTTGTGCCACAAGCTCCTCTTCTCCCCAATTCTGTTCAATACCTCCTCATTAGTAATGTGATCTACCCATCTAATCTTCAGCATCCTTCTGTAGCACCACATTTCGAAAGCTTCTATTCTCTTCTTGCCTAAACTATTTATCGTCCAAGTTTCACTTCCATACATGGCTACACTCCATACAAACACTTTCAGAAACGACTTCCTGACACTTAAATCTACACTCGAAGTTAACAAATTTTTCTTCTGCAGAAACGCTTTCCTTGCCATTGCCAGTCTACATTTTATATCCTCTCTACTTCGACCATCATCAGTTATTTTGCTCCCAAAATAGCAAAACTCCTTTACTACTTTGTCTCATTTCCTAATCTAATTCCATCAGCATCACCCGACTGAGACTACATTCCATTAACCTAGTTATGCTTTTGTTGATGTTCATCTTATACCCTCCTTTCAAGACACTGTCCATTCCGTTCAACTGCTCTTCCAAGTCCTTTGCTGTCTCTGACAGAATTACAATGTCATCGGCGAAAATCAAAGTTTTTATTTCTTCTCCATGGATTTTAATTCCTACTCCATACTTTTCTTTTGTTTCCTTTATTGCTTGCTCAATATACAGATTGAATAACATCGGGAATAGGCTACAAACCTGTCTCACTCCCTTCCCAACCACTGCTTCCCTTTCATACCCCTCGACTCTTGTAACTGTCATCTGCTTTCTGTACAAATTGTGAATAGCCTTTCGCTCCCTGTATTTTACCCCTGCTACCTTCAGAATTTGAAAGAGAGTATTCCAATCGACATTGTCAAAAGCTTTCTCTAAGTCTACAAATGCTAGAAACGTAGGTTTGCCTTTCCTTAATCTTTCTTCTAAGATAAGTCGTAGGCTCAGTATTGCCTCTCGTGTTCCAACATTCCTACGGAATCCGAACTGATCTTCCCCGAGGTCGGCTTCTATCAGTTTTTCCATTCGTCTGTAAAGAATTCGTGTTAGTATTTTGCAGCTGTGACTTATTAAACTGATAGTTCGGTAATTTTCACATCTGTCAGCACCTGCTTTCTTTGGGATTGGAATTATTATATTCCTCTTGAAGTCTGAGGGTATTTCACCTGTCTCATACATCTTCCTGACCAGATGGTAGAGTTTTGTCAGGACTGGCCCTCCCAAGGCTGTCAGTAGTTGTAATGGATTGTTGTCTACTCCGGGGCCCTTGTTTCGACTCAGGTCTTTCAGTGCACTGTCAAACTCTTCACGCAGTATCGTATCTCCCATTTCATCTTCATCTACATCCTCTTCCATTTCCATAATATTGTCCTTAAGTACCTCGCCCTTGCATAGACCCTCTATATACTCCTTCCACCTTTCTGCCTTCCCTTCTTTGCTTAGAACTGGGTTGCCATCTGAGCTCTTGATATTCATACAAGTGGTTCTCTTCTCTCCAAAGGTCTCTTTAATTTTCCTATACGCAGTATCTATCTTACCCCTAGTGAGATAAGCCTCTACATCCTTACATTTGTCCTCTGGCCATCCCTGCGTAGCCATTTTGCGCTTCCTGTCATTTTTGAGTAGTATATATCGGATACAAACAAAGGCATAGCGAATAAATATATTGATAAGCACGCTGCTACAGATTTTTCGTGTAACTGTGGAGTACTTATGACCTGACGCGATCAATAGTAATTGGCCACTTTTACCTCCAATAACTCATGTAGTATTCAAGTTACATGCCTGTAGTTCATACCAATTCAGGTTTACACTAATAGCTTTCTAAAGACACGTCTATCGATAAAATCGGATGAAGTGTTAATATTTTGGAAATTCGTTGCTGGGTGTTACTTGTAGAATTTACAGTCAGTTACTAAACTTTAAACTAATAAAGATATTGAAACTCTGATTACACCACCAGATTCGTTGTGCAAATAATGGTAATGTACATGTTTCTTTTTAAGGTATCAAGATTCCTCTGACTGTTATTAATTTCTACATGAGCTGTGAAATGTCTGCCATTATGGTTTCACAAAGTCCGCCATCCTTGGCACTCCCGGCACACAAATCTCCTACATCGACACAAAGCACAGTCCTCGCCACAGCGTCAACATGGAATTCCCAGCCACGCGCTCGGCCTGGACCACTCGCTGGGGCTGCCCCTCCTGCTCCAGCTAACACACGGCACCGCGCTGTCGCTGACGACCCCCGACTTGCCTAGCGGCCCGTGCGGCCAAGCCAACACCGAACGTAGAATATTTTCAGGGCGCCACAACTCACCCGTTACCTCACAACCTTTACGTGAGATACTTTTCGACGCCTTGAGAAACAAGGAGGAATGGACTAGGCTACTGTCAGACACACATCCAACAAAGGACGAGACGAGACAATGCCGATGACACACACACAAAGGCATAAACACCACTGACACGATAAGCTGCTAAACACTTGCGTGGCCACAGCGGAGCGAATACCTAAACAACGACCGGCTTGCTTTGTGCACAAGGTGGAACTGCTCTCCTAGACCATCTCCAACAGCGAGAAAATTTTTTTGACTGTTAAGTCTGAAAACCGTGTCGGAAAGTATTCTTATATTTAGTTTCCTGTGAACAGGAGAAGTCCTTGGGAGGGATGGGTGAGGGGGGGGGGGGGGGGGGGGTGCTGCTCCATAGCACACTTCATTGATTCATTACTGTCAACCACATCTACATTGGAAGGCGACTACAGATCACTTTGCACATAAAGAGGCTCACTTGTGAAACGGCAGTGTATCATGTCATCACGTTTCACTACAAGAACGATGTTCTGCTGTGAAATATCTTCGTTCTAATATTCCTGAAACAGCGAGTCTTTCGAGGTCGCATACATTAAAAGTCTAGTTGAAATCAATGTTAAGATACCAATGCTGTAGCTCATAATATTTGTGTATTCTGTTTTGTTTTATAAATAATTTGGGTGCTGTAGTTGGAAGTTGACTGTTGAAATAATAATTTTAAAAAATTCCTGCCCACGTAAGGGAACTGAAGAATTTTAACGATATGAAAGATAATTTAACAAAATTTAAAACTGAACTGAAGAACTTATGATGGACTGATGTGTTGAACGAATTGTGACTTGGTTTCAGATAAGTCGTAAATTAGAATATAAGACTGTACTAGAAGAAAGATAACGATTGTCCTAAATGCTTTGAACCCATTTAACTCTATAAGTTACTATAACCAACGTTAATAGTCTTCTGCACTGTGATAGTGAACCTTATACTGGAAGAGTGAACTGTGTTTTCTTAGAAAAGAAGCAATTTAAATTCGTTTTGCAATGAAGTGAAGTTATCATATTGTCAAAGAAAAATTTAGTTGTGCATATGGGTATTTCTGTTGCGAATATATGTTAAACTTTGTAAGAAATGATTTTCCTGCTTAATTTTATAGACGAAACGCTATTTGTATGGAAGCCTCCTGAGAGGAAATTATGAATATAGAAGTAAAAACTAAGAAATGAAAAACACGAGCCTTTTTAAGGTCCTCTTTGAAAGAATTGGATTGCCACCTCCCCCCCTCCCCCCATTTTGACAACGTCATGGCTACGTCCTTGTCGTCACGTCTCCCGACAGCAGCTCGCAGTTGGCAGCAGCACTCGTCAAAACTATTCGAATGCATCCGAAGCTAAAGACACATAAGAGCGATAATGTCCAAATGGAAGGCAAATAAAAACAGGTTGCCGCTGCTGTGGGGGATTGTCAGCAGAGATTCACCTGGAACCGGGATGACTGCTGGGGGTATTCATGTTTCAATTTACCGTATGTCTGCGCAGTTCCGTTTTGGCGATGAACACTATTCTTTTCTCGGTAGCTAGTCCCCGGACGATAATTTTCTAGAAGAAATGTACTGCAAAATTTTAACTGCTGAATCGAAGATTCATTCTGTGGAAAGTACTTACAGTGCGGCAGACTGATTATTGGGAAAGAGAAAGAAATCGTACAAAACGCCAATGTTATCCACAGACGCTGCCGTAATCAAGCGTCATGCATTACTACACTCCGTGACTATTTCTATTAGTCAAGAGCACGGTCTCCAAATTTGATGTTAACTTAATCGTTAATAGAATTTCTGATATTATACGTTATTGTGATCATTCTTTGGCATAGTGTTAATGGATATACTGTCCTCGTTAAACTGTTCATTCCATTTAACATGCACTGCAGTTCTTCGTCAATTTCACTGAGGATAACACTGTCATAAACAAATCACAACACTGATATTCTTTGGACTTGATTTTTAATTACATTTCCTGTACATCGTGCTTCTTCGATGTACAGGTTCAACATTAGGGAGGGACACTACACCCCAGTCTTGCGTGCTGTCCAATCAGATCACTTCCTTCTTGGTTTTCGACAGTTACTTTTGCTTCTTTCTCATATTTTGTATTATTAGCCTTTCCCTGCGTATCATACCTATTTTTCTGTGAATTCCAAATATGTTGGACGCCATTACGAAGTCGATTTTTTTTTGTACGTCGACAGATCCTATGAAAATGTTAATTTTCGTAAAGCTTGCTCTCCGTATAAACTGCAACGCTATGGTGTCTTTAATTGTCCTGAAACCAGACTGATTCTCATTCTACTTTTCCATTCGTCTGTAGACAATGAATGTTTCCCTTGTTTCCGAAACCAATATATTTTGTTTTCCGTGCATCAGGGCGGAACAGTATCGAAAGATATCCACAATTTTTGTACATTGTGGTCAAATGTTGCAGATTCATTCATATATGGAATGTTTTGAGGACTTCGAAATTATGTAAATTTATGAAATAATTTCTACTACTGTAGTCAATGTTTACTAATACGTAATTACCACTATGCATTTCAACAGTATGCTGCCATCATCAAGCGCATTCCAATTCTATGTAAATTACATTAATCCGAAGTTACTGTGTGTGCTGTGACATAAATGTATCTAGATAGAAAAAGTTTCATCTTTGCCGTATATTACTATCTTACAAAATGAAACTATCTTATCAGTTAAGGCTCTGGAGTGTGTTTGTCAGCGTGCTCTGTGTGCAAAAGAACTATATTTCCAACTAAAATGTAAGTAATTGCAATGATGACATGATCTATATATGCAAATCGCTTAACGTACACAAAAGTATATATACATTTCTGTACACGATTGTATTTCGATGCGTAACCTCACTGAAATGCACAGCAAGTGACCCTAATTGCACTTCACATTTATATATTGTACACCTGACTCCAGAAAAAGGAGTGCTACTGGCGAATACATCCAACGTAAGTAACTGCGTCGCAGGTTCTCCAAACGCCTAAACGTTTGAGGTACAGTCATTTGACTATATGTAAATAGTACCGCAAGAGACCATTAGAGAACCCTGCTGTTTACGGCAGTAAGTCCAGATGTAAACAATACCTTGATACCAGAAATATTAACACGTTATTAGAGATGAGTTAGTCCTTAACGCCTGTAAATTAGACTTCATTACAGTAAGTGACACTGCATAAGTCTTATCACACTACACATGACAAGTTCGTGATCCAAATTTGCATCCACCGTTAACCGAACAAAGCTTGCGTGTCTAGTTGACACTAGGCGTAAAGGTACGTGAAATATCGAAGCGTTTACCAGTATCACCTTACAACATCAAATTGCCAAACCTGTAAATAAATGACGATATGTTCAGCACTGCACCAGAACCCCATGAAACTTTTATTGCCCCTGAGAAATAATCACAAAAGGTTTATAATAAAGTGCAGCACACAAGTGTGAAACGCCATAAAGTAGTGGTGATGGATGGAGAGTACAGCCCAGTAAACATATGAATTGTTAGCTAAGCACCTTCAGTTGCTAGATATTAAATACGTTTACCAATAGTGTGATATTGGAAACTGAAATTGCGATACGAATAATTTTTTCCCTGCAGGGATTCGAACCCAGCACCTTTCGCTATTGTCTGATACACTCCTGGAAATTGAAACAAGAACACCGTGAATTCATTGTCCCAGGAAGGGGAAACTTTATTGACACATTCCTGGGGTCAGATACATCACATGATCACACTGACAGAACCACAGGCACATAGACACAGGCAACAGAGCATGCACAATGTCGGCACTAGTGCGGTGTATATCCACCTTTCGCAGCAATGCAGGCTGCTATTCTCCCATGGAGACGATCGTAGAGATGCTGGATGCAGTCCTGTGGAACGGCTTGCCATGCCATTTCCACCTGGCGCCTCAGTTGGACCAGCGTTCGTGCTGGACGTGCAGACCGCGTGAGACGACGCTTCATCCAGTCCCAAACATGCTCAATGGGGGACAGATCCGGAGATCTTGCTGGCCAGGGTAGTTGACTTACACCTTCTAGAGCACGTTGGGTGGCACGGGATACATGCGGACGTGCATTGTCCTGTTGGAACAGCAAGTTCCCTTGCCGGTCTAGGAATGGTAGAACGATGGGTTCGATGACGGTTTGGATGTACCGTGCACTATTCAGTGTCCCCTCGACGATCACCAGTGGTCTACGGCCAGTGTAGGAGATCGCTCCCCACACCATGATGCCTGGTGTTGGCCCTGTGTGCCTCGGTCGTATGCAGTCCTGATTGTGGCGCTCACCTGCACGGCGCCAAACACGCATACGACCATCATTGGCACCAAGGCAGAAGCGACTCTCATCGCTGAAGACGACACGTCTCCATTCGTCCCTCCATTCACGCCTGTCGCGACACCACTGGAGGCGGGCTGCACGATGTTGGGGCGTGAGCGGAAGACGGCCTAACGGTGTGCGGGACCGTAGCCCAGCTTCATGGAGACGGTTGCGAATGGTCCTCGCCGATACCCCAGGAGCAACAGTGTCCCTAATTTGCTGGGAAGTGGCGGTGCGGTCCCCTACGGCACTGCGTAGGATCCTACGGTCTTGGCGTGTATCCGTGCGTCGCTGCGGTCAGGTCCCAGGTCGACGGGCACGTGCACCTTCCGCCGACCACTGGCGACAACATCGATGTACTGTGGAGACCTCACGCCCCACGTGTTGAGCATTTCGGCGGTACGTCCACCCGGCCTCCCGCATGCCCACTATACGCCCTCGCTCAAAGTCCGTCAACTGCACATACGGTTCACGTCCACGCTGTCGCGGCATGCTACCAGTGTTAAAGACAGCGATGGAGCTCCGTATGCCACGGCAAACTGGCTGACACTGACGGCGGCGGTGCACAAATGCTGCGCAGCTAGCGCCATTCGACGGCCAACACCGCGGTTCCTGGTGTGTCCGCTGTGCCGTGCGTGTGATCATTGCTTGTACAGCCCTCTCGCAGTGTCCGGAGCAAGTATGGTGGGTCTGACACACCGGTGTCAATGTGTTCTTTTTTCCATTTCCAGGAGTGTAGTTACCAATAGACATGAAATATTTATTGTTTCTTCAACAGCAGTGTGATGTGCAGATGCTCGGCTACAGCTAATGTAACGAATAGTCCTGGGCTGTCTTCGCATATCATCGTTGCTGACACACACAAAGAGGTGTCAACTCTCAAATGCTGTTTGATTAGTAGTCAGGATCGCACAGTTCGTAGAGACCTGGAGTTTGGCATCGTAAGGAAACAACGAAATAATGGGACAGTATCATCTCGAAGGATACAAATCAAGAGAAAAATTAGAATCCGAGCTACAATTCCAGCCAATTGTAAAATTTTTCAAAATCTCAAGGTCACGTAAAATAAGAAATGAAGGTCCTACGACCTTACATGAGGATTGGCTTGTGAACTAAAATACACTCCTGGAAATTGAAATAAGAACACCGTGAATTCATTGTCCCAGGAAGGGGAAACTTTATTGACACATTCCTGGGGTCAGATACATCACATGATCACACTGACAGAACCACAGGCACATAGACACAGGCAACAGAGCATGCACAATGTCGGCACTAGTACAGTGTATATCCACCTTTCGCAGCAATGCAGGCTGCTATTCTCCCATGGAGACGATCGTAGAGATGCTGGATGTAGTCCTGTGGAACGGCTTGCCATGCCATTTCCACCTGGCGCCTCAGTTGGACCAGCGTTCGTGCTGGACGCGCAGACCGCGTGCGACGACGCTTCATCCAGTCCCAAACATGCTCAATGGGGGACAGATCCGGAGATCTTGCTGGCCAGGGTAGTTGACTTACACCTTCTAGAGCACGTTGGGTGGCACGGGATACATGCGGACGTGCATTGTCCTGTTGGAACAGCAAGTTCCCTTGCCGGTCTAGGAATGGTAGAACGATGGGTTCGATGACGGTTTGGATGTACCGTGCACTATTCAGTGTCCCCTCGACGATCACCAGTGGTGTACGGCCAGTGTAGGAGATCGCTCCCCACACCATGATGCCGGGTGTTGGCCCTGTGTGCCTCGGTCGTATGCAGTCCTGATTGTGGCGCTCACCTGCACGGCGCCAAACACGCACCAAAGCAGAGGCGACTCTCATCGCTGAAGACGACACGTCTCCATTCGTCCCTCCATTCACGCCTGTCGCGACACCACTGGAGGCGGGCTGCACGATGTTGGGGCGTGAGCGGAAGACGGCCTAACGGTGTGCGGGACCGTAGCCCAGCTTCATGGAGACGGTTGCGAATGGTCCTCGCCGATACCCCAGGAGCAACAGTGTCCCTAATTTGCTGGGAAGTGGCGGTGCGGTCCCCTACGGCACTGCGTAGGATCCTACGGTCTTGGCGTGCATCCGTGCGTCGCTGCGTTCCGGTCCCAGGTCGACGGGCACGTGCACCTTCCGCCGACCACTGGCGACAACATCGATGTACTGTGGAGACCTCACGCCCCACGTGTTGAGCAATTCGGCGGTACGTCCACCCGGCCTCCCGCATGCCCACTATACGCCCTCGCTCAAAGTCCGTCAACTGCACATACGGTTCACGTCCACGCTGTCGCGGCATGCTACCAGTGTTAAAGACTGCGATGGAGCTCCGTATGCCACGGCAAACCGGCTGACACTGACGGCGGCGGTGCACAAATGCTGCGCAGCTAGCGCCATTCGACGGCCAACACCGCGGTTCCTGGTGTGTCCGCTGTGCCGTGCGTGTGATCATTGCTTGTACAGCCCTCTCGCAGTGTCCGGAGCAAGTATGGTGGGTCTGACACACCGGTGTCAATGTGTTCTTTTTTCCATTTCCAGGAGTGTAGCTTTACTAGTGTAAGACAGCTTACCATAGAGTTTCTGGAAGCAGCGACTTCCGCCTCTGACAGCCAAAACTAATCCACCTCTGTTCCATTCAGTAGCGAATGGAAATGTTTAATGTTGATTCGGAAGCATAGCACAGTCCTGCGTTCTTTACTTGGCGTTGCTGGAGATGAAGAGGGTACGTTTGTGACTGTTAAAAGTTGGTAACCCCAGCGGTAATCGAACCCACACCTTCACCTTTCCAAGGTAGCTTTATTCCAACCATCCACCGAATTTCACATGTGTTAGCGCAATGTTTTTGTCATAGTGGGGGTACGCAGCATACGCTACAAGAAGTTTTGACTTCCACTTGAGCTGTTTTTGTGAATAACCTACTTGTTGTCTAGTAGTCAACGTCATGCACTGCGAACGCAAAGCCGACTTATCAAACCCAGCGTTTTCCTTTCTTTTTTAAAACGTATTCCATCTGTCTTCTAGAGCATTTGTCTGACGGAAGATCAGAGACAGTTTCGTTCATTTCCTAACCAGCCAGTAATAGAAAAATCTTGTGGAAACATGTTTTGAAAGGTCTCATGGGGGTCTGTCACGGTAAGATCAATTTCAGCTCCGCCAGTCAGCGGCAGCTTGATACACACGAAGTCCGCCCATGAGAGCGCGTCGCATAGGGAATGGATCTTACGATCCTTAGCCAAGTTTTCCGCGCTCGAATTAGCAAGTACAACATTATTTAACGTTGCGTATGATATAACACTACGTTTTAGGATGCTGAATGGCCATTTTATATGGCATGTTGCTATAAGCGTATGTTACTATGGTCTTATTTTGTTGCCGGCCGCGGTGGTCTAGCGGTTCTAGGCGAGCAGTCCGGAACCGCGCGACTGCTACGGTCGCAGGTTCGACTCCTGCCTCGGGCATGGATGTGTGTGATGTCCTTAGGTTAGTTAGGTTTAAGTAGTTCTAAGTTCTAGGGGACTAATGACCGCAGTAGTTAAGTCCCATACTGCTCAGAGCCATTTGAACCATCTTAATTTGTTCACGTTTGTAGTGTAGTTCGTTTGTAGTATAGCTCACGTGGTGACACCTCGAATATTTCTCGTTTCTGACGTTGTGAGGAGCATCGGTTGTGCATTAGAAAACGGAGTCGAAGACGGAGTAACGTCCAACATTTGTGACATTGTGTTCTATTTGTGTTTAATAAAAGGGTGAAAGCAGTGGAGGCAATTCGAAACACCTGTGCCCTGTATGGAGTGAACGCTATCGAGAAAGTCAAGTTGTATTGTTTTAAATACGATCGTTTTGTAGTAAATTAATCACCACATTCAGAAAGACAAACAGGCACTGATGACTGGCGTATCTCCAATTTACTACTATGGTCAATCACATTGTACCCTATGATTGGCAAGTGTGATGACCAATTAACCTTCATGCGACACTTCCCTTCAGTACTCATATTGAGGTTAAAAGAAAGAAAGGATGATTACTATACAACATCTCATCATAAACGAGGTTACACGCAAAGCAGAACCTATAATTGGCAACGACTGATCCTGGAATTTGCCATAATGGATTTAAGGAGGTCACGTGAACCTAAATCAGTGTGGCTTGATAGCGATTTGAAGTACTGTAACTGCGTAAGGACAAAATAGTGGGTCACCCACAATAAACATTATCTCACAAGATGGCCTGTATGTGACCAGAAAATGTACTGTTATTGATGTACATCTGGTGACACAATAAAGGTTTTTTGTGTTATGACCTGCTTCACAGGGATGTGTCCTTCGCGGTTGACAGTTTTTGCCAACAAAGGAGATGCCTTGAAGTCGCAGAGTAACAAATGTAGCACCAACGAGCATAATTGGCAAACACCCCTACCGTACGTCATCTAATACGGCACCCGCATTCTCGGTCCTTTCGATCAACCACCAAGAAAGATGATTTTTGTTTCACAGTAAGCATAGTATTTCATTAACAAATTTGTGTGTTTTCAGTAGTAATCTTTTACTTTCAGTTCTACTCGTTACTGAATCTAGTTATGACAAAAATTCTGAAAATGTCTTTCTGAGTTCAATACACCTGCTTGTAGCTCTGTCGCAGAGGAAGTTAAATGTTACTCTCGCGCCAGTTTGGAACGAAGAGCTGCTACTGCCTCTTACTCTTTACAGTGCATCGACATTTTCATGGAGCAAGAGACCATTGCAGTGTTCGTCGCCTTCTCATTCCCCTTGTAAAGGCTGATAAGCATAATTTGCAATCCAGACAACGAGATTAGTTGTAGCTGCTGCGTGAAAGTAATGTCCCCGGTCTGTAAATTGTATTTGATAAGTCGATGACACTTCAAAGTGGAATTCACTCATAAGCTTTGATTGGTCTACCACAAATATACAAGTGAATCTTGCATTATTACTCTCTGTGGTTGCAGGAAGTAACAAAAATATCACAGCGTCACCAGACATGTTTCGCTATCTTGTCATGACTCTGTCATGGTTGTAGTAGGACGATTATGTTCCTGCAAGCGATGTATTTCTTGAGTGGGCTAATAATTTAGGAGCACGTCTCGTGCATCATCCATGGAGCAGCTTAATTGCTTCTCCAACGAAGTCATGAGGAGTATTCTAGGACTCATGGTGAGGGAGAAGTATGGAAAGTCGCAAAGACTACCGCAATGCTTACGATACAAAAGAAACATAATCCACCGAGCTACAGATCCATGTCGTTGACGTCAAGATGTAGCAGGACGTGTGAACAGATACTATGTTCCAACGTCATGAAATAGCTCGCAATATATTACCGATTGACAATGAACCAGCATGAATTTGTAAAGCATCACTCCTGTTAGACGCAGCTGTCACTTTGTTCGCATCACGTACTGCGTACGGGAGTTCTCAAATTGATTCCGTAGTTAAAAACTTCCAAAAAGGCTTTTGATATTATTCTTCATAAGCGACTTCCAAACCCATTGCGTTCCTATGGACTATCGTCTCAGTAGTGCTACTGGATTCGTGATTTCCTGTCTGTAAGATCACAGTTCGCAGTAACTAATGGGAGGTCTCGTAGTGAAATGGAATTGATAAGTGTGATTCGGCAAGTAAAGAAATGTATTCATTCCGCTATTTCTAATATTTATAAATTATTTAGCTGAAGAACAAAGTGAATTGCAAAATGATGTTGAAAATGTATCTTCACTATGCAAAGAAAATTTGTGAGGTTTTCCACATGGTTACTAAGACGGTTCCGTCAAGCTTCGACAAATCGGCAAGTATAGAAATTTGAGGATTATAGATTTAACGAAATCCTAGAGGTTGCCAATATAAACAACTTAACTGGGAAACATCATATGTTTTTTCCAAGGTGAAACAAATGTTGGGTTATTGACACAACCCTTAGAAGACCCAGGGAGTCTACTAAGGAGAGTGCCAGCAATAAAGCTGATGGACCAGTTCTGAAATACTGCTAAGCACTGTGAAATCATTACCTGACAGGATTGGCGGAGGAAATTGAAAACGTTGAAAGAAGGTAGTTGATGCTGTAGTAAAGCGAATTAAGGGAGAGACCGTCACGGATGTTTGAATGTTTTTCTTTTTTTCATTGAGGTCCTCGATGGTGAGTGTTCATCGGAGGTAAGGGTATCATCTGGAGTGCCCCAGGGAAGTGTGGTAGGTCCGCTGTTGTTTTCTATCTACATAAATGATCTTTTGGATAGGGTGGATAGCAATGTGCGGCTGTTTGCTGATGATGCTGTGGTGTAGGGGAAGGTGTCGTCGTTGAGTGACTGTAGGAGGATACAAGATGACTTGGACAGGATTTGTGATTGGTGTAAAGAATGGTAGCTAAATCTAAGTATAGATAAATGTAAATTAATGCAGATGAACAGGAAAAGGAATCCTGTAATGTTTGAATACTCCATTAGTAGTGTAGCACATGACACAGTCACGTCGATTAAATATTTGGGCGTAACATAGCAGAGCGATATGAAGTGGGCCAAGCATGTAATGGCAGTTCTGGGGAAGGCGGGTAGTCGTCTTCGGTTCATTGGTAGAATTTTGGAAAGATGTGGTTCATCTGTAAAGGAGACCGCTTATAAAACACTAATACGACCTATTCGTGAGTACTTGTCGAGCGTTTGGGATCCCTATCAGGTCGGATTGAGGGAGGACATAGAAGCAATTCAGAGGCGGGTTGCTAGATTTGTTACTGGTAGGTTTGATCATCACGCGAGTGTTACGGAAATGCTTCAGCAACTCGGGTGGGAGTCTCTAGAGGAAAGGAGGCGTTCTTTTCGTGAGTCGCTACTGAGGAAATTTAGAGAACCAGCATTTGAGGCTGACTGCAGTACAATTTTACTGCAGTACATTTCGCGGAAAGACCACAAAGATAAGAGAGATTAGGGCTCATACAGAGGCATATGGGCAGTCATTTTTCCCTCGTTCTGTTTGGGAGTGGCACCGGGAAAGAAGATGCTAGTTGTGGTACGAGGTACCCTCCGCCACGAACCGTATGGTGGATTGCGGAGTATGTATGTAGATGTAGATGTAGGTAGGTGGGAGTAGAGGACAGAAGGACGAGTTGAGGACACATTATTAAAACACACGCTTTTTCACTGTGGAACGTTATTTCCACGAAATTCCAACCACCATCTTTCTGCACCTAACGCACATAGTTTTGGTTACCACTGACGGTATTGTAACAGTAATAGCAGAAGAGAAATCAGAACTTGCACTTTAGGATTTTGGAGTTCGTTTTTCTCGAGCTTCGTACGTCAGTGTGAACGGTCGAGAAGTTGCAACTACTCTGTGAATCCTTTACTTTGTCTTAATTGTGCATTACATAGTAATCGTGTATCATTGCAGTGTAAATGAAGTGCCTCAACAGGACTTAATTTCCGTTGTGCTGCATTTAGAGACAATGTGCACTTTATAAGTGCTCAAAATATGGATGGTATACTACGTATACAGAATTATTTGGCAAGGTTCCCACAAAACTCGCTTACTTTTACAATCTATTTAGTTATCTTGGTAGAATACATATGTTCTTGAGGCGAAATCTAATGCAGAGTGCTTACAAGAAAGAATAATCTCCTGCGTCGCGCAATTTCTAAATGATTAAAATATTTTGTGGAAGCTGCGTTTATCATGAGTGTATTCTTCAACTTCTTTTTTGTTAAATATTTGAATGAAACGCCAAAAGTAGATGTGTCTGCCCATGCTACAGCAAAACAACTATAGCAAAGTTATTTTATACTACAGACATGGGTAGGATACGTGAAACATTCGATTCGTCAACGGGTGAGCGTGGCTTTGCAACTTGGCCTATACTAGCTGCGGCTGTCGAGCTACGGGCCAGCCAGTCTGAAAGGCTGACGGGAAAGTGGAAATACACATCATGCCGTCTGTTGCAATGGCTCACTGAGGGAGATTAACTCAAGATAGAGTCATCACTCTCATTGAAGTAGGTGGACGTTACATCAGAGAAGCTGGCTGAAGGTATGGCGTGCCGCGTGACACCGCAATGAGATTGTAGAGTAACTACCTTGAAAGACGCACTACCAACCGAGCTCCTGGCTAAGGCAGAAAGAGAGTGAGTTCACAGAAGGAGGACAGGGAGTTACTACCCAAAACCTGAAAAAATCTCCAAGTGAATTCAAAGCAGTTCCGGCGGGAGGCCAACTTCCCCAGCTCCAGTGACACGATTTGCCGAAAGCTAAGGGACGCTGGAATGCATGTACGAGGAACCGCAGTGGAAAAAGTGCTCAGCGAAGACTATGCTCTATACTGGCTGGCATTTGCAGAAATCCATCTGAGTGCGTCGTGGGAAAACGTCATTTTCGCTGACAAGAGGAAGTTTTCCACCAGTAACTACGGTCCAAGAGTCGCTTATAGGCCGCAAGGGACTCGCTATCGATGCGAATATGTAACCACAACGAGAAGATGTGGGCGGCTATCTGTTTCCTGCTGGGGATGGATTTCTGCGAGAGAAGCAGGAATTCTTCGCAGGATATAAGGAAGTCTCGACAGCAAGCAGTACGCGCACATATTGGAAACTGTGATGCTTCCATCAGTGCGAATGTTGTACGGCGATGGGGACTTCACAGTGCAAGAGGACCATTCTCCCGTTCACGAGTCTGCTTTCGTTCAGCAGCAGCTCTCAGCGATTGACGTCAGCTTCTTGACCTGGCTGCCGCGGGCTGCTCATATGAACCCTATGGAAAACATGTAAGCTGATGTCGCCAGAACACTAACAGAGAACTGGCCGCAAAACACTCAACTACTGTGTTCTTGAAGCCTGGGAGGAAGCTGGTTTTCTATACTGTTACGTCCGACGGCTTATAATTCTATGCCAAGACACATGATTGAAGTACAAAATAATGTTGAATGTAATGGTATGTTAGACTCCTTGAAACGTTTTGTTATGTCATCTTTTTCTTCATTTATCCTCATTGACAGCTAGTGGAAGATCTCTTGGCAACAGATAAAGTAAATTTTGCTTTAGTTTTCCTTTGAGTTGCCTTTTTAATTGAAATAAGTTTCTTTTGAATATACAGTTTCTTACGTATTTTAATTTTATTTATACGCTCTGTAGATACTTACAAAGTAATCAGTTTAGATGGACAATTTAAAAATAATTTGTCTTATTTCAAATACATTTCTCTCTTCCCCTTCATTCATTAATACACCTTCTGTCCACCAAACATTATTCAAACGATTTCACCTTACATTCATTCATTGTTAATTTCTCCTCCATCCTCTCTCTTCCTTTCTAACGCCTCTCTTACATGATGACCTGAATTTCCCTTCTACCCCATTCTCCCAAAACGTTATAAATAAATTTGGCAGTTTCCATTTAAACTATATCTTTTAATTTCTTCTTTCTTTATTGTCTTCTATCATTCCTCCCAAAACTTATGAAACTGTATTCTTTTATATCCCCTTACCAATAATCCATTCTTCGCTCTGAAAACATTCCATCCTTTCCTCTCTGTCCTAAGATAAAACGAATTGTGGCACACGTCTAAGTAAAGAATACTTTCCAGGTTTTTCACTCTTATATTTTGCACTTCTGCACTCCTATGCGTTCTTAGATCCCTCTCTCCTTCCTACTGGCCCTCTCTTGGCATTTGCATCCACATCTACATGAACAGTCCGCAATTCACAGTTAGCTGCCTGAACCACTGTCACAGTATTTCTCTATCGTTCCATAATCAAAAAGCGCATGGAAGAAATAAACAATTAAACCTTACCATGCAGGCACTGTTGTCTCTTATCACAATGGTCACGTCTCCTATGTACGTCAGGGGAAACAAAAAATCGTGGGATTCAGCGGAGGAAGTTAGCGACTGGAATTTAGCGACAACACCTCACTGCATTCATCGGATGAGATTGGCGAACGGAATTTAGTGAAAATAGCTCCTGCAGTGTAAAAGGCCTATATTTTAATGATTTCCATCCAAACTCGTTTAACATATCCATGACGCATTCACATCTACTTCTTGACAATATAAAACGAACTGCCCTTATTTGAACTTTTTCGATGTCTTCCGTCAGTCGTACCTTGTAGGGATCACGTATCACGCAGGAATACTGACGAAGATGACGGACAAGTGTGTTTCAGGCAGACAGTGTAATTGATTTGTTGCATCTTACACGTATTCTACCAATAAAACGCAGTCTTTGTGCTTCTTTCCTCACAATACGTTCCTTATGACGGTTGAAGTTTAAGCTGTTTGTGATCGTAGCTCCTAGATATTTATTTGAATCGTCAGCCTCTTAACTTGACTGATTTATCGTGTAAGCGGACTTTAACGATAGTGTTTTGGTACTCATGTAAAGAACCTCACACATTTTATCGTTTAGGGTCAAGTGTCACGTTTTGCTCCGT
Source organism: Schistocerca americana (assembly GCF_021461395.2). Lineage (NCBI taxonomy): Eukaryota > Metazoa > Arthropoda > Insecta > Orthoptera > Acrididae > Schistocerca > Schistocerca americana. The sequence continues at coordinate 900,671,718 of NC_060121.1, forward strand.
GAAGATATATTTTCAACATCATTGTGCAATTCTCCTTGCTCTTCTGAGGAGTTTACTAGACGGCAGCATTACCTGCCACAAATGAAAGAGAAATGTTTTGATTGTATCCTAAATGGTTTACATATATTAAAAATAGCAGAAGGTCTACATCACTTTACTTTCGGAGTCACTTCCGCTTCACTAGGTGACATCCTCTAAGTTACTGTGAACTGTGACCTTCCAGACAGGAAATCGCGAATACAGTCGCACAACAGAGGCGATAATCCATAGAAAAGCAATGTGGTTAGAACCCACTTATGAGGAATGATATCAAAAGCCTTTTTGGAACTCTATAAATACGGAATCAATCTGAGCGCCCCTGTATGCAGTACGTAATGAAAATTAAGTGTCAGCTGCGTCTCACTAGAGCGACGCATTCCAAATTTATCCTGGTTGGATGTCAATTTGGAACAAAGAACTTGTTCACACGTCCTGCTACATGTCGATATCAATGAAATTGAACTGTAGCGCAGTGGATTATGTTTATTTTCTTCCGTGTTTATTGGGGTGGTCTCTGCATTCTTCCATTCTTCTCCCTCATCATGAATACAGAATAGCTTTTGTGATGTCGTAGGAAAAGTAATTAAGGCGCTGTGTTCTAGATCACAACATACTCTCCTAAATTGTTAGCCCACTCAAGAAAGACATTGCCTGTAGAAACACAACAGTCCTGCCACAACTGTGATAGGGTCATGACAACATAGTGGAACATGTCTGGTGACGCCGTGACAGTTTTGTTACTTCCTGGTAAATCACAGAATCATGTTACTAGATTCACTTCAAATATTTGCAGGTTAACATTCAAAGATTATGAGTGGATTCCACTTTTGTGTGCCATCGACTTATCAAATATATGTTTACAGATAGGGAAGATTACCTTCATGCAGCAACTACAATTAATCTCGTTGCGAATAATCTCTGACAGCCATTACAAGGGCAATGAGGATGCGATGAATGTTGCATTTGGTCGCTGGCTCCTTGGAATTGTTGACGCACTGTAAACAATGAGAGACAGCAGGTCTGTTCCAAACTGGCGCGAGAGTAACATTTTCCCTTTTCTGCGACAAACCTATAAATACCAATATCGATCTCAGAACGACGTCTTTAGAAATTTTGTCATCATAAGACGTCTCGCTACATTCAGTAACCAATGGGTCTAGAGGTAAGAAACATAAAATATCGCGGAACTGCTACTGAATATACACAGATCTTGTTAATGAGACTGAGTTTCATTCAGCAACTACTCTCACAGCCACATTGTCGTATTAACGTTGAAGTCCAGTAAAGCTACTTCAGTATGACGAAAGACTTCACATTTAATTAAGATAGCCATTCGTTGCATGGTATGGTATTATGATGAGACAACAGTTGTATTGGTGCAGTGCATATTAATAGAGCTTCTTTAAGTTATTGAACAAAATAGCCAAATACCAGAGAAATTGTCAACTATATATTCCGCCTCGTTATCAAAAAAAAATTCTGATGATGTGCAGGTAGTTTTTCGATCCCGTGCTTGTAGCAACTTGCTGTTACTGAGTTATGCATTGTTCAAAGTGCAATCGCCAAAACTAAACCAACAAAAACAAACAAAACGAGACAAAAACTAGCTTTCAGAGAAACGTTTCCTTGACTTTTTTGCTGTACACATTGTTTTCAAGAGCTTCGTACAATATAATCGTATAAATGAGTTCAAAAACTTCTTTCCCTTTACCAAGTAAATTACATTTCTCTTCCTAATCTCTTATTTTTTTTAATGAGAAGCACTGTTTTCATTTGGAGTAAGTTCTTTCGGCAAATCAGTAGTAAGTGGACTCACAGTTTCCAAAAGTCATGATGAAGAACTGCTTTGATTTGGTAATGAATCATCGTTTCTTTTCTTTTGCCAGTCCACAGGCTTTCTAAACGCTTTTTCTCTAGCTCTAGGCTTTTTCATTCCAAAAATGAAGCACTAAATACGAAATAACTCGACAATAACATCTTTCATACAGCACACTGTTTACAAACAATCCCGTTACAAAGTCAAAGAGTAACTTGAGGAAACAAGAAGGACAAATAGTGTATAAAGAGTCGCTGGAAAGCGGGATATTTGAATTCATGGCACATAAATGTCCTGCCAAAAAGTTTCTGGTCAGCCATGAGAAACGTGTATAACTAAAGCGCAATACCCGATTTCACAAATCCATAAAAATTAAATAGTTATAATTCTCGTAGAGCTATGTATCACACATCATTTTAAAGAGGAAACTTGGCGGAATATAACACGTCAATAAAACGAAAATCGATTTTTTAACCCTAAAATTGATTCCGATCGACCTTCAGATTATGAAAATATTGGTACTGGGCTGGGACTCGAGCTCCGATTCCAATTTTTCTCTGGATTTGAACCCTTCGAAATGATACCGTTCCATCATTTTGTTGTTTCCTTACGATGCCAAACACCTCCAGGTCTCTAACTTAAAGTGAAAGGGAATTTGATGGCTGACACCTATTTGTGGAGGATCAACAACGACGTGCAGGGTTGGAGTCCCAGATCTTATAACCCTCCTACGTGTCCGACTAAACATGCTTTTCTCTATGACCGTGTACCTAAAATCCATAATCTGTGGGGGAAAGGCACTCCGAAGAATAATGCAAAACCGAGAGAAGTAGATGAAGTTATAACCGAATCGCCACTGCTCATTATTTTAGCAATGACGATTAGAAACATATTTCGGTTAACTATACATATTTTTAACTACCTAAACCAGTTTCTTAACTAACAATAGTTAGTGGAAAATTTGGAAGAAGGGTTTTCAAAATACGTCATTGTTGAAATAACTAACGGTCACCAGTTCATCACCGGAACAAGAATAATTAAATTAAAAGTTAACTTTATGCTCGTAAGCAATCTTACATAAGAACAGTTATTGGCGTCAACACGCACACTTTTAAATATTTGACACCACGCATTTCACAGTAGTCAAATAATAATCATATAGCAAACACATACAAAATATCATGTTAATTTTCAAAGATCAATTAAAATAAAATTGTTTACTGGCTGTGGGAGAAACTTTTTGTTACATTACTCACCGTAATACTGACTGTCGTAGTTGTAGTAAGCAGGAAGCCTGTTTGAATTTAGCAGTTACTTTGATATTTCTTTGTGATAAAAATTATAACAATCAAATTCAGTGTCCAAGTTAAGTAAGGTTTTACTACAAATTTTTATTATGAAAGTTATGCCATTTTCAGCAAATGAATTAATACTGGCTTTTGCATCATTCTAGTTCTGACATTAATCATACCACAACCAAAGATTTCATTCTTACGTAATTGTCCAAAAGTTGGAAAATTATGTTCTGATAATCTAATAAATTAATGTTCACTTGATTTTCAGTTCATTTTCTGATTATCTCGGTTCATAAAAAGGTATAGGGTGGATACTACTTGGATAACGACGCAGGAAAATTATTTACGATGCATGAAAACAACGCTCGTCAGTCTATTACACTACTAATTATAAAAAAAGGTCTAAAACTTACTTTACTTCATGATGCCCTTGGTTTGTCGAGTGGCTTCATTTATCGGTAAATAGGGCACAGGTTGTCCTTCTTGCCATACCATATCCAATAACAAGGGCCCACAGTACTCTTGATGTTATGTGAATTACTCACGCTGCATTTGCACTGATACCAAGAAATCCCATAGCTTGCTCACATTAAACATCCGCCGAAACAACCATTTCAGCTTTCACTGCTCCGTACTTCGGAAACAGACGGTTTGTCTCCGCACTTTTGCATAACCACACTGGCGAATACACACAACGAACGACACCAACCGTCTCCTCTCCTGCTAATTTTTTGACGCGCTCGCACGCCCGGCGATAATGCATTTACAATTTACTACACTCTTTGACAATAGCTTTTCCCTGACTAGGCCAGCGTGTCTATTTACAAAATGTTAACATTCCATGAGTATTCTCTTACTTAAATAACAAAAAGGATTTGTAACTTGACTCCGTATTTACAAGAATAATATTTAGCACAACTAATAAAGTAAACTTCGCAAAACACGCAGAAAAGTTATGGTCATCCTCAGAGTTGTGGTGTTACAGTGTGACCCACTTTTTGCGCTATCGAGTGTTCATAGATCTGGAATCATTCGAGGGTGGCAGCATTCTGTCGAGACGCTCACGCTAATTATATATTTGTATAAAGTGACGGAAGCAGCAGAAATTATTTCATATATTCATTAGTTTCTGTAAATCACTGAAGACAAATTTCAGCACTAGTTCTGAAACAAGTTTAACCAATTTTCTTACTGTTCATTGGACAAGAAGTAGATGTGATTATATCACATGCTCATAACTAAAGAATAAGTTTATGTGGACAGAAAAGGTAGACAGGACAGCATGCGTAACACTGAAGTGACATTCAAGGTGACTCGTCATGCTTCAACTCTGGGTTTTATGGAACCCAGAACACCTTCAGAAGCCACATGCTAGAATTTCATGTTCTGTCACTCGCTAAACACAAACTATTAATCAACAAAAAAATTTAGGAGGAACTTTCTGTATGAAATATACAGCAGTTAAATTTCGTACTGGGATACGTTTTCGTTGGAGACCATAGTTTTCGAATTATTCAAGAAAACGCTACAGACGTGACATTCAAACACGTTTCTGTAGAATATCTCGAAAACCATGACCTCCAGCGACAATGTATCCCAGTACAAAATTTAACTGTATTAAATTTCCTACAAAAATGTCCTGATAATTTTTTTTTCTGTAGGACTAATACACTACTGGCCATTAAAATTGCTACACCACAAAGATGACGTGCTACAGACGCGAAATTTAACCGACAGGAAGAAGAGTATATGATATGCAAATTATTACCTTTTCAGAGGATTCACAAAAGGTTGGTGCCGGTGGCGACACCTACAGCGTGCTGACATGAGGAAAGTTTTCAACCGATTTCTCATACACAAACAGCAGTTGACCGGCGTTGCCTGGTGAAACGTTGCTGTGATTCCTCGTATAAGAAGGAGAAATGCGTACCATCACGATTCAGAAAAAAAAAATGTTCAAATGTGTGTGAAATCTTATGGGACTTAACTGCTAAGGTCATCAGTCCCTAAGCTTACACACTACTTAACCTAAATTATCCTAAGGACAAACACACACACCCATGCCCGAGGGAGGACTCGAACCTCCGCCGGGACCAGCCGCACAGTCCTTGACTGCAGCGTCCTAGACCGCTCGGCTAATGCCGCGCGGCCACGTTTCCAACTTCGATAAAGGTCGGATTGTAGCCTATCGCGATTGCGGTTTATCGTATCGCGACATTGCTGCTCTCGGTGGTCGAGATCCAATGACTGTTAGCAGAATATGGAATCGGTGAGTTCAGGAGGGTAATACGGAACGCCGTGCTGGACCCCAACGGCCACGTATCACTAGCAGTCGAGATGAAAGCCATCTTACCCGCATGGCCGTAAAGGATTGTGCAGCCACGTCTCGGTCCCTGAATCAACAGATGGGGACGTCTGCAAGACGACAACCATCTGCACGAACACTTCGACGACGTTGTCGCAGCATGAACTACTCAACGACGAACCTGGGTGCACGAATGGCAAAACGTCATTTTTTGGATGAATCCAGGTTCTGTTTACAGCATCATGATGGTCGCATCCCTGTTTGGCGAAATCGCGGTGAACGAACATTGGAACGGTGTATTCGTCATCGCCATACTGGCGTATCACCCGGCGTGATGGTATGGGGTGCCACTGGTTACACGTCTCGGGCTCCTCTTGTTCGCACTGACGACACTTTGGACAGTGGACGTTACATTTAAGATATGTTACGACCCGTGGCCCTGCCTTTCATTCGATCCCTGCGAAACCCTACATTTCAGCAGGATAATGCATGACCGCATGTTGCAGGTCCTGTACTGGCATTTCTGGCTACAGAAAATGTTCGAGTGCTGCCCTAGCCAGCACATTCTCCAGATCTCTCACCAATTGAAAACGTCTGGTCAATGGTGGCCGAGCAACTGGCTCGTCACAATACGCCAGTCACTACTCCTGATGAACTGTGGTATCGTGTTGAAGCTGCGTGGGCAGCTGTACCTGTACACGCCATCCAAGCTCTGTTTGACTCAATTCCCAGGAGTGTCAAGGCCGTTATTACGGCCAGAGGTGGTTGTTCTGGGGACTTGTAACCTCCTCCTCACTTATCGACCTTAATGGCAGTGAAAAATTAAACCGTTTGTACCTAATGGAATTTTGGGAAAAGCAATCGTCACCGAAGTTAATCTGTCGGTAAAGAGGAAGGAAAGGGTTACATCTAAATGAAAGGAAAAATGCAAATGAAACTGGTGGAAATTAATTTTGAAAAAGGGTAAAGTTAATAAAGAAAGTATATGTGCGATCGTTACGTTCACAGTTAACTAGCGGTAATTAGATATTTGAGATTTTGGGAAAAATACGGTCGCCAGTCCTATGGACAACTACTATAGTAACTGAAAAAGAAAGGTTATTGCACATATAATTGGCACTAAAAGCGTAGCAACTGAAGGTTGACACGTGTTGTGTGAGAACTGAATGTTTGTCAGAAGTAATAAATTTCGCTACACTTTGACTTAATTTAGCAAAAGAATTAATAAAACCGGAAAATAGAAAGTTAATTTAGTGACTGAAATTAATAGTGAGCTTTGTTTCTGAAGCACAACGAAATTCAGTAAAATAAGGTTAGTCTTGGACTACCTCAACAATCATTTCAAAAGCTACTTGAATCTACGCAATTTAGAAATAAGAGATTCAACTTTGAACTTGAATTAAATGATTCTGAACAATTAACAATAGTAAAATTTAGTACGTACAAAGCTGAGCTGCAGTCACAGGTAAGCTAAAATATGGTAACAAAACTCGCACTCTTAATTTGTGCTTGTGTAATATAAATATTGTAGCCAGCTATGAATACTTTAACTTAACTTTGAAATTAAAGTAGTGAAATGGAATACTACTTTAATGCTGGCTGAATTTCAACGACACTCGGGTTCATTTCGGAAAAGGAAGGGACCCTGCTTGGTAACGCAATTGGGACAATGAGCAACAAAGGTTCATGCTAAGTTGCTGTAATTTTGTGATGCAACAACTTTAAAGGATGAGGTCTGCCATACAGTTCTAAAACTTTACGTGCTTCCAGTCTTCCTTGTTGGTTGATTGAAGGCTTGAAGTCGTCGATCGAGGAGGTGGCGACAGTCACTCATTGTCGGGCGTCGCTGTTGCAGAAATTGGATGTTGGCGCGCCTTCTTCTCGACACGGTCTCCAGCCGAAACGGGCTCTTGATGTGTGCCAGCTAACGCCTCCCGTCCGCGACACCATGTCAGAAACTAACATAGCAAGTCGAGCGCAATTACATGCTGCCAAACCCCGAAAGCGCGGCAACACGTCACACAACATACCTGCTCCACAGCCCTCCTCCAGCCAGACTCCTCTCTGCTTGCGCTCCGGGCGGCAGGGTTCACCCTACCAAAGATCCTAAACACTTTGGTTCTCCACACGACCTATCGATGTATTCGTTCGATAGCAAGACCCAGCGTAAAAATACAAATAGTATTTACGAAACAAACCAACATATATATATATATATATATATATATATATATATATATAGTAAAACAATTACAATATATAAAGACACAGAAATGTCATATCTTCAGTTACCAAAATAAGGAAAAAATTTATAGTACAATAGATGGAAATCGGAGGATATGCATTTCCGGCGTTACATACTGATTTCTCAGAATCTATGCAACGAAATAGCGTGAAAATGTTATCACATGTCAGTTCTAGTATAATATATTTGTCCAATGAATACCCGTTTATCATCTGCATTTCTTGTTGGTGTAGCAATTTTAATGGCCAGTGGTGTAGTTTCCATGTATAGAAAAATAGAATGTGAAACTCTTGTGTGTGGTATTTGAAGACATTGCGAGTTGCATAAATAACAGCTGTAGGGGCAGCTGAATCACCCTATAGGCCATATTTCCAATCACTTGGGAGGGTTTGTTGCTTCAGGCATCAGCTGATTGAAGGATCGGACCATTATTGCTAGTTGCGATGGGTGAATGTTGAAGTTTCCAGGTCAGGCGATAGCACTTCGGAGTCCTGGTACGGAACAGCAGAACAGAGGTCCACCAGTGGGGTGAGAGATGCGAAACGCGTTCGCATATTAAAGAGCACCGGCAAAACAGCCCTAGTCCCTAGTGTTAGTAACGTAGACAAATGCACTAGGAAGCTGCGTTCGCCTGCGATGCCCTGGTAATTACTCGCTTGCGCCATCAGAGCCTGGTGTAATTAGGCAGGCGTCGCCTGCCTGACAGCCAATCGCGGGAGAGGACACGCGCCTGCCTCTCACTCCGGAGGTCGCGTATCGACTCCCGGCGACCCCCTTCCACCCCCTCCCGCCGCTTCTCAGAGCGAGACCCGCCGTCCCGCCTTCCGCCCCGGGCCGGTCGCTTTATTCCTTGTCTTGCTCGCTGCGCCCTCACGTCCGCTTTCTGGCAGACCCCGGGGGAGCTGCCGTCCTCTCACTTGCTGGCAGCGACACTTGCTTTCTCTCTCCAGACAAGATTGTTATCAAACTTTCAATGACACGATTGGTAACGCAATAACAGCACTCACGTAACAGACGTCCCGCTTTGTTTGCTGAAATTTCTGCCCCTAACCCCTCTTTTTACCCAACATATCAACTCCACCTACCACACAATTTCTTTGCCTCCAACTGTCCCTTCTATAGTAAGTTTATTAATTACATGTACGTTTGCCGGCCGGAGTGGCCGAGCGGTTCTAGGCGCTACAGTCTGGAACCGCGAGACCGCTACGGTCGCAGGCTGGAATCCTACCTTGGGCATGGATGTGTGTGATGCCCTTAGGTTAGTTCGGTTTAAGTAGTTCTAAGTTCTAAGGGACTGATGACTTCAGCAGTGAAGTCCCATAGTGCTCAGAGCCATTTTGAACATGTACGTTTTCTGAATGGAATGTGGAATGAGTTATATGCGATTGCAGGCTTTCTCGTCATATTTCAGCGATGAAATCTTCACGGGTTATCAGCCGAGTGGCGTCGTCTTCTAGTCGCAACGTTTCAATAGACTGCGTATCCATCATCTTCAGTCCAGGGTAAACCAGCCACTACCAGAATTTCCAGTAGCGACATCCAGAGTAAAATTAACCCTACAGCCTCGGAAGAATATAGGTCCATTTAAGATTGCTGCTTGAGCTGTTCCGTTGCCTCCAAGTTTATTCTCGAGGCTAATAATATGTTTGTAGACAGGCATGCGGTGGCGGCGTTGACGAGACACACGTCGACGAGGCATAGTGCTTCAATGCTGTTGCAGATAGAGCTCACAGCGGAATGGTTCCGCTGGCATGCAGTGCCCGCTTATATAGAGAGCGAGTTACCTTGATTACGTAACACGCTGATAACGGACTTTGCGCGCACCAGCAGGCGGAAATTATCCCGTACGAGTGCTGTAGTAAAACTAGCAGCACGCGTACTCTGGTATCTGGTACCTTGGATCTATGTTCTTCCGAGGCTGTAGGGTTAATTTTACTCTGGATGTCGCTACTGGAGATTCTGGTAGTGGTTGGTTTACCCTAGCTATTGTTCGTTGTGAGAACGCCTCCTTTCCTGGACTTGAATCTTCCGCCGATCGAGATGTCATCGTCTACAAGACGTGGCATTGTGGAATCGACCCGAAGACTCAAAGTAGACCTAGTTATGTGTATAGTAATAAGCCTTTTGCATTGTGTACTCACTCCTGTAGAAAAGTTAGAATTGATGAAAAAACTCATTTTTTGTATACGTTTACCAATTTCTTAAGGCAAGTGGCAACCAAGATACAATTAAGGTTCGTTTTTAGAATGTATGAGACTGGAAACATACCATTAGACGATCGGGAAGAAAATCATGCACACAATTTCCAAAGTAGTAAGGACAGGTAAGTGCGAGAATTGTCGCACAGTCAGCTTGCCGGCGCATGCATCAAAGTTGTTGACAAGACTAACATGCAGAAGAATGGAAAAGCAAATTGACGATAAGTTAGATGACGAGGAGTTTGGCTTTCGGAACGGTAAAGGCAAAAAAGAGACACTGTTCTAACGACTTATGAAAGATCATGAAACGTGCGTAAGATATGTCTTCTTGGAAAAAGTATGAGACGGTGTAAAATGGCACAGGCTGCTCGAAATTCTGAGAAAAATTCCAGTATATGATAGGGAGAGACGGACAAAACACAATATTATATACAAAAAGCAAGTGCTCAAGCAGCAAAAGCACTCCGTCTTCAGGCCAAAAGTGGCCCATCGGGACCATCCCACCGCCGTGTCATCCTCAATTAAGGATGCGGGTAGGAGCGGCGTGTGGTCAGCACTCCGCTCTCCCAATCGTTTGTAACGCCGGAAATGCATATCCTCCTATTTTCATCTATTGTACTATTATTTTTTTTCCTTGTTTTGTTACCTCAAGATATGACGTTTCTGTCTCTTTATGTATTGTAATTGTTTTACTGTTTGTATATATATATATTTATGCACTTATGTCGATGTATAATTGGTTTGTTTCGTAAATATTATTTGTACTTTTACGCTGGATCTTGCCTAGGGAAAACTGCTATCGAACGATTACGTCGATAGGTCGTGTGACGAATCAAAGTGTGTAGGATCTTTGGTAGTGTTAACTCTGCCGCGTGGAGCGCGGGCAGAACAGTGAGAGTCTGGCGGGAGTAGCGAGTGGAGCAGGTGTTGTGTGACGGTCCCGCGAGTTGCCGCGCTTTCGGGGTTTGGCAGCATGTAATTGCGCTCGACTCGCGATGACAGTTTCTGACATGGTGTCGCGGACGGGAAGCATTAGCTGGCGCACATCAAGAGCCCGTTTCGCCTGGTGACCGTGTCGAGAAGAAGGCGCGCCAACATCCAGCTTCTGCAACAGCGACGGCCGACAATGAGTGACTGTCGCCACCTCCTCGATCGACGGCTTCGAACCTTCAATCAACCAACAAGGAAGACTAAAAGCACGTAAAGTTTCAGAACTGTATGGCAGACCTCAGCTTTGCAAATTGTTCCATTTGCCTCGCAAAATTACAGCAACTTAGCATGAACCTTTGTTGCTCATTGTCCCAATTGCATTGCCAAGCAGGGTCCCTTCCTTTTCCGAAATGAACCCGAGTGTCGTTGAAATTCAAACGCCAGCATTAAAATAATATAATTAGATTTCACTGCTTTAATTTCAAAGTTCTGTAGCTGGCTACAATATTTAGGTTACACGAGCACAAATTTAGAGTGCGAGTTTTGTTAGCATATTTTAGCTTACCTGTGACTGCAGCTCAGCTTGGTACGTACTAAATTTTACTATTGTTAATAGTGCAGAATCATTTAATTCAAGTTCAAAGTTAAATCTCTTGTTTCTAAATTGCGTAGAGTCAAGTTGCTTTTGAAATGATTGTTGAGGTAGTCCAAGACTAACCGTATTTTACTGGATTTCGATGTGCTTCAGAAAGAAAGCTCACTATTAACTTCAGTCACTAAATTAACTTTCGATTTTCCGGTTTTATTAATTCTTTTGCTAAATTAAGTCAGAGTGTAGCGAAATTTATTACTTCTGACAAACTTTCAGTTTTCACACTACACGTGTCAACCTTCAGTTGCCACGCTTCTAGTGTTAATTATATGTGTAATAACCTTTCTTTTTCAGTTACTATAGTAATTGTCCTTAGGACTGGCGACCGTGATTTCCCCCAAATCTCAAATCCCTAATTACCGCTAGTTAATTGTTAACGTAACGGCTGCACATTTACCTTCTTTATTAACTTTACCCCTTTTCAAAATTAATTTCCACCAGTTTCATTAGCACATTTCCTTTCATTTAGATGTAACCCTTTCCTCCCTCTTTACCGACAGGTTAACTTCGGTGACGATTGCTTTTCCAAAACTCCCATTAGGTACACGCGGTTTAATTTTTCACTGTCTTTAAGATGTTGAAGTGAGGGGGGAGGTTACACGTAGCGACCTGGTGACAGGACAATCTTCAAATTTGAGGTTGTTCTGGACACGAATTTTGCATTGTGCAAATCTCGTAACAAAGTACTGGTTACGAAATGGTCGATACGTCAGCGAGAATATTAGTGTGAGGAATCCTAATTAGATTTGAGATTTGTTATTTATATTGAAAATTATTAAAATGAGTGAAGGCAACAATTACCAAAATTTGGTAGACTTGGATACGGAACAATCGGTCGAACAGTGGGAAACGCGCACCGCGGTACCCATTGTTCAGGGGCAGGCGGCTAGCATGAAAGACGCGACCGCCGAAACGCAACAAAGAGCAGAAATGGAATTCCAAACTTTAGAAAATGTTTCGGAATCAGAAGTGAAAATCAAATCTGAATCCCTTGATGACGAATACGGGGGGACAATTAAAGAGGAAGCCGCTACGGAAGTAAAACCGGTAGTTTCCGGGAATTTAACTGATTTATTGAACGTTTTGATTAACGAAATCAAGAGTCAATCGGTCAAGCAAGAAGCTCAGTCTGAAAAATTTGAACGGATGCTAGACAATCAGAACAAAGCTATTAACGTTGTTAACAACAATGTTGGAGTTGTTAACACAAAAGTTGATAAAATCAAAGAAGATATTGTTGTAATTAATACCGAAATCGGTAATCTTAAACAGGAAATGATAGGCGTTCAGGCGGAAATTGCGAGCATAAATACTCGTTTTAATTCTGAAATTAGCAGAATCGAGAAAAGTGTAGGAGAATCAGTTGCTCCGATCATCGAGAATAAGGTGACGGAACAAATTCAATTAGTGAAAAAAGAGGATCAACAGAAGGTGGAAACTTTAAAGGCTTTAGTGTCCGAAGTAGACACTAAAGTGAGGGAGCAGGCTAATACCTGCGAAGAGAAAAAGAGGGAAGTGGAAACGCTTGCGACAACCACTTGCCAAGTAATTACGAGAGTGTCGGAATTAGAAAAGAAACTTGACGAAAAACAGAGCTATGTGCCAATCTGTGCACATAGTTCGGAATTGTTGACGAAAGAGGAGCGGTTCGACCCCTTGAAAAAAGGCGGTATACACGCGACGGATTTCATTAAAAATTGTGAAAGAGTTTTACCCAGATCATGGACTAATGAGAGACAAATTAATGCGGTTATTGATGTGCTGGCTGGTGATGCCAAGCGTTGGGGCTTAAACCTCGACATTACGAACCTGACTTTTGACGAGTTTAAAAATTTGTTTCTGGCTGAATACTGGTCAGAGCAAAAACAGCAAAGTGTCTGGCGCGAATTTGTCGTATCGAGGCCTTTCGATGCCAATTCGCGCGGTTCGATGAGGGAGTTTTGTGAGGGCTCGATCCGCAAGTTGGAATATTTGCGTGACCGCCGCTCGGAATCCGAAATAGTCTGGGAACTCTACAAGAAGCTTCCAGATGATACAAAACGATACGTAGGAAGCAATTACAGGACAATCAATGATTTCCTGGAAAGAGTGGAGGACGAGGACAATTGGCGCAATAATCGCGACAGTGGCAGAGGCCGTGGTAACAACAATGGGTACCACAGCAACCACAACAACGATAACCACGGGAATAATGCATACCGCATCCATGGCAGCAATAACAATAATGGTTCGGACCGTAATAACAATCGGTACAATGCAAATAATAACAGGAATGACGGAAACCAGTATCATACTAACGTGATACGGGCTTCACAGAATAGTAATAACGCCAGAGGGTGTGATCAGCCGCCTCAGCAGCATCCGGGGACTGTAGCTGCTGGGACGAGACAGGGAAACCATTAGCCGCGCCGGTGAGGGGCCGACCAGGCGTGGAGAAATTTTGGCGGCCCAATAACAGGAGAAAACCCAGGTGTCGTCGTTATGAAAATTCCGTGTGGAATAATCAACGGCGGGAGAGTGTGCCAGTGTTAGGAGAAAGGAGTGCGCCCACAACTAGTAGATCAACTGTATACGCGGCAGTAGAAAATACATTCACTGTCAGTGAGAACAATTTAAGTAGTGTTCCGGAAATCGATTATAAGGTGCCAGCTGTAATACCCACAGCGGAACTGGAGATTGAGTTTAAGAATGATTCGCAATTGTTGAGAGAAAATCAGATGTCGGATAAAACGTCCGTCATCGAGCGAGGGGATGCAGAGGGGGATGAGGTCTGGTTAAGGCAGTTCGGTCGCTTATACGACGAACTAAGAGATTATAGGGGCCTGTACGGGAGAAGTATTTATGGAGAGCGCGGGCAGAATTTGCCGCGTCTCGTCCCACAGGAAGATAGTATTTGTAAAGTGTTGGAAAGTTCTGGCCCTAACCGGCAGACTTTACCAGAAATAGTTGATGTTAATGGGGAGCACGAGCAAGATTCGTCGTGTTTCGTCCCGCAGGAGTTGAAGTAGTAACGGAAAGTTCTGGCCCTAACCGGCAGACTTTACCGAAAGTTATAGTGGTAGAAGTAGCCGACCCATCCGACGCAAACCTCCAGTTTAAACATTGCGAGAGTATTAAGGAGAAAGATTACGAAAATTTTAGTGATAGCCGGACACGATTGGTAGAAAACCACGTAGATTACAGTGTGTATGAGGTTAGAGCTGACATTATACAGTCAGACGATAGCAGTGTGGGTTGCGCAGATCCAGAGGAAGTAATTTCAGATGCTACTGGGCACATTCCTCCAGGTAGATTGGCAGATGAGATCAATCTGACCAAAGTGGAATCAACGAAGGTGACAATTAGTGAATTGATAGCAAAGCAACACTCACTAGTTGACGAGTTACAGGAAAAGGTTTCGGTATTGGAGGCGAAGCTAGAGACTAAGCCTCAGGACAAACGTGTTGAAATTAAAACTGTATGTGAACAGAGACTGAAAAAGCCGCCAGATAAACCGGATTTAGGATCAAAGCCGGATGGTTTTTTCTGGAATGACCTGGATATAGACGAGGATTTGCTGTGGGAAAATAAAGAAACAGTCGAGGACAAGTGTAGACAGATAGTAGTGTCTGTTAATATGCACGACCTACAACTATACGTGTTGATTGACACCGGTGCAGAATTGAGTGTTGTATCTGGGAAAATATTTGAGTTACTGAAAGATAGACCTGGCATCGTAGTTATGCCAGTAACAGGAGTGAAAATTATCGGTGCTACTGGGAAGGGCAGTAAACCGGTCACAAAACAGATTTTTGTCAACTTCGAGATATGTGGGGCACGATTTGAACAAGAGTTTGTCGTCGTGCCAGACTTAACTACGGAAGTAATTATCGGGTTAGATTGGCTATTAAAGTACCGTGCAGTGATTAACTGCGAAAGCAAAACTTTGACATGTATGTCACTAGATAAAACAATGGTAGTTGGTTTTGACGAGGCAGGAGACGGTGTGCATAGGCAATACCAGCCTATACACATTGTTAACTGGCCGGATGACATTGACGTAGGAATGAGTTTGAACTGCCATAACATGAGGAATTTCGGCATTGACAAAAGTGTAGAAAGTGAATTGGAAGAGATAATCAAATTCCCTCCACGGATTAACATTAGTATTGGTGTGAAAAAAGATCGTTTGCGAGAAGTAATGAAGCTAAAAGCCGATGCTCGCATACGTCGTCATGACGCTAAAGCGCGTTTTGCTAAGTTTGCAATCGGAGACTTAGTACTTGTAAAAGCTCATGAGAAATCGAGCGAGATAGACCATGAAAACTCTAAATTTAAGTTTGTTTATAATGGACCATATAAAGTCATTGGTATGCCTCACACAAATGCTTACGGAATATTGTAGACTTGAAATTGTACCAACCTAGGATCGATTAATACCACACAATGGGTAATTTATACAGTATGTAAAATAGAGTGTAAGATTTAACGATTTGCTAGATTGCCATGCTTTTGACTGACCAAGGTCATTGAAGAAGTTGTAATTAATAAGTAATTAATTTTGATTAATCAATTTAATTTTAATCAATTTAATCATGATCTAATCAACTGAAAAATCCAAGCTGCTAGTTTAAGTTTTCAGCTGAGTCACAGTAGATTAAGCAATGTAAATATGATTTTGTAACTAGCTGTAAGATTCCATAAATATGTGATTTACTAGTCATTGTCGATGTACTTAGACGCTGTTTTAAGTTTCAGGCTAGTACATGCGTGTGATGATGGACAGTGTTGAGTTATCCACTGTGATAGTATTAAGGGACTCCTTGAGATTACTCGGGAGTGAGTTTTCCCTAAAGAATTCAGTGAAACGGACGTTCTGGAAACGCCGTCATAAGGGCGAGTGAGATCAAGCGTGCCGCACACGCGGGCGCAACAATACTGGCGAGGCGAGCCGCTGTCGGCTCTTGTGCCGCTGTTGGCTCTTGTGCCGCTGTCGGCATCCTTTGTACTCGCGAGTACGGAATGTGGAGTTGCATTTCTTCCCGGACAGCTGATGTGAAAGGATTCTGCTGTCAATATTTATGTTTTATTTTATCTGCTGTATATTATTTTCTTGTTTAGCGTTAATTGGACATGACGAGAATATTAATTATGAAAAGGTTACATAAATATGTGTATTCTATGTAATTAATTATTAGTTTGCGTATTTTGATATACCTGTTTTTTATGACCATGTACTCTGATCAATTTTGCAAATAGTATTCCATTTCATGATAGTGTTACGGATTTTGACGATTTTGGAATAGCTAAACCATTTTCTATATATTCTATGAATTTTAATATGTTGTCAACCTGTTTTATTTTGTGCAAGATGACAGAGTGGAATAAGATTGGGAGTGTCTCCACTCAATTATTACGGTCTAAAAATTGATTTATGCTTAATTAGACGAATGCTAAATTTTGTTGATATTTTGAGCATATGCATTTCCGCTGTTTCTTTTTTGGGACATTTTCTGAGTCTGTTTACGTTACACGAACATCCTCAGACAATGTGGGGCACGTGTAACGCCGGAAATGCATATCCTCCTATTTTCATCTATTGTACTATTATTTTTTTTTCCTTGTTTTGTTACCTCAAGATATGACGTTTCTGTCTCTTTATGTATTGTAATTGTTTTACTGTTTGTATATATATATATTTATGCACTTATGTCGATGTATAATTGGTTTGTTTCGTAAATATTATTTGTACTTTTACGCTGGATCTTGCCTAGGGAAAACTGCTATCGAACGATTACGTCGATAGGTCGTGTGACGAATCAAAGTGTGTAGGATCTTTGGTAGTGTTAACTCTGCCGCGTGGAGCGCGGGCAGAACAGTGAGAGTCTGGCGGGAGTAGCGAGTGGAGCAGGTGTTGTGTGACGGTCCCGCGAGTTGCCGCGCTTTCGGGGTTTGGCAGCATGTAATTGCGCTCGACTCGCGATGACAGTTTCTGACATGGTGTCGCGGACGGGAAGCATTAGCTGGCGCACATCAAGAGCCCGTTTCGCCTGGTGACCGTGTCGAGAAGAAGGCGCGCCAACATCCAGCTTCTGCAACAGCGACGGCCGACAATGAGTGACTGTCGCCACCTCCTCGATCGACGGCTTCGAACCTTCAATCAACCAACAAGGAAGACTAAAAGCACGTAAAGTTTCAGAACTGTATGGCAGACCTCAGCTTTGCAAATTGTTCCATTTGCCTCGCAAAATTACAGCAACTTAGCATGAACCTTTGTTGCTCATTGTCCCAATTGCATTGCCAAGCAGGGTCCCTTCCTTTTCCGAAATGAACCCGAGTGTCGTTGAAATTCAAACGCCAGCATTAAAATAATATAATTAGATTTCACTGCTTTAATTTCAAAGTTCTGTAGCTGGCTACAATATTTAGGTTACACGAGCACAAATTTAGAGTGCGAGTTTTGTTAGCATATTTTAGCTTACCTGTGACTGCAGCTCAGCTTGGTACGTACTAAATTTTACTATTGTTAATAGTGCAGAATCATTTAATTCAAGTTCAAAGTTAAATCTCTTGTTTCTAAATTGCGTAGAGTCAAGTTGCTTTTGAAATGATTGTTGAGGTAGTCCAAGACTAACCGTATTTTACTGGATTTCGATGTGCTTCAGAAAGAAAGCTCACTATTAACTTCAGTCACTAAATTAACTTTCGATTTTCCGGTTTTATTAATTCTTTTGCTAAATTAAGTCAGAGTGTAGCGAAATTTATTACTTCTGACAAACTTTCAGTTTTCACACTACACGTGTCAACCTTCAGTTGCCACGCTTCTAGTGTTAATTATATGTGTAATAACCTTTCTTTTTCAGTTACTATAGTAATTGTCCTTAGGACTGGCGACCGTGATTTCCCCCAAATCTCAAATCCCTAATTACCGCTAGTTAATTGTTAACGTAACGGCTGCACATTTACCTTCTTTATTAACTTTACCCCTTTTCAAAATTAATTTCCACCAGTTTCATTAGCACATTTCCTTTCATTTAGATGTAACCCTTTCCTCCCTCTTTACCGACAGGTTAACTTCGGTGACGATTGCTTTTCCAAAACTCCCATTAGGTACACGCGGTTTAATTTTTCACTGTCATTAAGGTCGGTAAGTGAGGGGGAGGTTACACGTTACGCTGGTTTTCTTTGACCGGAGCCGCTACTATTCGGTCGAGTAGCTCCTCAATTGGCATCACGAGGCTGAGTGCACCCCGAAAAATGGCAATAGCGCATGCTGGCCTGGATGGTCACCTATGCAAGTGCCGGCCACACCCGACAGCGCCTAACTTCGGTGATCTCACGGGAACTGGTGTATCCACTGCGGCAAGGCCGTTGCCCCAAGTGTTCAAGTGGTTGGATTAAAAAGTGTGTAAGAAAAGTATGTAGTCTTTCGGCCCTATTGATCAATCTATACCTACAGCGTCTGTTCACACTTATGTAGCTCGTAGAGGGGACTTGGTAGATCAAGTTTTACATAGGAATCCACGTTCGGAAACATTAAATGTATTCGTAATTACAAACATGGACAACAGTCGGCTGTAGAACGGAATAAAAACAGTGAAAATATTGTGCCAGGCAGGTACTCGAACCCGCATCCCGTTTATCGCGAGCGGATGCGTGTATGTCCGAAGTAACTTTGCCTCGTAACCCAGAATAACACAGGTACAGACAATGCGCTTATAACTTTGACGCCATGGATTTCGATGGGAAATTTGATCTGCTAAGTCCCCTCTACAACCTCTAGAATTGTGTAACGTGAATTGTGAAACACCCTGTATATCCATGCATTTTTTAATATTTGTACAGTTACAATTTATGTTAGACAACCTCAATGACATAATGAGGCGCAAGGTTCAGTTTACTAGCATACATAAATAATGTTGATCACTTCATGCTCTTCTTATGTACACTAAGGATATTAAATCTTACACGCATACAGGTACAGATTGAACAGTATGGTCGAAAGACGCATTAACAACTTTTAAATATCTTATGTCTTCCATGGCGAGTCTACCATGAAATCAGCTTTTGTTAATTGAACAAGGAATGCCGATATGAAGCTGGAGCAAGGCGCGTGCCACAAGCCAATCCACTCCTAAATAGAGGATGTATTACAAATAACAACGAAAACTGACACATCTAAAATATGCGGTAATGGAATTAAAAACTTTCCATTACACCTGGGTCCACAAATTAACCGTTTGCCTGATAATTGCGAATATGTAATTGTGAGCCACCACTGACTGCATCAAGAAATATTGTGCCAGTTTGTACATATGTATGTGAAATGAAAACTTTTCTATTAAGTCTCCATACAACCGGGCTCAACATTCGCATACTGCCTCCGATATTGCGGCTTTTGTTTCTATTGATGACTGTGTAGCAATTTGCTCTTTTTGTCACATGGGCGTAAGAAAAAAGATATATAAGAAATGTCGGCAGTTGCTGTCGGCTGATTGATTCAATAATCGCCTCTTTGTAGATAATTCTGCATTTTCACACTACTATTCCATTCAAACAGTGTGTGTTTTCACGTTTGTTCCTTTCTCCATGAACAATGAAAGTAAATCCATTTTAGTTAACATGTTTCTAACGAAATTAATTTCTAAGAGAAAAAGGAAAGCGAAGTCCACAATCCAACAACCACGGGGCGTCAAGGTTGCCAGCCTTGGTATTTTTCACCATAGCTGAAGGAATAGTTCAATATTCCTTCAGCACATTAGATGCAACGCTTCTTTCGTCTCTGCAGTGAGATACGAATTCTTCCGAACACCCCTTGATCATCTCGCAAAACATGACATGATATGACCTGTCACTGCTCTTTTTTATTTTTTAATCACATCAACTGGGGTGCTGTACGCTTCACATGTCAGATGGTCCCAGGGAGAAAAATCGAGAGGATTGTCAGGAAGTTTGTGGCCAAGATTTATCTAAAATACAAATTGGTGCATTAGATGTTGGTTCACATCTTTGGTTTTCAGAAATACTTCTCAACAGAATATGCTCTATATGCTCTCATGGAGCATATATTAAATGCTCTGAATTACCGAACATAACCGAGTGAGATTTTTTGTGATCTCTCAAAGACTTTTGACAGTGTCAACTATGAACTTCTTGTAGACAAGCTTAAGTATTGTGGGACAGTGTAAAAACGGTTTAATCCGTATTTCACTGGAAGAATGCAGACTGTTGAAATTATCAATATCGATAGCCGGCAAAAATGAGAGAAGTCATTTAACTGTGTATCAAGAACGATGTCCCAAACGTTCATTCTTGGTTTCCGTATTTTCTTAATGAATATTAATAACTTGCTTTCTACATTCAGGAAGATGCAAAGCTAGTTATTTTTCCTAATGATACAACTGTAATAATCACACGCAACAAACAAGGATTAGCTGAGAAAATTGTAAGTAATGTCTTTCAGAAAATTATTAAGTGGTTCTCTGCAAATGGACTCTCACTAAATTTTGATAAAACGCAATTTATACAGTTGTGTAGAATAAATGGCATAACCTCATTGATAAATATAGATCTGAACAGAAGTCTGTTCCTAAGGAAAAATATTCAAAATTTCTGTATGTGTACACTGATGAGAAATCGAATTAGAAGAAACATTCTGACGATCTGCTGAAACTTTTGAGTTCAGCTACCTATGCTATTAGCGTTATTGTCAATTTTGCCATCTGTAAGTTAGACGGGTCATGTACAATATCTACAACAACCAAGAGGGAATAATAAGAGTGGACGATCAAGAACGAACTGCTCGTATTAAGAAGGGTGTAAGACAAGGCTGTAGCCTTTCGCCCCTACTCTTCAATCTGTACATCGAGGAAGCAATGATGGAAATAAAAGAAAGGTTCAGGAGTGGAATTAAAATACATCGTGAAAGGATATCAATGATACGATTCGCTGATGACATTGCTATCCTGAGTGAAAGTGAAGAAGAATTAAATGATCTGATGAACGGAATGAACAGTCTAATGAGTACACAGTACGGTTTGAGAGTAAATCGGAGAAAGATGAAGGTAATGAGAAGTAGTAGAAATGAGAACAGCGAGAAACTTAACATCAGGATTGATGGTCACGAAGTCAATGAAGTTAAGGAATTCTGCTACCTAGGCAGTAAAATAACCAATGACGGACGGAGCAAGGAGGACATCAACAGCAGACTCGCTATGGCAAAAAAGGCATTTCTGGCCAAGAGAAGTCTACTAATATCAAATACCGGCCTTAATTTGAGGAAGAAATTTCTGAGGATGTACGTCTGGAGTACAGCATTGTATGGTAGTGAAACATGGACTGTGGGAAAACCGGAACAGAAGAGAATCGAAGCATTTGAGATGTGGTGCTATAGACGAATGTTGAAAATTAGGTGGATTGATAAGGTAAGGAATGAGGAGGTTCTATACAGAATCGGAGAGGAAAGGAATACGTGGAAAACACTGATAAGGAGAAGGGTCAGGATGATAGGACATCTGCTAAGACATGAGGGAATGACTTCCATAGTACTAGAGGGAGCTGCAGAGGGCAAAAACTGTAGAGGATGACAGAGATTGGAATACGTCAAGCAAATAATTGAGGACGTAGGTTGCAAGTGCTACTCTGAGATGAAGAGGTTAGCACAGGAAAGGAATTCGTGGTGGGCTGCATCAAACCAGTTAGCAGACTGATGACAAAAAAAAAAGGTCAGCCTCCTCTATCTATTTTCATTCGCTAATTTTATGTGGCATCATATTTTGGAGTAACTCATCATTAAGAGAAAAGCATTGATTGCAAAAAAGTGTGTAATCAGAATAACAGCTGGAGCCCACCCAAGATCACCTTGCAGACATTTATTTAAGGAACTAGGGATATTCACAGTATCTTCACAATACATATATCCATTTACGAAATTTGTCAATAATAGCCCAGTCCAGTTTAAAAATAATAGCAAAATTCATAGAAGCAACACTAAAAGAAAGTATGATCTTCACCATTCTGGGTTAAACCTGACTTCGGCACAGAAAGGGGTGAATTATGTTGCGACAAAAGTCTTTGGTCATTTACCAAAAGTCTGATAGACATATAAATAGCATTAAAAACAAATTATTAGAAGTTCTGATGAGAATTCCGGTCAGCATTATGGCTACGAAGGAAAGAAAAGAAAAGAAAAATGAATACAGAGTGTCACGTTTTCAGTGATGAACGAGAAGTAAAGTACTTCTTTGTGGAAACAAAGAATTTGCAGTGAAAAGTTGCCGCTTTGAAACAGTACAGTCTTCGGCGTCTCTATGAAACAAACCATCAGTTAACATATTCTGTGTTTTCTGGAAAGATACACTTGATAAATATGAGTTCATGTAACATAATTTAGAAAGTCAGAGTAATCTCTTCTCAAGAACATTTCCTGGAAATGAATCTGTCACTTGCACGAGTTACAAAGTAGTGCATAAGGTATCAGAACGAGGAAAGCCGTTTACCGGTGGCAACTCAATCAAAGAGTGTATAATGGAATCAGAAAAAAACTTGTATCTCAAATATGTCAATTTGCTTGGAAGTTTCAGGCTTTCGGAAACTTCAATTGTGCTGAGAAGAAAGGAAATTGGAGACAACACAGTGCTTCAGACACACGAAAAGATAGGAACTTCTTGTAGTATTGTTTGACGATGGACTAATCTACTAATGTCTCGTGTACGTCACTACTTCTCGCGTTCATTCGTTCCTTAATTTCAGATTTTCAGACCACCTAAGGGTCGGTATCTTTTACAGCATGCACGGAGCAACAACTGGGAAAGGAATTTTAATGGAAGTCCAAAATATTTTTGCAAGACTATAACCTTCAATAGCCACAGCTTGTGTGCGTTGATGGAGGAAACAAACGTGCATGGAGTGGGGAAAAAAACGTGCCTGGAGTGAGGAGGGGCTGGTAGGGCTAACCAGGATTCAGCTGGAAGAGTTGCAGATTCCTAGCGCTCTGTTCACACACTGAATCATATATATCAGCGAGCTCTATGCGATGTAGATATTTCTTGTGCACTGAAATCAGTCGTTTCTGCTGTAAACTTCATGTACTCTATTACCGTCAATTACAGGCTTTCCTTGAACAAACCGATTCCGAATTTTGTGACTTGCTTTATCACACAGCAGTAAAGGTAGTTCATCTGCGTTAGAGTCATGACCCGTTTTTAAAAATTCCGTTGCAGAATACATGTTTATCTCACTGAAAAAGAGAGGGCTGATTTACAGGTGTCAAGATCATACTTGCCTGTCAAAGCTGTCCTTTTTGGTCGAATCATGTAACACATGAATGAACTGAACTTGAAACTTGAGGGAAACCATATCCTCGTCTGTGATCTCCACAGGATCATCAAAGGATTTCGGAGCAAGTTATCGTTGTTTGAAGCACAAATGGCAGGAGAAAAATTTTCTCATTTACGCTGTTTCGAAGAGTTTTGTGCAGCAGAGGATGTTAACCTGGATGTTCCGAAAAAAGGGCTCACAATGCGATAAATCATTCGGAGAGATTTTCTGACCTTGACAGAATTGCGAGTAACATTCTTCTGTTTCGGAATTCGTTTGATTGCAATCTTGGTGATGTGCCGGATGAACTATAATTTTTCTTCATTGATTGTCACGCAAATGAATTGCTGAAAAGCACAGAGAAGGAAAACTTATTGAAATACCAGAGGTTGAGTTTCCTAAACTAAAGAGATTTTCCGCTGGTATGGAACCATTGTTTGGAATAAATTATGTTTGTAAGCAGACATTTTCAAAAATAGAGTATTTGAAGTCAGCACATCGAATGAAATTGACTGATGAACATCTGAAAGCAATTCTCATGATGGGGTGCAGCATCTTGAAAGCCAAACGTCAATTTGACAAATGTGACATATGCATATATGCACACTGCGTCTGATGTAACTACCTTTACGGTATTGTAGCCTTATTTGGTATGTATTTACTTAAAAAGTATGTTACCTCTGCCTGTTTCTCGTGCATTGCATGCCACTCACCAACGACTAACACGTAATGCTGAACTTAGTTTTCCGTCTTTTGTCACGAATGGTAACGTACGTTTAATGTAATTTTATTTAATATTGTGAGCTAAAAACTGAACTAGTCTGTTTTCCTATCTTTAACTTCGTGTGTGTGTGTGTGTGTGTGTGTGTGTGTGTGTGTGTGTGTGTGTGTGTGTGTGTGTGTGTGTTGTAATGCTGAACACTGCCAGCGGTGTCGTTATGAACCGCTATTTGATAAAATGAGTCGCCAAACTAACACAAACTGTATAACTGAGAAGTAATTAACTTTGACTGATTTAATTAATTAGAAAGAAACTAAAGAATCTGTCAAATGAAATTCCGTATTGTGCAGTGCAATGAAAAGTGCTACAGTGCGTGACGTCACAATACGTGACTTGCAACTCTAACACATAAAAGTAAGAGAATAAAAAAAATACTACATAAAATTACAAACTTAATTTTGAAAGTATAAACAACCTACATGTTCCCGTGAAAATCTCATATGACTGGATGTAAGCAAACTAACTAAATGACACACACACGAATGTAACACAGCATTTTAAGAATAAGAATGTCTGCATATGATATCAGATCTGAAATGGACTTTACCTAAAGTGAATCTGATGATAATTCTTAAACGCCGAACTAAATCTAAATGATATTCCTGTGATCTTAATGTGAAATTATACTTGTTCTAACTGATTTTTATAGCTACCTGTAGCAACCGAAGCTCCGTACTGTTCGAGAGTTGTTGTTGTTGTGGTCTTCAGTCCTGAGACTGGTTTGATGCAGCTCTCTACGCTACTCTACCCTGTGCAAGCTTCTTCATCTCCCAGCACCTACTGCAACCTACATCCTTCTGAATCTGCTTGGTATACTCATCTCGTGGTCTCCTTCTACGATTTTTACCCTCCACGCTGCCCTCCAGTACTAAATTAGTGATCCCTTGATGCCTCAGAAGATGTCCTACCAACCGATCCCTTCTTCTAGTCAAGTTGTGCCACAAACTCCTCCCCAATTCTATTCAATACCTCCTCATTAATTATGTGATCTACCCATCTAATCTTCAGCATTCTTCTATAGCACCACATTTCGAAAGCTTCTATTCTCTTCTTGTTAAACTATTTATCGTCCATGTTTCACTTCCATACATGGCTACATTCCATACAAATTCTTTCAGAAACGAC
The DNA here is from genome assembly GCF_021461395.2 of Schistocerca americana. Taxonomy (NCBI): domain Eukaryota; kingdom Metazoa; phylum Arthropoda; class Insecta; order Orthoptera; family Acrididae; genus Schistocerca; species Schistocerca americana. Next base: position 900,697,401 of record NC_060121.1, read on the forward strand.
TTGCTAACACTTAAATCAATACTCGATGTTAACAAATTTCTCTTCTTCAGAAACGCTTTCCTTTTCATTGCCAGTCTACGTTTTATATCCTCTCTACTTTGACCATCATCAGTTATTTTGCTCCCCAAATAGCAAAACTCCTTTACTACTTTAAGTGTCTCATTTCCTAATCTAATTCCCTCAGCATCACACGACTTAATTCGACTACGTTCCATTAGCCTTGTTTTGATTTTGTTGATGTTCATCTTATACCCTCCTTTCAAGACACTGTCTATTCCGTTCAACTGCTCTTACAAGTCCTTTGCTGTTTGGACAGAATTACAATGTCATCGGCGTACCTCAAAGTTTTTATTTCTTCTCCATGGATTTTAATACCTACTCCGAACTTTTCTTTTGTTTCCTTTACTGCTTGCTCAATATACAGATTGAACAACATCGGGGAGAGGCTACAACCCTGTCTCACTCCCTTCCCAACCATTGCTTCCCTTTCACGTCCCTCGACTCTTATAACTGCCATCTGGTTTCTGTACAAATTGTAAATAGCCTTTCGCTCCTTGTATTTTACCCCTGCCACCTTTAGAATTTGAAAGAGAGTATTCCAGTCAACATTGTCAAAAGCTTTCTCTAAGTCTACAAATGCTAGAAACGTAGGTTTGCCTTTCATTAATCTTTCTTCTAAGATTAGTCGTAGGGTCAGTATTGCCTCACGTGTTCCAACATTTCTACGGAATCCAAACTGATCTTCCCCGAGGTCGGCTTCTACCAGTTTTTCCATTCGTCTGTAAAGAATTCGCGTTAGTATTTTGCAGCTGTGACTTATTAAACTGATAGTTCGGTAATTTTCGCATCTGTCAACGCCTGCTTTCTTTGGGATTGGAATTATTATATTCTTCTTGAAGTCTGAGGTAATTTCACCGACCTCATACATCTTCCTCACCAGTTGGTAGAGTTTTGTCAGGACTGGCTCTCCCAAGGCTGTCAGTAGTTCTAATGGAATGTTGTCTAATCCCGGGACCTTGTTTCGACTTAGGTCTTTCAGTGCTCTGTCAAACTCTTCACGCAGTAGCATATCTCCCATTTCATCTTCATCTACATCCTCTCCCATTTCCATAATATTGTCCTCAAGAACATCGCCCGTGTATAGACACTCTATATACTCCCACCTTTCTGCTTTCCCTTCTTTGCTTAGAACTGGGTTTCCATCAGAGCTCTTGATATTCATGCAAGTGGTTCTCTTTTCTCCAAAGGTCTCTTTAATTTTCCTGTAGGCAGTATCTATCTTACCCCTCGTGAGATAAGCTTCTACATCCTCACATTTGTCCTCTAGCCATCCCTGCTTAGCCATTTTCCACTTCCTGTTGATCTCATTTTTGAGACGTTTGTAATTCTTTTTGCCTGCTTCACTTACTGCATTTTTGTATTTTCTCCTTTCATCAAATAAATTCAGTATGTCTTCCATTACCCAAGGATTTCTACTAGCCCTCGTCTTTTTTCCTTCTTGATCCTCTGCCGCCTTCGGCAGTAGTGAACATAAAATACAAAGCGCAGCACCAAACCAGCTAAATAAAATAATGACTTGTGCAGTGCAGTCCAAGGACCTGAAACTACGCTCAACAGATGATGCTTTATTTTTAAGCAAATGTGTTTCTCGCAGTTCAATGCGGCGACACACACACAATCAAAAAAATTATATGCTTCGGAGATAGTGGAAGATATTGCATTTACTGAATGATTAAAGCGAAACCAGCATTCAAAAAAGACTATATTGTGAATAATGAAACTTATTCTTTGACTATTACAGTCATTGTTACAAAAATTATTTAGTATTAAAAATGACTCTGGTGTGAAATTAATTATTGAAATGGTGAAGGAGCTATAAATCTATAAATTTTGAGTGCAAGCCACATGAACAGATAACTCTCTTTATTCACATCTGTATAATGAAAACTGACTAACTTGAAGCACTAAAAGAAATCCCACTAAAGCTTTCCATTTTCAAGACGCATCGTAAATTACGCGCAGGCAAGCAGTGTTGCAACATTATTAACTTACATTCTTCACCCTTCTGAGATTACTTTTTATCAGATCATGTTTCCAAAATTCAACATATTTTGCATCTTTATCTGTATGCTCTATCAGCAATATCCAGACCATTCAGTAGCGTAATGAACACCCAGCTCACTGACTTACTTCTCACAGAATGCTATTGGTAACACGAATGCTACTGACAACCAGAGATCGCATTGCTTGTACTCAAAACCTCTGTGGCGACTATTGAACTCGACTCTTTGAAAAATGTCCATAGTACGGATATCTGGCCAATGGCTAGCTCGCGGACCAAGTTTATGCGAGAGATTTAGAGCCCATTACCGTATATTTTCACCTCTGTCACTTTTCGCTATTACTGTTGATATTCCTTGAATATCTGCTATATGTTTTTGCCAACCAGTACAACGCGGCGGTATGATGTGCAACCTGCAAAAGAGAAATCAAGCATCATTTACCATCCAGATAGAGAGCTGGATGAGTTTGAGCGTCTCAGGACGGATATTCCTATAACGAAATTCGTGCCGTATTCCAGCTAAATGCCGTCCTACACAGGGAACAAACAAAACTGAGGAAAAGAAAGAGGTATAGAAATACCTTTGCTTATGCTGGAGTTCCGGACGATGCTCCATTAGAGGACCGCGAGCGCTCAGCATCAACTGCTATTTACCAGCTGCGACCAACAACCGCCACGTCAAGGCTTCGATCATTTACTGCCAGGCAATATCATGGAATTTACAAGACGTTATCTGGTGGGAGACCTAAGACCGGTCTGTTCAGCTTTTCTACATAGTTTCCATCACTGTATTTGTCTGTTACTTCTGAATTCATTCTTTTTTTTTTCTCATGAAACAGGCAATTAACCTTGAAATCCTTGAATCGCTGGAGTAAACTTAGCATGGGCGGACAGTACTGGAGTTTTCTATGTAATGGACTACGTTTGTGGCCCATTCTGTTGTGGCAGCAGAAATAATCTGAGCCATGCTACGGCTCGCGTTGGTGCCATGGTCAGGTTTCTGCCAGACATGGGGCCTCCTGGCAACGACCATCCTGAGAGGTGGCCTTTGCTGCGGCTGGCTGGCAACCGTGGGGAGGGCCCTGGTCGAAATGGTATCAAATGCCAGCAGTCTCGAACCGTTCTAAGTCTCAGCACAATGCATTGAAGTATGATCGTAAAGCATTCCTCTCCCTGGCCTCACCGTGGAAGGAATGCCAGGCTAAGGACGGCAGCGAAACTTATTTGCCCCGGTAGCTCGTATGTACAAGAGCCGATGGGGACTCCTTTGTCTTCATGAAACCTTACTTTTTGTAAAGCATTTACGAGGTGCATTCAAGTTCTAAGGCCTCCGATTTTTTTTCTAATTAACTACTCACCCGAAATCGATGAAATTGGCGTTACTTCTCGACGTAATCGCCCTGCAGACTTACACATTTTTCACAACGCTGACGCCATGATTCCATGGCAGCGGCGAAGGCTTCTTTAGGACTCTGTTTTGACCACTGGAAAATCGCTGAGGCAATAGCAGCACAGCTGGTGAATGTGCGGGCACGAAGAGTGTCTTTCACTGCTGGAAAAAGCCAAAAGTCACTAGGAGCCAGGTCAGGTGAGTAGGGAGCATGAGGAATCACTTCAAAGTTGTTATCACGAAGAAACTGTTGCGTAACGTTAGCTCGATGTGCGGGTGCGTTGTCTTGGTCAAACAGCACACGTGCAGCCCTTCCGGGCGTTTTTGTTGCAGTGCAGGAACGAATTTGTTCTTCAAACCATTTTCGTAGGATGCACCTGTTACCGTAGGGCCCTTTGGAACGCAATGGATAAGGATTACGCCCTCGCTGTCCCAGAACATGGACATCATCATTTTTTCAGCACTGGCGGTTACCCGAAAATTTTTTGGTGTCAGTGAATCTGTGTGCTTCCATTGAGCTGACTGGCGCTTCGTTTCTGGATTGAAAAATGGCATCCACGTCTGATACATTGTCACAACCGACGAAAAGAAAGTCCCATTCATGCTGTCATTGCACGTCAACATTGCTTGGCAACATGCCACACGTGCAGCCTTGTGGTCGTCCGTCAGCATTCGTGGCACCCACCTGGATGACACTTTTCGCATTTTCAGGTCGTCGTGCAGGATTGTGTGTACAGAACCCATAGAAATGCTAACTCTGGAGGCGATTTGTTCAACAGTCATTCGGCGATCCCCCAAAACAATTCTCTCCACTTTCTCGATCATGTCGTCAGACCGGCTTGTGCGAGCCCGAGGTTGTTTCGGTTTGTTTTCACATGATGTTCTGCCTTCATTAAACTGTCACACCCACGAACGCACTTTCGACACATCCATAACTCCATCACCACATGTCTCCTTCAACTGTCGATGAATTTCAATTGGTTTCACACCACGCAAATTCAGAAAACGAATGATTGCAAGCTGTTCAAGTAAGGAAAACGTCGCCATTTTAAGTATTTAATACAGTTCTCATTCTCGATGCTGGCGGTGAAATTCCATCTACCGTACGGTGCTGCCATCTCTGGGACGTATTGACAATGAATGCGGCCTCATTTTAAAACAATGCACATGTTTCTATCTCTTTCCAGTCTGGAGAAAAAAAAATCGGAGGCCTTAGAACTTGAATGCACCTTGTAGAGGACAAGTTTGGGGAGGTGGAGGGCTTAAACAAAATGCGTTCAGGGTGAGTCTCGATAAAAAAGGCATCTCTGCCCAGTCACGGGCATTACTCGCTTGTGACAATCTGTGTGATGTTTCCGTTACCGTCGCGCCTCATAAGAGCTTAAATATGGTCCAGGGTATTATATTCTACAGGGACCTTCTTTTGCAGTCTGACGACAAGCTGCACGCTAACTTAGAGCGATGTGGAGTTCATTTCGTCTGGCGCGCCAACAGGGTCCAAGGGATCATCAGGTTGCCACCAGTGCCTTCATCTTGGCCTTTGAGGGTACACGTTACCCGAGAAGGTCAAGGTGATGAACTACCGCTGTGATATCATGTCATATATCCCTCCCCCAAAGCGGTGCTTTAAGTGCTATAAGTTCGGCCATATGTCTCCCTGCTGTACTTCCAGCATCACATGTCGAGATTCTGGACGTCCATCCCATCCCAATACTCCATGTGCCCCGCTCCTCCTATCTGTGTAAACTGAAGAGAGCATCATTCCCCATACTCACCAAAGTGCAGGATTTTACAGTGAGAAAGGAAAATCAGGGAATCAAGACCCTGGACCGACTGACCTACACTGAGGCCAAGAGTAAATTTGAGTGCCTGCGTTCTGTTGCTGTGACCTCTTCTTATGCCACCGCTACGAAAAGTATTCCCATCAGCTCCGCGAGTTCCAGTCGGCTCCCAGAGCTGTAAGACTAGACCAGCCCCCTTAATGGCGGGGGGGGGGGCACTTCCCCCCTGTTGCTCCCACACCTCCTGCCTCAGGAGCACTGTCCCCTCAACCATTGGGAACACCCATACCCACTTCTCAGCCGGAAAAGCGTAAGTATTCTTTGACTCCTCTCGCTAAGAAACGGTCCCTTGGGTCACTCCCTTCCCTGGTTTTTGCTAGTGGGAAAAATGACACCGACCAGTGGCTGAAGTGCGCAAAAGCAGATGGTCATAGGGCTTCACTATCATCCTCAGTTCCATGAAGCCCTCCCAGCCAGAGAAACCCCAGGGTGCGACCGCTACGGTCGCAGGTTCGAATCCTGCCTCGGGCATGGATGTGTGTGTTGTCCTTAGGTTAGTTAGGTTTAAGTAGTTCTAAGTTCTAGGGGACTTATGACCTCAGCAGTTGAGTCCCATAGTGCTCAGAGCCATTTGAACCATTTTGAACTAAACCCCACGGTCAGCGAGAGAAATCCAGAAAGAAGACACCCAAGACCAAGGGATTTGCGGTGGCATCCACACCAATGTTGCCTACAAGATCTGCATCTGAGGACGAGGTGAAGATTCTGGCGTCCACTGAGGACCTAGATCTCGACACAGTGGATATAGTCTGTTATGAAATAAGTCGGTGGCAGCAGGATACCCTGAGGCGCAGACTGCCTTATTGAGTGTCCCCTACCTTCCCAGTCTCACGATCATGTCATTCTCCAGTGGAATTGCGGCGGTTTTTTTCATCACCTGGCTGAGCTACGGCAACTGTTAAGCCTTACACCTGCTTTCTGCATTGCCCTACAGGAACCCTGGTTCCCAGCCATGTGGATCCTGCCCTTCGTGACTACAGGGGTATTACAAGAACCATAGCGAGTATAATAGAGTGTCAGGTGGAGTTTGTGTTTATGTCATGAACTCGGTACGTAGTAAAACTGTGCACCTTCAAACTCCTCTTGAAACTGTGGCTGTCAGGATACGGATGACGCAGGAAATAATGCAATGTATATCTCCCTCCTGATGGTGGGGTACACCTGAACATATTGCCTGCACTGATTGATCAACTCCCAAAAACTTTCTTACTTTTGGGAAATTTTATCGCCTATAACCCCTTGTAGGGTAACACCATGCTTACTGGCTGTGGCAGAGATATCGAAAATTTACCGTCCCAACTCGAACTCTGCCACTTAAGTACTGGAGCCGCCACACATTTCAGTGTGACTCATGGTGGTTACTCAGCCACTGATTTATCAATTTGCAGCCCAGGAGCTCTCCCATCTATCCACTGGAGAGCACATCACGGCCTGTGTGGTAGTGACTAATTCCCCATCTTCCTGTCACTCCCCCGGCATCATGCGCGCGGACGCCCACCCAGATGAGTTTTAAACAAGGTAGACAGGGTAGCCTTCACCTCTGCTGTCAGCGTTGAATCTCCTCCACATGATACCATCGGTATTGTGATTGAGCAGGTCACCACAATGATGGTTTCTGCGGCGGAATACGCGGTCCTTCGTTCTCTGGGGGCCCCCAGCGAAAGACAGTCCCTTTGTCGTCGCCGAAGTCGCTGAGGCCAATAAAGAGCGTTGGCTAGCTCTACAGCGATATAAGCGGCACCCTCTCCTAGAGCATCTACACTCCTGGAAATTGAAATAAGAACACCGTGAATTCATTGTCCAAAGAAGGGGAGACTTTATTGACACATTCCTGGGGTCAGATACATCACATGATCACACTGACAGAACCACAGGCACATAGACACAGGCAACAGAGCATGCACAATGTCGGCACTAGTACAGTGTATATCCACCTTTCGCAGCAATGCAGGCTGCTATTCTCCCATGGAGACGATCGTAGAGATGCTGGATGTAGTCCTGTGGAACGGCTTGCCATGCCATTTCCCCCTGGCGCCTCAGTTGGACCAGCGTTCGTGCTGGACGTGAAGACCGCGTGAGACGACGCTTCTTCCAGTCGCAAACATGCTCAATGGGGGACAGATCCGGAGATCTTGCTGGCCAGGGTAGTTGACTTACACCTTCTAGAGCACGTTGGGTGGCACGGGATACATGCAGACGTGCATTGTCCTGTTGGAACAGCAAGTTCCCTTGCCGGTCTAGGAATGGTAGAACGATGGGTTCGATGACGGTTTGGATGTACCGTGCACTATTCAGTGTCCCCTCGACGATCACCAGTGGTGTACGGCCAGTGTAGGTGATCGCTCCCCACACCATGATGCCGGGTGTTGGCCCTGTGTGCCTCGGTCGTATGCAGTCCTGATTGTGGCGCTCACCTGCACGGCGCCAAACACGCATACGACCATCATTAGCACCAAGGCAGAAGCGACTCTCATCACTGAAGACGACACGTCTCCATTCGTCCCTCCATTCACGCCTGTCGCGACACCACTGGAGGCGGGCTGCACGATGTTGGGGCGTGAGCGGAAGACGGCCTAACGGTGTGCGGGACCGTAGCCCAGCTTCATGGAGACGGTTGCGAATGGTCCTCGCCGATACCCCAGGAGCAACAGTGTCCCTAATTTGCTGGGAAGTGGCGGTGCGGTTCCCTACGGCACTGCGTAGGATCCTACGGTCTTGGCGTGCATCCGTGCGTCGCTGCGGTCCGGTCCCAGGTCGACGGGCACGTGCACCTTCCGCCGACCACTGGCGACAACATCGATGTACTGTGGAGACCTCACGCCCCACGTGTTGAGCAATTCGGCGGTACGTCCACCCGGCCTCCCGCATGCCCACTATACGCCCTCGCTCAAAGTCCGTCAACTGCACATACGGTTCACGTCCACGCTGTCGCGGCATGCTACCAGTGTTAAAGACTGCGATGGAGCTCCGTATGCCGCGGAAAACTGGCTGACACTGACGGCGGCGGTGCACAAATGCTGCGCAGCTAGCGCCATTCGACGGCCAACACCGCGGTTCCTGGTGTGTCCGCTGTGCCGTGCGTGTGATCATTGCTTGTACAGCCCTCTCGCAGTGTCCGGAGCAAGTATGGTGGGTCTGACACACCGGTGTCAATGTGTTCTTTTTTCCATTTCCAGGAGTGTAATAGCAGCCTTTAAGCGGTTCTGTGCCCGCGTTCGCCTGCTTATAGAACGACAGAAACAGGAATGTTGGGAGAGGTATGTGTTGACCATTGGGTGCCATACGTCCCCTTCCCAAGTCTGGACAAAGATCAGACGTCTTTTTGGGTACCAGACGCCAACAGATATCCCTGGCGTTAACATCAATGGCGTGCTCCCTACCGACGCAAACGCGATTGCTGAGAATTTTGCTCGACTCTCTGCGTCGGAAAACTACCCCCCAGCCTTTCGCAACCTCAAATGGCGGATGGAAAGACAAATCCTCTCGTTCACTATAGGCCACAGTGAACCCTATAACGCCCAATTTATAGAGTACGAGCTCCTCAACGCCCTTGCACATTCCCACGACACAGCTACTGGGTAACAGCCAAATAAACATCTCACATCTGACTACAAGCGATATGTCCTCGTCATCTTCAACTGGATCTGGTGCGATGGCGTCTTTCCATCGCAATGGTGGGAGAGCATCATTATTCTGGTGCTAAACCCCATTAAAATCCGCTTGATGTGGATAGCTATCGGCCCATCACCAACGTTTTCTGTAATCTATTGGAATGTATGGTGTGTCGGCAGTTGGGTTGAGTCCTGGAGTCACGTGGCCTACTGGCTCCATGTCAGGTCGGCTTCCGCCAGGGTCACTCTGCCACTGATTTAGTATTGCTCCTTCAGTACTGGTGTTACTGAGCGGCGGCTACAGGGAGCCATTCACAAGGAGCAGTCATGGGCTCCATCCCACGGCTTCCAGTTTTCAGCTGTGAAGTCGTGTGTAATGCACTTCTGTCGGCGTCGTACCGTTCATCCGGAACCAGAACTTTATCTTAATGACGATCCACTCTCTGTAGTGGAGACATGTCGATTCTTAGGACTGGTTTTCGACGCCTGATTGACTTGGCTTCCTCACCTTCGTCAGCTTATGCGGAAGTGCTGGCAGCACCTCAATGCCCTCCATTGCCTGAGGAACACCACCTGGGGTGCAGATCGCTCTACGCTGCTGCAACTCTGCAGAGCCCTTGTTCAATCCCGCCTTGACGATGGGAGTCTGGTTTACGGTTCAGCGACGCCCTCAGCGCTGTGGCGTTCTCATTGCGGTGGGAGCTTTTAGAACGAGTCCAGTGACCAGTGTCGTAGTGGTGGCCGGAATCCCTCCGTTGGGGATCCGACGTGCACAACTGGTCGCCAGTTACGTTGCACACATTCGTAGTTCTCCTGAGCTTCCGAATTACCGTCTCCTTTTCTCACCCGTGGCAGTTCATCTCCCGCATTAGCAGCACAGGTCAGGGCTCACGAGTGTAGTTCGCGTGCAGTCCCTTCTCTACAAACTGGAGTCCTTCCCTTGATCACCTCTACTTGACGTCCATTCACATATACCACCACAGTGTACACCTCGGCCAAAGCTTCGTCTGGACCTTTTGCTTGGCCCTAAGGACTCCGTTAACCCCGCCGCTCTCTGCTGTCACTTCCTCTCGATTCTTGACGTACTCCGGGTCTCTCAAATTGTTTACACCGACAGTTCTATGGCTGACGGTAATGTTGGCTTCGCCTATGTCCACAGAGGCCATATTGAACAGCACTCCTTGCCCTCTGGCTGAAGTGTATTCACTGCAGAGCTTGTGGCCATATCTCGTGCACTTCAGTGCATCCGTTACCGGTCTGGTGAGTCGTTTCTTTTCTCTTCTGACTCCCTGAGCAGGTTACAAGCTATCGACCTGTGCTACCCTCGTCATCCTTTGGTAGCAATCATCCAGGAGTCCATCTCTGCCCTGAAACGGTCCAAGCGTTCAGTGGCGTTTGTCTGGACCCCAGGACACGTCGGAATCCCAGGCAATGAACTTGTTGACAGGCTGTTCAAACAGGTTACGCGGAAACCGCTTCTGGAGGTGGGCCTCTCTGAAACTGACGTGCATTCTGTCTTACACCGCAAGGTTTTTCGGCTTTGAGAGATGGAGTGGCATAACAGTATGCACAAGAAAATGCGTGTCATTAAGAAGACTGTGAATATTTGGAAATATTCCATGCAAGCTTCTCGCAGGGAATCACTTGTCCTTTGTTGGCTCCGCATTGGCCATACGTTTCCCACACATGGTTACCTCTTCCATCGCGAGGGCCCACTTCAGTGTCGCTGTGGCCCCCAAATGACGGTCGTCCACCTTTTGCTGGACTGCCCACTTTTAGCTGCTCTGTGGCGGACTTTTAACTTTCCCAGCACCGTACCTTCGGTGTTGGGCGACAATGCCTCAACCGCAGCTTTAGTTTTACGTTTTATTCGTGAGTGTGGGTTTTATCACTTGATCTGAGTTTTGCCGAAGGTTCTTTGTCCTCCTGTGTCGTGCACCCTGGAGCTTTTAGGGTGGAGGTTTTAATGTGTTGCAGAGTGGGTGGCTTCTCCTTTTATTTGTTCTCATGGTCAGCCAGCGATGGTAATCTGCTTTCTTGCTTTTAATCTCTTCTCCCTGTTTCTTGCATCTCGCTGTGGTTTTCTTGTACTGTTTTGTCCACTATAATGTTTGATGTCCTGTCGTTCCTCTGGTTCTTCGTTTCTCCTGTTATTGTGCCGTACATCTTCTTTGTTTCCTTCTTTCCCTTGGGTAATTGTTCTATTAGGAACAAGGGACCGGTGACCTCGTAGTTTGGTCCCATCCCCCCCCCCCCCCTTTTAAACCAACCAACCAATCTAAGTGAAGTCTAAACAGAGAGGTTAGTATTGTGACTTATTCATAGCTATTAAGACTTTCTAGCTCCTTTCCTCATAATTATTTACAAAATAAACTGAACAGCACATATAAACTTTTGCACCAACTACAAATCTGTGAACATATGCAGATGGGGTGGTAGGTGTGACGTCATGTGTCGGTACTTTTAATTCCAAAAGAGGTACCTGCAGTGCCAAAGGAAAGTTCCTGCCTCATTAGAGTTTGACAGATCCGCATGTAGAGCGAGTCACATACACCAATGGCTCTATCATCAAAATCATATCGTAGTTCAAGAGATATAATGTCACAAACATTGAAATACCTGAAAAACTTTTATTAAAACAGCACCCAAGTCACACATACTATACGCATCCTTTGTTTGATAATTAACTGATTAATCAGACTTCTGAAGCTATTTTATTCTTTGGTAGTTCGATTCTTTAAATAATAGGTGGTGGGGGAGGAGAGAAGAGGATTACTGCTACATTATATATCAGCGACGAATTGAGTATATATGCTTTGTAATCATTTACTGTTAGAACACGTGGTACTTGGTACTCATGATAGTTTCCTGAGTTACTTTCTCGCATCGCTCAGGAATGTATTGGAACAATGTGTGCTGGAGAGATATAAGACAGTGACACCCTGAAGATATGAAGCTCACTTTACGTGTGACAGGATTTGATATGGAAAAAGAGTTACCTGCTGTGGGAAGTGGAACAGAATCACCGAAGTCAGTACGGAGAAAAGGGCTGAATAACTATTCAGTCTATTTGGAGAGACACGATATTGCACTGGAACGAAAAACTGATAGTTTATGCCACATTCAGTCAGGCCTTTGCTAGTTTACGCGTTGAATCTTGCATTTTGAAAGCGACACAGGCCATCACAATAGCTAAATGCTGAACCTGCCAGGGTGATGTCGCTGTGTGAGCTGGAAACGTTGTGTCGGAGGAATCACAAAGGACGCCGCCCGCGGCTAACTTTGCTTCTCTTCTTCTCCTCCCCTCCCTCCCTTCACCAACCTAAAGGGAAGCCTCTCCGGCTGAAAACGAGCTGGTTCTCAGCAGGCAAAGTTCCTCAAATCACAACCGATCTGTCTGCTCTCCTCCACTGCGGGAGAAATTTCAGTACTTTACGAGGAAAGTGGTGTGTTTCAGGCATAACAAATAACGCAATATTGAACCGCGTATACTGTGCGTTTTGATTTTCTATTAAAACTGTAGGTAATTCCAAAGATAGCAAGAGCCAACAAGTGCAAGAATTATCGTACAATCATCTTACCATCTCATGCATTCAATCTACTGACAAGAATAATGTAGAGGGGATTGCCAAAGAAAATTGAGGAGATGTCAGATGACTATCAGTTTGCTTAACAGAAGGTAAAGGCACCAGAGAGGCATTTCTTACGATGCAGTTGATAATGGAAGCAAGATTAAAGAAAAATCAAGACACGTTTACAGGGTTTGTCAACCTAGAGAAAGCGTTCGATAATGTCAAATGGTGCAAGATGTTCGAAATTTTGAGAAAAATAGGTGTAAACTATAGGAAAAGGTAGGTAATATACAACATGTTTAAGAACGAAGTGGCAAGAATAAGAGTGGCAGACCAAGAACTAACTGCTCGGATTAAAAATGGTGTAAGACATGGATGTAGTCTTTAGCCCCTACCGTTCAGTCTGTACATCGAAGAAACAATGATTGAAATAAGAGAAAAATTCAAGAGTGGAATTAAAATTCAAGGTGAAAAGTGATCAATCATAAAATTAGCTGATGACATTGCTGTCATAAGTGAAAAAGAAGAAGAATTACAGGATGAGTTGAATGGAATCGAAAGTTCAGTGAGTACAGAATATGGATTAAGAGTAAATTGAAGAAATACGAAAGTTTTCAGTGGTACTAAGCCACAGTTAAATAGAATTGTTTGAAAGAATACACATCCATTTGGTTGTACATTACTGTATTACTCTTCGGTATTGAGCACAACATTCTTAGACCTTTAACATTTTGCTGTGTACTGTGCAGAAGGACAAATACAGAGCTCAACACATTTGCTTAACAATGAGTCTTACCTGCTTTGGGCTGACTTTACCAGAAATGAGTAACTTAACCTAACCTCCTCCCGAACAGGCCATGAAGGCCCAAAGGTTCCAAGCGGCCGCTGTGTCATCCTCAGCCCACAGGCGTCACTGGATGCGGATATGGAGGGGCACGTGGTCAGCATACCGCTCTCTCCGCCGTATGTCAGTATCCGAGACCGGAGCCGCTGCTTCTCAATCAAGTAGCTCCTCAGTTTGCCTCACAAGAGCTGAGTGCACCCCGATTGCCAACAGCGCTCGGCAGACCGGATGGTCACCCATCCAAGTGCTAACCCAGCCCGATAGCGCTTATCTTCGGTGATCAGACGGGAACCGGTGGTACCACTGCGGCAAGGCCGTTGTCTACCAGAAATGAGTGCATCGCTACACGATGTTAATTTTGTGTCATTTATATCAATTCTAAACAAATGTGTTGAACTGTGTATTTCTCATCCTGCACAGTGCAGAGCAAAACCATGTGAATTGCGTAAGAATACTGAACTCGATAATTTTGTGAAAGCTGAAATCTAGATTGTACGGAGGAAGAATAATACAATAATATAGAGTCAAATGGTGATGTGAAAGACGTGAGTAATGAGAAGTAGTAGAAATGAGAGCACAGGAAAATTTAACATCACGAATGGTGATCTCGAAGTAGATGAAGACGACGAAATCTACTGCGTAGACAGCAAAATAACTCATTGTGGCTGGAGAAGGAGAACACAGAAAAGGAGACTGGCACTGGTAAAAAGACGTTCCTGGCCAAGTGAAATCTACTGGTATCAAACATAGGCCCTAACATGAGAAACAGATTTCTGAGATTGTACGTTTAGAGCACGGCATGGACTATGGGAAATCCCGAACAGAAGAGAATCGAAGTATACGAGATGTGGTACAATAGAAGATCGTTTAATATTAGGTGGACTGATAAGCTAAGGAATGAGGTGGTTCTCGGGAGATCGACGAGGAACGGAGTATATGGAAAACAACAAAAATAATAAGGGGCGGGATGATAGGATATCTGTTGAGACATTGAGGAATATCTTCCATTGTACTGTACGGAGCTGTAGGGGGTATAAGCGGCAGAAAAGACAGAGACTTGAATACGTCCAGAAAGTAGTTGATGACGTAGGTTGCAAGTGCTACTCTGAGATGAAGAGTTTGGCACAGGACAGAAATTCGTAACGGGCCACATCAATCCAGTCAGAAGACAGATGACTCAAGAAAAAGGCAGTATGTAGTCAATACTCTCTCTCCACTTTCACCAAAAGTCATTGTCCTAGGTAGGCTATAACGATATGGAAACAATACCCTAAAACAGTTTTTAGAGACATAACACGAACTTCAGGTACTTTTTGTCGTATGCATTGACACAGGAAGGTTACCTTGGTTCCGTTTACCGGTTCGTATGGATTCTGTTAAGATGTCACCCTGGTGCAGCTTGTTCATTGCCAAATATACATCCAATCGAGGTGGTTAAAACAAAGCGACATAAGGCACTTTGCATTCTCCGTTTCAAAATATGCAATTCACTTGCAACTGCACTGAACGATTTTCGTCGAGAGTATGGCTCTGCACCTTGTAATATTTTTCAATAGAATGGGATTTCGTTTAGTAGTCTATCGATCTTTTCACTTATTATCGCAATGTGGCATCGCTTACTTCATTTTATAGTTTAGTGATAAAAGGCGTCAATTTAATCATATGTATTCTATAGAAACAAATTTTATAAAATTTGTTTTTGGAATTGAGGGCGTCATTACCAACAGGAGCATTGTTGCTGTTTTCGTTCAGCGAAGCCCAAGCGCTAATGGTCACGTGTTTGTGATAACAGATGAGAGTCACTGTTCGCGTTTCGCGTGGAACGATCAGATGTAGCTGAGTAGCATCAAAATCATTTGAACAGTTTGCTGGAGTCGTGAAATACGAGTTTGGAAGTTTTCCATCGATTGGTACAGCAGGAGTTTATCCGCTGAGGACGCGCTTAATTACACACGAAATCAGCGGCCAAATCGGTATCGTCAATCATAGTCAGTTGCATCCGTTGGTGAGCCCTGTTGTTTGAACAGTTATAAAGCCTGTCGTGGACAGTTATAGAGTGATAGCTTAATTTGGACAAGAGATGCAGGAATGTCAAAGTTCATAGCGAAAGTTGAACTAAAATTTAACTGCCAACGAATACAGTTGGGTCTAGGCATCCTTAGGAAGTGTGTTACGAATTCAATAAACGAAGTACAACATGGTATGTTGTATTATCCTTTGACCGCAACATTTTTCCACTTCAGTTTCAAAAACTTTAATTTTGCGAAAGTAAACAGACACCTTTTTATTTTAGCAACGCGCTAAGATTTTGCAAAGAAGTGTGCTGTCTCTCTAAGTCATCCCATACTAAGACCCGATCGCCATAAATTAAACTACTGCAATAAAACATGAGCAGAATATACAGGAAGATGAAGCTTACTATCCTCGCTATAGAAGATTTGATATCGCTCTTGTTGTTCCCGTCCATAGTCGATCGTGGGATTTCTAGGCTTCCCAGTCTTGGAAATGGCCAAGTGATAGTTCTTTTCATGGTTCTATTGAGTAATGGTATTTACTATTTGACGATACATCTGCTTTAGGATGTGTTCGCTGTTTGTAGTCCACGGTTGTCTGAGGAAAATATATGTCGGTTTCACCCAAAGTGAAACCGATGGAATGCCTTGTACTAGGCGTTATACGGATGTTAAGGACTTCATTCTCCTCCTCTAGGTAATTTCCTGTCCTCAAATTGCATGTGGAGCTATCGCAGCCAGGTGTCAGAGAATACTTTTTGGAGTAGATCTCACACAGCCAGTAATCGGCTTCCGTATTTTACAGAGTGCATGGTCAATTTGCTTAGCGTGGGCTGATTTGTAACAGACGCGAGTGGAATATTCACTGGTAGAGAAGCAGACAGCCAGTACTTTTATTACTGGTGGTTTAACACCTTAGTTTGAGTCATATTTCCCGGACGCTTTTGTTTCTGCCTCTAGCTTTTAGTTTGGTTCTGTCACAGTGTAGCTTGTATGTCAGGGAGTTGTGACACATGGTCGTCGCATGGAGCAATGTAAACATGGTAGCTTAGAAGTCTTGCTCTGATTACCGTTTATACTTTCGCGATGAAAGTGGCAGAAAAACTGCAGCACAGTTTCGCGCGAAAAAATTACACAAACGAGCAGTGGGAACTTAACCTATATCACTAACGTCGGTTTCTTTTGACCATCGAGAGCACGGCATTTCTACGTCTTATAAACGTCATGGAAGAGACAGAAAATTGGCCTTCGGCCCCTAGGTGAAGGAGTGAGGTGAGTCAATGTGTTTCAGACTGATAACATTCATGGAGATCGAACATTTCTCACCGATATCGACGGTAGTGTGGGAGATGTGCAGCATCGAGACAGGATATGATAACCTATAGCATACCCTACAATCAACGCTTCGGCAGTGGGTTCGTCAATCGAGAAGATAACGCACAAGGTTACACACTGCGAGATTTCAAGAAGGACGGCATCGAAGAGGGTATGAGGCTCAAAACGAACGCCTCGACCACCTTGTCAAGGAGGGTCCCAGCAACTTACAAAGAGTGTAGTAACACGGAGTTGATTAGGCGGACCTGGGACCGTCTTGGAGGGACGGAGAAGAGGGCAAATTCCGGCTCCTATGCGATATTGAACCAGGGCAGTTGTTTAGCACTCTGCCCGTTAGACCACAAGATCCACCATATAACAAAGGTCCAACCTTTTTCTCAGCAGTTTATATGCGCCTTTTAATCGTACATAAATGATATTCAGCTTGTCTCTTTTTAATGTTAGATACTGTGGGCCACAAACAGATTTATGTACAATGCTCCTGTTCGCTTAGAGTTTAGCTCCACATCTGATACTCAGGCATGATATTTCTTGTATAACCCTCAACATGAATTGAAACTAAGCAATACAATAAATCACGGCGCCTTTGCAGTGCTGGAGGATGGATAACGGAAACATTACTGCTTACTGTCACCGAACAATGACTTATCACTTGTGCGCAGCATGTTATAGAAAAGTACAACACTGTCACTGAAACGGCTCTTGTTAACCCATGCACCAGCTATTGTCACTATGTAATTCTAATAGTTTATGTTTCGAGTTCTAATGTTAACTGAATTTGACTTTTGCTTGCAAAATAGTTACAAAAATTATTTACAAAAAAATGGAAGGACTGGTGAAAGGAGCCATCGGGTAAGCTCAATTGGGACCTGGAACAGACGCAGTATTGTGAATGGTTTACAGAGAGCTACACTTTACAATTCTAAAGGTAGTAGGGAAACCGAAATTAGGAGCTGAAGTTTTCAATTCAGGCAACGAAAAACTGAAGAATGGCAACGAAATACTGATGAGTAGCAATAAATAGAAAAAAGATTTCTGAATAAAAAATTTATTAACAGTTAATATAAATGCAATTGTGAGAATTCTTTTATGAAGAGAAAGTTTGGATTGTAGCATTTTACGGAAATGCAATGTGAACGATGCAAGAAACTTCAGACAAAAACAGAAGATTTAGCAAGAGGTGTAACAGATAAATCAACTTTGATGATTTGATGAGATCGAGTAAGTAATGAGGTTCCACTGTATCGAATTCTGGGAGAAAATAAGTTTATGACACAACTTTCCAAAAGAAAAGACCGGTATATAGGTCATGACTTGGGGTATCAAGAGTTCGTAGGTTTGGAAATGGAAAGAATCTGAGGGGTAAGGGGGTTGTTGAGGAAGACCAGCGCTTGACTACGTTAAGGACATTCAACTGGATATATCCCACATTAGTTCTGCACACATGAAGGGGCTTACACAGGAGAGATTAGACCAGAGAACTCCATCAAGGATCAGTCTTGCAAGTGACGACTGCAACAAAAACAACAGTGCATGTTATAGTCACACTCACAAATAAGATTCTAGTTTGCAATATCTTGTTTCACTACATCTTAAATTTAGAGTGCCTGAGAGACAGCTGCATTTGTGCGCTCAGCTGTTTCGTGGTTGCTGAGACACATTATGTACTACTAAAGTAATATGTCACTTTTCCTCCTGGCCATATACCCACATTTTTTGATATTACAAACCTCTGTACTAACATTCCATATTATTGAAGACAATTGCACTGAGTATGAGAAATTGAATTCAAATGAAATTAATGGATTAATAAGTGTTTTCCCCCTTGGTCTAGGGGTAGTAATCAAAACGTCCTCGGCCCCAAGCTCGAATCACGCCACCGCCTAAATTTTGATTAATAATCGGCATAAGCGGTCTAAGGTTTCCGGCTAAAAAGACACCCTCATTCTGCCAATGGCCTTGTCAAAGAGGTGGCGGAGGAGTGGACAGAGGTTCAGGGTACTCTCTTGTCCTTGGGATTGGACAGTACCCCTAAAGCCGAAAGAAACAGCAATGATAAACGGCATGACACTGAAGAAGGCAATGGAAACCACTGCATTAAAGACACATAACATGTATCCACAGGAGATGTGGCCTGTAACTGAAAAACTATTATGATGATCTCTCCATTCGCAAAAAATTCCGGAATAGCCCCCATTCGGATCTCTGGGAGGGGACTGACAAAGACGGGGGTGACCATAAGTAAAAGCATAAATAACCAACGAAAGCTTACCGCTCTACGAGTCGGAGCTTGGAATGTCAAAAGCTTGAACGTAGTAGGGAAGAAAGAAAATCTGATAAGGAAAATCCAAAATCTAATCTAGATATAGTGAGGGTCAGTAAAGTGAAATGTATAGAAGACAAGGATTTCTGTTCAGATGAGTATAAGGTAATATCAAAAGCAGCAGAATATGGTATAACGGAAATAGGGTTCGTTATGAATAGGAAGGTAGGGCAGATAGTGTGTTACTGTAAACAGTTCAATGATAGGGTTGTTCTTATCAGAATCTACAGCAAACCAACACCGAAACAGATAGTTTAGTTATACATGCCGACGCCGCAGGAAGGTATTCAAAGGGTAACACAGTATGTAAAGGTAGATGAAATTGTAATAGTCATGGAGGACTGGAATGCAGTTGTAGGGGAAGGAGCAGAAGTGATGATTAGATGAGAATACGGACTTGGGACAAGAAATGAGAGAGGAGAAAGACTAATTGAGTTCTGCAATAAATTTCGGCTAGTAATAGCGAATGTCCAGTTCCAGAATCACAAGAGGAGGAGATATACTTAGAAAAAACTGGGAGATACGGCAAGATTTCAGTTAGATTGCATCATGGTCAGACAGAGACTCTGAAGTCACCCGATTATAAGACGACCCAGGAACAGATATAGACTCACATCACAATGTAGTAATGATAACGAGTACGCTGAAGTTTAAGACATCACTCAGGAAGAATCAATACACCAAGAAATGGGATGCGGAGGTACTACGGAATGACGAGCTACACTTGACGTTCTCTAAGGCTGTAGATACACCATTAAGGAATAGCCCAGTACCCAGTACAGTTGAAGAGGAATAGGCATCTCTAAAAAGAGTAATAACAGAAGTTAGAAAGAAAAACACAGCTACAAAGAAGATAACTGTGAAGAAACCAGGGTAACGGAAGAAATACTTCAGTTGATCAATGGAAGGAAGAAGTACAAAAATGTTCACATAAATTCAGGAATACAGAAACACAATCGCTGAGGAATGAAATAAACAGGAAGTGCATGGAAACTAAGACGAAATGGCTAAAAGAAAATGTAAAGAAATCGAAACAGAAATGATTGTCGGAAGGACTGACTCAGCATATAGAAAAGTAAAAACAACGATTAGCGAAATTAAAAGCAAAGGTGGTAAGATTAAGAGTGCATCGGGAATTCCACTATAAAATGCAGAGGAGAGAGCAGATAGGTGGAAAGAATATACTGAAGGCTTCCATGAGGAGGAATATCTTTCTGATGTAATGGAAGACGAAACAGGAGTAGATACAAAAGAAACAGGGTATCCAGTAGGATCAGAATTTAAAGGACCTTCCCATAACTTTATATCAAAATAGACAAATGGGATAGATGACATTCCATCAGATTTTCTAAAATCAATGGGGGAAGTGGTAACAAAATGACTATTAGCGTTGTTGTGTAGAATATAAGAGGCTTGCGACATGTCATCTGACTTCCGTAAATATATCATCCACACAATTCCAAAGACTGCAACAGTTGACAAATGCGAGAATTATCGCACAGTCAGCTTAACGGCTCACTCAACTGAGTTTGTCACAAAAATAATATACAGGAGAAGGGAAAAGAAAATTGAGGATATGTTATATGATGATCAGTTGGGCTTTAGGAAAGGTAAGGGCACCAGACAGGCAAGTCTGAGGTTGCGGTTGATAATGGAAGACAAACTAAAGAAAAATCAAGACACAGTAACAGGATTTGTTGACCCGGAGAAAACGGTCGCCATTGTAAAATGTTCGAAATTCTGAGAAAAGTCGGGGTAAGCTATAGAGAGAGAGAGAGGGGTTATATACAACATATACAAGAGCCAAGAGGAAATAATAGGACGACCAAGAACGAAGTGCTCGGATTAAAAAGGGGCAAGACAGGGATGTACTCTTTCGCCTCTACTGTTAAATCTGTACATCGATGGAGCCATGGGGGAATTAAAAGAAATATTCAAGAGTGGAATTAAAATTCAACAGGAAAGGATATAAATGATACGATTCGCTGATGACATTGCCATCCTGAATGAAGAAGAATTACATAATCTGCTGAATGGAATGAGCAGTCTAATGAGGACAGAATACGGATTCAGATTAAATCGAAGAAAGACGAAAGTAATAAGAAGTAGCAGAAATGAGAACAGAGAGAAACTCGACATAATGATTCATGGTCACGAAATAGATGAAGTTTACCTAGGTAGTAAAATAACCAATGACCGATGGAGCAAGGAGGACATCAAAAGCAGACTAGCAATGGCAGAAAGGGCATTCCTGGCCGAGAGAAGTTTACTACTCTCAAGCTTAGGCCTTCATTTCAGAAAGAAATTCCTGGGAATGTACGTTTGGAGCCCAGCATTGTATTGTAGTGAAACGTGGACTGTGGGAAAACCGGAAAAGAAGAGAATCGAAGCATTTGAGGTGTGGTGCTACAGACGGATGTTGAGAATCACGTGGATTGATGAGGCGAGGAATGAGGAGGTTCTGCCCTGAATCGGAGAGGAAAGGAATATGTGGGAAACGCTGAGAGGGAGAAGGGACAGGATGACAGGACATCTGTTATAACATCAGAGAATGACTTCTATGGTACTAGAGGGAGCTGTAGAGAGAAAAAACTGTAGAGGAAGATGGAGACTGGGCAACATCCAGCAAATAATTGAGGTCGCAGGTTGCAAATGCTGCTCTGGGATGAACACGTTAGCATAGGAGAGGAATTCATGGTGTCAAAAACCTGAGGATTCAAAAAAAAGAGAATCATTCTAAAGTACAACTACTTCGGTTACAATGATCAACTACATCAAAGAAATGAAGGCATTGCTATGTGTAGCTGCCTTTCTGGTATTTTAGCTGGCATCTTTGTTAATAATTTTGAAATATTTTTTTTATTTTACCTTCAATTATTACAAAATGATTTTTTTTAATTTCCCGCCCCACTATTTCCAATAGCATTTCTTTGTACAGGAAATATGTTGATAATATCATCATTGTATTAAAAGTAGTTGTGAAAGACATCAAATCATTTAGTGAGTCACTGAACTGCTTCCTTCCTAGGATTAAATTTAAATATGAAATACAAACTCAACGTAATTAACTGGATTTTCCGTTCTTGTTTTGTATATGGTAAAATTACCTTTTACATTTACAGGAAACCTACTGCAATAGATAACATCATTTATGTCTGTTCTTGTCATCTATTTAAGCACAAATTGGCATTCTTTCATGCTACGATCGATCGTATCACTGAGGTGTCCCTAACCCCTTCTACTATTCTTACAGAACTTAGTATATTGACAATGGCTACAAATGAAACTTTTTAAAGAATCTGAAATATATATACACCCTTACGCAAATTCAAAATATTTGTTGAATGATCAACTTGCATTAAAAAACACACACAATTCTGACTGCTTATCATCTCGTATAAAATGTGAAAATTCGTCTACTACCTGCATATATTAGAACTATGTGTAAGGTTTTTTTAAAATTATTTTATATACTTTCTTTGTATAACTTAGTTATTTTTTTTATATTTCGTTGCTGGTAGCACAACAGATACGATGTGATTCAGTTACTGCAAATTGTCAATCAGTGATTAAAATACTCACATACAATATGTAAATTTTTGGACGTACCATGGTATTATGTTTCTGTGAAGAAAATATTGTCAACTGCTAAACCAACACTAAGTATGTTTCTGTAAAATTAACTTTGACATTTACAAGAAATCTACTAAGATTATACATTTTTATACTTCACATAAATATATTGCCGATGTCCAAAGATTTATAATATCACTAACTTTGTGGGCTTCTGAAGATGACTAATTAGTTTGTCGAAACCAGTACCACACAATAATTTAATTGTGATTGATGACTGAATTTTATTGTGGATAAAGGTTAAACAAAAAAGCAAAAAATTTCAAAGAAAAGTTTTATATAAGCTTGACGAAGCATTGAAGCTATGTTTGATATGTTTTTGTGTTGCATTTTTTTTATTTTATCTTTTTTTAGGAAACTGCGTTTTCTAGCGCTATATAATAAACCTATACTGCTTTTATTTTTTTTTTAATAGCACATTTCTCTGTTTCGCTTCACAATCAACGATTGTCGAACAAAACAAGACTGCAATATTGACAATTTCAGTTTTGCTAAAACTAATGTTTACTTCTATGTAACAGTTGGACAACTGTCCAGAACCAAATTTTCCGTTGGTTATCCGGCCCTTTATATATCCTCACCACGTTTCTAGATAGTTCACCGCTTCCTGTTTCTAGCGGAACCCAATAAGAGACTGATCGGATACGCAAACAAGCAATCTAAATGAGGTAACATCCAACAGGTACGAAATACATCAAACGTACGTTTAGTGCGGTTACGATGTTGTCTGACCACAGTTACAACGCTTACGTAGTATAGTCTATGGTAGCCCACAGTAGTTTTATGAGTCTAGTTATCAGGAACAGATCGAAATTCACAATAAAGAATTGTGTACTTGATGTATTAGTGCTATACCAGACAAGTCGTCTGTCCGTAGATACTTCGTGCGAAGACTGGTGGCAGATCACTGCTGCAATTATCTAGCTGTACTGACTCAGCCACTGAGAATATGATCAAAGGAGAGATATACTAACTGGTTTAGTTCTGATTTCTCACACATTCATTACTACATCTTATGATACAAATCTTAACACTATTACTGTCTTTCTTAACATAATGCACTGCTCGTGTACTACGCATGTTACAGTCTCATTAGATGTTAGAGATGACGCGAAGTCCTTCATCTCGCCAGATGAAACGAGTGCACCAGTAAATGAACGTCATCGGGGAGACGTGTTATTCAAAAGGTCATTTCATTGATTTAATGCAGCCTGTCGCGATTTCTTATGATGTATGAGCCTTTTCGCCTAAGAACAGGTCTCAGAGCTTGCCTCCTCTATTACATTGTATAGAAATTTGTCATTTAATATTTGTAATACTTTTGTATTTCGGGTTTTTGTATTTACTTACACATAATACAGTATAATGAATAGTAGCCATTAAAATAAAGTCTTAGCTTAATATGTTTGTACTAGCAACATACACATCTAAGCAAAATAGAAACTAGAAATATTTAGCTTACGAAATTTGTTAATAGTGCCAAGGAGGTTATCGCCTTGTACTTAACACAACCTGTATTCTTGTCCCTTTGTCGCCGATTTTGTGTAAAAGCTTTTACCAGTCTGTCTAATCACAGTACAAGAATCACACACAGCACTAAAAGAACAACATGCTGTCAGAGCAAAGATACCAGGATACAAAGCAACGGCTCACCTTACCTCAGATACACGTGGCTGCCCTGATTTATGATGGTTAAAATATACAGGTGTATTAATTATCTAACTACTTCTATTAACATGAGAATGAAATCTCCAGCACTGGAAGAGGTGGAGCAACAACATAAGTAAACACAGTATCAAGTATAAGATGGTCGATACCTGCTATAGATACTTTTAATGATGAACTGCCAGCACTGTAAATGGTGATACGCATATAATGACCAAAACAAAGGAAGTCTAGTGTTCTGGATATAGTAACAAGGATGAACCAATGAATTTCATGCATCATTAAGGATTGAGTTTCTTATTTTTATTATTCCAAAAACAGAAAATCCTTCGGGTTGGCAAAGTAGCAAATGGCATACCAGCCTACGACTTCCACGGAAAGGACATATTTTCTCTGACTTACCAAGCATTCAGCATTGGCCAGTTATAATTAACGCCAAAATCACACACAAATCTGGAATTTTAGGATCGTAAACTGGGAGTGCTTTACGAAACAAATTTTACGATCGACAACACAAACATTAAAAAAGTATGATCGCTTCCGAAACATCATAATTTCTGCAGCAAAACCAAATCCTTCTCACATATGTACAGAGACATATATTCGGAAAACTGACATCAAACTTCATAATCAAGATAAAGAAAATCTTCAAACAATGTAACCCAGACACAGAAAAGGAGACACTGCAGACATAAGACGGCCTTCAGAAACCTAGGTTTGGAAATGACGGGAAATGTAAACTTCACGCATAGCAGTTGGAAAGCTTGATCTCCTTTGCGACGACAGGACAACAATGCCACTACTAAGGTCACTCCTGGGAAAGCGCGCCACATGAAAAAATGTGCAGAAAAGTTCCGTTCGATACACACCTTCAAAGCCTCTTAAATCAAGAAACGAAAGCTATTGTCAAAAAACTGAAGAAACATTAACATCTTTACCAGAAGCTGGAACTTAAGAAGGCTATAGAGGAGGATGAAATTCATCTTTTAATATCTGTGCCCGCGATTCTGCTCTCCTACAACGCTTGAAGGACCACAATTTGCAATAGCGCAAACGCCAGCATTTATGTAATCTAGAAACGTAGGAGTGATCCATCAATAACTGGCCCATCATTTTCCTTAATATATGTTACAAACTGTCAGGAGGGTTAAATTTTAAAAGAATGTTTGTACTTTCCTGATCACTGAATTTACGCCACCATAAAGGTGACATGTAAAATTAATATGATCTGTACTACATGGCTGGATGTACAAATGGTTAGCATTTCAGCACAAACGTAGAAATCAGGAAGAAGTAACATGATCTGCGACCTGTATACAAGAAAAGCTACACAGAGGGTTTCTCATTCAGGGAGTTTCTCAGAATTTGAATGTTCATTGTTTATAAGAAAATCTTGCTGTACCTATTGTCTAGACTTAGCACCTTTGACTAGTAGATGAAGCGGTTTAAATTTGAGTTACCATTTATTTCTTAAGACGTAACTCACATTCTGTTTAAGACTGTACCGGGTACTACACATTGAAGTTTGAATAGTTTGTCTCGAGCCCCCACGAGTTATGGCACGAAAATGTGTATATTTGTTACACTCAGCTTAATTGAGTGGCCCACAGATGTGGCTGCTGGCTAGTCTCAATGTTTCGCTACGTTTTTCGCAATAGGGTGCCACCACACACCTGTTGTAAACTCAGTTTTTAAGCTGAAATAAAATATAACAAAACAATGCAGGCAGGTACTGTGGTGAAATATTGAGTCACTCACGTTGATTTAAAATTTGATCAAGTAGTTTATTTTTCTTCAGTATATTCATTAAATACTCAAAATGCAGTCTGAGGGACTTTTACTTATGGGCGGCCTTTAACAATTCATGCTACAACACTTCACTATAAAATTCGTATGTCGCGATCATGGCACTCGACATTCTTTTCACAATTAACAACATACACTCATGTCTGCTGTCCTAAACCACTATATTGCGCTCCACTTGATGGCTTTCGAACGGCGCTACATACATACTTGTCCCCGAAAGTGGCTACCAACCCATTACTAGCCCCAGATGCGCGGCACGTACGGCTCTGAACGTTGCTGAGAACCAAGTCCCAGTCATCAAAGATGGCCGCCCTATCCACCCTCGAAACGACTGCCTAACTCAAAGCAATGTTTGACAAAAATTACGAAGATTCTAAAACTGAATACAAAAACATATATGATATATTGGAAAATACGGCAACTTTCTGGGCAATAACAATTTAAAGTCGAATTTTTTGTATCTGCCACCGTTTTTTCGCGAATAATGTTCTCATGGCGTGATATTCCTTCTCCCGGATTTTTGATACTAAACATAAATAAACAAATAAATATACATAATTACTCATCTACCTCTTTAAACTTTAGAATGCTACCCCTAGTGCTCCCTGCCGCCGTTGGATAAGCAGCTGCAGCAGCAAGTCGTATACTCCTAGCTCACTCATTTGTTACATAGTTTAATTCTTAATTTCTTTGCGTGTTTTTGGTTCTTGCATTGTTTAATTCATAAATTTCGGGCGTATTATAGTATTTGAGAGTGCAGCATCGTGTTTTAGTACCTGATTAGTGTAATTTCGCTTAGTCTCCTTCCGCCGCCGAGCAGTTCAGCAGTGCGCAAGTAGCAGCATTACTGCATTTACTAGGCAATCTTGTATTTTAATAACCGTTTAAATTTTGTCGATTTGTTTGCGCTCTCTGTAGATTAGTTCAGACGTTCTTTGCAAAACAGTTTTTAGCATGGATAGGGACTGCAACTGCTGTGTTCGGATGCAGGCTGAGTTGGCATCCCTTCGCTCCCAGCTTCAGGCAGTTTTGGCTTCGGTCACACAGCTTGAGGCTGTTGCCAATGGGCATCACTGTGGGGGTCCGGATGGGGGTTTGTCGGGGACGGCCAGCTCGTCCCACGCATCCCCCGATCGGACTACGACTGTGGTTGCCCAGGATACTGCCCGCATTGAGGCTGATCCCTCACCTGTGGTAGAGTGGGAGGTCGTTTCAAGGTGTGGCAGGGGGCGAAAGACATTCCGGAGGGCTGAACGGAAAGCCTCTCCAGTTTGTCTGACGAACCGGTTTCAGGCTCTGTCTCAGGCTGATACTGATCTTCGGCCTGACATGGCTGCTTGTCCTGTTCCAGAGGTTGCCCCTCAGTCTGCAAGATCCGGGCAGTCGCAGAGGGTGGGCTTACTGGTAGTTGGGAGCTCCAACGTCAGGCGCGTAATGGGGCCCCTTAGGGAAATGGCAGCAAGAGAGGGGAAGAAAACCAATGTGCACTCCGTGTTCATACCGGGGGGAGTCATTCCAGATGTGGAAAGGGTCCTTCCGGATGCCATGAAGGGTACAGGGTGCACCCATCTGCAGGTGGTCGCTCATGTCGGCACCAATGATGTGTGTCGCTATGGATCGGAGGAAATCCTCTCTGGCTTCCGGCGGCTATCTGATTTGATGAAGACTGCCAGTCTCGCTAGCGGGATGAAAGCAGAGCTCACCATCTGCAGCATCGTCGACAGGACTGACTGCGGACCTTTGGTACAGAGCCGAGTGGAGGGTCTGAATCAGAGGCTGAGACGGTTCTGCGACCGTGTGGGCTGCAGATTCCTCGACTTGCGCCATAGGGTGGTGGGGTTTCGGGTTCCGCTGGATAGGTCAGGAGTCCACTACACGCAACAAGCGGCTACACGGGTAGCAGGGGTTGTGTGGCGTGGGCTGGGCGGTTTTTTAGGTTAGATGGCCTTGGGCAAGTACAGAAAGGGCAACAGCCTCAACGGGTGCGGGGCAAAGTCAGGACATGCGGGGACCAAGCAGCAATCGGTATTGTAATTGTCAACTGTCGAAGCTGCGTTGGTAAAGTACCGGAACTTCAAGCGCTGATAGAAAGCACCGAAGCTGAAATCGTTATAGGTACAGAAAGCTGGCTTAAGCCAGAGATAAATTCTGCCGAAATTTTTACAAAGGTACAGACGGTGTTTAGAAGGGATAGATTGCATGCAACCGGTGGTGGAGTGTTCATCGCTGTTAGTAGTAGTTTATCCTGTAGTGAAGTAGAAGTGGATAGTTCCTGTGAATTATTATGGGTGGAGGTTACACTAAACAACCGAACTAGGTTAATAATTGGCTCCTTTTACCGACCTCCCGACTCAGCAGCATTAGTGGCAGAACAACTGAGAGAAAATTTGGAATACATTGCACATAAATTTTCTCAGCATGTTATAGTCTTAGGTGGAGATTTCAATTTACCGGATATAGACTGGGACACTCAGATGTTTAGGATGGGTGGTAGGGACAGAGCATCGAGTGACATTATACTGAATGCACTATCCGAAAATTACCTCGAGCAATTAAACAGAGAACCGACTCGTGGAGATAACATATTGGACCTACTGATAACAAACAGACCCGAACCTTTCGACTCTGTATGTACAGAACAGGGAATCAGTGATCATAAGGCCGTTGCAGCATCCCTGAATATGGAAGTTAATAGGAATATAAAAAAAGGGAGGAAGGTTTATCTGTTTAGCAAGAGTAATAGAAGGCAGATTTCAGACTACCTAACAGATCAAAACGAAAATTTCTGTTCCGACACTGACAATGTTGAGTGTTTATGGAAAAAGTTCAAGGCAATCGTAAAATGCGGTTTAGACAGGTACATGCCGAGTAAAACTGTGAGGGACGGGAAAAACCCACCGTGGTACAACAACAAAGTTAGGAAACTACTGCGAAAGCAAAGAGAGCTCCACTCCAAGTTTAAACGCAGCCAAAACCTCTCAGACAAACAGAAGCTAAACGATGTCGAAGTTAGCGTAAGGAGGGCTATGCGTGAAGCGTTCATTGAATTCGAAAGTAAAATTCTATGTACCGACTTGACAGAAAATCCTAGGAAGTTCTGGTCTTACGTTAAATCAGTAAGTGGCTCGAAACAGCATATCCAGACACTACGGGATGATGATGGCATTGAAACAGAGGATGACACGCGTAAAGCTGAAATACTAAACACCTTTTTCCAAAGCTGTTTCACAGAGGAAGACCGCACTGCAGTTCCTTCTCTAAATCCCCGCACAAACGAAAAAATGGCTGACATCGAAATAAGTGTCCAAGGAATAGAAAAGCAACTGGAATCACTCAATAGAGGAAAGTCCACTGGACCTGACGGGATACCAATTCGATTCTACACAGAGTACGCGAAAGAACTTGCCCCCCTTCTAACAGCCGTGTACCGCAAGTCTCTAGAGGAACGGAGGGTTCCAAATGATTGGAAAAGAGCACAGATAGTCCCAGTCTTCAAGAAGGGTCGTCGAGCGGATGCGCAAAACTATAGACCTATATCTCTTACGTCGATCTCTTGTAGAATTTTAGAACATGTTTTTTGCTCGCGTATCATGTCATTTCTCGAAACCCAGAATCTACTATGTAGGAATCAACATGGATTCCGGAAACAGCGATCGTGTGAGACCCAACTCGCCTTATTTGTTCATGAGACCCAGAAAATATTAGATACAGGCTCCCAGGTAGATGCTATTTTTCTTGACTTCCGGAAGGCTTTCGATACAGTTCCGCACTGTCGCCTGATAAACAAAGTAAGAGCCTACGGAATATCAGACCAGCTGTGTGGCTGGATTGAAGAGTTTTTAGCAAACAGAACACAGCATGTTGTTATCAACGGAGAGACGTCTACAGACGTTAAGGTAACCTCTGGCGTGCCACAGGGGAGTGTTATGGGATCATTGCTTTTCACAATATATATAAATGACTTAGTAGATAGTGTCGGAAGTTCCATGCGGCTTTTCGCGGATGATGCTGTAGTATACAGAGAAGTTGCTGCATTAGAAAATTGTAGCGAAATACAGGAAGATCTGCAGCGGATAGGCACTTGGTGCAGGGAGTGGCAACTGACCCTTAACATAGACAAATGTAATGTATTGCGAATACATAGAAAGAAGGATCCTTTATTGTATGATTATATGATAGCGGAACAAACACTAGTAGCAGTTACTTCTGTAAAATATCTGGGAGTATGCGTACGGAACGATTTGAAGTGGAATGATCATATAAAATTAATTGTTGGTAAGGCGGGTACCAGGTTGAGATTCATTGTGAGAGTGCTTAGAAAATGTAGTCCATCAACAAAGGAGGTGGCTTACAAAACACTCGTTCGACCTATACTTGAGTATTGCTCATCAGTGTGGGATCCGTACCAGGTCGGGTTGACGGAGGAGATAGAGAAGATCCAAAGAAGAGCGGCGCGTTTCGTCACCGGGTTATTTGATAACCATGATAGCGTTACGGAGATGTTTAATAAACTCAAGTGGCAGACTCTGCAAGAGAGGCGCTCTGCATCGCGTTGTAGCTTGCTCGCCAGGTTTCGAGAGGGTGCGTTTCTGGATGAGGTATCGAATATATTGCTTCCCCCTACTTATACTTCCCGAGGAGATCACGAATGTAAAATTAGAGAGATTAGAGCGCGCACGGAGGCTTTCAGGCAGTCGTTCTTCCCGCGAACCATACGCGACTGGAACAGGAAAGGGAGGTAATGACAGTGGCACGTAAAGTGCCCTCCGCCA
The DNA here is from genome assembly GCF_021461395.2 of Schistocerca americana. Lineage (NCBI taxonomy): Eukaryota > Metazoa > Arthropoda > Insecta > Orthoptera > Acrididae > Schistocerca > Schistocerca americana. Next base: position 900,728,267 of record NC_060121.1, read on the forward strand.
CACACCGTTGGGTGGCTTGCGGAGTATCAATGTAGATGTAGATGTAGATGTAGTTTCGTGTCCTAAAATTTATTTATTACCAGAAACACAGTTTCTCTCAGTCGAATCCCATATTCCGCTTTTGCCATACCTGTTTCGTTACATTTCTTCCCCTTTCCCTGCGGCGTATATTTTTGCTTTGTTCTTGGCGTTGGAGAATAAAAACGGGACAGATTAGATTTACTGATAAAATGGTGCAAAATCTATCTGTAGTCGACATTTAGGCGATACGTAACAGCCCTAGTTTACTCTGTTACTACCACGCATTTTAACTTAATTACAAAACGACGAATAACAGTAGCTACTGAAACTCAAGAAATTCTAAAAGCTAAAATTACCGTATATACAAAAGCTGTATAAGAAAATAATGAATGCATATCTGCGAAAGTTTTCAGATGGTCAAAACTGCACTTACGTTGACTAAACTGCACTTACGTTGCTAATTGGAGTAATCTATAAACCTCCAAACGTCGGTGCTATGTCCTCCTTTCAGTCTGCCCTGTCCTCGCTCGTGACACTGTATGAACACATAATCATTATGGGCGACACAAACATCGACTTACAGTTAAAGTCTCCCTCTGCAGAAAAACTTAGGAGACTGTTCCACTCCAATGATATGAGTTTAACACCGCTGGACCCAACTCATCACACGCCACACAGCCATACACTCATAGATATAATAGCAACAAAGCGACCAGATAAAATAATTCGCGCCAATCAGACATCCGCTCCAGGACTCTCTGCTCATGACGTGATTTTCTTAAATTACTCAGTACATACTACCAAAGAAAAATCTCACCTGGTAACCTACAGAAACCTAAAAAATGTTAACCATGACGCTCTTCAAAAGGATTGCTCAGACATCCCTTGGCATGATATAAGCAATAAACCGACTTTAGACGGAAAAATTCGGGAATTATGTCGTAAAATTATTGCACTGTATGATAAACATGCTCCTCAACGCACTGTCAAGGTAAAGAGAGCTCCCGCTCCGTGGCTCACCACTGCATTACGCCAGTTAATGAATGAACGTGATGCTGCACATAGGGCCTTCAAGCGTAACCCAACTCCCGAGGCGTACGAAGCTTATAGGAAACTCCGAAATAGAACCAAGCAAAGCGTGAGGAATGCCAAAATCAGACATGCCCGCTCTGTCGTATGCGGCATATCAAAATCTGCTACACTGTGGAAAAAGCTGCGCAGTTTCGGTACAGGGAAGCGAAGATCTGACGCTGTTTATCAAGCGTCTGCAGAAGAATTAAACGATTTCTTCTCAACAGCCGGAACTGCCACGCAGCGACAAATTACCAGCCCCAAGATATCAATCTCTCGAGAGACAAGTTTTTCCTAAAACATGTCACTACCGGCACAGTACACAAGGCAATTATGAGAATCTCTTCCGAGGCAGTAGGAAATGATGGAGTGAGCATTGGCATGATTAAGAACGTCGTAAACACTATTACTCCAGTTATCACAGACATCTTCAACCTGTCTCTTGTCAGTAGTACATATCCTACAGAGTGGAAGCAAAGCTTAATTCAACCTATACCCAAGACTGACAACCCTAAGTCGCCAGGTGACTACAGGCCGATCAGCATACTTCCTGCAATATCTAAAGCCCTAGAACACATCGTCCATGAACAGCTGACGGATTACCTCAAAACTCATAACATCCACGACAAATATCAGTCAGGCTTTCGAAAGCACCATAGCACAGCAACTGCATTAATCAAAGTAACTGATGACATTAAACATGCTATGGACAGACGTGAAGCTACCATCCTAACACTGCTTGACTTTAGCAAGGCTTTTGATACAGTTGACTTTGATATATTACTAATTAAAATAAAGCAGCTGAATTTCTCAAACAGCGCAATACACTGGTTCGACAGCTACCTCAAAAACAGAAGTCAACAAGTCATTTGTGGGTCGGAAAAGTCATCATGGAAAAACGTGCGCTCTGGAGTTCCCCAAGGCTCCGTCCTTGGTCCATTACTCTTCTCACTGTACATTAATGATATTTCTTCAGTGATTCACTCCTGCAACTACCTTCTATATGCCGACGACATCCAACTGTACATAAGTGCAAGCCCCAAGAACATTGCTGACGCAGTAGCGAGTATGAACGCAGATCTTTGCTCTGTTTCTCGATGGGCACAGAACCTAGGTCTGAAACTAAACCCCAAGAAATCCCAGGTCATACTTATATCTCATCCAAAGTTAATCAGTCGGTACTTTCGCGAAACAGTCCCTCAAATACTCCTCAATGGTACCCAACTACCATACCAAAAAACAGTAAAAGACCTTGGAATAATCTTGGATGAACACCTAAACTGGGAAGAACAAACAGTCACAGCTTGCCGGAAATCGCTCTCCTCCCTACATGCAATTCAAAAATTTAGAAAAATATTTCCAACCCATGTTAAACAAAAATTAGTCCAAACACTAGTCTTGCCTAATCTTTACTACTGTGATGTAGTTCAACATGGCACAAATAATGAAAATTCGAGATGCCTCGAGCTAGTGATGAATGCTTGTGTTAGATACGTATGCAACATACGGTTGTATGATCATATCAGTCCTTCATACTCCCAGCTAGGTTGGATACGCCCACATAAGGCACGCGATCTCCACACGATGTGCTTACTTCATCGATTTCTTAGCCACTGGTGCCCCCAATACTTACCTTCTCACATTAAACACCTATCATCATTCCACAACCGCAATACCAGATCGGATACGTCTAGCATCTTGGCTGTACCTTTACATAACACAAAATCTTTCTCCGTGTCATTCTCCATCTCAGCCATATGACTATGGAACGCGCTCCCCTGTGATCTGCGTCTTATCCAAAACCACTCAACATTCAAGAGGGAACTTAAGACTTACATATTAGGGACGGTATAGCCACCATTGCTGTGCCCCCCCCCCCCCCTCATCTTTTTCTTTCTCCTCTCCATCATAGCTTCGAATTTTACCATTCTATTTCTCTTCCTCTAACCTATCTACCTCTTCTATATCTCTTTCACCCCATTCCATCGTCTTATGTCTCTGCTTGATGAGAATAACTCACAAGCTGCAAGAATATAACGAGAAAATTCCCAACTAGCAATAGGACTGACACTCATAAAAGAAAAATATGTTTACTTTCATATACATAGTCATTATTATTATTATTATTATTATCATTATTATTATTTTTATTATTCTTGATTGTTATAGTTATTTTTTGATTGTTATAATTATCATTGTACTACTTTTATAATCTCTATTTTTTTCTTTAACATTAATACTGTATAACATGTTATATGTCCTAATTTTCTGTAGACACTGAAATTTGTTGAATCTGAGTATGCCTGGTTAGGTGTAAGAGAGGGCCTGAAGGCCCTAATCTTGCCAGGTAAAATAAATGCATAAATAAATAAATAAATAAATAAATAAACTCGCATGCGACAACGAAATGACGCGGTGGTTTTACGAAACAACGTACGTGGCCTGTTATACGTTGTTTTCGCTAGTCTGCAGCACCGTGAAGTGCCAAATATCTCTCTAGCCCAAATTGAGAGACTAGCCAAAATTTGGATCACCACCTCTACTAATTGTGTGGGCCTATGAAAACTCGTTTTGTTGTTTCATTCTTATAGTCTTTACTAGCGCGTGTATATGTGACAAATTGTATACATAATTCAGTTATAATTCTGTTTTTTTTTAATAATCTCAAGAAGTTTTCCTATTGATCCTTGGTTGGTTGGTTGGCTTGGGGAAGGGGGACAAACAGCGAGGTAATTGGTCCCATTTGATTAGGGGAGGGTGGGAAAGGAAGTCGGCCTTGCCGTTTTGAAGGAACCATTCCGGCATTTGTCTGAAGCGATTTAGGGAAATCAAGGAAAACCCAAATCAGGCTGGCCGGACGTGGGTTTGAACTGTCGTCCTCCCGAATGCGAGTCCAGTGTGCTAACCACTGCGCCATCTCGCTCGGTCCTATTGATCATTAAAACAGCTTTCTCATGAACTGTTCGTAACGCTCTAGGAAAGCAACATACGTTGACTTTAGCTTTGGGAAAATGAAATTCAAGCGGGAAGTTTTTTTTTTTTTTACTAATATGATTATTAAATATGAAATAAAGTGACTGAAACCATCAGTCAGACTGCTGCTGCTGATGCTGGCAGTATAATTGAGTTTCAGATATATTTTAGTGTCACAATATGGGCACTGTTTTCTTGTGATAGTAACAGACTTGGTTGCCGTACGTGATTCTCAGTTAATTACTATGAGCGAATACTTTTCCGAAACTTACGTTATTCAGTTTGATATGGCTCATCTCCCTAGTAAATAATGAAAACCATAAAAACCTCGATTGTTATTTCGTAATTTCATAATTAAACGTTATCCAAGTACTGACTTTTGAGAGGGACTTTATTGTGGCAACTTGTTTCCGAGTACTTAGAGAGTGCGTATCCATCTCCTAATAGCACTAATAGCATACAAACTCTACCAGGACCATTTTAATAGGAGTGCCATTCTAAAAATGCAGATATCATGGCCTTACAAGTAATATCCACAGACAGTATTCTAGCATACCGCGTTGTAAACAGCAGTTAGTGCCATCCATTTCTCACTGTTTGGGATTCATCAGCATGTTATCCACACACGGTGTTAGCCATGAGTCGCAATTACACGACGACAGCTGCTGCTAATGTAAATCTCGGATAGGACTTTAATGGGGCCCCATTCATCAGGATCCAACAATCGGCTTTCTGTAAGCTCCTACAGTCGGTCTGCGCACGACACGCGGCACAGTGAGCAATAGTTTCACTATTTGCTATGTCTCGTGATTTTCTGATATCTGACAGTAACCACCATTTAGGGCAATCTGCAGCTGAAAATAGCAAAGTATATCAAACTATAACAACGAAACTGGCTCCATAGAATCTGATAAAATTTAATATTAATTTACAGAGTATGACCCACCGTTTGAATAGCTGGAGCTAGTACTAGAAAGCTATATGAAAAGGGAGTACCACACGTATTTAGCAAAAGTGGAAACGATTGGATGACTTGTGAGAATTCGAGGAAAACACGGTAAACGTCCAAAGCATACTATGGAAAAGACGCTAGAGTGACCTATCTCACTGTAAGGATCAGAGTACTTATCACATAGACATTACAACACATTGTTCAAATACGTAAATGTAGGATCATACTGCGACAGTAGAGTCCATCTCAAAGTGTACCGGAACTGCTCGAGCGTTTTGCCGTCTCTCGAGTTAGGACGATGAAAATGAGATATGAGAGATTAGGTTGAGATTAGGTTTCCTCTCACCCCTTACGCGAAAGGAGACTGGCCGCAAATCCTTCTCTTTTTTTTTTTACTACTTTCAAATAAAAATTAATTCTTATCCTTCACTTCAAAGGCGATTACTACATGAAAAAAAATTGGCTATATCAGTTTATAATACATTTACTTTGACGTTCACTTAGATGAAAACCGAACTGTCAACTGTGGAAAGCCGGCTGTTGTGGCCGACCGGTTCTAGGCGCTACAGCCTGGAACCGCGCGACCGCTACGGCCGCAGGCTCGAATCCTGCCTCGGGCATGGATGTGTGTGATGTCCTTAGGTTAGTTAGGTTTAAGTAGTTCTAAGTTCTAGGGGACTGATGGCTTTAGAAGTTGAATCCCATAGTGCTCAGAGCCATTTGAACCATTTTTTTTTAATTTTTAATCATTATAAATTTATCGAGATGCGCGTGTACAGATACACTGTGAAGGAGGAAACGGAAGACGCATTTACTTTTGCACAAGTTCACTGGCTTGGGGCAATAGATTTCTATGGGGTGGCTGCCGATAAATCGGCATATCACCACACTTATCTGATTTCCATGTGTGAACTGCTGCTATGGGAATTCAAGTATTGTTTCACCAAGGATGAGAATTATGTCCCTTACAGTGACCTAAGTTGCAAGGAAAAAGATGTGTTGACTGAAATTTAACCTTCTGATTGGGAACATTCCTGTTTTTAGAAGTTCACTAACTACAAAATATGATTTCTGCGAAATGAAGATTGTATCACATCTAACCCAGTATGAACTATATTTTAGTGACATTCTGACTTCATTCACTTATTTGTAGTGCAAGTGGCACAATACTGCAGTACAAGGTGAAATATGTAATATAATCCAGTAACGTACAGCTCTTTAAGTGAGAATTTTACGTTTTATTTTTTCAATGGTTATTTTTTCTCCTTGCTCCAAATTTTGCATGGAAGGATAGGATGTGGTAATTCCTAAGGAACCCACTGCTGATGTCATCGGTCCCTAGATTTACACACTACTTAAACCAATTTAAACTAACTTATGCTAAGAGCAGCCCACACACCCATGCCCGAGGGAGGACTCGAACATCCGGCGTGAGGGGCCGTGAAAACCGTGACATTGCGCCTCAAACCAGCGGCCGCTCCGTGCGGCTTTCCATGGAACTTAAATATTCTAATGAAGTAAATTAACATACTTACACTTTTCAGTACATGAAACCAAAAACAGGTAAGAGGTAAAAGATATTTTTAAACTAAAAAAACCAAATACTTCCTTGAGCGATATCTTCAGCCTATATGTCCACTGCCATCAAAAACTAAAATTTTCAGTAGTTGTCGTCCCACACGGAGCTGTATAAATGTGGTGTGGTTCTTCGCTTAAAAGTACATAAATTATTGAAGCGTATGTTAAAATAAAAGGTAGTATCACAAGTTACTTTTGTACGTACTCTGCTTAAAATAATGTCTTAGAAATCGGGTAATTTAAATATTTTTTAAGAAATGTGCGGAGATTAAAATTAAAAATAATGTTAAAATGCTATTTTCAGGTGTAAACTACATGATCAAAAATATCCGGACACCGACCAGTGCACATTAATGTGGGACATGTCCATCCTTTACTTTTATGTTGGCTAGACCTTTTCTAGGGTCATTTGCAGTCAGATGTGTGAGTTCATTAAGGAATGGCAGCCCTTTCTTCCTCAAGAGCCGAAGTTAAAGATGGTACTGATGTTGGACGCTGCGGTCTAGACCGAAGTTGACTATCTAACTCGTTCCGAAGGTGACATCTTGGATATTCGGGAATCCAGAGGGATATTCGCGTCGTTCTGGCACGATATTTCAACAGCGTGCCTCGCTGTCTTCTTCAGGTGCTACCTGAGACAGGTCCTTCGGTCGAACGAGACCAGTATTTATGCCTGGAAGGAGCTGCGCGTTCCGTCTTCGGTCTGCGCCAAGTCGAGTGTTCCCTCTGCGGTCCGTGCCCGCCAGACGCGGCTACATTGACCCTACATTGGCCACTCTCCAGGTAGCACCCGAAGAAGACAGCGAGGGACGCTTTTGAAATACCGTGCGAGAACGACACGAACATCCGGCTGGATTCCCGAATATCCAAGATGTCAACAGATCGCTGGGAAAGCATGAAGAACTACACTCCTGGAAATGGAAAAAAGAACACATTGACACCGGTGTGTCAGACCCACCATACTTTCTCCGGACACTGCGAGAGGGCTGTACAAGCAATGATCACACTCACGGCACAGCGGACACACCAGGAACCGCGGTGTTGGCCGTCGAATGGCGCTAGCTGCGCAGCATTTGTGCACCGCCGCCGTCAGTGTCAGCCAGTTTGCCGTGGCATACTGAGCTCCATCGCAGTCTTTAACACTGGTAGCATGCCGCGACAGCGTGGACGTGAACCGTATGTGCAGTTGACGGACTTTGAGCGAGGGCGTATAGTGGGCATGCGGGAGGCCGGGTGGACGTACCGCCGAATTGCTCAACACGTGGGGCGTGAGGTCTCCACAGTACATCGATGTTGTCGCCAGTGGTCGGCGGAAGGTGCACGTGCCCGTCGAGCTGGGACCGGACCGCAGCGACGCACGGATGCACGCCAAGACCGTAGGATCCTACGCAGTGCCGTAGGGGACCGCACCGCCACTTCCCAGCAAATTAGGGACACTGTTGCTCCTGGGGTATCGGCGAGGACCATTCACAACCGTCTCCATGAAGCTGGGCTACGGTCCCGCACACCGTTAGGCCGTCTTCCGCTCACGCCCCAACATCGTGTAGCCCGCCTCCAGTGGTGTCGCGACAGGCGTGAATGGAGGGACGAATGGAGACGTGTCGTCTTCAGCGATGAGAGTCGCTTCTGCCTTGGTGCCAATGATGGTCGTATGCGTGTTTGGCGCCGTGCAGGTGAGCGCCACAATCAGGACTGCATACGACCGAGGCACACAGGACCAACACCCGGCATCATGGTGTGGGGAGCGATCTCCTACACTGGCCGTACACCACTGGTGATCGTCGAGGGGACACTGAATAGTGCACGGTACATCCAAACCGTCATCGAACCCATCGTTCTACCATTCCTAGACCGGCAAGGGAACTTGCTGTTCCAACAGGACAATGCACGTCCGCATGTATCCCGTGCCACCCAACGTGCTCTAGAAGGTGTAAGTCAACTACCCTGGCCAGCAAGATCTCCGGATCTGTCCCCCATTGAGCATGTTTGGGACTGGATGAAGCGTCGTCTCACGCGGTCTGCACGTCCAGCACGAACGCTGGTCCAGCTGAGGCGCCAGGTGGAAATGGCATGGCAAGCCGTTCCACAGGACTACATCCAGCATCTCTACGATCGTCCCCATGGGAGAATAGCAGCCTGCATTGCTGCGAAAGGTGGGTATACACTGTACTAGTGCCGACATTGTGCATGCTCTGTTGCCTGTGTCTATGGGCCTGTGGTTCTGTCAGTGTGATCATGTGATGTATCTGACCCCAGGAATGTGTCAATAAAGTTTCCCCTTCCTGGGTCAATGAATTCACGGCGTTCTTATTTCAATTTCCAGGAGTGTATATTCCGAAGGTATTTAGTTGTGCTGCGGATGGGACTTTAGGCCAGTCAGTTTCAGGAAATTTATTCTCCAGAAACCATTGCTTCACAGATCCTGTTGATGACAGGGAGCATTGTAATACTGACATAAATAATTCCCGACTACGACCTGTTCCTCTACCCTACGCAGCACCCAGTGCTGTAAAAACTGTGTGCATATCCTTCCGCATTTCGCACTTTCTTAAGTGCAATAAGTGGACCGTATCGTAATCACGATAAAAACCACACTACGTAAAACAACTTCCTCTGTACTTCACTGCTTGGGCTACACGTGATGTTGGGTAACGTTGTGCAGGTATTTTCCAAACCCAAACTCTTCGATTGGATTGCCACAGGGAACAACGTTCTTCATCAGTCCAAATCACTTATTTTCTATCATCCACTCTGCATTGGCGTTGCTTTCTACCACCTCAAGCGGGGTCTTATGACTTTCTCGAGCTTTGTAACCCACTCACTTTAACTCATTACACAACATTCACTGTGCTAGCTGGACTTCTGGTAGCAGTTTAGAACTCACGAGTGATTTCTTCCACTGATTTCACGTGATTTTTTTACATCCTCAGTGCTCAACTGTCGCTGTCCGTAACAACATGCCGTCTGCCTGGTTTTCGTTCGGTTGTGGTTGCTCTTTTGCATTTCCACTTGACAGTCATATCATAAACAGTCAACGAGTGCTGTTTTAGAACGTTTGAAATGTTCCTGACAGAGTTGTTACACATGTGACATTCAGAGACTAGCCCACGTTCGAAGTTACTTAATTCTCCTCACCGATATCTTCAGCTCTTCCTGCATCTCATCGCCTACACTCCACCCCACTTTCTATACCGGTGGGTCCGCCTCTCATGAGGTCTAGTGGTCAATTTTGCATTACAATTGGGTGTCCGGAAACATTTCATCAGGTAAGATTTATTGTAAGCAGGTCATTTCATGAATGATATTGTCACTCTGCAGCGAAGTGTGCGCTGTTATGAAACTTCCTGGCAGATTAAAACTGTGCGCCGGACCGAGTTTCGAACTCGGCACCTTTGCCTTTCCCGCGCAAGTGCTCTACCAACTGAGCTACCAAAGCGCTCACGACCCGTACTCACAGCTTCAATTCTGCAAGTATTTCTTCTCCTTCCTTCCAAACTTCACAGAAGCTAGTTCTGCAAGGTTCGCAGAAGAGCTTCGGTGAAATTTGGAAGATAGGAGACGAGATACTGGCAGAACTGAAGCTGTGAGGACTAATCGTGGGTCGTGCATGGTTAGCTCAGTTGGTAGAGCACTTACACGCGAATGGCAAAGGTCCCGAGTTCGAGTCTCGGTTCGGTACACAGTTTTAATCCGCCAGGAAGTTTCAGGTCATTTCATACCACTGTACTTTTACGGATAAAATAGCTATGTTTACTGAAATGTGAGAACTTTTTTACAGTAGTATTTTATGCTTTTTGTTGTAGGTAATTCCTGCCAGTAGTTTATGAAGCCATCGCTTGGAAGAATCTGTAACCTGAGACTAACATTAAGGTATGCGACGCCGCAGTTACAGTTTTCTGGATTGCACTGTATGTACCAGCCTGGGGTTGTAATAAACCACAAGCTATTTTCTCTATTATTTTCGCGCAGTATACAATTTCTTTAATTAACACGAGGAACTTGCACTATTAGTGAACGCAGTAGACTTTAAGTAAATCACATTCAAAGACTAGAGCTATCAGGACTGAAAGCCATATCATCGTCATGCAATTTTAAGGCCTTGTTGCTGCAATTTCAGAAGTGTTTCGCTTACTGTGTGAGAATTACCAAAATTTGAAGAGGTTTGATATCACAGTTGCTGAGTATCATTTACTTTATCGTGTATTTCACATAGGCATGTTTCTTGAACAGAAATCAACGTGCATCCTTTGCTACAGAATAGGAACCTAACGTGATGCGACAAAGTCTTCCTATTTTATGAAGTATTTTCTAGAGTTCTTTGTCTTTGTGGAATACAGTGATAGGCATATATGGATAAACATAAGAGGTCAACAAAAGAACTGCTCCCTTCAACGTAAAAACTCAGACACCCTTTGCATACGTGGAGAGCCGTATTACGTCTTCTTCTGGGTAAATTAGATTTGTAGCAGGTGATTAGGATATAAAAACGAGAAATTCTTGTTTCTGCTGGCTAAACGTTCATTATGTTCCCATTTTGCAGCGTATTCATGCTGGTAAGGGTGCACAGTAATTTCAGATAAATTCTCAGTGTCTTTCTTATGTACGACGGGGAATCTCATTCACACGAAATTCATATATAGTCCAACAAAAAAATCGGTTATAGCTTGGAATTCTTGCTGCCCATTTTTCTTTGGCTAGTAATGTTAAATTTACATTGTTCATGGCAGAAGACGTATGTCTCCTAAACAGCAGTAGATATTCTAATGAGCGAAAACCCCATGTTTCACCAGGACAAAAATTGCATCAGTGGATAACGAACACTGGTAGCCATTCCCACGCCTTTATTTGCCCTCATCTGAAGCGAAATTTTAGTTACCTCCAAATTTCAGTATCGCCCCGCCCCTCCATTTAATCTGCCGATCTCAGACCCTAATAGTCTATAATTTGATATAGCTCAAAATATCAATTCTTAATGCAAAATTCCCCCTCCCTCCCCCCCCCCCCCCCCCATGAACCATGGACTTGCCGTTGGTGGGGAGGCTTGCGAGTCCTCAGCGATACAGATAGCCGTACCGTAGGTGCAACCACAACGGAGGGGTTTCTGTTGAGAGGCCAGACAAAAGTGCGGTTCCTGAAGAGGGGCAGTAGCCTTTTCAGTAGTTGCAGGGGCAACAGTCTGGATGATTGACTGATCTGGCCTTGTAACACTAACCAAAACAGCCTTGCTGTGCTGGTACTGCGAACGGCTGAAAGCAAGGGGAAACTACAGAAGTAATTTTTCCCGAGGGCATGCAGCATTACTGTATGGTTAAATGATGATGGCGTCCTCTTGGGTAAAATATTCCGGAGGTAAAATAGTTCCCCATTCGGATCTCCGGGCGGGGACTACTCAGGAGGACGTCGTTATCAGGAGAAAGAAAACTGGCGTTCTACGGATCGGAGCGTGGAATGTCAGATCCCTTAACCGGGCAGGTAGATTAGAAAATTTAAAAAGGGAAATGGGTAGGTCAAACTTAGATATAGTGGGAATTAGTGAAGTTCGGTGGCAGGAGGAACAAGATTTTTGGTCAGGTGAATACAGGGTTATAAACACAAAATCAAATAGGGGTAATGCAGGAGTAGGTTTAATAATGAATAAAAAGATAGGTGTGCGGGTAAGCAACTACAAACAGCATAGTGAACGCATTATTGTGGCTAAGATAGACACGAAGCCCATGCCTACTACAGTAGTACAAGTTTAAATGCCAACTAGCTCTGCAGATGATGAAGAAGTTGATGAAATGTATGATGAGATAAAATAAATTATTCAGGTAGTGAAGGGAGATGAAAATTTAATAGTCATGGGTGACTGGAATCCGAGAGTAGGATAAGGGAGAGAAGGAAACATAGTGGGTGAATATGGATTGGGGTTAAGAAATGAAAGAGGAAGCTGCCTGGAAGAATTTTGCACAGAGTATAACTTAATCATAGTTAACACTTGGTTCAAGAATCGTGAATAAAGGTTGTAAACATGGAAGAATCCTGGAGATACTAGTAGGTATCAGATAGATTATATAATGGTAAGATAGAGATTTAGGAACCAGGTTTTAAATTGTAAGACATTTCCAGGGGCAGATGTGGACCCTGACCACAATCTATTGGTTATGAACTGTAGATTAAAACTAATGAAACTGCAAAAAGGTGGAAATTTAAGGAGATGGGATCTGGATAAACTGAAAGAACCAACGTTTGTACAGAGTTTCAGGGAGAGCATAAGGGAACGATTGACAGGAATGGGGGAAAGAAATACAGTAGAAGAAGAATGGGTAGCTCTGAGGGATGAAGTAGTGAAGGCAGCAGAGGATCAAGTAGGTAAAAGACGAGGGCTAGTAGGAATCCTTGGGTAACAAAAGAAATATTGAATTTAATTGATGAAAGGAGAAAATATAGAAATGCAATAAATGAAACAGGCAAAAAGGATTACATACGTCTCAAAAATGAGATCAACAGGAAGCGCAAAATGGCCAAGCATGGATGGCTAGAGGACAAATGTAAGGATGTAGAGGCTTATCCCACTAGGGTAAGATAGATACTGCCTACAGGAAAATTAAAGAGACCTTTGGAGAAAAGAGAGCCACTTGTATGAATATCAAGAGCTCAGATGGAAACCCAGTTCTTAGCAAAGAAGGGAAAGCAGAAAGGTGGAAGGAGTATATAGAGGGTCTATATAAGGGCGATGTACTTGAAGACAATATTATAGAAATGGAAGAGGATCTAAATGAAGATGAAATGGGAGATACGATACTGCGGGAAGAGTTTGACAGAGCTCTCGAAACAAGGCCCTGGGAGTAGACAACGTTCCATTAGAACTACTGACGGCCTTGGGAGAGCCTATCGTGACCGAACTATCAGTTTAATAAGTCAAAGCTGCAAAATACTAACGCGAATTCTTTACAGACGAATGGAAAAACTGGTAGAAGCCGACCTTGGGGAAGATCAGTTCGGATTCCGTAGAAATGTTGAAACACGTGAGGCAATACTGACCTTACGACTTACCTTAGAAGAAAGATTATGGACAGGCAAATCTACGTTTCTAGCATTTGTAGACTTAGAGAAATCTTTTGACAATTTTGACTGGAATACTCTCTTTCAAATTCTAAAGGTGGCAGGTGTAAAATACGGGGAGCGAAAGGCTATTTACAATTTGTACAGAAACTGGATGGCAGTTATAAGAGTAGAGCGACATGAAAGGGAAGCAATGGTTGGGATGGGAGTGAGACAGGGTTGTAGCCTCTCCCCAATGTTGTTCAATCTTTATATTGAGCAAGCAGTAAAGGAAACAAAAGAAAAATTTGGTGTAGGTATTAAAACCCATTGAGAAGAAATAAAAACTTTGAGGTTAGCCGATGACATTGTAATTCTGTCAGAGACAGCAAAGGACTTGGAAGAGCAGTTGAATGGAATGGACAGTGTCTTGAAAGGAGGATACAAGATGAACATCAAAAACAAAACGAGGATAATGGAATGTAGTGGAATTAAGTCGGGTGATGCTGAGGGAATCAGATTAGGAAATGACACACTTAAAGTAGTAAAGGAGTTTTGCTATTTGGGGAGCAAAATAACTGATGATGGTCGAAGTAGAGAGGATATAAAACGTAGACAATCAATGACAAGGAAAGCGTTTCTTAAGAAGAGAAATTTGTTAACATCGAGTATAGATTTATGTGTCAGGAAGTCGTTTCTGTAATTATTTGTTTGGAGTGTAGCCATGTATGGAAGTGAAACATTGACGATAAATAGTTTGGACAAGAAGAGAATAGAAGCTTTCGAAATGTGGTGTTACAGAAGAATGCTGAAGATTAGATGGGTAGATCACATAAATAATGAGGAGGTATTGAATAGAATTGGGGAGAATAGGAGTTTGTGGCACAACTTGACAAGAAGAAGGGACCGGTTGGTAGGACATGTTATGAGGCATCAGTGGATCACAAATTTAGCATTGGAGGGCAGTGTGGAGGGTAAAAATCGTAGAGGGAGACCAAGAGATGAGTACACTAAGCAGATTCAGAAGAAAGTGAGCTGCAGTAAGTACTGGGAGATGAAGAAGCTTGCACAGGATAGAGTAGCAAGGAGAGCTGCATCAAACCAGTCTCAGGACTGAAGACCACAACAACAACAACAATGCAAAATTACATTCAGAACATTATATACAGCGAATTATTCGATAATGAGAGCTCAATTCCCTATATGAAGGGATGAATTACACAATCACAGTAATTATTAGTCTGCGGGATTATCAGAAATCGCAGGTGTCCTCAGAGAGTAGAAATACACACTTTGACCGTTCTCGTAAAACGAGACATCAGGTACTACTGAACAAGACGATCTATTCAGTAGGCTATATTAAACGTTTCCCATTGAGCAATATCACTTGCAGTAGGTCAAACCAAACGAATGTTAAGCTCCAAAACAGACAGACACCGTACAATTTCCTTCTTTAACACAACAAACAAACTATTAGACCACTGGTTGTTTTACACCAACTGCGAGGCCAGCCAGACTTTCGGATGCAAGATGTTGCATCAGAGATTGACGTATAGTTTTGCAAACAGTCAATAAGCCCGAAGTTCTTAAATCAAATTGCAGTACTTTAAAGCACGTAAGACATTTTCATTGCAACTTTAAAAATCAAATGATTTAACTAGGGTGCTTATTGAAATATTCTACCAGTGCGCAAAGCAGTAAAAGTGCAGCTCATTATAGGGTTCAGATAAAATTACACCTTTAAAATTACAACTAAAACGGAATTGCATTATTTGAGCTGGTTGTGCACACAGCTGAGTAGAGGTATGTGATCAAGTACTGCAAGAGCAACCGTTACCAGTAACTTGCCTGACTCACACTCAAGACTACACACGCTGCTCTTCAGTACAACATACTCGAAACAACATAACGGACTTTACTACAGTCACTCTTACAGAACTTCGTAGGCATTGGGCTGTATGTCTGAACAGATACTACTCCAGCAAAATTTCCCGGACTCAAGCTGTATATAGTCCGAACAATTTGCACAGCTTTCGTAAGTTAGTCCCAGTAAATTACGCAACAGACACAGGTAGTACTTGTACAGAAGACATCACCTGAAGGGCGATGAATTCACACACACTAACCACGAGGGCATTTGAGGTATCACAGTTGAACGCAAAAGTCGTTAAGGGGCTCCGGAAAGGCTCAAAATCATGAAAAGTTCAATTTTTACTTTTTTGCTTTTTCTGAAACTGCAGACTATTTATTACCTTTTAATAGATATATAATTTATTCAATTCCGAAGACTACAACTATTTTTAAATTTTTTTTGAAATGTGTTCTACATGGGCGTGACCCACTGTGGCGCTGTTAAACTGCTATCAAATGGTGTTATTATTAACGTCCGTGTTCATCAGGTACATTTTAGTGATGTGAGATAAAGTATGTGTTGTGGCTAACCTGTGATGGTTCAATATATATCGCTGGTGTGATTGTCGATTGTTTCATGTTTATTTACTCTGTCGTTATCTCGAAAATATTCGTAATTAATTCTGTTTCTTGAGTCTCTGTTTTGTTGAAGTATAATAATGAGTAAAAGTAAAGTTATTAGAAATCCTCTGAAGGCTTTTAAGAAAAGGAGAAATGTTGGAAAGCCAAAGGTATGTGTTATTACTGTAAACAATAAAGACGATAACCAAGTGAGTGAACCTAACCTCTCAAGTACACCGGCCCATAGCAGTCAAAGCGGGAAAGAAAATACTTCACAGAAGAAGCTTGGTTCAATGAGTGAAAACTATGAATGTTTTATGGGCGAATCGGATGTGAATGAAATATTTGATATGTCGGTTCTCAAAGGAATTTTTTCAAAATGTGTAAGATGTATTCATTGTAGTGAAGTTGGTCTGGAACTCTCCATAATAAAGCACGTAGGACTTGCTAGTGAAATACAACTGAAATGTGATAAGTGTTCATACATGACCACCTTTTGGAACAGTGTTGCAGTAACTGCAACTGAAGAAAATGGTAGCAAAATCTACGAACACAACAACGAGCGATGCTTGCTTTAGACAAGGAACGCCTTCGGGCTGCAGACAGGGCTGTAAAGAGTCTAGAAATACAAGCAAGAGTAAACAGGAGGAGGAACAAGAGGAAGCTGGAGGAGGAGTTTGCAGAGGATGAAGATAATCCATCCTATGGACCTGGAATGCACTAAAAAGTTAATCCAATCTTTTTCGCTCGATTCCCAAAACTTTTATTTTCTCATACTAATTACAATTTTTCTAAGGATCTTCCAAACATATTTGTTTCAACTTCCAGTAAATGTTACACAGTACCTTCTGCATAATTTATCACAGCCTTTTTCCAAAAAACTGTATATTTTTGAATATATAAATAAAAAATTGCAAAAAAATGTTGTGAATTTTCATTACAATTGAAAAAAAATCATCTTTAATAACTGAAATAAATTTTGGAAAATCCCTGTGTTAGGTTGTAGCCCATATTCCAATACATAATCCTTAAAAAGTTCAACTTCCTACCTCAAATACTTTGTGAGGAAAGATGTACTTTATACGCGTTATTTTAACATTGCAATTATAGGGCGTTCCGGAGCTCCTTAAAGGCCGTCCAGTAGTTAATCGTACAAGAACAATCCTCGATGGGAAAACAGCTTACCCACCAGAATTAACACAGCTGAAGACGGCGGCGGCAAACAGAAGTCTTGACACGGTGTTAGGATGCAGACGGTTGTATTCGAGCCTCTGCACGGCCACACTGTCCTTCAGACGTAGCAAGGCCCCAGTTCCACTATTGGCGTGAAGTCCCACGCCACGTCGTCCACTCACAAGCGTTGCTTCCACACTCGGCCGAAACAAACTACGGGCTCGCACGGTTCACCACCGACCACGGCACACCAGTACTGCAACGACGAAAACTGACAGGGTCACTGATCTCTCTCGGTAAGCAGCGTTACATCCACCGCATCTTGCTGCTGCGCCAACATCCCTTCGAATCTTTCCGCGTGCGCCTAAATACGCGATCGCGGCCAATCGTACCGCGGCAAATTGCAGGTACAAGAAATAACCAACACACTAAACGCTCCAGAAATAAGTTACGGCTCGCTCGTACTGTATGAAGTTTATCTTTTCTAGTCAACTACACTTTCCCCAAGGCAAAGTCTGACTTCAGACTGGCTTATTTGTCAGGCTTTTTTTTTTCCTAATCAAAACCTCAAATTTATTACTTCAAGAATCAAATACAAAATTTTGTACTGCGAACGACCATGTTTAGTCGTTCATTCAAAACCTTACAGTTTAGGAAATCTCTTTAAATTGCAATCAAATTGAGTGCAACGATACCTTTCACGATTTGTTAATAGAAATTCATCTTAGTTCAAAAAAATGTTCAAATGACTCTAAGCTCTATGGGACTTAACATCTGAGGTCATCAGTCCCCTAGACTTAGAACTATTTAAACCTAACCAACTTAAGGACGTCACACACATTGATGCCCGAGGCAGGATTCGAACCTGCGGCACTAGCAGCAGCGCGGTTCCGGACTGAAGCGCCTAGAACCGCTCCGCCACAGCGGACGGCCATCTTACTTCAGACGAAACTGCTCAGAACATAACTAAAGAACAATTGAAGGGTTTGGAAAAACTGTCAAAGAATATCTCCCTGCTCCGTCTAGTAACAAAAACTCGATTCGCAATCTTTCGGACGACACAATGGTTATGAAATCCACGTGAAGTGTAAATGAAAAGGAACAGCTTCTCGAGACCATAAAAATTGTGAGCTGCTTAAATTGTGAGCACTTCATCTCTTGCGCAAAGGTGTCTGCATAAGGCTATGGATGTTAGTGACGGATTCTGTAGCACCTGCGATCTCTGAACATTAGTGGAGACGCGACTTTGACGTCTTCAGCTACAGTTCTCAGAACAACGTATCTGACCGCATTATCTGGATGCACCCGGCGGATTTCTGCAGCAACAAGCCTGACCAGTATGCCTAAGCAATGAACCACTGACCACGCCAGGAACATTACGTGGACAAGAATACAAAAAACAGACGATTTATAGACGATATTCCGCCTGTGGACTGAAGTGCAATAAAAACATAGCTACAAAATATGAGATGAAGCTTAAGAAATGAGCTCAGAAACGTGGAGGGCCTAGAAAGAAACGGAAAAAGGAAAGATGAATTGTATAAACCTATAAAATGTTGCTGGCACTATGCTCATTATGTATTTCGCATTACTGTGTTGCATCCATTATCTCATATTTACAGGTATTTTTGAAATGATAATTAAATCGACACCCTAGCTGCAAACAGGCATGATATACATCATTGGGGACATGTTCAAAATGTGTGCCGCGACCGGTACTCGAACCCGGAATCTCCTGCTTACATGGCAGACGCTCTATCCATCCCTTTTTTTTTTGTCTCATTTTTTGTTCGCTTTCGTTCGTTGCATCTGCTGGGGGCGGACGTCGTAAGACACCCGTTTAAGTTCGTTGTTGATCGATTGACTCATTTTTTTTTTATTACAGAAGGCAGCTAACCCTCTGACCAAACACGCTGAGCTACAGTACGGGCTACAGTGCCACCAAGGGCACAGAAGATAATGCGCCTGCAGGGACTTATCCCTTGCACGCTCCCCGTGAGACCCACATTCCCATCATGTCCACACGACTACAATCGTACTGCGCCTAATAGATGTTTGCCCATCACTCTCATTACTCGTGGCAGGTTAATCTGCCAAATCCCGTACGAGTTGGGAGATACCGGGTTCGAGTCCCGGTCGGGCACACATTTTCAACATGTCCCCAATTACGTATACGAGGTGCGGCTAGAAAAAAACCGGACTGATGCTGGAAAAAACATTTATTTACAATTATTTACAATTTCATGTTATCTCCTTCAATGTACTCTCCTCCTCGGTCTCTACACCGCTCCATACGAATTTTCCACTGTTCATAGCAATGCTGCAGATCATTTTCCGTAAGTCCATACATTACTTCCGTCGCTTTTTCTTTTACTGCTTCAACAGTCTCAATTCTAGTTCCTTTCAAAGCTGACTTGACTTTAGGGAAAAGAAAAAAGTCACAGGAGGCCAAATCAGGTGAGTAGGGTGGATGATCTAAGATGGGAATGTTGTGTTTTGCCAAAAACGTCTTCACTGACAACGCACTGTGAGCTGGGGCATTGTCTTGGTGAAGAATCCATGACTTTTTTCTCCACAAATCGTTCCGTTTTCTCCGTACTCGCTCACGTAGGGTAGCCAGGACGCTAATGTAGTAATGCTGATTCACTGTTTGTCCCTCTGGTACCCAATCAATGTGCACAATCCCTTTGATGTCAAAAAAAACAATCATCATTGCCTTGAATTTCGATTTTGACATTCGTGCTTTTTTTTTGTCGTGGAGAACCAGGAGTTTTCCAATGCATCGATTGGCGTTTAGTTTCGGGATCGTAAGTAAAAAACCACGATTCATCGCAAGTAATAACATTTTGTAAGAAGGTGGGATCACTTCCAATGTTTTCCAGGATGTCAGCACAAATCATTCTTCGGCGTTCCTTCTGTTCAATTGTGAGACACTTTGGAACCATTTTTGAACACACTTTGTTCATGTTGAAACTTTCATGAAGAATCTGCCTAACACTTTCCTTGTCAACTCCTGTTAACTCAGACACTGCTCTGATTGTTAAACGGCGATCTTGTCGAACAAGTTTACCGATTTTTTCAATGTTTGCATCAGTTTTTGCTGACAATGGTCTGCCAGTGCGAGTGTCATCGCTGGTGTCTTCGCGGCCATCTTTAAATCGTTTAACCCACTCAAACACTTGTGTTCGCGATAAACAATCATCGCCGCACACTTGTTGTAACATTACAAACGTTTCACTTGCAGATTTTCCTAGTTTGAAACAAAATTTGATGTTAACACGCTGTTCTTTCTGTACACTCAACATTTTCCAACGCACAGACAAAACGTCAACTACTTAAAACAGACGCCACGGGCAGACTGAGTGCAGGAGGCAGATGAAACTCGAGCAGTAGGCGGAGCGAGAGTCACGTGACAGGCCACGCGACTTTCAGCCTTATTGCATTCGTTTTATTGTTTCACCAGTACTAGTCCGGTTTTTTTCTAGCCACACCTCGTATGAATGAGTTGGGAGATCCCGGGTTCGAGTCCCGGTCGGGCACACATTTTCAACATGTCCCCAATTATGTATATCAACGCCTGTTTGCAGCTGGGGTGTCGGTTTAGTTATCATTTCATTCTAGAGAAGCTGCACGGTCATCAATGGTATCTGTTCTTTCGGAAAAAGATACTACCTTCATATACAGTAATTTTTCTTTACAAAGTATCGAGAATACCCTCTTCCTAGAATATCAAATCTTCACAATTCTCAGAGGGCTGCCGACGATTCAGAAAGCAAATTCGTTCGTGTGAAGCCAGTCATTCCCGCTTTCCCTTCCCTGTCAGTTCTCCTGTTGCACCGAGCCCTGTTGACATTCGGGCTCGCCGGGGTACCCCACGAGCCACGGGCCTCGACAGCGCATCGCGGCTCGCGCACTCTGTTCCCGCTTCAGCTGAATTCGACTGCTCACGGTGCGGGAAACTGGACGGAGTGATGGGCAGCAAGCGGTTTCGGGTGGGTAAATGTGGCGGGATGCACAGTCCTGATTTCCATTCAAATCACATAATTAGTTTCCTAGATATTCAGCAGATGTCAGTCTCTCTGCAAATCAATGGAAACACCTTTCCTTACGTGGGAGGCATTAGGCTCACCGCGGTCTACCTCTCCGTGACATCTCTGACACGTGTATATGACTAATTTCGATAGTTTGGGAAATCTATCGACTTTCGTTGTCATATCGATTTCTGAGGAGACGTGATATTGGATTTCGTCATTTCAGTTGAATCTCGCATTTGATGCGTTTTATATTAAAACATATATCCTATGAAAGTACGAGGGTTGGAACTTTAATAGTGGCAACTATGTATTTACGGCTCGTACAAACACATACGTGTTTGAAAGTTTTACTGAGCTTCAGAGTAGTCACCAGCATTGTGTATAACCCGTTGCCAACAATGTGGAAGTCATAGGGTACGCTCAGCAGTGCCAGCTGTGTTGACATTTCGAGCGACGTGGTCTATTGCCCGACGAATTTGTAGCAGTTCTGAAGTGAATGTCGTGAAGTGTTTCCTTCAGTTTAGAAATCGAGTTCAACGTAACGAGGGCTTAAGTCAGGGGAGTGCAATAGGTGGTATGGCACTTAGCAGCCCCGTCAGTCAAACAAATCAGTAACAGCTTGCACTGTACGTGCTTGAGCATTGTCCTGCAAAATCATGGTCAGGTCCTGCAGAAAGCGTCATCACTTTTCTCTCTATGCTGTTCATTTTTGGAACACAACCCAAGACCAGCTTAGAGACAGAAGTGATGACACTTTCAGCAGGACCTGACCATCATTTTGCAGGACAATGCTCAAGCGCGTACAGTGCAAGCTGTTAGTGATTTGTGTGACTGATGTGGCTGCTAAGTGCTATACCACCTACTGCACTCCCCTGATTTAAGCCCTCGTAAGTTCAACTCACTTTCTAAACTGAAGGAAACACTTCACCGCATTCGCTTCAGAACTGCTACAAATTCGTCGAGAAATATACCGCGCCGCTCGAACTGTCAACAGAACTGGCACTGCTAAGAGTATCCAATGATTTCCACGTCGCTGCCAACGCGTTATACACAATGCTGATGACTACATTAAAGGTCAGTAAAACTTTTAAACACGTACCTGTTTCTATGAGCTGTAAATAAGTAGTTTCCACTATTAAACTTCCAACCCTTGTATGTTGTTTGAGATATTGAGGATATCTCGAAAACTTGTTGGTGTTGGTTTGATTTGTTATAAATAAATGTAAGGTGACGACAGTCCGACGCTTAAGAGTCTTCAGAAGCTGTAAGTAAAAAACACAATCACGGATTTTACGTGTTCACTGTAACGCTGTGAGTAGAGCAGTTGGGTTGCTACTTGAGATATAGGTGGTCCGCTAATGGTAAGCCAAACGCACAATGAATTTTAGCACAAAGAAAACAAATTTCGTGTCACTAGAGCAGGTTTTATATTTTCTATGACCAGGCTGTTATCTTTGTTTACAAGTTAAAAATTTTAGTTTATTTACTAAAATTTTGTGGTATGTGGGTAATTTTACGTCCCTAAACACACAACTCCATCTCTTCAAGCTGCCAACACTGATAATAAATAATAGTTTAAAAGAAAAAGTAGGTTTAAGATATTTGAGAAAAGTTACCGAAATTGCGTCATTGTGGAGAATTTTATTGTCCGGTAGGGGGAATTTTGAAAGTTCAATCCGGAGACGCTGGCACACACGAAGACGGCGCGTGAATACTACTGCTGGGCCATTGTTGAGACCGAACAGCGAGACAGTGATCTCGCAGAAAAAAGGTGCTCTCGACTTCTCAAGTTCCAGAAGCAAGTGATAAGCGTGGAGTACAATACTGATACCTTAAAGCATCAAAAATAGCAGTATGTCTTACAATAAAATATTGTTTACTTTAGTTTTATTAACGTCAAAACTTCAGTATTTCCCACAAAGTTAAACTACAAACGTTCTGCCTCTCCCATAACGCCATTCTCTTTTGATCTGCTTATCGTATTTTTTCCTTTATTTATTCGTGACACACGTTTCACCTGACACAAGGGATCTTCAGATTGAACAGCACAAAGTTAGTTAGCGGGTTTTGGGAGTCACAATTAGGGCTTCGGCAAAAATAGATTGTAGTCATCGTATATAGTACAATAAATCGAAACAAGTAAGTGCTCACGTCATATGTTAAAAGCGTAACACCCCATAGCCTTGCAGGTGCAGTATCAAAGAGACACTTACCAACACCATAGGGTAAGGTGTCCTATTTTCGGATAACTAAGGAAATCTAAGCATATGAGTAGTTAAAAATCAGCTGAGAGCCCCAGAAAGTGACTGATGTATGTAAAACATAATAGATTTGGATTATACAATAACTTTTATAGCGAAAGTCAACAGATTACATTTGATAATTTCTGTCAATGAAATTTGTGCATTTTGGAGAGTATGTTGTAAGCATGCGCATTTTCAGGCAGTATGGTTCTTAATTTCGGATAGTGTTATTTCATGAGGAAACTTCTAGATTCGCTAGCTACAGGAACATTGTTTTATTACAAAAAGTAATGTTGAGGTACTACAGTTTCTTTGCAATAATGATACACTTACAACTGCACTGAAGCTATCATTTGCATCACATTTGTATACCTTCCAGCCACGTTTCTCAGTCCCAACACGCGGTTCATGTAATCAACGCAAACATCTTAAACACCTTATAAAATATTCTCCAGATTTATCTTCTCGATACAGGACAGAACAATAGATGTACTCCTCATCTGCGCTGACTTTATAATCTGTCGAGCCAAGGGAAACAGAACTTTCGGAGTCTTCAGCAGATGATAACTCACTTGCCGATTTCCTTTGTCGCCTACTCATTCCAGCTACATTTGTATTATTCTGGCTGGTCTTGTGAGTGCTTTGATGTTCTTCCCTTTTAGAAGATTCTCCCAGTTCATCTAAAATTGCCATCTAGCATTTTAGCTTATCTTGAGCTGAAGGCTATTCTTAAGGCACCTTTTCTGCCTAAGACAGAGCCCAGTTAATCTTCCAGGTTTCCTGCCTTAACGTCATCCAAAAATGTAGCTTTTGGTACTTGAAACACTTTGGACGTCTTTAAGAATACCATTTCCTTGTTTCTAATGCCTTCCACCCCCTTCCTCATATTTTCCTCTGCACAACACTTTCTTTTCTTCCAAAATATCTTCTGAAAGGAAATAAAAAGCGAAATCTTTCAAGGGTCCCATTCGTCAGATGACTTAATTTAGGCACCTTTACCTCTTGAAAAACATGGCAGAACTACAGAAACGTTTAATGAATTCTTGCATTTAAAAGTTACTCACAACCCTCAAAGTATACACACATCAAAAAAGTTTTGCATCACCTCGGTTAGGAGAGCTCCGGAACCTTTACAGAAAATAGGAATAGAGATCAACATAAATATCATCTCCGCCCTTTTTATTGCTCATGAAAATCACACATTGCATGTTGCACTACCATACAGCGAGACCTTCAGAGGTGGTGTTCCAGATTGCAATATACACCGGTACCTCTAATACTCAGTAGCTCGCCCTCTTGCATTGATGCATGCCTGTATTTGTCGTGGCATACTATCCACAAGCTCATCAAGGCACTGTTGGTCCAGATCTTCCTACTCCTCAACGGCGATTTGGCGTAGATCCCTCACAATGTTTGGGGGTCACGTAGTCCATAAACAGCCCTTTTCAATCTATCCCAGGCATGTTCGATAGGGTTCATATCTGGAGAACGTGCTGGTCAGTCTAGTCGAGCGATGTCGTTATCCTGAAGGAAGTCATTCATAGGATGTGCACGATGAGGGCATGAAGACGAATGCCTCGCCAATATCCTGCCGATATGGTCGGAGGATGGCATTCTCGTATCGTACAGCCGTTACGGCGCCTTCCGTGACCACCAGCGGCGTACGTCGGCCCCACATAATGCCACCCCAAAACGGCAGGGAACCTCCACCTGGCTGCACTCGCTTGACAGTGTGTCTAAGGCGTTCAGCCTGAACGAGTTGCCTCCTAACACGTCTCCTACAATTGTCTGTGTTGATGGCATATGCGACACTCGTCGGCGAAAAGAACGTGATGCCAATCCTGAGAGGTCCATTCGGCATGTCCTTGGGCCCATCTGTACCGCGCTGCATGGTGTCGTGGTTGCAAAGATGCACCTCGCCATGGACGTCGGGAGTGGAGTTGCGCATCATTTACCCTATTGCACACAGTTTGAGTAGTAACACGACGTCCCGTGGCTGCACGAAAAGCATTACTCAAAACATGGTGGCGTTGCAGTCAGGGTTCCTCCGAGCCGTAATCCGTAGATAGTGGTCATCCACTGCAGTAGTAGCCCTTGGGCGGTCCGAGCGAGGCATGTCATCGACAGTTCCTGTCTCCGTGTATCTCCTCCATGTCCGAACATCATCGCTTTGGTTCACCCCGAGCCGCGCGAGATTAGCCGAGCAGTCTTAGGCGCTGCAGTCTTGGGCTGTGTGGCTGGTCCCGGCGGAGGTTCGAGTCCTCCCTCGGACATGGGTGTGTGTGCGTCCTTAGGATAATTTACGTTAAGAAGTGTGTAAGCTTAGGGACTGATGACCTCAGCAGTTAAGTCCCATAAGATTTCACACAGATTTGAACATTTTGGTTCACCCCGAGACGCCTGGACACTTCCCTTGTTGAGAGCCCTTCTTGGCACATAGTAACAATGCGGACTCGATCGAACCGCGGTATTGACCGTCTAGGCATGGTTGAACTACAGACAATTCGAGCCATTTACCTCCTTCCTGATGGAATGACTGGAAGTGATCGGCTGTGGGACGCCCTCCGTCTAATAGGCGCTGCTCATGCGTGGTTGTTTACGTCTTTGGGCAGGTTTAGTGACATCCCTGAACAGTCAAAGGGACTGTGTCTGTGATACAATATCCAACGTCTATCTTCAAGAGTTTTGGGAACTGAGGTGATCCGAAATTTTTTATCACTAATAAATAACACTAAAATATCAAACTGCTTACCATGCAGCTGTGATGCACACGATGTGTCTACAAAGTGTTGCATTCAGGTGTAAGATATTAAGTAAAAAAGTTAACTGCGAGCACAGGATGCGACTGATGTTCAATGTTCAGATATGTGTGAATTTCTAAGGGACCAAATGCTAAGGTCATTGGTCCCAGACTTATACACTACTTAAACTAACTTACGCTAAAGACAGCACACACACCCATGCCGGAGGGAGGACTCGAAACTCCGGCGGAAGGGGCCGCGCAGTTGGTGACTGATGTGCTTGGCTATTAGCAGGACACTAAAATGGAGGAACCACAAGGATTTCAGCTAGTCTCTGCATCTGTACCAGTGCTAGGGGAGTAAATATCAAACTACCCGGAATTAGGCCACCATCCGAAAATAGGGCACCTTACGCTATTGGTCAGTTCTAAGATGTCTTGTATTAGACGACACGTGCGTCATGAATAAATAAATCGATAAAACCAATTCTGCAACCAAGACTGTTGTTCTCACCACATTCCGCATAGTAGTTACTGTACCAGTACCCCATAAAGTTGAAATGCATTCGTTCTCGGTAGCGGGAGTCGTATAACGAATTGCTCGCGACTTCTGGACTGCTTTGCTCGTCCGATGCGCGAGCAGTCTGGGTTACGGAATGCAGCCGTGTGTAGTGGCGTTGCGCTTGCACTGGGACGCGGCAAAGGGCAGCGCGCTGTGGTGCGTCTGTCTGGACGCGGCCGGTCAAAGCGGATCGTCGCCATCCGCGACTGCGCGCTCTCCTATTAAAGGGCTGGGCTGGCCGTGTCCCGTCACAAAGGCGGATGATCACAGGCGCGCATGCGGCGACACGCTCATTGTGTGGCAAGAGTCCGGTCCGTACGCCGACGCCCAGGCGAATGCTGGCGCGGCGTGGCACCGAGAACTGGCAGATTGATATTATTAACAGCCGGTTGCCCCTCTGACAAGCAGCAACGCGGTAGCGAGGGAACGCGTATCTCCTTTGTACGTGTAGATGTCGCAAGCGGCTGCCTCTCATTCACTATCGTCTGGTGCATGAATAGAAGCGCACGGAATATCGCACCGCCTTGATAGTTCGAGTGAAGATTTCCTAGCCGATAGAGCTCAAAATGTAGTCGATTCTGGTCACAATGTACGCTCCAAAGGGCCTCTCAACTGAATATGCCATCTGCTTTTTAACCGGCCTACACTACTGGCCATTCAAATTGCTACGCCAAAAAGAAATGCAGGTGATAAACGGGAATTCATTGGACAAATATATTACACTACAACTGACATGTGATTACACTGTCACGCAATTTGGGTGCATAGATCCTGAGAAATCAGTACCCAGAACAAACACCTCTGGCCGTAATAACGGCCTTGAAACGCCTGGGCAATGAGTCAAACAGAGCTTGGATGGCGTGCACAGGTACAGCTCCCCATGCAGCTTCAACACGATACCACACTTCATCAAGAACAGTCACTGGCGTATTATGACGAGCCAGTTGCTCTGCCACCATTGACCAGACGTTTTCACTTGGTGAGAGATCTGGAGAATGTGATGGCCAGGGCAGCAGTCGAAGATTTTCTGTATCCAGAAAGGCCCGTACAGAACCTGAAACATGTGGACGTGCGTTATCCTGCTGAAATGTAGGGTTTCCCAGCGATCGAATGAAGGGTAGAGCAACAGGTTATAACACATCTGAAATTCAAAGTGCCATCAATGCAAACAAGATGTGACCGAGACTCGTTACCAATGGCACCCCATACGATCACGCCGGGTGATACTTCAGTATGGCGATGACGAATACACGCTTCGAATGTGCGTTCACCGCGATGTCGCCAAATACGGATGCGATCATCATGATGCTCTAAACAGAACCTGGATTCATCCAAAAAAATGACGTTCATCCAAAAAATGAAATGGATTCGTGCACCCAGGTTCGTCGTTTAGTACACCATCGCAGGCACTCCTGTCTGTGATGCAGTGTCAAGGGTAACTGCATCCATGGTCTCCGAGCTGATAGTCCCTTCTGCTGCAAACGTCGTCGAACTGTTCGTGCAGATGGTTGTTGTCTTACAAACGCCCCCATCTGTTGACTCAGGGATCGGGACGTGGCTGCACGATCCGTTACAGCCAAGCGGATAAGATGCCTGTCATCTCGACTGCTAGTGATACGAGACCGTTGGTATCCAGCACGGCGTTCCGCATTACCCTCCAGAACCCGCTGATTCCATATTCTGGTAACAGTCATTGGATCTCGACCAACGCGAGCAGCAATGTCGCGATACGATAAACCGCAATCGCGATAGGCTCCAATACGGCCTTTATCAAAGTCGGAAACGTGATTGTACGCATTTCTCCTCCTTACACGAGGTATCACAACAACGTTTCACCAGGCAACGCCGGTCAACTGCTGTTTGTGCATGAGAAATCGGTTGGAAACGTTCCTCATGTCAGCACGTTGTAGGTGTCACCACTTGCGACAACTTTGTGTGAATGTTCCGAGAATCTAATCATTTGCATATCACAGCATCATCTTCCTGTCGGTTAAATTTTGCGTCTGTAGCACGTCGTTTTCTTGGTGTAGCAATTTTAATGGACAGTAATGTAAATGAGAAGGTTTCACCTAAGAGGACATTTTGTGATCTGATGAAGGTTTTTTGGTGAAAAGTTTGGAGAGAAGTTTATAGCTTAGTCATGAAGGAGTTCATTTCATATTCAACGTGCAAGAAGCAAAAAGTCACGTTACACAGCTCTCGCAGCTTTTATGATTAAACGTTTCTCAATGAGGACAAATTACTACTGGACATCCACATGGTTTAATTCTGAGACCAGTCTTATTGCTGCTACAAATTTTCGCATCAACCTTGTAGTGTTGACAGATCACATCAAGGGAAATAACTTGAATTAAATAGAAAATTTTCATACTGCTTACATCGACAGAGTGACTTTCTACGAGAAGACCCTATGAAAAAGTGCCTCTAAGGGGACAAAAATATTTTAGCAGCGAATCAGAAACATTACGTTTGCTTGGCCAGCATCATGGACGGCCAAGAATTTGGTTCAAATGGCTCTGAGCACTATGGGACTCAACATCTTAGGTCATAAGTCCCCTAGAACTTAGAACCACTTAAACCTAACCAACCTAAGGACATCACACACACCCATGCCCGAGGCAGGATTCGAACCTGCGACCGTAGCAGCCTTGCGGCTCCGGACTGCAGCGCCAGAACCGCACGGCCACCGCGGCCGGCTCCAAGAATTTGGGACGAGAATAGTTCTCCTGATCATGTGCCATAGCTCCCCCAGCTGGCTGCATGCTTCCACCACCACCGTGTCACACTGACTGAGTGCTAGGAGGGAGGAGGGAAGGAAACTTGGTTTCATATTTCACGACAATATATATCACAAACAATACAAAAAAACTTTGTGTTCTGCTGTACGGCAGGTCTTGTCATAGTTCAAATGGCTCTGAGCACTATGGGACTTAACAGCTGAGGTCATCAGTCCCCTAGAACTTAGAACTACTTAAACCTAACTAACCTAAGGGCATCACACACTTCCATGCCCGAGGCAGGATTCGAAGCTGCGACTGTAGCGCAGACGGTTCCAGACTGTAGAGCCTAGAACCTCTCGGCCACACCGGCCGGCTTTTGTCATGGGGGAAGCCTCGTCAGAGAGGTCCACCGCATGAGCGTCTAGGGAAGTGATTCCAGTGGTGCTTTCCCGTTGCCTTCCACTGACGATGATGAAATGATAATGAGGACAACACAACACCCAATCCCTGAGCGGAGAAAATCTCCGACCCAGCCGGGAATCGAACGCGGGCCCCTGGGCGTGACAGACAGCCGCGCTAACCACTCAGCTCTCTGGAAGGACCAAACGATACAATTCTCCAGTATTATTTAATTATTTTTGGAGCTGAACATACCATATATATATATATATGTGTGTGTTTTATCTTGTAAAAACGAATGGCATGTAGACAGACGCAGACAATTTCACAGGTTTCAACAGTCAGGTTGCCACGTAATCGTCACTTATTTAATTTCATAACAGAGAAAAGCCTTTCTCACGCATACATGATCCAAATATTTTATCAAGTGTGCAACCTTCTTACCGAGACGCGGAAACTCCCCCTGAGGTAAAAAATGTAAACTTCCTGGACAGTTTTAACGCAACAATTTGTCTTTCAAATGAGACACTGCAGATCAATTAGTTTCATCTGCACATCCACAAGGGTGCTTTTAGCGCAGACGATGCCGAAAATAGCTCAAAAAGATACGTAAGATTGGCAGTGCCCTCAGAACGTTTGGAAAACTAGCTTTCTAATTGCTCCAAAGAATTCCTCAAACCTCACGTTTTCTTTAATGCCTATGAGCCTAGGTATATTGATGGTCCTTTATGTCAGAATTATTCTCTTCCACAGTGCACTTTTCTTTCTAAATGCATCACGTCAGAAGTAAGCTGTTTCTCACCTTGCAATGTATTCCTGTGGGCAGTGTGCAGTCGAGTCACTTTAAATACGAGGTCTACAATCCATTCCGGATGTTCTAATTTTCGTTTCTGCTCTCCTTTTTCCTTCACAAATTCAACAATAGCGCATTTTAAATCGAAAAACCGTTCCAGGCTTTCTTCTTGACCTAACCAACATACTTTGCAGTAGTATAAGTCTCGTTATACTTCATTAAATTACATAGAAATCTTTGGAACTAACAGAGGAATAATGAGTGTGATTTCAGAAAATTTACTACTCACACGACGAATTCTATCTCGTGCTCCACACCTGCAAGTTTAGTGTAGACTACTTCTTATTGTATAGAACAAAGAATCACGCCCGACTGTTGTAACTTTTTGCTCTTTTATCTTCAACTAATTCTTTAAATTCTTTCTTTAGTGTCAGTCTCTAGTAAATTTGCATTACGTGTCGATTATCATTCTCTTCTGTCATTCACATTCATTGTTAAAGGTTTGTGATGATAGATCGCTAGACTACCTCTTTTCGTACAAACAGCTACCGGACGTATGAACGTCTTTTACACCACTAAGAAATGGCGAAGTGTAAACAGCATCGCATCACGATTCTACTAAACTGAAAGAATTTGTGCATACCGAAAAGTTCCGCAGCACAGTGCTAAATGAAATGTGGCGTTGTACTGAATACTTCCGAGAATTACCGAATAAAGTCAAGACAGAATGAACCTCATCCTACAAGCTTGAGGCTTGGCAGGCAGTGCTGAAGCTTACCTACCCCTTCTCACGCCGAGTGAATGATTGGATTATAGGCAACACATATTGCATGTGCACATCGCAAGCCGGCCGCTGTCGCCGAGCGGTTCTAGTCGCTTCAGTCTGGAACCGCGCTGCTGCTACGGTCGCAGGTTCGAATCCTGCCTCGGGCATAGATGTGTGTGATGTCCTTAGGTTAGTTATGATTATGTAGATCTAGATCTAGGGGACTGATGACCTCAGATGTTAAGTCCCATAGTGCTTAGAGCCATTTGTCCCACTTTGCGCATCGCAGAGTGCATACCCTGTACCACCTCTCAGCGGCATAACCAAAGACTTTCAAACAACTTATATAAATGATCTTCGATCTCATACTAATATAGCAAAAACGGTTCACTTTTCTGACGATTTAAGAATCATAATCGAGTCTAACAGAGCTGTAACGATAAAATGATAAATAAACGAAAAATTCAGACGTATTACTGATTTTTTGCCATTAAATGGTCTACTACTTACACAGTTCATTCAGCCATGCAGTAAGCGAGATAAATCATCATCAATACATAGCAACAGGGTAACTACACTCCTGGAAATGGAAAAAAGAACACATTGACACCGGTGTGTCAGACCCACCATACTTGCTCCGGACACTGCGAGAGGGCTGTACAAGCAATGATCACACGCACGGCACAGCGGACACACCAGGAACCGCGGTGTTGGCCGTCGAATGGCGCTAGTTGCGCAGCATTTGTGCACCGCCGCCGTCAGTGTCAGCCAGTTTGCCGTGGCATACGGAGCTCCATCGCAGTCTTTAACACTGGTAGCATGCCGCGACAGCGTGGACGTGAACCGTATGTGCAGTTGACGGACTTTGAGCGAGGGCGTATAGTGGGCATGCGGGAGGCCGGGTGGACGTACCACCGAATTGCTCAACACGTGGGGCGTGAGGTCTCCACAGTACATCGATGTTGTCGCCAGTGGTCGGCGGAAGGTGCACGTGCCCGTCGACCTGGGACCGGACCGCAGCGACGCACGGATACACGCCAAGACTGTAGGATCCTACGCAGTGCCGTAGGGGACCGCACCGCCACTTCCCAGCAAATTAGGGACACTGTTGCTCCTGGGGTATCGGCGAGGACCATTCGCAACCGTCTCCATGAAGCTGGGCTACGGTCCCGCACACCGTTAGGCCGTCTTCCGCTCACGCCCCAACATCGTGTAGCCCGCCTCCAGTGGTGTCGCGACAGGCGTGAATGGAGGGACGAATGGAGACGTGTCGTCTTCAGCGATGAGAGTCGCTTCTGCCTTGGTGCCAATGATGGTCGTATGCGTGTTTGGCGCCGTGCAGGTGAGCGCCACAATCAGGACTGCATACGACCGAGGCACACAGGGCCAACACCCGGCATCATGGTGTGGGGAGCGATCTCCTACACTGGCCGTACACCACTGGTGATCGTCGAGGGGACACTGAATCGTGCACGGTACATCCAAACCGTCATCGAACCCATCGTTCTACCATTCCTAGACCGGCAAGGGAACTTGCTGTTCCAACAGGACAATGCACGTCCGCATGTATCCCGTGCCACCCAACGTGCTCTAGAAGGTGTAAGTCAACTACCCTGGCCAGCAAGATCTCCGGATCTGTCCCCCATTGAGCATGTTTGGGACTGGATGAAGCGTCGTCTCACGCGGTCTGCACGTCCAGCACGAACGCTGGTCCAACTGAGGCGCCAGGTGGAAATGGCATGGCAAGCCGTTCCACAGGACTACATCCAGCATCTCTACGATCGTCTCCATGGGAGAATAGCAGCCTGCATTGCTGCGAAAGGTGGATATACACTGTACTAGTGCCGACATTGTGCATGCTCTGTTGCCTGTATCTATGTGCCTGTGGTTCTGTCAGTGTGATCATGTGATGTATCTGACCCCAGGAATGTGTCAATAAAGTTTCCCCTTCCTGGGACAATGAATTCACGGTGTTCTTATTTCAATTTCCAGAAGTGTAGTTTCTTCAGTTCACTCATATATACTCTACATGTAATTACTAATTTGAGCATTATCGAATTAGCTTTCTTAGGATACTTCCATTCATTGACGTCATGTGGAATAATTGTCCCAATCTAGTCCATACAAATTATTCGACACAGGAATAGTATCTGATATCCATCACTGATCATCATGTAGCCTATTGTTTAAAATACTTAGCTCACTAACAACAGTCTCAGAATTCTTTTGCTCTCTTATGCAATTTGTTATGAATTATAAGGCACAATTTTGTAAATAAAGGTAGCGTTCCCCAATATAACAGTAGGATAAAATGTATCCTCCACTAATTATAGCTTAACCTTACTCTTGCACAGAAAGACGTGGAGCATTCAGCCATAAAGGTATTCGACTACATCCCTTGAGAATTAAATTTGCTGGCTGATAAAAGTTTGAAAAACAAATATTTAAATAATTTATACAACACAACTCCTCCCCTTCCATCGATGAATTTCTATATAAATGGTATGTATAAGCTTGGGTTACGTATCACATAAGTCTTTTTTTATCTATTAATATTTTAAAAAGTAATGTAAATGGCTAGCATGTACAAAAGTTTTGACAGAGAGAATTTATCTTATTTGTAAATCTACTGATATGACAGGCACCATGGCGTGGTATTAAGAATATTAGAAACAGAACCACCGACAGCCGGCCGCGTGTGGCCGAGCGGTTCTAGGCGCTTCAGTCCGGAACCGCGCGACTGCTACGGTCGTAGGTTCGAATCCTGCCTCGGGCATGGATGTGTGTGATGTCCTTCGGTTGGTTAGGTTTAAGTAGTTCTAAGTTCTAGGGGACTGATGATCTCAGAAGTTAAGTCCCATAGTGCTCAGAACCATCGACAATAGAGATGAATTAAAGTGTATCTAATTTAAAGGCACTAAATCACAATGTGTGAGAGCGATTTCGGATGTAACCGAAGAGATCGTTTCAGGACCACTACTGTTAAAAATAATGTGGTAGATACGACACTTTTGGCGAATGATGGTGCTGCACGTATGAAAATCGCAACGTCAAAAAATAGCAACGAACTGCAGCATGAGCTGCAGAGGACCGACTCCTGATGGAATGATTGGCAGCTGCCATGCGATGTAAACAACTGTATTGTACTGCGCATAAATAGGAGGAAATATATAATCATTTTTTGTTGTTTAGATGACGTACCATCAATTACAGCAAACTGTAATAATGGTGAAACATCAACGACGTAGAATGTGGAGTGATATAAAGTGTAGTCACCTAGGAGTAGTAACAGAGAACGCTCGCCACTCTAGGGTCCGCACTTGACAGGATTTCTAGAGAAAACAGAGGACTCACAGCAAAGCAGTAAATTTAGTCAGAAGTTCGTTCAGTGAACACGAAAGAGTCACGGAGGTGGTTATTCCACTACAGTGGCAAGCTCTACTAGAGAAGGGACTGCATCAAGGTATGGCTCATCTCAGACTGTCCTAGTGGACTCAATCGATATATTGCGACCTCCTACGTATATCCCGCGGAAAGACCATGAGGATAAAATGTGACAGGTACTAGCTCATGCGCAGGTTTACAAATAATAGTTCTTCACATTGACCTTTCGAAACTAAAAAAGGAAAGGTGGAGGTGACTGCAGTATACACTTCACGAAACTCCATAAATTCGTTTGCAGAGTATAGAGATATATATGTAGGAACGCTTATGTTACTGAAAGGAATTTTAGGAAATGCAATTCACCAACGAAAGGCATAGCCCATAAATCCTTCGTTTCATCGATTTCTGTGTACTGTTCGAAACTTGGACTTTTTAGTGATGTTAGAGTATAGCCTATGACAAGTTCGTTTCAGAAACGTGTCCCAGAGACGTTGACCGAAATCTAGTTTGAGAAGCCAGATGAAAATGTTCCTTAAAAAAAAAAAAAAAGTGCAGTGGTAGTTCCCCAGTTTGTCGCACCACCGTGAAGGCAAATGACATACCTCAAGTAATTGGTGACTGCAGTAATGAGAAACACCTGAAATTGCTACAACATAACAAGGTCCCAAGGCCCAATGGGATCCACATTGGATTCTATGGCGAATTTTCGGTTGAATTATCGCTGCTTTTAACTATACTGCAGATCCCCCAAACAAAAAAACCTTCTCTAGCAGCTGAAAGGAAGAACAGGTAATACAAGTCCACAAAAAGTGTGTGACCCACAAAATTAACACCCACCTTTATTGACGTTAACCTGTTGTTGGTCCTTGGATTATATTCTGAGCTCAAAGGTAATGAAACGTCAATAACAGAACACATTCTCCATTTCAAGGAATATGGATTCCGAAAATACAAGTCAAGTGTAACCCACCATGGGGTTTAAAATTAATCATCTGAAGTCATGTTGCGAAAGAACAGCTCTGGCTATTTGATATAAAGCTGCCGCTCACAAAGAAACGGAAACGTAAAAATAATGAACAATCACGTGATGAGCCCCCGACAGTTCTTCTTCTTATCTATGGTGCTGTATCTAAAAAAATACTCGTAGATAGGCACCTGGGAGGAAAAGAAGTACTATTTTCCGATCAACAGTTAAGGGCAGTTTAGATCTGAAGATCCCTGATATTTATGAGATTCGTAGTGAGTGTAGAAACTTCTACATCAGTGAATCTGTCCATAGCAGTACTGAACGCTGTGGAGAGCACCAAAGGCAGAATAAAAATAAGGAACTTAAAAGGCATCATCAACTGTTGAACATAACCACACAAATAAACAGAACAGTGTTTTATGAAACTAAAAATCTTGTCTCATGCTTCTTCATATTGGAATTCTATTATTATAGAGGCATTAGAAATTAGAATGCGAGAGAATAGCTTCTACTCAGACAGCGTACGTAATTTTAGTGTAGCGTGGAACCGAGCTCTCGATGCTGACAAGAAATAGAGAAATTCACCGAATTCTTTAAGCTCTTACGGGAGCCGAAACGCCAACAGTACAGATAACACTGACTGTGACTGAATGACGTGACGACGTAAGCCGACCAACACGAAACAGACCATGGGCTGTATATGTGCCACAGCGCAACAACACTGCTGAAATTACTGTCCTCCATAAATCGCTCACCCGCCACACCGTAACATTTACGAACATTGCTTTAATCCCCCTCCTTCCTAACTTCTACAAATCCCTTGAAATGGTACTAAAGACATTCATTCCGCCTCGCCTTCCACGTCCACCTACCTTCCTGAAGTCGCATACTGTACCGTCATGCACTTCCCGCAACTACTTTTCTTCTTGGAGCACTTTCAGACCCAATACAATAATAGCAAAATCGAGTTCCGGCACGTAATATTCTACCCAAAGATCCACGTACCCTGCTGCGCCACTACATCCCTATCACATATTCCATGCACTTCCATCTATATCCATCGTTCTGTAACGCCGGAAATGCATATCCTCCTATTTCCACCTATTATACTGTAAACTTTTTCTTTATTTTGTTACCTGAAGATATGACATTTCTGGGTCTTTATATATTGTTATTGTTTTACAATATTTATATATATATATTGGTTTGTTTTGTAAATATTATTTGTATTTTTACGCTGGGTCTGGCCTAGGGAAAACTATGCTATGGAACGATTTCATTGATAGGTCGTGTTTAGGACCTTGCGTATTGTTAACTCTGTCGCGTGGAGCGCGGGCAGAGCAGAGTCTGGCTCGGTGTCGCGGACGGGAAACATTAGCCCGTTTCGCCTGGTGACCGTGTCGAGAAGAAGGCGCGCCAACATCCAGCTTCTGCAACAGCGACGGCCGACAAGAAGTGATTGTCGCCACATTCTCGATCGACGACTTCAAAACTACAATCAGCCAACAAGGAAGACTGGAAGCACGTAAAGTTTTAGAACTGTATGGCAGACCTCAGCTTTTCAAACTGTTCCATTTGCATCACAAAAATACAGTAACTTAGCATGAACCTTTGTTGCTCATTGTCCCAATTGCAATACCAAGCACGGTCCCTTCGTTTTCTGAAATGAACCCGAGTGTCGTTGAAATTCAAACGCCAGCATTAAAGAAATATTATTCTATTTCACTGCTTTAATTTCAAAGTTCAGTTAAAGTATTCACAGCTGGCTACAATAACCAAACAGAACTACATTTAGATTACACAAGCACAAATTAAGAGTGCGAGTTTTGTTACCATATTTTAGCTTACCTGTGACTGCAGCTCAGCTTGGTACGTACTAAATTTTACTATTGTTAATTGTTCAAAATCACTTAATTCAAGTTCAAAACTAAATCTCTATTTCTAAATTGCGCAGATTCAAGTTGCTTTTAAGATGATTATTGAGGTAGCCCAACACTAACCTTATCTTATTTTATTTCGTAGTGCTTCAGAAACAGGGTTCACTATTAATTTCAGTCACTAAATTAACTTTCAATTTTCCGGTTTTATTAATTCTTTTGCTACATTAAGTCAGAGTGTAGCGAAATTTATTACTTCTGACAAACATTCAGTTTTCACAGAACATGGGTCAACCTACAGTTGGCACGCTTTTAGTGCTAATTATATGTGCATTAACCTTTCTTTTTCAGTTGTTATGGTAGTTGTTCACAGGACTGGCGACCGTGTTGTTGTTGTTGTGGTCTTCAGTCCTGAGACTGGTTTGATGCAGCTCTCCACGCTAATCTACCCCGTGCAAGCTCCTTCATCTCCCAGTACTTACTGCAACCTACATCCTTCTGAATCTGCTTAGTGTATTCATCTCTTGGTCTCCCTATACGATTTTTACCCTCCACGCTGCCCTCCAATGCTAAATTTGTTGTCCCCTGATGCCTCAGGACATGTCCTACCAACCGATCCCTTCTTCTAGTCAAGTTGTGCCACAAACTTCTCTTCTCCCCAATCCTATTCAATACCTCCTCATTAGTTACGTGATCTACCCACCTAATCTTCAACATTTATCTGTAGCAACACAATTCGAAAGCTTCTATTCTCTTCTTGTCCAAACTATTTATTGTCCTTGTTTCACTTCCATACATGGCTACACTCCATACAAATACTTTCAGAAACGACTTCCTCACATTTAAATCTATACTCGATGTTAACAAATTTCTCTTCTTCAGAAACGCTTTGCTTGCCATTGCCAGTCTACATTTTATATCCTCTCTACTTCGACCATCATCAGTTATTTTGCTCCCCAAATAGCAAAACTCGTTTACTACTTTAAGTGTCTCATTTCCTAATGTAATTTCCTCAGCATCACCCAACTTAATTCGACTGGCGACCGTAATTTTCCCCAAATCTCAAATATCTAACTATCGCCAGTGTATTGTTAACGTAACGACCGCACATTTACTTTCTTTATTAAGTTTACCCTTTTTCAAAATTAATTTCCACCAATTTAATTTGCATATTAACATCAGTGACGATTCCTTTTCCCAAACTTCCATTAGGTACACGTGGTTTAATTTTTCACTGTCAGTTAGGTCGATAAGTGAGGGGGAGGTTACACTTCCCCTCTGGAACTCCAACCAACTCCCACACCCGTCCCGAGAAGTACAGCACACACCTTTCTTCCACTTTCGCCCCCCTCATCGCTCCGCCCATTAAGTGACTTTTAGTCACTACCTCCAATTGCACAAGACCCATATGCATTATATGATCAAAAGTATCAGTACACCTGGCTGAAAATGACTTACAAGTACGTGGCGCCCTCTATCGGTAATAGCGGAATTCAATATGGTTCGTACTACCCTCTGCTGTTCAGCACAGGACTTCATGCTAAAACTTAATGTTGATTGCAGTGAAGTTGGAAATAACGTTGAGTGTATGCCTGACTCCCATCGGGCAGCACCCACACCACTATCGGAACCTGTCTTTCAAGCCAAAACTCCCGTTTCTTTCGTAAATTGCTGCAGGTAATGTGCCGTAATTGATTACCCGTCACTAGAATTGCTCTCACGGTCGATAATACAAAACCAATTTAGTTATTACACTACTGGCCATTAAAATTGCTACACTACGAAGATGACGTGCTACAGACGCGAAATTTAACCGACA
Organism: Schistocerca americana; assembly: GCF_021461395.2. NCBI lineage: Eukaryota > Metazoa > Arthropoda > Insecta > Orthoptera > Acrididae > Schistocerca > Schistocerca americana. The sequence continues at coordinate 900,767,834 of NC_060121.1, forward strand.
GGAAGAAGATGCGCAAATCATTAGTTTTTCAGAGCATTCACACAAGGTTGGCGCCGGTGGCACCACCTACAATGTGCTGAGATGAGGAAAGTTTCCAACCGATTTCTCATATACAAACAGCAGTTGACCTGCGTTGCCTGGTGAAACGTTGTTGTCATGCCTCGTGTAAGGGGGAGAAATGCGTACAATCACGTTTCCGACTTCGATAAAGGTCGGACTGTAGCCTATCGCGATTGCGGTTTATCGCATCGCCACATTGCTGCTCGCGTTGGTCGAGATCCAATGACTGTTAGCAGAAAATGGTGGGTTCATGAGAGTAATACGGAACGCCGTGGTGGATACCAACGACCTCGTATCACTAGCAGTCGAGATGACAGGCACCTTATCCGCATGGCTGTAACGGATGTTGCAGCCACGTCTCGATCCCTGAGGCAACAGATGGGGACGTTTGCAAGACAACAACCATCTGCACGAACAGTTCGACGACGTTTGCAGCAGCATGGACTATCAGCTCGGAGACCATGGCTGCAGTTACCCTTGACACTGCATCACAGACAGGAGCGCCTGCGATGGTGTACTCAACGACAAACCTGGGTGCACGAATGGCAAAACGTCATTTATTCGGATGAATCCAGGTTCTGTTTACAGCGCAATGATGGTCGCATCCGTATTTGGCGACATCGTGGTGAACGCACATTGGAAGCGTGTATTCGTCATCGCCGTACTGGCGTATCACCCGGCGTGATGGAATGGGGTGCCATTGGTTACACGTATTGGTCACCTCTTGTTCGCATTGACTGCACTTTGAACAGTGGACGTTACATTTCAGATGTGTCCCGTGGCTCTACCCTTCATTCGATCCCTGCGAAACCCTACATTTCAGCAGGATAATCCATGACCGGGTGTTGCAGGTCCTGTACTGGCCTTCCTGGATACAGCAAATGTTCGACTGCTGACCTGGCCAGCACATTCTCCAGATCTCTCACCAACTGTCTGGTCAATGGTGGCCGAGCAACTGGCTCGTCACAGTACGCCGGTCACTACTCTTGATGAACTGTGGTATCGTGTTGAAGCATCATGGGCTGCTGTACCTGTACACGCCATCCAAGCTCTGTTTGACTCAATGCGCAGACGTATCAAGGCCGTTATTACGGCCAGAGGTGGTTGTTGTGGGTACTGATTTCTCAGGATCTATGCACCCAAACTGCGTGAAAATGTAATCACATGTCAGTTCTAGCATAATATATTTGTCCAATGAATACCCGTTTATCATCTGCATTTCTTCTTGGTGTAACAATTTTAATGACCAGTAGTGTATTTCTCAGTTTTTACATGTGATGTGCCATTTGTTGCAACTCCCGCGCTTGGGAGATTAATTTTAGTGCTCCCATCCAGAGAGGGCTGCCACCGACGTTAGACAAATGCGTGCTGTGTGGCATGGGCGGGGCGCAACAGTGCCTACAGCTGACAGCCATAAATTAGCAACACAGCGAGGCCATGAGTGCCGGCTGACGGGAATAAGTGTCATGCCCGCTGCATGTCTAAAGCATAGGCAAGGCTCCGCAACTGTAGTGGGGAGTAATCCGTCGAAAACATATCCGTCGCTTCACACTGGATCAGAACACTCAGCGCTTCAGTTGCAATATTTTTTGAGCAGTATCTTTCAAGCAGTACACTCGGGCTGCTAATTCCACATTTATACACCATTTGTCAGTAATATGTCACCTGTAAAGACTGAGCTCAACAAGATTCAAAAAACATTTAGATACCAGTATGCTTGAAAGAACACCATAGTGTAAAAGTTGTGTGGTATAACACCAAAATGAGATGGGGTTACCTATGCTGTCAGACAGTCGTCATAACACTCGCAATTGTTATGCAATCACTTACCAGCTGGTTGAAGCCAGAGATAAATACTGCCGAAATTTTTACAAAGGTACAGACGGTGTTTAGAAAGGATAGATTGCATGCAAACGGTGGTGGAGTGTTCGACGCTGTTAGTAGTAGTTTATCCTGTAGTGAAATAGAAGTGGATAGTTCCTGTGAATTATTATGGGTGGAGGTTACACTAAACAACCGAACTAGGTTAATAATTGGCTCCTTTTACCGACCTCCCGACTCAGAAGGATTAGTGGCAGAACAACTGAGAGAAAATTTGGAATACATTTCACATAAATTTTCTCAGCATGTTATAGTCTTAGGTGGAGATTTCAATTTACCAGATATAAACTGGGACACTCAGATGTTTAGGACGGGTGGTAGGGACAGAGCATCGAGTGACATTATACTGAGTGCACTATCCGAAAATTACCTCGAGCAATTAAACAGAGAACCGACTCGTGGAGATAACATCTTGGACCTATTGATAACAAACAGACCCGAACTTTTCGAATCTGTATGTACAGAACAGGGAATCAGTGATCATAAGGCCGTTGCAGCATCCCTGAATATGGAAGTTAGTAGGAATATAAAAAAAGGGAGGAAGGTTTATCTGTTTAGCAAGAGTAATAGAAGGCAGATTTCAGACTACCTAACAGATCAAAACGAAAATTTATGTTCCGACACTGACAATGTTGAGTGTTTATGGAAAAAGTTCAAGGCAATCGTAAAATGCGCTTTAGACAGGTACGTGCCGAGTAAAACTGTGAGGGACGGGAAAAACCCACCGTGGTACAACAACAAAGTTAGGAAACTACTGCGAAAGCAAAGAGAGCTAAACTCCAAGTTTAAACGCAGCCAAAACCTCTCAGACAAACAGAAGCCAAAAGATGTCAAAGTTAGCGTAAGGAGGGCTATGCGTGAAGCGTTCAGTGAATTCGAAAGTAAAATTCTATGTACCGACTTGACAGGAAATCCTAGGAAGTTCTGGTCTTACGTTAAATCAGTAAGTGGTTCGAAACAGCATATCCAGACACTCCGGGATGATGATGACATTGAAACAGAGGATGACACGCGTAAAGCTGAAATACTAAACACCTTTTTCCAAAGCTGTTTCACAGAGGAAGACCGCACTGCAGTTCCTTCTCTAAATCCTCGCACAAACGAAAAAATGGCTGACATCGAAATAAGTGTCCAAGGAATAGAAAAGCAACTGGAATCACTCAACAGAGGAAAGTCCATTGGACCTGACGGGATACCAATTCCATTCTACACAGAGTACGCGAAAGAACTTGCCCCCCTTCTAACAGCCGTGTACCGCAAGTCTCTAGAGGAACGGAAGGTTCCAAATGATTGGAATAGAGCACAGGTAGTCCCAGTCTTCAAGAAGGGTCGTCGAGCAGATGCGCAAAACTATAGACCTATATCTCTGACGTCGATCTGTTGTAGAATTTTAGAACATGTTTTTTGCTCGAGTATCATGTCGTTTTTGGAAACCCAGAATCTACTATGTAGCAATCAACATGGATTCCGGAAACAGCGATCGTGTGAGACCCAACTCGCTTTATTTGTTCATGAGACCCAGAAAATATTAGATACAGGCTTCCAGGTAGATGCTATTTTTCTTGACTTCCGGAAGGCGTTCGATACAGTTCCGCACTGTCGCCTGATAAACAAAGTAAGAGCCTACGGAATATCAGACCAGCTGTGTGGCTGGATTGAAGAGTTTTTAGCAAACAGAACACAGCATGTTGTTATCAATGGAGAGATGTCTACAGACGTTAAAGCAACCTCTGGCGTGCCGCAGGGGAGTGTTATGGGACCATTGCTTTTCACAATATATATAAATGACCTAGTAGATAGTGTCGGAAGTCCCATGCGGCTTTTCGCGGATGATGCTGTAGTATACAGAGAAATTGCAGCATTAGATAATTGTAGCGAAATGCAGGAAGATCTGCAGCGGATAGGCACTTGGTGCAGGGAGTGGCAACTGACCCTTAACGTAGACAAATGTAATGTATTGCGAATACATAGAAAGAAGGATTCTTTATTGTATGATTATATGATAGCGGAACAAACAGTGGTAGCAGTTACTTCTGTAAAATATCTGGGAGTATGCGTGCGGAACGATTTGAAGTGGAATGATCATATAAAATTAATTGTTGGTAAGGCGGGTACCAGGTTGAGATTCATTGGGAGAGTCATTGAGTATTGCTCATCAGTGTGGGATCCGTACCAGATCGGGTTGACGGAGGAGATAGAGACGATCCAAAGAAGAACGGCGCGTTTCGTCACAGGGTTATTTGGTAACAGTGATAGCGTTACGGAGATGTTTAACAAACTCAAGTGGCAGACTCTGCAAGAGAGGCGCTCTGCATCGCGGTGTAGCTTGCTCGCCAGGTTTCGAGAGGGTGCGTTTCTGGATGAGGTATCGAATATATTGCTTCCCCCTACTTATACCTCCCGAGGAGATCAAGAATGTAAAATTAGAGAGATTAGAGCGCGCACGGAGCCTTTCAGACAGTCGTTCTTCCCGCGAACCATACGCGACTGGAACAGGAAAGGGAGGTAATGACAGTGGCACGTAAAGTGCCCTCCGCCACACACCGTTGGGTGGCTTGCGGAGTATAAATGTAGATGTAGATGTAGACCCTTTCTTTTGTTTTTTTTCTGAATGCTTTCATACAGCCCGTCGCTAAATACTATCCTGTGTCGATCTCCTTACTTCAGAGTAGCACTTGTTCTTCAACCCAATGTGAAGTTTAATTTAGGAATTTGCTCAAAGGTGCGTACAACTTTTCTCTTTAATGGTGAAAACAGATAATGCCCTGCACGTCATCCTCGGGATCTACGACGTATCAAACAGCAAGGTATCGACACAATGCGCAAAAAAGACCACAGTTGAGAAGTTTATGTAACGTGTAAGGTAGGTTAATGGTGTCACACTAGCACCAGACTTCACCAGAATTCGGCCCATCGCCACCGAGGATCGTAATGCCTTCAGAGCCTCTCTTATCTACAATTTACCCTTTCTTATAACTCCTCCACCATGGAGGTTAGAAAGGCGGCGCACAGCGTTGAAATCACGGGGTTTTGTTATGAATGGCCGAGGAAAACATTACAGACACATCGCCGCCAAGAATCGGCAAGAAAAGGCCTCAGGCTTACAATCAAACCACCTCTGTATCTGGGGCGTTGATTCCCACACACTTCGGGCCGAAAACGTGAGTTCGCAGTGCGATTAGCAACAAGAAGACGTCTTAGACAACCTTTGCCACTGCTAACACCCTCGGACTTCCAACTTTTCTCTAAGGACATTATGGGGCTGCATCCCCATTAAATGTGATCTGACCCGTTTGGAATGCAGCACGACCGTTATTTTTGCTCTCTTGTATGGGGACAATTCAACACCGTTCGACGAAATTTCAGCGTGATAGGAAGAAGCAAAAGGTATTTATGCTTTTTTATCCTATTTCGCGACCTTCTATGGTGTGATCACGGCGATGGGGCGCGGGAGGGTTTGCTCATTGACAGATGCTTGTGTAAAATGAGTGGAATGACCCCTTCTAAGACCTTCAGATCGGCAAAACCCTTGATGCCAGCCACCCGCCTTTGTTGAGTAACCTTAAAAATGTGCCTGAACAGACAGCACCCGTGACAAGAGTACCAGACTCCTGTAGACAGGCGACGCTCCTGTTCTTTCGCCGCTACGCTGCTGTACTTGGCCCTGAAATTAGCCATCAGAAATCAGAGAGTGCTGAATGACTTACCGGTCTGAAAGCACCTAGGCCGTTGTCGTGGGTTCTATCTGTACACGTACATTTATAAATACTCTATAAATGTGGCTTGTTGCCACTGATGGTTTCATAGAACTGTGGCTGATACTAGAGGCACACTGCCATTTTATTGACTCTTGTGTACAGATAGTAGGAGCTCTGAGACAAAAAGCGCCCTGCTTCTGATCACGTTCATATTTCGCTGAATGGTTTTTAACAGTTCGCAGTGGTTCCAGCCTGTACACGAAAGTAAAATTAGCGGGCGCGCTGCGTCCCAAAGGGGTACGATCACTTTCGATGGGGATGTCGCCCCACAGTGTCCATATAGAAGAGTTGAAACGCCCAAGGGTGTCACCAGTGCTGTTAAGGTTGTCAAGAATGTCTTCCTGTTGCTCAGCCCACTGCGAAATAAACGCGAATCAAAAATGGCTCTGAGCACTATGCGACTTAACATCTCTGGTCATCAGTCCCCTAGAACTTAGAACTACTTAAACCTAACTAACCTAAGGACATCACACACATCCATGCCCGAGGCAGGATTCGAACCTGCGACCGTAGCAGTCGCGCGGTTCCGGACTGAGCGCCTGAACCGCTAGACCACCGCGGCCGGCTAAACGCGAATCAACCACCACGGAAAGGCGTGTGAGACGCCTGCTAAACCCGCGGGGCAGAACATGTGATCAGGATTGTGGAAAGGACCAAATAAGGTTAGGGTCAGTTTCACCTTAAAATTGGTTCTTATTGTAATTTAATAACACCTCAAACCAAAACGGCACATAGCCGAACCTTTAGAACTACGAGTTTCAAAAAGGCAATTATTTCACAGCTGAAGGTCTCCGAACAAGAAATCTTAAAAAATCAACAAAATAAAAATGCAGTTAAAATAACCAAAACAACAATTAAAATATATATGGTATCACAGCTAAACTGGAAAATTCTCAAGGCAAAAGTAAATAGACAAACATATATAAGGCGAAATACAAGCGGCTGAGGGCTACAATTAAATCTGAAAATTTTTAAAATATATTACCATAATCCTTTAAGGCAGAAGGCCTTATTGTTTTTGCTTCAAGGGTAATTTCAAGTATAGGATTTTAATCGGCTTAAGGTCCACAATTGATTTTCCAAATTTCAAAAATACATGAAGTCCAGTAAAAACAAGAGATTTTTAAATCATTGCTGTGAGAGATTATACACAGGCAATTAAACATCAGTGAGTGGAACAATAAAGGAAACGGCACTCAGAGGCCTCCAGGAGATCGGTCTGCCCTCGTTCACTTAAATGAGACAGATGGTGAGCCCAACTACACTTCATCCGTCGCAACCAACCACGGGACAGCCACGGACCGACCGACACAACGACTTGCTTGCCACCAATCAGTACACGAGAACTCAAACACAAAAGGTTACGAACGTGATTATCCACAATGAAATATGTGTTAGCTGTCAAAACTCCGCACCATGTTGGTCAGCGACAAGTCAGGAAATCACGCTGCCTGAAATTACGTTAGTGGCCAGGGAAGGTAACCGGAACACCAACGGCACAAGGCAGAAAATTCGGCTGGTACACTTGAATTTGAAATACGGTAATATTGTTAACATCAACCAATAGGAACACTGCCTCAATTTACGTCAGTGGCCAGGGCAGGTAACCAGAACACTAAGGGCCATAAGGCTGAAAATTCCGCTGGTGCACTCGAATTGTAGTCAAACAACACAGTTAATTTCAGCAATAGAAACACTGGGTGTTGCTCACAGGAAAACCTCCCCAACAGCGAACCACCGAAAGGAAACACACAACATGAATGCCCGTGGCTTGCGTTGTTGAATCCACTACTCAACTTTGACGTCCTGTGTCGGTGAACGACGAAGCTCGTAGCAATCGGACAGCTCCACACACGCTCCGACACTGCGAAAGGACTGCCAGCGGCCCCAGCCGACTGCACCGCGCGGAGGTAATTTCCCTGGTCCGCAGCAACCGATTGACTCCTCTCAGAATGCCGACATATCTAAAATAGTCGTCAGTGGAAATGACGCCTGCTGCACACACAACTTGACTAACATTTGCACGAAGACCTGAACGATACCCATCAGTAACTAAGCACGCAGGAAGACACATCAGGAGCCCAGAATGAGATTTTCACTCTGCAGCGGAGTGTGCGCTGATATGAAACTTCCTGGCAGATTAAAACTGTGCGCCCGACCGAGACTCGAACTCGGGACATATGCCTTTCGCGGGCAAGTGCTGCACACAGTTTTAATCTGCCAGGAAGTTTCATATCAGCGCACACTCCGCTGCAGAGTGAAAATCTCATTCTGGAAACATCCCCAGGCTGTGGCTAAGCCATGTCTCCGCATTATCCTTTCTTTCAGGAGTGCTAGTTCTGCAAGGTTCGAAGGAGAGCTTCTGTAAGTTTGGAAGGTAGGAGACGAGATACTGGTAGAAGTAAAGCTGTGAGGACTGGGCGTGAGTCGTGCTTCGGTAGCTCAGATGGTAGAGCACTTGCCCGCGAAAGGCAAAGGTCCCGAGTTCGAGTCTCGGTCGCGCACACAGTTTTAATCTGCCAGGAAGTTTCACATCAGGAGTCGATGCGCGCGCGCGCGCGCACACACACACACACACACACACACACACACACACACACACACACACAGCCGAATCATGAACGATCGGCGAGCCAAAACGCTTCGTCCGGTAGGACGACCGACCGACGATCGACCATGACCGTGGCCCAGCTCAAGTGATGCGTGGCGACAGTGGTCGGGCGACCCATGTCGATGCAGACCTCACTGTTGCCCCGACCCGACTGCTCTAGTGCCGCATTGCAACTCCCCGACTGGCTGGTCCGGACTGCGCTCCAGACGCATGCCAACTGACTGGTAGACCCGAACCCCCTTACGACAGACAACAACCGGGAAGTAATAGCAGTCCATCAAAGATACTACGAGAGGGAATATATCGATACGCGCTGCTAACGCCGGTCACGGTCAGGCAAAGCCACGACGCAGTGACAGTAGTAATTTAAATTAACGTAGTGAGGTGGTAGTACGTTAAAAACAGGGAGTAAAATACATGATGGCGGGAATACGAGCCACGCACGGCTCAGCGTGATTTCATTGACGCCCTTTATGCCATCCCCTGAGTCCTCTTTGTGCCGACTCCGAGCAGCGGTGTGTCTGGAATGTTTTTCGGGCATTCATAAGAAAACCGATGGGCTTACCAATTCTGGTATCCATCGCAGGGGGATGAAATGTAGGTAAAGAAAGGATGTGACCACCTTCCAATAGACTAACACGTCCATCGTGGTGGTGGGCAGAATTGTGGTGAAATTTGGTGCCAATGCGACGTCATTAAAACGACGCACACGTCTCGAAATTCTGAGCTGGGTCTTTCTTAGGCATGTGTCGACACCTCGCTGTTGAAACGACGTCGAAGTGCGCTACGCTTTTGCATTATTTCAGAGGAAGGTTGTACGCATCTTTAAGCCAAACTTCAAATTTTAGACGTCTCGTAAAAGAGACCTTTTAATGCTGTTGCGCAATGTAGTACCTTGGACATTATCCTTTGATCTCCTTGCACATGTCATATTATCCTATCAATTCTTCTTCTCAGTGCTGCCTTCATGTCAGTGATGTTTCTATAATCCAATCCTCACCAAGTCCTTCCCTACTATGCTGACAAATGCTGAGACAGTCCACAGGATCAAAAATCAGGCAGCTGAGCTTCAGTTCATAAACTTGTAATTTATACGCTATACTCGACTTCGGTGAAGGATTATTGTAGCCGTTCCTGAATAACTGAAAAAATAAAAAGTACTGATTGACACCGATAACGAAAATTTGATACCTTTTAAGATGTTGAGTGCGATCGTAGTTCTGTGTCATTGCAAACACGATTTTGATTAGGGATACTGATAACAAAACAGTTTCTGCTTGTGCTTGATACTGAAAATATCGGTTTCATAAAAGTGTGATTATAATTGGTAAGGTGACAATTATTCAGGTACACTGATGGAAAAAAATCACAACACCAAGTGGTACACAACTGGCCATTAAAATTGCTACACCACGAAGATGACCTACTACAGACGCGAAATTTAACCGACAGGAAGGAGATGCTGTGATAAGAACATGATTAGCTTTTCAGAGCATTCACACAAGGTTGGCGCCGGTGGCGACACCTACAACGTGGTGACATGAGGAAAGTTTCCAACCGATTTCTCATACACAAACAGCAGTTGACCGGCGTTGCCTGGTGAAACGTTGTTGCCTCGTGTAAGAAGGAGAAATGCGTACCATCACGTTTCCGACTTTGATAAAGGTCGGATTATAGCCTATCGCGACTGAGGTTCATCGTATCGCGACATTGCTGCTCGCGTTGGTCGAGATCCAATGACTGTTAGCAGAATATGGAATCGGTGGGTTCAGGAGGGTAATACGGAACGCCGTGCTAGATCCCAACGGCCTCGTATCACTAGCAGTCGAGATGACAGGCATCTTATCCGAATGGCTGTAACGGATCGTGCAGACACGTCTCGATACCGGAGTCAACAGATGGGGACGTTTGCAAGACAACAACCATCCGCACGAACAGTTCGACGACGTTTGCAGCAGCAGAGACTATCAGCTCGGAGACCCTGGCTGCGGTTACCCATGACGCTGCACCACAGACAGGAGCGCCTGCGACGGTGTACTCAACGACGAACCTGGCTGCACGAATGGCAAAACGTCATTTTTTCGGATGAATCGAGGTTCTGTTGTGATTCTTGAGTTTCTCCCGCCCAACCACTGCAGCACAACCTGTTGAGATGGATGAAGTCACGAGGGAGGAGGTAGGCACTGCATTTATTCCATACACAGGCGCACTCTCGGGGAAAATCGCCCGCATTCTGAAGAAACACCGTGTCGGAACTGTGTTGTGTCCTCCAAATAAAACTCGTGCACTGGTGGGGAGCGCCAAAGATGACCTCGGTTTGAGGAAGGCCGGCGTGTACCAGATTCCGTGTCAATGTGGCAAGACGTATATTGGTCAGACGATGCGTACCGTCGAGGATCGATGCCGTGAACACCAGAGGCACACTCGACTGATGTATCCGAGCAATTCGGCGGTCGCTGAACATTGTTTGTCGGAAATTCACGCCATGGAGTATGACCGCACGAGGATTCTGGTACAGACGTCGAGATACTGGGACAGCGTTGTTAGAGAGGCCATCGAAATTCGCACCAATGACGACCTCATAAACCGGGACTGTGGCTACAATCTTAGCAAGGCTTGGGAACCAGCGATCGGGTTAATCAAGAGTAAATCGAGCAAACGTATAGTTGTGACGACCACGGCGGACAGAGCCATCACACCGACGTCATCTCAGACGCCGTCGCAATCTGTACGACCGCGCGACCCTGGCGCGGGGCGCGGACGGCGGAAGGAGCGCGCCGCGGGCGGAGGGTATTTAAATCGGCCGCCGCCGCGACCGAACCCAGTTCCCTCTGAGCAGCCATAGCGTACGGACCTCCTTGCCAGCACGTTCGCAGGAGCTCAGTCCGTCACTTCACCTGATGATGGCGACATGTATGATCGCCGAAATATTGCGCCCGTTGGACACTATAGACCGGCAGCATACCCGTGGATATATTGATAATCGAGGTTCTGTTTACAGCATCATGATGTTCGCATCTGTGTTTGGCGACATCACGGTGAACGCACATTGGAAGCGTGTATTCGTCATCGCCATACTGACGTATCACCCGGCGTGATGGTATGGGGTGCCATTGGTTACACCTCTCGGTCACCTCTTGTTCGTATTGACGGCACTTTGAACAGTGGACGTTACATTTCAGATATGTTACGACCCGTGGCTCTACCGTTCATTCGATCCCTGCGAAACCCTACATTTCAGCAGGATAATGCACGACCGCTTATTGTAGGTCCTGTACAGGCTTTTCTGGATACAGAAAATGTTCGACTCCTGCCCTGGCCAGCACATTCTCCAGATCTCCCACCAATTGAAAACGTCTGGTCAATGGTGGCAGAGCAACTGGCTCGTCACGATACACCATTCACTACTCTTGATGAATTGTGGTATCGTGATGAAGCTGCATCGGCAGATGTACCTGTACACGCCATCCAAGCTTTGTTTGACTCAATGCCCAGGCGTATTAAGGCCGTTATTACGGCCAGAGGTGGTTGTTCTGGGCACTGATTTCTCAGGATCTATGCACCCAAATTGCGTGAAAATATAATCCCATGTCAGTTCTAGTATATTTGTCCAATGAATACCCGTATATCATCTGCATCTCTTCTTGGTGTAGCAATTTTTACGGCCAGTAGTGTAGTTAATGTAGAGTAATGAAAGTACGGAAATACATTTCTCGAGGTAACATATTTCACTGATTAACATTGCAAGATCACAGATGAAGTTAAGCGCGAGATAATAAATTACAAGTGTGAAATGGTGGAACATTCATAACCGATGTAACCGTCAGAATGTTGCATGCAATCACACAAACGTGTACGTATTGTGTCGTACAGGTGACGGATGTCAGTTTCCGAGATGGAGTTCCATGCCTGTTGTTCTTCGTCGGTCAATAGAGGGACGGCCATAGCAGTTTGTTGATGACACTGGAGTAGTCGCAAAATGATCTCACATATGTGCACGTGATCGAGTGGAGTCAGATCTGGTGATCGAGGAGGCCAACGAAATGTCGACACTGTACGGAGCATGTTGGTACAACAGCGTTTAAGGGTGAGCGCTATCCTGTTGGAAAATACTCCCTGCATTGCTGTTCATGAATGGCAGCACGAAAGGTCGAATCACCAGACAGAAATGATGGTGTGTGGGATAACCATGAAAGTGCATCTGCTGTCATGCGAAATCGCAAGCCCGACCATAAATCCAGGTGTAGATCCAGTTGGTTGCAGGCTCTCAAATGGCCTCCTGACCAACACATGGCGACCTCTGGGACTAGGGCAGAACCAGTTTTCCGCGGAAAACACAACAGACATCCACGCTGCCCTCCAATGAGCTCTCTCTTGATAGCACTGAAGTTGGAAATGGCCGTGGTTTTGGGTCAGTGGAATGTACGCTGCAGGACGTCTGGTTCGATTTTTGTAACAGTTGATTCTGTAACTGCGGTGTCAACTGCTGTTCAGATTACTGCTGCGGATGTAATACGATGCACCAGAGGCCTACCCCGAGCGCGATGGAGTCCCCTCTCGGTAGTGCCACGTGGCCATCCCGAGCCCGATCTTCTTGCGACCGTACATTCTCGCGATCACCGCTGTCTGCAGTCATGAAAATGGCTACATTCCAGCCAAGTACTTCTACAGTATCGTAGAAGGAAGATACAGCCCTATTACACGTCCTCGTTCATACTCAATGACTTGTTGATAATGGCGTCTTTGTCGTCTTACAAGCACTCTTGACTAACATCAGCTCACCTAGTCCAACGGTCGCCCACGGTAGCTGAGTGGCCAGCGCTACAGAAAGTCAATCCTAAGGGCCTGTGTTCGATTCCTGGCTGGGTCGGAGATTTTTTACGCGCAGGAACTGGGTGTTGTGTTGATCTAATCATCGTCATTTCATCCCTATCGACGTGCAAGTCGCCGAAGTGGCGTCAATTCGAAAGACTTGCACCCGGCGAACGGTCTACCCGCCGGGAGGCTGTAGTCACGAACCATGTCCAATCTCAAAGGCAGCTAAAGCTGTCGACCGTTACGGCGTGTGCTGAAAGCAACACTCTTATGCGACTGGTGCGAAATTTGAATATACACTCCTGGAAATTGAAAAAAGAACACATTGACACCGGTGTGTCAGACCCACCATACTTGCTCCGGACACTGCGAGAGGGCTGTACAAGCAATGATCACACGCACGGCACAGCGGACACACCAGGAACCGCGGTGTTGGCCGTCGAATGGCGCTAGCTGCGCAGCATTTGTGGACCGCCGCCGTCAGTGTCAGCCAGTTTGCCGTGGCATACGGAGCTCCATCGCAGTCTTTAACACTGGTAGCATGCCGCGACAGCGTGGACGTGAACCGTATGTGCAGTTGACGGACTTTGAGAGAGGGCGTATAGTGGGCATGCGGGAGGCCGGGTGGACGTACCGCCGAATTGCTCAACACGTGGGGCGTGAGGTCTCCACAGTACATCGATGTTGTCGCCAGTGGTCGGCGGAAGGTGCACGTGCCCGTCGACCTGGGACCGGACCGCAGCAACGTACGGATGCACGCCAAGACCGTAGGATCCTACGCAGTGCCGTAGGGGACCGCACCGCCACTTCCCAGCAAATTAGGGACACTGTTGCTCCTGGGGTATCGGCGAGGACCATTCGCAACCGTCTCCATGAAGCTGGGCTACGGTCCCGCACACCGTTAGGCCGTCTTCCGCTCACGCCCCAACATCGTGCAGCCCGCCTCCAGTGGTGTCGCGACAGGCGTGAATGGAGGGACGAATGGAGCCGTGTCGTCTTCAGCGATGAGAGTCGCTTCTGCCTTGGTGCCAATGATGGTCGTATGCGTGTTTGGCGCCGTGCAGGTGAGCGCCACAATCAGGACTGCATACGACCGAGGCACAAAGGGCCAACACCCGTCATCATGGTGTGGGGAGCGATCTCCTACACTGGCCGTACACCACTGGTGATCGTCGAGGGGACACTGAATAGTGCACGGTACATCCAAACCGTCATCGAACCCATCGTTCTACCATTCCTAGACCGGCATGGGAACTTGCTGTTCCAACAGGACAATGCACGTCCGCATGTATCCCGTGCCACCCAACGTGCTCTAGAAGGTGTAAGTCAACTACCCTGGCCAGCAAGATCTCCGGATCTGTCCCCCATTGAGCATGTTTGGGACTGGATGAAGCGTCGTCTCACGCTGTCTGCACGTCCAGCACGAACGCTGGTCCAACTGAGGCGCCAGGTGGAAATGGCATGGCAAGCCGTTCCACAGGACTACATCCAGCATCTCTACGATCGTCTCCATGGGAGAATAGCAGCCTGCATTGCTGCGAAAGGTGGATATACACTGTACTAGTGCCGACATTGTGCATGCTCTGTTGCCTGTGTCTATGTGCCTGTGGTTCTGTCAGTGTGATCATGTGATGTATCTGACCCCAGGAACGTGTCAATAAAGTTTTCCCTTCCTGGGACAATGAATTCACGGTGTTCTTATTTCTATTTCCAGGAGTGTACGTCATCTTCCAAAGGAAAAAATATGCCTGCCAACTTCCGTTTATGTTTCACAACTCCTTCTTGATGTTTTTGTTCCGTGAGTGTAACTTAAGGAAGTGTTGATGGTAACGTCATTGACAACAGCTGATATTTCGACAACCCGTCATTTTCACGCTACAAATAAAACGAAAAAAATGTAAATTTAAGTCCTCTGTGTATACTTCTACGTCAAACGGGGAACAAAATGACCGCGTATGTAGAAAGTCAGCAAGCACCACAAACAACTATCTCTACCCTACAAGCAAAGCTGCCCAACATCGAACGTTATCGTAGTGTTATATTAACCAAATACGGCCAAACAAACAACACAAGGTCTGCCCTCAGTTGTTCGCCCAGGGAGGGAGCAGAAATCGAAGCAGAATTTAAGGTGAAAACTCCGTCTACATTTATAAGGTCACTTTCTAGATTAGTGTCGATAGTCATCGTATGGTTTTCTCGCTGGAATAGCACAGCCCATCGCCACTTTAAATTACCACGCACTATATCTATTGGCTTGTTTTTGCATTGAAAATGACTGCAAAAGGCTTTTATACGTCGTAATAGGTGTTTTGTAGGAGCCATTACCAACTGCATTCTAGTAAGTTATTTGAACTTTCGGCGGCCGAAGTGGCCGTGCGGTTAAAGGCGCTGCAGTCTGGAACCGCAAGACCGCTACCGTCGCAGGATCGAATCCTGCCTGGGGTATGGATGTTTGTGATGTCCTTAGGTTAGTTAGGTTTGACTAGTCCTAAGTTCTAGGGGACTAATGACCTCAGCAGTTGAGTCCCATAGTGCTCAGAGCCATTTGAAGTTTCGATGCATCGGAAGAAACTAAATCTTCACAAGATATTGACTAGATGTACGAGGGGCGTTTGAAAAGTCCGTGCAATGTCCGAGAGATGGCACCACCGGCGCGTATCGAGGTCATGTTTAGTTAGTAGCATCTTTGGAAAGAACGCACACCAGGTTTTCCCCATATTGGTCTATTTCTTTGTGTTTGGCATTCGAGTGAATGAAGGAAGACGCGTAATTCTCAAATAATTGACGAAAAACAATTTCGTGTGGTGATTAAACATTACTTTCTGAAAGGCCTCACGAGACTAAAGAGAAGCTTGATAAACATTACGGTGACTCTGAACCTTCGATCAGAACAGTTTATAGGTGGTTTCAAAATTTTTGGAGTGGCCATATGGGCACAAGTGATGCTGAACGTTCTGGAGGCTCTGTGGAGGTTACGACTCCAGAAATCATTGATAAAATTCATTATATGGTGACGGATGACAGAAGAGTTAAGGTGCGTGTGATTGCTAGTGCTGTGGGCATCTCGAATGATCAGGTACATATTATTTTGCATAAACGTTTTGGACATGAGAGATCTGTCCGCAAGGTGGGTTCCGCGACTGCTCACACTTTACCAAAAACGGAATCGTGTGAATTGTTGCAACGATGGTTTGCAGCTGTTCAGGTAGAATCCGCAGGACTTTAAAGCGTCGTTTCGTCACTGTGGATGAAACATGGATACGTTACTACACTCCTCAGACCAAACAACAATCTAAAGAATGGGTTACCAAGGGAGAATCTGCACCAAAAAAGGCGAAGTCCATTCCTTCGGCCGGAAAGGTTATGGCGACTGTCTTTTGGGATTCGCAAGGGATAATCCTCATCGACTATCTGGGAAAGGGTAAAGATATTACAGGTGCATATTATTCATCGTTTTTGGACCGTCTGAAAACTGAGCTGCAAGAAAAACGCCAGCGATTGGACCGCAAAAGTCCTTTTCCATCACTACAATGCACCAGCGCACACCTCAACGGTTGTGGAAGCAAAATTATTGGAAATAGGATTCCAGCTCGTTTCACATCCCCCTATTCTTCAGACTTAGCTCCGTCGGACTACTCCGTCGGACTACTATTTGTTCACCAATTTGAAGAAATAGCTGGCGGAACAAAGATTTTATTCAAACGAGGAGGTGATTGCAGCAACTAACAGCTATTTTGAAGACTTGGACAATTCCTATTATTCGGAAGGGATGAACAAATCAGAACAGCGTTGGATGAAGTGTATAAGCCTAAAATGAGACTGTCGAAAAAAAGGTTTACCCCAAATACGTAAGTAGTTTTTATTTTTGCACGGACTTTTCAAACGCCCCTCGTACGTGAACCGATGTGGAAAAGGTTTGCTTCTCGGCCTGGAACCATTTTTTTCCATCCGTCATTTCGGATGGGAAGGCTAGGATAACTTACAGTTACTGCGAAGATTGGCTTTGTACACATACGAGGGTGAGTCAAATGAAAACTTTAAATTTGTAATAACAAATCGAAATTTCGCACCGTTCTCCTGTAAGTTGGTAAGCGTGCTACAAACAGCGTGCAGAATGGCCTGCAGGTGGCAGCATAGTGCAGATGCACACATACCGTCGCGGTATCAGTA
This sequence comes from Schistocerca americana, assembly GCF_021461395.2. Lineage (NCBI taxonomy): Eukaryota > Metazoa > Arthropoda > Insecta > Orthoptera > Acrididae > Schistocerca > Schistocerca americana. The sequence goes on from NC_060121.1 coordinate 900,785,129, forward strand.
TAAAGATGGCCGCCCCACTTGCACCACGGAAGAACAGCGTTCTGTTATTCAGTTTTTGCGTAGTGAAGTTGTGAAAGCTATTGAAATTCATCGACGAATGAAGGTTCAGTACGGTGATGCATGTTTGTCACAGCAGGAAGTCTACGAATGGAGTAGGAAGTTCGCAAATGGTGTGACTTCAGTGGAAGATGCTACTCGTCCAGGTCAGGCACAACGAGTTGTGACTCAACAGGACATTGCAGCAGTTGAAGCCATAGTGAAGGAAAACCGCCGAGTGACACTGAATGACGCAATGGGAGGAAAGAAGTTGCGTTCTGATGAAGAGGTACGTCATGCGGTGGATGAGTGGTTCCGCGGACTACCAAAAGAATTTTTTTCTAAAGGAATTTGTTCACTTTGTAAGCGCTGGAAGACTTGCATTGAGCGTGGGGGACATTATGTTGAGAAGTGGTACAGCTTTGTACCACTTCTTCACAATAAATAATATTTAAAAAAATATTTAAGGTATTCATTTGACTCACCCTCGTACATGTATACATGTTTACTCTGTTGTTCACACTTAGGTGTTTTACGGAGGGCTGATAGAACCAGTTTCGGACTATTTGTCAACCGTTTCACTCTCGAACATCACGTATGAGAAATGAACACAATCTTTCTGTGGCCACCGGATTTCTGTTGTTTTGTTGCGATGATCGCTTCTCCTTATGTATGTGGAAGTCAGTGACAGATTTTCGCAGTCAGAGGGGAAACTGGTGAGCGAAATTTAGGAAATATGATCTCGCACTAACGAAAAGCGCCTTTGTTGTAATGGTTGCCACCCCAACTGTGATATCACACACGTGATACTTTCTCCCCAATAGCGAACGGCGCTTTTATAATATTTTTTGATGTCCAGCGTCAAAACCTTCAGTTAAGGACCTTACATCGCGCAGCACTACTCCGGAAGTTGACGGATTTGTTGCGTCATCTAAATGATCCACCAGTAACATGCAGTCTTTGTTTCACCTTCCCCACAATATTTCCCGCGTAATGGTTCAGATTTAAGTTGTTTGTAACTGTAATCCCTAAGTATTTAATTTAATGCACAACATTTTAATACGTGTGATTCATCGTGTACGCTGATGATCTCACACTTTTTGCTGTTTAGGATTAATTGTCACTTTTCGGACCATGTCGGATGATCTTGTTTAAATACACTTTACTAGACGGTAAGTAACAGCGTCACCTGCAAACAGTCTAAAAGCCTTCTCGGACTGTCTCCTAAACCCATGTAGATGAAGAACAGCAGAGGGCCTTTAATATGTTCTTGGGGAACCCCAGCCGCGCAGAGTGGCAGTGTGGTTAGAGGCGCCATGTGACGAATTGCGCGGCTTCTGCCGCCGGAGGTTCGAGTCTTTCCTCGGTCATGGGTGTGTGTGTGTGTGTGTGTGTGTTGTCCTTAGCGTAAGTTAGTTCAAGTTAGTTTAAAGTAGTGTATAAGTCTAGGGACCGATGACCTCAGCCGTTTGATCCCTTAAGAATTCACAAAAAGAAAAAAAAGAGAATGGGGGACCCCAGGAAGGATATTAATTGTGGTCCCTCGTACCAGAGCCCAACCCGACGGATACATTAATGTAGATCGGGGAAAACCACCGTCCAGGCTGCGTCGTTTGCGGAGCCGGGAGGTGCATATCCTTCTCATGCATATTTCTCTCTCACATATTCGTCTCTCCCACACCTCTCCTGGTTATGTAATCTCAAGAACAGCAGACATAGGTATAGGTATAAATATAGATAGATACTGATAAGCCTTAAAGAGGTGCACATGTCACAACACATGCTTACTAATTAAACTGCACCGCAATTGCAAATATGTAAATACTAAGCAACACCACCATGTCAAACAAGTAGTCAGTGGCATCAGAAAAGTAACTTAAAGGTATGCAACCAATGAAGGGATCTACGACTCCTGTTGAGCAGCAATGCACGGCCTGGGGAGAAGGATCTTGTGGTCCCTCATACCAGAGGCCAACCCGACAGATACACTAATCTAGATCTGGGAAAATCACTGTCCGGGCTTGGTTGCTCGTGTAGCTGGGAGGCGCCAAGCCCCCGACTGCCGACAAGAACAAACAACAATGCCATGGGGTGCCTTTTGTTGTTGCTTTCTTTGGTACTGTGTTAGTTTAAATATGGTAGCCATATAAAAGGAATCTGTGATTGGCGGCCAGCGACTTGAAGTTCATTCCAAGACCCTGGCCGCCACCCACATACAAGTTGGTGGGAACTTCTCATTCTCTATACTTTCCTATCCTCTTTTTAAATACTTCTTAAATTCCAAATTAATTTGTATTTCACTTTCCTGTTTCCATTAAATTTGTTGTAACGTGGTTATAATGCTGCACAACAAAGAAAAACAACCGAACATATCAAACAAATAGAGACCCCCCTCCACGTGGCGGGACTCGGGCAACGGTGTGAGTGGGTCGGGGGTCAGGGTGATGTACCAACAGCCATTCCGGGCCACGAACCCAGTCACAGCGGCCAAGTGGCATATTACGACCCACCATAAGAAATCAGATGAAGTTAGTTTAAAGTAGTGTATTAGTCTAGGGACCGATGACCTCAGCAGTTTGGTCCCTTAGGAATTCACAAAAAAAAAGGAACCCCATACATCGCTTCTATTTCACAAGATGGCTTTCCGTCAATTAGTAAAGTCTGTGAACTTTCTGACACGAAATCACATATCTAGTCACATAACTGAGACGACACTTCCAACCCACGCAGTTTTGATTTGAAGCTGTTTGCGAGGAATAATGTGAAAAACCTTCTGGAAATGTGGCACACTGGGCTGGCGTTCTAGAAGACGATGGTTCAAATTCGCATTCGGCCACTCAGATGTAGGTTTACCGTGATTTCCTAAATTATTCCCGGCAAATGGCGGGATGGTTCCTTTGAAAGGGTACTGCCGATTTCCTTAACCATCTTATACACAACCGAGCTTGTGCTCTGTCTCTAATGACTTCGATGTCGACGGGACGTTAAACCTCATCTTCCTACGTTCCTTTTCAACTTGAGATGCCCTGACGCTACCACTCATTATTTTCCATGAATAAGAGCAATATTTTCTGAATCCGTGATAGATACGTGTCAACAAACCGTTTTATTTTCACGTATTTCTTACTGTTCGAGCGAAGTATACGTTCCCAAATATGCTGTAGGGATTTGACGCCAGATATGTGGAATCATTTAATTCTGCATTTACAAAGAATACTAGAGGTGGGACGTTCTCAACGAAGTCAGCTACGATTGGTTTTTGAAATACAAGTTTCTTATAAATGTGGTCGAGGTCCTCGACATATGAAGTCTGGTACGTGTGTGAGTTCGTGAAGATTATGGGTGGGATAGCGCAACGGGATCTCAAAATGAAGCTGAGGGCATCTCTTTTAATGACTGGGAGAGAGCACCGTAGTTGCGCACTACATTTCAGTAGATGTTGGCTAGGCACTTTATAGTCTTGCATATGTAGAAGATAGTGGTAGTATTTGTCCAAAATATTCGACAGTTTCGATATTGTAGAGTATACCTTAGGTGGCATAGCGTTCTGTCGTTCCACTATCAGGCTCCACAAACACTACAGTGCCCTTATCAGTATTGTCTAAGCTTGTCACCAAAGCTGATGACCAAGAGCTCCATTACGTCGCATGTGTAGGTGGTGTCTATCTCTGCCACCTGAGAGATCTGTCTTCAATTATTTTTTTCTGTTGGCTTGATCGACTATGTATGAGACACGATATGTAGGTTATAATTTCTTTTCATTCACAATATCATCAAAGCGCATCGTTACTGAGATAACTGAAAGGAAACAATTCGGTAACCATTCGTCATTCACAACACCAAGAAAACGAAAGTGAACGATTAAGAGGCGAATTATGTAACCAAACGTTGCTCCATCATGAACTGCCATAATGGAGTTGTTGGCTGCCATGTTCGTTGCTTTCAGCACAAGTCGATGGCATGACCAGACAGCGTTCGCTTGTCTACTCTTTCATTTGCGACCGACAACACTCCTGCAGGCGCACAATGTATTGGCACATCCTAGCCGTTCCCGGCCTCCGTAGGAACTGCATGGCTGAAGCCAATATCAGCCGCTAACGCCCATTAAAAATTAGTCTCAATAAATTATTCTCTCTGTGCTTGCCCTGACCACAATGAAGAAACCACGTGATAAATTTCATAGCGCTCCTGTCAAAAGAGTAAACAGTGCACTGTTGAGTCTGCACCACGTTAGAGAGGAATCAGATAGAGAACAACAGATGATAAACCTTGATCTTGATCTCATCTCGTAGGTGACGAGTTGACGATAGAGGGAATACAAACGCAGAGTGGACAAGGATTTGTAACTAAAGAGGTTGCCTCTTTTTCGAAAGAAATGATTGTAGTAGATTCCGTATTAAGTGATCTATGGGACCTCAGAAAATCTGTCATATAGATGGCTGGTTAGGAGTTGGAAACTTTATTTCATTGTCAGCTGCTGCGATGCAGTCAGGATGTTGTGTCTAGACAAGACAGTCTAGACACAATGAGAGGAAGCCGAAAGGCACGCGCTACGCTCACGCAGATTGGCGTGAGGTCTGAAACAGGATACGTAATGAATGCTATAAAGAAAAGTACGTAGCTTCTGGAATACTTAACTTTAATCCATCCTTTTAGCACATCTGGAGATTGTGGCGATACAAGTGAGACTCTTTAGATACATGCAATGTTACTAATGGCGCCTTGCTGGGTCGTAGCCATTGACTTAGCTGAAGGCTATTATAACTATTGGCTCGGCTAATGAGCAATGCTTCGTCCATGTAGTCGCTAGCAAAGTCGTCCGTACAACTGGGGCGAGTGCTAGTCCGTATCTCGAGACCTGCCTTGTGGTGGCGCTCGGTCTGCGATCACACAGTGGCGACACGCGGGTCCGACATGTACTAATGGACCACGGCCGATTTAAAACTACCACCTAGCAAGTGTGGTGTCTGGCGGTGACACCACACAGGATACAGCACAATCCAATTTAAACGACTAGATACGTCATTGATATACACACATAGGCTTCCGCGGCCGATGTCAGTCTCATTACAATCGTTCTGGGTGGATGCCACACCTTCTCATGAGATACTAATTATCTTAAAATACTAAAATCTATGCTTCGGCATTGCCCTTTCTCCGGACGTAGACTATTTTCAGTGGGGGAGTACGTGCTTCAACTTATTTTGTTTCTATTTGTGTCACAAGGGCATAGATCTCAGAATTTTTAGAATGTGCTGACCGTAAATCATTGCTGTTATGTATTGGCAGAGAGGGAAGTGTTAGTTACATGGCTAACAGGTAATTTGTAGTACTCAGTAAATCGACTACAAGCTTATGAAGGATGTGTTTTCCATATGTTTTAACATTTGCAAAATGACTCCGCAGTACACTAAGGTGGATTTCAATGACAGACGTCACTACTTCTGTGAAGGTTACACAACTATGTAGGTGAAGTCGGGTAAGACTGTCCGTATGGCCTCATACGACTAGTTATTTCTGAGGAAACAAGTCGCCTACGCATTTAATTGGTAAAAAGATGCTGTACAGAAAGAGTGAATGACACTAAAAAAAAGGGACATTTAGTAATAAGGCAAATGAAACTTTCCCATATAGATGTGTGAAAAAGTATATCGAGTGCTGTTTATTTTGTATGAATATGTGTATACCGTACACAACTCGCTCATCACTGGTATTTTAAATTATTTTGAAAATAGAATAATAAATGTAACATCATGTGACTAAAGCCGTGTTTAATTTTATTTGAGACATTGCTATAATCCCTAAAAGTAATGAGAACGTAGAACATCTATTATCTCTGTTGAACTGTCTATTTGGTAGTGATATCTTCGGCGTAAAAGGCCATTTGGCAACGACGAGGGTTGTGGGGATATGTGAGGATAAATGACTGTGCCGCCATCTGGAAGACCTAACTTTCCCACAAAGCGTTTCGATAGAAATAGAGCCCTAGATTTGTGGCTATGGCCCATTTGGTGTTATTCATCATAGAGCGGCGTACAATTCGTGTTCGCATTGCCATCCAGGCCCTTATTATTACGCAGTCAAAGCATGGCTGAGCATGAGAAGTTCACTATAAAAAAAGTTAAAAAAAATAAAAAAAAGAGGCATGCTAAAGCGACACACCTATACCTGTATTGTCGAAGTGGAGGAAGGTATTTCAAAACATCTAACCTTTCTACGTGTACGCTGGTAACGAAACTTCGCGTATTTGTTAGCAGCCTACAGGCAATATAGTGCAAGGAACTTCAGCAGCACACTCGCAACACTATGCTAGTGCGTAAACAACAGACGAAATTAAAAATAGAGACTTTTTGCCAGGCAGTTTTTTACTCCACTGTTATATTCAAGTAGAATGCGCTAATGGTATAGTTCTGCAAGTGGAGCGTGGTGGCTGAAATCAAATACATGGTTACTGATTATGGAAGACTATGGTTATGCCAAAGGCTCCTAGTGACAGATGACCAAACTTCGAATTTATACCGATTATACTGCTTTGCCTTCCATGCTTTCTAATTTCAGTAAGTACAGACAATGTACAACATTCAACCTCTACCAGAGACGGCAGAACTATTTCAGCAATCTAAAAACCTGACGATTTCGTACTTCGGTAGCTACATGTGTCGGTTATCGTTTGTTAAACTGGAGAAGTCATCGGCAGTGAAAACAGAGTACTTCTCCGAAACTATTACTTCCGTTGCTCAGTATTAAATAAATAATTCTGATATATTTAACATTATCCATTAAGGATATGAGGTAATGGTTGTTATTTCTTACAACAATAATTGCTAGCAAAAAAAAAAAAAATGGTTCAAATGGCTCTAAGCACTACGGGATTTAACATCTGAGGCCATCAGTCCACTAGACTTAGAACTACTTAAACCTAACTAACCTACGGACATCACACACATCCATGCCCGAGGCAGGATTTGAGCCTGCGACCGTAGCAGCAGCGCGGTTCCGGACTGAAGCGCCTAGAACCGCTCCGCCACAGCAGCCGGCAACTGGTAGCATTCAGCCGTATTTCTGTCCTACGTACAGCACACACAACGGGTTTCGAGAAACAATGGTCTCGTCATCAGGTTGCAAAAACCCAACTCGTGAGGTTAAAATACTAAAAGGGCTACCAACACAACTCGGTGATCGTAAAATAAATTAGAATAAAAAACACATAGGAATGAAGGTCTTCGTCTTGACTAAAGTCGTCGACTTCAATTGGCAACCGCCCCATCTCATACCGCACAATATACCAGGCCGCATCCTCGTGATCTTCTTTGGCCTCACGGAGCCTTCGAGTCACCCACCTATCTGTGAACTTATTCCATAAGCTCGTACCTTCGTTAACAGCCTACAATGGGGCACCGTGCCAAATGCTTTCCGGTAATCTAGAAATATGGAATCTGCCTATTGCCCTTCATCCATAGTTCTCAGTATGTCATGTGGGAAAAGGGCAAGCTAAGTTTCGCATGACAGATGCTTTCTAAAGCTATGCTGATTCGTTCACATAAGCTTCGCAGTCTCAAGAAAGTTTATCATATTCGTACTGAAAAAGTGTTCAAGGATTCTGCAGCAAACAGAAGTTTCGGATATTGGTCTGTAATTTTGCTGGTCCGTTTCTTATTTTTTTATTTTTTTTATTTACCTTTGTTATATACTGGGGCCACCTGCCTTTTTCTCCAGTCGCTTGGGGCTTTGCGCTGGGTGAGAGATAAATGCAAGCTAGGTAAGGGGTCAGCGTCGTAGAGTAGTCGTTGTAAAATCGACCTGGCAATTTATTTGCTTTCAAATCTTTCAATTGTTTCTCTACGCCAGACATTCTTATTACTACGTCGTGCATTCGAGAGTCTGTCCGATGGTCAAACGACGGTATGTCTGTACGATTATCCTGTGTGGAAGATTTCTTGAACGTGAAATTTAAAACTTCGCCTTTCGTTTTGCAACCTGCAACTGTCACACCAGACTGGTGTGGGACTAAATGGAAGCCTTAGTCTCGCTTAGCGATTTTACATACAACCAGAATTTTCCCGGGTTCCTTGCCAGATCTTTTGCTAAGGTGTGGTGGTTGTTACATGCTTCGCACTTAGGTCTTTTCACAGATGTACGAATCTCTACTAAGCTTCGCTTGTCGTCATTTATGCGTACCCTTTTGAACGGAGAGTGCAACAGACTCTGCTTCCTCAGCATTCGCCGAATTTCGTTATTAAACCATGTTAGGTCTCATTCTGTAATAACTTACTAGGCTCGTACCTCTTCGGACCACGATCTACAATCTGCTTACACTTTACCCATAATTCCTCTACTAACTATGGTAAATCAGCTGTGGCGAATCATGTACACGAAACAGACCACCCCTTTTAAGGAACTGGAAGAAGACGTTAAAATCTTACAAATGGAAATGAAAATAAGGAAATCCGACTTGCCAGAATAATTGTAGATCGCTATTCGTAAGAAGTAGAGTCGTGTTATTCTGAACGCACACGTGAAAGACAACGGAATGATATTTCTTAATAGCTTTGAAGAATTATTTTAAGGCAGATACATAAATATAAAGCTGTAAAATCTCTTTGACGAAACAACTAGAGGCTGACGATGGTAGGGAATGAGGAAAACAACGACCAATAGAACATCATTATGGTTGTGGCAGTAGCTACGCTTGCGCAGTAATACCGTGGACATGTCAATACACAGTCAGCCGAAGTGCCAAACCTTGATTCTCTTGGAGGCCACGGCAGATCAATAAGACACGGCCTGGTGTAGTATGTGATGGGGGATGAGACGGCTATTGACAGTAGGACGAAGCCCTACAGCCCACTGTGTTTTTATTTTTTTATTTCATGATCGCTGCAGTTCTGTTGGTAGAACTTTTAGTGTTTGAACCTCATGAGTTAACCTTTTAAAACCTCATAGTCTCCAGAAACGCGTTGTTTGAGCTGCATGTAGCTGAGAAATACGGTTGAATCCTGTCAATTCTTGCTGTGATGATGCTGGTACTTAATCTGTTTACACTCTCTAATGATGTACACAAAGATACCTTTTCACACTCTCAGTGGAAGAAATCTACATGAAACTAGATCTTGTGACTCAATTGTCAAGGCGAGCTTTACCCGGAGGGAAGCCTGTATGTCAAACTAAGGAAATTTTAATGATTAAAGTGAGTCGCCTTATCCTAACTGCACTACAGCTAATCCACAGTCCAGTCCTTCAACGATTTTCTTGACGACTCACCCTGCGTATAGCAAAACGTGATTCTCTGAGCGTCTGGCCAGTGTACAGCAAGGAGATGATAACCACTGTCCAGTACAGGCAGGTTACACCATCCCCGTTCGGTTGATGAACGTCTACATTATATATATTGAGCTAAGTGACATCGTTAACCTACATTATGTTAAGGGGCTCCGGAACGCCCTATACTTGCAATGTTAAAATAACGCTTATAAATTACATCTTTCCTCACAAAGTATTTGAGGTACGAAGTTGAACTTTTTACACATTATTTATTGGAATATGGGCTACAACTTAACACAGGGATTTTACAAAATTTTAGTTCAGTTATTAAAGATGATTTTTTTTTCAATTGTAATGAAAATTCACAACATTTTTTTGCAATTTGTTATTTATATATTCAAAAATATACAGTTTTTTGGAAAAAGGCTGTGATAAATTATGCAGAAGGTACTGTGTAACATTTACTGAAAGTTGAAACAAATATGTTTGGAAGATCCTTAGATAACACGTAATTAGTATGAGAAAATAAAAGTTTTGGGAATCGAGCGACAAAGATTGGATTAACTTTTTAGTGCATTCCAGGTCCATAGGATGGATTATCTTCATCCTCTGCAAACTCTTCCTCCAGCTTCCTCTTGTTCCTCCTCCTGTTTACTCTTGCTTGTGTCTCTAGACTCTTTACAGCCCTGTCTGCAGCCCGAAGGCGTTCCTTGTCTAAAACAAGCATCGCTCGTTGTTGTGTTCGTAGATTTTGCTACCATTTTCTTCAGTTGCAGTTACTGCAACACTGTTCCAAAAGGTGGTCATGTATGAACACTTATCACATTTCAGTTGTATTTCACTAGCAAGTCCTACGTGCTTTATTATGGAGAGTTCCAGACCAACTTCACTACAATGAATACATCTTACACAGTTTGAAAAAATTCCTTTGAGAACCGACATATCAAATATTTCATTCACATCCGATTCGCCCATAAAACATTCATAGTTTTCACTCATTGAACCAAGCTTCTTCTGTGAAGTATTTTCTTTCCCGCTTTGACTGCTATGGGCAGGTGTACTTGAGAGGTTAGGTTCACTCACTTGGTTATCGTCTTTATTGTTTACAGTAATAACACATACCTTTGGCTTTCCAACATTTCTCCTTTTCTTAAAAGCCTTCAGAGGATTTCTAATAACTTTACTTTTACTCATTATTATACTTCAACAAAACAGAGACTCAAGAAACAGAATTAATTACGAATATTTTCGAGATAACGACAGAGTAAATAAACATGAAACAATCGACAATCACACCAGCGATATATATTGAACCATCACAGGTTAGCCACAACACATACTTTATCTCACATCACTAAAATGTACCTGATGAACACGGACGTTAATAATAACATCATTTGACAGCAGTTTAACAGCGCCACAGTGGGTCACGCCCATGTAGAACACATTTCAAAAAAAATTTAAAAATAGTTGTAGTCTTCGGAATTGAATAAATTATATATCTAGTAAAATGTAATAGTCTGCAGATTCAGAAAACGCAAAAAAGTAAAAATTGAACTTTTCATGATTTTGAGCCTTTCCGGAGCCCCTTAACCTACATTATGTTATACGCCTCGTAAAATGAAAGAAAAATACAAAAACGCTTTCAGGGAGACGCTTCTCAGCCGAATTCTTCAGTACTGCTAAGATGGGTGGCATCGTCTTATAACACTACTATCGTCTTTGTAAAATACTTTTCACTGAAAATCGTAGTTTTTTTAGTGTTTAATAATTTCTGCCATGGATCTCTTCACAAATCTTTGTTAACTACTGCCAGAAATTACAAATATTCCTCAAAATCTATTTCATTACAACGCTCCAATGTTATTCCATTTATCATAACAACTGTTGATCCGCGGAAAGTGACAACCCGTTCAAGTATTTCCTTAGATAGTTGGTTCGCAGCAGCGATATATATTTTAAATGCTGTTATTTCCCGCTTTCAGCTTCTGAATGTGTTCTGTTCGTATGATACATGCCAATTTATATCGCTGTAAATATTTGGCAGGTTATCTATGAATCTGATGGTACTGTCACTTCAGTTTATTTCATTTTTACTTCGTGTGTACATAATGTGTTTTAGGTAGCATGATAGTGACTAAAACGATAAAACTGGCCAATGGAACGCGAGTCTGAAAAAAAATTCAGCTTCAAATAGAAAAATACAAGTTTTTGTGGCTTCAACTGCTACTCAACAACTTAAACTTACCAGTTACAACCAAAGTCTGCTCCTACAGGTTCTGCGAGCTGTTTTGAAATTGTAATCATGTACCAGGAGCCGGCCGGTGTGGCCGTGTGGTTCTAGGCGCTTCAGTCTGGAACCGCGTGACCGCTACGGTCGCAGGTTCGAATCCTGCCTCGGGCATGGATGTGTGTGATGTCCTTAGGTTAGTTAGGTTTAAGTAGTTCTAAGTTCTAGGGGACTGATGACCACAGATGTTAAGTCCCATAGTGCTCAGAGCCATTTGAAGCATTTGAACCATGTACCAGGATGTTATGTACTTCTAGTGACTGCAAGTTCATTAAGCTAGCTGTACTTAGTTTAAATCTTATTTCTTTCGGCTGATGATAAATATTAGCATTTTAACGTTGTTTTCTGCAAACAAAAATTTTTAATGCAATACAAAACTATTAGATACAGTGAAATGGATTTCTTTGTTTACTATTTCAAAGACAGTTAAAAATAATTTCACACCAACTACTGTAGTCGAATTACTATATTACTAACAACTTTTTTCAAAGAGATTTCTGTTTGGAATTCGTGCATAAAAGCGTATGATAATGACCAGTACAACATAATTCCCAGTATATCATCAAAAGAAAAGATCTTATTGTATTTGTAACTACTAATAATATTGCATGTTCAATTCTGGTATCCGAATAACACGCTGAACTCTACTTATTTGTTACATTAGTGATTTATGCATCAATTAATACTAGAAGCGAATTCATCGAGTGTTCAACTTCGGGCACGAAACCAGCTAAGGGGAAAATTCGTGCTTTCTGCACATTTATTTACTTTTGTTTACGTATGTAAACCGACTTTCGGTACGTCCTTTGTCACCGAGTAAAATCACGTGTGTCAGATACCTTCGCTTGAATAACCTGGGTCAAAAAAATTCACGTTAAATTTAAAATTGCTTTTGGTGTTAATTGTACAAAAACATCCTGCGTATTTTCATAAGTTGAGTACGACCATGAACGTATTTTGTTTTATAGGATCAATTGCAATCAGCATTTGTGTTTCACATAGTTTCCTCGTAAAGAAAAAGTTCATCCTAAATTTTAGTTTATATCTACGCTCTCAGAAGTTACGAGTGTAAGGGGTTATATTTTGACAGTAAATGGCGTTTGTGATGCACAGATATTGTAGCACATATTATTACTGATATATCGTGTCAGTTTTAATGTTTACTTTCAAAGAAGTGTATGTTGTTTGATTTATTCGTAAATTAACGTAATTTTCGAGTTTGTCAGTTGCCATAACCTCAAAAAAGTTCCAGGAAATATAACTTTTATTCCAGGTTTTATGTTATCTTAATAGAACTCTCGTTCTGCGTTGCTAACTACAGTACTTCAAGTCTTAAAGAAAATTAATAATTCTTTTTGCTTAACTGATCCAGAAATCAAAAGATAATCTGTAAGCGTAATTTAAAATTGTTTGTTTACCATTCTGTAAAACACTGCGCTAGTAAATTAAAGTAATTTTCGAGTTTGTGAGTGGCCATAACTTCAAAAATGTTTCTGAAAATCAATAACTTTTATGCCGGGTTTTACGTTATCTTCGTAGAACTCTCGTTCTGAGTTACTAACTACTTGAGTTCTCAAGGAAAAATTAGTAATACTTTTCGCTTAACTGATCTGCAAGGATAGCCTAAAATTATTTGTTTACCATTAGCCCCACTGTGAAATGCTTTTCTCAAACACGGGATAAGTTGCTTGGCATTCGCAAGCAGCTGGGAATCGCAGTGCCTACTGTCCAACTATGGGGTGCTATTGCGAATGGGTGTGTCGGGAGGTTTCTCGATAGTCATGTACCAGATACGTCATAGGTACCTGAAGTACTATCGACTCCAGTGGATCTTTCGTCCTCTACGGCAAGTACGCAATCTATCACAATCGTCCACTGTCAGTGGCGTGTCACTGGTAGAGCTACCTGCCATGTATAGGAGAGAGAGGAACCAGGGAGAACTGAGGGCGTCAAACCCATATCCAACAAGTTCGAGGTGCTGTATTGCAAAGAAACTAATCCAGTGAGAAGCACATCAATTGCTTCGAAACCTGCAGTTTCCCTTGCCAAGCACACCCAAACAAAAACTGGTATTGATCTACTAATCTTCTGCACTTTAAACATACACTGAACACCTCAGAATATGATAGCAGAGGGTAGGAACAGCAGGTACACACAGAGTGTGTGCATGGGGGCCTCGGCCAACGTAAAATTATTCCGGAAGCCATAGAAAGGTCAGGATGCAATCAATGCATATTGTGACGCACATTGGAACAAACAATGTCTGTCGTCATGGGTGAAACAAAACGCACTGCAAAACGTTACTTAATTCCTCCTCTGAAAACTATATAAAGCAGATAATACGAAAGTCCACTCATCATGGCAATACACTATTACACTGATGAGCCAAAGCATAATGACCACCTGTTTAATAGCTTGTTTATTTTGTCATTGGAAAAATATACATCACTGATCTTGTGTGTCAGGGATCCGACAATTTGTTGGTAGGTTTGTGGAGGTTTGCAGCTGTAGGTGTCTACGCATAGGTCATGTAATTCGTGTAAATAACGGGTCGCTGATGTGCGTATGCGGCGATGGCACCCGATTGCGACCCAGATGGGTTGCATAGGATTTACATCAGTTGAATTTGGTCGCCGAGACATCAACGTGAGTTTACTATAATGCTCCTCAAGCCGCTGTAATATGGTTCTGGCTTCGAGACATGGTGAAAGGTGACATCGCCGTCAGGGAAGACATCAAGTATGAAGGCGTGCACATGGTACGCAGCTGGCAGGATGTCGTCGATTATTACCACAGGTCCCATGCATGTGCATAAGAATGTCTCCCGTAGAGTAATACTACACCCACTACACTGCGCCCTTTCCACCCTGAAGTTTCGAGCTGCCAGCACGGTAACTCAGCGAGTTCGGTCAGAGGGTTAGCTGCCCTCTGTAATAAAAAAACTGAGTTAATGGATCAACGACGAACTGAAACGGGTGTCGTGCAACGTCCGTCCCGAGCAGATACAACGAACGAAAACGAACAAAATGAGATTTTTTTTAAAAAAAAAGAGCCTACTTCCATCACGATGAAGGCGTTTGTGGCGATGAACAGCGGCGTAGTGTAGCGAAAACTGTGATTAAGCCGAAGAGCCGACACGTTTCCATTGATCGACGGTCGAATCTGAATCGTCCCATTCCCAATGCAACCATAACTGACGATGTCCTTGGGCCAACATGTGAACATGTAGGGGTGTTCTGCTGGGGAATTCCATGTTCAACAATGTACGATTAACGTGAGCCCCGAAACACTTATTGCTGCAACAGAATTGTGCTCTTTCGGCAGAGATGCTGTAGATCACCATCTACGCTACTTTACAGAGCAGACAGACCTTCACGCCCCGCGTTCTGTGGAGAGTCATGATGGTCCAACTATTCAGCGTCTAGTGGTAGTTTCACTGTCCTCATACCTCTGGGCGTAGATGCTCACGACAGAAGCACGTGAACGTCCGACGAGCTTCGCCATTTTCGAGATACCCGTTCACAGGCTCTGAGTAACAATAATCTGCCTATATTTTCGCTAGCATGATCACCCGTCCGTGTCTGCTCCGCATACATACTTTCGTTGTTGCATCACAAGCCCGCAACGCCATGAGGCGGCATCCGATGTCGCGGTGAGCAGTGGTCGTAACGTTTTGGCTTATGAGTGTACTGTATGTAATAGGAACAATTAGACCTGACCACTTTGTTGACGTACAATGAAAGTGGTATTACGGCTACGAGGCAGCTGTAGCAACGACTATTACCGAACTGCAAAGGTCAACTGAAGGAATTCGAAACATTTAGCTGTAACCTCCCCACAAAAATTTATGAATGAAAATATTTTAAATGTGAATTGGGACATCGTGCTGTAAAACGTAACCTCCCAGCAGAAATAAAGAAAATTCTATTATAATGAAAACGAGCCAAATGTTTGACCCCACAAAACATCGTTAAATTGAAATAAAAGTGACTGTAACTTCGCTACAAAAATATTGAAAAATAATCGCCAATGTAAACTCGACACAAAAATTGAGAAATGAAATTTAATCATTAAACCCACAATAATAGGGCAGCATCGCTGACCTTAGGCCCTGTGCAATAATTAATCTGATAAATTGAAGGGCAGCATCGCTGACCTTAGGCCCTGTGCAATAACTAATCTGATAAATTGATTCTGGGAGGAAAAGCATAGGAAATATTGTTTCAATGGTAATGATTCTTTTTTTTAAAGAAACGATTGCTTTGAAAACAAAATTATTATTGGGGCATTTCTGAACAAATTAATTACAATTGACATACATTACATTATCATATGTGCGCAATGCTGCTTCATTACCTTATTTAACAATATACCTCGTCCCGAACCTTGACCAGAGACCCATGTCGACGCCCGCCGACTCCTCACACACAACTCCGACTCGCAACTGACAACTGCTAACTCGCAACTTACAACTACACGCTCTCGCGACTCGCTACGTACAACTAAACTCTCGAGCAGTCAATCGCAGACTAGCAATGATAAACAACTCTCTGGTCAGAGATTCTGTCATGCCTCGCCATTGCTGCTACTGAATACATACGTGTTTCATAACACTGGAGATGAGCATGGAGAAGAACTATGGGTTGTATTTAAGAGAATAGTTGACCATTCACTTGTTAAATAAGAACTCATTAAAAACAGATCTTAATGGGAAATACCATAAGGTGTACAGTAACTCTAAACAAATTTCTAAAAGAAAACTGCAATTTTTATTGCTAAATCTAGGAGAGCCTGGACGAAACATGTTTGGCTGTCAAGAGGGCAACACTTGAAGCCACTGATTCCCATAGCAGAATATAATTGAAGGATCGCTCACGAAGTACGAAAAATTATGTAATAAATAACTGTCCCAAAAAAGTACCAAATTTTGTGTCCAGACATTCAGGAACTGAAAGTGAGGGTAGCAAAACAAAAGCACAAATACTGAACGCCGTTTTGAAATGATCCTTCGCAAAGAAAAATCCAGAAATATTGGCCCACTTTAATTCTCATAACACTGTAAAGTTAGGTGATAAAGATATGAAAGTTAGTAGTGTTGACAACAAGTCGAAATTGCTAAAATTGAATAATGCTTCAGGGTGCCATTGGATTCCTATAAATTCTAAGCCGAATTAGCTGAGTTAGCCACTGTATTAACCATAATCTACCAAAGAACTCAGGGAAAATGTATCGTACCCAATAGTTAGTGGAAAGCACGAGTGAAACTTATCTACAAGAAAGATACCAGAAGTGACCCACAAAACTACCATCCAACATCATTTACTTCCTTTTGTTGTGGAGTCTTTAATTAGAAGATATTCTGAGCTCAAACGTATTCAGGTATGTCGAACAGAATGATCTCTTGCGTACCAGCGTCTATCGGTTACGTAAATATCGATTTTGTGAAAGCCAACTCGCACTTTTCTCTCAATAGAAGCTAAGATCATTGGATCAAGACAGTCAGGTAGATGCAGTATTTCTTGATTTCAGCAAAGTAATGCCCTCAGTAGCACACCCACGCTCATAGCCGAAAGTATGATCGTACGAGGTATCAACCGAAATTTGTGACTGGATTGAGAATTTCTTGTTTGAGAGACTGTAGTACGTTATGAAGGATGGAGAGTCACCGACAGACGTAGAAATAATTTCACGTGTGGCCCAGGAGCGCGTGTTGGGATCCTTGCTGTTCAAGTCGTATATTAAAGAGCTTGCAGGCAAAATTAGTAGTAACCACAGACTTTTCGCCGATGGTACAGTTATCTATAATTTAATGCTGTAGAAATATTCCTTGAGAATGTCACGACGACAGGTAACTTGATCTAAATATTCAGAAATGTAAAGTAGTGCACTTCACAAAACCAACAAACGTAGTATCTCATGACTAGAGTATCAATGAGTCGCAGTTAGGATTTTCAACTATACCTGACTAACTATTTGTAGAGATATGAAATGGAGAATCACATAGTTCCAGTTGTAGGTGAAGCAGATGGTAGATTTTGGTTCATTGTGTGACGCTACGAGTATGTAGGCGAACTAATCGGCCGCTTAATACTGGTGCAAGGTAAGGGAAGTTTATTGTTCAGCTGAACGCTTGCGGACCCGATGCTCAAAGCACTATGTGGTGGGTACGGCTAGGCGACTGGTATTAGCGAGTCCGGATACAAGGACGAGCAGTATCGTCGGGAATGGTAAAATACCAGATCTGTGAATTTGGAATGCTCCTACTAGCATGGTCTTTGTGCAGGAGAGACACCAAAAATGGCAGTGTGTCAGACAAGCTGAAAGATGGCTTCTTGAAGCTCCTTCAGAATCTATAATTAGCAGTCAAGTATTAAAGCAAATATGAATACATTTGCGATCTCAGAAAAATGAGGCGCATCCAATCACACAACAGTATTTTCAATAGCTTTAAAACTACAAAAGTTACTGTTTCACAGTGGGTAAATGTTTCAACAATTAACATATGAATCAACAACTGCTAAACACTTCATGAGATTTTACCAAACGATGTCTCAGATCATAGGACTGCACGTTAAATACCATGCCAGAAAACCGTTCACCTATACGTATTTCATTCATTGACTTATGACGTCTTAAGTTTTTTTATTACGCAAATGTTTGCGAGAACGTCGAATTCTCCACAATTACACAGCAAATGAACATAGAATGAATACCTCGTGTGTTGTCATTCTTGTGTAGTTACGTAAGAAACAGTTTACAATTTTGCCAGTAACTTTATTTAAATTATAATTTGAAAGGGATATTAAAAACTGCGCTATTTTAAAAGTGGTCAGTCATTTGCGTTATCGGACACCACAGTTGAAAAGAGAACCAACACTCACTTCTGTCAAGAAGTCATAAACAATTATTAAAATAATATTTAACGATAACTTGGTGTCATTTAACTTGAGCACACTTGTACACTAATACTAGCTTATTTATTCAAAAAACAAATCTTTGTAATTATTGAGAATTTTCTAAGAGTGATTGAATATTTATTAAATTTCTTTAGTTAAATATTGTCATATGTTAGTTTAGTTCGCGAAGAGGTCATATTTAGTCAAATCTTGTCTATAGAGCTTAAGCACGACCCATTTTTGGTGGGGGCGGCATTCAGCCCGTGGGAAAGGAGACAGCAGCGGAACACTACAGGAGTCAAGTTGAGACTGGGACTTCTGAAATTAAGAGATCGAGGGAGCGATTCCGGAGACTTGTATGTTTGTTGTGAAAGAAAGCAGGCCTGCCTATGTTATCGAGTGATACTTGATCAAATGCGTGATAGATTCTGGACCATGAATGGCCGCTACCATACTTCAATTTGTGAAGGCCCTTTATATTGCGAGAGATCTTAATGTGCTCCAGTGTAGGACTAATTTTTCCACCTGTATTACGGAATTGAGAATAGACAGTACGAGTTTATTATTCTTTGTATGGTGTGTGCTGATTTTTGAATCGTTATTTTTAACTCTTAACTTTTTTGGGCTGGTGAATATTTCATATATTGTGATCACGAAATGGTTTTAGTTTTCGCGTATCTTTGAAAACTATTTAGTTTGAGAATTTTGTTACCATTCTCGTAACGAACTCGAAGTAACGTTACTGCATTTCGTAAGGGTATTGTCTGCCTGTATTTTAACTTCCCGTTTAATTGAGGTGTCCTGTCTTGAATAAACAATATTCAACATAATTTTCTATGGTCTGCATCACTTACAGACGCTTGAATAGAGCCTATGTTATCAAATTATATATTTTGTCTTTTATTTTGTATTTCTTTGTATTTTACTAACTCGCAACTCTAGCTAATGTATAGACTATTTGACTGCAGGATGACAGCTACAGGTTAGCATTTGCAGCGAATTAGCTATGAGGCATGAAAGCAGACGTACACGGTTCGAGCCTGTGACTACATAGAGATATTATTTTTAAACTGAGCCGTGAGTAAGCGAGGCACCTAAAGTACGTGTAACCGCAGGTACAGACGTAACTGGTTTGCTCGTATGTTATCATGTTTAGAAGAGCAGCACACAAGCGGTAACCGTTACGTACCATCACAAGTGGTAGAAAGATAAACAGATGCAATCAGTCAACAAATGCAACTGCTTACAAAATACTCGTGCGACAATTCTTAGAATATTGCACAAGTGTGTTGGTGTATATCAGGCAGTACTAACAGGGGACACTGAAAGTATAGAAAGAAGGGTAGCACGAACGCGCAGAGCTTTGTTTGACTCATGGAAGAGTGTCACTGAGATGCTGAAACAACTGAACTGAATAACACTTGCAGATATATGCCAACTGTCCCAAGAAAGTCAGTTACAGTGGTTAAATAATCGCCTTTAAATGCTGACTTTAACAATACACTGCAACCCCTTATTGACCGCTCCTGTGGAGGACCAGATTAGTGTAACTGCAACGAGCCCAGAGGTGTTTAAACAATTATTATTTCCGTGCTTCGCTTTTGAATAGTTAATACACAACACTATTCAGAAAAACTTCCGCAGCACTTCGTTAAATTTATGACATATTAATATTTGTTTCACTTATTTATACGATGATATCTGATACTGGAAATTAGCTGATAATAGAATACTAATTACTGTTTGTCATCTTGCAATATTTCACAAACGATTAATCAGAACGCTTGCAAAGCTACATTTACGTATCTCTCGTTACAGTCAGAGTATGGAGTCCTTATCGCCAGGACAATTGTTCCAGTGATCTGGCATTTTCTCCAATTACTGAATGTCAAATAAATCCTTGGAATTAGTCCCCCTTCGAAAACAAAAGTGCTTGACGCCAGTATACAATGACCGTAATATCAAATTTGATTTTCCCCTTTAGAGTGTCATGGACAGGAAATAATACGTTTAGATTTCTCCCGGCTAGATACCGGTATAATTCACAGAACGCTGCTGTGGAACAAATGACGACAGTTTCATGGCCTTTCCCCTCCCCAACGCATTTCAGCTCAAAGCTCTAATTATAAATCAGCATTAGTACAGTTGACGTGCAACAGTAATGAACGTGTGCAAATGCAGCATTCATTCGTTACTCTTAGAATAAATTGTTTCAAATTAGTACCCATTTCGCACATACGGAGAAGAGATACATTAGCTGGTACCGAAAGCGTATAATGTGCGAAAACTATATAAAACTTTACTAGCCACCAAAAATCTAATGTTTCTAAAACAAAGAATTTTCCAAGTATAACTTCATAATGTGATACTTTTAACTTCATTAAACTCCTTTTTGGACATCGTACTGTATCTCACTGTATGATAAATAAATTAATCAGGTATTTCTATCATCTACATGTTGTCATCTCCCGGAATATTAATACTCTGCACAAGGAGGGATTCTATTCGAATTAGTGACAGCTACTGAAGGTTATGGGCTCGTCTGTTGCATATTAGTGAGGAAACATTTTTCGGTGACATTGAGTGCCGTAACAAGAAATACGATGATTATCAGTGCCTAAGAGGGCAGATACGATACTTTGAAGTATTGCTGAAATGTCTAAAAGAAATTATGAGAAAAATGAAACACGGCAGAAGGGGACTGAGGGCGAAAATGAGCTGATTGCATACAATAGATTTTACAATAATTTATTCGACATTAAATAATACAAAATGTTATTTGAATGTGTACATCATCCATTCTTATTTTTTTCAAAAACTCAACTTTAAAAAGCTACATTTCCATTTCACAATAGTATACTCCATAGTAAATTATTTTAAGGACCATAAATTACAAATACAAAAACAAAAAGTATCAACAAGGACACGAACAAGATTTCACCAATAGGACATTAAAGTAAGGAATTGCTACGTAAAGCTGCGTTGCAACCTGTGGCGGTGGACGTACAACGGAAATGACTTAATCATACCGTTTACTTGTAGCAACATATGGCCAAATCTACTCTACTGGTCATTAAAATTGCTACACCAAGAAGAAATGCAGATGATAAACGGGTATTCATTGGACAAATATATTATTCTAGAACTGACATGTGATTACATTTTCACGCAATTTGGGTGCATAGATCCTGAGAAATCAGTACCCAGAACAACCACCTCTGGCCGTTATATCGGCCTTGATACGCCTGAGCATTGAGTCAAACAGAGCTTGGATGGCGTGTACTGTTACAGCTGCCAATGCAGCTTCAACACGATACCACAGTTCATCAAGAGTAGTGACTGGCGTATTGTGACGAGCCAGTTGCTCGGCCACCATTGAACAGACGTTTTCAGTTGGTGAGAGATCTGGAGAATGTGCTGGCCAGGGCTGCAGTCGAACATTTTCTGTATCCAGAAAGGCCCGTACAGGACCTGCAACATGCGGTCGTGCATTATCCTGCTGAAATGTAGGATTTCGAAGGTATCGAATGAAGGGTAGAGCCACGTTATCGTAACACATCTGAAATGTAACGTCCACTGTTCAAAGTGCCGTCAAGAGGTGACCGAGACGCGTAACAAATGGCATCCCATACCATCACGCCGGTTGATACGCCAGTATGGCGATGACGAATACACGCTTCCAATGTGCGTTCACCGCGATGTCGCCAAACACGGATGCGACCATCATGATGCTCTAAACAGAACCTGGATTCATCCGAAAAAAATGTTTTGCCATTCGTGCACCCAGGTTCGTCGTTGAGTACACCATCGCAGGCGCTCCTGTGTGTGATGCAGCGTCAAGGGTAACCGCAGCCATGGTCTCCGACCTGATATTCCATGCTGCTGCAAACGTTGTCGAACTGTTCGTGCAGATGGTTGTTGTCTTGCAAACGTCCCCATCTGTTGACTCAGGGATCGAGACGTGGCTGCACTATCCGTTACAGCCATGCAGATAAGATGCCTGTAACCTCGACTGCTTGTGATATGAGGCCGTTGGGATCCAGCACGGCGTTCCGTATTACCTTACTGAACCCAACGATTCCCAATTCTGCTAACAGTGATTGGATCTCAACCAACGCGAGCAGCAATGTCGCGATACAATAAACCGCAATCGTGATAGGCTACAATCCGACCTTTATCAAAGTCAGAAACGTGATGGCACGCATTTCTCCTCCTCTCACGAGGCATCACAACAAAATTTCATCAGGCAACGCCGGTCAACTGCTGTTTGTGTATGAGAAATCGGTTGGCAACTTTCCTCATGTCAGAACGTTGTAGGTGTCGCCACCGGTGCCAACCTTGTGTGAATGCTTTGAGAAGCTAATCATTTGCATATCACAGCATCTTCTTCCTGTCGGTTAAATTTCGCGTCTGTAGCACGTCATCTACGTGGTGTAGCAATTTTAATGGTCAGTAGTGTACATGTAACAGCCACGGGAGCAGGACAATAGTATTCTGTGGCAGCATGGCCGACACATCTACATCCACAGAGCCTAATTAGTCATGTTGTGAGTAAGAACGTGCCGAACAAATGGCTGGGAAAGGCACTCGCCACCCCTTCCCTCAGAAAATTGCTACGCCAAACAGATAAATTGCTGTGTCGTGTTCTGTTCTAGGGGACCCTTTAGCAACGAGGTTTGACCGGTCTCAGCGTAAAAGTGATTGAATCAGTTCTGCTGAGGTGACTACAGTTAATACAATTACTATAATAATGTCGTGTGACGAGGGCCTCCCGTCGGGTAGACTTCTCGCCTGGTGCAAGTCTTTCGATTTGACGCCACTTCGGCGACTTGCGCGTCAATGGGGATGAAATGATGATGAATAGGACAACACAACACCCAGTCCCTTAGCGGAGAAAATCTCCGACCCAGCCGGCAATCGAACCCGGGTCCTTAGGATTCACAGTCGGTCGCGCTGACCACTCAGCTACCGGGGGCGGACAATACAACTACTGAGTGATTGTTTGGAGCCAAAGCCTACAAAGTTTATTACAGAATCGATTCCATGCAATACAGGTGTTCAAAACGAAATCCGGAATTCTGAACAAGTGCTACAGAAAAACTGTTCAACTTACTGAAACGATCTGAATGTCAAAAGAAAAAAATGGTTCAAATGGTTCTGAGCACTATGGGACTTAACATCTGTGGTCATCAGTCCCCTAGAACTTAGAACTACTTACACCTAACCAACCCAAGGACAACACACACATCAATGCCCGAGGCAGGACTCGAACCTGCGACAGTACCGGTCATGCGGTTCCAGACTGAAGCGCCCAGAACCGCACGGCCACACCGGCCGGCTCTGAATGTCAAACTGAAGAAAAAGAAGACCAAATTTCTCTTCACACCTTAAGAAGTTCCGATGTAAGGTTCTTACGTTGCTCTGTAGACATCAAACCGATTTCACACATTGTGTTATACAGTGTCTCTGGTCTTACAGGCGTGATGCCTGTCGAAATTCACTTCCGCATATGCCAGAAATTTCGATTTTTTTTTTCCTGCATAGACAGTATTATTTACGTAGACTCACAATGATTAGCGCGAAGGTATAAGACCAGGACTTCTGGGGAGCCAGGGAATAGGCGCGATTCTGTCTGTCCAATCATTTGGAGATCCGTTGTTTAGTGTGTTGCGCTGCAAGATGGCGATGAGCGGTGGTGCCGTCTTGCATCAAAATGACGCCTTGACCAGTTTATTGTTCTGCTTCTTAGGTTTGAGGAAGCGCGGACAGCTGAAGCTTATCCGGATAAATTATGCCTTTAATTTTTGTTTCAGTGAAAAAGAAAAGACCTATACTAGGTTGTAAGGCAACCCAAACCACACGCTGACTTTTGGCGAATAACGGACATATTCGTGCACAACGTTAGGTTGTTCTAAATCCCATCTACGTCAATTTTGATTATTACCCCAACCATTTGTACGGGACATTGCTGTGCATGAAAACAGCACTGGTTTAAGAACTTTTGGATTATCATCTATTTCATTTGACGTTAAGCTGGAGAAGTTTGTACGCTTATTTATCTCTTTTCTAGTCTGAATTTGGTAGGAATGCAGTCGTAACATTTTGTGGATGACATTGAACTTTGTTGTCTTAGGTGTGTTTACCTGAAGATTTCGTCGGGAAAGAGACTTTTTCCGGGCTTCTGATGCGACTGACGGTTTTCTTCAACGTTGTCTTCACATGTTCTCAGCCGACATGATGTATATCCTTTCAACATGCTTCCAGTATCACTGAACTGGTTGACGAATAGCTTTGTCGTCGGGTGCACATTGTCGTCGGTAAGTTTCCCGAAAGCGATGCTTTACATTAACCACAGATTTAAAATTAGTGTACCAAAGAATGCACTGCACCTTCTTTTGCACCGTCAACTTTGTACTGGCTTGTAGAAACTTCCCCTTTGAATGTAAAGAATGACTGCGCTGGTAAAACGTCTACGTTACTTGACTTTCAAACTCCAGAGTGAAACTGAACGTACTGACAGAGATTTCTGTTTACTTATTCTGATCATTACTAAACTGAAACACAATATTTTCGCTCAACGTAATCTGACTTTTAATAAAATAGTTCAAATGGCTCTGAGCACTATGGGGCGTAACTTCTGAGGTCATCAGTCCCCTAGAACTTAGAACTACTTAAATCTAACCAACCTAAGGACATCACACACATCCATGCCCGAGGCAGGATTCGAACCTGCGACCGTAGCGGTCACGCGGTTCCAGACTGTAGCGCCTAGAACCGCACGGCCACTCCGGCCGGCTGACTTTTAATAGTCCCTAGTTCTGCCTACGTGACAGATGATGGAAAGCAGGGCGGGAAAAGTTCCGCTCTCTGCAGATCACACAGGAAAGTATACACTTAGGTGACAATGTCATGGGATACTTCGTAATATCGTGCTGGACCTTCTTTTACACGCCATAGTGCAGCACCTCGGCGTGGCGTGAGCTCAAGCGTCGTTGTAAGTCCTCTGCAGAAATAAAGAAGTATGCTACCTTTGCGGCTATACACAAACGCCGAAGTGTCCACCCCCTTAGCTGAGTGCTAAGAGCGTCTTGCTGCCATGCAGTGCGCCCCGATGCGATACCTCGCGGGTCGGACATTTTTCTCCACTCGGGATTTCATCATTGACAGACAAGTCGCCACAAGTGGCATTAGCTGAAGAGACTTTCAACTCGGCGGCCGAACTTCACCAGGTGGGGACTCCTGGCCATCAATGTCTATACGATTATTTCATTGTGAAAGTGTTGAATTTTGTGTACGAACTGATCTCTCCATTACATCTCGTGAATGTTTGATGGCATTCGTCGTGTCGAGCGATTTGGGTGCCCAAATCGTTCACTCAAATTGTACAGAACGTTTTTCATACCAACCGTGGATAATTGTGCTCTTGGGCCATGTCTGGGAACATGAAGATCATGTATGGCTGCAAGTGGTCTCCAAGTAGCGGAACAGAACCATTCCCAATCAATCATTTGCCCAGTCCTTTCCATGTAAACACAGCCCCTACCATTATGAAACCACCAACAGCTTCCACAGTGACTTGTTGACAACTTGGGTCCATCGATTCGTGAGATCTTCCTCACACTCGTACACTACAATCAACTATTACCAACTGAAATCGGGACTCATCTGACCAGGCCACGGTTTTCCAGTTCCTAGGGTAGAACCGGTATGGCCACGGGCCTAGGAGAGACGCTGCAAGTGATGTAACGCTATTAGCAAAGGCGCTCGTGTCGGTCATCTGCTGCCATAGGCCATTAAAATCAAATTTCGTCGCACTGTCCTAATAAATATGGCCGTCGTATGTACCCCCTTGATTTCTGTGGTTATTTCACACGGTGTTGCTTGTCTGATAGCACTGACAAGTCTACGGAAACGCCGATGCTCTCCGTCGTTAAGTGAAGGCCGTCGGCCACTGTGTTGTGCTTCGTGAGGGGTAACGCCGGAAATTTGGTATGCTCGGCACACTATTCACATCGTAGATCTCAGAATATTAAATTCGCTAACGAGTTCCTAAATCCAGAGTCTCCAACTACCATCCCGATTTCAAAATCTGTTAACTCCCGTCTTGCGGCCATGATTACGTCGGAAAGCTTTTCACATGAATCACCTGAGAACAAATGGCAGCTCAGCCAATGCATCGCCCTTTTATACCTTGTGTACTCGATATTACCGCCATCTCTGTATATGCGTACCGCTATCTCATGACCTGTCGCCTCGTTGCAGTTTGAGCCGCACGTCGTCTCGCCCTTTAACGCCTGCTTGACAGGCAACCGATATGACACTGCTGTATCGCGTATTCCCTCAGTGTCTAAATGGATACCGTACTGACATATCAATTCAGTATCATTTCGAAGAAAAGCTGAACGTGTATATTGACTAATAGTAGCAAGTGTACACAGAGCCATTTGTCATGGAGACTTAAAGCTCCCCTACTGGTCATTAAAACTGCAACACCACGCAGGCAACACAAAAGAAAATAGCGTGAAGCTACTTCACGCTTCAATATGTAAAGGATCCTCATTTAAGCGCTACCGGTATCTAGATTCTCAATATAAGGAAAGATTGCGCCTCGGCTTTCCCCACTAAAAGGGTATCTCAACATTTTAATATTTTTTATTTGTTGTAAATTCGTTTTGCAACTCGGTAGGATCGTAGCCTGTCTAAAGTGCGGTTTATCGTTTCGCGGTATATCCATTTGCACTGGTCGGGATCCCACTAATATGGATTATGTGTGTTCATGGGGGCTATACTCAACGCCATGCAGCATCTTGGGGAGGCCCAGGCGACTAGCATCCAAGAGAAAAGACATACTGTTGTGAACTCCCCACTCACCCACCCCCGTCCATTTTTCTCATAATGTTACAGTATAATTTCAACGCAATTTCACCTTTCAAAAGGAAACAATTTTCAAACAGACAAAGCCTGGCACATAAAAGAGCCGTATGTCTACTCCCAGCGACGTATCTATAACTGCCACACAAAATAACCAGTGATGACAAGCATCCTGTGCAATGAAAGACGATCTCCGTTCGATTTGTTTATTAATCTTAAGACTATATACCACGCCTAACTATGTCCTTTCAATTCCCACCGAAATAATTTAGAGTCCTCTCAATCTACTGAAAACATCATTCTGTCATGTTGTTTCATTATGAATCTTATTACGATTATCGTAAGCTCTGCTGTATGTTATCCCAATCCACACTAACAATTCACACGCACTGCGCGACATCTGGTCCCATAAAATTACTTCTGCTCAATGTGAAGGATTATCTAGTTTACATCTTTTAAGTAACCTTTACAAATGAAATAATATACAACTCGACATAACTACTTAAACGTTTCCCATTAAAGTTTTCAGATGTGCACTTCTCGCGAATCTATGAGCTCATATTTACGCAGCGACTTCTCACACGATACCAGTGCTGGCTCCATGTGCTCGCTAGTGATAGCATCGTCAACCCGACACGACACTGCCCTAGCAGAAGAGAAAAATGCGTAACAGTGAAGAAAACGTGAAGATAAGGTTCACTGGCTAGCACATGGTACCTAAAAGAGTATATGTGTTAAAGACAATCTGTTCTTTTGCTGTCCCCTTCGCCGTGCACGATTGCACGGTCATGTCACGTACCCCGCGTCACGAAAAGGGCCTGTTTGGAACAAGTGTCCTCAATGGCATTCGTTTATTGTGCTATTTTCTTTTAGTTTATAACCTAGCTACAAGAACAGACCAAATGTTACACATGAATTGGCTTGAATATAGCGTATAATACACTGACGGAAGAAACGCAGCACCAAAAAGTAAATAATGTAGGGGAATGAAATTTCGGAAATACACTTTCCTTGGTAAGATATTTGATTAACATTGCAAGATCACAGGTCAATCTAAGCGCAAGATAGTCCATTGAAAATTTGAAGTGCTGGCACATTAATAATCGTTGGAATCGCCAGAATTTTTGATGCAGTTCTGCAAACGTGCATGCATTGTGTTATATAGGTGGCGACGCTAATTTTTATAATAAAGTTCGAATCTTGTTGCACTTGTTCGGTGAGTAAAGGGACGGTTATTGCTGGTTGTGGATGTCACTGGAGTTATCGTCTGATGCTCTGCTATATGTGCTCCATTGGAGACAGATCTGGTGATCTAGGAGACCACCAAGATAACCACACTCTGTTGAGCTTGTTGGGTTACAACAGCGGCATGTGGGCGCGCGTTATTTCGTTCGGAAACGTCTCTTGGAATGCTGTTCATGAATGGCAGCACAATAGGTGGGATCACCCGTCTGACGTATAAATTTGGAGTCAGGGTGCGTGGGATAAGCACGGCAGTGCTCCTGTTGTCATACGAAATCGCACCTTCGACCATAACTCCAGGTGTAGATCCAGCGTGTATACCACGCAGACAGGTTGGTTTCAGGCGCTGATCTAGCGTCCTTGTAACCAATGCGTGAACATTACTGGCACTGAGGCAAAACAGACTTTCATTATGAAACACTACAGACCTGCACAATGCCATCCAATGAACTCTCACTTAAGACAACTGAAGTCGCAATATGAAATGGTTTGGGGTCAATGGAATGCACGCAACAGGGCCTCTGGTCGGAGCTGTTCTTGAAGTAACCGATTTGTAACCGTTCGTTGTGTCACTGTGTGCCAACTATATAGAGGAAGGGGAAGACGGGTAATATACAGCATGTACAAGAACCAAGACGGCACATTAAAACTGGAAAACCAAGGACGAAGCGCTCGGATTAAAAAGTGTGCAAGATGAGGACGTAGTCTACTGTGCAGTCTATACATCGAAAAAGCAATGACGAATAACAAAAGAAGCATGGACCAAATCTAAAGGTGAAAGAATATCAATGATAAGATCCCTGATAACACTGATATCCTGAATGAAAGCGAAGAAGAATTACAGGAATAGAATGAACATATATGTGAAGACAGTAACTGTTCTTGAAAGAACGGAATACTGTTGATGACCGTACAGCTTTTCCCTGGAATAAATGATGACTAACTGAAACCCTCAGCTGGCGACAGGTGTTGTTGATATCCCTCGATGTGGATAGTTGAAAATGTGTGCCCCGACAGGGACTCGAAGCCGGGATCTCCTGCTTACATGGCAGACGCTCTATCCACCTGAGCCACCGAGGACACACATGAATAGCGCGACTGCAGGGACTTATCCCATGCACGCTTCCCGTGAGTATTCTGTTCTTTGAAGAACATTTACTGTCTTCACATATATAGTTGAAGGCTACCCAGCCATTGACTTTCGTCTGTGCGAATGCGCACAGGTTGCCCAAACTCTTACGGGAATCGCCAAAGCGTGCGCGAGTAATCAGTGGATGGGCAAATATCTATAAGGTACATTACATGTGTAGAATTGTGGACAGTTGGGAATGTGAGTTTCACGGGAAGCGTGCAAGGGATAAGTCCCTGCAGTCGCGCTATTCATCTGTGTCCCGGTCGGGGCACACATTTTCAACTGTCCACATCGAGGTATATCAACAACACCTGTCGGCAGCTGAGGGTTTCAGTTAGTCATCATTTATAGAATGAACAGTCTAATGGATGCAGAATATGGGCTGAGAATAAATGGAGAAATACGAAAGTAATGAGAAGTAGCAGAAATGAGAATCACGAGAAACGGAACATCAGAATAGGTGGTCACGAAATAGACGAGGTTAAGGAATTCTGCTACAAAGTAGCCCTGGCAGACAAATCAAGGGGGACATAAAAAGGAGACCAGCACAGGCTAAAAGATCCTTTCTGCCCAAGAGAAGTCTACTGGTGTCAAACATAGGCGTTAATATTTGAAATAAATTTCTGAAAATGTACGTTTGGAGTACACCGTTGTGTGGTTGTGAATCATGCACAGTGAGAAAGCAGGAACAGAAAAATATCGAAGCGTTTGGGGCATAGTTCTCGAGAAGGATGTTCAAAATCAGATGGGCCGCTAATATAAGGATTGAGGAGGTGTCCCAGAATCGGCGAAGAAAGAAACATATGTAAAACTCTTTTTACGAAGAAGGAACAGGATGATATAACATTCGTTAAAACATCAAGGAGAAACCTTTATGGTACTATGGGAAACTATAGAGGGTAAAAACTGTAGGTGAAGACAGAGATTGGAAAACGTTCAGCAAATAACGGAGTGCGTAGCGTGCAAGTGCTAAACTGAAATAGAGAGACTGACGTAGGTAAGGGGAATTCCTGGCGGACGCTTCAAACCATTCTTAGGACTGATGACTCAAACAAAATGCTCATATCATCTACAGATTCAATTATCTACTTTTCCTGCGTTACTGTTTAGGCTTAACAAGTAAAATCCATTATTTTCATCGTTGCTTCTTCAGTAGTGTACTGGTACAGAGCTATTTGACACAGGGATTACTGAAGATGGCTTAAACTGTGAAACTAGTTTGCTTATCCTGCAGCATACTGGAATACGGTGATCTAAGGTTTGCTAACGTCCGAGTTTATTTCAGGTTCGAAACTTTGTGATTCAGCAACGGAACATCAGAATAGGTGGTCACGAAATAGACGAGGTTAAGGAATTCTGCTGCAAAGTAGCCCTGGGCAGATTAAACACTCCATTGCTGAAACACTCCAGTGATTTTGGCTTTCTTTCTCTTAAAAACGCTCACGGGCCCCCAGAGACGTTTTGAACCTGAAGCTACTGCTCACCCCACACAGGTTCCCAATGTGTAAAACCCCAAACGGATCTCCGGTTCTTCTTCGGAGTTTACGAGAGGACTGTACGTTCTATGCAATAGAAACTTATGTTGGTAAGCTGGTACGTTAAACTCTCTGTGCCGTGTTTAGTAATTCACACACAATA
The DNA here is from genome assembly GCF_021461395.2 of Schistocerca americana. Lineage (NCBI taxonomy): Eukaryota > Metazoa > Arthropoda > Insecta > Orthoptera > Acrididae > Schistocerca > Schistocerca americana. The sequence continues at coordinate 900,816,495 of NC_060121.1, forward strand.
AAAATTTCATCCTCACTGATTTTTGTTTTAAGGTCGTTATGTCATGCTGCATAGTATATCTCATCTCCTCACGTTTTGTCGTCTCAGTCTGCAGTTATCATCAGAGGACGTAAAGGCTCAGGTAGCAGTGTCAGCCTTTAACATGCTCAGTGAGCCGAACTGTTTATGTGTATCCAAGCAGTGGTCGGTTCTTGACGCCATCTCACGACGTTCCTCTTCGTTTGCTCACTTCGTTGATAATCCCTCCTCTCCTTGCCAATGATGAATTGTTTCCTTATTAGCATTATTTGATAAATGGTTAGGTGACAAGCAACCGTCGAATTTATCGTTGAGCCCAAAGATGCTTAACGGTTCGTTGTCGCCCGTAAAAGCGGTACTACTCATTCTCGTATTGACTGAGACACAGCAACGTATCGCGGTACTCGGGATTGGGAGTTTTGTTAAATTCTATATATGCAGTGATTAATCAAAAAATAAATACTGAATACTGCAATATTATTTACTCTGTACTGCAATAGTATTTACTCTGTTAAATATTTTGGGCTACCATGAGGCTCTGAAATAATCCAAACCACGATAACATACGTACGGAGTACGCATGAAATAATATTTTATACACAGCGCGCGACTCACCGCCTTCTAACGGATATTTCGCGTGAGCGCTGCTATTATGGAGAGAAAATATGCGTGCTTTTACGCAAACTGTAATGATTGATTTGGATCTCAGGGGTTATTGGTCATTTGTGTACCAACTTTCACAAATAAACTGAGATACTTTTTATGCTTATTAAACAGAATATTTTTCTGTATTTACTGTTCGTTATCTGCAGGGCAAAAACTGAGGAGAAGCTCACCTGCCGTTAAGAGGCCAATCTTTAACATACTGAACTCGTTCAGTACGAAAAGATTATTGAATGGAATTTGTCTTTACTTCACCAGCTTTGAATATATTAGAAGATCAAAACAGAGAAGTCTCCCGCATTTACATTTAATATTACATACTGAATTTCTAACTGAAAAATATCGTCAGCGTAATGACCGACCAAATGCTGCTAGGGAAAGATAGTTCCCTGAAACACGAAGTTCTGAAATAGAGGTATTAATTAAAATTAATGGTGGCTATTGTGGGAGGTGCTCACTACTTCAATAATCAACAGTTTATAATAACAATTGGACATGTATTCTGATAACTTACAGACAGACTTCCATTAAATATCAGACTGTGTTACAATGGCGGCCTTCCGCTGGACAAAACAAGCTAGAAAAAACTCTAACCCAAAAAAATTATCTCTGTTCTTCTTTATCTACGTTACACAGATACTATAAACAAAAGGCCGTTTGTTAAACGCGTCGCTGTTTGCAAGCTTTACATATAATAAACTACACTTTTTAATATTTGATCTGCATAGCGCACACGGACGCAGTCTTTCAATAATTTATAGTTCACACTTCACTATTTATTACACAAAGAAACGCTTTTAATTTTTCTCAAATATTAATTTATGTGACATTCCGTCACAGACGGTGACCTCAAAATCTCCAGCATTAGGAAACGAAACGCTACGCGCAAAAATGTGCCTTTGGCGACGATTCCAACAAACAAAATTCACGAAGTACGCAAACAGTGGCCGTGAAATCCTGCGTTGTACGATTAATAAGAACAGAGTCAATTTAAAGCGATGTTGCAAAACCACTTTAGCAAATCTCCCAATATTCCCAGTACCCTAATTCATGAACTCTTCTCCAAACAGTCTGTGTTCCGGCTGTCTACTTATAATTTCCTAGAAGGAAGACATATTCAAGAAATTACGGATTTAGAAAAAATGGTTCAAATGGCTCTGAGCACTATGGGACTCAACTTCTGAAGTCATCAGTCCCCTAGAACTTAGAACTACTTAAGCCTAACTAACCTAAGGATATCACACACATCCATGCCCGAGGCAGGATTCGAACCTGCGACCGTAGCGGTCTCGCGGTTCCAGACTGTAGCGCCTAGAACCGCACGGGCACTCCGGCCGGCTACGGATTTCAAATTCACCATGCGGGGACTGTATAGTACACTCTCCAGTCGCATTACTGTAACCACCTGTCAAAAGCCTGAACAACCAACAGCCCGATCGTGATGGGCCCACAGATTCTGGATCAGGTTTTAATCCGGGGTGTATGCTGGCCAGGCGAGTAGGATAAACTTATCCTGTTGCTCTTCGAACCGCGCACCTCTTCTGCGAGCCGCGTGGCACGTTGCATTGTCCTGCTGGTAAATGCCACTGTGCCGAGGAGAAACAAACTGCTTGTGGAGGTGGATATGGTCCCCAAGGATAGGTGCAGACTTACGTTGATTCACTAAACCTTCCAGAATGACAGGATCACCCACGGAAAGCAACTAAAACATGCCCCAGTACATAATGCTCCTTCCCCCGGCCTGGGCCCTTCCGACGATTGTTACAGTGTCTTGTTGCCAGATATTTCAAGCTGATGGACCATAAAAGTGATTCCTCTGAAAATTCCACCTGCAACCACTCTATGGAGAACCTGTTGCAGTACTGACGTGCAAATTGCAGCCTTCGTCCCCGATGAAGAGCGGTTAGCATTGTTGCAGGAACCGGGTTATTGCTGTGGAAGACCACACGCAGCAACATTTGCTGAATAGACGTTGGGGAGACAGTGTAGGTAACCCCTCCATTCATCTGGGCAGGTAGTTGCACAACAGTTCAATGTCTATCCCCCAGTATACACCTCGGCAGCCGTCGCTGATCCCTCTCATTTATGGCCTGTGGTTCACTATTACTGCCTCGAATTTGTATAGCCCTATTTTGCCATACACAGTTAGCCACGGTACTAGGCGAACATTTTACGAACTTTGCTCCCACCCTTGTCCTGAAGGCGAAAGGTAATGCTCTTCTGGACATCAGATAAATCGCTCCATTACAGCATTACGACGACAGCTAAACTTCCCTGTATTTTTTTTTTCTTTATTGTAATTTCCATTCCCAGTCGGGCGTGGGCTAGCAGCAGCATAAGCGCTGCTCTTCAGCCGAGAGACATAAGTAGGAAGACAAATAAAACAATACAAAGAAGAAAACATGGCGGAATATAGAAACAAAAAAGGCGGAACAGAAGGAAAGAAAGCATACAAAGTGGTGACTGTAAATCGGAGATAAAAATCTAAAAAAAGTTTGTTACACAGAAAACACACACTAGATTAAAAAGCACCAGGCAAATTATGGACAGAGCATAGAAGTTGTAGAACGATGAAAACAGCCATGTGATGGACAGCATAGCATAGAATAGTCATGGACGAAAAACAGGTCGAGCACACACTTAAAACCACATCACTAGAGGACACTTTATAATGGCACTGCAACACAACACTAACCCATCACACTGATAATGTATAAAAACCTGGGAGGATGTGCCAGTGGGGGACAAGGGAAAAGGGAAAAGGAGAAAAGGAGGCGAGGAGGAGGTGAGAAAAGGGGTACGAGCTGGGGGGCGCGCCGAAAGAGGGCTGTAGAGGGAAGGGATGGGTGAGGAAAACAGTTGAGGAGGGGGTGCAGGGACTCAGGGAGGGAAGGAGGAAAATCCGCTCTGGGAGAAGGAGGGGAGAGGAAAAACAGGGCCCTGGGGAGGGGGGGGGGGGGGACGAGGCCAGGCTACATTTTGAAGGAAGGCTGGATGTCATAGTGAAGTTCAACATACATGAGGGTGAGGTGCTGGAAATTGCCCTGATGAAGGAGGGTGTGGAGGTGGGGGGAGGGAGGGATACAGTGATAGAGGTGCGGCAGTGGGCAGGGGGTGGAGAAGAAGGAGGAAACCAGGGGGTGGGGAGGGTCAAACCTGTGGACAATGTATAGGATGCGGAGATGTTGGAGGAAAAGGAGGAGGTGTGGGAAGGGGATGAGGTCGTACAAAGGCTGTTTGGGGGAAGGAAGGAGGATACAGAAGGCAAGGTGGAGCGACTTCCCCGTCAGCCAGATATGCTTTATATATGATCCACTGCAAGTGCTGCCACCTTTCGTCTGTGAGTGGTTATTGCACACTGATGTCGCATGTAGGCAGTTGTCACATAAGTGTAACTGGACATCATACTACAGAAATGGTAAATCGTAAATTACTAACTGTAAATACTTTACTTATATTTAATCGTCCTACACCTTCAATTTGCAGGTAGTTGCATGTGGTTAAAAAGCTTAAAGGGAACATTGAAATTTAATTTATGGTATTTGCGATAAATTTTCCTAAGTCTGTGGGAGCCAAAGGCAACATATTACGACAACGTATATCTTATTTGCAGTTCCGTGATTCTGCTGCTACTAAACCGCATTTTCGAGTCCGTTAGCTCCAGACGACTGCATTTCATTAACTATATTGATAGTTTCAGTAGAACTACTGGCGTCGCCATGCTAAATCTCGAATCTAAAAGAAGATTTTTCCGTTGATCTCGTTCTCTGTGCCCATGGGAGAAAAAGACCGACGGAGTCTCTGTCATAAATCAATATTCACTGACGGCAGATGCAGATTAATTACTTAGCCTGCTCCTGCAATGAACTTTTCAAGCCCTCCTGCGTGAATATGTTCCGTCAATGTTGTTTCAAGAAATTCGTATGCGGGGTCTGTCAGTAAATTGTAATATCTGCCTCGTTTTTAAGATTACTGTAATGTAGCAATATAATTAAATAATAATGAAATCAGAAGAAAACGTGACAAATGAATCACATGTAAACGCTCGAAAATATGTCGTTTATTGACATATTTCACTCGTAACGTAAGCTGTTATTACTCGCATTGCCCACCTCCGCGCGTGCACACACACACACACACACACACACACACACACACACACACACACACACACGCGTTCACTGTTCTTCACTTTCATTTTTATACACCATATGATATGTGTATAAAAACTTGTGTAGCAATATTAACGAGAGGGTACGAATTTTATTGTCATGAGTCACCAATCGTATTTAATTTGAAATAATAATTAAAAATATTGTATGTTTACAAGTATTTTGGCATAGAAAATGATATGGACATGAGGGAGACTACTATTTTTGAACAAGCTGGACGCTGAAGGATTTATAATGAAATTAGTTGAGAATTTTTTTCTGAACATAAAAGAAGACGCAAACGTTTAGTTCAGAGGTGCAAAGTTAACTTAAGTAAAAGATTTCTGCGATATTGAAGGTCAAAGACTGCTAAGTATATTTCATTGATGGAGCATATTCCAAACAAACTTAACTATCGGTCTAACTACTGTATCAAAGATTATTTCAATAAAGGCGAAAGATCACTTCAACTGAAGGTACATCTGGTGTATAACGACGTGTGAGCATGAGGACTGGACGTTATAAGGCTTGCAAACTAAAATCAGGGCCTCTGAAACGCGGTGGTAACCGTGCAATCTAAGAATAGCCCTCTTCACTGGATATCAGTCATATTAATATTTTAAAAAACAGTATTGTCGTAGTTTTTCAAGCGGAGCCATTTCGTACTGTAGCACATTACAGGATTTTATGGAAATTGTTCAGAGTGAAAATGACGAAACGCTAAAACTGCGGTCTTTGGGTTTGCAAATTAGCTAATTTAAGATTCCAAGGCGACAGTTATGCTTTCAAAAATCATGCAAATAATATGACGGTCTGAAAAAGTAAAGAAAGAAGATGAGCTACAACGACGAAAGAAAATATACAAAAGTGCAAAATTATTGAAGGTTTTCGTGGCCGCTTGTCGACTTATTAGCTTTTGGCTTCTGTTCCGAGATCTTCGGTCGATGTTCGTTTTACGATTTTTCGGACGTTTCGACAGCAAGAATGGCCGGCTTTGTCGAGTATTCATCCGCTTACAATAGAGACGACACGAGCCACTCGTGCTGGAGAAACGTCAGGAAAGTTTTTAAATAAACGTCGATCGATGATCTCGTAACAGAAATCAAAAGGCAAACGTCATTTGCTGAAGATTATAGAGGACAGAAAACGTAGACTAATGGATTTGTGTGACGAGACATTCAAAATGGTGAAAATGAGGAGAAAAGCAAGGGGAGAGTGACGGACAAGAAATGTTACGTACTTCTTACAAAAGAAAGATACTTTTGGAGAAGTAAAGAAACTGGTGTTAAACAGAATGCCCCTGATAAGTACGACTATTCATGCTTCCCACCAACATGGTGCGCAAAGAGAAAAACGAGGCGTGGATTTTTTAAATTTATCTTAATAAGAAACAACCCTTGAAGCTGCTTGTCTGAACAAACAGAACTTTTTACTTTCCGAATTCCTCAAGTGTGGGGAGATGTATCGTGGCACATTCGCTAGGTTGTCCATCGATTGTAACGAGATTTCGCTACTAGGCTAACATCGCGGAGGTGGGGATGTAGTTACTTGGTCTTAAGTGGAATCTATCCAGTCTCTGCGACGCGATACACTAGGGTCACCTCCCCTCCTACCCCTAGATCACCCCCCCCCCCCACCCCTCCGCACAGCAGGCAGCCGCTTAGAGCACAGGGGAAGGCCAGTTAATGGAGCTGGCGGACTGGAAAGCATCATAGCCGCGTCTCTCAACTCTCCCCTCCACGCTTAATGTGACCTCCTCCCCCCCCCCCCCACCTCACGTCCAGCTGCACCCCACCCTGGCGGATACTCTGCCTGGTGGGGCAGACAGCCGCTATTGTAAGGCGCCTCACGACCGCGCCCCAGAAAGTCAATTAGTTCGCCGCACACCTCTATTATGGCAGTAATGAATTCGCAACGCCTTTCGACAGTGTCGACCGCGCTCCTGACCTCCTTCCAGCTAAAAGCACAGTGGCCAGCTGCCAGTGCCCAGTGACCAGTCTCGAAAAACCCAGAGCGTATTCGTTACTAATGGCTAATGGCTCTGAACACTATGGGACTGAACGTCTGAGGTCATCAGTCCCCTAGAACTTAGAACTACTTAAACCTAACTAACCAAAAGACATCACATACATCCATGCCCGAGGCAGGATTCGAACCTGCGACCGTAGCGGTCGCGCGGTTCCAGACAGAAGCGCCTAGAACCGCTCGGCCACCACGGCCGGCCGTATTCGTTACTGTACCTGTACAAAACTAGTTGTACCTACTTCGAGTGCCATGGTTTGGTTTCCTTTTTACGACGAGACACTACACCTCAGTTTACGAAAGTGGACGCTTGTGTAGTGGGATGAAAAGTTCACACTTCTTATGCATCAGAAACAGGAGCTCTCCCCTGCAGGAGAGCTTCTGTAAAGTTTGGAAGGTAGGAGACGACATACTGGCAGAAGTAAAGCTGTGAGGACCGGGCGTGAGTCGTGCTTGGGTAGCTCAGATGGTAGAGCACTTGCCTGCGAAAGGCATAGGTCTCGAGTTCGAGCACGGTCCGGCACACATTTTTAATCTGCCAGGAAGTTTCAAGAAACGTAACCGAACGACCTTTTCATTGCTCAGCAGTCAAGGGTTTACATCTTCGGCATCTCGTGTTCCTGTTACAGGTATTTGCATCACTGATGGGTTGTTTTCGAATTCCAGCTCGCCCTGCATTACCCCGCTTACTGAGCTCCCTTCGTGTTGTCGTAGTGCCGAAAGGCTTTGCCACTGCGACATTCAGTTCTGTAATGTCTTTTACAGCTGTCATCATCTTATTTTTAATCACAAACCTGTTTAATGTCCTCCTGTGACCATCGGACAACACACACTTCCGTCCGCGTTTTGACTTAGGTGATGATGTTTTTCTGCTTTCATTGCACCTGATATAAATCTTTGATTTGGTGCCTCCTGAAACATCAAACACCTCGGCTACCTTTGTTACGGAAGCACCCACCATATGAGCACATACAATTTGCCCACGTTAGAATTCACTTAGCTCCGACATAATCCATTCATAACTACACGGAAGACAGTTCTGACCACAGATGACACTTACAACGTATTGCGAACATATGCACAGGTGCCCTTCGTGAAAAAATACAACAGGGAAACCTGAAGTCTTTACTTCTACCTGCATTTATGTTCAAGCATGTATTTCGCACCGTGTTTCCATATTTTTGTCCGAATACTGTACAGCCAATAGTAGGTTTGGGTATAATTCTGTACAGAGAACCTTCTGGGATGGACAATCACCGCTCTGAAACAGTGTAAATAATAGTAACCATTCAGATTATGATAAGAGTTCAAAATGTTCAAATGTGTGCGGAATCTTATGGAACTTAGCTGCTAAGGTCATCAGACCCTAAGCTTACACACTACATAACTTAAATTATCCTAAGGACAAACACACACACTCGAACCTCCGCCGGGACCAGTTGCTCAGTCCATGACTGCAGCGCCCTAGACCACTCGGCTAATCCCTCGCGGCATGGTAAGAGTTGTAACAATTAAAAAGTCAAGAATGATAAGGTGTTTCCAAAACCAGTTTTATGTCAGTACAGGCCAATCTTCAGGTTTATAGTGGTTAAATTACCATACTGTTCACGGACAATTACCGAGACTGAGATTTCGGAAAGTTGTCCACCTTAATAGTCAAACCACATTGATGGGTTGTCATAAAATGGAGTACACCCAAAAGACACTTGTCAAACTGTAAAAGCACGACTGTTGAATGAGCCAGGTCTGAAAACATCCTGAAGGATGTATTATAAGATCTGAGGTAGTCGCGAATAAAGCACCCTCATACAGCTATGCGGCTTTTGGAAGCTGCTCATCATCCTTGATTTTTTAATTGTTATGATTGTTGAGTGTTTGAGTGGCGTTAATGTTATAATTACGTACTCAGCAACGTAATTTTCAGAGTGTATGGACAACATTTTTCTATTGTTATCGCTATTTGCTGTCTTATGAACGTCGCCGTACTACTTTAATATCTAACCAGGCAAAAAAATAGCGAGGACTGACATTCAGAAGACGTTACATGGTCACTGAATAAAAGTGTCGGTACTTACAGCAGGTTATACACCACTAAAGGTTTTGGCGCGTGCTTTCGTCAGGACGGCATTCCGTGTGGGTATGAATGACTGTAACCAGCAGCTTCGTCTGTTCAGCGCAAGATCACAATCGTGACAAGCAGCTTCCAGTGTTCCGCTGTGTTCGGTGACTGATGTTTTCAGTTCAGTGCTCTTCTGTGAACCCGCAGAGAAAACGTATTGACGCAGCCGCTCCATCTATTGCCGGTATCCTTTATTTTGAGTTTGCACACTGAATGGATCCTTTATTGCATGATTATATGATAGCGGAACAAACACTGGTAGCAGTTACTTCTGTAAGATATCTGGGAGTATGCGTGCGGAACGATTTGAAGTGGAATGATCATATAAAATTAATTGTTGGTAAGGCGGATACCAGGTTGAGATTCATTTGGAGAGTGCTTAGAAAATGTAGTCCATCAACAAAGGAGGTGGCTTACAAAACACTCGTTCGACCTATACTTGAGTATTGCTCGTCAGTGTGGGATCCGTACCAGATCGGTCTGACGGAGGAGGTAGAGAAGATCCAAAGAAGAGCGCCGCGTTTCGTCACAGGGTTATTTGGTAACCGTGATAGCATTACGGAGATGTTTAATAAACTCAAGTGGCAGACTCTGCAAGATAGGCGCTCTGCATCGCGGTGTAGCTTGCTCGCCAGGTTTCGAGAGGATGCGTTTCTGGATGAGGTATCGAATATATTGCTTCCCCCTACTTATACCTCCCGAGGAGATCACGAATGTAAAATTAGAGAGATTAGAGCGCGCACGGAGGCTTTCAGACAGTCGTTCTTCCAGCGAACCATACACGACTGGAACAGGAAAGGGAGGTAATGACAGTGGCAGGTAAAGTGCCCTCTGCCACACACCGTTGGGTGGCTTGCGGAGTATAAATGTAGATGTAGATGTAGATGAATGGCGAGGAACGCACGAAAAACAGTTATCTGATTCAGAGTAAACTACAAACTCATATGCAAGTTTATTGCGGCTTTGAATAATGGAAATACTGTAACAAAAAGCGAACAGCTGCTCTTCCCCGTGTTCGTCTTTTACGAATTTCGGCAAATAGTGCCGTGTGAGATGGAACCAAACTACAATCTTCTTGATTTGATTATGTTGTTAACTAGGAAGTTAAGTATCTTTGATACTAAAATTATTTCATTTATTAACTGTTTCTGAATTTATTGCTACTGCCAACAATGAAAAATTTGTATCAGACTCGACTGGATTTGTTGAAAGTCAGCAGACATGAAATAGGGGCTGGGTCTGAATTTTCATTGGTCTGTAATGCCAACGAGTGCATTTTCCTGTTATGGACTTCTACTTTCCATTTCTAGCTCGAGCAACCCTTCATGTGTGATCGGATGCCTTATGTCATTAATGATAAACTTTCTATCTATGTACCTTTCTCTCTGGTACTGTTGCGGCCACAACTTTCAATGAAATAGAATTAATATTTCTTTCTTGTTGGTGTACTATTTATGACATTTTAAGTGGAGTAGTCTTGAATTAGGCAAAGTTTCATATAACTCTCTCCGATTCAAATAATAAGCTAGTTCTTGACTTAATCCTAGTACGATGGCAGCTTTAAATATTTTATAGCATTTCTGAAAATTCTCGCATAACTACTTTAGCAGTTTGTGTCTCCGCCGGGACCAGTAATCCGAGTCATCTTTTGGTCGTTGTTCTTCAGCTAGTATCTATATTCTTATTGTTCCTCAATCATTCTTGGTATTAAATTCAGCTAATACTGAGAATAGCGTATTCATATTTTAATCAAAGCCGAAGACTTTTGGTGGTAACAAAACCATTCCATGACCTCTAATATAACTATGACATAAGGTTTTGTGAATACATTGATTTTCTCTGAGAAAATACAGTTGAGTTACAGGATGTGTTAAATGGAAAAAAATAGTGTACTCCAATATAACATGGAGGAAGAATAAGACAAAAGAGCACAATAACCTTGAGTAGCAAAGGAAATGAAATTAATGAACGCAAAACTTACCATTGGAATTGAAGAGGCTTTATAGACGAAATGAAGAAATTCTGCTGCCTCTAAAACAAAATAAAACAAAGCGAACGAAGCACACAAGTACAGAAAAGGAGGCCCGTCCTCGCCGAAAGAAGTTTACAGGTATCAAACACTGGCTTTAATTTCAGAAAGTAAATAATGAGAAGATGGATTTGGCCTAATGGAAAAAAACAATCGAAGCGTTTAAATTGCATGTTGCAATAGCGTACTGAAAATTAAGGGGATTACCAAGGAACGACGTTTTCTTCAGAGTAGGCGGAAAAAGGATTATGCGGAGAAACAATAGATGAAGGGACAGAATGAGAGGACATATGTTCAAACATCAGCGAATAACTATCATGATACCCAGAGGAAGCCGAAGAGGACAAAAAAAGTAGGAGAAAGTTTGAAATACATACAGTCATGGAGAGCATTGTATGTAAGCACTTCATATATATGTGCATCTACGCCGATACTCCGCAAATCACACTCAAGTGCCAGGCAGAGGGTTCATCGAACCACCTTTACAATAATTTTCTATAATTCCAATCGCGAACGGCACGCGGAAAAAACGAAAACCTATATCTCTCCGTGCGAGCTCTTATTTTTCTTATTTTATAATGATGATCGCTTGTCGGCATCAACAACGTATTTTCGCATTCGGAGGAGAAAGTTGGTGATTGAAATTTCTTAAGAAGATTTCGTCACAACGAAAAATGCCTTTGTTTTAATGATGCCCACAACAACTGCTGTATCGTGTCAATGACATTCTCTCCCTTAATTCGCGATAGTACAAACGTGCTCCTCTTCTCTGAACTTTCTCGATGTACTCCGTTAACCCTATCTGGTAAGAATCCTAGACAGCGCAGCAGTACTCCAAAAGAGGACGGACAAGCATAGTGTAGGAAGTCTCTTTAGCAAATCTATTATTTTTTCCAATTGTTCTGCCAATACAACACAGTCTTTGGTTTGCCTTCCCCACAACCTTTTTCTGTGTGTTCTTTTCCTTGGTTTGCCTTCCCCACAACATTTTCTGTGTGTTCCTTCGTATTTAAGTTATTCATAACGGTAATTCCTAGGTACTTAGTTGAATTTACGGCCTTTAGATTTGAATGGCTTTGTCGTGTAACCGACATATTACGGATTCCTTTTACAATTAATGTAGATGACCTCACACTTTTCATTATTTAAGGTCAATTGCCAATTTTCGGACTACACAGATATGTTTTCCAAATCGTTTTGCAACTTGTTTCGATCTTCTAATGATTTTACTAGACGATAAACGACAGCATCGTCTGCAAGAAGCCTAAGAGGACTGGCTCAGATTGTCTCCTAAATCATTTATGTAGATAAGGAACAGCAGAGGGCCTATAACACTATCATGGGGAACGCCAGAAATCATTTCTGCTTTACTCGATGACTTTCCGTCAAATACTACGAACTGTCAGCCCTATGACAGAAGATCACGAATCCAGTCACATGACAGACAATATTCCATAAGCACACAATCTCAGTACAAGTCGTTTGTGTGATACGGTGTCAAAAGCCTTACGTAATCAATTTGAAATCCCTTGTCAATAGCACTCAACACTTCGTGTGAGCAAAGAGCTAGTTGTGTTTCACAGAAACTATGTTTTCTTAATCCGTGTTGATTGTGTGTTAACAGACCGTTCTCTCCGAGGTAATTTATAATGTTCGAAAACAACATATGCTCCAAAATACTGCTGCATATCGACGTTAACGATATGAGATCACTCCTACTACCTTTGTTGAATGTTGACGCGATTTGTGCAACTTTCCTGTCTTTGAGTACGGATCTTTCGTCAAGCGAGCGGTTGTATATGATTGATAAGTATGGAGCCATTGCAGCAGCATACTCTGAAAGGAACCTAATTGGTATACAGTCTATACCGTAAGACTTCCTTTTATTCACTACTCCGAGTGTATTTATTTCTAAGTTACATTCATCTTGATTCGAATTCTGGAATGTATACTTTGTCTTCTTTTGGTGAAGGAACTTCGAAAGGCTGTGTTGAGTAACACTGCTCAGGCCCCACTGTCGTCGACAGCATTTCTTTTGCCACCATGCAGAGAAGGCACTGATTGTGTCTTGCCGCTAGCACACTTTCGATTTTCTGCTAGTTTAGAGACACAGTGTCACTGTGTAAACTACTGCAAACATCTTGCATTGAAATCGGCACTAATTTTCAAAGTTCTGTAAAAGATCGCCAATCTTGGAAATTTTGCGTGCGTTTAAATTTGGTATGCTTTTTCCGTTGTATCTCAGTGTTCTGAACCGTTTTGTGAACCATCGGGGATCAACTCCGTTGTTTGTTAAGTTTTTTGGTATAAATCTGTCAATTGCTGTCGATACTATTTCTCTGAATTCACGCCACATCTGGTTTACACATACAGTGTTATTTGGAAGGAGTGAAGATTGTCTCTCAGGAAGGCGTCAAGTGAATTTTCATCTGCTTCTTTGAACAGGTATATTTTTCTTTCAGTTTTGGAGGACTTGGAGTTTACAGTATTCAGTCTTGCTATGACAGCCCTGTGTTCACTAATCCCTGTATCCATTTTGATGATCGCTATTAGCTGATGATTATTTGTTGCTAAGAGGTCAAGAGTATTTTCACAACTGTTTACTCTTCGCGAGTCCTCATGAACAAACCGGACGAAATAATTTTCAGAGAATGCGTTTAGCACTATTTCGGATGATGTTTTATTCTTACCTCCTGCTTTAAAAATGTATCTTCGCGAACATATCGAGGTACATTAAAATTAGACTCCAGACTTTAAAACTTTCAGCAACTGTATCATCTGAGTTGGGAGGTCATTAAAAGGATCCAATTATTATTTTATTCCGGTTGCCAAGAATGACCTCTGCCCATACTAACTCATAGGAACGATTTCCTTCAATTTCGTTCCGAGGTAAACTACTTGTAACAGTAACAAACGCTTTACCGCCAACTATGTTTAGCCTATCCATTCTGAACACCGTTAGGTTCTCCGCTCTTCCTGTGTTCAACCTGCACCCTCTGAGATTGAAGCCCTTCTTGTGTTTTCCCGAGACACGCTAACCTAAAAAACAGCCCAGTCCAAGGCACACAGACCCTGATAACCCTGTAGCCGCCTCCTTTGAGTAACCTGCAACGTACGCGTTCACAGAACCGTCTGAGTCTCTGGTTCCGACGGTCAATTTGGCTCTATACCAGAGGTCCGCAATAGGTCCTGTCGACTATGCTGCAAATTGTGAGTTCTGCTTCCATCTTGGAAGCAAGGCTGGCAGTCTCTACTACTTCTGATAGCCGCTCGAAACCAGAATGAATCTCTTCCGATCCAAAGTGACACACACCATTGGTACCGACTTGAGCCACCACCTGCAGTTAGCTGCACCCAGTGTTCCTCATGGAATCCGGAAGGACTCGCCCCACGACCGGATTTAATCCCCCTAGTATGCACAGTATGCACTCGGAGTGCACACTGGCTTTCTTCCCCTTCTTGGCATTCACGTCCATAAGAGTCTCCATAACGCCCGTAAAATTGTAGCTCCCAACTACCAATAATCCCAATCTCTGTGATTTCTCAGACTTTGCATGCTGAGAGATTTCCTCTGAAATAGGACAAGAGACTGCATCTGAATGAGTGACACAGATATCACCTGGAACCTGTTTGTCAGACTAACTGACAAGGCTTTACGTGCGGCCCCTGGGAAGTCTTTGGGCACCTCCAACGGCCTGAGGCCACCTCGCACTTCACCACGGGTGAGGAATCAACCTCAGTGCGAGCAGTAACTGGGCTATTCACGTGTGCACTCCTTCGATATGAAGTAAGCAAAGATACAGAATCGTGGTGGCCGCACCAAATCAGTGAGTTCAAAATTTTTCGGTATCGTAAGAAAAAAAATAGTATTTTTGTTTTGTTGATTGATCACTGTAATAATTCATGATACCATTGTAAGAAGCATTAGCATCTGAACTACTACAATTCATCTGCTCCGTAAATGTCCAAATTCTATTCATCTCTATAAGTTACGCAACTATAATGGATAATGCGCAATTTTCTTACGTAGGTAGCCAATATTTAACGCTAAAAATGCTGAACTACGATACCAACTTTGTTTCATATCTGTCGAATTATTGCAACGAATTTGGTTTTCAGAGGAGCTACTTACACCACTTATCGTATCGCAAAGAGCCATCGAAGGGGATTTCAGTGACGTGATACAGTATATGTTTAACTCGATCAGTCATAAGGTCACAGGGCAGTAAACCTCTGTCTCGTCTTCTAGAAAAGTAATGTTTGCCCCTCGTATAAAATGCAGTCAGACACTTAACACAGTTACGATTCGTTTGTATATTATTGTGTCATGTCTTGTGCGCAAAATGTTGATCTTTAGCACTGATACATGGTACAAAGCTGTTCCTGGCAGACTATAGATGAATACTCAGTTTCATCGGGATCCTTCGCAGCGCAGGGCGTGTTATGCGGTATCTCATATCTTCGGAAATCGTTAGTGATTCTTTCTAGACTAAGTTCTTCTCAAATCTTACCCACAATTTGAAGTCCAGAGGTGTTCAGGATCTTGCAGGCCACTTTATGTGTCCCGTAGGATCAACCCAACCATATCAACATGTTCTGGCAAAGTCATTAGTTACATGTGAGAAATGAGCGGGAAGTGCATCATGTTGATGCCACTTGGTTTGCCTTTTCCGCAGTAGGGTGACTTCCAGTAACTGCGGCGCTAGATACTTAGAAGTACTTGTGGCTTTATAGTGTCCCATCGATGGAACAGCGGAAAATGATGCGATTCTTGGAAACTCCGGAACACACGTTGACAGACTAAGGTCATTGTTTGTCCACTTCTCTCAACCAGAGTGGATTTTCAAACGACGAGTAGTGCATAGTGCGAAGATCCATTTTTTCATAATTTTTAAACAGTGCTCAATCAGTAAACAAACTCACGCACAGAAACACAATATGACGTTTCAGATTTCCTACTCATCATTCGAAAAACTGTAACGGATTTTTAAAGTGACTACCAAGCAGTTGTTGATAGAGTGATACAAGGACGGATTAAATTGAGTTGGAATACAGTATTCACAGTACACTCCTTTGATTGACCCCACTGCCCTAGATCCATGTGCACTTTTATAATTGTTGATATGTTATCAGTATTTCTCTTAGTTATTCTTCATGGTTGGTGTATCTACTTCTTGATACTTTCATTTTCTTGATTATTTTTTATAATTTTTTGCTAAGACACGTGACGAAGATTTGGTCAGATCAGGATATCTTTTAGCATAAATATGGTTGACGACATTCGCCACGAACGAAGACCATATCCATTTTTTTTAACTGCTGTATGTCCGCCCCGGTAGCTGAATGGTCAGCGCGACAAAATGTCAATCCAGAGGGCCGGGGTTCGATTCCCGGCTGGGTTGGAAGTTTTCTCCGCTCATGGACTGGCTGTTGTGTTGTCCTAATCACCATCATTTCATCCCCATCGACGCGCAAGTCGCCTAAGTGGCGTCATATCGAAGACTTGCACCAGGCGAACTGTCTACCCGACGGGAAGCCCTCGTCACACGACATTTATTATAATTGCCGTATAATGGTAACACCGCTTCCCGTCAGATAACCGAAGTTAAGCGCTGTCGGGCTGGGCTAGCACTTGGATGGGTGACCATCCGGTCTGCCGAGCGCTGTTGGCAAGCGGTGTGCACTCGGCCCTTGTGAGGCAAAATCGAGTAGCTGCTTGGCTGAGAAGTAGCGGCTCCAGTCTCGTAAACTGACATACGGCTGGGAGAGCGGTTTGCAGACCACATGCCCCTCCATATCTGCATCCAGTGACGCCTGTGGACTAAGGATGACACGGTGGCCGATCGGTTGCGTTGGTCCTTCCAAGGCCTGTTCGGACGGAGTTTAGTTTTGGTATAAATTGTGAAAGTGCGGATGGATTGACGGGCAAAGGAACTCTGCAGGCTGAACGTGATATAAAGAGGTGTCATGTTACACTTTGGTGTTCTCCGGGCAGCCTGTTCTGTCAAGGCGTTATTATTAAATTCTATTAGAAGCTGACAGTTGCTTGCACGTTTTGGACTGAACTGTACCACAGTCCTAAGCATGAGTAGATATTCTCCGACGCCTTATTTTTCCCTAAAACTGCCCTGTTGGACCCAAATATCTATCATCTCTGCTGTATCTCCCCATAAGGACATGACTTTAAGCAAAACACTATCGGTACTACAGCTGTAATTGCGCAATGAAAATGGCTCATAAAGATACAAAAATACAGCAGCTGTGAGTTTCGCGCTTATCGGAAACCACTATTTTCTTTTAACCTTGGAGTGGTGTGTGGGGGAGTCTTATCCGTTTATGACCAATTTCTGTAGTTAATTGCTAGATGGAACATCACAGTACTTTTTAATTCAAGGTAGCTGCTACGAGTATATTTTATAGGTTTACTTATGCATCGGGTTTCGTGAGGTGCCTTTGAAACATGTTTGAGCTTGCTGGGTTTCGTGAAACGCAACACACAACCCTCGTACTACAAGATGGAAAAGTAAAGGTAGTTATTTCTTTGCATTTTTTGCGTATTTTACATATGATATCTGATTCTATATTTAAGAACAAATTTTTTTAACTTGAATTTTTATGGATGCAAAAGGGACCAAAGTGCGACCATTGACTGGTGACGTGCTTGATGAGAGGCCAGTTGAATCCGATGGTGGATATGAAGAAGATGATTTATCGTCAGCGATAATGACGCATCAGGGCAGGGAGGAGAGGAAAATGACAATGATGTCAGTAATACTTATCTTGGGAAAGATGAAACGACTAAATTGAGAAAAGAACTGTGTCAGTAAGAAGAAGTTAGGTGATGAATCATGATAAATTTTTTGGAATGAGTGTGTTGTGGTACTGTCTATACATGAAACAGTTATTTCAATACAATAGTAACTGGTATATAATTAATAATTCTTTTGTTTAAGAAAGAACATTCATCGATAAATAGAACATTGGAGAAGATGTCAGGGTTGGCGAGGATTTGCTTTTGTGCCCACTGGCAGAACTGTACACGATTCTGGAAATCATTCCCATGCAATTCTTGATGTAGGTGTACATGGTAATGATGGAACCGGTGACGTGTAGGAATACGATGTACACTGGGTTTAGGAATGCCAATCTCGTGTTCAAGCTGCCGTGTGCTCACATGTGTATTCATAGCAACGGAAGCGAGAACAGTAACTTCGGCAGCTTCGTCTCTCTGTACAGTTCCGCTGCCTGCGTAGCATTTCGCTTACCTTCAACAGCATCAACAATAAAAGAAACGTTATGTCGATGCAGTTTGTAGGAAGGACACCCTTTACAGTATGCCTACTCTACACAACAGTATTTAAAAGGACTAAACTACTGTACTAAATGTACCCGTAGATAAGAAAACAGTATTGCAATTACTGTTCTGCTAACTTACATTCCCCATAAATGAGTAGCATTTCTACCTTTTCTTCGTTGCTGTACATTCTACTCACACAAATTTTCAACTGCTGATGGTTGACGGAATGTCGGGTGTGCATTCTACTTATGTTTACATTAGTCTTCTGTCAACACCAGCACGTGGATGATTCAAATGGTTCAAATGGCTCTGAGCACTATGGGACTCAACTGCTGAGGTCATTAGTCCCCTAGAACTTAGAACTAGTTAAAGCTAACTAACCTAAGGACATCACAAACATCCATGCCCGAGGCAGGATTCGAACCTGCGACCGTATCGGTCTTGCGGTTCCAGACTGCAGCGCCTTTAACCGCACGGCCACTTCGGCCGGCTAGCACGTGGTTGTATTCCATTACCCCAAGTACTTGCACTAAGCGCTGGGAGCGTCAACGTCAATGTTGTGTTATGTAATTAACAACATTTTTTTTTCAGTGAATAGTACACTGTGATACATTTTTGAATAGGTCTTTAGGAGAGGAAATGAATTACCGAATAAAAAATACAGGGTGCTATTTAAAAAAAATCATACCGCTGTTCATTTCTTTCTTAAAAAAAGCTACAACGAAGACAATCATGCTGACTGATGTCCCCCTGACGGCTAAAGAACATTTGCTTGAAACATTTTGTGATTTGCGCCTGGACAAACAGTTATTTAGGGTGGTCAAGATAAATGGGACAACTTTTATAGTACATTAACCCGTAGTAGTAACTTACTGTTGATTAAGCCACTGAGTTCTGAGAGGAAATTTCTAAATTATATGAAAACTACATGGCGTGTGCTACACCCCAAACGTGTAAAATTTAATGCCACACCACTGCCAGCTTGAATTAATCCATAAGCTCGTACTTGGAGCCTCATGTGGCCATAGGACCGTCTTCTACGCCAGAGACTACCCTACTTCATCATGCAAATTGTCCACCATCACTCAGTTACTGTAGTGGCGCTTTTGCATAGAACAATTTGCGCTTGGTCAACAAGTCTCTCTCACTCTCTCTCTTTCTGTTCATACGTGTTGGTTGTGTGTGTGTGTGTGTGTGTGTGTGTGTGTGTGTGTGTTTGTGTGTGTGTTATGTGTTTCTTTATCTCCTTTTTAAGTAGTGGCAGCGTTGTATTTGAGTTTTATTTTAGATACGAAACTAAAATTGGTCATTGTCTATTTCTCTGCTTAATGAATGAATTAAAACTTATAAGCACTTGATGACCTTCAGCTCATTGTCTACAGCAGGTACTGTATTATACAATCATTTGTCAGACAAACAGAATGTCCCATTTACCTTGAACTCCGCCCCCATCCACAAATAAATTTTTATCCAGAAACAGAATATAAAATGTGTCAAGTAAATGTTGTTTACTTATCAGACGGACATTAACCAGCATGTTTCCTTTTCTAGTATGTTTGTCGTTACAAAGATATAAAAAGCATTACGTCTTTTTACTACAGCATCCCATTTTTGAAATCTGTATTTAACTGCCGCTCTTCAAGAATTGTTGGAATACGAATAACAGGGAACCATACACGTAATTTTTTTTTCTTTCTTTATCAGTGTTCAGGCACTGCTTTGATGCAGCCCGTCACTAATTCTCCTCCCGTGCCAATCTTTTCATCTCGGAGCTGCACTCCCAACCTAGATCCTCAATTATTTGCTGGATGCACACCAATCTCTAACTTCCTCTACACCTTTTACCCTCTGCAGCACCCTCTGGTGCCATGGAAGTTATTCCCTGATGTCTTAACAGATGTTTGGAGTCATTCATAATGAGGCGTGACGACAGACATCTAATTAATTCACAGAAGCTCTGACAGGATCATAATGATTTGTTATAACCCATATGAATGTGCAACAGAAATACTTGAGGAACGGCGGCAGGGGTGGCAGAGCGGTTCTAGGCGCTACAGTCTGGAACCGTGCGACCGCTACGGTCGCAGGTTCGAATCCTGCCCGGGCATGGATGTGTGTGATGTCCTTAGGTTAGTTAGGTTTAAGTAGTTCTACGTTCTAGGGGACTGATGACCTAGAATTGGTTGGTTGTTTGGGGAAGGAGGCCAGACAGCGAGGTCATCGGTCTCATCGGATTGGGAAAGGACGGGGAAGGAAGTCGGCCGTGCCCTTTGAAAGGAACCATCCCGGCATTTGCCTGGAGCGATTTAGGGAAATCACGGAAAACCTAAATCAGACTGGCCGGACACGGGATTGAACCGTCGTCCTCCCGAATGCGAGTCCAGTGTCTAACCACTGCGCCACCTCGCTCGGTGGGATCATTAGAAAAAGATAACAACTGACATAAGGGCGTGTACGGAGGCATATGGACAACAATTCTTATGTTGTTCTATCAACGAATGGAATCGGATAGAGCAACATTGGTGTGAAGCACACTCTGTCACGCACAGAGCACCAGTCCTTTCGAAGTGTTGTATTTGTCCTAGAAAGGTCACCAGGCTGTCATGCGATCCTACCTCGCTAACGTGTAGGGACACTTACTGTTCACATCTTTATGCGAAGACTACCACAGAAGAAGGGTAATTGTGGAACTGTGAACTCACGAGAGCTGTGTTAAGTGGGACATACATGGCATTCTTTACTATGGATTGAGTGCAATAAAATGGATCGATTTGTAGACGTGACAGACAGTCAGGAAGCAGCTGTCATGTTTGGACGTGCCCTTGATCGCGCCATGAACGAAGTTCACTGTTTCCCTGGTGTATGGCGCGGACTGTCTGACTTTTGCCGACCGAGGTGGCCGAGCGGTTCTAGACACTACAATCTGGAACCGCGTGACCGCTACGGTCTCAGGTTCCAATCCTGCCTCGGGAATGGATGTTGTGATGTCCTTAGGTTACTTCTAAGTTCTAGGGGACTGATGACCTCAGATGCTAAGTCCCATAGTGCTCAGAGCCATTGGAACCATTTTGTCTGCCGTTTTCACCAATAATAGTTCCACTAGTAGCCATGTAACACAGCGTAAGTTCCCAAACAATAGTGACCGATGGCGAGAGTCACACCTCGCAAGTAACAGTCTGATTCAAATCCGATAGGATAGGTTTAATAAGTCACAGCTGCAAAATACTAACACGAACCATGAACCATGGACCTTGCCGTTGGTGGGGAGGCTTGCGTGCCTCAGCGATACAGATAGCCGTACCGTAGGTGCAACCACAACGGAGGGGTATCTGTTGAGAGGCCAGACAAACGTGTGGTTCCTGAAGAGGGGCAGCAGCCTTTTCAGTAGTTGCAAGGGCAACAGTCTGGATGATTGACTGATCTGGCCTTGTAACAATAACCAAAACGGCCTTGCTGTGCTGGTACTGCGAACGGCTGAAAGCAAGGGGAAACTACAGCCGTAATTTTTCCCGAGGGCATGCAGCTTTACTGTATGATTACATGATGATGGCGTCCTCTTGGGTAAAATATTCCGGAGGTAAAATAGTCCCCCATTCGGATCTCCGGGCGGGGACTACTCAAGAGGATGTCGTTATCAGGAAAAAGAAAACTGGCGTTCTACGGATCGGAGCGTGGAATGTCAGATCCCTTAATCGGGCAGGTAGGTTAGAAAATTTAAAAAGGGAAATGGATAGGTTGAAGTTAGATATAGTGGGAATTAGTGAAGTTCGGTGGCAGGAGGAACAAGACTTCTGGTCAGGTGACTACAGGGTTATAAACACAAAATCAAATAGGGGTAATGCAGGAGTAGGTTTAATAATGAATAAGAAAATAGGAATGCGGGTAAGCTACTACAAACAGCATAGTGAACGCATTATTGTGGCCAAGATAGATACGAAGCCCACGCCTACTACAGTAGTACAAGTTTATATGCCAACTAGCTCTGCAGATGACGAAGAAATTGAAGAAATGTATGATGAAATAAAAGAAATTATTCAGATTGTGAAGGGAGACGAAAATTTAATAGTCATGGGTGACTGGAATTCGAGTGTAGGAAAAGGGAGAGAAGGAAACATAGTAGGTGAATATGGATTGGGGGACAGAAATGAAAGAGGAAGCCGCCTGGTCGAATTTTGCACAGAGCACAACATAATCATAACTAACACTTGGTTTAAGAATCATGAAAGAAGGTTGTATACATGGAAGAACCCTGGAGATACTAAAAGGTATCAGATAGATTATATAATGGTAAGACAGAGATTTAGGAACCAGGTTTTAAATTGTAAGACATTTCCAGGGGCAGATGTGGACTCTGACCACAATCTATTGGTTATGACCTGTAGATTAAAACTGAAGAAACTGCAAAAAGGTGGGAATTTAAAGAGATGGGACCTGGATAAACTAAAAGAACCAGAGGTTGTACAGAGATTCAGGGAGAGCATAAGGGAGCAATTGACAGGGATGGGGGAAATAAATACAGTAGAAGAAGAATGGGTAGCTTTGAGGGATGAAGTAGTGAAGGCAGCAGAGGATCAAGTAGGTAAAAAGACGAGGGCTAGTAGAAATCCTTGGGTAACAGAAGAAATATTGAATTTACTTGATGAAAGGAGAAAATATAAAAATGCAGTAAGTGAAACAGGCAAAAAGGAATACAAACGTCTCAAAAATGAGATCGACAGGAAGTGCAAAATGGCTAAACAGGGATGGCTAGAGGACAAATGTAAGGATGTAGAGGCTTATCTCACTAGGGGTAAGATAGATACCGCCTATAGGAAAATTAAAGAGACCTTTGGAGATAAGAGAACGACTTGTATGAATATCAAGAGCTCAGATGGAAACCCAGTTCTAAGCAAAGAAGGGAAAGCAGAAAGGTGGAAGGAGTATATAGAGGGTCTATACAAGGGCGATGTACTTGAGGACAATATTATGGAAATGGAAGAGGATGTAGATGAAGATGAAATGGGAGATATGATACTGCGTGAAGAGTTTGACAGAGCACTGAAAGACCTGAGTCGAAACAAGGCCCCCGGAGTAGACAATATTCCATTGGAACTACTGATGGCCGTGGGGGAGCCAGTCCTGACAAAACTCTACCATCTGGTGAGCAAGATGTATGAAACAGGCGAAATACCCTCAGACTTCAAGAAGAATATAATAATTCCAATCCCAAAGAAAGCAGGTGTTGACAGATGTGAAAATTACCGAACTATCAGTTTAATAAGTCACAGCTGCAAAATACTAACACGAATTCTTTACAGACGAATGGAAAAACTAGTAGAAGCCAACCTCGGGGAAGATCAGTTTGGATTCCGTAGAAACACTGGAACACGTGAGGCAATACTGACCTTACGACTTATCTTAGAAGAAAGATTAAGGAAAGGCAAACCTACGTTTCTAGCATTTGTAGACTTAGAGAAAGCTTTTGACAATGTTAACTGGAATACTCTCTTTCAAATTCTAAAGGTGGCAGGGGTAAAATACAGGGAGCGAAAGGCTATTTACAATTTGTACAGAAACCAGATGGCAGTTATAAGAGTCGAGGGACATGAAAGGGAAGCAGTGGTTGGGAAGGGAGTAAGACAGGGTTGTAGCCTCTCCCCGATGTTGTTCAATCTGTATATTGAGCAAGCAGTAAAGGAAACAAAAGAAAAATTCGGAGTAGGTATTAAAATTCATGGAGAAGAAATAAAAACTTTGAGGTTTGCCGATGACATTGTAATTCTGTCAGAGACAGCAAAGGACTTGGAAGAGCAGTTGAACGGAATGGACAGTGTCTTGAAAGGAGGATATAAGATGAACATCAACAAAAGCAAAACAAGGATAATGGAATGTAGTCTAATTAAGTCGGGTGATGCTGAGGGAATTAGATTAGGAAATGAGGCACTTAAAGTAGTAAAGGAGTTTTGCTATTTGGGGAGCAAAATAACTGATGATGGTCGAAGTAGAGAGGATATAAAATGTAGGCTGGCAATGGCAAGGAAAGCGTTTCTGAAGAAGAGAAATTTGTTAACATCCAGTATTGATTTAAGTGTCAGGAAGTCATTTCTGAAAGTATTCGTATGGAGTGTAGCCATGTATGGAAGTGAAACATGGACGATAAATAGTTTGGACAAGAAGAGAATAGAAGCTTTCGAAATGTGGTGCTACAGAAGAATGCTGAAGATTAGATGGGTAGATCACATAACTAATGAGGAAGTATTGAATAGGATTGGGGAGAAGAGAAGTTTGTGGCACAACTTGACCAGAAGAAGGGATCGGTTGGTAGGACATGTTCTGAGGCATCAAGGGATCACCAATTTAGTATTGGAGGGCAGCGTGGAGCGTAAAAATCGTAGAGGGAGACCAAGAGATGAATACAATAAGCAGATTCAGAAGGATGTAGGTTGCAGTAGGTACTGGGAGATGAAAAAGCTTGCACAGGATAGAGTAGCATGGAGAGCTGCATCAAACCAGTCTCAGGACTGAAGACCACAACAACAACAACAACAAGGAACTGCTGCCGTGAGTGAAGGCAGGTTCGTCTCAACTACTTTAAGAAGAGAAACGCATACAGTGGAAACTGGGAGCCTGTTACCTTGTGAAGGGCTATTACTGACAATGGTACACGAAGCTGCATGTCTTCAGTTGGGTGAACAGGACAGAGATCCAACAGTGACTGACTAGAGGCGAATAATGTGGTAGAACGAATCGCCATTTGGTCAGTTTTCAAACGATGCAGGAGGTCGGCCCACTGAAACATTTAAACCGCAATTCTTGGAGGGCCGCACGTAGTTCTGTGATATTTTGGGGGTGTTCTTCGTATGACCACTCGGTAGCTGCTCGGTTTCTAACCATCAATGACTAGCTCCACTGGATATGGCGTACCTCAAGAGGTAGTGGACACTCTTCCTCACCGAACTCGGGACATTTTCGAGGTTTAAGGCGGTGTCACGCGGTATAAGCGCGGTGTCTCCTGGAGTGTAAGTTCTCTGACTGGTACGCTTGTGTAGATGTATGTGTAGAAACAATAAAGTACACAACTGACCATTAAAATTGCTACACAAAGAAGAAATGCAGATGATAAACGGGTATTCATTGGACAAATATATCATACTAGAACTGACATGTGATTACATGTTCACGCAATTTGGGTGCATAGATCCTGAGAAATCAGTACCCAGAACAACCACCTCTGGCTTGATACGCCTGGGCATTGAGTCAAACACAGCTTGGATGGCGTGTACAGGTACAGCTACCCAAGCAGCTTCAACGCGATACCACAGTTCATCAAGAGTAGTGACTGGCGTATTGTTACGACCCAGTTTCTTGGCCACCATTGACCAGACGTTTTCAATTGGTGAGAGATCTGGAGAATGTGCTGGCCAGGGCAGCAGTCGAACATTTTCTGTATCCAGAAAGGCCCGTACAGGACCTCAAATATGCGGTCGTGCATTATCCTGCTGAAATGTGGGGTTTCGCAGGGATCGAATGTAGGGTAGAGCCACGGGTCGTAACACATCTGAAACGTAACATCCACTGTTCAAAGTGCCGTCAATGCGAACAAGAGATGACCGAGACGTATAACCAATGGCACCCCATACCATCACGCCGGGTGATACGCCAGTATGGCGATGACGAATACACGCTTCCAATGTGCGTTCACCGCGATGTCGCCAAATACGGATGCGAACATCAGAAGCTGGATTCATCCGAAAAAATGACGTTTTGCCATTCGTGCTCCCAGGTTCGTCGTTGAGTACACACCATCGCAGGCGCTCCTGTCTGTGATGCAGCGTCAAGAGTAACCGCAGCCATGGTCTCCGAGCTGATAGTCCATGCTGCTGCAAAGGTCGTCGAACTGTTCGTGCAAATGGTTGTTGTCTTGCAAACGTCCCCATCTGTTGACACAGGGATCGAGACGTGGCTGCACGATCCGTTACAGCCACGCGGATAAGATGCCTGTCATCTCGACTGCTAGTGATACGAGGCCGTTGGGATCCAGTACGGCGTTCCGTATTACCCTCCTGAACCCACCGATTCCATATTCTGCTAACAGTCACTGGATCTCGACCAACGCGAGCACCAATGTCGCGATACGATAAACCGCAATCGCGATAGGCTGCAATCCGACCTTTATCAAAGTCGGCAACGTGATGGTACGCATTTCTCCTCCTTACACGAGGCATAACAACAAAGTTTCACCAGGCAACGCCGGTCAACTGCCGTTTGTGTATGAGAAATCGGTTGGAAACTTTCCTCATGTCAGCACGTTGTAGGTGTGGCCACCGGCGCCAACCTTGTGCGAATGCTCTGAAAAGCTAATCATTTGCATATCACGGCATGTTCTTCCTGTCGGTTAAATTTCGCGTCTGTAGCACGTCATCTTCGTGGTGTAGCAATTTTAATGGTCAGTAGTGTAGTTCACTTTGTTAAGTGGAAATGGCGGTGCTTTTGTCGTTTGAAGGGACAGATGACACATAGCCGTTGGAAAGCGAATGGCTGGTGTAGAGGCCCTTAGTGGTCGACTGAGGGCCCTGCTGCGGGAAACGTGATGCGGGTGGCCGCACGTCAGGCGGAGAGCTCTCGAGAGGCGCCGGGCAGCTGGAGCCAGGGGACACCAGGCGGCCTCGTCTGCGTTAGCGCAGCCCGCCCGTTCCGTCACCCTCGATTCCGGTCCACTGCAGGAATAAGAGAGCCCGCCTTATCTCTTCAGTACACTGCAGTGCATTATTCAAGTAAATCTAATTAGTATCCAATCCTAATTGTAAGAGATACAAAAGAACATTTAGTTTAACACTACCTTAACGTCCAGCAGTTTCCAGGTATTTATTTATTCCAGGCTTCCTATCCTCCTCTCACGGTCCATCTCCTCCTCCTCCTCTCACCACCCCATCTTAACCCCTCCCTAACTTTTCCTTTTCTCCCCTCTTTCCATCTCCTTCCCCCTCTCTGTCCAGTTCCTTCTCCTTCTTCTTCTTCTCCTCTCTGTTCACCTCCTCTCCCCAATCGCAGTCCATCTCTTCTCTCCCCTCTCTATGTTTATCTACTCTTTTCACATCTCCCTATTCCTCTCATCCTTCCTCTCTCACTACCCATCTCCTCCAATAACCTCTCTCTGCTCAGCCATGGACACTCACAATTATACACACTGGAACGCATTCCTTTACTACCAGCACATTGTCTCACTCCAGCAGGACAGCCTAGATCTCAGTGATTATCAACACCTTTCACCCCCATCTCCGTCGCTACAGGAGCTAAGATGGTTCTTACCCCAGTGATACGTCTTTCCAGACAATATATAGTACGGCAACCAAATTTGGTTGAAATCGATCCGATAGTTTAGGAGAAGATATTTGACATACACGCGTCGTATACTTCCTTACGTGAGCAAAGCGAAGCACCTGAGACAGACCACGCCAATATATCTAGATCGAGTGAGCAACAGTGGGGAATTTTACGCTAAAATAGAATACATACATTAAATACATAAACTGCATCTCAAATCGAATTGTGGAGACGTACTTATTTCAAATACGTATGTTGGAACTTAATTAGTGGCAACACTGCTGTGGAGACACTATGCAACGGAATCTACTATTGTCGCTGATAGCACACGTTGTTGTCATACCTATCTTACCTCTCAGCAAATAGACTCGCACGTCCCACGTCACCGGCGTGCGCGCAATCGAGAGAAACACAGTCACTTGTGAGCGAACGGTTTAACGTAAAGGTGTCACTATCTTTTCGAAAGAGGAACAACGGAGTTCGATCATGACTGAATGTGCCAGAGGTCGTACAGCACGATAGTGTCATCAAGGTCTTCAAAAGGCGTGCGGGGAATCGGCATTGCCGTACAGAACAGTCGCACGTTGGGTAAAAGCCTTCAACAAAAGTCGGCAAACTGTGGCAGACATGCATCGGGCAGGTCGTCCTACCGTCTCTGAAGAAGAAGCGCATGCTGTTGCCACGTCAGTGGGGAGTGGTCGACGCCATACGATTCGTGAGCTCAGCCACGAAACCGGATTTGCGCATACGAGTGTGCTTCACATCCTGAAAGAACGCCTGGGCATGCGAAAAACTGCATCACGATGGGATCCCCATGACTTGACGGAAATGCAGAAATGGATGCGTTACGACGCTGCTCAGATGTACTTGGAGCGCTATGAGCGCGAAGGAGAGTTTTTAGATTAAAGTTCAGTCTTGATCACGTCTGTTTTAATGGGTAACCGGTTTCGGTTTTTTCTATAAAACCATCATCAGACCCATTGGCTCCCTTGGGTTGGTAGGAGGAGCTCTCCTTGCTGCTGTGCAGTTGACTGCACAGCAGCAAGGAGAGCTCCTCCTACCAACCCAAGGGAGCCAATGGGTCTGATGATGGTTTTATAGAAAAAACCGAAACCGGTTACCCATTAAAACAGACGTGATCAAGACTGAACTTTAATCTAAATATAACAATTGATCACTGTATTCCAAAAATGTTTACCAAAATTGCGAAGGAGAGGCTTTCTTACTCCGTATCGTAACACTGGACGAGACATGGGCCACATCGGACGAGCCTACGCCTATCCAACAAATGGCGTCATTATGGGTCGCAGCGGAAGTCGAAAGTGTGTCAGAGCCCCAGTATGGTGAAAGTTATGGTGACTCTCGTGTTCGACTGTGATGGTGTTATCCTAACGCATTACGTTCTTCCACGGCACACCGCAGATGCACAGTATTATTGTTCGTTTTTGGAGCATCACCTGCCACTAACTTTGCGAAAGAAGCGGTGACACTTTCTGCGAACCTCACCCATCATTTTGGACGACAATGCGCGGGCGCATACAGCGCAAGCTGTGGCTGCTCTGTTCGGTCGATGGGACTGGGAAGTACTGTACCATCCATCATACTCCCCGGACTTAAACCCTTGTGACTTTCATTTGATTCGGAAGATGAAGGAAACCCTTCGTGACATTCGCTTCAGAACTGTTCCAGAGATTCGACAGGCAGTAGACGGCTCCATTCCCACCATCAACAGAACAGGATCTGCTAACGGTATACTACGCCTTCCACATCGCTGGCAACGGGTTCTACACAACGCTGGTGACTACTTTGAAGGGCCGTAACAGGTGCAAACATATAACTCTTTTTATTTGTGAATAAATAGTTGCCACTATTTAAGTTCCAACCGTCGTACATTCTGTTATTAATGTCATGTTTGAGCTTTTGTTGTAATATATACATATTTAAAACTTGCAAAATCAAATTCTGATAAAATAAAACATATAAAACATATAAACATATAAAACATATAAAAGTAATGAAGGGCTTAAGAGTATCGAAGACTACTTCGCTGTTTGAATTACTTGGGCGACTGGAGATAGGAACCGTAAATTACATTTATACAGAATGTGATCATTACAAAAGGGGAGATATTACTTTAAAGTCACAAACATCTGTTGGTCATTTAAATAATCATCAGTGACCTTCATAAATCATCATAATGATTGTGTACATTTTACCTGTCCAAAAATCAACTATTTAAACCTGATCACACACTTTTTCTTGGTTGTCCTACCCATCTTGTACCCTTTGGTGAATAGTCATAATTTATCCTTGGTATCCTGTTTGATAATATGTAGCTGATGGCCATTCCTCTCCTTTGTATAGTTGGAGCTTTTCTGCTATTCCTAGAACATGGAGTATCTTATTACCTCTGTCTTTCTCTTATAGTCTTCTGATTTCTAACCTGTCAGAGGTCGTAGAAATCTCATTTCTACCCTTTCTGTTATCCGTAACTTTTTGGTGATTACAGTTTTAGTTTTATTTATGTCATGTTCCGTAGATCATTGACCACATTATTTTATCGATATGATGTGGAACAAGTCAGATTACAAGATATATATATATATATATATATATATATATATATATATATATATATATATATATATATACAGTGCTAATAATTACTGAAATTTTTGTCCTACACATGCAACCACATGTAGAGGTACCATTTCTGAAACAGAAACTCGTCCATGGAGTAAAGCAGTTGTCCAAAAGCAATGACTTAAAACTAGATTTAAAGCTTGATCTGCTACCTGCTAGACTCTTTGTTGTTGGGCAAATGATCAAAGATTTTTGTTGCTGAATAATGTACTCCTTTTTGAGCAACTGAAAGCTTCAATAACGGAAAGGACAGGTCATTTTTCCCTCTAGTGTTTTACGTATGAACATCACAGTTCTTCGTGAATTGAGATGGATTATTTGCAACGAATTTCATTAGCGAATATATGTACTACGATGGTGCAGTAAATGTTCAGCTGAAGTCCACATATAAGGACTGTAAAGGCTTCTGAAAGGTGCGTCATGTTTAACACCAAAAAACTGGGAGAAGAACTGCTTGTCAGGTTTGTTACGAGCAAAACGTGCTGTTCTGGTGTATATCAAATTATTTGGCAACTTTACACCCACGTTTGAATTATAATGTGTATGAAACTTAGGTTGAACAAGAGGTAACAATAAACGAAGAAGATTACTGAATCTGACGGCATTTTTCAACTTTCTTTCATTCATTTAAGAAAGTATATTATGTAAAATTTCTCCAGAGCTGCTATACAACCAGTACCCTCGAGTTACCAACTACGCTTTTTCGTCAGCGAGATGAAGAAATAAGATAAGTACATGGTTTTTCCAAATTTTCTCGGAAGTTTTTTGTAGATTCGAATCTACGGCAGGCGCGACGGTACATGTAAATTCCACAGAGATTTCGAGGAGAGGTTACGAAATACTCTCAAGAAGACAAAGAAGTCACGTTGGTACTGACATCCCATCATCCGTCGACCTATCTTTTTCTTTAAAGAAAAGCTTCCTGCCAAATCAAAACTGTGTGCTCGATGTGGAATCTAACCAGAGACCTTTGCATTTCGTGGGACTGAGTTACCCAAGCACGAATCACCCCCGTCCTCTCCTCACAGCTTTACTTCCGCCATTTTTCTTGTTAATAGATGAAATTTTCTAAATTTATTTAATTATTTCTCCCGTGTCAAAGTCACATATCAGTATCCTTAACGACATCGATCATTATTTTAGTCAGATCAGTTTTTAGCGCATTTAGCTGTTTACACGACGGCGAACCAACATATTTTTAAACATTTATTACTAAAAGTCATTACAGCTCTATACCTCCAAACAGACACACTGATCGCTGAAATAGGATATTTACACTCTCACTAGATTATTAGACACTTTTACTGAGTAAAGATTCAACTGTCGTTGCAAAAGTAGTAAACCGAAATATAAATCACAGCTAAAAGAGATCTGGCAACATATATTGTGTCTCTGTCGCAAGCTGAAGCCAAACGAAACAGAAACTGGACACGATTACAATACTAACCCTATAACTCCGTTTTGTAACATTAATAATGTTCGTTGGTTACGTAGTCGGCCGAAGTCGACCCTCTTGCGATAATAGAGTTGCGTCTTGGACGGATTTTGATTACATAGGATGGACATGAAACATGAAAACAAAGCGAAAAATTGCCTCTTATGTTTTAAATAGACTAATAAATAGAGCAAATACGTAGTATTTAGTAGTATTAGCGAGTGTTGCTAAAGCGGAAGAAAGATGAGAGAGGTAGTTCACATTTTTTTCACACTTCGTGAGTGCTGTGTTCAAAAAAGGTGGTTTATTCCCCATAGCTGGTATCTGCATGTGAGCTGCTTTACAAAGTTTTTCATGAATACAGTTGTAAGTAGGCTGTTTAGGTTCTTATATTGGTAACGCCACGTAGCGCTATGTATGAAAATCACTGGCTGTGCTGTGTACAGTATGTGGTTGGTTTGCATTGTTCGAGTATATGCTATTGTAGTGTTGGGCAGTTGGCTGTTAATAGCGCGTAGCGTTGCGCAGTTGGAGGTGAGCCGCCAGCAATGGTGGATGTGGGGTGAGAGATGGCGGAATTTTGAGAGCGGACGATCTGGACGCGTGTCCATCAGAAAGGGTAAATTTGTAATATTGGATATCATGGACTGATAAATATATTATGACTTTTGAACACTATTAAGGTAAATACATTGTTTGTTCTCTACCAAAATCTTTGATTTGCTAACTATGCCTATCAGTAGTTAGTGCCTTCAGTAGTTTGAATCTTTTATTTAGCTGGCAGTAGTGGCGCTTGCTGTACTGCAGTAGTTCGAGTAACGAAGATTTTTGTGAGGTAAGTGATTCATGAAAGGTATAGGTTATTGTTAGTCAGGGCCATTCTCTTGTAGGGATTATTGAAAGTCAGATTGCGTTGCGCTAAAAATATTGGCTGTCAGTTTAGTGTTGATCAGAATAAGTAAAGAGAGAAATGTCTGAGTACGTTCAGTTTTGCTCAGCTGTTGGAAAATCAAATAACGTAAGAGGTTTATCAGCACTGTAATTCATTAATTTTTCTAAGTGGACGTTTCACAGTCCTTGCCTCCATTCTTTTTTCCTAATTTTCTGCTGTAAAATACTTCATCAAACGAAGAACAAATATTTGAACATACATTTTTCTAAAAAAAATTACCTAGTAAAAGGTAGCCGATTACACAGCGCATGTTGTTGTTGTTGTTGTTGTTGTTGTTGTGGTATTCAGTCCTGAGACTGGTTTCATGCAGCTCTCCATGCTACCCTATCCTGTGCAAGCTTCTTCATCTCCCAGTACTTACTGCAACCCACATCCTTCTGAATCTGTTTAGTGTATTCATCTCTTGGTCTCCCTCTACGATTTTTACCCTCCACGCTGCCCTCCAATGCTAAATTTGTGATTCCTTGATGCCTCAGAACATGTCCTAGTAACCGGTCCCTTCTTTTTGCCAAGATGTGCCACATACTCCTCTTCTCCCCAATTCTATTCAATACCTCCTCATTAGTTATGTGATCTACCCATCTAATCTTCAGCATTCTTCTGTAGCACCAAATTCGAAAGCTTCTATTCTCTTCTTGTCTTAACTATTTATCGTCCATGTTTCACTTCCATACATGGCTACACTCCATACAAATACTTTCAGAAACGACTTCCTGACACTTAAATCTATACTCGATGTTAACAAATTTCTCTTCTTCAGAAATGCTTTCCTTGTCATTGCCAGCCTACATTTTATATCCTCTCTACTTCGACCATCATCAGTTATTTTCCTCCCCAAATAGCAAAACTCCTTTACTACTTTAAGTGTCTCATTTCCTAATCTAATTCCCTCAGCATCACCCGACTTAATTCGACTACATTCCATTATCCTCGTTTTTCTTTTGTTGATGTTCATCTTATATCCTCCTTTCAAAACACTGTCCATTCTGTTTAGCTGCTCTTCCAAGTCCTTTGCTGTCCCTGATAGAATCACTATGTCATCGGCGAACCTCAAAGTTTTTATTTCTTCTCCATGTATTTTAATACCTACTCCGTATTTTTCTTTTGTTTCCTTTACTGCTTGCTCAATATACAGATTGAATAACATCGGGGAGAGGCTACAACCCTATCTCACTCCCTTCCCAACCATTGCCACCCTTTCATGCCCCTCGACTCTTATAACTGCCATCTGGTTTCTGTACAAATTGTAAATAGCCTTTCGCTCCCTGTATTTTACCCCTGTCACCTTTAGAATTTGAAAGAGAGTATTCCAGTCAACATTGTCAAAAGCTTTCTCTAAGTCTACAAATGCTAGAAACGTAGGTTTGCCTTTCCTTAATCTTTCTTCTAAGATAAGTCGTAAGGTCAGTATTGCCTCACGTGTTCCAGTGTTTCTACGGAATCCAAACTGATCTTCCCCGAGGTTGGCTTCTACTAGTTTTTCCATTCGTCTGTAAAGAATTCGTGTTAGTATTTTGCAGCTGTGACTTATTAAGCTGATAGTTCGGTCATTTTCACATCTGTCAACACCTGCTTCCTTTGGGATTGGAATTATTATATTCTTCTTGAAGTCTGAGGGTATTTCGCCTGTTTCATACATCTTGCTCACCAGATGGTAGAGTGTTGTCAGGACTGGCTCTCCCACGGCCGTCAGTAGTTCCAGTGGAATATTGTCTACTCCGGGGGCCTTGTTTCGACTCAGGTCTTTCAGTGCTCTGTCAAACTCTTCACGCAGTATCATATCTCCCATTTCATCTTCATCTACATCCTCTTCCATTTCCATAATATTGTCCTCAAGTACATCGCCCTTGTATAGACCCTCTATATACTCCTTCCACCTTTCTGCTTTCCCTTCTTTGCTTAGAACTGGGTTTCCATCTGAGCTCTTGATATTCATACAAGTGGTTCTCTTATCTCCAAAGGTCTCTCTAATTTTCCTGTAGGCGGTATCTATCTTACCACTAGTGAGATAGGCATCTACATCCTTACATTTGTCCTCTAGCCATCCCTGCTTAGCCATTTTGCACTTCCTGTCGATCTCATTTTTGAGACGTTTGTATTCCTTTTTGCCTGTTTCACTTACTGCATTTTTATATTTTCTCCTTTCATCCATTAAATTCAATATTCCTTCTGTTACCCAAGGATTTCTACTAGCCCTCGTCTTTTTACCTACTTGATCCTCTGCTGCCTTCACTACTTCATCCCTCAAAGCTACCCATTCTTCTTCTACTGTATTTATTTCCCCCATTCCTGTCAATTGCTCCCTTATGCTCTCCCTGAATCTCTGTACAACCTCTGGTTCTTTCAGTTTATCCAGGTCCCATCTCCTTAAATTCCCACCTTTTTGCAGTTTCTTCAGTTTTAATCTACAGGTCATAACCAATACATTGTGGTCAGAGTCCACATCTGCCCCTGGAAATGTCTTACAATTTAAAACCTGGTTCCTAAATCTCTGTCTTACCATTATATAATCTATTTGATACCTTTTAGTATCTCCAAGGTTTTTCCATGTATACAACCTTCTTTCATGATTCTTAAACCAAGTGTTAGTTATGATTATGTTGTGCTCTGTGCAAAATTCTACCAGGCGGCTTCCTCTTTCATTTCTGTCCCCCAATCCATATTCACCTACTATGTTTCCTTCTCTCCTTTTTCCTACACTCGAATTCCAGTCACCCATGACTATTAAATTTTCGTCTCCCTTCACAATCTGAATAATTTCTTTTATTTCATCATACATTTCTTCAATTTCTTCGTCATCTGCAGAGCTAGTTGGCATATAAACTTGTACTACTGTAGTAGGTGTGGGCTTCGTATCTATCTTGGCCACAATAATGCGTTCACTATGCTGTTTGTAGTAGCTTACCCGCATTCCTATTTTCCTATTCATTATTAAACCTACTCCTGCATTACCCCTATTTGATTTTGTGTTTATAACCCTGTAGTCACCTGACCAGAAGTCTTGTTCCTCCTGCCACCGAACTTCACTAATTCCCACTATATCTAACTTCAACCTATCCATTTCCCTTTTTAAATTTTCTAACCTACCAGCCCGATAAAGGGATCTGACATTCCACGCTCCGATCCGTAGAACGCCAGTTTTCTTTCTCCTGATAACGACATCCTCTTGAGTAGTCCCCGCCCGGAGATCCGAATGGGGGACTATTTTACCTCCGGAATATTTTACCCAAGAGGACGCCACCATCATGTAATCATACAGTAAAGCTGCATGCCCTCGGGAAAAATTACGGCTGTAGTTTCCCCTCGCTTTCAGCCGTTCGCAGTACTGGCACGGCAATGCCGTTTTGGTTATTGTTACAAGGCCAGATCAGTCAATCATCCAGACTGTTGCCCTTGCAACTACTGAAAAGGCTGCTGCCCCTCTTCAGGAACCACACGTTTGTCTGGCCTCTCAACAGATACCCCTCTGTTGTGGTTGCACCTACGGTACGGCTATCTGTATCGCTGAGGCACGCAAGCCTCCCCACCAACGGCAAGGTCCATGGTTCATGGGGGGGGGGGGGGGACTTTGACTGTAGCAACAGAAAAATTACTTATGTCGAGGAATTGATCTGCAGCCAACATTAAATATCAAAACTAAAAGTATCGTTCATTTAGAACATAACAAGTATGGAATCTGTGTGAAGACCAGCTAACTGAAGAGAACTCATAGTAAACTATTCAAAGATGAAGGTCTACGAAGATATTACAAACACAACCAGTATGAAGATGACACTAACCACATATATCGTAACAAAATCGTATTCCAATCGAACATTTTGAAGAACACACAGTAAGAAAGATTGAAAATTAGACTACATAAGTCCTTTTTTACATACTTTATTACTCTACAACAGCAACATCCTTTGTCATCATAAAGACTACAGTGTAACCACTTTACTATAAAATGTAAAAAAATTATCAGAATGGGGCAAGTACCATACTACAGAGATGCAGTTCCCTCTAACGAACATAGCTAAAAGATATTAACTTAGATTTCTTAAGAAGAATGTAGTATCCAATAACACAATAACTATTGAACGCAATATATGAAACACCTTCAGAAAAGGTAGTCCCTACTATCCGAAACATCTTCAGCGAAGTCAATCAAATTAATACAGTCAAAATCATGTAAAATGATAAGAACAAAATACCCCTTATAACATTTAATTTTAAATGTTTATTACTTTGTCTTCTTGAAATTGTTGCGAGATGTTTGATTAGTGTTCCATTCATCTTGGATACAAATGTAATGCCATCTTGGTCCTTGATCTTTGAATTGTTTACTATGAGTTTTGGCCCTGTAATGTCAGTGTATGTCTGGTGTTGGTTCTCTTCGGTTAGCTGGTCGTCAAGCAGATATCATACTCGTAATGTTTGAAATGAACGACATTTTTCGTTTTGATGTATAATTTTGGCAACAGATTAATTTTTCGACGTACGTAATTATTCTATTGTTGCACTTCAAATAACCTAGTGACTTTGCAGGTCTTTTCCTTTCTGAACTTTGATGATTCTTTTTTTATGAACGTGTTTTATGACGTAAACCGACCGGGATAAAATAAAAATTAAGTCAGTATTTGTGTGTCATGCATTTTATAAAATAACGAAATCAGTTTGTGTACGTATTTGAATACGATATTTTTTGGTGACTTGTGTCCGCTGTCCAATAGTATTTTAGAAGTGACAACATTTTGCGCCTGGACTCTTACTAAATATATTTATTCACGATCGCGATTTCTTCCTTTCTCAAGTGGCAGCTCATTACGAAATATGTCAATGTAGAATCATTGTATGAGGGCTATTCGGAAAGTAAGGTCCGATAGGTCGGGAAATGGAAACCACGGTAAAAATCTAAAATGTTTTATTTGCGACAGTTAGATACACCTTGCAGCTACTTATCTCCATAGTCGCCGATCCGACTTAGACGTGTATCGTAGCGTTGTACCAACTTTCCAATACCCTCGCTATAGAAGGCAGCCGCCAGTGCTTTCCGCCAATTCTCTACGCTGGCCTACGGCTCGTTGTCTTGTGCCAAAATGTTGTCTTCATAGCCAGCGGTTCATGTGAGCAGAGATGAAACTCAGAGGAAGACAATTACGGGCTGTATTGTGGGTAGTCAAACATTTCCAATTGAAAACGATGCAGGAACATCTTCATTGCCCCTGCAGAATGCGGCGGAGAATGGTCTTGAAGAAGAAACAGCACGACAGTTATGTAATGTTAGCTGCATAGCTTCAGGCGAAATTTCTCACCAGGCCCTCGTACTTGGCGGCAGACACTATTTTCTAGACATCTTTACGCACTCACTGCGAGCTCAGAAATGGGAAGAGCGACGTGATGGTAACTGGGGTTATACAAGAGACACTACCCAACACATCTGTGCAAAGCTTTATCGGATTGTCATAGTCGTTTCCATTTCGCGACCGATCGGACCTTACTTTCCGAATAGCCCTCGTATTTATGAGGCCACTGGTTCAACTGTCAACAATGCTTACATGATTCATGCGCATGATAACACAATCTTCGTGATTCAGATATGCATTGACGTGCTTGATAGTGAGCTGTCTCCTGAGAATAGGGCAATTGCCTGAAACTCGATCGTTAATAAACGCAAGGGCCCGACGAATGAAAAGGAGGCAAATGAGAAAAAAATAAGCAAACTGTTATCATTTAAAAATTAATTGGCTTATCTTTTAACACACACTGTTGATACATACTGTGGGACAAGGCGGTCAGTGCTTTAATTGAAAAATGTTTGCGGTTGCCTACGGAATCATGATTGTACACAGGCGTGCAGCTCTTCGGCTGAAGCAAATCGACGGCCATTAACGTCTTTCTTCGGAGCTCCAAAAGATACGGAAATCGCTTACAGAGAAATCGAAACTGTTTGGAGGATGTGAAGCGGATTCCCAAGGAACGTTCTAGGGCCTACTCGAAATAAACTTGACAAAAAAATTACTACTTTTGGTGACTTCTGTTGTTAGAGGAACGAAATGATACAGCAAGGAACGCTGTTGAGCAAAGATATTTTCTTTTCCGATTAGTTAGGCTACACATTGCATCCACAAACAATCAAACATAGCAAATGGACCCTGATCTTTTAAGAGTCTTCCTCCTGGTTTGATGCGAGTGGCCACGACTTCCTGTACCACCCTCTTCATCTCTTGCTCTCTAGGCCCGCAATTATTTTTTGGGCATATTCCAGTCTCTATCTTCCCCACAGTTTTTACCTTCTATAGTTCCATCAGGTACCATGAAACATTTGCCTGATTTCTTAACAGATGTCCTATCAATGTTTCTCTTCTTCTTTTCAATGTTTTCCACGTGTTTGTCTACTCGCCGTGTCTCTTCTTTTCTGGGTTTCCTACAGTCCATGAAACATTTGCAATTCATGGTGTGCTCCAAACGTATATTGTTCAAAATTTCTTCCTCAAGTTACGGCCGATATTTGATGCTGGCAGGCTTCTCTTGGCCAGGAATGCCCTCTTTCCCTGTACT
The DNA here is from genome assembly GCF_021461395.2 of Schistocerca americana. NCBI lineage: Eukaryota > Metazoa > Arthropoda > Insecta > Orthoptera > Acrididae > Schistocerca > Schistocerca americana. Next base: position 900,855,667 of record NC_060121.1, read on the forward strand.
AATCTGGTTTTTATGTCATATTTCCTAAATTAAAACAAAATACATGGTTAGTCTACTTTCGTGGTAGCAGAATTCCTTCGCCTACTTCATGAGGCCCAGTTTTAATGTTAATGGAACCACTATTCTTATCTCTGCTTTTTCTCACTATTTTCATCTTTCTTCACTTTAGTTCCAATCCCTGTTCTGTGCTTATTAGACATTTCACTCCATTGAACAGGTCCTCAATTGCTTCTTTAATGTCACCCAGGATAGCAATGACATCAGGGAATCTTACGACTGATGTCCTTAAACCCATAATTTTTGTTTCACTCGTAAGACACTTTGTCATTTCCGCCATTGCTTCTTCGGTGTGTAAATTTAACAGTAAGGGGAAAATACTACATTCCTGTCTTACAACCCTTTTAATCCCATTACGTCCTAGGACTTCCCATTACATTCTAGGACTTCTATTGTTCCCTCTTCATTATTGTTCATGTTGTATATTAGCCGTCTCTCACTATACCTTACTCCTATTTTTCCGAGACATTCGAACATCTTGCACCGTTTTACATTTGTCGAACGCTGTTCCTAGGTAGGCAAATGCTATGAATGCGTCTTAATTTTTCTGAAGTCTTGTTTCCGTTATTTATCGCAACGGCAGATCTGCCTCTCTGGTGTGACTTTACCTTTCCTAAAGCCGAGCTTTGCGCCATCTTAGACATCCTTATTTTTCTTTTCCATTCTTCTGAATATCATTCCTGTCAACAACTTGGATACATAAGCTGCTGTTACGTGATAGTTCTAGCCCTTATCTGTCGTTGTCATCTTCGGAATTGTGTAGACGAATCTTTTCCGAAAGTGTGAATGGTATTGTCAGTCTCATAGACTAGTCGTTTGGTTGCCACTTCCCCCAATCATTTTCTCAATTCCTAAGGATTGTGATGTTTGCCTTCTGGATTCTTTGCAAGTCTTCCAAATCTGTGTTTAACTGTAATTTTCGTTCACCTATACCTTCGATGCAGACTTACATTTCTTTTTCTATAAGAGTATCACACATCTTCCACCTCCTAGAAGTCTCCAATGTACTCTTTACATCTATCTGCTCTCACCTTCGTGTCGAACAATGGTATTTTTCCAGCCAGTGTTTTAAAAGTCAACTGGCAGAGTAGCTAATCAGTCTTTCTTATAACAGAATAACAGAAAAAGCAAGTGAGGCAAATATCTCGGCTGTGGTGCCGTAGAGCAGGGTACATCCAGACGGGGCTGTAACTAGAACGCCTCAACCGCGCTACGGTAAACACAGCAGCGCCGTGTGCTGTCCGACCACAGTGTGAGCTTACCTCAGCGTGGTAAGCCGCGGAACGGGGCATGGATTAGCTCCGCAGCAACATCAACGTAGCTCTGTACCCTCGACGGGGCTGTGTACCTTACTTGAATGCCTGTTAAATCATTTCATTTTAGGTTAGAGAGTCTCGAGGAAACACAGAAAGGTCTCCAGCCTCAAACGGTGCAGGTCGAACACAGGAAGAACGTAGATCCACGAACTTTCGGTATACGCAGTTATCAATTGTCATAGCTGAGTTCGGAAAGTACCAGAGCTCCAAGCGCTAATAGAAAGCACTGATGCTCAAATCGTTATAGGCAATGAAAGCTGGCTAAAGCCAGAAATAAGTTCAGTCGCCATTTTTGCGAAGGATTTAACGCTGTCCAGAACGGATAGTCTAAACCCAGTTGGCTGTGGCGTGTTATTGCTGTTAGAAATAGTTTGCCTTGTAGCGAAACTGAAGTAAACATATTCCTGTAAGTTAGTATGGGTAGAGGTCATACTTGGCAAACAGAATTAAATAAAAACTGAATCCTTTTACCGACCTACCATCTCATATAACATAGTTGCTAGAAAGTTCATAGAAAACCTGAATCTAATTTAAACACGTTCCCGACTCATACATATACAGTTAATGATTTCCATTAACGTTCGATATCTTGACGAAAATACACGTTTAAATGTGGGGATACACACATCATCCGACATTGTGCTAAACACGTTCTCTGAAAATTATTTCGAGCAGTTAATTCATGAGCCCAGTCGAACGGTAAACGGTTGTGTAAACACACTTGACCTCTTAGCAACGAATAATCCTGAGCTAATAACGAGCATCAAGACAGATACAAGGATTAGTGAACACAGTGTTGTCGTAGCGAGATTGTATATTGTAAACCCAATTCCTCCAAAAATAAATGAAAAATATTCCTATTCAAAAAAGTAGATAAAAGTCTCTTGACGCGTTTCTGAGAGAAAGTCACCACTTCTTCCAAATAAACAACGTAAGTGTACACCAGATGCGGGTTGAATTCAAGAAAATAGCACCGACAGCAACGGAAAGATTTATATCAAACAAATTAACAAACGACGGAGCTGATTCTCATTGATACACAGAACGGGACAGAACACTGTAGCAGAAACAACGAAAAAAAGCATGCCAAATTTAAACGAACGCAAAAGCTCCAAGACTGGCAATCTCTTACAGATGCTCGAAATTTAGCGCTGACTTCAATGCGAGATGCTTATAATAGTTTCCACAACGAAACTTTGTCTGGAAACATGGCAGAGAGTTCAAAGGATTCTGATCGTATATAAAGTGTGTTAGCAGCAAGAAACAAACAATGCCTTCTCTGACCTACACCAATGGAAATAATATCGATGACTGTACTGCCAAACCCGAGTTAATAAATACAGTCTTCCGAAGTTCCTTCACCAAAGGAGGCGAAGTAAATATTCCAGAATTCGAATCAAGAACAGCTGTACACATGATTAACATAGAAACAGATATCCTCGTAGTAGTGAAACAAACCACTTACAAAAGGAAGTATTCCGGTCAAGACAGTGTGCCAGTTAGGTTCGTTTCAACATATGCTGATGCAATAGCTCCATACTTAACAACCATATACAACCGCTCGCTCGACGAAAGATCCGTACCCAAAGACAGGAAAGTTGTACAACTCAATCCAACATTCAAGAAACTAATAGAAGTAAAACTCTAAAATACAGGCATATATTATTAATGTCTATGTGCTGCAGGATTTTGGGATGTATATTGTGTGCGAACATGACGAATCACCTCGAAGAGAATGGTCTATTGATACACAGTCAACACGGATTCAGGAAAAATGGTGCAAATGGCCCTGAGCACTATGGGACTTAACATCTATGGTCACCAGTCCCCTAGAACTTAGAACTACTTAAACCTAACTATCCTAAGGACATCACACAACACCCAGTCATCACGAGGCAGAGAAAATCCCTGACCCCACGGGGAATCGAACCCGGGAACCCGGGCGTGGGACGGATTCAGGAAACATCGATCTTGTGGAACACAACTACCTCTTTACTCACAGGAAGTGTTCAGTACTATTGACAGGGGACTTCATATTGATTCCATATTTCTAGATTTCCAGACGAGTTTTGACACTGCACCTCACAAGCTGGTTGTAGTGAAATTGTGTGCTTGTGGAACATCGTCTCAGTTACACTTCCTGTCAGAGAGTTCACAGCTCACAGTTCGTAGTAATTGACGGAAATTCATCGAGAAAATCAGAACTAATGTCTGGCATTCGCGAAGGTAGTGTAACAGATCCTCTGCTGTTACTTATCTATATAAATATTTTAGGAGACAATCTGAGCAGCCGTCTTAGGTTGTTCGCTGAAAATGCTGTCGTTTATCGTCTATTAAAGTCATCAGGAGATCAAAAAAATTGCAAAACGGTTTATAAAAGATACCTGTATTATGCAAAAATTGGCAGTTGTCCCTATATAATGAAAAGTGTGAGGTCATCCATGCGATGCTAAAAGAAATTCATTAATCTTCGCTTACACCATAAATCAGTCAGATCTTAAGGCCGTTAAGTCAATTAAATACCTAGGAATTACAATTACAAACATCTTATATTGGAAACAGCACAAAGAAAGTGTTGTGCCTTAGGCAAACCAAAGACTGCATTTTACCGGCAGAATACTTAGAAAACGTAACAGACTTCCTACACTACGCTTTTCCGTCCTCTTTCGGAGGATTGCTGCGAGCCGGCCGTGGTGGAAGTGCGGTTCTAGGCGCTTCAGTCCGGAACCGCGCTGCTGCTACGGTCGCAGGTTCGACTCCTGCCTCGGGCATGACTATGTGTGATGTCTTTAGGTTCGTTAGGTTTAAGTAGTTCTAAGTCTAGGGGACTGATGACCTCAGATGTTAAGTCCCATAGTTCTTAGAGCCATTTGAACCATCTGATTTCTGCTTGGTGTAGGATCCTTACCAGACAGGATTAGCGGAGTACATCGGAGAAGTTCAAGAAGAGCGCCACGTTTGTAAATAGGGGAGAGAGCGTCACTGGAATGATGCTGGATTTGGGGCGGACATCATTAGAACAAAGGTGTTTCTCGTTGCGACGGAATCTTCACACGAAATATCAATCACCAACCTTTTCCTCCGAATGCTAAAATTTTTGCTGACGCCGACCTACTTAGGGTGAAACGATCATCGTAATAAAATAAGGGAAACCAGAGCTCGCACTGAAAGATACTGATATTCGTTTTCTACGCGCACTGTTCGAGATTGGAATAATAGAGAATTATTGTGAAGGTATTTATCTCTGCGAGACACTTCAGTGTGATTTGCAAAGTATCGATATAGACGTAGGTATCTCTTCTATATCGACTCCTGTCGCTTCTTCTATCACGTCATCACACAAGTCTTCCCCTCATAGAGACCCTCAGTGTACTCTTTCCACCTATTCGCTCCCTCCTCTGCATTTAACAGAGGAATTACCATTGCACTCTCAATGTTACTACCCTTGTTTTTAATTTCACCGAAGATTGTCTTGACTTTCCTATATGCTGAGTCAGTCCTTCAGACAATCCTTTCTCTTTCCATTTCTTCACATTTACTGATGCAGCCATTTAGCCCTAATTTCCCTGCATTATTTATTTCATTGCTGACTGACTTGTAGGTCTGCATTCCTGAATTTCTCGGAAATTTTATGTACTTTGTCTTTCATCCATCAACTGAAGTGTTTCTACTGTTACCCATAGTTTCTTCCCAGTTACCCCTTTTTGTACCTATGTTTCTATTTCAAACTTCTGTGACTGACCTTTTTAGAGTTGTCCATTTCCCTTCAGCTGAACAGCCTACTGAACTATTCCTTACCTCGGTATATATAGCCTCAGAGAACTTTAAGTGTATCTCTTCGTTTCTTAGTACTTTCGTATCCTACTTCTTTGTGCACTAATTTTTCCTCAATAGTCTCTTAAACTTCAACCTACACTTCATTACTACCAAACTGAGATCCGAGTCCCTATCCGCTCCGGGGTACGGCTTACAATCCAGTATCTGATTTCGGAATCTCTGCCTGACCATGATGTAATCAAGGATAATTTTCCAGTACCTGCCGGACTTTTATAGGTATACCACCTCCTCTTGTGATTCTTGAACAGAGTATTCGCTATCACTTGCTGAAATTTATTGCAGAACCCAATTAGTCTTCCTCCTCTCTCATTACTACCACCAAGCCTCTATTCTCCTGGATCCCTTTGTTCTACTCCTTCCCCTATGGCCGGCCGGTGTGGCCGAGCTGTTCTAGGCGCTTCAGTCTGGAACGGCGCGACCGCTACGGTCGCAGGTTCGAATGCTGCCTCGGCCATGGGTGTGTGTGATGTCCTTAGGTTAGTTAGGTTTAGGTAGTTCTAAGTTCTAGGGGACTGATGACCTCAGATGTTAAGTCCCATAGTGCTCAGAGCCATTTGAACCATTTGAACCTTCCCCTACAACCGCATTCCAGTGTCCCATGACTATTAGATTTTCGTCTCCCTTTACTTACTGAATTACCCTTTCACTATCTTTGTATACTTCCTCTACCTCTTCATCTTCAGCGCACGACCTCTGCATGTATACGTGAACTATCGTTGTCGGTAATGGTTTTCTGTCGATTCTGATAAGAACAACCCTATTACTGAACGGGTAACAGTAACTCTGCCCTACCTTCCGAGTCATAAGGAATCCTACTCCCATTATACCACTTTCTGCTGCTATTTGTATTACACTAAACTCTCCTGACTTGAAATCCTTGTCTTCATTCCATTTCACTTCTTTGACGACCTCTGCATCTAGACTGAGACTTAGCATTTGTCTTTCCGGATTTTATAGCTTCCCTACCAAATTCAAACTTCTGACATTCCACGCCCCGATCCGTAGAGCCTTATACTTTCGAAAGTTATTCAATCATTCATCATCAGACGGCTTTCATGCTTTCGGCAAAACGTACGATGCGTAGGTTTACTCACCAATAAACCTATGATAAACAATAATTCACAGCTACGACTTGTTTTAAAGGTCTTACGTGAAATGTCCGTCTGCAAAACTCTGAAAGCAAATGATTGATTTTGTAAATGATAGAGTGTAGCAATCAGTAGTCCTTTTTTAGATTTTATCACGCAAATCCAGATTTCGGCTAAAGACTAACCATTCTCAAACGCAGTATTTTCTATTCTCTATGCAGGTAAGTACCTGTTGTTCGGGCGTCAGTCACATTTCTTTGAGTATTTTGAATTTGGCTCTTTAGGATCAATGGGTTGCCATTCCTCCAACACAGTCAGACACCTCGTTGTATGTGTCCCCAAGTGTGAGTTCAAATCGTCATAAAGGCGAAGGGTATTATCCCCCATTGATAGGTGTCCGGATACTTAAGAGCAGCTAGTGTACATGACAGCGTCGTAATGTTGTTTATAAAATCAGCGTTTGTGCAACCGTACAACTTCGCACAAGTACATCTCTGTGGTGAAAGCCGCTTGCAACAGTGTAGAAAACCATGGTTCTACGAACGACATGAAATATTTTATTGAGCACACTGAACGTTCTCACACACATCGTGAAATACAAGATCACAACAGTAAGCTCAGTTAATAATTAAAAAGTAAGTCGGCGTAGAGTGACATGTTGATACCAGCTCACAAACAAAAATTGTGACACTGAAAAAGTAAGCTATTACAGTAGCATTTGAGACAAATAGTACAACTTACAAGAGAGATACCGAGTGAGATCGCGCAGTGGGTAGCACATTGGACTCGCATTCGAAAGGACGACGGTTCAAACCCGCGTCCGGCCATTCCACAACTACATCTACATCGACAGTCAGCAAATCACATTTAAGTCCATGGCAGAGAGTTCATCAAACCATCTTCACAGTTCTCTATTATTCCAATCTCGTATAACGCCCGGAAGGAACGAACACCTATATCTTTCCGTACGTGCTCTGATTTCCCTTATTTTATCGTGGTGATCGTTTCTCCCTATGTGGGTTGGTGTCAACAAAATGTTTTCGCATTCAGAGGAGAAAGTTGGTGATTGGAATTTCGTGCGAAGATTCCGTCGCAACGAAAAACGCCTTTCTTTTAATGATGTCGAGCCTAAACTCCGTATCATTTCAGTGACATTCTCTCCCATATTTCCCGATAATACAAAACATGCTGCCCTTCTTTGATTTAGATTTTGCGTGATTTCCTTAAATCACTTCAATCAAATACCGGGATAGTTCCTTCGAAAGGGTACGGCCGATACGTACTTCCCTATTCTAACGGGACCGATGACCTCGTTGTTTGGTCCCTTTCCAAAATCAGCCGGCCAACCAATCAAAAGAAAGATAACTGCAATATTTCAGAAACATTTGAATAAAATATATCAGTTACAATTCTCCATATATTAAAATGACTGCTAGGAACTTCGAACCAGGATCCAAATCCAAAGAGCATATTCGATCGCAGCAAAATTAGCTTCCACAGGTAAACCATCAAAAAACTGGAAATGAGGTATGAGGAAAGACAGGGACCACAGAACGACTAACTTCTGTTAAAGTTAGAACTGTATAACATTCTCTTGTCTATCGTTCAAAGCTATTTAGCTCACGAAAATCATTGCTCCAATTTCAATAACATTTCGAGTTGTACTGTTCGAAGACTGAATCTGATTTATGGTAGAGATACGTGCAAAACATTCCGAAATACAGCATCATTTCTATGAGGAAGTTTAACGACTTACTGTGACGAGATTTTAGTTTCAGGTTTGCGCATTACTACCATCGCGGAGACTGAGTGGTACTTGGACCTAATGCACGCATCGGTACAGTTTAGAACAGTGCATACATTTTACTCCATTTGACTGACTATAACACTTCCCTTTAGGAAATGTCGTCTAATTAAACTACTCGTGGGGTTTTTGGAATCGTAGACACTACTGTTGTGTTAAAAATTAAGTCCGTGCAGTCTTCGTGAAATATTTGAGAATATTCATTTTTTAAATTTCTGTTTGAAGTCCTGGTGTCCATTTATAACCACCGTTGCCTTCGTAAGGTGGAGAATTATTTGTACCAGTAAATGCTTCAGCTTCCAGAACCAAAGCAGGCTGCAGCGAAAAGCAATTTGTGGGCCACGTGAACTTACAAACTGCATTTCCACTTAATTAGAGTTGTAGGATGAAATGCGCCAAGGTAGCTCGAGACGGAAGTTGGTGGAAGCGTAAAATAACTTTCTCTTTACTGACATTCTGAACCACCACTTTGTCTGGCAGAAAGACTTTAATGAGTTACGACCACAGAGAGAACAATGCCAGCCGCGTACACTCTCGGCTTCTTACAGCTTTACAGTAACTTCCCTCGTTCGATATTGTAACACTGCTTTGGAAGTTAAGTTTGGCACCTGACAAACAAGTATGCTGGAATTTAATTAGTGCTAAAGTCATCAGCGAAACGTCTGGCTTGCAGAGAGAACGTTAAATGATAAGTGAAACTTAGTAATTGCATCCATAATATTGTCATACGCCGACACGAGCAGTACTGTGAAAATGCACAATCAACGATGCATCCTTGTATCACGACAACTGGAACGGCAGCTGACACCTTTGGACATATTTTTTTCGGATTCTCCCCCCCCCCTCCCTCCCCCCTCCCCCCTTCCCCCACCCTACTGCACGACGATCTCCCTCAGAAGAAGCGGCTGTGTAAAGAGTACGTCAGACATAATTTGCAATTTATAGAACAGCTGCTTTTAAATTACTTCAGTAACGTTTATTGTCCTCTAAAGCCAGTAAAACAACTGATGATGAGCATAATAAGCCCGAAGGACATTGAATTAAAACAAAGTATATAATACGACTGACAGCAGTAAGAAAGTAAAAATTTTGATTAAAGTATTTTTCTGACAGTTTAAAAGTGTGAGCCAGACTGGGACTCAAACCTGGGACCTTTGCCTTTCGCGGGCAAGAGCTCCACCGACTGACCTCTGCAAATGAATTGCAAAGTACTCTGAAAGCTGGGCAGTAACATAATGGTATCGTAAAATGAAAAAGTCACTATAATTCCATGTGCCTACTACTACATTCATTTAAGTAAGAAACAGCACGGAAAGTGAGTTCTAATGCAATTCTCCAGAGCCACTTTTGTAGTCGAACTCAAACATTCGGATACCGGTCATGGTGACTTGACCATTATTACTGAACAAATATGTCATCTAGTATCACATAATATGGGCAACCTCACTCATATTCCACCTTCATGTTTTCGCGGGGTAATGACTGCTCAACTAAATTTCAAGTTTTCAGCCGCGTATATTCAGATTCTTGTCCTAATGTTTCGGCTATATAGCGTTCATCCATCTTCAGAGTGAGCCAAAAGACCGACTCTCCAGCACTCGTTCCGTTGTTCTGAATTACATCCATGAAAAATGAAATTTGCAATGTAAAGTGGAACAGATGGGTTCCCTCCATGTTAGGAATTTTCGGTGGCGCAAATGTGAATGCATCTTGCGTCATATAGTACACTACTGGCCATTAAAATTGCTACACCAAGCAGAAATCCAGAGATAAACGGATATTCATTGGGCAAATATATTATACTAGAACTGACATGTGATTACATTTTCACGCAATTTGGGTGCACAGATCCTGAGAAATCAGTACCCAGAACAAACACCGCAGGCCATAGTAACGGCCTTGATACGCCTGGGCATTGAGTCAAACAGAGCTTGGATGGCGTGTACAGGTGCAGCTGCCCATGCAGCTTCAACACGATACCACAGTTCATCAAGAGTCGTGGCTCGCATATTGTGACGAGCCAGTTGCTCGTCCACCATTTACCAGACGCTTTCAATTGGTTAGAGATCTGGAGAATGTGCTGGCCAGGGCAGCAGTCGAACATTTTCTGTATCCAGAAAGGCCCGTACAGGACCTGCAACATGCAGTCATGCATTATCCTGCTGAAATGTAGGGTTTCGTAGGGATCGAATGAAGGGTAGAGCCACGGGTCGTAACACATCTGAAATATAACGTCCACTGTTCAAAGCGCCGTCCGTGCGAACAAGAGGTGACCGAGACGTGTAACCAATGGCACCCCCATACCATCACGCCGGGTGATACGCCGGTATGGCGATGACGAATACACGCTTCCAATGTGGGTTCACCGCGATGTCGCCAAACACGGATGCGACCATCGTGATGCTGTTAACAGAACCTGGATTCATCCGAAAAATGACGTTTTGATATTCGTGCACCCAGGTTCGTCGCTGAGTACACCATCGCAGGCGCTCCTGTCTCTGACACAGCGTCAAGTGTAACAGCAGCGATGGTCTCCGAGCTGATAGTCCATGCTGCTGTAAACGTCGTCGAACTGTTCGTGCAGATGGTAGTTGCCTTGACTAGGGATCGAGACGTGGCTGCACGATCCGCTACAGCCGTGCGGATAAGATGCCTGCCATCTCGACTGCTAGTGATACGAGGCCATTAGGATCCTGCACGGCGTCCCGTATTACCATCCTGAACCCACCGATCCCATATTCTGCTAACAGTCATTGGATCTCGACCAACGCAAGCAGCAATGTCGCGAGACGATAAACCGCAATGGCGATACGCTACAATCCGACTTCTATCAAAGTCGGAAACCTGATGGTATGCATTTCTCCTCCTTATACGAGACATCACAACAACGATTCACCAGTCAACGCCAGTAAACTGCTGTTTGTGTATGAGAAATCGATTGGAAACTTTCCTCATGTCATCACGTTGTTGCCACCTGTGTCAACCTTGTGTGAATGCTCTGAAATGCTAATCATTTGCATATCATAGCGTCTTCTTCCTGTCGGTTAAATTTCGCTTCTGTAGCACGTCATCTTCGTGGTGTAGCAACTTTAATGGCCAGTAGTGTATATCGGAAACCGACGCATAGAGGTTTATATTCACGTGCAAATATCTGCCACCTTCTTTCGCTGCCGATGAGTGTTCTCAGAACTTAATTTCACAGAGCACACAACATTGTTGACGAGAGCAGTCTGGCGGACGAGTTCCTACGCTTAGAGAGTTTTCAAGACGGATATCTTCCACAGCAGATAGGAAGGTGCTACGAATGAAACCACAGGTGGTCATACACAATTCAGAACGAATTAAATACGTGGCTTTCCTGTCGGATGTGGGAAGCCTATCGTCAAAAATAGAACGAATCATCAGTAAGAACATAGTACAAGTAATTTTTCGCCGCCCGCCGAAGACAGCAGCTGGACAGACTATTGGTACAGCCAATGTAAGATGTTCGGAACACCGCTTCTTACTGCCAAATAAATCGTGTGTGACACAACACTATTGATACTGGTCACTATGTTGTACGAAAGCTTAGAAATGTGAGCGTCTACGTCATCTTTCCCGGACTCGGTAAGTAAAGAGTCAACTAAAACTCTCTTGGTGACGAACGTACGAGGGTAAGTCATTTATTATCCGCAATTTAGTTATATTTTTGTTTATTTTGATAGTACTGTCGTTTTACGTTGATGACGCATGCTTTGTTTATTTGTGGTTATATCTTTGCAATTTTCAAGCTGCTAGGCTAGTTTCGTTATCGCTGTCGTGTTGTTACTCATGGCTGCTCCGCTGTTTATTTGCACCAAAGAAGAGCAACGTTCAGTGATCCGCTATTTGTGGTCGGAAGGCGTATCAGGGGCCGAAATTCATCGAAGACTTCCGATACAGTACGGGAACAGTGTTTTGCCACAACGGAGTGTCTACGAATGGATTGAAAAATTCCGAAATGGTTGCATAAATGTTACACACGATGAAGGAGCCGGACGACCGTTTACCGCCACAAATGAAGAAACCATTGACCGTTCACGTGAAATGATTCTCTTAGACAGACGATTAAATATTGTCGAAGTGCCACTTCGTCTGCAAATTAGTCACGGTTCTGCCTACGAAATCATCCGCAACAGACTTGGGTTTCATAAAGTTTGTGTAAGATGGCTCCCAAAACAACTCACACAGTTGCATAAAAAAACGCACTTGGGCATCTGCAAAAAACATTTGGATCGCTATGGTAACGAAGGTGACAACTTCTTAGACAGGATCATTACTGGTGACGAAACATGGATCCATAATTACGAGTCGGAGAGTAAACGGCGGAGTATGGAATGGAAACATCCAAATTTGCCATGCAACAAATTGTTCAAGACCCAACCGTCCGCAGGAAAACTGATGCTTCCGGCTTTTTAGGACGTACAGGGTCCAGTACTGGAACATTATGGGGAAAGGGACACAGCAATAAACAGTGTACGTCATAGTGAGATGCTTACTGCCAGGATAAAGCCTGCAATTCGAGGCAAACGCCGAGGATTGCTGTCGAAAGGTGTTTTGTTGTTGCACGACAATGCCCGTCCACACACTGCTGCCCACTCGGCAGAAACGCTCCCTAGCTCAAATTTGATGTACTGGACATCCTCCATATAGTCCCGATCTTTTCTCTTCTGACTATCACTTGTCTGGTCCACTCAAACAGGCATTAAGGGGCCGTCGATTTGCCTCGGACGAAGAAGTGAAAGAACGGTGCATTCCTGGCTCGAAGCCGAACCGAGAACCTTCTTTTATGGGGGCATCAGGAAGCTTGTACAACGATGGATCAAGTGCGTTGAAACGCAAGGAGACTATGTCGAAAAATAATGTTATTGTAAGTTTCCTATTTGATTGCAATAAAATTTTATAACTATTTTGCGGATAATAATTGACTTACCCTCGTATGATAGAGGAGCTTGGGTAAGTCTTAGAATTCGGTGCAGTCTGTAATAATCTTACTAAGACATCGCGACAGTGCAGCTCAGAGTGATACTTCGACATCCGAGCGTGGGTCGAATGCGCAACTTTGGAAATAATTAACACACATTGTACTGCCTTACCGCCGATCAACGTCTCTGGAGCCTGTGTATTTGCGGCCTCATGCCCAGTGGCGCGGTCCGCCAGTTTAAAAAAATGTTCAAATGTGTGTGAAATCTTATGGGGCTTAACTGCTAAGGTCATCAGTCCCTAAGCTTACGCACTACTTAACCTAAATTATCCTAAGGACAAACACAGACACCCATGCTCGAGGGGCACTCGAACCTCCGCCGGGACCAGTCGCACAGTCCATGAATGCAGCGCAACAGACCGCTCGGCTAATCTCGCGCGAGGCCAGTTTAAAAGGACGGAGCGAGTGCTGCAACGTCAGTCTCCCAGTTCACTCTGAACAATATACAGCCAAAAAAGTAGAAGATGAATTTGTGCTGCAGCACACCCAAAATTTAATCGAACAACATCACTCATATCTTTTGGTTCAGTAACACCCGGCAATGAGAACAAATAATAACTTTTTTATTTCCACCGTATGTCATAAGAATTGATGTTTTACGCTCTATGTTCACCGATCGAAGTCCATCCTGCGCAATTCGCAGACGGTCAGCGGACATGACTGTTACGTGAACGAGCGTTCCGAGTCCTCGCTCGTCAGTGGGTCGACCTTGGCCATCTGCGACGTAGTCGGTTTTTATCACTTACTCATAAAAAGATTCAAATGTTTATTTCGATCTTACATTGAAGAAGAGTTAGAGTTTGGTTCGCTGCTGAAAGATTGTTGCATTAATATGAAACTGCATTTGGAACTTCATTATGTAAAAGCCACCATATATATTTCATAGGAAATGTGTATTTGAGTGAGATTGAGAATTATATTAAAGTTTTACGAAATTATATATTTTAATTATCTTCCAGAACCACATAGGCAGAGATAATGCGAGTTGTTCGCCAGTATTTGACCAGCAGTAAGTTTAAATGCTGATAATGCCGTGGCATGCTCTGCGCTCGTGCAGTAACTCGTATCTCGACAAACTAGTAATTGAAACTGGTAATTATGATCTATTAAGAGTAAACGGCTATTAAAAGAATGGTCAACGGCTATTGATTTACCAGAACCAACAGAATTTCTTTCGTTAATAGAGAGTATTTGTAAGAAAAAAAACGGAATATGAGGTCTGTGAGAAATGAAACTATAAAAATTTTATCCCGAGATTGCTAAACCGTCGTAAAATTTACTATGGCATTTGGTACCAAATCGCCGGCCGTTGTGGCTGAGCGGTTCTAGGCGCTTTAGTCTGGAACCACGCGACCGCCACTGTCATAGGTTCGAATCCTGCCTGGGGCATGGATGTGTGTGATGTCCTTAGGTTAGTTAGGTTTAAGTAGTTCTAAGTTCTAGGGGACTGATGACCTCAAATGTTAAGTCCCATAGTGCTCAGAGTCATTTAAACCATTTCGTACCAATTCGGGGTTTCCACCAACCAGGTATTGTAGTATAGGGTGTAAAACAGGAAATTTTGTATTTATTTTTTACGTGAAGTACCACTGGAGAATTTACAAATGTAATTAAATAGTGTATATACTATAAATTATGACAAACAGTCCTGTCGGAGGATCATCCGCAACTGAGCATTATACCACAGGTTGAAAATACCGCTACAGTTGTAAGGTTTTTTTATTTAACACTCGACCGGTTTCGGACTCTTATACGCCCATCTTCAGGTGTCGTAACTTGGTACTGAGAGCCCGAGCGCCGCGGTGGCCGAGTACAAGACGCGGTGTGCTACCTACCATGGACTCCATGTTCTGCGCTCGTTGGTACCACACAGCGTCTTGTACTTGTCCACCGCGGCGCTCGGGGTCACAGCACCAAGTTACGACACCTAAAGATGGGCGTATAAGAGCCCAAACCGGTCGTGTGTTAAATAACAGATTGCAACGGTAGCGGTATTTTCAACCTCTGGTATAAGTTATGGCTTATTTCGAATAAAATATGGAGCGAAAATTCAAGATGGTTTAGTATCAACGTAACATCCTACCCTCGTTTGTTTCCTACAGTCAATACAAATTTTTAATCCCAGTTGGTGGAAGAATGATCAGTAAGAATAACAGTTCTTAATTAATTCAGCGACGACGTATTACAGATTATGCTCCTAACGTAGCCCCCTGATATGAATCATTATTATATTCGTTAAATAAGAATACATAGAGATCAATGCGTATCGCACGATACTGCAAGTATCACTAAGCTTAACCAAGGCCAGTATTTCCACGGATTCTTGAAATTAATACGCCGTACAGAGATAATAATCCGAGAAGAAGCGTGTACCACCACACGCAGAATACCGGCTCGTCTAAAGTATGATTGCTTCAGCATACCATTACTCGTACAAATCTAGCAAACTGCGATGATATTCGCTCATTCTTTTCTGTTCTTATCTTTCATGCTAAATCCTAATTGATATACTTAAACATGTAGGGATTTGGAAGGGCTAAGAACATACAAAAACAAAAAGTAACTGGAAAACTACCCAAATAAAAAAAAAAGAATTCTATTGTTGTAATTAGAGTGCAGCCACTGACAGAGGTTTAGTGAGGGCTGTGATTATCGTGCGGCAGAGAAACTTGGAAGACATACTAATGTGGAACCGATTTACGCTGGAAAATAATTAGTTACAATTTTGGCCACCGGGCGCAAATCTGACGACGTGAATGCATGAAAGTCGTATACAAAAGTTTCCATATGTAATGGAACAGGAAGTGTACGTGGGCAGAAAACATCAAATAAGTGAGAAAGGCATCACGTTGATTTTATTCTTAACCGCCGCTAACACAATTCCTTCAGTATGATCAGCGGATCATCGACGAGCGCTGTACGGCGCTAGGTACACACCAGATGGCGAAAACTGAAACTGAGTTTTTTGCATTGTAAATCGGTTCTGCATTAATGCATTAGCATATCTAGCAAGGTTCGCTGCCATACTATAATTACATCCCCCACTGGACCTCGACGACTTTCTGCACTTTAATTAAACCAACCAGTGCATTAAATGGCTGCGTCTGATAAGAGGACTACGAAGCTGAAATTTCATTTCGTCTAGACAAAGCAATACAAAAGTTATCGATGCATAGTTATCGATGTATTGTTATCGATGTTTATAATTAATCAATAGTAATCAAAACGTCGTTTTTTAACTAAACTAAGTTGATTAATCGAAGTATTTTGACCTCTTGTTTCGAGTGGAGTACATAAATTGCTTCAAATGGGTTTCCCGAAAAAAAAGTGGCAAAATTAATATGAGTAGAATCTCCCGTCATTCTACGTGCGATTAAGTGATGGAAGCCATCCCTGCTAAATCTATTACATCACTCTGAATGAGAGGTGTTCTGACTTCAAATACACGTTAGTAAAGTTGGTGGCCAGTTTCTAAAAAAGTAAACTAAGTACAAAAACCTGAACCACAAGAAGAAAGCTGATAAAGTAAATATAAATAAGAAGATCGATGACGGAGAGGAACAGGTAAGTTCAAGCATTTTTGTGTAGCGCAGAAAGTGTCTATTATGTTTCGTCAAAACCAACTATTATCACGTAGAACCTAGGTTATGTCGAACAAAGCACATCTATCAATCGGTATTGGAATAAATCGATTGGTCGCAGTCGATCTCAGATACATGGAAAGCGCAGCGAGATGAACAGAATGACATCACGTTCTGTCGCTGGTAAGATATGTTTTTAAATGAAAAAGGGTCTGTAACAGCTCAACTATCTTTATCTTGAACCGTCCATTTGAGTAGAAGTCATAAACAGACACATCACGAGCAGTAGCTACAATGTTATTAATATCAACTCTGTTGCAAACAAGCCACTGTGGAAGAACATATTGGTCGATTTTGCCTTAAATATACATATCATCTACTATTGCAGTTTCGGCCGTATGGCCATCATCAAGTGGAGTACTGTACTGCAACACACTTCATATCTTTCAAAACTAGTAACTCGTAGATTCTTTGGGAATCGAGCTCCCACTTATAAAACAGATTCATAATTTTTATGAATTTACAAATTACTTAATGCGTTAAATATTTGACGCTAACCGTAACAGCGCCAAAAAGTTTGGAAAGTATTTGAAGTTACGTTTGAAGTTACGTTTGAAGTTTTTTGAAACTCGCTGAGTGTTCTCTGGTTGCGAAATACTGGATTTGCACTCCATTTTGAGCAAATGTAAGTTTTCCTCGCATCTCAATATTTATGAGGTCGTATCTCCCGAGCTGTGTATCGTAAATGATATAATTTTGCAATTACGTCCAGTGTCTGCAAAATATGTTGCGAATGGTAGTAGAGAAGCAATAGGTTAAAGAATCGTGCCTGGTAGGTTTACCTGCACAAAGTGCGAAAATGTAGAAAGCAATAAACCTTTTTCTTTCCATCGTTTTGTGAGTGGTGTCACTAAGGAAAAGTTTCTTAATGGTTTGAAATTATGTGTACAGTTTGTTGAAAGTTGCAAACTGTTCTCATTCTTAAAACCTTGATGAATATAGTCTGGGTAATTTGCGCGCCTTGAATAAGCTACCTCAAGAGACATAGAGAGTTCATCCCTGTAATACTTGTCTTACTCAGTTAAACCTTTAACCTAAGATTGTAATTTTTTACGAACAGATTTAAAATTTTTTAACTCGGTCAGTAATTATATACCATATTGAAAATTTAATTTTGGTTGTCACTGGAAGCCGTTATATAAGCATCCGAATATCCATTTAGTAACATAGATATCGGATATATGTATTTTCTCAATACTCAGCTTGATAATGGCCTCACAGTAAAAATTTTAGTAGTACGTTTTAATAAAAGTTAATATTTTTACGGTCAATGGCGTCCACAGTACCTTAAAAAAATGGTTCAAATGGCTCTGAGCACTATGGGACTCAACTGCTGAGGTCATTAGTCCCCTAGAACCTAGAACTAGTTAAACCTAACTAACCTAAGGACATCACACACATCCATGCCCGAAGCAGGATTCGAACCTGCGACCGTAGCGGTCTCGCGGTTCCAGACTGAGTACCTTAAAAAATATTTCTTTAACGAACCTAGTCATTGTAAGATAGAGACTGAAGAAATTCTGGATGCGGAAAAAGGAGAGGTCGTTGGCTGGGTGTCGAAAAGTAATTTAAGGGTTTTACGCAAAGTGAATTTCGTATGAGGCAAACTGCAATCTTATAATACTTACTTCAGGAACTAAACACACAGCGCCACCACTTTACTCACTTCCTTACTCATTTCTTAAGTTTTTATTCAAACATAGTAATCTCTGTTGTAATTCTCATCAGATTTCTTGAGAAACAATTCGCTAATCCTGTTACAATGTAGACAGGTGAGGCAGCGCATCTTACAACTTTGGAAAGTTAATACTGGAATATTTATTGATAACAGTCGAATTCAAGAGTGCCAGATGGTATAGATTCATCTTTAACCGTTTATTAAAAACCAAGCCAATATCATTCACATAACAGGTAATGCGCACTGGCTGACATAATTCACTCTAGTCAGCCAACAGTTCCTTTTCTCACACGAATATTTTTTCATTTTGCATAGGCCTTGCTTTTATTAGACCAGGCACCCTGAACAAAGTAAATAAAGAGAAGAGAATATTTATGCTGCGATGAACGTGCCAGTGCTGTCAAAACCACACGAACCGTATTTAATGCAACAGCACGCTTCCAGTCTGTTGTGTTTCGCTCCATCGGTTTCCGCACGATTGTTTCTCATTTGCATTTAAACTAGTCCGTGCAACGGACAGACCAGTGCACTGAACAGTTTCGTTCAGTAAAAATACGTTCTCGTGAATGAGTATTTCTGCTCCAAAAATCTACATCTCACTTCATATGATGAAACAAAACTTGTAACACATCGTTCTGCTGTTTATATTGCAACTGAAGCTCCACCGTACCGTATTGAGTTATTTTACTGTCTGTAACAGAAGCGCATCTGAGTCTCCCGTCAAGACGTACGCTTAATTGTTACTAACTAGAACTGCTTTGGAGGAAGGAAAAAGTAATAGACTGTAATACTTCTTCAGAAACAATTAGGTGCTAAGTGTAAACTGAAAACTGAATTTCATTAGTTACCACAAGCCAAACCCGAAACATGACAAACTGAAAGATACCTACTGGCATCAGGTGAGACTGACGGAATGACATCGAAAAAGTACAAAGAAGGGCAGCTCGTTTTGTATTATCGCTAAATAGGGGCAATAGTGTCACAGACATGATACGTGAATTGGGGTGGCAATCATTAAAACAAAGGCTTTTTCCGTTGTGACGGGATCTTCTCATGAAATTTCAATCATCAGTTTTCTTCTCCGATTGCGAAAACATTCTATTGGCACCCACCTACATAGGGAGAAATGATCATCATGATAAAATAAGAGAAATCAGGGCTCGCACGGAAAAATTTAAATGCTCGTTTTTCCCACGTGCCGTTCGAGAGTGGAACAGTAGAGAGACAGCATGAAGGTGGTTCATTGAACCCTCTGCCAGGCACTTTATTGTGAATAGCAGAGTAGTCACGTGGATGTAGATCTTTGCTTTGTTCTAGGAAAATGGCGACGTTGCAAAGCAAATGTTTGAGATTCATATATTTATATTAAGGACTTACATAGTTATTCAAAATTAAGATTACAATTAAGAATATGTCGTACTAGCAGCTCGAAACACCTTGTATGGCGTCCAGAAAAATGAAGACTCCATCAGACAAAAGACGACCAAGGGAGAAGCAATATAACTGCTCAAATATGGTATTCTACCTGAAAAATATTAGCACGAAGCAATAAAATATCCCACGGAACTGAATACAAATTTCGTTCGTCAATAGGGGGAATCGTGGTGCAGTGGAAAAGGAAACTGAGGATCTGTAGATGACGATAACTTTGTCTTTAGGAAAGGTAAAGGCACCAGAGAGGCAATTCCTGACGTTGCGGTTGATTATGGAAGCATGACTAAAGAAAAATCAACACAACTTCTTAGAATCTGTTGACCTTGAAAAAGCGTTCGCCGACAATGTAAAATGTTGCAATATATTCGAAATTCTTAGTAAAATACGGGTAGGCTATAGGAAGAACCGGGTAATATACAATATGCACAAGAGCCAAGAGGGAATAATACAAATGGTTGCGACCGGGGATTGAGACAGGATTACAAAGGGTTGAGACGGGGATGCTGTCTTTCACCCCTACTGTTTAATCTGTTCATCGAAGAAGCCATGATTGAAATACAAGGAAGGTTCAGGATTGGAATTAAAATTCAAAGTGAAAGGAGGGCTATATGATCAGCTGAATGGAATGAACAGTCTAATGAGTACATAATATGGACTGAAAGTAAATCGAAGAGAGACGAAGGTATAGTGAGAAGTAGCTGAAATGAAAACAGCAGGAAACTTAACATCATGGTCACGAAGTAGATGAAGTTAAGGAATTCTGCTACCTAGGCAGTAAAATAATCAATGACGGACGGAGCAAGGAGGACATCAAAAGCAGACTAGAATTTGAGGAATACGTTTCTGAGAATGTACTTTTGGAGCACAGTATTGTACGGTAGTGAAACATGGGCTGTGGGAAAATCGGAACAGAAGACAATCGAAGCATTTGAAATGTGGTGCTACAAGCAAACTTGAAAAGGTATGAGGATGTTCTCCGCAGGATCGGAGAGGAATGGCATGTGTGGAAAACACTGACAAGAAGGGGGAGGGTGACAGGACATGAGGGAATGACTTCCATGGCAGTAGAGGGAGCTGCAGAGGGCAAAAACTGTAGAGGAGGCGGAGACTGAAATATATCCAGCAAATAGTTGAGAACGTAGGTTGCAAGTGCTACTCTGAGATGAAGAGTTTGCCATAGGAGAGGAATTCATGGCGGGCTGCGTCAAATAAGTCACAAGACTGAAATCACAAAAAAAAAGTCCTCGCCACAAGTTCAGTTTATCTACACCCGATGGGACCCACCTAGGATACTACTGTGCGCCAGCCCCGCACCCACAAACCACCGGACCAAAATTTACGGGAACTGTGAGACCTGTACGTAAGCATCTGGCGCCACATACCTCCGGAAACCTGCAAAGGACTTGTCGAATCCTTGACGCGCAGAATCACACCTGTATTGCTTTTCCAAAAGTGGGCCAGCTCGCTACTAAGCCAGCAGTCACAGTGTTTTCGCTCATCAATGTAACTATCTGCATTTACACATTAGATGACAATCCCATTATTGCCGGGGTATTTATTTTGTCAGTTGCTATTAGAAACGGAAACAATAAATGAATTATTTTTGTTGAGTGATATCGAAAAACAATCATGTATTCGTGAAAACACCTTTGAAATTATGAAACAGTCGTACAAAGAAATATGCATTGATGACTCGACTGTAGGAGTAAAGACTAAATGTATTAAAACTTCATGCATAACGGAGCATTTTTTCACGCATCTCATTGTTTCTGCCGTCATATCTCCTGAAATATGAATAGATAGGTAGGTTGCTCCTACGACATCAGCGGCTTTTACTTGACAGAAAGGCACACGTGTAACAAGTTTTGTGGCAAACGTTCCAGTTCTCTTAGGAGAAGATGTGGAACATCCATTCACACACACACACACACACACACACACACACATATATATATATATATATATATATATATATATATATATATATATATATACACACTCCTGGAAATGGAAAAAAGAACACATTGACACCGGTGTGTCAGACCCACCATACTTGCTCCGGACACTGCGAGAGGGCTGTACAAGCAATGATCACACGCACGGCACAGCGGACACACCAGGAACCGCGGTGTTGGCCGTCGAATGGCGCTAGCTGCGCAGCAATTGTGCACCGCCGCCGTCAGTGTCAGCCAGTTTGCTGTGGCATACGGAGCTCCATCGCAGTCTTTAACACTGGTAGCATGCCGCGACAGCGTGGACGTGAACCGTATGTGCAGTTGACGGACTTTGAGCGAGGGCATATAGTGGGCATGCGGGAGGCCGGGTGGACGTACCGCCGAATTGCTCAACACGTGGGGCTTGAGGTCTCCACAGTACATCGATGTTGTCGCCAGTGGTCGGCGGAAGGTGCACGTGCCCGTCGACCTGGGACCGGACCGCAGCGACGCACGGATGCACGCCAAGACCGTAGGATCCTACGCAGTGCCGTAGGGGACCGCACCGCCACTTCCCAGCAAATTAGGGACACTGTTGCTCCTGGGGTATCGGCGAGGACCATTCGCAACCGTCTCCATGAAGCTGGGCTACGGTCCCGCACACCGTTAGGCCGTCTTCCGCTCACGCCCCAACATCGTGCAGCCCGCCTCCAGTGGTGTCGCGACAGGCGTGAATGGAGGGACGAATGGAGACGTGTCGTCTTCAGCGATGAGAGTCGCCTCTGCCTTGGTGCCAATGATGGTCGTATGCGTGTTTGGCGCCGTGCAGGTGAGCGCCACAATCAAGACTGCATACGAACGAGGCACACAGGGCCAACACCCGGCATCATGGTGTGGGGAGCGATCTCCTACACTGGCCGTACACCACTGGTGATCGTCGAGGGGACACTGAATAGTGCACGGTACATCCAAACCGTCATCGGACGCATCGTTCTACCATTCCTAGACCGGCAAGGGAACTTGCTGTTCCAACAGGACAATGCACGTCCGCATGTATCCCGTGCCACCCAACGTGCTCTAGAAGGTGTAAGTCAACTACCCTGGCCAGCAAGATCTCCGGATCTGTCCCCCATTGAGCATGTTTGGGACTGGATGAAGCGTCGTCTCACGCGGTCTGCACGTCCAGCACGAACGCTGGTCCATCTGAGGCGCCAGGTGGAAATGGCATGGCAAGCTGTTCCACAGGACTACATCCAGCATCTCTACGATCGTCTCCATGGGAGAATAGCAGCCTGCATTGCTGCGAAAGGTGGATATACACTGTACTAGTGCCGACATTGTGCATGCTCTGTTGCCTGTGTATATGTGCCTGTGGTTCTGTCAGTGTGATCATGTGATGTATCTGACCCCAGGAATGTGTCAATAAAGTTTCCCCTTCCTGGGACAATGAATTCACGGTGTTCTTATTTCAATTTCCAGAAGTATATATATATATATATATATATATATATATATATATATATATATATATATAAACTGGGGATATATTTTCCAAAACCATTTCATGCCTTCTTTCAGACCCTTTGGAAAGTAATTTTGAAAATCCATTCTTAAACGATGCCTGCTACTGTATGAGAGCCTCAGTCGTGGACTGTGCGGCTGGTCCCGGGGAGGTTCGAGTCCTCCCTCGGGCATGGGAGTGTGTGTTTGTCCTTAGGATGGTTTAGGTTAAGTAGTGTGTATGCTTAGGGACTGATGACCATAGCAGTTAAGTCCCATAAGATTTCACACACATTTGAACATATGTTTTTTGTATAAGAGCACTATCTGTTGTATGTTGTATATATATAATTTGTTTCTGTCTCTTATGGTTTGTCTGTAATAGACAACTGAAATCTGTTCTTTCTTTTTGAATCGCCCGGTATATATAACAAGGTGAACCAAAATTAGCGAACTCGGATGCCACGGTGATATTCCTTGCATAGAAACACAAGAAATACGTCTCTGATAAAAGTACTAGTAATCAGTGCTGCGTAGGTGTGCTGTTCGGCTGGTGAGAAGGGTTTTGCGTTTTCAGTTGTACACCTTGTCTCAAACTTAAAAAGACTAAGGCTACCCCAGACCTCTCCTTTTTTAGTGAGACGTGAACGCTTTTCGAAACGCTCAGTAACCTTGACGGAAGGTGCCATTCTATTGCAGGATAATGCTCTGCCAACTGCTGCCACCTTGAAGAAGTTTCGCTGAGAGCGCCTCACACATCATACAGACTAAATCTCTCTTCTTGTGATTTTTATGTTTTTGGCGCCCTGAAGAAGGACATTCGTGGTTGTCTATTTGATCCGGACGAAGAGATGCACGCCCGTGTACAGCCATAGTACCGTAGCCAACCGCAGTCATTTTTCCGTGAAGGTAATTACTTTTGAAATAAACAGTTCCTTTTTTACAACTGTCTTCGTTTGGTTGCCCCTTATATTATCGCGAAATGTGGCAGAGAGTATCACGCATATAACACGCGTGGTGGAGACAATCATTAAAACAATGGCGTTTGTGCTGCAGCGAGAACTTTTCACAAAATTTTGATAACGTAGTCCTGGGAATGCGACAATATTTTGTTGACTTCCACATATACTTGGAGAATTGACCATCGTAATAAAATAAGGCAAATCAGAGCTCACACGGAAAGATTTAATTGTTCATTTTTTCCGTGTACTATTCGAGAATGTAACGATCGAGAAACAGCCATAAAGTGGTCCTATGAACCCTCTTCCAATCATTTTATTGTTAATTGCAGAGTAAATATGTAGATGTAGAGATGTAGAGAAGTAGAGAAACTTTCAAACAACAGAATTTTTTCGAATCTGATTTAATTACAAATTACAGGATTAAATGGGAAAGATATATTTCATGACACGAGTGAGAGGCAAGTATTTAGATCTCATGTTCGCAGATATAAACCAGCGCTCCTAGCAGAGGAAATTCGTAGCCCTGTTTTTGCTACCGCCCAATTAGCAGACCATAATGATGCTGAAGAGGTTTACGGTTTGCTAAAATAGTTGCATGGTATCAATAATCAGATTATTTGAGGCCATTGATATGTGTTTCGCGCTTATAGGACATCAAAGCGCATATATCTGGAAATGCTTGTACTAATGGGTCCGTGTTACACAGAACAGCGTTCATAACATCCTCCCAACCCTCGTTCGTACGAATGCTGTTATAAAGCACGTAATTAACTTATTGAACATTCCCACAGTAATATTTGTAACGTTAAGCTTTACTAGTCACAGCCCCGGCTTGAAGTGGTACGAAAATTGAAAAGGATTATTAGGAAGAATTGTGCCAACAACCAAGCCGCAAGCGATGAGAATTCTCATCCGAATCAACTTTTAAGGGGGTTGCGAAGATTACGAGAGTACCGTTATTGCCCATCGGCCCATTTTTCACGGGACAAAAGAAATGTTTACATGCGGAGGCTCCCCTCGCTCTGCCTTTCCTGCTAGCTTTTTCCAGCTGTGGTCTGTCGATTACGCGGATAAACGCGTACAGCTGACCTTGAACATGAGTGCATTCATGAAATAACGAACACTGAAGTTTTTCACCCGTTATAGCGATTTGAATCCTGCATCTACATACAAGAGGACTATGTTTTTAAGGTCCGACCGGTCGCTAAATGGAAACCACAATGACAATCACAAATGTTTTATTTGCAACATTTAGCAACTTCTCCCTTCTACTTCTTTAATATCAGTCACGCCGACTTAGAATTTGTCGTAACGTTGTACCACCTTTCCAGTACCTCGTCATGGAAGGCAGTCCCCTGCGCTTTCGGCCAGTTCTCCACATTCGACTGCAACTCGTTGTGTTATACCAAAATGCTGTCCTTATAACCAGCGGTTCATGTGAGCAAAAATACGAAAATCAGAGGGAGCCAGATCTAGGCTGTATGGTGGGTGACCAAACACTTCCCATCGAATACGCTGCATGAGCGTCTTTGTCGCATCTGACGTGTGCGGCCGAAGGTTGTCATGAATAAAAGCGTCTAATGACAACTTTCTTCTTGGTTTGTTCTGAAATGCCTTTCGCAGACGATTTTCTCGAATTACCTGATCAACTCGCTGAACAAGGTCATCGGTTGACTCGCCTTCCTCCCTGTTTGCCTTATCACGAATTCCTGAACGTCCTGCTTCGAAGTCCAGCCGCGCCATTTGAGGCGTCATGTCACGGACTGCTCGGCCCCTCCCGCCGGAGGTTCGAGTCCTCCCTCGGCCATGGGTGTGTGTGTTGCTCTAAGCGTAAGTTAGTTTAAGTTAGATTAAGTAGTGTGTAAGTCTAGGGACCGATGACCTAAGCAGTTTGGTCCCTTAGGAATTCACACACATTTCAACATCTGAACTTCGAAGTCCCTGCACCAATGTCTCATTTTGCTGTCGTGCTCGACATTTACGTTATGTCGGCTGCGTGAAACCAAGCGGAAACCCACAGTATGAAAATAGAATGACAGCACGCGTTTCACAAATGGCTGGATACTATCTTTCTAGACATCTTTATGTGCTCACTGAGCACTCAATACTGAAACGTACTATGTGATTCCATCGACGGACGTACTATACACAGGGTGGTATGAAGTGTTGGCAGAAGAGCCAACACTGTGTTGCTAGAGGAGGCCAAAATGCACGCGTTTAATTACACGCTGACTGGCGTGAGGTCTGGAACAGTTAAGGGAATTAATAGTAGTAAATAAAGTACGTAGTTGATATAATACTTAAATCCACAACTGGTGAACATTGGTCTGACGGTACAGGCATCACAATATATATAGCAAAGGATTATGGCGCCTTGCTAGGTCGTAGCAAATGACGTAGCTGAAGGCAATGCTAACTATCGTCTCGGCTAATGAGAGCGTATTTGTCAGTGAACCATTGCTATGAACGTCGGCTGTACAACTGGGGCGAGTGCCAGGACGTCTCTAGACCTGCCGTGTGGTGGCGCTCGGTCTGCAATCACTGACAGTGGCGACACGCGGGTCCGACGTATACTACCGGACCGCGGCCGATTTAAAGGCTACCACCTAGCAAGTGTGGTGTCTGGCGGTGACACCACATTCCTCCCCCGCAAATCGGCGGACGGTTGTGTTATAAGGCTTCCGCCCGCCGTGGGGAGGACCCCATGTTGACGTATGCGACGAGGTGGGGAGCCTAACAACAGGCGAGGCTGTGCCACCCACACCCGGCCATTCGGTCCGAGGGGAGCTAGGAGCTAGGAGCTAGGAAACGCCTGAAAACCTAGTCCAGGGTGCACGCCAACATGCGGTGTATGTGCCCGTAAAGACACAGGAGGGGCCGAAAGGTCGACCTCCATCGCGTCGGAGTACCCGACGGGTGAAGACGCCATCTGGTCCAGAGCGGGCAAGAGTTCCATGTCGGATGACAGCTGGTCACGGGAAGCGATCGGCGGCGCTTGACCCAGGAAGGCGCTTGGCGGCTGCAGCGAAGCGTCCGCTGCGGGCGTCGCCGGTGGGAGAACAGGCGGCGGCGGCGCGTCGCCATGGGGCAAAATGGAACGCAGCGTCGGTAACACCTGGGGATGAGGCGAGCCAGTAGATGGCTCCCCAGGGCGCTGACCGGACGGCACCATCGCTGAAAGCAGACGGGGAGCGGCAGAATCCGTGCGACGACAGAGGCGCAGCTGATTGAGATGCCGACGCACCTCACCAGAGGCCCCCAAAACCAAATACAGAGCGCGGCCGAGGCAGCGAAGAATGCGCCCTGCGAGCCAACGCCGTGAACCTCGATAGTTGCGATAGTATACAACGTCGCCTGGAGCAAAAGCAGGTGGCTGCCGCTGCACAGGAACCTGATGCGGCGGATGCAGCAAAGACATCAAGGTTCGATGAGGACGACCGTGGAGTAACTCAGCTGGCGAGCGACCATCTCGGGGCTGAGAGCGATACGAAGACAAAAAGAGCAATAACACGTCCTCCCGAGAATGCGACTCTGCCAACTTCAACATCTGTGACTTGAAAGTCCGGACCAATCGTTCAGCGGCACCGTTTGACTGTGGCGAAAACGGCGCGGATGTCAGATGTTGAATACCATTGGCCTTGCAGAATGACAAATTCTGCAGACATGAATTGTGGGCCATTGTCGGAAACAATAGTCTGTGGAAGACCTTCAATACAAAAGATAGCGGATAACGCTTGGATGGTGGCAGATGACGTCGTGGATGACATCCGGACAACAAAAGGAAAATTACTGAATGAATCTACGACAACCAACCATCTAGCATTCCAGAATGGACCAGCAAAATCGATGTGTAAGCGTTGCCAAGAGGAAGTGGCTTTCGGCCATGCAAAGAATTTCCGCGGTGGTGTGGATTGTTGTTCGGCACACGCCATGCAAGAAGAGCACATTTTCGTAATCGCAGCATCGATTCCGAACCAAGTACAGTGCTGACGAGCAAGTTGTTTCGTTCGCACTATACCCCAATGTCCTTGGTGGAGAAGCCGTAAGACAGAGGACTGTAAGGAACTTGGGACCACGACCCTGGACTGATCATTATCAGAACGCAACAGCAAAACACCACGTCGTACAAAAAGTCTCTCCTTGTGAGCAAAAAATCGGCGAACCAGCGGATCCTCGATCCGTGACTTGGACAAGGGCCACTGCGTAGCAACAAAACGCAAAACGGTAGCAAGGACAGGGTCAGCAGTTGTGGCTGTAGCTACACGACGAAAATCAGTCGGAAACGATTCGACCACGTCATCAGCTTCCGAATCAATGAACAGGCAAGCAAGTTCGGAAGAATCGAATGCTCTATCCTCAGCAACAGGCAAACGGGACAATGCATCGGCGTTTCTGTGCTTAGCAGTGGACCGATACAAGATATCGTAGCGGTACTGCGAGAGGAAAATAGACCAGCGAATGAATTTCTGCGCTGTACGTGGAGGTACACGCTTGTTCGGATGAAAAAGCGATGTCAAAGGTTTGTGGTCTGTGATGATGGTAAAGTGACGACCATACAAGAAATCATGAAACTTAGTAACACCAAATACGAGAGCCAAAGCTTCTTTCTCGATCTGTGAATAATTTCTTTGTGCAGACGAGAGCAATTTGGACGCAAAGGCAATAGGGCGATCGTGCGAATCAACTTTGTGCGCAAGCACAGCACCGATCCCGAAATCCCATGCATCTACCATCAACAAAAGGGGCTTCCGGGGAGCGAATGGCGTAAGGCAAGTATTAGAAAGCAACGCCGATTTCAACTGGCGAAAGGCGCGTTCGCATTCCGCCGTCCAGACGAACGGAACACCTTTACGGAGTACGCGATGAAGCGGAGCTGAAATGGAAGAGGCGTGTGGGATATATTTATGATAATAGTTGATTTTTCCCAGCACACTCTGTAGCTGCTTCAAATTCTGCGGCGAAGGCAAGTCTTGTATGGCACGGAGGTGCTCTGGACTGGGATGTATGCCTTGGGCATTGATTACATGTCCCAGATAAGGTAGGTCACGAGCAAAAACACACATTTGTCCTTCCGCAAGAGAAGACCATTTTGGCGCAAGACCTGAAATAATGTTCTGAGATTGGCTAAATGTTCTTCTTCCGTCTTTCCGGAGATCACAATATCGTCCAGATAGTTTGCTGCAGTAGGGACCGACGCACAAACAGTTTGCAGATATTGCTGAAACAATGCAGGGGCGGATGCACACCCGAATGGCCGTCTTTTGAATCGATACAAACCAAGATGCGTGTTAACCACCAAAACTCGCTGGGATTCTTCGTCCACCGGTATTTGCAAGTAAGCATCTGCTAGGTCCAACTTCGAAAAATATTTACCCAGGCACAGTTTGTCAAAAAGATCTTCCGGGCGGGGTAAAGGATAAGTTGCAATCACTAGTTGTGGATTCACCGTAGCCTTGAAGTCCACACAAAGTCTCAATTTTCCGGAAGGTTTTGGCAAAATTACTAAGGGTGATGCCCAGAGAGAAGCCTGCACACGTTCAATCACACCTTGCGATTCCAAATCGTGTAATGTTCTTGCGACCTCATCACGCAATGCGTGGGGAAAATTGCGCGCTCTGAAAAATTTCGGTTGCGCGTTTACTTTCAGTTCCAAATGTGCTTTAGAGTTCTTAGCGCAACCTAGGCCCGGTGCAAAAATGTCTGCAAATTTCGCACATAGACGAGAAACACTGTCTGAAGGCACAGGCTGGTTCACTGATAGGACCTGATTGACTATAGACAAGTTAAACAACTGAAACAACTAAACCAAACAAGTTCACTGCAGAAGAAGAACGAAGAACGTAAAATGACAAAAGTTTTGTTTGTCCCTTGTATGTTGCAAGAAGGCTGCACTGTCCTAACACAGGGATATTCTGACCGGAATAGCTAGTTAACTTAACATTTGCTGCACGCAACGGAGGTGAGCCCAGCTGTTTGTACGTGTCGTGATTGATCAGGGAAGTTGCGGCTCCGGTATCGAGCTGGAATGGGATCACGTTGCCTTCAAGGTCCAACTCTACAAAAAGTTTATTGTCATGCTGACGATAAGAGCGACTGTCTCGTGCAACGTGAACAGACACTGGTTCAGAAGCACTTGCGACTTGACGGGATTTCCGTCGACGTCGATGCACACTATTTGTGGGAGGAACACAGTCACTGATAGAGAAAGTGGCACTGGGCGGAGTGGAATTAACTACATGAATGTCCATGGGCGAAGGTTCACGAGCCTGAGTATTCTTGGTACGATTCCGATTCCAGCGCGAAGCAAAGGGCCTGGAATGGATGTTAGTGTCCGATCTGAGATTTTTCTGGCAAACACTTTGAACATGTCCTTTTTTATTACAGAAAAAGCAAATAGCTTGGCGTGAAGGGCAATTCTCACGCGAATGTCTAGTAGCACACCGCGGGCATGATTTAAGCACTGCATTTGCGTGCTTGCGCGGCACACGTAGCTGTGCGGACGGGCACGAGGGCTGTTTACTGTTCCGTGCAGCTCGCCTGGGGGGCCGGTTAATGTGACACACAGCTGGCGAAGTTGCAAATGATTCCTGAGCAAAGTCAAGTGTGTCCTGCCGATCCAATATGTCTATCACTTGTTGAAGGGAGGGATTGACTAGTTTCAAAATCTGTTCCCTTATACGAACATCAGAAACGTTCTGTGCAATTGCATCACGTACCATTGTATCTGAATAAGGGAGTCCACATTCACACTCAAAAGCACAATCCCTAGTAAGGTCTTGCAAAGTTGCAACCCACTCCTGATTAGTTTGACCGGCTGTACGTTTTGTACGAAAGAACGTATACCTTTTTGCAACTACATTGACTGATTCCTTGAAATATGCATCTAATGCAGACAAAATTTCTTCGTAGGACAGAGTTGCTACGTCTCGTCGGGGAAACAATTTCACTATCACTCGGTACGTCTGGACGCCGACACCCGACAATAAGTGAGGCTGCCGCTCATTACCTTGAATTCTGTAGTCGGCGAGATGGAATCCAAATTGGCGTGACCACTCCGTCCAGCTTTCCAGTGCCGCATCAAAATGACGAAAAGATGGTGCAACTGCATGTTGTGGCTGCCGTAGCGGTGGAGCGGCGGCTGCCGCATCGTTTTGCATTGCACTTTGACCCTGGACGAGCTGTCCAAGGGCATCCAATAACGCCCGTGTCTGCTGATTCTGCAAGCGATAAAATTCGGACAGTACATCTGGAGATTGTGGCGAAGCCATGACACAAGTAAATTAAGCAAGTAGGAAGAAGAAGACCCTTTTGATACTCGTCGCCAATATGAAGTGTTGGCAGCAGAGCCAACACTGTGTTGCTAGAGGAGGCCGAAATGCACGCGTTTAATTACACGCTGACTGGTGTGAGGTCTGGAACAGTTAAGGGAATTAATAGTAGCAAATAAAGTACGTAGTTGATATAATACTTAACTTTAATCCACAATTGGTGAACATTGGTCTGACGGTGCAGGCATCACAATATATATAGCAAAGGATTATGGCGCCTTGCTAGGTCGTAGCAAATGACATAGCTGAAGGCTATGCTAACTATCGTCTCGGCTAATGAGAGCGTATTTGTCAGTGAACCATTGCTATGAACGTCGGCTGTACAACTGGGGCGAGTGCCAGGACGTCTCTAGACCTGCCGTGTGGTGGCGCTCGGTCTGCAATCACTGACAGTGGCGACACGCGGGTCCGACGTATACTACCGGACCGCGGCCAATTTAAAGGCTACCACCTAGCAAATGTGGTGTCTGGCAGTGACACCACATGGTACATTGATGGTGGCCGGGACAAATATCTCACGAAATAAGCATCAAACGAAAAAACTACAAAGAGCGAAACTCGTCTAGCTCGAAGCGGAAAACCACATGGCGCTATGGTTGGCCCTCTAGATGGCACTGCCATAAGTCAAACGAATATCAACTGCGTTTTAAAATAGGAACCCCCATTTTTATTACATAATCGTGCAGTACGTAAAGAAATATGAATGTTTTAGTTGGACCACTTTTTTCGCTTTCTGATAGATGGTGCTGTAATAGTCACAAACGTATAAGTACGTGGTATCACGTGACATTTCGCCAGCGCGGACGGTATTCGCTTCGTGATACGTTACTCGTGTTAAAATGCGGAGAAGGTCGATATCGTGTTGATGTATGGCTATTGTAGTCAAACTGCCCAACGGGCGTGTGCTATGTATGCTGCTCGGTATCCTGGACGACATCGTCCAAGTGTCCGGACCGTTCACCGGATAGTTACGTAATTTAAGGAAACAGGAAGTGTTCAGCCACATGTGAAACGTCAACCACGACCTGCAACAAATGATGATGCCCAAGGAGGTGCTTTAGCTGCTGTCGTGGCTAATCCGCACATCAGTAGCAGACAAATAGCGCGAGAATCTGGAATCTCAAAAACGACGGTGTTGAGAATGCTACATCAACATCGATTGCAGCCGTACCATATTACTATGCACCAGGAATTGCATGGCGACGTCTTTGAACGTCGTGTACAGTTCTGCCACTGGGCACAAGAGAAATCACGGGACGATGACAGATCTTTTTGCACGCGTTCTATTTAGCAACGAAGCGTCATTCACCAACATCGGTAACGTAAACCGGCATAATATGCCCTATTGGGTAACGGAAAATCCACGATGGCTGCGACAAGTGGAACATCAGCGACCTTGGCAGGTTAATCTATGGTGCGGCATTATGGGAGGAAGGATAATTGGACCCATTTTATCGATGGCAATCTAAATGGTGCAATTTATGCTGATTTCCTACGTAATGTTCTACCGATGTTAGCAAGATGTTTCACTGCATGACAGAATGGCGATGTACTTCCAACATGTTGGATGTCCGGCACATAGCTCGCGTGCGGTTGAAGCAGTATTGAATAGCATATTTCATGACAGGTAGATTGGTCGTCGAAGCACCATACCATGACCCGCACGTTCACCAGAACTGACGTACGGGGATTTCTTTCTGTGGGGATAGTTGAAGGATATTTGCTATCGTGATCCACCGACAACGCCTCACAACCTGTGTCAGCGTTTTGTCAATGCATGTGCGAACATTACGGAAGGCGAACTACTCCCTGTTGAGAGGAATGTCATTATACGTACTGCCAAATGCACTGAGGTTGATGGACATGTTTTCGAGCATTTATTGCATTAATGTGGTATTTACAGGTAATCACGCTATAACAGCATGCGTTCTCAGAAATGATAAGCTCACGAAGGTACATGTACCACATTGGAACAACCGAAATAAAATATTCAAACGTACCAACTTTTTTTTTCTTTATTGAATTTCGATTCCCCCCGAAGCGCGTGGGCTTGCAGCAGCTTAGTACGCCTACAGACTTTTCAAAACGTAAGAAGAAGTTAAGAAACAATAAAAGCAGGCGATAAAACGGTGACTTAAATTGTAAAACGGCGGAAAATTGTGGGAAGTTGAAACATAAAGCAAAGGGTTGACAAAGCGAGTAAAATACACAAGAAGCAGACAGGTATCATAGTAGACACACAATTAAAAAACATGGCGACAGTCTGGTTTCTGTTCGCAAGAGATATAAAATCACACCCAGTGACAGTATGATGTCCGTTCGCAGCACTTCAGAAAAGACATACAACACTGAACACTCACTAAAATGTCGGCACAAAGAGGAGACACCATAGCCTAGGGCAGATGGGGGGGGGGGGGGGGTGGACCCGGACAGATGAGGGGGAAAACAAGAAGCGTGGAGAGGTAAAACGAAAGGTGGGGGAACCAAAAGAGGGAGAAGACTCATAAGGGGGGGAGGGGCAGGGCAGACGCGAGAGGGAATGGGAAAAGGCAGAGGAGGGAAATGCAAAAGGACTCAAGGAAGAGAAGGGGGGCAGAGAGAGGGTAGGTGGGGAAAAAGGGGATGGAAGGGGGGGGGAGAGGGATCCCAGGAAAACGGAGGAAAGGAAGGAGGTGAGGATCAGAGTTGCTAGGAGGGAGAAATGGAGGGAGAGAGGGCATCATCCGGGAGGGGGAGTTGATGGAAGCCACCTTGGGAAAGGAGATGAAAGATGTAGAGATGGAGGGTTAGGGGGACACAACAGTGAAGATGTGGCAGGGGGCGGGGATGGGAGAGGAGAGGAGCAACCTACCTGTTGGCAACCTACCTGTTACCAACTGTTTGTCTAAAATTGTGAGCCATATGCTTGTGACTATTACAGCACCATCTATCACAAAGCGAAAGAAGTGCTCCAACTAAAATATTCATAATTCTTTACGTACTACACGAATATGTAATAGAAAATTGGGGTTCCTATTTTAAAAAACGCAGTTGATATCCGTTTGACCTATGGCAGTGCCATCTAGCTGGTCAACCATAGCTCCATCTGGTTTCCCCCTTCAAGCTAGACAAGTTTCGTTCTTTGTAGTCTTTTTCGTTTGACGCTTATTTCGTGAGATATTTGGCCCGGTCACGATCAATTGACCACCCTGTATATTGCAGAACACATCCGCGCAAAGCTTCTTCGGATTTTCACTGTGGTTTTAATTTCACGACCGGTCAAAGAAAAAAGAATTGCCCTTGTACATCTGTATCTCCACTCATCAAGCATTTAAGTGTGTGGAGAAGGGTACTTCTAATTCCCCCCCCCCCTTTCGTTTTTTCCTCTTCTTCCTCCTTGTTTTCCCCCACACCTGTCCAGCCCCCCCCCCCCCCCCCCCCCCCCGCTCCTCATCTGCCCTTGGCTAGGGAGTGTCATCTTTGTGCCGACATTTTCGTGCACTGTTTTACAGTGAGTGTTCACTGTTGTGTGTCTTTTGGGAAGTGTTGCGAACGGACATCACACTGTCGCTGGGCGTGATTTTTTTTTTCTCTCATGCGAACAGAAACCAGACTGTCGCCATGTTTTTCAGTTGTGTGTCTACTATGTTACCTGTCTGATTCCTGTGTATTTTATTAGCATTGCCAACCCCTTTGCTTTATGTTTTAACTTCCCACAATTTTCCGCCGTTTTACAATTTAAGTCACCGTTTTATCGCCTGCTTTTATTGTTGCTTTTCTTCTTACGTTTTTAAAAAGTCCGTAGGCTGTAGAGTGGCGTACTAAGCTGCTGCCAGCCCGCCCCCCTTCGGGGGGAATCGAAATTCAACAAAAGAAAGAGAAAGGTATTTTTAAAGTTACCAAATATGCAGCAACCAGTCGCAAACTTTATCTTTGACCTCTGCTTATGACAGTATTACTACACAGGGCACGTATTGGTTGAAAGCACCGATGATGGCTGTTAATCAGTTGAAATCGATTTGCAAAAGTGAATAAATAAAACATGATTTTGCGACTGTTTCTTACATATTTGGTAATTTTACGGTTTACGGTCGCTGCACGGCTTGAGAACCACATGGAGCCCACCATTCATAAGGATATTTCTGCTAGCATATTTTTCCCTCTCTTTGTTACCCATTCAGGAACGCCTCATGGAAACTATGGCTGACAGCTATTATTCTCTCGTCGTGATAATTTGAGATTAAACCTCTCTCTGTGCTGCACCAACGCAGCTACTGTAGAGTCTGCCACTGGTGGTCGTTGGACGTCGCTACAGCGCTCTCAATGATCCAGCCACGAAGTGCATCGCTCATCCTCTATTTCTTTTATTAATTCTACTTCGTAATAGTCCCAGATTGACAAATACTACTCAAGAATTGGCCGAACAAGTGGTTTGTAAGCCACTTCATTTATGGATGCGTTACATTCTCGCAGTCAAGCTCAGTCTGCTATATACCATTCCTAATATATGTCTTAAATGGAAGGACAAGGCCTCAAATAGGCCAAAGCTTCACTCGTAACATACACAATTCTGTTAACCACAAATTTTACACTGATGGAAAAAAATCGCAAAACCAAAAAATAATTAGTGCAGAGAAATGAAATTTCGGGACTACATTTGTCTGGGTTACACCGCCAGATCACGTGGTAATGTAAGCGCAATATAAACCATTCTAAATGTGAAGTGCTGGTATGTTAGTAACCGATGCAGCCGCCAGAATGCTGAAAGCGAGGATGCAATCATGCATGCATTGTGCTGTACAGGTGCCGGATGTCAGTTTGTGGGGTGGAGTTCCACGCCTGTCACACTTAGTCGGTCAATAAAGGGATGGTAGGTATGGAAATGAGCGTTTGACGTCATTGGCCGGGAAGCCCCTTGCTGGGCAGGTCCGGCCACCATGGTGTAGGTCTTACTACATTCGACGCCACATTGGGCGACCTGCGCGCCGGATGGGGATTAAATGATGATGAAGACAACACAACACCCAGTCCCTGAGCGGAGAGAATCCCCGACCCAGCCGGGAATCGAACCCGGGCCCGTAGGACGGCAATTCGTCACGTTGACCACTCAGCTATCAGGGCGGACTGCAGGGATGGTTAATGCTACTTACAGATTGAGTTGAAGTTGT
This sequence comes from Schistocerca americana, assembly GCF_021461395.2. Taxonomy (NCBI): domain Eukaryota; kingdom Metazoa; phylum Arthropoda; class Insecta; order Orthoptera; family Acrididae; genus Schistocerca; species Schistocerca americana. The sequence goes on from NC_060121.1 coordinate 900,892,395, forward strand.
TATTCTGTGATGTCCCATATGTGTTCCATTGCAGACAGATCTGGTGAACGGGCAGGCCAAGTCGACATGTGGAGATGTTCTGTAGAGCATGTTGGGTTACAACAGCGGTATGTGGGCTAGCGTTATCTCGTTGGAAAACTTCTCGTGGTTTGCTGTTCATGAATGTCAGCACAACAGGTGGATTCACCAGACTGACGTACAGATTTGCAGCCAAGGTGCGTGGGATAACCACGAGAGCGCACGTGCTCCCATATGAAATCGCATCCCCGACCATAACTAAGTATACGTCCATTGTGTCTAGCACGTTGATTCCAACCAACACACGGCCATCAATGGTACTGAAGCAGAACCAGCATACATCAGAAAACACAACAGATCTCCAGTCTACTCTCCAATGAGCTCTCACATGTCACGACTGACGTCGCATATGCGGATGGTTTGGGGTCAGTGGAATGCGCAATACAATGCGTCTGACTCGGAGCTGTCCTACAAGTAACCGATGTATAACAGTTAGTTATGTGTCTGTGGTGGCAACTGGTGCTCAAATTGATATTGCACAAGACGTACGATACGCTGGAGCCATACTGCGATCAAGATAGTCTTCCTCTCAGTAGTGTCAGTGGTCGTCTGGAGCCTGGTTCTTCTTGCGACCATACATTCTCGTGACCACCGCTGCCAGCTATCAATTACGGTGGCTGTCCGGAGCTCGTGGTGTTGCTGTAGCGTTCTCGCTTCCCACGCACGGGGTTCCGGGTTCGATTCCGAGCAGGGTGCCGGCCGGTGTGGTTCAAATGGTTCAAATGGCTCTGAGCACTATGGGACTTAAAATCCGAGGTCATCAGTCAACTAGAACTTAGAACTACGTAAACCTAACTAAAGACGTTACACACATCTAATCTTCAGCATTCTTCTGTAGCACCACATTTCGAAAGCTTCTATTCTCTTCTTGTCTATTTATCGTCCACGTTTCACTTCCATACATTGCTATAGCCGACCGGTGTGGCCGAGTGGTTCTAGGCGCTACAGTCTGGAACCGCGCAACCACTACGGGCGCAGGTTCGAATCCTACCTCGGGCATGGATGTGTGTGATGTCCTTAGGTTTTTTTTTTCTGGTCATCAGTATACTGACTGGTTTGATGCGGCCCGCCACGAATTCCTTTCCTGTGCTAACCTCTTCATCTCAGAGTAGCACTGGCAAACTACGTCCTCAATTATTTGCTTGACGTATTCCAATCTCTGTCTTCCTCTTCAATTTTTGCCCTCTACAGCTCCCTCTAGTACCATGGAAGTGATTCCCTCATGTCTTAGCAGATGTCCTATCATCCTGTCCCTTCTCCTTATCAGTGTTTTCCACATATTCCTTTCCTCTCCGATTCTGCGTAGAACCTCCTCATTCCTTACCTTATCAGTTAACCTAATTTTCAACATTCGTCTATAGCACCATATCTCAAATGCTTCGATTCTCTTCTGTTCCGGTATCCCCACAGTCCATGTTTCACTACCATACAATGCTGTACTCCAGACGTACATCCTCAGAAATTTCTTCCTCAAATTAAGGCCGGTATTTGATATTAGTAGACTTCTCTTGGCCAGAAATGCCTTTTTTGCCATAGCGAGTCTGCTTTTGATGTCCTCCTTGCTCCGTCCGTTATTGGTTATTTTACTGCCTAGGTAGCAGAATTCCTTAACTCCATTGACTTCGTGACCATCAATCCTGATGTTAAGTTTCTCGCTGTTCTCATTTCTACTACTTCTCATTACCTTCGTCTTTCTCCGATTTACTCTCAAACCATACTGTGTACTCATTAGACTGTTCATTCCATTCAGCAGATCATTTAATTCTTCTTCACTTTCACTCAGGATAGCAATGTCATCAGCGAATCGTATCATTGATATCCTTTCACCATGTATTTTTATTTCACTCCTGAACCTTACTTTTATTTCCATCATTGCTTCCTCGATGTACAGATTGAACAGTAGGGGCTACAGCCTTGTCTTACACCCTTCTTAATACGAGCACTTCGTTCTTGATCGTCCACTGTTATTATTCCCTCTTGGTTGTTGTACATATTGTATATGACCCGTCTCTCCCTATAGCTTACCCCTACTCTTTTCAGAATCTCGAACAGCTTGCACCATTTTATATTGTCGAACGTTTTTACCAGGTCGACAAATCCTATGAAAGTGTCTTGATTTTTCTTTAGCCTTGCTTCCATTATCAGCCGTAACGTCAGAATTGCCTCTCTCGTCCCTTTACTTTTCCTAAAGCCAAACTGATCGTCACCTAGCACATTCTCTATTTTCTTTTCCATTCTTCTGTATATTACTCTTGTAAGCAGCTTCGATGCATGAGCTGTTAAGCTGACTGTGCGATAATTCTCGCACTTGTCAGCTCTTGCCGTCTTCGGAATTGTGTGGATGATGCTTTTCCGAAAGTCAGATGGTATGTCGCCAGACTCATATATTCTACACACCAACGTGAATAGTCGTTTTGGTACCACTTCCCCCAATGATTTTAGAAATTCTGATGGAATGTTATCTATCCCTTCTGCCTTATTTGACTTTAAGTCCTCCAAAGCTCTTTTAAATTCCGATTCTAATACTGGATCTCCTATCTCTTCTAAATCGACTCCTGTTTCTTCTTCTATCACATCAGACAAATCTTCACCCTCATAGAGGCTTTCAATGTATTCTTTCCACCTATCTGCTCTCTCCTCTGCATTTAACAGTGGAATTCCCGTTGCACTCTTAATGTTACCACCGTTGCTTTTAATGTCACCAAAGGCTGTTTTGACTTTCCTGTATGCTGATTCTGTCCTTCCGACAATCATATCTTTTTCAATGTCTTCACATTTTTCCTGCAGCCATTTCGTCTTAGCGTCCCTACAGTTCCTATTTATTTCATTCCTCAGCGACTTGTATTACTGTATTCCTGATTTTCCCGGGACATGTTTGTACTTCCTCCTTTCATCAATCAACTGAAGTATTTCTTCTGTTACCCATGGTTTCTTCGCAGCTACCTTCTTTGTACCTACGTTTTCCTTCCCAACTTCTGTGATGGCCCTTTTTAGAGATGTCCATTCCTCTTCAACTGTACTGCCTACTGCGCTATTCCTTATTGCTGTATCTATAACGTTAGAGAACTTCAAACGTATCTCGTCATTCCTTAGTACTTCCGTATCCCACTTCTTTGCGTATTGATTCTTCCTGACTAATGTCTTGAACTTCAGCCTACTTTTCATCACTACCATATTGTGATCTGAGTCTATATCTGCTCCTGGGTACGCCTTACAATCCAGTATCTGATTTCGGAATCACTGTCTGACCATGATGTAATCTAATTGAAATCTTCCCGTATCTCCCGGCCTTTTCCAAGTATACCTCCTCCTCTTGTGATTCTTGAACAGGGTATTCGCTATTACTAGCTGAAACTTGTTACAGAACTCAACTAGTCTTTTTCCTCTTTCATTCCTCGTCCCAAGCCCATATTCTCCTGTAACCTTTTCTTCTACTCCTTCCCCTACAGCTGCATTCCACTCGCCCATGACTATTAGATTTTCGTCCCCCTTTACATACTGCATTACCCTTTCAATATCCTCATACACTTTCTCTATCTGTTCATCTTCAGCTTGCGACGTCGGCATGTATACCTGAACTATCGTTGTTGGTGTTGGTCTGCTGTCGATTCTGATTAGAACAACCCGGTCACTGAACTGTTCACAGTAACATACCCTCTGCCCTACCTTCCTATTCATAACGAATCCTACACCTCTTATACCATTTCCTGCTGCTGTTGATATTACCCGATACTCATCTGACCAGAAATCCTTGTCTTCCTTCCACTTCACTTCACTGACCCCTACTATATCTAGATTGAGCCTTTGCATTTCCCTTTTCAGATTCTCTAGTTTCCCTACCACGTTCAAGCTTCTGACATTCCACGCGCCGACCCGTAGAACATTATCCTTTCGTTGATTATTCAATCTTTTTCTCATGGTAACCTCCCCCTTGGCAGTCCCCTCCCGGAGATTCGAATGGGGGACTATTCCGGAATCTTTTGCCAATGGAGAGATCATCGTGACACTTCTTCAATTACAGGCCACATGTCCTGTGGATACACGTTACGTGTCTTTAATGCAGTGGTTTCCATTGCCTTCTGCATCCTCATGTCGCTGATCGTTGCCGATTCTTCCGCCTTTAGGGGCAATTTCCCACCCCTAGGACAAGAGAGTGCCCTGAACCACTATCCGCTCCTCCACCCTCTTTGACAAGACCGTTGGCAGAATGAGGCTGACTTCTTATGCCGGAAGTCTTCAGCCGCCAATGCTGATTATTTATCAAAATTTAGGCAGTGGCGGGGATCTAACCCTGGACCGAAGACGTTTTGATTATGAATCAAAGACGCTACCACTAGACCTTAGGTTAGTTAGGTTTAAGTAGTTCTAAGTTCTAGGGGACTGATGACCTCAGAAGTTAAGTCCCATAGTGCTCAGAGCCATTTGAACCATTTGAACCCGGCGGGGTCAGGGATTTTCCCTGCCTAGTGATGACTGGCTGTTGTTGTGTCGTCTTCGTCATCATTATTCATCCCCATTACGGCCGGAGGAAGACAATGGCAAACCACCTAGGACCTTGCTTGGTACGGCAGTGCGTGTTTCCTGGAACGTCCCCTAAGCTCCTCGAAGTATGGGACCTCATCATTCATTCACATTCGTACCAAGTCTTTCCACAGTATCGTAAAAGGGCCATCCAGCTTCTCGCAGCCCTATTACACGACCTCGTTCAAACTCAGCCGGGTGTTGACAGTTGCGCCTTTGTCGCCTTAAAGGCGTTATTGACTAACATCAACTCATCACGACCATTGCATAGTGTATTTAGAGCAAGCCTGGTTTGCGTCCTCGAAGTGGCACTACTGTCGCCACTCTTATGCGACTAGCGAGAAACTTAAATAGACATCATCTTTCAGATGTACGAGGGTCATTCCAAAAAAAAGTGCACACTATTTTTTTAATCCATATTTTATTCTACATGTTTGAAAGTTTTACAGTGTGTAGATACATCCTTTAGGAACAATATTTTCACTTCTCCACATAATTTCCATCCTCTCAACTGCCATACGCCATCTTGGAACCAGCGCCTGTATACTCGCACGGTAGAATTCTGGACCAACCTGTTGGAGCCACTGTTTGGCAGCGTGCACAAGAGAGTCATCATCCTGAAACCTTGTTCCACGAAGAGAGTCTTTCAGTTTCCCAAAGAGATGATAGTCACATGGAGCCAGGTCAGGACTGTAAGGCGGATGTTTCAGTATTGTCCATCCGAGTTTTGTGATCGCTTCCATGGTTTTTTGACTGACATGTGGCCGTGCACTGTCGTGCAACAGGAAAACATCCTGCTTTTGCCGATGTGGTCGAACACGACTCAGTCGAGCTTTAAGTTTCTTCAGTGTCGTCACATATGCATCAGAATTTATGGTGGTTCCATTTGGCATGATGTCCACATGCAAGAGGCATACGGAATCGAAAAAAACCGTAGGCATAACTTTTCCAGCAGAAGGTGTGGTTTTGAATTTTTTTTTTCCTTGGGTGAATTTGCATGATGTCACTCCAGTGACAGCCTCTTCATCTCTGGTGAAAAATGATGGAGCCATGTTTCATCACCTGTCACAATTCTTCCAAGAATTTCATCTCCACCATTCCAGTACTGTTGCAAAAGTTCGCTGAATGCCGTTTTTCTTGTTTCTTCTTTCCTGGGAACCCACCAGTCGCAAACCTTTTTTAACGCCAACACTTTCAGTATTCTGCAAACACTTCCTTCCTCTATCCCAACGTAGCATGACAATTCGTTCACTGTGATGCGTCTGTCAGCAGTCACCAGACCGTTAACTCTCTGCACATTGTCTGGAGTGTGTGCAGTACGAGGACAATCCTCAATATTGCTGTGTCCACTTTCATCACGTAACCTGCTTGCCCACCGACTAACTGTACTGCGATCGACAGCAGCATCTCCACACACCTTTTTCAACCTCTTGTATATGTTTCCCACTGTCTCGTTTTCACAGCACAGGAATTATATGACAGCACGTTGCTTCTGACGAACGATAAGTGTAGCAGCCATCTTTCAGATATGCTGTGACGGCGCCACTCACGTAAACAGGTTGAACTAAGATTGAAAACAAACGGGAAGGATGTATCTACACACTGTAAAACTGTCACACATGCAGAATGACAACTGTATTTTTACAAAAATAGTGTGTATTTCTTTTGGAGTGACCATCGAAGATACATGTCCACCACCTTTCATTTATGAAGCACAATTTCTTGGTGTGACAATTTTTTTCTGTCCATTTATACACTCCTGGAAATTGAAATAAGAACACCGTGAATTCATTGTCCCAGGAAGGGGAAACTTTATTGACACATTCCTGGGGTCAGATACATCACATGATCACACTGACAGAACCACAGGCACATAGACACAGGCAACAGAGCATGCACAATGTCGGCACTAGTACAGTGTATATCCACCTTTCGCAGCAATGCAGGCTGCTATTCTCCCATGGAGACGATCGTAGAGATGCTGGATGTAGTCCTGTGGAATGGCTTGCCATGCCATTTCCACCTGGCGCCTCAGTTGGACCAGCGTTCGTGCTGGACGTGCAGACCGCGTGAGACGACGCTTCATCCAGTCCCAAACATGCTCTATGGGGGACAGATCCGGAGATCTTGCTGGCCAGGGTAGTTGACTTACACCTTCTAGAGCACGTTGGGTGGCACGGGATACATGCGGACGTGCATTGTCCTGTTGGAACAGCAAGTTCCCTTGCCGGTCTAGGAATGGTAGAACGATGGGTTCGATGACGGTTTGGATGTACTGTGCACTATTCAGTGTCCCCTCGATGATCACCAGTGGTGTACGGCCAAGGTAGGAGATCGCTCCCCACACCATGATGCCGGGTGTTGGCCCTGTGTGCCTCGGTCGTATGCAGTCCTGATTGTGGCGCTCACCTGCACGGCGCCAAACACGCATACGACCATCATTGGCACCAAGGCAGAAGCGACTCTCATCGCTGAAGACAACACGTCTCCATTCGTCCCTCCATTCACGCCTGTCGCGACACCACTGGAGGCGGGCTGCACGATGTTGGGGCGTGAGCGGAAGACGGCCTAACGGTGTGCGGGACCGTAGCCCAGCTTCATGGAGACGGTTGCGAATGGTCCTCGCCGATACCCCAGGAGCAACAGTGTCCCTAATTTGCTGGGAAGTGGCGGTGCGGTCCCCTACGGCACTGCGTAGGATCCTACGGTCTTGGCGTGCATCCGTGCGTCGCTGCGGTCCGGTCCCAGGTCGACGGGCACGTGCACCTTCCGCCGACCACTGGCGACAACATCGATGTACTGTGGAGACCTCACGCCCCACGTGTTGAGCAATTCGGCGGTACGTCCACCCGGCCTCCCGCATGCCCACTATACGCCCTCGCTCAAAGTCCGTCAGCTGCATATACGGTTCACGTCCACGCTGTCGCGGCATGCTACCAGTGTTAAAGACTGCGATGGAGCTCCGTATGCCACGGCAAACTGGCTGACACTGACGGCGGCGGTGCACAAATTCTGCGCAGCTAGCGCCATTCGACGGCCAACACCGCGGTTCCTGGTGTGTCCGCTGTGCCGTGCGTGTGATCATTGCTTGTACAGCCCTCTCGCAGTGTCCGGAGCAAGTATGGTGGGCCTGACACACCGGTGTCAATGTGTTCTTTTTTCCATTTCCAGGAGTGTATTTGGGTAATGCTGAGCTACTTCATTTTCAGCATTTCATGGTGGATGACAGTCCGCCATGTCACTGGGCCACAACTGTTCACGATTGGTTTGAAGAACATTCTGGACGGTTCGAGCGAATGATTTGGCCACCAGATCGCTCGACATGTATCCAATCTAACATTTATGGGACATAATAGAGAGGCTATATCGTGCATAAAATCCGGCACCGGCAACACTCTCGCTACTATGGACGGCTGTAGAGGCGGCGTGGCTCAGTACTTCTGCAGAGGACTTCCAACGGCTCGGTGAGTCCACGACAAGTCGAGTTGCTGCACTGCGCTGGACAAAAGCCGATCCGACGCCATATTCGGAGGTATCGCATGACTTTTCCTCAGTGCAGAGCAATCGAACGGTGATGGATCTCTTCGGCCATTTATGCGCAATAGTTTACATTCATTTATGTCGATTTTATACAAGTCTTTCTGCAATTCGCTACAGTCTTCTGGTTTTGCAACTTACCTTTAGATAACAGCGTCTTCCGCGAAAAGCCTAGCGGTTCTCCAGCAATGTCCAGTATAACATTAACATAAACTGTAAATGGTAGCCTACCTATAACACTCCCTTGGATTAATCCTGAAATTAATATTACGTACGTCGATTTTCTTCCGTTACATCCGATCATAAATCTGGTCCGACACTCGAAAATTTCCTGTTTTGTTCACAAAACATTAGTGCGGGACTGTATCTAATGCCTTCCGGATGTCAAGAAACACGGTGTGAACCTTAGCACGTTTGTCTACGTCACTCCAGATTTAATGCTCGGACAGAGCGGGGTTGAATTTTGCAAGGGCATAGACTCAGTGTGAGATTCACTACTGCGTAGTACTTTACTAGAATTGGAGCTCGTAACACATATAGAGCAAGCTCAAAGTTTTGAGGAAGGTCTTAAATAGAAGTGATGAATAAAACGTTAGCTTCTGGTTACCACACACATCAAAAAAAGTTTTGCATCACCTCGGTTCAGAGAGCTCCGGAACCTGTGCAGAAAATTGGAATAAAGATCAACATAATCATCATTTCCGCCCTTTTTATTGCTCATGAAAACCACACATTGCATGTTGTACCACCATACAGCGAGAGCTGTACACGCCGATGCCTCTAATACCCAGCAGCACGTCCTCTTGCATTGATGCATGCCTCTATTCGTCGTGGCATACTATCCACATGTTCATCAAGGCACTGTTGGTCCACTCCTCAACGGCAATTCGGCGTAGATCCCTCAGAGTGGCTGGTGGCTCACCTCTTCCATAAACAGCCCTTTTCAATCCGTCCCACGCTTGTTAGATAGGGTTCATGTCCGGAGAGCATGCTGGCCACTCTAGTCGAGCGATGTCGTTATCCTAAAGGAAGTCATTCACAAGATGTGCACGATGGGGGCGCGAATTGTCGTCCATGAAGACAAATGCCTCCGATATGATTGCACTGTCAGCTGGATGATGGCATTCACGTATCGTACAGCCGTTACGACGCCTTCCATGACCACCAGCGGCGTACCTCTGTCCCACATGATGCCACCCCAAAACATCAGGGAACCTGCACCTTGCTGCACTCGCTCGACAGGGTGTCTAAGGCGTTCAGCCTGTACGGTTTGCCTCCAAACACGTCTCTGACGATTTTATGTCTGTAGGCATATGAGACACTCATCGGTGAAGAGAACGAGATGCCGATCCTGAACGGTCCATTCGGCATGTTGTTGGGCCCATCTGTACCGCGCTGCATGGTGTCGTGTTTGCAAAGATGGACCTCGCCGTGGACGTCGAGAGCGAAGTTGCGTAACATGCAGCCTATTGTGCACAGTTTGAGTCGTGACACGGCGTCCTGTGGCTGCACGAAAAGCATTGCTCAATGTGGTGGCGTTGCTATCAGGGTTTCTCCGAGACATAATACGTTGATAGCGGCCTTAACGAGGCATGTCATCGGCGGTTCCTGTCTCCCTGTTTCTCTTCCATGTCCGAACGACATCGCTTTGGTTCACTCCGAGACGCCTGGACACTTTCCTTGTTGAGCGACTTTCCTGGCACAAAGTGACAACGCGGACACGATCGAACCACAGTACTGACCGTCTAGGCATGGTTGAACTACAGACAACGCGAGCTGTGTACCTCCTTCCTTGTAGAATGACTGGAACTGATCGGCTGTCGGACCACCTCCGTCTAATAGGTGTTGCTCATGTATGGTTGTTTATATCTTTGAGCGGGTTTAGTGACATCTCTGAACAGTCAAAGGAACTGTGTCTGTGATACAATATCGACAATCAACGTCTATCTTCGGGATTTCTGGGAACCAGAGTGATGCAAACGTTTTTTAATGTACGTTTTAGTCTCTTCTATCTTGAAATGCGGTCTTTCAAGTTGGATTCCATTTCAGTTCCACCACAAATAACCCCGAGTATGTAACAGAACTTTCCTCTCTTCATTCCTCTTTATACGTAAAAACTTGTCTGGTTATTCCAATAACTGAAAAGATAAAGGTATTCGCCGCGGTACTCTCGAGAGATCCATAGCTCAGTCACACACTGCTGGTGTCGTTTTAATAGTAAAACCCGCAAAGCTGGAATTGTTTCTACGTACAGAAGCGTCGTAGCGTCCATCCTGCCAAAACACTAAGGAGAGTGGACACAGCGTGATGAAGCTATCGGGCGATGTTTTCGAGCAATCTCTGGCGATGTCGATGGCAATGGCGATGGGATCTGGCCACCGTTGTTGGTCCCACTGGGACTGGGATGTACTACCATGTTCCCTTCACATCTGCCTATAACACACTGCTCAGATATCGCTTCTATATTCGTGACATACAGTAATATCATGTATCGATACCACGCCACGGGCGTCTCGAAGTTGACATAGGAACAGCAAGGTTCTGTCAGACGGTAATAGCCGCTGTGCGGAATCTGGCGGAGCCTATGGTCCACACCCACAGGGCAACGCCGCCAGCATCTCGATACCACGGGCGACGTCTGTCTCCCCAATACAGAATGGTGGGCTGCTGCTACTCATCCTTCACGCCCTTGGAGCCTCTTCGCTACAACACTATCTTCCCCGCTTAGTTGAGAGAGCATAATCGTTACTTCTCGCTGCATAGTTTTTAAATCTTCGTAAGCTTTGGGTAACAGAAGTTAAGCAAATCTCTTTATGTTGTTAACTTGTCAACTAATTATTTCTACTCCTGTCCAGCTTTCCTACGACGACAGTTGCTATAGCACTCTTAGCCTGTCTCTCCTTACGAAGTCGTACACAACACACACAATGTAGGTACCTAGCCGCCAAATTCTGACGTCATACGTGGCAAATTTTCAAAGCATACAATTGGTCACATTGAATATTACCCTTTCTCACGCACCAGCTTTTCAGAGCCCACATAAGCGAGTAATCAGATTTCCGGTAGTGGAGCTGACAGCTAGGATTAAACGGGAACTTAATTCGCACGTTATCACAGCGCAGGCGAACCATCAGCCACGTACGGGCAGACGGGCAATTCTGATTTCCATGGCTCGACGTCTGCATAGCCCCCTGTGGTCAGACCGCCCACTTCATATGGAAATTGAGTTGCGGCAGTTTCAGCCTCGCAGGGTTCCAGGGCGGCGGTTTCGTGGTTGGGTTGATTATGCAGGTCCATCCATTTACCTTGACGTATCTATATTCCGCGAAAACTACACATCGATCAAAAAAGTTAAATAAAGTGATGCTGCAGAATGGATGAAGTTGCGATTAATTTAAAAGCACCAATGTTTTTCCAACCTAATTCTTTGTTTGAGATGGCTTATGACCTCTATTCGATTTGGAAATTATGAACTGCATCCAAGACACTGCGTCCAACAGGCAGAAAAAACAGTGACCAGAAAAAATAAACGGTTCGGTTCGTGGTTTTCGTGAAGGTTGTTGTTTATGCGTCTCAAAATTCTGTGATGAGATTTGTCATTAATAATATAGACATATTCAAAGGAAACTGGAACATTCACGTAGTAAACATTAGACAAAGAAAACGATTTTCTTTCTTTTAAGCTTCATAATGAAAGCATGCCCTATTCTGTATGTTACATTGCTCACAAAAATTCTTTGAGAAATTTTAATATAGTGCCTCCTACTATTGTTAGTTTTGAGTACTTGCCCTTATGGCCGGCCGGTGTGGCCCTGCGGTTCTAGGCGCGTCAGTCTGGAACCGCGTGACCGCTACGGTCCCAGGTTCGAATCCTGCCTCGGGCATGGATGTGTGTGATGTCCTTAGGTTAGTTAGGTTTAAGTAGTTCTAAGTTCTAGGGGACTGATGACCACAGATGTTGAGTCCCATAGTGCTCAGAGCCATTTGAACCATTTTTTTGCCCTTATGCACTGTGAAAAGTCAGTAACATACGTACTGTAACTTTACTATTAGATGAACTAGCAGGAGAACTCTTCTATGATGATGAGGTAACTTGGGACAATGCGATTTTCGAGTGATATACAAACACAGTGCAACGTAATTTTAAATTTCCTTTCTCGCTAGAAGTCTTTTAAAAAATGGTTCAAATGGCTCTGAGCACTATGGGACTCAACTGCTGAGGTCATTAGTCCCCTAGAACTTAGAACTAGTTAAACCTAACTAACCTAAGGACATCACAAACATCCATGCCCGAGGTAGGATTCGAACCTGCGACCGTAGCGGTCTTGCGGTTCCAGACTGCAGCGCCTTTAACCGCACGGCCACTTCGGCCGGCCTAGAAGTCTTTACCCCAGGAACTATTCCTGACAACATAGCGCAGTCTTTAGTTGATTAAGGGCGCCCTTCAGACCGAAGCATGATTTGATGCAGTCTATCTTCGCTGTGCAAGTCTCTTCATCTCCGCATAACTACATCCCTTTGAACTCGCCTGCTGTGTTGGTCCTTTGGTCTGCCACTACAATTTCTACTTCACTTGCTTCACTCCATTACCAAATTGACGACTTCTCGATGTCTGAGTATACGTCCAGTCAATTGATTCCTTCTTTATTGGACGTATGTTTGAGTGTAATGAAAACACGACTTCCTATAAATTACACAGTGGAATTCTGTCAGAATTTTCATAGACAAACGAAGAGTGAGAAACGGACGACTAGGGTATCAAACAGAACAACGTGAGGTCTACTTTCGCGATAATATTTTTTAGAACAACACTCAAATGTTTTGTGAAATCATTTGTTCAAAAGTAAGAAATGAAATAATGTAGAGACTCACTTGACGTGTATTTGAATGACGCTCGAAGTCATGTCCAGCGGATGAAGTGCTGATTGAGATGTGCAATACCTTTCTTAACACTTTAATAAATTGTTGGAACTATTTTACCTCTTCGGGTGGAGATGATTTCAAAGCTAACAGCAGTAGCCTGTAGGGTGTACATAATCTTCCAAACACATACAGCATACTGCTCTTTAAAATTCCAAGATTCTAACTAAACATTTGCCTTTAAACTATGAATTGGCACCTCATAAGATTTCGAGCATCACAACAAGGAGGGTCAAATGTTTCTCTAATGTTCCTCTCATACGTTTTTTTTTTACTTTTATACAAACATTTTCACAAAACAATTGACTGTCTTTTTTCCTTTTTGAAGAAAATTTTTTAGTCTAGTTGTGCTAATAATGTAATTCTTCCCAAATTCAGTTCAGTACATCCTCATTAGTGCCTTGCTCTACATATCTAATCATCACAATGCTTCAGTAACACCACAATTCAACAGTTTCTTTTCAATTCTTGTTTGAACTGATTGCAGTCCATTTTTCACATCCGTAGACTACACTCCAAACAAATACCATCACAGAACACTAATGCTTACGTTTTTATTAAATATTAACAAAATTCTCTACTTCAGAATTGTTTTTATTGCTGCAGCCAGGCTGCATTTTATATTCATTCTGTCATCATTAGTAATTATACTGCCAAAATAACAAAACTAATCTTCTAATGCTTTCAGTGAATCACTTCCTAATTGATTCGCACAGCATCGTATTGTTTAATTAGACTAGATTCTATTAATCTTAATATACCTTTTGGTATTATCTTGTAATCTCTGTTCAAGACTCTACCCATTCTGTCTAGTTGTACTTCCAAGTCCTTTGCTGTCACTCACATATTTACAATGTCATCGGCAAAGCTTAAAAATTTATTTCGTCTCCCTTAACTTTAACTTCCGTATCGAATTTCTACTTAGTTTCTCTCAATGCTTTTATTATATATAGACTGAATAACATCGGGCTTCAATCCTATCTCACCCTCTTCTCAACTGTGTCTGCCCTCTCATTCTCATTCGACCTTATGACAGCCGTCTGGTTTCTCTACAAGTTATATATAACTTTTCTCTCCCGATGTTTTATCCGGTCTACCTCCAAAATTTCAAAGAGTCTAGTGCAGCCTACGTTATCAAACGCTTTCTCTACATCTACAAATGCCACAGTCTGAATGTAGGTTTGCCTTTCTACAGTCAGTCTTGTAAGAAAAGTCGTAAGGTCAATATCGCCTCGCGAATTCCGACATTTCTCTAGAACCCAAACTGATCTTCTCTGAGGGCTATTTCTACTAGTTTTCCATACTTCTGTAAATAATTCATATCACTATTTTGCAACCATGACTTATTAAATTAACAGTTCTTTGGAATCGGAATCACTGCACTCTACCTGAGCTAGGTTAAAACAACAGTCTAAATCACAATAATATTTTATTAATGACAGGTTTAGACTTCATGTAAAAGTAATCTTCAGAAAACGAGAAGCATCTGGCTCCTGTTGGCGGCTCCTAGGATGCTCACGCGGCAACACGATAGCAAACTGCAATTGGCTCATCTTCTGGAGATGACTTCTACATGAAGTCGAAATCGGACGTTAATATTACTGTGATCTAGACTGTTGTTTTAATCGAGTTGTATCACCAGATAGCGGATATGAAGCACATTGTCCGTATTTATGATCTTCTTGAAGTCTGAGGGTACTTCTCCTGTCCCACAGGTTGTGCTCATCTAGTGAAACAGTTTTGTCATGGCTGACTCTGCCAAGAATCTCAGTAATTACGACGGAATGTCGTCCACTCCAGAAACCTTGTTTTGACTTACGACTTTTAGTGTTGTGTCAAATATTTCCTTCATCTGCTTCCTCTCCAATTACTATTGTGTTATGTTCGTGACCAATTCTCTGGTGTAACTCTTCTCTATATTCCTTCCCCTTTCACCTGTCCTCCTTTGCTAGGTACTGAGTTGCCATCTGAACTTTTGATAGTCATACTGCTGCTTCTCTTTTCTCCAAGGTCCTCTTCAATTTTCGTCAATGCGGCATCTACCTTTCCCGTAGTCAGACATACCTCTGAAATCTTGCATTTGTTCAACAATCCGTTCCTGTTTAGCCATTTTACCATTTCTATCAATCTCATCTTTTACGCGTTTGTATTCCGTTTCGCTCCTTCATTTACCGTATTCCTAAATTTTGACCTTTCGTCTGCAAAATTAACATCTCCTGTGCTTGCCAGGGATTTGTTCTAGCTCTTGCCTCTTTGTCCCGTTGATCCTCTGCTACGTCTACTTATTCAGCCCTCCAAACTACCCTTTGGCCTTCTGTTGAATTCCTTTCGCCTGTTTCAGTATATCGTTTCGTAATGCTCCTTTTGACACTCACCGGCTTGTGTAGCCGAGAGGTTCTAGGCGCTTCAGTCTGGAACCACGCGACCGCTACGGTCGCAGGTTCGAATCCTGCCTGGGGAATGGATGTGTGTGATGTCCTTAGGTTAGTTAGGTTTACGTAGTTCTAAGTTCTAGGGGACTGATGACCTCAGATGTTAAGTCCCATAGTGCTCAGAGCCATTTGAACCATTTGAACCTTTGACACTCACAACAACTTTTGGTTCATTTAACTTATCCAGGACCCATCTCCTTAGTTTCCTATCTTTCTGCAATTTCGGCTTTAATCTGCAGTTCACAACCAATAAACTTATGTCAAATTCAACATCTGCCACTAAAATCATTTTGCAGTTTGGAATGTGGTTTGGAAATATCTGTCCCTAGCCAAAACGTGTCTGTAACTCTGTTCCACTTATACAGCTTTCTCGCTCATTTCTTATTCCAAGTTCTTGCAGTGGTTAAAGTCACAGTAAGTGTGTTAGTTATTCCTGATGTACCATTAAGTCATGTATGCAAAAGTAACCTAGACGTAAAATTAGCTCTTTATATTAGAAATTCACAGAGAATTTTTACAGCGGTCATTGTATTTCCATCAAAATATAAACGTAATTAAGAATAAGTAGCCACTGCTCTACATTTATTGTGTTACAAAGAATTACTATCAATGAATAATTATTAGGTTACATAGCCAACTGCTTCATAACAAATCCCCTCAAAGACGTGTCTGTAGCCTAGTTATCCCACGCAGACTTAAAGCCAAATTCTGGAACATGACGGACATATAATCACTCTGTCGACGGCCTGATAGAAGCAAGGCGAGCACTGAATGTAGGCTGTTCGGTATTCAAAATAACTATTTTAATAGTGAAACGGTGATATTCGATTTATGTGAGATAATTCTGGTAATTAGTTACATGGTTACCGACATTTAGCTCGCTAGCCCATAAGTACTGTCAAGTTTAAGTCACTGAAGTTCAATAAATGCTAATTAAAATTATTAAACTCCGTTATATAGATCTGTTCAAGTTCCTGTAGTGAACTGAGAAGAAAAGAATTAAAGAACGGATCATCTTTGTTAGCTGTTTGTATTTGTAGCACAGGCCGTTCGATATCTGAAAATATTAACAAGACGGTTGCCGCAGAATTCTGTATGATCAACACTGCTGAAGCTACTGTTTATTGTGATGTTGTAACTTCGGACAGGCTGGAGACGACCGTGCAATGTTGTGCTCTCCATCATTGATCTCCGTAAGAAGAAAATTTATATTTTATGTTTTGAGTTCAACGGAGAAAATTAATCCACACATACAGCCGGACCTCAAGCAGGCTCGAACCCATGACCATTTCTCACGAATTCCAACCGCCTGAATGGTGTCTGTCTGTAGTGGTAACTATCTCGGTAGGTTTTGTCGAAGAAAAGTATTTTACCAACTTAAATATCTTGAACGTATTCATAGAAAACGGTTCGCCAAATAACTGTGGCACCTACAGAACGCCGTAGCCCAATCCCGAACAAAAGTAAAATCATAAGTAATTCTTCTCGTTACATGCAAATGAGTCAGAAATAGCATAGCATCCCCGAGGAATGCTTCATCTATTAAGAATACGTTTCCTGTCTGCTGGAATCGTTGATATAATTTTGAGATCACACTTTGCGGCACACGGAGGGCCCGTACTACGACGTGCTGTGTTTGACCAGCCTCCAGTCGCCCTGGTATTCTACCCTTCATAATGTCATCAATACGTGTTCTTTGAGCCATTTTGAAAACACAGTCACCATTAGCAAGTCTGAAAACATCTGCACACTTACTCGCTGCACCGTACTCTGACATGCACCAACACACCTCTGCGTATGTGGACTGCTGCCAGTGCCACCGTGCGACGACCGCAGGTCAGATGCACCGTATGGTCACATCCCGAGGTGATTTAAACCCGCTAACCGCTCACCAGAGCGTTGTTTGACCATGTATCAGCATTATCCTTAATTTATGAGCATGAGTGTAACACTGAACAGGACACGCAGAGGTAAAGCCACATTGTCAAGAACATTGCATAGTTTTGTTAGCTTCCCCAATGTTTTATTACGGTCTACGAAGAGGCTTTGCTCTCATACCTTCATACCTCCCGTATTCACGATACTTTACCAAAGCGTACCGCCGAACGCCGAAGTTGTGCTGCACGCCCCCCCCCCCCCCCCCCCCCCACGGAGGTTAGTGTCATCACTCGGGCATGGGTGTGTGTGTGTGTGTTGTTCTTAGCATAAATTAGTTTAAGTAGTGCGTAAGTCTAGGGACCGATGACCTCAGCAGTTTGGTCCCTTAGGAATTCACACACGTTTGAACGTTTTGTACTGCCCGAGAAAGTAGGGCACAAGGGCAAAAACTGTCAAACAAATAAAATTTCTTTATTGAGACGTTATTGACACAGTGGAAAATTAGCTACAAATTGTTAATTGTAATACAGCAACACAATTATTTGCCATGGTCACCGCTACTATTGCACACTTTAGTAACTTCAAATAAGAGCACAGTACTTCTTTTTACTCCGCCGCTCACCGTATGTGACAGCACAGGCTCTCGTTTATGTCAGTAACATCAGACCGATTTAATCAATACCAGGGGGAGGCGTATTGTAAACGGCATTGCAGTTTACTGCCCGTAAATCTCCTATTCACAGAGCATTTTGATCAATTTCTCTGAGGGCACGCCTTTCAGAGCAAACGCTCGTTAAAAATGGTAGGCGGGTTTTGTGATTGGAAACGCTCCCTCTAAGCTTGACGTCGAGTCCTGATTGCTTCTGCGCGCTGAGATGGAGAACGACTTCGAATTTCACTTCTATGGTGTAGTTCAGGCTTTTAGTGACAGTATCTAGAGCGTTACGCCTATCTTTTTTTCTTGATTTCTTTGTTAACCTTGACTGAAAATTTTTATCCGTTTCGTTGGGTGAGAGATGAAAATCATTAAGTTAACTGAATACTGCAAGACAAGTTAGTTAAATCTGAGCTCTCGCTAACGTACATCCCTCTAGAAGTGAACAGTGACTTTAACTCGTAACAGTAAAGTTAATACAGTTTTCGTAGTAGGTGTATTGATGAGGCTGCAGTTAAATATCGCTATTGGAGAACACATTGACTCCTTCCAAAAGCCATAATCAAAGTACGTGCGATATTTTGTTCCTGCGGGGCTGTTGAAATTGGAAGGACAGCTAGCTCTTAAAAGTACAAAAATGTAAGTCAATGCGGATGAGTAGGAAAAACGAACCTGTAGTGTTTGGATGTAGCGTTAGTAGTGTCCTGCTTGACACACTCATGTCATTTAAATAGCTTGATATAACGTTGCGAAGCGATATGAAACAAGCATGTGAGAACTAGAGTACGGAAGGTGAATAGCCGACTTCACTGTATCGGGAGAATTTTAGAAAACTGTGGTTATATGTCAAGGAGACCGCATGTAGGATGCTAGGGCGACCTATTCATGAGCTCCACTGATTTCTAGTTCACCCTACTTTTAGTTTCTTAATGTCAATAGGCATTGTTCCCTTTAAAAAGTCTATATTTGCATACAAAAATTCATTTTTTAGTTATTATAATCTATTTCTTCGCTAACAATAGAGCCCCCTGACTACCAACACATCCTGTGAAAACCGCACATCAACAGAATTTTCCATTTTCACAATATTTGCAGTGCTAGTTTGAGATGATTCTCCTTGTATATATGTGGTGTCTATTCTTTCAGATATATATATATATATATATATATATATATATATATATATATATATATATATATAGTTTCTTCGTTTGCCGCTTATAGGGTGGTCCATTGAGCGTGACCAGGCCAAATATCTCACTATATATATATATATATATATATATATATATATATATATATATATATATATTAGTGAGCTTATAGGGTGGTCCATTGAGCGTGACCAGGCCAAATATCTCACTATATATATATATATATATATATATTAGTGAGCTATATATATATATCTATTAGTGAGATATTTGGCCTGGTCACGCTCACTGGACTACCCTATAAGCAGCAAACGAAAAAACTACAAAGAACAAAACTTGTCTAGCTTGAAGGGGTAAACCAGAAGGCGCTATGGTTGGCCCGCTAGATGGCGCTGCCGTAGGTCAAACGGATATCACCTACGTTTTTTTAAAATAAGAACCTCCATTTTTTATTACATAGTCGTGTAGTACGTAAGGAAATATGAATGTTTTAGTTGGACCACTTTTTTCGCCTTGTGACAGATGGTTCTGTAATAGTCACAAACATATGGCTCACAATTTTAGACCAACAGTTGGTAACAGGTAGGTTTTTTAAATTAAAATACACAACGTAGGTACGTTTGAACATTTTATTTCGGTTTTTCCAATGTGGTGCATGTACCTTTGTGAACTTATCATTTCTGAGAACACATGCTGTTACGGCGTGATTACCTGTAAATACCACATTAATGCAATAAATGCTCAAATTGATGTCAGTCAACCTCCATGCATTTGGCAGTACGTGTAACGACATTCCTCTCAACAGCGAGTAGTTCGCCTTCCGTCATGTTTGCACATGCATTGACAATGCGCTGATGCATGTTGTCAGGCGTTGTCGGTGGATCACGATAGCAAATATCCTTCATCTTTCCCCACAGAAAAAAATCCGGGGACGTCAGATCCGGTGAACGTGCGGGCCATGGTATGGTGCTTTGACGACCAATCCACCTGTCATGAAGTATGCTATTCAATACCGCTTCAACCGCACGCGAGCTATGTGCGGGACATCCATCATGTTGGAAGTACATCGCCATTCTGTCATGCAGTGAAACATCTTGTAGTAACGTCGGTAGAACATTAGGTAGGAAATCAGCATACATTGCACCATTTAGATTGCCATCGATAAAGTGGGCGCCAATTATCCGTCCTCCCATAATGCCGCACGTTACCGCTGTTGGTGAATGACACTTCGTCGCTAAATAGAACGCGTGCAAAAAATCTGTCATCGTCCCGTAATTTGTCTTGTGCCCACTGGCAGAAATGTACACGACGTTCAAAATCGTCGCCATGCAATTCCTGGTGCATAGAAATATGGTGCAATTGATGTTGATGTAGCATTCTCCACGACGACGTTTTTGAGATTCCCGATTCTCGCGCAATTTGTCTGCTATTGATGTGCGGATTAGCTGCGACAGCAGCTAAAACACCTACTTGGGGCATCATCATTTGTTGCAGGTCGTGGCTGACGTTTCACATGTGGCTGAACACTTCCTGTTCCCTGAAATAACGTAACTATCCGGCAGCATACATAGCACACGCCCGTTGGGCATTTTGATCACAATAGTCATACATCAACACGATATCGACCTTTTCCGCAATTGGTAAACGGTCCATTCTAACGCGGCTAATGTATCACGAAGCAAATACTGTCCACACTAGCGGAATGTTACGTGATACCACGTACTTATACGTTTGTGGCTATTACAGCGCCATCTATCACATAGCGAAAAAAGTGGTCCAATGAAAACATTCATATTTATTTACGTACTACACGAATATGTAATAAAAATGGGGGTTCCCTGTTTAAAATAAAAAAAAACGCAGTTGATATCCGTTTGACTTATGGCAGCGCCATCTAGCGGGCCAACCATAGCGCCATCTGGTTTCCCCCTTCAAGCTAGATGAGTTTCGTTCTTTGTAGTTTTTTCGTTTGATGCTTATTTCGTGAGATATTTGGGCCGGTCACTATCAACGGACAACCCTGTATATATATATATATATATATATATATATATATATATATATATATATATAAGACAGAACTTGGGCACTGACAACGTGCTATAGGCCAAGACCAGCCCATATATATATATATATATATATATATATATATATATATATATATATATGGGCTGGTCTTGCCCTATAGCACTTTGTCAGTGCCCAAGTTCTGTCTTTATATCCAGCCTTTCATGTGAACAGAGATGAAACTCAGGACCAGCCAGTTAGGGCTGTGTTGTGGGTGATGGATCACTTCCTGTTGTGACTTGGCAAGACAGCCAAGTCACTATGAGAGGAAGCCGAAAGGCACGCGCTTAAGCTCACGCAGGCTGGCACGAGGTCTGGAACAGTTAGGGGAATTAATAGTAGCAAATAAAGTACGTAGTTGATGTAATACTTAACTTTAATCCATAAGTGGTGTACATCGGTCTGACGGTACAGGCATCACAAGTTAAATATCTATTGATAATGGCGCCTTGCTAGGTCGTAGCAAATGACGTAGGTGAAGGCTATGCTAACTATCGTCGAGAGCGTATTTGTCAGTGAACCATTGCTATTAACGTCGGCTGTACAACTGGGGCGAGTGCTAGGACGTCTCTCTAGACCTGCCGTGTGGTGGCGCTCGGTCTGCAATCACTGACAGTGGCGACACGCGGGTTCGAGGTATACTAACGGACCGCGGCCGATTTAAAGGCTACCACCTAGCAAGTGTGGTGTCTGGCGGTGACACCACACTTCCCATCGAAGAGGGTGTAGGGGTATCTTCACTGCCCCTGCAGAATGCGGCTGAGAATTACCATGAAGAAGGAAGTGCGTGGCAGTTGTGTTATGTGGGCTGCCATACCTTGAGGAGAAATCTCTCAGTCAGATCTACTACTTGACGGGAGACATCGTTATTGTAGGCTCCTTTACTCGCTTACAGCGCGCTCAGAACTGAAAAGTGTGACTCGGTGCGATCGACGGGCATATTAGAGGCACTGCCCAAAAGGTATGTCCAAAGGTTCGTCGGATTTTCATAGTGGTTTCCATTTCGCGCCTGATCTGATTTTATTTTCCGAATAGCAATCATATAGGTTGTCCCATTTATCTTCACCACCCTAAATATCTGTTTGTCCATATGCAAATTACAAAATGTTTCAAGCAGATATTCTTTAGCCGTCAGGGGGACATCAATCAGCATGATTTCCTACTCTGTAGCTTTGTTTTTTACGAAGATAGGAACGGCGGTATGATTTTTTTAAATGGCACCTTGTATTTTTTATTCGGTAATTCATTTCCTGTCCTAAAGACCTATTCAAAACTGTATCACAGTGTACCATTCACTGAAACACAACGTTATTAATTACATAACACAACATTGACGTTGACGCACCCAGCGCTTAGTGCAGGTACTCGACGTAATGGAACACATCAACGTGCTGACGTTGACAGAGGACAAACGTAAACATAAGTAGAATGCACACCCGTCATTTCGTCAACCATCGTCAGTTGGAGAGTTGTGTGAGTAGAATGTACACCAACGAAGAGAAGGTAGAAATGCTACTCATCTATCGGGGAATGTAAATTAGCAGGACAGTAATTGCAATACTGTTTCCTTATGTACGGGTACACTTAGTACTGTACTTCAGTAATTTTAAATAGTGTCGTATAGAGTACGCATACAGTAAAGCCTGCCCTTCCTACAAACTGCATCGACATAACGTTTCTTTTATTGTGTTTGTTGAAGGCGGGCGAAATGCTACACAGCCAGTGACAAGAACTCACCTTCTCGACGGATTTTTTCTCGTCTCGTTGCGACGCTTCAGGAAACGGGAACTTTCAAACCACCACAACGCAGTCGTCGTAGCACTCACACAGACGAAGCTGCCGAGGTTACTGTTCTCGCATCCGTTGCCATGAATCCACATGTGATCAGACGACAGCTTGGACACGAGATTGGCATTCCTGAAACCAGTGTACATCGTATTCCTACACGTCACCGGTTCCAACCTTACCATGTGCACCTACAACAAGAATTACATGGGAATGATTTCCAGAAACGTGTACAGTTCTGTCAGTGGGCATAGCAGCAAATCCTCGCCAATCCGAACTTCTTCTCCAATGTTCTATTTACTACCGATGAATGTTCCTTCTCAAACAAACGATAGGTAAATACAAGGAACATGCATTATTGGTTCATCAGCAACCCACGGCTGCTTAGACAGGTGGAACATCAGCGTCAATGGTGTGGGATGCTTTGTACTACAATTATTGGCAATTATTTCATCAATGGTAGTCTGAACGGAACAGCGTATGCCAACTTCCTCAGACGAATTCTTCCTCCTCTTCTGGATGAAGCACCTTTGAATGTTCTACTCCTGGGCAATGGTACAGGAGAGTGAAAAGTCTGTTTT
Organism: Schistocerca americana; assembly: GCF_021461395.2. Classification (NCBI taxonomy): domain Eukaryota; kingdom Metazoa; phylum Arthropoda; class Insecta; order Orthoptera; family Acrididae; genus Schistocerca; species Schistocerca americana. Next base: position 900,916,003 of record NC_060121.1, read on the forward strand.
ATGTTACGTTTTTACTTGGTTTCTATATGTTTTCTGACAACTCCAGCAAGTGGACGAGTTTGTGATCTCGGGCTCAAAGTCATTGTTGTGTTATGTAATTAATAACGTTGTGTTTCAGTGAATGGTACATTGTGATACATTTTTGAATAGGTCTCTAGGAGAGGAAATGAATTACCGAATAAAAAATACAGGGTGCCATTTAAAAAAGTCATACCGCTGTTCATATCTTTGTAAAAAACAAAGCTACAAAGTAGGAAATCATATATATAAAAGGTGCGTCACTAACTATTGTAGAGTCACTTCAGAGATATGAAGGTTAACTTTATTTTTTTAAATGGGATTCTATAGTTTGATATTTTCTGATAGCGGCTATCGAGATGACTCCAATGATGTGTAAGGTCTTTGAATGTCAACGAAGGTCAAATAGGTGGCTGAACGTCCATTTACAGAAGGTGTTCTAAATGATGACCATTGATAACAATGCAGTGCTGCAATCTTCTCATTATGGATCGAATTGTAGTCCTTATCACGTCGGAACGCATCGAAGCACATGCTCTGACAATTCTGTTTCGTATATAGAGCAAATAGTAAACCAAGCGAATGTGAATGACCTATTCATTCGAAGAACAAGTCCATATGCTTCTCACTTACGGAGAATGCCAACGAAATTCAGTGAGAGCTACAGACTAATACGCTGAAACATATCCTCCACGTCGTACACTTAAATATATGTATGATAAATTGAGAACAACTGGATTTTTAACTCATCGGAAACATATCCGAAAACATATCCGGCACAGGAAAGCTACTAACGTATGAAACAGGAATTGGTAGTCTTGCCACTTTGGATCGACATCCTTGTGTTAGTTCGCGTTAAATCGCAAGGTAATCTGCCATGAGCCAAAGTAGTGTTGTTCGTATACTGCAGCGCCATAAATATCATCCTTACGATATCAGTCTCCACCAAGAATTAATTGGTACGGATTGTATGCGTCGCACTGAGTTCTGCCGATGGGCTCAACTACAGATTCAGAGGGATGACACATTTATTAATTTGATATTATTTACTGACGAGACTACATTTACAAACCATAGAGGTGTTGATTTGCATAAAATGCATTATTGGGCAACTGAAAAACCATGTTGGCTACGGCAAGTTGCACACCAAAAACCGTGGTCGGTGAATATATGGTGTTGGATTCTGGAGGACAAATGTATATGACTATTTCATCGAAGGAAATCTTAATGGTAGGATGTACACCACATTCCTGCAAGAAAAGATTAGGTCTGTAATTTGAAGAACAGGAACAGAATGTGATATCAACACGATGGTTGTCCGGCACATTTTTCGCTGATGGCTAGAAATGAGTTGCAGAGACAATTCCCAAACCGGTGGATTGGACGTGGGGGAGACGTGTACTGGCTGGCTCGTTCGCCGGACTTGACACCTCTGGATTTTTTTCTGATGGGGATTCGTAAAAGACATTGTTTATCCAGATGTTCCAGCTACACCTGAAGATACACGAGAGAAAATTGATAGAGCATGTGCTTTGGTAAGTGCCCATGTGATAAGGAAAACCAATCAGTCCATGATAAGAAGATTATAACACTGCATTGACACCAATGGTCATCAATTCGAACACTTTCTGTAAACGGACGTTCATGTCACCTTTGTAACTTTCGTTGACCTTCAAAGATCTTGCTGTTACACATCATTGGATCGTACCGACAGCTGCTATCAGAAAATAAGTACCAAACTATAGCATTCCATTTACATAACAAAGCTGGCCTTCATATCTCTAAAGCGATCCCAATAAGCAACAAAAAACCAACGACACATTATGGCCAGCGTTGTCGCATGCAACCTCTGTCCCACAAATTTTTCAGCTTTTCTCATGCTTTCGGAGCTATTCCTGGTGGCAGGATTTAGTGACTCACGCTGTATAATGTGGTTTCTGACCAATAAGGAGAGAATTGTTCATCACAGGTTTTGTTCCGGCAACGGAAATACACGGTCCACCTGGTATAAATCGACTGCGGCACACGTGCTAGCCTTACAGCGGAGTTTCCGAGCAGGCTGCTGACCATTAAAATTGCTGCACCACGAATATGACGTGCTACAGACGCGAAATTTAACCGACAGGAAAAAGATACTGTGATATGCAAAGGATAAGCTTTTCAGAGCATTCACACAAGGCTGGTGCCGGTGGCGACACCTACAACGTGCTGACATGAGGACAGTCTCTAACCGATTTCTCATCATAAACAGCAGCTGACCGGCGTTGCCTGGTGAAACGTTGTTGTGATGCCTCGTGTAAGAAGGAGAAATGCGTACCATCACGTTTCCGACTTTGATTAAGGTCGGATTGTAGCCTATCACGATTGCGGTTTATCGTATCGCGACATTGCTGCTCGCGTTGGTCGAGATCCAATGACTGTTAGCAGAATATTGAATCGGTGGGTTCAGGAGGGTAATACGGAACGCCGTACTGGATCCCAACGGCCTCGTATCACTAGCAGTCGAGATGACAGGCATCTTTTTCGCGTGGCTCTAACAGATCGTGCAGCCACGTCTCGATCCCTGGGTCAACAGATGGGGACGTTTGCAAGACAACAACCATCTGCACGAATAGTTTGACGATGTTTGCAGCAGCATGGACTATCAGCTCGGAGACAATGGCTGCGGTTACCCTTGACGCTGCATCACAGACAGGAGCGCCTGCGATGGTGTACTCAACGACGAACCTGGGTGCACGAATGGCAAAACGTCATATTTTACGGATGAATCCAGGTTCTGCTTACAGCATCATGATGTTCGCATCCGTGTTTGGCGACATCGTGGTGAACGCACATTGGAAGCGTGTATTCGTCATCGCCATACTGGCGTATCACCCGGCGTGATGGTATGGGGTGCCACTGGTTACACGCCTCAGTCACCTTTTGTTCGCATTGACGACACTGAACAGTGGACGTTACATTTCAGATGTGTTACGACCCGTGGCTCTACCCTTCATTCGATCCCTGCCAAAACCTAAATTTCAGGAGGATAATGCACGACCGCATGTTGCAGGTCCTGTACGGGCCTTTCTGAATACAGAAAATGTTCGACTGCTGCCCTGGCCAGCACATTCTCCAGATCTCTCACCAATTGAAAACGTCTGGTCAATGGCGGCCGAGCAACTGGCTCGTCACAATACGCCAGTCACTACTTTTGATGAACTGTGGTATCGCGTTGAAGCTGCATGGGCAGCTGTGCCTGTACACGCCATCCGAGCTCTGCTTGACTCAATGCTCAGGCGTATCAAGGCCGTTATTACGCCCAGAGGTGGTTGTTCTGGGTACTGATTTCTCGGGATATATGCACCCAAACTGCGTGAAAATGTAATTACATGTCAGTTCTAGTATAATATATTTGTCCAATAAATACCCGTTTATCACCTGCATTTCTTCTTGGTGTACCAACTTTAATGGCCAATACTGAACGTCCAAAAGTACACCACGCACGCGCGCGCTCGCGCGCTCGCACACACACACACACACACACAATTTGGGTCTGACGGGAGGTGTGGTAGGGTAGTCCGTGCAGTTGAGATGACTACTGTGTATGAATGGCGCTGTGGTCAACGTATCTGCCTTGTTATCAGAAGACTCGGGTTCGTATCCCTCCCTTTCACAATTTTTCAAGTTTCCCCTTTGATCTAAATCTATGCCCGCTCGCAGCCAATACCTGAAGATAGCCGGCGGAGTGGCCGAGGGGTTCTAGGCGCTAAAGTCCGGAACCGCGCGACCGTTACGGTGGCAGGTTAGAATCCTGCCTCGGGCATGGATGTGTGTGATGTTCTTAGGTTAGTTAGATTCAAGTAGTTCAATGTTCTAGTGGACTGATGACCTCACCAGTTAAATCCCATAGTGCTCAGAGGCATTTGAACCATTTGAACCTGAAGATAAGGTGTAGGAATATCTTTGGCAGATACTCTCAGACTGTTGGGGTTGAACGTCGAGCCTGGAAAGAGATCACTGAACGCAGCGTCAACCAGAGCCCCCTGGGCCGGGCGACGCGTAGCGGGACTGAGACGTCGCGGCCTTGAGCGGCCAGGCGGCCGCTGCTGCCACATCGATTTCCCGCGACCGCCCCGGCTCTCAGCGCGCCGCTGAAATATTGTCACTGCTTGCCCGAGCCGCCCGCCGCCTACGCCTCTGCCGCCCTCGCAGATCTGCCCCGCTGCCCTCTCCCGATACGGGCGCCGAGGGGCGCCCCGTGGTTCCGCGAGGGCTGAAGAGTGCTGCCGGCGCTCCTAGAGAGGGCTCCGAGACGTTGTTTTGTTTTATGAGCCGCTGAAGTTCCGACCGTTACGGCGCCCTCTCTGGGACGAGTGGCATGGGCTGCGAAGCGAAACCGAGCTGGCGGTTTAAGTAAGGAAAACACCACGGGGAAATTTCATCAACAGTAGATCGTAACTCTCCCGCCTGGTGACTGCTCAGTTTACGTATTTGTTTATTTATATACGTGACTAGTTGTATAGCACCAAATTTAGGAACAAATCTCCAAGGTCACGGAACGCGTCTGTACATAAAATTACAACACAGAAGTAATAACAGATAAAATAAAATGTTTATGAACCCAAAAAAAAGACAAGCCACAAGTTTAAGTACACGCAATCAACAATATAACATAGGAATAAGCTTCATTTTTCAAGTAACTCTTCAACAGAATAGAAGGACTGACGTGACTAGTTCCATAGGACCAAATAGAGGAACAAATCTCCAAGGTCATGGAGCGTGTCTGTACATTAAATTACAACATAGAAATAATAACAAATAAAATAAAATGTTTATGAACCCAAAAGAAGACAAGCCACAAGTTTAAGTACACGCAGTCACCAATATAACATAGGAATAAGCTTCATTTTTCAAGGAACTCCTCAACAGAATAGAATGGCTGACCCATGACGAAATCTTTCTGTTTCGATTTGAAGCTCGTGGATTACTGCTAAGATCTTTGAATTAGCTTATTGAAAATGGATGCAGCAGTATACTGCACACCTTTCTGCATAACAGTTACGGAAGTGCGGTCCAAATACAGATTGGATTTTTGCCTAGAATTAACTGAGTGAAAGCTGCTAATTCTTGGGAATAAACTGACATTGTTAACAAGAAACGACAGTAAAGAATACATATATTGAGAGAGCAATGTCAAAACACCCAGACTAGTGAACCGGGGGTCGACAAGAGGTACGCGAATTTAACAGAACTTATTGCCCAAAATGCCTGTTTCTGAGCCAAAAATATTCTTTTAGAATGGGAAGAGTTAAAACAAAATATAATACGATAGCTGCGCGGGATTAGCCGAGCGGTCTTAGGCGCTGCAGTCATGGACTATGCGGCTGGTCCCGGCGGAGGTTCGAGTCCTCCCTCGGGCATGAGTGTGTGTGTTTGTCCTTAGGATAATTTGGGTTAAGTAGTGTGTAAGCTTAGGGACTGATGACCTTAGCAGTTAACTCCCATTAGATTTCACACACATTTCAACATTTTTTATAATACGATACGACACAAGCGAATGAAAATAGGCAAACTAGACTAATTTTTATGTCGAACGATCACTTACTTCACATACCGTTCGAATAGTAAAAACGACAGCATTAAGTCTTTGAATAAGATCCTGAACGTGGGCTTTCCACAACAGTTTACTATCTATCTGACCACCTAGAAATTTGAACTGTTCCGTTTCACTGATCATACGACCATTTTGTGAAATTAAAAATTCGGGTTTCGTTGAATTGTGTGTTATGAACTGTAAAAACTGATGCTTACTGTGATTTAGCGTTAGTTTATTTTCTACAAGCCATGAACTTATGTCATGAACTTCACTATTTGAAACAGAACCAATGTTGCACACAACATCCTTTACTACCATCAGCAAACAGAAATATTTTAGAATTACCTATAATACTAGAGGGCATATCATTTATATATGTAAGGAACAGGAGTGACCCCAACACTGATCCCTGGGGCATCCCCCATTTGACTATATCTCACTCAGACCCCACATCACAGCCATCCTCAACACTGTGCATAATGATCTTTTGCTGTCTGTTGTTAAAGTAAGAGGTGAACCAGTTGTGAGCTACTCCCCGTATTCCATAATGGTCCAACTTCTGGAGCATTACTTTGTGATTAAGACAATCAAACACCTTAGTTAAATCAAAAAATACCCGTAGTGTTCGGAACCTTTTGTTTAATCCATCCAGTACCTCACAGAGGAAAGAGAATATAGCATTTTCAGTTATTAAACGACTTCTAAAGCCGAACTGTACTTTTGATAGCAAATTATGTGATGCAAAATGATGAATTATCCTTATATACACAGCCTTTTAAATAACTTTAGCAAACACTGATGGCATACAAATAGGTATTAAACTGTCTACATTATTTCTTTCTCCCTTTTTAGAAAGCAGCTTTACTACCAAGTACTTTAATCGTTCAGGAAACTGACCATTCTTAAAGGGAAAATTACAAATATGACTAAGTACAGGGCTAACATGTACAGCACAGTACCTAAATATGCTGCTAGGCACTTTATTACATCCATGAGAGTCCTTAGTCTTCAGTGATTTAATTACTGACTTAGTCTCAAAAGTGGTTCAAATGGCTCTGATCAGTGTGTGACTTGACCCTAGGACGCCTAAGGGGGGGGGGGGGGGGGGGGGGAGGGTGATCGTTGAACCCACAATTTTTTTATGTCCTCAGCTTTTGCCAAAGTAACTTTCATACTACATATTCCCTTTGAGTTATTGTTTGTTGGCTATTTTGCGAAACGTTAGTGTCAATATATTTTATAGTAAATTCCTGCTTTGAAAGAAGAAATAAATAAACTTATTATGGGTCCAACAAACCTCCCCCCCCCTTAGGCTTCCATGCTATAGAAAATTTCCCTTACTAGGATTTCGTATTTCTCATCTCAACAACAATGCAAATTAGTTTCTTCTTGGTTGGTATTCTTGATATTCACAACAATCGGTTTACTTTCAGAGGAAGTGATTGTTGATGTCAGTCAGCTGTTATTTAGCTTGTAAACTTGCAGTGAGTTAGTGCAGTTCCCAACACGTAGGCCTCCAGTAACTTTGATGTCCTACACGGCAAAAACGAAACCAAGTAAGAACTTACTGATGTTGTCAACAATGCACCAAGATAAAGGCACTGTTGGAAGAGAAAAGAATAAAACCGAGATAAATGCATATTATAATTCCACTAAAGATGGAATTGATACCATTGATCAAATGGCGCATATGTACACCTACAAGAGGGGAACAAAGAGATGGTCTCTATCTGTATCTTACTCTCTCATCGACATTTGTGCCATCAATGCAACCACTATATTCATCCAGAAACATCCAAGATGGAACGAAGAGAAACACAACAAACGGAAACTTTATCATCTGAAAGCTGGGATGGAACTAGTGAAATTGCAGGTAGAAGAAAGAAGTGCCAATGCAAGAGGGTTATCTAACCAAATTGTTCAATCAATGGAGACTAGTCTACAAAAGAAAATCAAAGAAGTGACAACAGAAGCACGTCAGCCTCCTGCACAGAAAGGTCGGTGCCATATTTGTGTAAGAGAAGATAAAACAAAGAAGCAGAAGTACAACAATCTAAGTAAACCAAAACAGTATTGTGGACAGTATCATAAACATTTTGAAACACACATTCAGAAAAAATTTTGAAGTGTGTTTCTTGCCTTGAAGTTGAGTACTCAGAGTAGTCTATTGCATATGAACACATCTGTATTTTGTATTGTAATATGTCAATTTTTTATTCACTCAATCCAATATTTATAACAATTAACAACATTTATAAACCGATGCTAAGGACATCACACACATCCATGCCCGAGGCAGGATTCGAACCTGCGACCGTAGCGGTCGCGTGGTTCCAGATTGTAGCGCCTAGAACCGCTCGGCCACAACAGCCAGCACTTAGTCTCCCCCTTGTCAGTGTCACAGAGTACTTCAGATATCAATCTCCGAAAGGCATTTTCCAAGAGAGTTATATGATTCCCAGTGGAAACGAGGTTTTTATTTAATTCACCAGAAATGCTCAGAAAATGATTCTTAAATACTGTACATATTTGTGACTTACCAGTAACAGAAAAATTTGTACTACGAACTGACTTTATATAGTCGAGAAGTTCTTCCAGTCCATCTGTGGCATGAATCAGCAAACCAGTGTTTAATAGTATTAGTTGAAAACAGTCTTGGTTGCAATTTTAGTTGTTTTTTTTATTTATCAGCTACGCGTTTCACCTTATTTAGGCATCTTCAGGGTGATCTTAATTTGGTATTTCTTAGGACTATCCCTTAGAAAGTGTATCTAAAGGGCATTGTCGAGTAAATCAGGCCAACATCGCCTTCGTTAACTTCAGTAAATACTTTGTAAATACGTCCTGTGAACGTGTAAGCGTTATGCAGGTCTTGGAGTCACTCACGTCCATGTAGAAAGTATTTATTGAGGTTAACGAAGGCGATGTTGGCCTGGTACTGAGTCGAGCGGAAGGGCTAAACCAGAGCCTTTTAAAATCCCGTGACAAGCTAGGCTGCGACTCCCTGGACTTGAGCCATAGGTTTGAGAACTGTAGGGTCCATCTAAATGGGTTAGGTGTGTACTGTACGAGACTGCTAACAGGTATTGACCGTTTAAATTGGACGACTCTCTCTCCAATCCACGTAGCGAAAGCCATTTTGGAACCTAGAAACGCTTCCTACAGGCGAGTGTATTAAAATTTTAGTGACTAGCTGCCAATGAATTCGTAATAAAGTGTCGGAATTTGAAGCGCTCCTAAAAATCTGTGGACCTCATTTTACACCACGTACATAAAGCTGATTAATGCGTGAAAATGATAGAAGTGAGTATTTGGATAAAACTGAATTATACATCGAAAGGAAAAACCACCTAGAGAGAAACTGAAAATGCATGCGACATTGTCTTGGGAGAGACTTAGTATCAACGGTGGGCATGCACTTATAATCAGATCCTTGTACCGACGGCCACACTAACCTCGAGATGTAACCTAAAACTTTGAAGAACCTAATTTTACTATTACGCAAGTTTCCCAAATATACTTTCATCATTGGAAGATACTTTATTCATCCGAAGATCACCCGGGAAAATTGAAGATTTGTAAGTGGTTGGCATGACAAGTCGTCCTGCAAGCCATTACTAAATGCGTTCTCTGGCATCTGCCTGCAACAATCTGTTCGTAAGCCCCCTCATAAGCGAACTATATCGTATGCAATAGCAACAAACGGACTTGTATTCTTTGAGAACGTCCACACAGTAAGTTCCATCAGTGACCATGAGACAATTCTAGCAACATTGATTAGCAAACTATATTGACAACTAAGCCAAATGGGAGGATTTGTATTTTCAGCATATTAGAGAAATTGGCAGTAGTGCCTTATTTCAGCGAGGAACATGAAACAATTATTAGGTTATCTTCCATTAGGAACGTGGGTATACTCAGCGACTGTGAAGTGATTTATAAACTATAGAGCGCAGCAATCAGCTGTCCTTTTTTTTTGCAGGATTTTTTTTTTTTTTTAGCAAATCCAGATTTCGGCTAGCGCCTAGCCATTATCAACGCAGTATGTTCTAGAACTCAAAGAACTGTGACTCACGCCCGAACGACAGGGAATTGACACGCATAGAGACTAGAAAATAGTGCATTGATAATGGTTAGGCACTAGCCGAAATCTGTATTTGCCAAATAAAACCTGTAAAAGAAAGGACGACGGATTGCTGTGCTCTATAATTTATAAACTAAACAGAGCTGGAGAGAAGCCTCTAAAATAATTGTGGCTCGGGTTTTGCAGCATAATTGACAACGGTTCAGGTAGGGAAGGACCATCCATGGCATATAGGCAGTAGAACGAATGTTCGAAAGATACAGAGATCCGCATAATAGGTGCCAAGCGAAGCATAGGTTAGAGATAGGAAGATACTGAATGAAATACGGTTGGCTATAAAGAGGGCAATGCGTTAAGCCCTCAGCGACTAATGTAGTAGCATATTATCGAAGCATATCTGACAAAACGCGAAACAAATATGATCATAGGCTGTTTGTCGTACCATTGTTAATGTCCAGACATACATGGAATGAAATTGGTGTGGCGAAGCATTGACAGAAAAGCAGAAAAGCTTTTGGAATGTCCCTTTACAAATGAAAATCCAGCGGTATTTCTATAGTTTAATTCTCGCTCCGCTTCATATACCAGCGATATTGGGAAATAGCTGAAATAGCTAAAATTGAACAAGTCACCTTGGCCCCACCATGGCCCGATGGAATACCTTTTACATTCTATATCTAATTTGCAGCTGAATTAGACGCTCTTTCAACTATAATCTTCTGTAGATCCCTCGAACAGAAAACCTTGCCTAGCAGTTAAGGGAAAACACTAGTCGTTATGAAGGGTACCAGAAGTATACATAACGTCTTCTCTTACAACAAATTCTGAGCTGAAACATAATGAGGTACCTCAAAGAGAATGAGCTACATGCCAACCAGCACGGATTCCGAAAACTTCGATCATGCGAAACTCAACTCTCAATTTTCTCACATGACCTTCCGAAAGTTATGTATCAAGGCAGTCAGGTAGGTGATTTCTCAACTTCCGAAAAGCCTTTGACTGAGTACTACATCCCGCTTATTATCTAAAGTACTACCGTATATTACATCACACGAAATTTGTGGCTACATTGGCAATTTTTCGGTAGGGAGGACGCAGAATGTTTAGATTTATAGCCGTATACAGATGTGGCAGTAACTTCGGGTGTGCCCCAGGAAAGTTTATTGGAACCCTTTTGATGCTGTATATGAACGACCTTGCTGACAATATCAACTGTAACCTCAGAATTTTCACAAATGAAACATTTATCTGTAATTATTTGTTTATTAGTGTGGCTAGGGATCCTCGTCGGGCAGACCGTTCGCCGGGTGCCGGTCTTTCAATTCGACGCTACTTCGGCGACCCGCAGTCGATAAGGATGATAGGATGATGGTTATGACAGCACTACACCCAGTCCCTGGGCGGAGAAAATTCCCCGACCCAGCCGGGAATCGAACCTGGGCCCAGAGAATTGACAATCCGTCACGCTGACCGTTCAGCTACCGGGGCGGACATTTATCTGTAATGAGAAACTGTCTGAAAAAAGCTGCACAAATATTGAGTGAAATACCGACAAGATTTCAAGGTGCTGCAAAGATTTCCAAACTTGCTATAATTGTTCAAAAAAAGTAAAATTGTGCGCTTCACTAAATGAAAACAAGACAGTATCTTATGATTCCAGTATAAACGAGTGTCAGTTGGACAACTCATAACAGTATCTGGGTGGAACACTTCGCACGTGTGAAATGGAGCGATCGTTATAAGCTCAGTCGTTCATTAAGTTCAAACGGTTCAAATGGCTCTGAGCACTATGGGACTTAACATCTGAGGTCATCAGTCCTCTAGAACTTAGAACTACTTAAACCTAAGGACATCACACTCATCCATGCCCGAGGCAGGATTCGAACCTGCGATCGTAGCGGTCGCGCGGTTCCAGACTGAAGCGCCTAGAACCGCTCGGCCACACCGGCCGGCGTACATAAGTATTTGCCAGAACTCGGTATGTACGTATAACACTAGAAAATGAAATGAGTCTACGATAGAGATGCTTAAAAATCACTCATGCCTCACGCCTTAGAGTGTTCCTGAAATGTGTTGGATCCATACCAGATAGAATTTACCGGTGATATTCGACTACACAGTGAAGGACAGCGCGAAGGGTCACAGGACTGTTTACACGTGTGGCAGTGCCACAGGTGCTGAAGAACCTGAACTGGCAAACACAGACTTTCTCGAGAAAGCTGCTTTCAAAGTTTCAAGAAGGGTTTCAAACTATGACTCTAGGAATTTGTTACAACTCCATACGTACCGCACCTATAGGGATCGTGAGGACAAGATTAGATTAGCTACGGACCGCACAGAGGTATTTAAGCCGTTCATCCCGCGATCCATACGTGAATGGAACAAGTTATTAAAACAGGTACAATGGGACGTACCCTCTGTTATGCTCTTCATAGTGGTGTGCAGAGAATGTATATAGATTGTAAGTAGGCTGTTTAGGTTTTCTTATTGGTAACGCCACGTAGAACTCTGTATGAAAATCACTGGCTGTGCTGTGTGCAGCCTGTGGCTAGTTCTTTTTTTTTTTTTTTTTTTGTGGTTTTAGGGCGCACAATTTCAATGGTCATTAGCGCCCTTACTACGTTAAGAATGCACCGCGAGGCACAAGTTTAAAACAACAACTAAACGGGAAAACACGATAAAAGACAGACTGATAGGCAGAGGATTAAAAAACAGCATAATCAAATGTCCTTAGAGAGGTGTGTCAAATTGATAAAACGAAGGACACGAGCAGCTGCCCGTGGGTCATCGGCTAAAATAGCTTCTAAAGTACATGGCAGGTTAAGATCGAGACGCAGTGCATTGAAATCTGTACAGGAAATTAAAATGTGGCGGACCGTCAGCAATTGCCCACATGGGCAGAACGGCGCCGGCGCAGCCGTCAGCAGATGGCGATGGCTGAACCGGCAGTGTCCGATGCGTAACCGGGCCAAAAGACCTCCTCCCGCCGAGAAGGGCGGGAGGAGGACGTCCAAGCCGTGGGAAGAGGTTTCAAGGCCCGAAGCTTGTTGTCTGTAAGTGCAGCCCAATCAGCATGCCACAGCGATAAAATGCGCCGACAAATTACCCTGCTACAATCCGAGGAAGGGAAACAACAAGAAGCTGTCCGAGGTTGGAGGACCGCAGCCTTGGCCGCGGCATCTGCAGCTTCGTTCCCAGGGATACCGACATGGCCAGGGACCCACATAAAGCTAACCGGAGAACCGACGTCCACCAGCTGCTGAAGAGAGCGTTGGATCCGGTGCACGAAAGGGTGAACCGGATACGGATCACTGAGACTCTGGATGGCGCTCAGGGAATCGGAGCAGATGACATAAGCAGAATGTCGGTGGCGGCAGATGTAAAGAACAGCCTGGTAGAGGGCAAAGAGTTCAGCTGTGAAGACCGAACAATGGCCATGGAGCCGGTATTTGAAACTTTGTGCCCCGACAATAAAGGAACACCCGACCCCGTCATTGGTCTTTGAGCCATCTGTATAAATGAAGGTCCTATTGATGAACTTTGAACGAAGTTCAACAAAACGGGAGTGGTAGACTGAACTGGGGGTAACCTCTTTTGGGAGCGAGCTGAGGTCAAGGTGAACGCGGACCTGAGCCTGGAGCCAAGGTGGCGTGTGGCTCTCGCCCACTCTAAAGGTTGCAGGGAGTGAAAAATTAAGGTGGTGAAGGAGGCGACGAAAGCGAACTCCAGGGGGTTGCAGGGCAGAGACATACAACCCGTATTGATGGTCAAGAGAGTCGTCAAAAAAGGAGCGATAAGACGGGTGGTCGGGCATTGACAGTAGCCGGCAGGCATACCGACAAAGCAGTATATCGCGCCGGTAGGTGAGTGGCAGTTCGCCAGCGTCAGCTTGAAGACTCTCTACGGGACTAGTATAAAATGCTCCAATCGCAAGTCGTAAACCCCGATGTTGTATGGAGTTGAGGCGGCGTAAGATGGATGGCCGTGCAGAGGAGTATACGAAGCTCCCATAATCCAGCTTGGAGCGGACGATCGACCGATATAGACGAAGCAGGACGGTTCGATCTGCTCCCCACGACATACCACTGAGAACAAGGAGGACATTTAAAGAACGGGTACAACGGGCAGCCAAATATGACACATGTGGAGACCAGCTAAGTTTCCTGTCAAATGTAAGACCTAAAAATTTTGTTGTCTCCACGATTGGGAGAGCAACGGGACCGAGTCGTAAGGACGGTGGGAGAAACTCTTTGTAGCGCCAGAAGTTAATACAGACCGTCTTCTCGGCAGAAAAACGGAAGCCATTGGCGACACTCCAGGAGTAAAGACAGTCAAGAGAACGCTGAAGACAGCGCTCCAGGACACGTGTACACTGCGCGCTGCAATAGATGGTAAAATCGTCCACGAAGAGGGAGCCTGATACATCAGCTGGGAGGCAATCCATTATTGGATTGATCGCGATGGCGAAGAGAGCGACGCTCAACACTGAGCCCTGTGGCACCCCATTCTCCTGGCGAAAGGTGTCTGACAGGACAGAACCCACACGTACCCTGAACCGTCGATCCATTAAAAAAGAACGAATAAAAAGAGGGAGGCGACCGCGAAGGCCCCATGTATGCATGGTGCGGAGAATGCCCGCCCTCCAACAGGTGTCGTAAGCCTTCTCCAAATCAAAGAACACAGCTGCGGTCGGGCGCTTCCGCAAGAAGTTATTCATAATGAAGGTCGACAAGGTAACCAGATGGTCAACAGCAGAGCGGCGCCTACGAAATCCACATTGTACATTGGTAAGTAGGCGTCGAGACTCGAGCAGCCAAACCAATCGAGAGTTAACCATTCGCTCCATCACTTTACAGACACAGCTGGTAAGCGGGATGGGTCGATAACTGGAAGGCAAGTGCTTGTCCTTCCCCAGCTTAGGAATCGGGACAACAATAGACTCGCGCCAGCATGCGGGAACATGTCCCTCAATCCAGATGCGATTATAAGTACGAAGAAGAAAACCTTTACCCGCAGGAGAAAGGTTCTTCAGCATCTGAATATGAATAGAATCAGGCCCTGGAGCGGAGGACCGTGATCGGCCAAGTGCGTTTTCGAGTTCCCGCATGGTGAATGGGGCATTATAACTTTCACGATTCGAGGAGCGGAAGTTAGGTGGCCTAGCCTCCTCTGCCTGTTTGCGCGGGAGGAAGGCAGGGTGGTAATGAGCGGAGCTCGAAACCTCGGCGAAAAAGCGGCCGAAGGCATTGGAGACATCCTCAGGGGCTACAAGGACGTCATTCGCGACCGTCAAGCCAGAAACTGGTGAGTGGACCTTAGTGCCAGATAGCCGGCGCAGGCCACCCCAGACAACAGAAGGAGGAGTAAAACTGTTGAAGGTGCTTGTGAAAGCAGCCCAGCTGGCTTTCTTGCTTTCTTTAATAATACGACGACACTGAGCACGTAATCTTTTATAATTGATACAATTCGCCACTGTAGGGTGGCGTTTAAAGGTGCGTAAAGCACGTCGACGAGCACGTAAAGCGTCTCTACATGCTGCAGTCCACCAGGGGACCGGTACGCGACGTGGAGAAGAAGTTGGGTGAGGGATGGAATATTCAGCAGCAGCGAGAATGACTTCCGTGAGGTGTGCGACCTGACGATCGCAGCTTGTGAAGGTTTGATCCTGAAAGGTCGCCCTGGAAGAGAAGAGCCCTCAGTCTGCCTTGGAGATCGTCCAACTAGAGGAGCATGGAGAGGGGGTATGCTGCAGGAGATGGATAACACACGGGAAGTGGTCGCTCGAACATGTATCAGAAAGTACATACCACTCAAACCGGCGTGCAAGTTGGGGAGTACAGATAGAGAGGTCTAAATGGGAATAGGTGTGAGATGTGTCCGAAAGAAAAGTAGGGGCGCCAGTATTGAGGCAGACAAGGTTGAGCTGGTTGAAAAGGTCTGCTAACAGGGAGCCCCTCGGGCAGGATGCTGGAGAGCCCCAAAGGGGATGGTGGGCATTGAAGTCTCCAGTTAACAAAAATGGTGCAGGCAGCTGAGCAATAAGTTGCATCATGTCTGCCCTGGTAACGGCAGATGACGATGGAGTGTAAACGGTACAAATGGAAAATGTAAAAGTGGGGAGAGTAATGCGGATGGCAACTGCCTGCAGGCCGGTGTGCAACATGATGGGATCATAGTAAATATCATCCCGGACCAGCAACATAACCCCTCCATGAGCCGGGATTCCTACCACAGGGGGTAGGTCAAAACGCACAGAGGTGTAGTGTGCCAAGGCAATTTGATCGCATGGGCGTAGCTTCGTTTCCTGGAGGGCTACGACGAGCGGACGGTGCAAGCGGAGCAGCAACTTCAAGTCCTCTCGATTGGAGCGAATGCTGCGAATATTCCAGTGAATAAGTGCCATCGTAAGAAAGGGAAGATAAAAGAGGGGGTCACCTCGAAGGCCGCGGAGGGCCTGGCTTCGAGCGAGCACTGCCGCCGCTATCAGTAGGCGGACAGTCTTCGTCCATTGGGTCTATTGGTTCATCGGCCATCTTGGGAAGATGGCCGGGAGGGGGAGCTTCCTCCGCCGGTGAACGGCCAGATGTTCGGCTACCAGCAGTGCGGCCAGGCGAAACGGATGACGGCCTGGGGCGGCAACCGCTGGGTGGCGCAGGAGAAGAAATGCGCCGTGGCGGAGAAGGAGAACTGTGCTTCCTAGGAGCCTTCTTGGAAGTACGTTTGGTGGAAGTACCGGTCGAAGGCTGGGAGGTCGAGGTACGTAGGAAGTCTGCACGGGACGGTTCCTTCTTAAAGGCCCGTGCATCTGACTTCTGGGTCTTCGTCTTGGCAGAAGCTGATGAAGGTGCTTGTGTCTGAGGGGTGACGGGAGGAAGAGGAGACGTCGACCGGGCGATTTTAGCACTGGCCGAACGGACGACCGTGGTGCTGAAGGTCAGATCGCATGTCTGGGTTGCCACCTCCCTGGTAGTCCGAGGAGAGGCGAGGACAGTACTGTATTTCCCCGCTGGGAGCAGCGTGGGCTTCCTACTAGCAAATAGCTTGCGAGCAGCCGAGGTGGACACTTTCTCTTTGACCCGAATTTCTTGGATACAGCGTTCCTCCTTATAGACGGGACAGTCGCGGGAGGATGCTGCATGGTCACCCTGACAGTTCACACAACGAGGAGACGGAGGTGGACAGTCACCCTCATGGGCATCCCTGCCACAAGTGACACATTTAGCCGCATTGGAACAAGACTGTCGAGTGTGATTGAAACGCTGACACTGGTAACAGCGCGTAGGTGTCGGGACATAGGGGCGAACAGAAATAACCTCATAGCCCGCCTTGATGCGCGATGGCAGCTTAACACTATCGAAGGTCAAGAAAAGTGTCCGGGTCGGTACAAGGTCACTGTTGACCTTTTTCATGACCCTATGGACAGCCGTCACGCCCTGCTCAGCGAGGAAAGATTGAATCTCCTCGTCAGTCAGTCCGTCGAGGGAGCTAGTATAGACCACACCACGAGACGAATTCAAAGTGCGGTGAGCCTCAACCCGCACAGGGAACGTGTACAGTAGTGTGGCCCGAAGCAGTTTTTGTGCCTGAAAGGCGCTCTCAGTTTCTGGTAATAAGGTACCGTTACGCAACCTGGTACAAGATTTGACAGATCCGGCTATGGCATCTACACCCTTCTGGATAACGAAAGGGTTGACAGAGGAAAAATCCTTTCCGTCCTCAGCTCGAGAAACGACGAGGAACTGTGGGGCAGGCGGTAGTACTTTAGTCACTGATGGCTGGTCACGTTTCCGTTTTTGGGCAGAAGTCGAGACAGATGGAGTGAAATCCATTGCGGAGGAATCCCCCATGATTGCCAGCGTCTCCGATGGCGCGCTCCTTCCTTGTGGGGACCCTCTCAGAGGGCACTCCCACCTTAGGTGAATGTTTACACCTCAGGTCACACCTCCCGAGAACCAGACGGAGGGACCAATCGGCATGGTCAGAAGGTATCAGCTCAGGCAATCACCCCTCCCCGGGCCTGGCCTTTACCAGGGGGTACGCGTGTGCCTTACATGGCTACCCAGGGCGGGGAATTACGCGTTACCCCATCACCGGCTACACGTGCGAACGCGTGGGTCGGCCTTCAGGCACGCACAGGGAGGAAGGAAGAAGAGGAAAAGGAGGAGAGAGAGGGAGAGAGGGGACAGACTGTCTCAAATGCCGAGGCGGAGACCAGAGAAGGCAAGGAGAAGAAGGTAATGAGAAGGCAAGGAGAAGAAGGTAATGAGAAGGCAAGGAGAAGAAGGTAATGAGAAGGCAAGGAGAAGAAGGCAATGAGAAGGCAAGGAGAAGAAGGCAGGGAAACAGTAAGGAAGACAGTGAGGTGGAAAAGAGCAAAGAAAGGAACCAACCAAAGGAAGGAAGAAACGAGAAGGGAAAAAGCAAAATGACCGCAAATAGAGGACGCGGAACCGTCCGTCTCCGGACGCAGGCGCTAACGACCCCCTTGAGGGAGTGGGACTCCTTTTAGTCGCCTCTTACGACAGGCAGGAATACCTCGGGCCTATTCTAATCCCCGGACCCGCAGGGGGGTGTGGCTAGTTCGCATTGTTGTCTGCCATTGTAGTGTTGGGCAGCTGGATGTTAACAGCGCGTAACGTTGCGCAGTTGGAGGTGAGCCGCCAACAGTGGTGGATGTGGGGAAGTGAGATGGCGGATTTTTGAGAGCAGACGATCTGGACGTGTTTCACTAAGAAAGAGTAAATTTGTAAGAATGGATGTTATGAACTGCCATATATATTAAGGTAAATACATTGTTTGTTCTCTATCAAAATCTTTCTTTTGCTAACTGTGCCTATCAATAGTTAGTGCCTTCAGTAGTTTGAATCTTTTATTTAGCTGGCAGTAGTGGCGCTCGCTGTATTGCAGTAGTTCGAGTAACGAAGATTTTTGTGAGGTAAGTGATTTGTGAAACGTATAGGTTAATGTTAGTCAGGGCCATTCTTTTGTAGGGATTTTTGAAAGTCAGATTGCGTAGCGCTAAAAATATTGTGTGTCAGTTTAACCACAGTCATGTATAATTGTTCAAAGATGTTTCAAGATGTAGACAGACAATCCTGAGAGCGTTATGATTGTTACAAGAATTAGTGATTTCAAAGTGACTGCAGAAAGACTGAATACTGTACGTTCAAATCCAAAAAGTGAAAGTAAAATTTATCTATTGAAGAAAATAAAGAAAAAAAACACTTCGCTGGACTCCTTCCAAAAAGACAGTCTCCATTCCTTCCATACTAACTATGTAAGAGTCGACCAAATGTGGCTTACTTATTGAAATAGTGTTGACGGCATTTCAGAGTTTAATACTAAGTAAAGTAATAAGATACGGAACTGATCCCCCATGGTATACAAAAGATGTCAGTACCGTGTCAGATGCAGAATAAAGCAAAATCTCCAACACTGGCAGCAGTTTACAGATGCTCAAAACTTAAGGTGGATTTCAATGCGTTATCTTTTAATAGTTTCCACAACGAAACATTGTGTCGAAACTTTGTAGCACGAAAAGTATAGTGGCAAGATAACAATAACTTCAGTGCACGGTATTAATGGCAGTGTTACCGATGACAGGGCCACTAAAGTGGTGTCACTAAATACTGTTTCACGATCTTCCTTCACCGAAGAAGATGCATTAAATATTTTAGAATCAACATCAGTAATTTGAAGTAGATACTCTTGGTGCAATGAAGCAACTTAAGTCAATTAATAGAGACAAGTCTTCCTTTCGGTATACGCTGATGAAATAGCTCCGTCTTTAGCAATCACATAGAGCAACTCGCTCGATGAAAGATTCGTATCTAAAGCCCGGAAATTGGCGCTCGTCACAACACACAAGAAAAGAAATACTTTTGATACTCAATTTGTAGACCCATATCACCGACATCGATTTATCGACTTGAAGTAGGGATCTGTGTTCCAACATCATGAAATATCTCGGAGAGGCAATCTATTGACAATTAAAGAACATGTATTCAAAAACATCGTAGCTGTGAAACACAACTGGCTCTTTATGCAGAGGAAGTTCAGTCGACAGGGCATCTTATGATGTTTCCATATTTCTAGATTTCCAGAAGGCTTTTGACACCGCTACTGACAAGTGGCTTCTGATTAAGTTGTCTGCCCACGATCGCCTCGGTTCTGCGATAGAAATGGTGATTTCCTGTCAGGAAGGTCATATACCGTAGTAACAGACGGATAGTAGCTTTAGAGTGAAGTAGAAGTTGGTCAAGGAAGTGTTATGGGCCCTCTATTGTTCTTAGTTTTCACAAACGATTTAGGAGACAATCTGAGCACACCTCAGACATTGCAGACGATTCTGTCGTTTACCTTCAGGTAAAGGCATCATAAAATCATAACAAACTGCAAGCTGATTTAGACAATGTACATTTACTGTCAACTTGATAGCTGATTGTTACAGGTAGTCCGCGGAAACCAGTTCACAGTTGCTGCCCACTGATGGAATCGTGTATACGATTTGAGTTAATCCTCTCAGCGTCAGTTAAAGCCTGAAGATTGTGTACTGAAGCACCGAAACTGGTAGCCATATAATAAATGAAGGGCTTATTTCAATAGTGGTACAAGTCCATTACCTCCACTTTTCTGCCTATAATCCTTCTGACATTACATCAAATCATAAGAGATGAAGTTGTAGCGGGATATTCATTATCAGACCATAGAAGAAACACCGTTATTATATAAGAACTGCATCTATCATACATACCTGGGAAAAGGCAGACTGAATTGGAAAGACCACCTCCAACGTATGTTTAATAGGAGGACAACTGAAGCTGCAATGCTAAACAACTCATTAGGAAAGAGAAACTTTGGACAACCCTTGAAGAGGTAACGTGACAATTCTGAGGCGGAACAGGCAAAAAGGCCTAATCCTTGAATACGAAGACGGTCACGACGGCTTTCCTTCTGCGTAACAGAGTACTTAAGAACCGATGTAAACAAATAAATAGTCCTGCAACTGTCTCGTGTTTTGGTTGGTTCGTTGATTTGGGGGAGGGGACCAAACCGCGAGGTCATCGGTCCCAACCCGTGTTTTGTTAGATACGAAAACTACTAGGCAGTGTGTGACGATGTCATCTGTTGATACTGATTCTCGAAAGAAACCTTTGAAAGTATTGAAAGCGCAAAAATATGGATGCGACGCACACAAGGTAATTGTTTCACATTTGTTTATTATTTGCGGAATATGAAGTACCGATACGAGCTGTTTTCTAGACAGTCTGTTCATGTGCCCTTTTTTCGTTTAAAACTTCTCGGTGAAGTACTCCGTTTCAAACTTCCATAATAAGTATTGAGTGTTAACTAGGGTGGGCCCTTTTTTTTTCGCGGGAAGCGCTGAATTCAGCTTTGTCGGTGCTTTAAACAAATGGGCCGCGGAAAGTTGATTAGTATCAGGGAACATCAGCCAGAGATAACGCTTCGGTGAGCATCGCAATCACGGGAGTGTGGTGATTGCGGGGGCACTAATGGAACAGCCCCCGTCGCTTGTGGGTCTCATTATCACGCACACACACACACACACACACACACACACACACACACACACACACACACTACGTACGTTTACACATACGCTACAGCACACACATAGGCAGACGTAAAGGCTCGTAGAGTAGTGGCAGCAGCAATCGCAGCAGCTATATCAGACCGACAGAACAGAACACTGTGAGTTATGACTCTTCATTAAAATAAGATATTAATAACCATGTTTCGTAATGCGTTACTTACATTGATTCAAAATTAAGTGCCTACCAAAGGTTCCATACAATCTTAACTATGCATGTAGATAGTCCATGTATAGCTTTTTATAAATGAATTTGCGAGTGTCAAAACTGTGATATAAACGGGCGTATATTTTGACTACATTGACTTAGAAGGTTACATTTTTTACACCGCCGAGGGACTATAGACCCTACTATTTGACATAAATTTCTATTTAGTACCTCCACCCTTTCCTGAGAGAAAGGGGCTTAACAGTACGACAGACAGGTAAACAACAAAGTCATGCCATAGTGGTTCCGTTTTTTATCGATTTAGGTGCGGAATCCAAAAAAAATGGAGATTTTTGGAAAGAGAATCTTCACAATTACTCCGTATTTTGTTGAATCACTTGCAAATGTTCATCCTTTACAGATGATAAAATTGTTACATCTGGCATCCCTGTTACCTTTTAACAACATCGCAGTAAAACAAAGTATTCGAAAATACACTACTGACCATTAAAATCACTACACCAACAACAAATGCAGAAGATAAACTGGTATTCATTGGACAAATATATTATACTAGAACTGACATGTGATTACAATTTTGGTGCACAGATCCTGAGAAATCAGTACCCAGAACAACCACCTCTGGCCCTAATAATGGCCTTGATACGACTGGGCATTGAGTCAAACAGAGCTTGGATAGCGTGTACAGGCACAGCTGCCCATGCAGCTTCAACACGATACCACAGTTCATCAAGAGTAGTGACTGGCGTATTGTGATGAGCCAGTTGCTCGGCCCCAGTTGACCAGACGTTTTCAATTGGTGAGAGATCTGGAGAATGTGATGGCCAGTGCAGCATTCGAACATTTTCTGTATCCACAAAGGCCCGTACAGGACCTGCAACATGCGGTCGTGCATTATCCTGCTGAAATGTAGGGTTTCGCAGGGATCGAATGAATGGTAGAGCCACGGGTCGTAACACATCTGAAATGTAACGTCCACTCTTCAAAGTGCCGTCGATGCGAACAAGAGGTGACAGAGACGTGCAACCAACGGCACCCCATACCATCGCGCAGGGTGACACGCCAGTATGGCGATGACGAATACACGCTTCCAATGTGCGTTCACCTCGATGTCGCCAAACATGGATACGATCATCATGATGTTGTAAACAGAACCTGGATTCATCCGAAAAAATAACGTTTTGCCATATGTGCACCCAGGTCCGTCGTTGAGTACACCATCGCAGGAGCTCCTGTCTGTGATGCTGCGTCAAGGGTAACCACAGCCATGGTCTCCGAGCTGATAGTCCATGCTACTGCAAACGTTATCGAACTGTTCGAGCAGATGGTTGTTGTCTTGGAAACGTCCCCATCTGTTGACCCAGGGATCGAGACGTGGCTGCACGATCTGTTAGAGCCATGCGGATAAGATGCCTGACGTCTCGACTGCTAGTGATACGAGGCCGTTGGGATACAGCACGGCGTTCCGCATTACCCTCCTGAACCCACAGATTCCATATGCTGCTAACAGTCATTGGATCTCGACCAACGCGAGCAGCAATGTCGCGATACGATAAACCGCAATCTAGATAGGCTACAATCCGACCTTTATCAAAGTCGGAAACGTGATGGTACGCATTTCTCCTCCTTAAACGAGGCATCACAACAACGTTTCACCAGGCAAAGCCGGTCAACTGCTGTTTGTGTATGAGGAATCGGTTAGAAACTTTCCTCATGTCAGCACGTTGTAGCTGTCGCCACTGGCGCCATCTTGTGTGAATGCTCTGAAAAGGTAATCATTTACACATCACAGCATCTTCTCCCTGTCGGTTAAATTACGCGTCTGTAGTACGTCATCTTCGTGGTGTAGCAATTTTAATGGCCCGTAGTGTAGTTCTCGTTACCTGCCTCCCCGTGCAAAACACCCCAGTGGAAAGCTGCCCACCTATCTGTCGGTTGGTTTCATTCCGCTCTAGATATATTTTGTTGGAGATTCTTACAGGTCATGAAAGAAACCGGTGATAAGGCTAGCGACATACGTGGCTAGGTTAGTTGCTGAAGAAGATAGCTGCTAAATAGGTAATGATGGGAAGCTAATTAATAAGGGAAAAGACACTCCATTAACACAGTCACAAAGCCATTTTCCAATAAGTGGGCTGTTAACAGATGCCTGTGCAACGTCAAATTTTGTTGGTAGTCGTACTTTCCAAGCTATCCTGCAAACATGCTGGATCGCAACAATTCTTGCAATAATAAGGATGGAAGGAAGGAAAGGAGGTTAGTTCGTAACGTCTCTTGATGCTCTATATTAGTAACAGTGCTCGATTTTCCTCGAACGCCCACAGTTCAGTCCCCCGCGTGCTAACAGAAAAGCAAGATTCTGTTTATCTCCCGTTACTTATCAAAATTAAGTCCCTACGTTTGAAAACACTGCTTAATTTCTTCACGTTTATGATGTCGATGCCGAATAGGCTTTTCTGGATTTGTAATTTGCTAAATTCTATGAACATATATGAAACTATGCTGCTCCCCCTGTACCAGCCATTTCTTGTCGACGCAGAACTAATAGTTTTTTTTTTTTTCGTACTTCTACCTGACAGCAGTACCCAGCAGAGGTGATATACCAGAAAGGCCTTCCAAAAATACCTCCACCTCATCACACAAAGAAAGGAATTTTGCTGTCTATACCTGTCAGTCGCCCCCTGTGACCCACGGACCTTGCCGTTCGTGGGGAGGCTTGCGTGCCTCAGCGATACAGATAGCCATACCATAGTTGCAACCAAAAGGGAGGGATATCTGTTGAGAGGCCAGACAAACGTGTGGTTTCTGAAGAGGGGCAGCAGCCTTTTCAGTAGTTGTAGGCGTAACAGTCTGGATGATTGACTGATCTGGCCTTGTAACACTGACCAAAACGGCCTTGCTGTGCTGGTACTGCGAACGGCTGAAATCAAGGGGAAACTACAGCCGTAATTTTACCGGAGGGCATGCAGCTTTACTGTATGGTTAAATGATGATGGCGTCCTCTTGGGTAAAATACTCAGGAGCTAAAATAGTCCCCAATTCGGATCACCGGGCGGGGACTACTCAGGAGGACGTTGTTATTAGGAGAAAGAAAACTGGCGTTCTACGGATCGGAGGGAGGAATGTCAGACCACTTAATCGGGCAGGTTGGTCAGAAATTTTAAAAAGGGAAATGGATAGGTTAAAGTTAGATATAGTGGGAATTAGTGAAGTTCGGTGGCAGGAGGAACAAGACTTCTGGTCAGATGAATAAAGGGTTATAAATACAAAATCAAACAGGGGTAATGCAGGAGTAGGTTTAATAATAAATATGAAATAGGAATGCGGTTAAGCTACTACAAACAGCATAGTGAACGCATTATTGTGGCCAAGATAGATACGAAGGCCACGTCTACCACAGTAGTACAACTTTATATGCCAACTAGCACCGCAGATGAGGAAGAAATTGATGAAATGTATGATGAGATAAAAGAAATTATTCAGATAGCGAAGGGAGACGAAAATTTAATATTCATGTGTGACTGGAACCTGACCGTAGGAAAAGGAAGAGAAGGAAACGTAGCAGGTGAATATGGAATTGAAGTAAGGAATGAAAGAGGAAGCCGCCTGGTAGAATTTTGCACAGAGCATAACTTAATAATAGCTAACACATGGAAGAACCCTGGAGATACTAGAAGGTAGCGTATAGAATATATAATGGTAAGACAGAGATTCAGGAAACAGGTTTTAAATTGTGTGACATTTCCTGTGTCAGATGTGGACTCTGACCACAATCTGTTGGTTATGAACTGTAGATTAAAACTAAAGAAACTGCAAAAAGGTGGGAATTTAAGGAAATGGGACCTGGATAAACTGAAAGAACCAGAGATTGTAGAATGCTTCAGGGAGAGCGTTAGCGAACGATTGACAAGAATGGGGGAAAGAAATACAGTAGAAGAAGAATGGGTAGCTTTGAGAGACGAAATGGTGAAGGTAGCAGAGAATCAAGTGGGTAAAAAGACGTGGGTTAATAGAAATCCTTGGGTAACAGAAGAGATATTGAATTTAATTGATGAAAGGAAAAATTATGAAAGTACAGTAAATGAAGCAGGCAAAAAATAATACAAGCGTCCCAAAAATGAGATCGACAGTAAGTGCAAAATGGCTAAGCAGCGATGGCTAGAGGACAAATATAAGGATATAGAGGTACATATCACTAGGGGTAAGGTAGATACTGCCTACAGGAAAATGAAAGAGACCTTTGAAGAAAAGAGAACTACCTGTATGAATATCAACAGCTCAGATGGAATCCCAGTTCTAAGCAAAGAAGGGAAAGCAGAAAGTTGGAAGGAGTATATAAAGGGTCTATACAAGGGCGATGTTCTTGAGGACAATATTATAAAAATGGAAGTGAATGTAGATGAAGATGAAATAGGAGATATGATACTGCGTGAAGAGTTTGACAGAGCACTGAAAGATCTAAGTCGTAACAAGGCCTCGGGAATAGACAATATTCCATTAGAACTACTGACGGCCTTGGGAGAGCCAGACCTGACAAAACTCTATCATATGGAGAGCAAGATGAATGAGACAGGCGAAACACCCTCAGACTTAAAGAAGAATATAATAAATCCAATCCCAAAGAAAGCAGGTGTTGACAGATGTGAAAATTACCGAACTATCAATTTAATAAGCCATGGCTGCAAAATACTAACATGATCAGTTTGGATTCCGCAGAAATTTGGAACACGTGAGGCAATACTGACCCTACGACCTATTTTAGAAAATAGATTAAGGAAAGGCAACCCTACGTTTCTAGCATTTGTAGACTTAGAAAAAGCTTTTGACAATGTTGACTGGAATACTCTCTTTCAAATTCTGAAGGTGGCAGGGGTAAAATAGTGGTTGGGAAGGGGGTGAGACAGGGTTGTAGCCTACCCCCGATATTATTCAATCTGTGTACTGAGCAAGCAGTAAAGCAAACAAAAGAAAAATTCGGAGTTGGAATTAAAATCCACGGAGCAGAAATAAAATCTTTGAAGTTCGCTGATGACATTGTAATTCTGTCAGAGACAGCAAAGGACCCTGAAGAGCAGCTAAACGGAATGGACGGTGTCTTGAAAGTAGGATATAAAATGAACATCAACAAAACCAAAACGAGGATAATGGAATGTAGTCTAAGTAAATCGGGTGATGCTGCGGGAATTAGATTAGGAAATGAGACACTTAAAGTAGTAAAGGAGTTTTGCTATTTGGGGAGCAAAATAACTGATGATGGTCGAAGTAGAGAGGATATAAAATGTAGACTGGAAATGGCAAGGAAAGCGTTTCTGAAGAAGGGAAATTTGTTAACATCGAGTATAGATTAAGGAAGTCGTTTGCCGGCCGAAGTGGCCGTGCGGTTAAAGGCGCTACAGTATGGAACCGCAAGACCGCTACGGTCGCAGGTTCGAATCCTGCCTCGGGCATGGATGTTTGTGATGTCCTTAGGTTAGTTAGGTTTAACTAGTTCTAAGTTCTTGGGGACTAATGCCCTCAGCAGTTGAGTCCCATAGTGCTCAGAGCCATTTGAACCATTTGAAGGAAGTCGTTTCTCAAAGTATTTATATGGAGTGTAGCCATGTATGGAAGTGAAACATGGACGATAAATAGTTTGGACAAGAAGGGAATAGAAGTTTTCGAAATGTGGTGCTACAGAAGAATGCTGTAGATTAGATGGGTAGATCACATAACTAATGAGTAGGTATTGCATAGAATTGGAGAGAAGAGAAATTTATGGCACAACTTGACTAGAAGAAGGGATCTGTTGGTAGGGATTATTCTGAGGCATTAAGGGATCACCACTTTAGTATTGGAGGGCAGCGTGGAGGGTAAAAATCGTAGAGAG
Organism: Schistocerca americana; assembly: GCF_021461395.2. Lineage (NCBI taxonomy): Eukaryota > Metazoa > Arthropoda > Insecta > Orthoptera > Acrididae > Schistocerca > Schistocerca americana. Next base: position 900,943,329 of record NC_060121.1, read on the forward strand.
AGACCAAGAGATGAATACACTAAACAGATTCAGAAGGATGTAGGTTGCAGTAGGTACTGGGAGATGAAGAAGCTTGCACGGGATAGAGTAGCATGGAGAGCTGCATCAAACCAGTCTCTGGACTGAAGACCAAAACAACAACAACGTGTCAGTATTACATCAGGAGAGAAGTTGTCTTTTGCCTAAGTGCTTTTCAGTCTCCACACCATTTTTGTGTAGAATACCAAATAAAAAATAGTCCACTGAGGTATCGGCAGTTCACTAATGTCTTAACACAGTGTGTGATGGCTGCGGTAAAATTTTAGCAGCCAAGTAGTTCAAATATTTGACATCTCTATAGACCTGCGTAGAAAAAACCATATTATGTTATGCCTGAAGTTTCATTTTCTTTTAATGCAATCAATCTAAATGAGGTTTATCTTTAGCCTATAGCCTTACGGTGAATTGTGATCTATACTGGTAGTTTTAGGGTATGTAAAGACCCTGTTTTGTGTTAATCTTAATAACTGTCCTTTCAGAAATATTTAAAAATTCTCAGAAAATCAGGAATAGCCGATATAACCGCTAGAAAAGCACTGGAAAAGTTGTGAAACTATTTCCAGTATTCTTAAGTTGTGGTAAATTGGTTGCACACTTCAGAAATTTTACTCATTTCTGAGATAGACCAGGGCTAGGGACAGTCCGTTACCTGATACGGATCCTAATGCAAACATTCTTTTGTTTTCTCTGCGACAGCGGTCTCTCTGCCGATTACGTAGTTCCCTTCATTGCAGTAATGGATATGGAAATGATTATTCTCTCTAAATGTTTAACTAATGTATCATGTAGCTCTGTTGTGCTATAACGAAAAGAATAATAGTGACGTAGATATTTCTTGTTTTCGTCCGAGATGGGATCCTGGAGTTTTTCGAAAGATCAAAATGGAAAGCCCCTCCATCAATAGTACAGATACTGCCCAAACTGAAATTCTCAATTTTATTATTTCCGAAAAAGCTACTGTATCTTTTATTCAGTAAATTTCGTACAAACATTTTAACACTTAGGAAGCGGTCGAATAACTGCATGTTGCATACATCAGCACTCAACACGAAATGTTGTCAACTCCAACCTCCACTCTGAATTTGTGGCTGTACAATCATGTTTTGAGTTAAAACAATCAAGCAGCGGTTGCGACGCATTGCGGAGGTGAAAAGTACGTCCAAAGATGGCGATTTCCTCTCTTATGGACGGCTGATTTCTGTTTGCATCAATCCATTTTGACTGATTCAGATCACTGTTTTTGCTATTATTTAAGTCACGAATTTCAAATCGCCATAAACTGTTACATTCCCTCTATTAGTCTTATTTACGAGACCAAAATAAATGATGAAACGAGTAATTTTGGGTGCGTAAGTTTCTTTGACTGGAAACTACTGACATAATTAAATAACATTCAGTAAAAATTTTCAGTAGAAATGGAAAACGTTCACAGTTTTCTTTACAAACGCGGACGTGACCGGGCCAAATATCTCAAGAAACAAGCGTCAAAAGAAAAAACTACAAACAACGAAACTTGTCTAGCTTAAAGGGGGAAACCAGATGGCGCTATAGTTGGCCCACTAGATTGTGCTGCCATAGGTCAAACGGATATCAACTGTTTTTTTTTTCAAATAGGAACTCTCATTTTTATTACGTATTCGTGTAGCACGTAAAGAAATATGAATGTTTAACTTGGAACACTTTTTTCGGTTTGTGATAGATGGCGCTGTAATAGTCACAAACATATGGCTCATTATTTTAGACTAACAGCTTGTAACAGGTAGGTTTTTTAAATTAAAATACAGAACGTAGGTACGTTTGAACATTTTATTTCGATTATTTCAATGTGATGCATGTACCTTTGTGAACTTATCATTTCTGAGAATGTATGCTGTTACAGCGGGATTACCTAAAAATACCACATTAATGCAATAAATGCTCAAAATGATGTTCGCAAACCTCAATGCATTTGGTAATATGTGTAACGACATTCCTCTCAACAGCAAGTAGTTCGCCTTCCGTAATGTTCGCACAGGCATTGACAATGCGCTGACGCATGTTGTCAGGCGTTGTCGGTGGATCAAATGGCTCAAATGGCTCTGAGCACTATGGGACTTAACTTCTAAGGTCATTAGTCCCCTAGAACTTAGAGCTACTTAAACCTAACTAACCTAAGGACATCACACACATCCATGCCCGAGGCAGTACTCGAACCTGCGACCGTAGCAGTGGCGCAGTTCCGGACTGAAGCGCCTAGAACCGCTTGACCACCGCGGCCGGCGAGTCGGTGGATCACGATAGCAAGTATCCTTCAACTTTCCCCACAGAAAGAAATCCAGGCACGTCAGATACGGTGAACGTGCGGGCCATGGTATGGTGCTTCGGCGACCAATCCATCTGTCATGAAATATGCTGTTCAATACCGCTTCAACCGCACGCCAGTTAAGTGCCGGACATCCGTTATGTTGGAGGTACATCGCCGTTCTGTCATGGAGTGAAACATCTTGTAATAACATAGATAGAACATTACGTAGTAAATCAGCATACATTGCACCATTTAGATTGCCATCGATAAAATGGGGGACAATTATCCTCCCTCCCACAGTGCCGCACCATACATTAACCCGTCAAGTTCGCTGATGTTCCACTTGTCGCAGGCATCGTGGATTTTCCGTTGCCCGATAGTGCATATTATGCCGGTTTACGTTACCTCTGCTGGTGAATGACGCTTCGTCACTAAATAGAACGCGTGCAAAAAATCTGTCATCGTCCCGTTATTTCTCTTGTGCCCAGTGGCAGAACTGTACACGACGTTCAAAGTCGTCGCCATGCAATTCCTGGTGCATAGAAATATGTTACGGGTGCAATCGATGTTGATGTAGCATTCTCTACACCGACGTTTTTGAGATTCCCAATTCTTGCGCAATTTGACTGCTACTAATATGCGGTTTAGCCGCGACAGCAGCTAAAACACCTACTTGGGCATCATCATTTGTTGCAGGTCGTGGTTGACGTTTCACATGTGGCTGAACACTTCCTGTTTCCTTAAATAACGTAACTATCCGGCGAACGGTCCGGACAATTGGATGATGTCGTCCAGGATACCGAGCAGCGTATATAGCACACGCCCGTTGGGCATTTTGATCTCAATAGCCATACATCAACATGATATCGACATTTTCGGCAATTAGTAAACGGTCCTTTTTAACACGGGTAATGTATCACGAAGCAAACACCGTCCGCACTGGCGGAATGTTACTTGATACCACGTACCTATACGTTTGTGACTATTATAGCGCCATCTGTCACAAAGTAAAAAAAGTGGTCCATCTAAAGCATTCATATTTCTTTACATACTACACGAATATGTAATAAAATAGGGCGTTCCTATTTTAAAAAAACCGCAGTTGATATCCGTTTGACCTATGGCAGCGCCATCTAGCGGGCAATCCATAGCGCCATCGGGTTTCCCCTTCAAGATAGACGAGTTTCGTTCCTTGTAGTTTTTTCGTTTGATGCTTATTTCGTGAGATATTTGGCCCGGTCACTATCAATGGACCACCCTGTATATGAAACTACGCTGCTCCCCCTCTACCAGCCATTCCTTGTCGACGCAGAACTAATTTTTTTTTCGTACTTACACATGACACCAGTACCCAGCAGAGGTGATATACCAGAAAGGCATTCCAAAAATACGTCCACCTTATAAATCTACCCCACACCCTCTTCACATCACACAAAGAAATGATTTTCCTGTCTATACGTGTCAGTATTAAATCAAAGGAGAAGTTGTCTTTTCTCCTAAGTGCTTTTCAGTCTCCACACCACTTTTTTTTTTTTTTTTTGTAGAATATCAAATGAAAAATAGTCCTCTGAGGTTTCGGCAGTCCAATAATGTTTTAACACAGAGAGTGATGGCTGCCGTAAAATTTTGGCAGCCAAGTATTTCAGATATTTGACGTCTCTACAGACTTGTGTAGAAAAAAAAAAACATGTGATGTCTGAATTTTCATTTTCTCTTAATGCAATTCATATAAATGAGGTTCATCATTAATCTATAGCGTTACGGTGAATTATGGTCTGAAGCAGTAGTTTTAGGGTAACTAAAGAACTTATTTTGTCTTAAGCTTAGTAACTCATTTCATAAATATTTAAAAATCCATAAAAAGTCAGAAACAACCGCTATAAAAGCGTTAGAAAAGTTGTGAAACTATTTTGAGTATTCTTAGGTTGTGGTAAATAAGTGCACACTTAAGAAATTGTATACATTTCTAAGGTAGACCAAGGCTAGGGATAGTCCATTACCTGATACGGATCCTAATGCGAACTTTCTTTTGTTTTCTATGTGACAGCGGTCTCTCTGTTAATTACGCAACTAACTTTATTGCAGTAATGGATATGACAATAATTATTCTCTCGAAATGCTTAACTAAAATATCACGAAGTTCTGCTGTGCTATAACGAAAGACTATCTTAGTGACGCAGATATTTCTTGTTTTCGGCCGAGTTGGGATCCTGGAGATTTGTCGAAAGATCAAAACGGAAAGTCATTGCATCAGTTGCACAGATACTGCTCAAAGTGAAATTCTCAATGTTATTATTTCCGAAAAAGCTACTGTACTTTTTATTCAGTAAACTTCGTACAAACGTTGTATCACTCAGGCAGAGGTCGAGTTATTGCACGATGGGTACAACAACATCCAGCACCATACGTAATTCACGAAATGTTGTGAACTCTTACCTACACTCTTAATTGTTGGCTGTGCAATCGCGTTTTGAGTCAAAACAACCAAGCAGCGGTCGCGACGCATTGAAGAGGTGAAAAGTACGTCCAAAGATGGCGAATTCATCTCTTATGAGCGGCTGATTGCTATTTGCATCTACCCATTTTGGCTGATTCTAATCACTGTTTTACCTATTATTTTAGTCACCAATTTCAAGTCGCCATCAACTGTTACAATACCTCTATTAGTCTTATTTACGAGACCAAAAGAAATGGCGAAACGAGTAATTTTGGGCGCATAAGTTTCTTTGACTGGAGACTACTGACATCATTAATTAACATTCAATAAAAATTTTCAGTAGAAATGGAAAACGTTCACAGTTTTTGTTACAAACGCGAACGTCTTTATACATTTCAATGGGCATACTTGTAACTGTGGATCTAACTGACAACTAGATAGCGAATTGGGCACTATCGTAAGTACATGAAATGTATTCGCAGTTGCGAATACGAACAACCATCAGCTGTTTAAGGGAATGAGGACAAAGAAAGTTGGTGCCGGACCGAAACTCGAATCCGGATTTCCGACTCAATGCGAGGGGTTGCCTTATCAGTCTCTGACTCATACGTCGTCGTTCTTGAGTCACCACCTGTAGTTGTACACACATTACGTAATTCCCCTACACGGGTGGGCATATTAAATTTATGTCACTGCGTGGTATCGAGGGATAAATACGGTAGTGCAGGGCCTGCAGGTCTGAAGGCATTGCAGTATCGTATTGTCGTACGTATTCAAGAATTTGTGCCACTAGTACTGAAAATATACATATAAGCGTTTCAAACATTAAAATCGCAAGATGTTATTAGCAAGAGGTCATTTGGATGACGGCGTTTACAGAGTCGACCATCGAGTTGGTGTAATAAGAAACGTGATTCATACGAACAAATGACACGTTTAAAGTAATCCGCGGTCTAATCTCTATGATCCCGTGACTACTAGAATAGGAAGTTACGGTGTCGTTGGGTCGACAAGGGATCATGTAGAGATCAAGTGTTTCAGAGCACCACGTTCAACAAAGTGCACTGAAGGGTGTACTTCAAAACATTTGTACGTGCGCCAGCAATATACTCTTTACTCAGTTACGCCACAGACCGGCACCTTTCCACTATACAGTGTGGACAAGCCTCAGAGTTCCGCGTTGTGTGATGAGGCATGTGTGTTTAACAACAAATCACATTCTCATGGTTTCAGTAACCTTCAGGGAAAAACATATATCAGTTGCTTTATTATTTATGTATTTCCAGTCAGACAGGAGACGCGTTTGTAAAGTACGTACTGTTTTATGATATCGCCGTTGGAGCTTTTTGTTCGCGAAATACCTTCAACTATTGGATTTCCACGAGTGCCATTAAAGTAGCCTTCGCTTGTGTGTACCTTTATTTATAAGTGTTTAAAACGGCTCAGCCGATTAAAACGCTGCCGGTTGTGAAAAGGGCGCTTTTATTTTATTTAAATTTTTATTTTATTTATATTTTTAATTCAAGAGACGTGAAAGCTAGAAAACTTCATCGGCAGACTAGTGAAGAGCGTATAGGAAACTATGTGGTTAGAAAATGGTGAAGTGAATTTAAAGGTACCCGCACGAATGTTCACTATGAGAAAACCGACTGCAGATGCTCGATAAAAAAAAATTCGAGAGATCAGGTAGTAGACAACTTTATCGTTATCCCATGCCTCTACTTTAAGAAGCACGTTATTTCTTAGCGCTACGAGGAAGATGACAATGTCTAAACGTCAGGACACCACTGATTAAAATATCTAATGACAGATTTCTATGAGGATGCATTTCAGAGGCTGGTCATACGATTCGCAAGTGCCTTAATGACTCATTCGCCACCTGTGAGGCTTTCCATTGGACACTACTTCGGTGACTTGCGTTTCCCTAGTGTACCCCAGTTATACAACCTCGATTGGGGACCCGCAGTTTAGCGTGGGATACGAACGCATTCAGTTACTGGTGACTCCTCATTTTGTTGAAACGTGAAGGCTAAATTACAAGCGGACTGAAAATGTCCATTGTCTTACAACCTGTTGTCATTTTTCGGTATTTTAAATAGTTAGTGATCCGTGATTCCTAATGTTCCATATTTTAAAAGACATCCATTCAGGAGAATAATGCTAACTACAGGAATGAAAGCAAGATTATAACTTGATCGCTACTGCACAGACTCTTATCGTGTACGACGACGATCGCGAAGAAATTTCTTAACGACTCACTGTAGTTCAGCATAATTTTGAATATATTCGTACATTTAAAACTGTATGAAATTTTGATTAAAGAACAACAGATTACAGTTACCAGCTCGTAATCGAGCAAAAGTTAACTAATGTTGCCAAGTGTATCGAAACTGAAATAACGTAAATAATTAAAGGAATATAGACAAGCAGTAGCGGAACAAAACTGTACACAAGCGAGCTTGAAAGGAATAGCCACATATAAGATATGTATTAAAATTAGTTAATAACCAATGAAAATACGAAGCGGGAGACCTAGGGGACAACATAACTCACAGTAATGCTAATGCAATGCACATAACTAGTCAGTTTTACAATGAATATTACTTCAGAAAAGTTACTAATAATTTCATTAACTAACAACAAATACTTTTGCAACATCAGTGTTACGGAAATCAAAACACATTAAATATTTGCAAACACACACACAGACGTTATAACAGTCACTCTAGTCAAAACTAATTGTTCTCTATACTTCGACAGCAATTTGAAGTTGCTTTTACTTTCACAATTTTCGTTAGTTACTGAAAGTTTGGAGTAAAGAATTACAATGCATGCCGGACGCGGTGGTCTCGCGGTTCTAGGCACTCAGTCCGGAACCGCGCGACTGCTACGGTCGCAGGTTCGAATCCTGCCTTGGGCATGGATGTGTGTGATGTCCTTAGGTTAGTTAGATTTAAGTAGTTCTAAGTTCTAGGGGACTGATGACCGCAGATGTTAAGTCCCACAGTGCTCAGAGCCAATTACAATGCACGACTCACTTTAGTTAATTATTACTGCCCCTAGTTTTATAAACTGGGTTGTTTTCCAGTTAACTGACAAAAGCAATTACATTTCTATCAGTTGATATAACATTACCTCTTTCACTTTTGATCAATCGGCGATAGTGGTGAAAGGATGGGAGTCTACTGATGGTTATTGACGTGGAATAATGAACGACACTCAGGTCAACTATAGTTTAAATGAAAATGACATAAGATTCTAAATATTGCGTCTACGATACTGCCGAGCGGTATACATAGCTAGTAAAGTTAAGTGGCTTGATCTTACATTGAGGCGACTTGCCAGTGGTGCGAAGTAATGCATAATCTGAAAATAATTGGTAGCAACAGGCTCTTATCCAATAACGAGCAACTTTTAATAACATTGGTCACATCGTACTGTTCTTCCAATACTTTAGTGATAATTTCTTCTTGCATAATATTTACTATCCCAGATATATGATCGCTCATCCACTCACAATGTTTGGCCATGATAAAAACACTGTTTTGACAGTACAATTTATTACGCTTATGAGCGCAGCACACTGCGCCCATATTTAACCACCGATAACTTAGTCCTACTAAAGCTCTTCTCTCAGCGGACACGCCCAACGATATTATGCCATGCTTGAAACATATTGTTTGTATGTTGTATAATACAAATCTCCCTGATTTAGCCTGAGTCTCTGCCACAAAGTTTTTCAATATTTTTCAACAGTTCATATACAGGGTGTTTCAAAAATGACCGGTATATTTGAAACGGCAATAAAAACTAAACGAGCAGCGATAGAAATACACCGTTTGTTGCAATATGCTTGGGACAACAGTATATTTTCAGGCGGACAAACTTTCGAAATTACAGTAGTTACAATTTTCAACAACAGATGGCGCTGCAAGTGATGTGAAAGATATAGATGACAACGCAGTCTGTGGGTGCGCCATTCTGTACGTCGTCTTTCTGCTGTAAGCGTGTGCTTTTCACAACGTGCAAGTGTGCTGTACACAACATGGTTTATTCCTTAGAACAGAGGATTTTTCTGGTGTTGGAATTCCACCGCCTAGAACACAGTGTCGTTGCAACAAGACGAAGTTTTCAACGGAGGTTTAATGTAACCAAAGGACCGAAAAGCGGTACAATAAAGGATCTGTTTGAAAAATTTCAACGGACAGGGAACGTGACGGATGAACGTGCTGGAAAGGTAGGGCGACCGCATACGGCAACCACAGAGGGCAGCGCGCAGCTAGTGCAGCAGGTGATCCAACAGCGGCCTCGGGTTTCCGTTCGCCGTGTTGCAGCTGCGGTCAAAATGACGCCAACGTCCACGTATAGTCTCATGCGCCAGAGCTTACACCTCTATCCATACAAAATTCAAATGCGGCAACCCCTCAGCGGCGCTACCATTTCTGCACGAGAGACATTCGCTAACGATATAGTGCACAGGATTGATGACGGCGATATGCATGTGGGCAGCATTTGGTTTACTGACGAAGCTTATTTTTACCTGGACGGCTTCGTCAATAAACAGAACTGGCGTATATGGGGAACCTAAAAGCCCCATGTTGCAGTCCCATCGTCCCTGCATCCTCAAAAAGTACTGGTCTGGGCCGCCATTTCTTCCAAAGGAATCATTGGCCCATTTTTCAGATCCGAAACGATTACTGCATCACGCTATCTGGACATTCTTCGTGAATTTGTGGCGGTACAAACTGCCTTAGACGACACTGCGAGCACTTCGTGGTTTATGCAAGATGGTGCCCGGCCATATCGCACGGCCGACGTCTTTAATTTCCTGAATGAATATTTCGATGATCGTGTGATTGCTTTGGGCTATCCGAAACATACAGGAGGCGGCGTGGATTGGTCTCCCTATTCGCCAGACATGAACCCCTGTGACTTCTTTCTGTGGGGACACTTGAAAGACCAGGTGTACCGCCAGAATCCAGAAACAATTGAACAGCTGAAGCAGTACATCTCATCTGCATGTGAAGCCATTCCGCCAGACACGTTGTCAAAGGTTTCTGGTAATTTCATTCAGAGACTACGCCATATTATTGCTACGCATGGTGGATATGTGGAAAATATCGTACTATAGAGTTTCCCAGACCGCAGCGCCACCTGTTGCTGAAAATTGTAACTACTGTAATTTCGAAAGTTTGTCCGCCTGAAAATGTACTGTTGTCCCAAGCATATTGCAACAAACGGTGTATTTCTATCGATGCTCGTTTAGTTTTTATTGCCGTTTCAAATATACCGGTCATTTTTGAAACACCCTGTATATACACACATCAAAAACAGTTCTGTGTCACCTCGGTTCCGAGAGTTCCGGAACCAGTATAGAATATTGGAATAGAAATCAACATGGAGATCATCATTTCCCATTTCCACCCTTTTTACTGCTCATGAAAACCACACATTGCATGTTGTATCACCATACAGCGAGACCTTCAGAGGTGGTCCAGTTTGCTATACACAGTACCACGTCCTCTCGCACAGATACATGCCTGTATTCGTCGTGGCATACTATCTACAAGTTCACCAAGGCACAGTTGGTCCAGATTGTCCCACTCCTCAACGGCGATTCGGTGTAGATCCCTCAGAGTGGTTGGTGGATCACGTCGTCCACAAACAGACCTTTTCAATCCGTCCCAGGCATGGTCGATAGGGTTCATGTCTGGAGAACATACTGGCCACTCTAATCGAGCGATGTCGTTATCCTGAAGGAAGTCATTCACAAGAGGTGCACGATGGAGGCGCGAATTGTCGTCCATGAAGACGAATGCCTCGCCAATATGCTGCCGATATGGTTGCATTATCGGTCGGAGGATGGCATTCACGTATCGTACAGCCATTACGGCGCGTTCCATTACCACCAGCGGCGTACGTCGGCCCCACATAATCCCACCCCAAAACAGCAGGGAATCTCCACCTTGTTGCACTCGCTGGACAATGTGTTTAAGGCGTTCAGCCTGACCGGGTTGCCTCCAATCACGGCTCCGACGATTTTCTGGTTAAAGCCATATGCAACAGTCATCGGTGAAGAGAACGTAATGCTATTCCTGAGCGTTCTCTTCGGCATGTTGTTGAGCCCACGTGTACCGCACTGCATGGTGTCGTGGTTGCAAAGATGGACCTCGCCATGGACGTCGGGAGTGAAGTTGAGCATCATGCAGCCTATTGCGCAGAGTTTGAGTAGTAACACGACGTCCTGTGACTGCACGAAAGGCATTATTCAACAAGGTGGCGTTGCTGTCATGGTTCCTCCGTGCCATGATCCATAGGTAGCGGTCATCCACTGCAGTAGTAGCCCTTGGGCGGCCTGAGCGAGGCAATTCATCGACAGTTCCTGTCTCTCTGTATCTCCATCGTTGTCCGAACAACATTGCTTTGGTTCACTCCGAGACGCCTGGGCACTTCCTTGTTGACAGCCCTTCATGGCACAAAGTATCAATGCGGACGCGATCGAAACGCGATATTGACCGTTTAGGCATGGTTGAACTACAGACAATACGAGCCGTGCACCTGATTCCTGGTGGAATGACTGGAACTGATCGGCTGTCGGACCCCCTCCGTCTAATAGGCGCTGCTCATGCATGGTTGGCCGGCCATTGTGGACGAGCGGTTCTAGGCTCTACAGTCGAGAACCGCGCTATGGCTACGGTCGCAGTTTCGAATCCTGCCTCGGGCATGGATGTATATGATGTCCTTAGGTTATTTAGGTTTAAGTAGTTCTAAGTTCTAGGGGTCTGATGACCTCAGATGTTAAGTCCCATAGTGCTCAGAGTCATTTGAGCCATGCATGGTTGATTACATCTTTGGCCGCGTTCAGTAACATCTCTGAACAGTCAAAGGGACTGTGTTATAACACTAACGTGCCGTGAAACACGCTAATGTTACCCTCTCAGATAATTAAGAATTTTGACCGCGCGTGTGTGTAATGGACCAAGGTATCGAACTATAATTTTGAATATGGTGAGATTAACAGAGAAACTGAGCGGACTCTAACCTAGGGAGTTAATGAAAGTAGTAAAATAATAAGAGAACGAAAAAAATATGAAGGGTCGCCAGCCCAATGAGGCACATTAATTTGGAAATATATGTTTAAGAAAATTGAATATTGGTTATTGAATTTACTTTCGTTAATATTTCCCTTTGAATAGCACCCAAGATACAAACTGGCACAGTGCACTCTGAACTGTGTGTAGCAGCAGTTACCAATAACGGACAAACCAGTGAATTATAGCAAGCAAATTTGCATCAAGCTCATACTAATGGCAGCTATACTCAAGATTATTAATCAAATACTGAAATGTTACTGCTTGAAGTGCAGAACTAAATTTTGACATGAGAAGCTTTTATCTTAAATGAGATGAAAAAAAAGATGAATAATATCATAAATACACTGTTTATGCTCCTCTACATATATCAGTTTTGCTTATCGACAGTAATAGTTCAACTTTCTTTCTAATAAGTGGATAATACGATGGGGTTCCATAAACTAGTATAGTTTCACTAGTCAACGCTCTTTGATTATAACAGTACAAAAGACTGATTCAGAAGCTAATCATTCACTACACTTTGAGTACTTCAGAATTTGCTTTGGAAGACAATAAAATACAACATTGGGCTTAGTTAACATTAAAAAAAAAAGGAGCCGTTCATGATAGAAATAAAAACCACAATATTTTTAAAATGAGCTTAACTTATTTGCCTTTTTATCACCTGTGAAGCTGGTGTTCTAGACAATAGAATTTACACAATCCTACAAAACTATATTTTGTAATAAACTAAGGATACCTTAGCAAAACCCTACCCAACTTCCCTTTTGTGGTTTTAACAATAACTTCCACTACTCCTTTTATATTAGACCAACAAATCACTTTTAAACACTTGAATGCAAGAATTGTTCATTTAAATCAGAATAATGGGTTTTGGTAGCACTTAGATGAGGGCCCTGTATAGGTTTGTGATTAGGATAGAAAATATGGTCCGTGACACTGATGTATAGTGTTGTGATTATTACTAAATCCACACACAAATTAACTGGTCCATGACCACATACATTACTGAAAGTACGAAGTTAGTGAAGCAGTGGCGAAGATTAGTGGCAAGCGATATGGCGGCTAACTGTGCTCACGGCTCTTGATGTTCGAATGCTCTGTAAAATATCTTCTTGGCGTCGGAATTTCAATATACTAGAGCCATTCCTTTATGCAGAGAAATCCCAATAATAGCCAGATACACTTCCGAGGCAACTGCCTCTCTTAGCACCGTGGAAGTATATCGTGCTACGGCTGGTTACATACTGCGTACTGTTCAGACAAAGGAGCCACCTAGGCATGAATCAGCTTTCAATAAATATTTTTTATAAACATACACATACCATAATAATTTATTATTTTAACATATCCTTTCGCTTTTCTCATGAAGATGAAATAGGAGGTATGATACTGCGTGAAGAGTTTGACAGAGCACTGAAAGACCTAAGTCGAAACTAGGTCCCGGAAGTAGACAACATTCCATTAGAACTACTGACAGCCTTGGGAGAGCCAGGCCTAACAAAACTCTACCATCTAGTGAGCAAGATGTATGAGACAGGTGAAATACCCTCAGACTTCAAGAAGAATATAATAATTCCAATCCCAAACAAAGCAGGTGTTGACAGATGTGAAAATTACCGAGCTATTAGTTTAATAAGCAACGGCTGCAAAATACTAACACGAATTCTTTACAGACGAATGGAAAAACTTGTAGAACCCGACCTCGGGGAAGATCAGTTTGGATTCCGTAGAAATGTTGGAACACGTGAGGTAATACTGACCCTACGACTTATCTTAGAAAATAGATTAAGGAAAGGCAAACCTACGTGTGTAGCATTTGTAGACTTAGAGAAAGCTTTTGACAATGTTGATTGGAATACTCTCTTTCAAATTCTGAAGGTGGCAGGGGTAAAACACAGGGAGCGAAAGGCTATTTACAATTTGTACAGAAAGCAGATGGCAGTAATAAGAGTTGAGGGGCATGAAAGGGAAGCAGTGGTTGGGAAGGGAGTGAGACAGGGTTGTAGCCTATCCCCGATGTTATTTAATCTGTGTATTGAACAAGCTGTAAAGGAAACAAAAGAAAAATTCGGAGTAGGTATTAAAATCCATGGAGAAGAAATAAAAACTTTGAGGTTCGCCGATGACATTGTAATTCTATCAGATACAGCAAAGGACCTGGAAGAGCAGCTGAACGGAATGGATAGTGTCTTGAACGGAGGATATAAGATGAACATCAACAAAAGCAAAACAACGGTAATGGAATGTAGTCGAATTAAATCGGGTGATGCTGCTGGAATTAGATTAGGAAAGGAGGTGCTTAAAGTAGTAAATGAGTTTTGCTATTTGAGGAGCAAAATAATTGATGATGGCCGACGTAGAGAGGATATAAAAAGTAGACTGGCAATGACAAGGACAGCGTTTCTGAAGAAGGGGAATTTGTTAACATCGAGTGTAGGTTTAAGTGTCAGGAAGTCGCTTCTGAAAGTATTTGTATGGAGTGTAGCCATGTATGGAAGTGAGATGCGGACGATAAATAATTTAGACAAGAAGAGAGTGGAAGCTCTCGAAATGTGGTGCTACAGACGAATGCTGAAGATTAAATGGGTAGATCACGTAACTAATGAGGAGGTACTGAATAGAATTGGTGAGAAGAGAAAATTGTGGTACAACTTGACTAGAAGAAGAGATCGGTTGGTAGGGCATATTCCGAGGTATCAAGGGATCACCAATTTAGTATTGGAGGGCAGCGTGGAGGGTAAGAATCGTAGCGGGAGACCAAGAGATGAATACACTAAACAGATTCAGAAGGATTTAGGCTGCAGTAGGTACTGGGAGATGAAGAACTTTGCACAGGATAGAGTAGCATGGAGAGCTGCATCAAACCAGTCTCTGGACTGAAGATCACAACAACAAGAAAAGCAACTGTAGGACTTTAAATAACAAAGAATACACACTCCATAATTGCAGATGCACCGTTACATAATATGAACTCACTTCTAATCGATGTAAGTGTTACAGTATCTGTGATACAATAACCACAGTCAACGTCTGTCTTCAGGAGTTCTGGGAGCTGGGATGATACAAAACTTTGTTTTTTGATGTGTGTACTTTCTATTAAAGTTTTTAAGGTATGAGCATCGAGCATTGAGAAAATTGATAAAGTATGACGGGAGTTCGGTAACTAAACCAACAAATTTGTTCCCTCCCATTATTGACGGAAAACATCGTAGGACCTCGAGAAACATTCTCGCTTCAGCCCCTATACTTTCATGAAGTTCAGATACCTGGTGGCGCCATACACAGTCCCCAAAATGGCATACAGCTGTCATTGACTTTCTTTTGGCGGAAGAAAAGAGCATCGCAGATATACATAGGCGCTTGTAGAATTCCTTGGGAGACCTGACATTGAACAAAAGCACGCTGAGTCGTTGGGTGTCATAATGGCAACAAGGTCGTGCAAATCGCTCTGATCTCCAGCGTGCCGGCCAGCCGCAGACAGCTGTCACTTCTGCAGTGATGGAACGAGTGGACATTCTCATCTGAGGTGGTCGGTGAGTAACAATCAGACAGTTCGCTGCTCAACTGGACGTCCCTGCTGGTTAAGCTGACACAGGCGTCCACCAGTTGGAGTACTCAAAGATATGTACCCAGTGAGTTTCTCGCCTCCTAACAAATCATAAAGAGCAAGGAGGAACCTTCTGGGCGGAACTGCTTGCGCGTTAGGAGTCTGATGGTGACAATTTTTGATGGAATTTCGTCACAAGCGATGAAACATGGGTTCATCACTTGGAATCGGAAAAAAGGCGATCCATGGAGTGGTGCCACACCACCGCTCCTCCGGAGGATGTTCAAATGCGCACTCCCAGCGGGTAACATCATGGTGACGGTGGTCTGGACCTCTGAAGGGTTATTTTCTTCGATGTCCTCTCTCCTCTTCAGTCCGGAACCGCTACGGTCGCAGGTTCGAATCCTGCCTTGGGCATGGATGTGTGTAATGTCCTTAGGTTGGTTAGGTTTAAGTAGTTCTAAGTCTATGGGACTGATGACTTGAGTTGTTTAGCCTTGTAGTGCTTAGAGCCATTTGAACCATTCCTCTCCCCTGGTGCAACAATCAACTCCTAAGGGTACTGTGTTACCCTCAGGAAATTGAAGAAACAACTTCTGGGTGTTCGTCTCCAAAAAAAAATGCAAACGAACTTCTTCTCTGTGACAACGCAAGACCTCAAGCAAGTCTGCGCATGCGAGAGGAGCTCACAAAACTTCCATGGACTGTTCTTCCTCATCCACACTACATCCCCCATCTCGCACCCCCCCCCCCCCCCCCGCCAACTTCTGTCTCTTTGCCCCAACGTAGGAAGCTCTCCATGGATGATGGGAAGGCCATTGATGGAGTAAGACGTTGGCTCCGATATCGACTTGTGGAGTGGTACCATGCAGGAATACAGACCCTCACTATAAGGTGCCGTAAGGACGTCGGAATGAACGGAGATCGTGTTGTAAAATAAGGTTTTGTAGCTAAAAGATGGGAATAGTATCGTATACAAGACTCCTGAGTAAAGCCAAACCGCTTTCAGAAAAAAAAAGAAAAAAGTGTTACTTACTCAACGTCCTCGCACATACAGAGCCAATTAATTACGTAAAACTGCAGAGTTAATTAATTGAAAAATTGTTATTAGGAACTGTTTTGTAATGCTATAGTCTGACCAGCTTTCCACTCGCAACCTCTCAGTTTCCAGGCATACCCTTAATCGTTTGACCACCTGGCTCAACAGAGAGGGTGGAAATTGTGCTGAACAGTACGAGGGTGAGTCAAATGAAAACCTTCAATATTTTTTTAAATATTATTTATTGTGCAGAAGTGGTACAAAGCTGTACCACTTTCCAACATAATCTCCCCCACGCTCAATGCAAGTCCTCCAGCGCTTACAAAGTGCATAAATTCCTTTAGAAAAAAATTATTTCGGTAGTCCGCGCAACCACTCATGCACCGCGTGGCGTACCTCTTCTTCAGAGCGGAACTTCTTTCCTCCCTTTGCGTCTTTGAGTGGTCCAAAAATATGGAAATCACCTGGAGCAAGGTCTGGTGAGTATGGTCGGAGGAAGACATACAAAATGCAGAATGAGATTTTCACTCTGCAGCGGAGTGTGGGCTGATATGAAACTTCCTGGCAGATAAAACTGTGTGCCGGACCGAGACTCGAACTCGGTACCTTTGCCTTTCGCGGGCAAGTGCTCTACCAACTTAGCTACCCAAGCACGACTCACGCCCCGTCCTCACAGCTTTACTTCTGCCAGTATCTCGTCTCCTACCTTCCGAACTTTACAGAAGCTCTCCTGCGACCCGGGCAGAAGTAAAGCTGTGAGGACGGGGCGTGAGTCGTGCATGGGTAGCTCAGTTGGCAGAGCACTTGCCCGCGAAAGGTAAAGCTCCCGAGTTCGAGTCCCGGTCCGCCACAAAGTTTTAATCTGCCAGGAAGTTTCATTCAAAATGCAGGTCTGTGATTGTTGCAACTGATGTACTGGCAGTGTGGGGCCCTGCAATGTCATTCTCCAAAAGGAGATCTGCTGACAGCAATCCACGTCGCTTTGATTTGATTGCAGGCCGCAGATGATTTTTTAGGAGATCTGTGTACGATTCACTGGTGACAGCGGTCCCTCTAGGCATGTAATGCTCCAAAATGACGTCTCGTCCCAAAAGAGAGTCAGCATAACCTTCCTTGCTGATGGTTCTGTTAGAAACTTCTTTGGTTTTGGTGATGAGGAATGCCGCCATTCCTTGCTCGCTCTCTTCGTTTCCGGTTAGTGGAAGTGAACCCACGTTTCGTCCCCAGTAACGATTCTTGCAAGGAAGCCATCACCTTCTCGTTCAAAATGCCGAAGAAGCTCTTCACAAGCATCAACACGTCGTTCTCTCATTTCAGGAGTCCGCTACCGTGGTACCCATCTTGCACATCTGGAGCACATCATGCACAGTGTGGTGTGCTGACCCATGACTAATCTGTAAACATGCTGCAACGCCATTCAGTGTCACTCGGATGTTTTCCTTCACTATGGCTTCAACTGCTGCAGTGTTCTGTGAAGTCACAAGTCGTTGTCCCTGACCTGGACGAGGAGCATCTTCCACTGAAGTCACACCATTTACGACTTCCTACTCCATTCGTAGACTTGCTGCTGTGAGAAACATGCATCACCGTACTGAACCTACATTCTTCGATGAACTTAAATAGATTTCACTCCTTCACTACGCAAAAAACCTAATAACAGAACGCTGTTCTTCCCTGGTGCAAGTCGCAAGTGGGGCGGCCATCTTTATACTAATACTGCGACGGTATGTGTGCATCTGCACTATGCTGCCACCTACAGGCCATTCTGTACACTGTTTGTAGCACGCTTACCTACTTACAGGATAACGGCGCGAAATTTCGATTTGTTATTGCAAATGTAGAGTAAGGTCTACGTTTTCTTTTAAGTATTACGTTGATGCTGAGGGAATTGGATCAGGAAATGAGACACTTAAAGTAGTAAAGGAGTTTTGCTATTTGGGGAGCAAAATAACTGATGATGGTCGAAGTAGAGAGGATATAAAATGTAGACTGGCAATGGCAAGGAAAGCGTTTCTGAAGAAGAGAAATTTGTTAACGTCGAGTATAGATTTAAGTGTCAGGAAGTCGTTTCTCAAAGTATTTGTATGGAGTGTAGCCATGTATGGAAGTGAAACATGGACGATAAATAGTTTGAACAAGAAGAGACTAGAAGCTTTCGAAAAGTTGTGCTACAGAAGAATGCTGAAGAGTAAATGGGTAGATCATATAACTAATGAGGAGGTATTGAATAAGATTGGGGAGAAGAGGAGTTTGTGGCACAACTTGACAAGAAGAAGGGATCGGTTGGTAGGACATGTTCTGAGGCATCAAGGGATCACCAACTTAGTATTGGAGGGCAGCGTGCAGGGTAAAAATCGTAGAGGGAGACCAAGAGATGAATACACTAAACAGATTCAGAAGGATGTAGGCTGCAGTAGATACTGGGATTTGAAGAAGCTTGCACAGGATAGAGTAGCATGGAGAGCTGCATGAAACCAGCCTCAGGACTGAAGACCACAAGAACAATAACAATATTGTTTCCATTTATTTTTGAAACGGTACTTCGCTAATATATCACAGATGGCTGCGCGATACGAGAGCCGAAGAATTCTTTGTCCGACAGTACAGTTCCCTGTGTCGGACATATTTATTTATGGTCCGACTGTTGTCGTATCGGTTACGGAGCACATCTGGACGGTGGTCTTAGCGCGAGTCAAGACTGAATGTGTCCGGTCATGAAAAAGTAGCAGTGTTTATGTGGAAAGAAAGGGAGGAGGGAAGGGAAGGGCAGATCTCACGCTGCGTTGCCTCGCGCTGAAGCCGCGGGAATCGGCGGCCACTGGAGCGGCGCCTTCGTATCCATAATTCATGGGACTGCTGGAGGCGGCGAGTCTTGAACGTCGGCGACGATCGCGGTGGGTGTCCAACCGCCATCTGCCACTTGATGACGCAGGTCCGCATGCCCTGCAGCATGCTGCTGTCGCGAGCAGTTCTTGCACGTCGGCGAAACCACAAAGCTTCACTCAATAACAAAAGCAGGACCACTTCTTATATTTGTGGAGAAATTCCGAGATCAAAATTCAAAATATAGTTTGAAACTTACCGGCAGGTTAAGATTGTGTGCTGTTGGAAAACGGCTACAGAGTGTAAGAGCGACTCTGAGTACATTAAGGGGGGTAGGAAGTCAAACTGGCCGACTTCGAGAAGGAGAGGCACCACAGGACATTTTAATTTGCACTGCCTATACTTTTACAAATAAATTCATAAAACTTTGTCAGCATGAGCAGGAAGGATTCAGGATTCACACTCATAGCAGTGGAAATCCAAATAATATTTTTTAAGTGTGAAATTTCATGATTTTTTCACTTATTGTTGGCTGCATTTGTTGCTATAGGTACACTTTTCTTCATAAGTAAGAACGATTCTTCGATGAATTTTGCACACCTCACAAACCATACTTACAGGTGTATGAAACTCTATAATTTATTTAACTTATGAAAAAAATGAATGAGTTGTTACATTTTTAACTTCATGTTTAGAGAAAACTCGAATTTTATAGTTAATTATCTCAATTTTTACCACAGTTTTTAACAGATTGGGGAAATTCTAGAGTTTCATTGACCTGTAAGTATGGTTTGTATGCAGTGCAAAATTCATCGAAGAATCTCACTTACTTACGAAAAGAAGTGTACCTACAGCAACAAATGCAGCTAATACCAAGTGAAAAAATAATGAAATTTCACATGTAAAAAAAACTTCAATATTGTTTTGTTATGCTTTTGAACTTTCCTGCTATGAGTGTGAATCCTGAATCCTTCCAGGTCATGCTAACAAAGTTTTATGAATTTATTTGTAAAAGTATAGACAGTGTAAACTAAAATGTCCTGTGGTGCTTCTCCTGCTCCAAGTCGGCCCGTTTCACGTCCTACCCCCCTTAAACGCATTCGCAGTTTCGAATAAGGACAAACATCAACTGAAGAATGGAATCACGAGAATGAAACTTTGTGCGGGACCGGGTCTGGAACCCGGTTTTCTCGCTTATCGCAAGCGGTGCTTTACTATTTGGCTATTCGTGCACGAACCAGAGTCAGACGCAAACCTCCGTATTTCGTCAACCATACACATACGACCCCCCCATGAACCATGGACCTTGCCGTTGGTGGGGAGGCTTGCGTGCCTCAGCGATACAGATAGCCGTACCGTAGGTGCAACCACAACGGAGGGGTATCTGTTGAGAGGCCAGACAAACGTGTGGTTCCTGAAGAGGGGCAGCAGCCTTTTCAGTAGTTGCAAGGGCAACAGTCTGGATGATTGACTGATCTGGCCTTGTAACAATAACCAAAACGGCCTTGCTGTGCTGGTACTGCGAACGGCTGAAAGCAAGGGGAAACTACAGCCGTAATTTTTCCCGAGGGCATGCAGCTTTACTGTATGATTACATGATGATGGCGTCCTCTTGGGTAAAATATTCCGGAGGTAAAATAGTCCCCCATTCGGATCTCCGGGCGGGGACTACTCAAGAGGATGTCGTTATCAGGAGAAAGAAAACTGGCGTTCTACAGATCGGAGCGTGGAATGTCAGATCCCTTAATCAGGAAGGTAGGTTAGAAAATTTAAAAAGGGAAATGGATAGGTTGAAGTTAGATATAGTGGGAATTAGTGAAGTTCGGTGGCAGGAGGAACAAGACTTCTGGTCAGGTGACTACAGGGTTATAAACACAAAATCAAATAGGGGTAATGCAGGAGTAGGTTTAATAATGAATAGGAAAATAGGAATGCGGGTAAGCTACTACAAACAGCATAGTGAACGCATTATTGTGGCCAAGATAGATACGAAGCCCACACCTACTACAGTAGTACAAGTTTATATGCCAACTAGCTCTGCAGATGACGAAGAAATTGAAGAAATGTATGATGAAATAAAAGAAATTATTCAGATTGTGAAGGGAGACGAAAATTTAATAGTCATGGGTGACTGGAATTCGAGTGTAGGAAAAGGGAGAGAAGGAAACATAGTAGGTGAATATGGATTGGGGGACAGAAATGAAAGAGGAAGCCGCCTGGTAGAATTTTGCACAGAGCACAACATAATCATAACTAACACTTGGTTTAAGAATCATGAAAGAAGGTTGTATACATGGAAGAACCCTGGAGATACTAAAAGGTATCAGATAGATTATATAATGGTAAGACAGAGATTTAGGAACCAGGTTTTAAATTGTAAGACATTTCCAGGGGCAGATGTGGACTCTGACCACAATCTATTGGTTATGACCTGTAGATTAAAGCTGAAGAAACTGCAAAAAGGTGGGAATTTAAGGAGATGGGACCTGGATAAACTCAAAGAACCAGAGGTTGTACAGAGATTCAGGGAGAGCATAAGGGAGCAATTGACAGGAATGGGGGAAATAAATACAGTAGAAGAAGAATGGGTAGCTTTGAGGGATGAAGTAGTGAAGGCAGCAGAGGATCAGGTAGGTAAAAAGACGAGGGCTAGTAGAAATCCTTGGGTAACAGAAGAAATATTGAATTTAATTGATGAAAGGAGAAAATATAAAAATGCAGTAAGTGAAACAGGCAAAAAGGAATACAAACGTCTCAAAAATGAGATCGACAGGAAGTGCAAAATGGCTAAGCGGGGATGGCTAGAGGACACATGTAAGGATGTAGAGGCTTATCTCACTAGGGGTAAGATAGATACTGCCTACAGGAAAATTAAAGAGACCTTTGGAGATAAGAGAACCACTTGTATGAACATCAAGAGCTCAGATGGAAACCCAGTTCTAAGCAAAGAAGGGAAAGCAGAAAGGTGGAAGGAGTATATAGAGGGTCTATACAAGGGCGATGTACTTGAGGACAATATTATGGAAATGGAAGAGGATGTAGATGAAGATGAAATGGGAGATACGATACTGCGTGAAGAGTTTGACAGAGCACTGAAAGACCTGAGTCGAAACAAGGCCCCCGGAGTAGACAATATTCCATTGGAACTACTGACGGCCTTGGGAGAGCCAGTCCTGACAAAACTCTACCATCTGGTGAGCAAGGTGTATGAAACAGGTGAAATACCCTCCGACTTCAAGAAGAATAATTCCAATCCCAAAGAAAGCAGGTGTTGACAGATGTGAAAATTACCGAACTATCAGCTTAATAAGTCACAGCTGCAAAATACTAACACGAATTCTTTACAGACGAATGGAAAAACTAGTAGAAGCCAACCTCGGGGAAGATCAGTTTGGATTCCGTAGAAACACTGGAACACGTGAGGCAATACTGACCTTACGACTTATCTTAGAAGAAAGATTAAGGAAAGGCAAATCTTCGTTTCTAGCATTTGTAGACTTAGAGAAAGCTTTTGACAATGTTGACTGGAATACTCTCTTTCAAATTCTAAAGGTGGCCGGAGTAAAATACAGGGAGCGAAAGGCTATTTACAATTTGTACAGAAACCAGATGGCAGTTATAAGAGTCGAGGGACATGAAAGGGAAGCAGTGGTTGGGAAGGGAGTAAGCCAGGGTTGTAGCCTGTCCCCGATGTTGTTCAATCTGTATATTGAGCAAGCAGTAAAGGAAACAAAAGAAAAATTCGGAGCAGGTATTAAAATTCATGGAGAAGAAATAAAAACTTTGAGGTTCGCCGATGACATTGTAATTCTGTCAGAGACAGCAAAGGACTTGGAAGAGCAGTTGAATGGAATGGACAGTGTCTTGAAAGGAGGATATAAGATGAACATCAACAAAAGCAAAACAAGGATAATGGAATGTAGTCTAATTAAGTCGGGTGATGCTGAGGGAATTAGATTAGGAAATGAGGCACTTAAAGTAGTAAAGGAGTTTTGCTATTTGGGGAGCAAAATAACTGATGATGGTCGAAGTAGAGAGGATATAAAATGTAGGCTGGCAATGGCAAGGAAAGCATTTCTGAAGAAGAGAAATTTGTTAACATCCAGTATTGATTTAAGTGTCAGGAAGTCATTTCTGAAAGTATTCGTATGGAGTGTAGCCATGTATGGAAGTGGATCATGGACGATAAATAGTTTGGACAAGAAGAGAATAGAAGCTTTCGAAATGTGGTGCTACAGAAGAATGCTGAAGATTAGATGGGTAGATCACATAACTAATGAGGAAGTATTGAATAGGATTGGGGAGAAGAGAAGTTTGTGGCACAACTTGACCAGAAGAAGGGATCGGTTGGTAGGACATGTTCTGAGGCATCAAGGGATCACCAATTTAGTATTGGAGGGCAGCGTGGAGGGTAAAAATCGTAGGGGGAGACCAAGAGATGAATACACTAATCAGATTCAGAAGGATGTAGGTTGCAGTAGGTACTGGGAGATGAAAAAGCTTGCACAGGATAGAGTAGCATGGAGAGCTGCAACAAACCAGTCTCAGGACTGAAGACCACAACAACAACAACAACAACACACATACGACCTGTACTCGTACATCCATTATGTATATTCACATACAGGTCAGCCGCTATACTTAAAAGTCGCTTGCGCAGTATCGGAAGATAAATACATTACAGTGCCTGTCTTATTCTACGATGCAAAGTCCCTTTGGACGCGCATGCCGGTGTAGATAAATGTGTGCCTGTGTTGTTCTCACTACGATGCAAAGTTCCTTTGAACATGCATGCAAGTGCAAAGGAACTTTGCATCGTAATCAGGATAGACAGGCACTGCTATATCGTACTCTGAAAACAATCCCATAGGTCCTCTAGGCAGTGCCTAATCCATTTCCATGAAATGTATTTTCTTAAAGGAATGCTACTCGCACAAGAAGCGTAAGAGGTTTACTATGAAATTAGAGAAGTGGGGGAAGGTATTGGCGGAAGTAAAGCTATGAGGACCGGTCGTGCGTTGTGTCTGGATTGCTCAGTGGCTAAGACCTTCCCAACGAAAAGGTAAGATTCTGGTTTCGATTCCCGGTCCCATCACACTCTTTTAATCTGCCTGAAAATTTCAGCGCAGAAGTTATGGTAAGTGATGATCCAAAGCGAATCACAGTGGCGTTTCTCCAATGCTTGTAGGTTGGCAGTGCATCAGTTTCCCGTAGACAGTGGACGATGCTTCCACGGGACGAATGAAGGAAAGAAAAGAGGCAATGAATATCTATTGCCCAAATGGAGATCGTTTCCGTCTTCGCTGTTGTCACAAACATTTGACTGTTTTTTTCCGAATATGTCACTCATTATGAGATTTTGGTTACTTTGGGACTGTACCACATGGGGATACGGAGCGAGGTCTCAGTGAATAATGTGCAGAAAAACATTTTGATATATTTACTAAAAACAACACGTACACTAAAATAACAACTAATTTCTTTAAAGGGAAGAGCACGTGGTCACATTACAGATAGGTTTTACCAATCAACCTATAAAACTTGTTAAAATACCATTAAAAAAACTAAAATAATGATAAAGATTTATTTCGTCAAGATAAAGCTTTAGGAAAGATAAAAATGCGTTAAAAGATTTTCTTCAACAGCCACCAGTTGTTGCTGATCTTAAGCAAGGCCATATACCAGCTTAATGCTTTTCTACTATCCAAATATACAAGTAGTTAAGAATTATCTGTTATACGAAACACCAGCTTGAATTTAAATGCAAAGACGTTCCAACTCAATCCTTTACAGTTGAAGCACACACAATACACAGCTAATTAATAAATAATACTGTTCAAATAATGGTAGAGCTAATGGTGGTAAAATACTTTGATAAAACAACAATTAATTCAGAAATAAATTTCAGCAAGCAGAATGTTTACTACGCCGGTGAACGCTACGTCTGATAACCGTTACTCTGGCACACATCAGTACTACTGAATGCATCACACGCCACTCCGTTCACAGTACTACTGGCACGGCTATTTAACAGTGTACACATTTCAAGCGCTTAGGTAATGTGAAAAGAAATCTGGATATGTTCTCACCAATAAACATTATAATTCTACCGTTCCAGTCTGGGTTGGATTTATTACGCTTGTCCTGAAAGGGTAGCCATGGGAAGAGAAGACAGGTATTCTTAATTACAAAAGGCAAAGTTCGTTTAAATTCTCGTAAATTACCATAAGCTACAGTATATACGACTCAAACTGTGCAGTTAAGTTTTAATAATTCGAAGAACCATATTCACGATTTTATTCCCCCAAGATATTATGTGTCATGAAAACTGCGTTTTAACTCTAGTTGTATGGGCAGCGGTGTAACAGAGTTTACAATGTTCAGCTAACCGTATTACACAACAGCCTTATTACGGTAATTTACACTTATTGTTCCTGGCAATACTGTAGGCTGTGTACGAATACAACTACCCTACAGACAATGGAAGTATCTTGGACCTTGTAACTACCAACCGGTTGGACTTTATCGATGTTGTTAGTATAGAGACGGGGATTAGGCACACCATGGTTTGAAAACGAAATTCGGAAAATGCTCAGGAACCAAAGGCCGTTGTACTCCCGGTTCAAGAGAGGACTATCGGAAAAGGTTAGTAGAAATTTGTGCATCTGTGAAAATGCGTGAAGCATAGAACAGCTACAACCGTCAGGCTAAAGATCTAGCAGAGAACCCGAAAAAATTCTGGTCCTATGTAAGATGGCTACGCGGGTCTAAGACTTCCATCCACTTACCCGTTGACCAGTTTGGTTTGGCAGTAGGAGACAGCAAAAGGAATGCCGAAGTTTTAAATTCCACGTTTAACAAGTCGTTTACGCAGGAGAATCGTACGGACGTACCACCGTACAGAGTCCCGTATGGATGACATAATAATAATTACCGCTGGAGTAGAGAAACGACTGAAAGAACTGAAAATAAATAAGTCGCCAGGTCCGGATGGAACCCCCATTCGGGTTTACAGAGAGTGCTCTACGTCATTGGCCCTTCGCATTTATCGCGAATCTCTCGACCAGCGCTAAGTGACAAGCGACTGGAAAACAGCGCAGGTGACTCCTGTATATAAGAATGGTAAAAGAACGGACCCACAAAATAACAGACCAATATCCTTAATCTCGATTTGCTGCAGAATTCTAGAGCATATTCTGAGTTCGAATGTAGTAAATTTCCTAGAGACCGAAAAGCTCATGTACACGAATCAGCACGACTTTAGAAAGCATCGCTCGTGCGAAACGCAGCTTGCTCTTTTCTCAAAAGATATATCGCGAACTATGGATCGATGACAACAGGCAGATTCCATGTCTCTAAATTTCCGAAAAGCATTCGACACAGAACCACATTTAAGACTGTTAACGAGGGTATGTTCATACGGAATAGGCTCGCAGATATGTGACTGGCTCAAAGACTTCTTAAGTAGTAGAAGTCCTCATGTTGTCCTCGACGGCGTGTGTTCATCGGAGACAGGGGTAACATCTGGTGTACCCCAGGAAAGTGTGATAGCACCGTTCCTATTTTTTACATACATAAATGATGTGGCAGACAGGGCGTGCAGCAACCTGCGGTTGTTCGCTGATAATGGTGTGGTGCACAGGAATATATCGAAGATAAGTGACTATAGATTGATACAAGATCACCTAGACAAAATTTTTTGTTGGTGTGATGAATGGCAGCTGCTTCTCAATTTGGAAAAATTTAAGTTAATGCCGATGAGTAGGAGAAACAAAACCGTAATGTTCGGATACAGCAATAGACGTGTCCTGCATAACATACGTCGTTTAAATATCTGGGCATAACGTTGTGAAGCGTTACAAAATAGAACGAGAATGTGAGGATTGTAGCAGGGAAGGCGAATTATCGACTTCTGCCTATTGGGAGAATTTTAGGAAAGTGTAGTTCATCTGTAAAGCGTACCGCATATAAGACGCTAGTGCGACCTATTCTGCTCCAGTTTTAGGAATCCGCACCAGGCTGGATTGAAAGAAGACACAAAACGGGTTCAGAGGCGAGCTGCTAGATTTGTTACTAATAGGTTCGATCAGCACGCAAGTGAAATGCCTGGGCTAGCAGGACAGATCGGGTTAGGTTGTGGAAAGGAGCCAAAATGAGTTCCTGTCAGTTGCACTCAACATACAAACATGATTTATCAACACAATATTACAACAAGGATGCAAAACACTCAAAAACTTAATCGACCTCCTTTGATTAACTTTCGATCGGCCGAAGGCCACATTCAAAATCCAACTCACAAGGCTTAAGCAAAATTGAAATACAAGGTTCTTCTGGAGGTTTCACCTAACAATATTTCCTAAATCTTCAACCTAATCGGCTGAAGGCCTTACAAATTTAATTTTAATGGAACTATGCTGGAGGACGCATATTAAGCAATAAGAGGAATTTCAATCAAAAGGCAGAAGGCCTTGTCTTAAAACATTTCATGCAAATAGGGCTCAAGGCCCCATTCCTAACCATAAAAACCTTATGCCGTAAGGTCAAGAGAAAAAGATTAATTTAAGAGATATTAAAACTCGGCTGAACGCCGCTCACCACCAAAGAATTTAACTGCTTAAGCCCTTGAAGGAACAGTTTCAGTTTTAAATGGCAGAAGGCCGTATCTTAAAACATTTCATATAAAATAAAGAATGACAATCACATGCCTTAAGGACAAGACAAGCACATTAATTTTAGAGATATTAATATTCGGCTGAAGGCCCCATATCAACAAAATATGTTTAACGGCTGAAGGCCTAGAAAGAGTTTCAATCTAAAAGGCAGAAGGTCTTATCTCAAAACCTCTCCAGTAAAATCCGGCTGAAGGCCCCATATAAAAATATAACAATCTCATGCCTTAAGGGCAAGACAAGAACATTAATTTAGAGATATTGATACTCGGCTGAAAGCCACACATCAAACAAATAACTAAAATCCAAATAGGGAAATTACTATATAGCACACAACGAACGGCGCTCAGAAGTTTCCAAGGGTCAGCCTGGGACTGTAACACTAACGCCCGTTTAGATGAGACAGGCAGCCTATCCTTAATCTTGAGGCAACACAACCGACAGACAGCCGACCGACCAATCAACCAAATCAGTACCGTTCCAGGCAACCAGCAAAACGACCACAAGATTTCAATACACGACACACAGAATATTGGCGCCCACAACGACCAACAACACCTCAGCTGTCGAACTACACGCCGCGGTGGACAGCAACACCATGACGAGGAAAATACACCGCCTAAAATTACGTCAACGACCAGGGCAGCTAACCGAAACGTCAACGGCCACAAGGCAGAGGATACCGCTGGTGAACTTCAATAACAGGGAATAAATTAAGTTAAATTCCACAGGAAGACTGCTGGAATCTTAGCCGACTTAAATACACACACGGTTTTGCTCGTGGGAATGTCCCAAAAGAGACAACCAGGGTCAAACGAAGAAGTGTAAACAGTTGAGGGTCGATAGCAAGTTAAGTGAGAACTCAACTTTCATGTCCATGATCGGTGGGCGACGAACTTGGTAGCACTCGCAAGCAGCACCTCACACTCCAGCTTCCCGTCTCCAGCCATCCTGATTTAGGTTTTCCGTGATTTCCCTAAATCGTTTCAGGCAAATGCCGGGATGGTTCCTTTCAAAGGTCACGGCCGATTTCCTTCCCAATCCTTCCCTAACCCGAGCTTGCGCTCCGTCTCTAATGACCTCGTTGTCGACGGGACGTTAAACACTAACCACCACCACCACCACACTCCAGCTGCACATGCACGCCGCCAGCGGCTCCAGCCCGACTCCACGCGACGGGGCCCTGCTTGCTGCTCCACCTCAACCGACCGACTGGACTGCTGGTCCGTCCGCGACTGCTGCTCCGCCGCGACTGCACTACTGATGCGTCTCCCACTCACTGACTTCCTTCGGATGGACGACGTTCCGGGGACACTGGCTCGGACCCAACCATGCAGAGGGAACACAACCGACATCTCTGCACAGGAAGGAACCGACCCAAACACACGTCGTCGATGAGAGGACCGACCGAACGACCAACCATCGGTCGTCCCCGCTGGTACTGGCTGTGTGGACCTCACTGGGGATCCGTCCCCGACTGCACTTCTGCCGCCTTCCAGACACACGACGACCCGCAAATAGTATCGGTTGCCCAGAGATAGTACGACAGTGCACCTATCGATACGTGCTGCTGCTGCCGCTCACGGGCAAGCAAGGCAGCAATTCAGTGACACCAGTAATTGAAATTAAAATGACAAGGCGGCAGTATGGTAAAAACAAGATGTTAAATAAGGATGGCATGAACACGAGCCACGCACGGCTCAGCAAGTGTTACGGATATGCTTTGAGAGCTCAAGTGGGGCTCACTGGAGGGAATAAGACATTCATTTAGGAGAACACTAGTGAGAAAGTTTAGAGATCCAGCATTTGAAGCTGACTGCAGAACGACCCCGTTGTGCCAATAAACATTTCGTGAACGGACCATGAACAAAAGAGGTGTAAGTAGATAGTATAGAGGTATACAGAGAGTATAGAGATATATAGATAGTCGTTTTTTCGCCAAAAAAAAAAAAAATGGTTCAAATGGCTGTGAGCACTATGGGACTCAACTTCTGAGGTCATTAGTCCCCTATAACTTAGAACTACTTAAACCTAACGAACCTAAGGACATCACACACATCCGTGCCCGAGGCAGGATTCGAACCTGCGACCGTAGCAGTCGCGCGGTTACGGACTGAGCGCCTAGAACTGCTAGACCACCGCGGCCGGCGTTTTTTCGCCACTCTATATACGAGTGGAACAGGAAGGGAATGACAAGTTGTGGTGCGAGGTACCTTCTGCCACCAAATGGTCGGTGGCTTACAGAGTATGTAGATGTAGCAGTGACTGAATCTACTACAGTCAGGCAGTCATTTCCACATCGGCAACAGTAACCAGCAACGCCAGCTGCAATCGACCGTGTTTCTGCGGTCAAGTCAATAGGCCGTACACCGGACAGAGTGCGACCGGCTCGGAAGCTCACGTTCTTCATTGGGCCAAACAGATCGAAGTCGAACGGTGCGAAATCCGAGCTGTAGGGTGGATGAGGGAAACAGCCCAACGAAATTCTGTGAGCTCCCCAGACTTGAGTGAGGCATTGCGTTGTCGCGGAGAAGAAGAATTTCGTTTGCAGTTCTGTGGCGACAAACACGCTAAAGTCTATTGTTCAGTTTTGTGAGGGTAACACAATACAGTTCAGAGTTGATCATTGCACTCTGAGGGAGGACATCAAACAGAACGCCTTCAGAGTCCCATGAGAACGTCTCTTGCATTTTGAAATTCTTGTTCAAAGAAGAGGTAGTGTGGAGTCACTCCATGGATCGCCGTTCTGATCTCGGTTGGAAGTGAGGAACCCCTGTTTCATCACCTGTAAAGATGTCCGACAAAAAATTGTTACGATTAGCCTCCTAACACGCAAACAATTTTGCACAGATATTCCTTCGCTGCAGTTAATTGTCTTCTATTAAGCGACAATGAACACAGCCGACAGACACCACTGAATTCCCAAACTATTGGGAGATTGTGTAACGCCGGAAATGCATATCCTCCTATTTCCATCTATTGTACTATAATTTTTTTTCCTTACTACATTAGCTGAAGATATGACTTTTCTGTGTCTTTATATATTGTAGTTGTTTTACTATGTATATATACATCGATATATATATATATATATATATATATATATATATATATATATATATATATATATATCGATGTATAATTGGTTTGTTTTGTAAATATTATTTGTATTTTTACGCTGGGTCTGGCCTAGGGAAACTATGCTATCGAACGATTACATCGATAGGTCGTGTGGAGAACCAAAGTGTTCAGGATCTTTGGCAGTGTTAACTCTGCCGCATGGAGCGCGGGCAGAGCAGACAGAGTCTGGCTGGAGTAGGGCGGTGGAGCAGGTGTGTTGCGTGACGGTCCCGCGACTTGCCGCACTTTCGGGCTTTGGCAGCATGTAACTGCGCTCAACTTGCTATGATAGTTTCTGACACGGTGTCGCGGATGGGAAGCATCAGATGGCGCACATCAAGAGCCCGTTTCGCCTGGTGACAGTGTCGAGAAGAAGGCGCGCCAACATCCAGCTTCTGCAACAGCGACGGCCCACAATGAGTGACTGTCGCCACCTACCCTATCCACGACTTCAAACCTTCAATCAACCAACTAGGAAGACTAAAAGCACGTAAAGGTTTAGAACTGTATGGCAGACCTCAGCTTTTCAAACTGTTCAATTTGTCTCACAAAATTACAGCAACGTAGCATGAACCTTTGTTGCTCATTCTCCGAATTGCATTACCAAGCAGGGTCCCTTCCTTTTCCGGATTGAACCCGAATGTCGTTGAAATTCAAACGCCAGCATTAAAGTAATATCATTCCATTTCTCTGCTTTAATTTCAAAGTTCAGTTTAAGTATTCATAGCTGGCTACAATAGTTAGATTACACAAGCAAAAATTAAGAGTGCGAGTTTTGTTACCATATTTTAGCTTACCTGTGACTGCAGCTCAGCTTGGTACGTACTAAATTTTACTATTGTTAATTGTTCAGAATCATTTGATTCAAGTTCAAAGTTAAATCTCTTATTTCTAAATTGCGTAGATTCAAGTAGCTTTTGAAATGATTGTTGAGGTAACCCAAGACTAACCTTATTTCATTGAATTTCGTAGTGCTACAGAAACAAAGTTCACTATTAATTTCAGTCCCTAAATTATCTTTCAATTTTCCGGTTTTACTAATTCTTTTGCTAAATTAAGTCAGAGTGTAGCGAAATTTATTACTTCTGACAAACATTCAGTTTTCACACAACACGCGTCAACCTTCAGTTGCCAGGCTCTTAGTGCTAATTATATGTGCATTAATCTTTCATTTTCAGTTATTATAGTAGTTGTCCATAGGACTGGCGACCATAATTTTCCCCAAATCTCAAATATGTAATTAACGCCAATCAATTGTTAATGTAACGACCGCACATTACTTTCTTTATTAATTTTACCCCTTTCTCAAAATTAATTTCCACCAATTTCCTTTTCATTTTTCCTTTCATTTAGATGTAACCCTTTCCTCTCTCTTTACCGACAAATTAACTTCAGTGACGATTGCTTTTCCCAAATTTCCATTAGGTACACGCGGTTTAATTTTTCACTGTCATTAAGGTCGATAAGTGAGGGGGAGGTTACAGGTGTATCAGCACTTCCAACAGACACATCCAGTTGTGCAGAGAGGTGTTTGACTAGGATCCGTCTCTCACCTCGAACAAGAGTGTCCGCACGTCCTAAAATTGCAGGAGTCACAGTTGTGAGCGGCCAGGCCGCACGTGGGTAATCGGACAAGTTTGCGCGATCTTGTTACGGTGATGACAGGTGTCTAGCCCAACAATTCACCGCGTTTTTGTTCATTGCCAGATCTCCACAGAGATCGTGCAAGCGCCTGTGAATATCTGTGATGCTCTGATATTTCGCCAAAAGAAACTCAATGACAGCTCTCTGCTTGTGATTCACCTCCTTTACAGAGCCCATTTCGAAAGCTACGTGTAGCACCGGCGATTATTGAAAATTCATAAAACTATAGGGGCTGAAGCGGAAGTACTTCACGATGTCCCACAACAAATTCCGCATTTTTTTTTCAACCAGAATTGGCCGAGAAAAAAATTTACACCATTACTTAATGAAAGGACCATCGTGTGTTGACGTGAGAATGTTATAAAATTCTTTGAGAACATGTCGTCTGTCCGCTGTTCTTTCACTGGCTATTTAGATCCTAAAGTTGACACACCCTCTTCCCTTCCAATCACACCTCAAGCGAACGCTGGCAACAATGCAGTGCGCCACTGGCCCTGTATCACTTACAGGTTGCCGTCTAATGGCTTCCAGGGTTACCAAAATTTCGATTTTCAGCATTTCATATAATTAATGCTCGAATCTAAATGCTGTCTTATTTTATCCATTAAGTGGAATGACTTCCATTAGATATTTAACGCAATAAGACAAATACTACAAAAATGGCTCTGAGCACTATGGGACTTAACATCGGTCGTCATCAGCCCCCTAGAACGTAGAACTACTTAAACCTAACTAACCTAAGGACATCACACACATCCATGCCCGAGGCAGGATTCGAACCTGCGACCGTAGCAGTCGCGCGGTTCCAGACTGAAGCGCTTAAAACCGCTCGGCCACAAAACCAGTAATTAAATGTGCAAGCAGTGGTGGTGTTTGCCAACCAGTAAACAAAATCAATAATTTCACATTAGTCTGCTGACCGAATAAAGTCATTAAATAAAAGATTCAGTCCCTCATAAGGAAATGCAATAAGGGAAACTATCTCCACGACATGTTTCTATTAATACTTCTGAGTAAGCATATTGGGTGGTATACGAAATAAATATCGATAACACATATGAGAAAAGAATTTCCCATAACATCCTGACAAAAATATCTTTAAATTATGCCAACAATTTATCATCTGCAAGCGACAAGCTACTGTCGTTTTCATCTGAAAGAGGTTAGTCAGACCAGATAGAAATGCTGATGAACAAATGTCAAAAGCATACTCTGACCTATGTGACCGTATCGTGCATAACCATTCAGAGGACTTCTGAGTCTCTGTCCCATATAAAACTGCAGTCGTCACGAAACGTAACAAACAAAAGGAAGCCACCATCGAATCAAAGGTAAATTAAGCTGCTGCAACGCATTTTGCACACAATGCTTGGCTATGTCTCACCAAATAAAATCAAATACAAGGTCGTTAAAGTCTACGTCCTTTCTCTACAGATATTACAGCCGAACTGTTTCTACTGAAACCGTGTTCATTTGCCGCGCTGTCACTGGGTGCTCAAAGAACTCCCGAAAATACTATTACCCCTGATTATGTGGTGATTCCAAGAGTATAGAGCATGGCATGCTATGATCGATTGCCACACACATCTCTGGAATTGACACACACCGGTAAATGCGTCAGCGAAACAATTGTATCATAGCAACGAAACAGTTGTATCAATGAAGTGAAACAAGGCAAGCAGCCAGATTTTAATCTGTATCTGAGATATAGCTCCTACAAAAAGTCTTTCGCTGTTTGGAAGAGGTCACATGGTGTGCCGGAATCCTGTTCTTTCGTGGATGACGAATGGAAGCGGTGAAAAATTATTTCATTGAAGTTTTTGTGGTCCAGATTGTGAAAATGTGCTAAAATCAATGTCTCTTTTATTACGTACGTGAAAAGTTACTCCGCACAGTAGCTGTTGGTTATGAAGAATGGATATATCTGAAACAACTACAGCTGATAATATGTCTTTCTTTCGAATTAGATGCATTGTCCACCAGAGCTTCTGAAAATCTACATCTACATGATTTCTCTGCAGTTCACGCTTTGACAGACGGTTCATAGAGACACTTTCCGAGTATTTCTCGATCTATGTATTCTCGAATAGCAGGTGGGAAAAATAAATACCTGAATCTTACCGTGCGAGCTCTGATTTCTGCCTTTTTTTACGATGGTCATTACCCTCTATGCAGGTGCGAGTCAAGAAAATATATTTGCACTCAGAGGAGTAAGTTCTTGAATGAATTTACATGAAAATATGTCGCCACAACGGCTAACGATTTTGCTTTAATGAATACCATTCCAACTCGGTATAATATCCTTGACACTCTCTTCCCTATTTTTTTTATAGAACAAAATGAGTTCCGCTTGTCTGAAGGTTTTCGATGTATTTTATCAATCCTGTCTGATAAGGATCGCACACTGCGTAGCAATACTCCACAAGACTGCGGACAAGCGTGGTGTAGGCAGTCTCTTTAGCCTTTTTCTCTCTTTCTCCATCTTCTAAATGTTCTGCCCATAAAACTCAGTCTTTATGCACATAAAACCCACTCTTTGTTTCGCCTTCCACAAGTCATTACCCATGCAATGGTTCTAATTTAACTTGTTCTCAACTGTAGCTCTGTTTATTTAGTTGAATGGACAACTCTCCAATTTGTGTGATGTATCGTGTAACCGAAATTTGACGGATATTTTAAGGGCTCGTGTAGAGAGAGGATTTAACAGT
The DNA here is from genome assembly GCF_021461395.2 of Schistocerca americana. Taxonomy (NCBI): domain Eukaryota; kingdom Metazoa; phylum Arthropoda; class Insecta; order Orthoptera; family Acrididae; genus Schistocerca; species Schistocerca americana. Next base: position 900,978,736 of record NC_060121.1, read on the forward strand.
TTTTATTGTTCAGGGTCTACCAGTAAATCCCTCCTTCCTGGTTCTTTAAATAATCGAAATCGCTTGTATGAAACAGATTCCAACGTCTGAATTCTGTGCAAATGATTTAATGTATTAAACATTTCACTTTTTTGTTTGAGTCATCAGTATTCTGACTGGTTTGATGCGACCCGCCACGAATTCCTCTCCTGTGCTAACCTCTTCATCTCAGAGTAGCACTTGGAACCTACATACTCAATTATTTGCTGGATGTATTCCAATCTCTGTCTTCCTCTACAGTTTTTGCCGTCTATATCTCCCTCTAGTACCATAGAAGTCATTCCCTCATGTCTTAGCAGATGTCCTATCATCATGTCCCTTCTCGTTAGATTTTGCTTATGTTCCTTTCCTCTCCGATACTGCGCAGAACCTCCTCATTCGTTACATTATCAGTCCGCCTAATTTTCGAAATTCGTCTGTAGCATCACATCTCAGATGCTTCCATTCCCTTCTCTTCTGATTTTCCTACAGTCCATGTTTTACTATCATACAATGCTGTGCTCCAAAGGCACACTCTCAGAAATTTCTTCCTGAAATTAAGGCCTATGTTTGATATTAGAAGACGTCTCTAGTTTAGGAATGCCCTTTTTTCCAGTGCTAGGCTGCTTTCGATGTCCTCCTAGCTGCATCCGTCACTGGTTATTTTGCTACCTAGGTAGTAGAATTCCTTAACTTCATCTACTTCGTGCCTATCAGGCCTGATGTCAAGTTTCTCGCTGCTCTCATTTCTGCTACTTCTCATTACTTTCGTCTTTCTTCGATTTTCTCTTAGTTCATGTTCTGTACTCATTAGACTGTTCATTCCATTCAGCAGATCATATAACTCTTCTTCACTTCTACTCGGGATAGCAATGCCATCCGCGAATCGTATCGTTGGTATCTTTTCAGCTTTAATTTTAATTCCTCTCCTGAACCTTTCTTTTACTTCCATCATTTCACATTATACATGTAAAACCCTTATGGCTTAAGACGAAATCGCCTAATAGTGTTGGTTTTACTACTTTCGGATTATTTATCCATAGTTTTTTGGAGTGTAGTCCGGATAATTTGCTCTCCGTTTAAATAAAAACTGGTTGTTCACATACGTGATTGTTTTCGTAGTCATATATATCTTGAACTCCAGAGGCATAATTAACTACATTAACTCGTACATGCGCATCTGTATTGTGCTGTGTTCTCTTCTGAACAAATTAGTAATAAAGAAATGAGAAATTAGAACATGATACATGAATCTGGAAGTAAGACATCGTAGATGATGCAAAAATTGTACCACATAAAGAGCGAAAACGTAATACGTGATAAATATTTCTCCTCTGTTATTTTGTGAGGATATCAGTGAGAATAAGTTTCTAAGAGGTTTGAAATTGTGAATGAAGTTGTTGGAAATCGCTAGGTGCTCTCATTCTCAAAGGCTGTTGAATATAGTGTGCGTCATTTACGCGTAATTTACGCATCGGCTTCAATTCTTGACTTAGGTCAGCTGAGTTAAACCTTTAACGTAAGATCATACCTGGTAATGAGTAGATTATGATATAATTTTAAATTTTTTAATATGATCAAGAACTAAATTAAATGGAGAATATAAATTTTTTTCGCCCCTCAAAGCCGTTAGACAGGCAACCTGCAACTGGATATCGGTGGCAGTTTCAGTCTTTTAGTGATACAGGATCATTCCATGATGATGTTACAAGCTTTCAAGGACGATGGAAAACGGTAAACGTGTCAATATGAGGTAATAGACCTCTGTCCGGAAACGACCGACTACAAAGTTGTCAGCTAAAGTCGTTCTGACACCTCTGACAGTACCTGTCTTCTGCTTCTAGCTCTCTGCTTTCCATATTTTGGGAGGAGGTAGTATGGACTAAAATAAGAAAAAACTGATTAGTGAACGTGGCTATGAGCATTTGACGACCTTTGCTAATACGAAACACCTCTTTTGGTGAACAAGTTCTCATAGCTCTTACGCAATTCATAGTAGAGCGCATGTTCATGGAACATTTTTTTTTCTTGTTTTTGTCCACACTACATCCTCCCAATACATAGAAAGGAAAGACGCTGCAGTAGAAGAGGACCACTGTCAAAGGTATGGGAAGGATTTTGGCTTATAACTTTACTCGGTTGCTTTTGGAAGAGGGTCCCTTACCTCAAGTTGACACGTTTCCCTTCTCCATAATCCCTCAAAGTTCGTAACATCATCACGGGATCACCGTGTGCAGATGTCATTTTTCGACCATACAGATATCTAAATCATTTTGCAATTCGTTTAGATTTGATGGCTTTACTACCTGGGCAGTTAAAGATATAGAAAAAGACAAAAAGATGATTTTTGCAGATGATATGGTAATATGGGGTGATAAAGAAGGAGATGTACAGTTACAACTTGGTGCGTGGAAGGAAATAATGAAAAGGTATGGATTATAAATAAATAAAGATAAGAGGGAAGTAATGGTATTTAGAAGAGAGAAAGGGATCAACGGAAATATTACCTTGAATGGAGAACCCCTCAAAGTGGTAGAAAGTTTCACTTATTTAGGGAGTGAATTATCTAGGGATGGAAGAATAACTAACGAAATAAATAAGAGGTTACAGAAGGGAGGCAATATCTACCAAACAATAAAACACCTGATTTGGAATAAGGAAGTTTCAGAAAAAGCAAAACTCCTTATGTATAAGATTTATTACTTCCCTATTGTCACCTATGGTGGAGAAATATGGACAATGACAGAAAGGAGCAGACGACAAGCAGGGGAAATGAAATTTCTCAGAGCAGTGAAGGGAAAAACAAGAATGGACAGAGTAAGGAATGTAGAGATTAGAAACGACCTTAAACAAAATAGTATGAGAGAAGAAATTGAAAAAAAGAGAGAAAGATGGTATGGGCATGTTAAGAGGATGCATAGGCAGAGACTCCTCAAAATTATGGAAGAACTAAAGTTGGATGGGAAAAGACATAGAGGGTGCACGAGAACACGGTGGAAAAAGAGAGTGAGAATATCTGTGGAAAGGAGAGGTGGGACCTGGCAGCAAGTGGAGGAAGAAAAGTGGTGGGAGGACCGAGCCAAATGGAGAGGACTCGTCAGCACCCAGACCCGGCAGTAGCTGGAGCGGGATCTGGATATAGCTAGACTAGCTGGTAACCGACCACATTATCTGCGGAAAACCTAAGAGGGTTGCTCAGACTGTTTCCTAAATTGTGTATATATATAATACATTCACAACAGCAGAGTTTTTGTAACACTTCCTTTGGGAACCCCCGATACACTTTCGTTTCACTCGATGATGAACCGTCAGTTACTACTGACTGTCGCCTTTCTGTCAGGAAATCATAAATCCAGCAGCAAAAATCATACGAGAAGAACGACAGACCCGATTACGAGGGACAGTGATAAAAGCCTATTTGGAATTGTATAAATATGGAATCAGTTTGAGATTCTCTGTCGATGCACTCATTACCATATGTGAACAAAGAGCCAGTAATGTTTCACGGACCGACATTTTGTGAATCCGTGCTGGTTGTTTGTCATTACATCGTTTTCTCCGAGGCATTTCACAAAATTCGAACACAGCGTAATTTTCAAAATCCTGTCAGTGACAAATAAAGCATAAAATTATTATGCACTGAAGTTCAGAGACTGGTTATGATTTGACGATTAACAAGTTCAGAAACACTAATCAGCGTCACAGGTACAATTGCTCTGAGCACTATGGGACTTCACATCTGAGGTCATCAGTCCCCTACTACTTAGGACTACTTAAACCTAACTAACCTAAGGACATCACACACATCCATGCCCGAAGCAGGATTCGAACCTGCGACCGTAGCAGTCGCGCGGTTCCGGACTGAGTCACAGGTACAATGCTAGTATTAACTCACTTAGGACTAGACACAAACAATGAGAGATACGCCCGGCAGGGAAAACCGCCGTTTTCTCGTGCCAGTGCCGTATCGTATCTGTTCATCTCACTCACAAGCGGCTCTTTTAGCAGAAACCTCTCTCCATTTTTGTTTTTTTTTTTTACTCGTTTAAAGGTTTGGAGCCTGGTTCGCTGGAATTCTACTCGCCCCTAACGGACGCTCCTGAGAACTTAATTAAAAAATTACGTTGCAGCAACAGCATGCAGCGGCGGCAGCGACAGCCGAGAGGAATGTGTCTGTGCCGAAGGAAGTCAGAGGAGAGAGAATAAGGTAACCTCATACAAAGACCTTGGCGGCGCAAAATTTTTACAAATGTCTGATGGTTACACTCCGGTAATGTTTACAGCTCTTGAACCAGGAAGTATCATACGTCACTTTCATCCATGTTAAAACAATGTTGGACGCCAGCTGCTGGCTGACCATGTCTCTGCGCCCCCTCCCCCCTCACTTGTACGTAGAGACTTCAGAAAGTAAATTACATACCTCATCCCACGCAAAGACCGTAGTGTAGAAGAGAGCTCATGTTCCCCGTTTCCGTTACAGTACGCATGACAGCTGCATCACAGTGTTGGAGTGAAATGTACAGGAATCTCCCCCCCCCCCCACCCACCACCACCTCAAATCGTATTAAACCTCCAGAAATAACTCAGTTTAGACGGTGAGTCCGTAGATGGTGGTATAAGGGGCGTATAGTATAACTGGCCGTGCTTTCCCAGCAGTGTTTTGCGATAATTAGGCCAGTCCGTCGTTGAACGGAATTGGTAAGCCGCCGCATAGGACTTCGTCCTGCCTGTTATATGGAGGTGGTCTCCTACTGTCTATGTTTTACCTAATTTACCAAGCAGAAGTCTTTTCTGTGCAAACAATTTTTACACGGGACGCCATTATGGTGCGTTTAGCTTAGAAACACCGAAAATGAACTTTTTCACACTGTTTGTAAGCTATTAAAGGTACGACAGTATGGTCTACCCATGACTAGATCGAAAGGTATCCTATGAATCACTGACCACGATGCAGCACAGTCTGCATCTTGAGCGTACAAACAGTATAGTTGGTAAGAGATCGTACATCTTCGCTTATGCCAAAATTACTTATTTGTTTATTAATATCAACGTTTACTGGCACTGTAAAAATACTGAAAGATAGTATTTATAACCTGTAGACTCCTATCTGAGTGCCAAAATGCAACTTCTGTTAGCAAATATTTATTAATAACAATTATTTGATTCGCACCAGAATAAACGTATCTTCGCTGCTTATTTCTTTGCTCATGTCACGAGCGATTTCTGCAGCGGCACTTCATCCCACTGACTATGAAAGAGCCAGATGACCAACAGCCTCTGCTAGCCAGCATGGGAACCTACCGATCGCTCCTCACTCCGTACATACTGAAGCGCTGATACATTTTGTAACGTCTGGTAAGAAACAAAAACAACATATTATGTAGTAACGAGAAAATTATATGTATCATATTGTGTTATTGTATAAAATTATGTATTTTTTTATTTATTTATTTTTTTTTTTTGAGAATATCTGCGTTGGCGAGTAATGAAACCGCCACAGACGATAAATGTCGAACAAAGATTAAAATAAGTAACTAGTATATAATACGTGACGAATAGCAATTTCTTTGTCTTCTTCATCTGGGAGTCGAACGAGTAAGATATCCTGTGTCGTAGTAGCGAACGCTAGTGTAGCATTCTTTTGTCGAGACTAAGAGATGTACGCCATTACGTGTGAATTCATAAAGGTGTGTAAAAATTGAAATATTTAAATGTTTTAATAGAGTTATGCAAATGAAAACTTGCATTATTAATTGTTAAAGCTTGCTTGCCTATTATCCCATCCTGTTGAGACATTTTTCAGTTATATAAATATTATCTGTGGTGCTGAGCTGCGTGGCGAACGAAAGAGCTGCTGCCGCGGCGTATTCAAACGACTTCCAATATAGTCTATCATACCGCAAGGAAGCGGTAAAGTAAGAGTAAAATAATATTATTTCTTTTAGCTTCCAGACTTGCAGTGCAGATCAACAGATTTTATGATGTGTTGCAGGTTGACGCGGGCTGCTGATAGTATATAACTCACAGTACAAATAAGTTAATGTACCGTCGAAATCTAATAGGAATCTTGCTGTGCTCCGTTCTGGTCTGGCAAACTTTACAGTGAAAACGTATTTTTTTTAATAAGAGTCTCATGTTCTTGTGCTAGTCGTGGTATTGAATGGTGTTTTACCGAGAAACAAAATCCACTGCAAAATTTTGTTGTTGAACGATCATACGAACTGTAACATCAGTGTTCATAACCAAGTAATTTCAATTTTCAATAACTATAAAGTAGGGAAGATATGTTGATTTTTAGAATGAGTTACAGTCACGAAAAAACGTTCCTTTAATTGTAGGCCAGATACAGAACAATAAGATCTCAATATACACTCCTGGAAATGGAAAAAAGAACACATTGACACCGGTGTGTCAGATCCACCATACTTGCTACGGACACTGCGAGAGGGCTGTACAAGCAATGATCACACGCACGGCACAGCGGACACACCAGGAACCGCGGTGTTGGCCGTCGAATGGCGCTAGCTGCGCAGCATTTGTGCACCGCCGCCGTCAGTGTCAGCCAATTCGCCGTGGCATACGGAGCTCCATCGCAGTCTTTAACACTGGTAGCATGCCGCGACAGCGTGGACGTGAACCGTATGTGCATTTGACGGACTTTGAGCGAGGGCGTATAGTGGGCATGCGGGAGGCCGGGTGGACGTACCGCCGAATTGCTCAACACGTGGGGCGTGAGGTCTCCACAGTACATCGATGTTGTTGCCAGTGGTCGGCGGAAGGTGCACGTTCCCGTCGACCTGGGACCGGACCGCAGCGACGCACGGATGCACGCCAAGACCGTAGGATCCTATGCAGTGCCGTAGGGGACCGCACCGCCACTTCCCAGCAAATTAGGGACACTGTTGCTGCTGGGGTATCGGCGAGGACCATTCGCAACCGTCTCCATGAAGCTGGGCTACGGTCCCGCACACCGTTAGGCCGTCTTCCGCTCACGCCCCAACATCGCGCAGCCCGCCTCCAGTGGTGTCGCGACAGGCGTGAATGGAGGGACGAATGGAGACGTGTCGTCTTCAGCGATGAGAGTCGCTTCTGCCTTGGTGCCAATGATGGTCGTATGCGTGTTTGGCGCCGTGCAGGTGAGCGCCACAATCAGGACTGCATACGACCGAGGCACACAGGGCCAACACCCGGCATCATGGTGTGGGGAGCGATCTCCTACACTGGCCGTACACCACTGGTGATCGTCGAGGGGACACTGAATTGTGCACGGTACATCCAAACCGTCATCGAACCCATCGTTCTATCATTCCTAGACCGGCAAGGGAACTTGCTGTTCCAACAGGACAATGCACATCCGCATGTATCCCGTGCCACCCAACGTGCTCTAGAATGTGTAAGTCAACTACCCTGGCCAGCAAGATCTCCGGATCTGTCCCCCATTGAGCATGTTTGGGACTGGATGAAGCGTCGTCTCACGCGGTCTGCACGTCCAGCACGAACGCTGGTCCAACTGAGGCGCCAGGTGGAAATGGCATGGCAAGCCGTTCCACAGGACTACATCCAGCATCTCTACGATCGTCTCCATGGGAGAATAGCAGCCTGCATTGCTGCGAAAGGTGGATATACACTGTACTAGTGCCGACATTGTGCATGCTCTGTTGCCTGTGTCTATGTGCCTGTGGTTCTGTCAGTGTGATCATGTGATGTATCTGACCCCAGGAATGTGTCAATAAAATTTCCCCTTCTTGGGACAATGAATTCACGGTGTTCTTATTTCAATTTCCAGGAGTGTATATATTTTGCTTTGTGAAAAGGTAATGATGATAAAGAAATTCAAAGCACGGCATTATTAACAGATATTTCGCGGCTCTTTTCGTATATGCGATATCAAAAACGCGAAAATTTACTTCACGTATTTGAAATAGCAAAACTGGCAGTACAGTAAAATGTGCTCCTATGTTGAAGTAAGGGGTACCTTGAAAGCGACACGGCAGCTGGAAACACAATCTAAAGTACACGGGGCAGTACGATTCTAGAGGTCAAAACCTCTAAATTCAGCGTGAAATACTGGCGATATACGGATCTAATACAATGTCGCATTCAGTAGCGAAAAGGTGCCAACAGCCTGACCACCCCACAGACGTGGGTAATGTTGATCGAGAATTCTAGATCATGCACCATGCAGTTTCCTTCTTTTCGACAAGCTGAAGGATAATTTCCAAAGAAGGGGACTCTCACACAGCGATTTCCAGATGAGCAGATTTCTGTCGTCGAGGAACCGAACGATTTGCAAAACTTCCCGGCCGTTGTTTAGGGAGACCTGGTGACGATATCGAAAAATAGTGTCATGTAGCAGTGACACTTTTAAGTGTAGTGCAGAGTTCAATGAAAGTTACTAAGCCGGCGATAGTAAATACCGGATTACTTTTCGAAGTCTCCCCATACGATGCAGTTTAATGTCTCTGTCACAACATCAGATGATCAGAAGATGAGAATCAAACACGCATAGCTATGTTGACGAATTATTGCACAGGCAATTCAATAACGCAGAAGCTTGAAGAATATCGTTTTCCAACAGACTGACCTATACACATCATTCGAAGGAATGTTTCATTATCCGTTGTTTTCTTTCACACATTCCTTTGAATTCTTAAAGCAATTTGGTTTAAATCGAAAATATTTAATATGCTGTTTATGGGCTTCCAAATATTCCTTTGAATTTTTGTAGCAATTTGCTTTCATCGAAAACCTTAATATACAATGTTATGATACGATTACTGAGATTTTCTGCCTTTTCCATAGTACGTAATGCTTCGTCAGTCTGGAAACGCGATAGATGCCTTTCAAGCGGCGCTACAAATTGTGGCTGGGCCTTGTGACAAATATGGAAATTTTTAATGTATGAATCATTTTACTAAGGGTGACGTTAATCTTACGTTGGACACCTACATGACCCTTGTGGATAATGTAGCTACAAGGTTCTCTGCTCATTAGACGCCATTAACTTGTAGAAAACTTAATTTCCATCAACATATTAAAATGCAGCACAAATCATTACACTCACGTTTACCAGAACATACCATAGGTATTGCACAAATGTACTGTCAGCGGACACGTCGAAAGTGACCCCCTCGCCTCACTACATTGCATGGAAGATTAGATAAAGTTTGTTGAACTGCAAAGGAAGAGTGTGGCTTTACAATACACCCACAAACTGAACAAAAATCATTTTCCTTTTGCTGGTCTGTAAAGGTAAAATGTAAGGAAAGCTGCAGAGCATTTTTCTCTTGCTGTAGGATCCTGTTTGTATTGGATTGTCGGCTGTGACGTCAACGTCGCAGCTTGCTACTATGCACACACCCCGTGATCCCTACAGTCTTGTCTGTAATTAATTACACCGTGTAAGGTACCCACTATTCTGTGCACCCTTAAAATTTTGTCGGTCTTATGGCGCCTCTCAACAGGCGCTTCCTAACGTTCATGACTGAAGTGATTCTGTATCACGAAGAACACCTACCTACTTAAACACTCTCCGACATTAAACCGAAAATGGGTATATCGTACTTCCCCGAAAATAAAGTTTCTCTCTTTGTGACCGGAAATTTAGTTATCCTATTTTACGTATACAGCTCAGCATACAGTATAGATACTTGTGTCATTTGAGTGATTTCCCAAACCAGGCATCACAGCTACTTCTATCTAACTTGCAACAATAGAACACTCATTTGTCACAATGTCATATCCAATATAGTTTTAAGATGAGGACTAACACATATAGGCAATGAAAAGGTAATAACATTTAAGATACGGCTTTATTGAACATCTAATTCCATGTATGTCGCCGAATGTCGTAGTTTTGCCTCACCGCCGCGAAAACTTAAGAGAAGAATGATATGTTACGTAAATTTAAGACTAAAAGTAGACTGGTAACTGCTATGCCTGCTTTAAAATGCAAAACTAAGCCGCCGATAAATCTCTTTCGAAGTACTGGTTCTATTACAAGAGCAGTTTCGCAAAAGTTGAGGATACTTCAGCTTTTCCGATTTGTAAATATTGATCTAAGTCCGTTTGGTTTGCTTCTTGAAACACAACACACAAAGCTGGTTCGCCTTGCGCTGCATAGCCTTTCATGCCATCGAGGCTACTGGCTTTTTTATTGTCGTTTCGGATAACCCGAAATCACGGCATTAATAACCTGTAACCTGTAAATCTTTCGGTTATTTGTAAGCCTCATGTAATTAATAATTATTTTCTAAACTGTCATGTAATTACAAGTTTCGTAACTCCATCATCGGTCTTATCCTTGATGTAAACGACTGTTTTAGCTATGATTACTTTGTCTAAATACTTATGCTAGCTATATAATGTTAAGAGATGAAAGTCTTACATAAATAAAATGAATCTTTAACAAGAAAATATCATTTCTAAATTATTGCTTTTTAGTAGGTTTTTTCTGTATTTGACTATCAAGGAACCTGTTTAACAAGACCTTCAATGAAACAAATGATACTCGTACATTTCTTGTTAACCTTTCGCATTGTTTTCAAAACTTTCAAATTTTAATTCAAGAAATAATGAACTTCAACTACTTCAGCTTCACAGTTTATCTTGTAAGGTAAAAAATATAGCAAAAATGGCTGTCCTGTGAGTTAACAACTATCACCTCTTCTACATCAAATGAATTGGTGTTACGTCAGGTGATATTTCTCTAGTCTTTATCCCGTTCCACCGAAACAAATACATTTATCAGCGGTTCACCAGTTACACAAATCTGTCGCACCTCTTGAAAAATGTGTTATACTTATTTACACTCGTTCTTTATTTAGCCAGACAAAAGTCTCTTTTTCATGACGATGGCTTATGAAATTTTCATTGCCCCAAGTAGGCTAAATCTACGAGACCATTTGGTTCTACGAAAAACTTTAAAAGATAAGGGGAACAGAAGCGTTGGTGTGTGTGTCGTCTCGGTGGGGATGGTTGTTCAAGTTTGGTTGACAAAGGTCGGCGTCCGTCGTTCACGACAACTCCGATCTGTGACTGTTAAAACAAAACTTCTCGCTTTGTATGGTTAGTTTCAGACACTATCTCCCTCTAACAGATATCCGCGTATCCATGGAACAGCACGCCGAAATGTGTAAGCGGCCCTCGCTTATAACTGAAGCAACGGTGTTCGAAGGATGTCTGTCTTCTTTCCTGCTACACACAGGGACTGCACTACGCGGCACCGCAACAGCTCCCTTTATCTGAAACAATAAACCAAATATCCTTCACGTGTTCGCAACGGGCTTATAAGCTTACGCGAAACTTAATAACAGTAGTTTTTATGCCCGGTTTGCAAATGAATGTTCGAAAGTAGATAATCTGATATCTCAAATTGTAAGTTCCACCATTCAAGTCGATGCCACAATATAATCTGGCAAGGATGTTGATTTGTGGAGTACTATAGCGTCGTTAATGATTTGTTACGGTGCTAATTCAACAACTCCTACGTCGTGAATCCAGAGATAATGTATTCTCTAAATAACGTGCAGAAAGCGTCGTAATGAAATGTTCCATACTGTTAATACTGTCACACAATCGCCTTTAGCTTAGGCCTTCTATCAAGAAAATATTTATTTCACAGATACACAATAATGTTCAATTAAATGATGTAGACGACACGAAGTATTAAAATTGTAACTCAGTTTATTGAACTTCTGAATTATCTGATCACTGCAATAAAAAGCACACCCATATGTCATTCAAGGAATTGACGCTACGATTTACATCAGCAGTTCTGAAATTGACTACAGCTTCAGATAACACTGCGAACCTGTGAATTCTTCATGATTGCGTGCATATGTTTCCTACTCAAGTTTATTTGTAGAGTTTACGTCGGCATCTGGTACATTGCTGTGTCCTTCAATGTTCTTGACAATCACAGATCACAATGACTAAGTCCCAGAATTGAACAAGTATCAGACGAGTTACTTTTCCCTCGCTTATAATACCTTTTCCGTTGTCTGACTAAACGGTAAATGTTCTGTCACTTTTCTTCAGAACTTTGACTAATACGTCAAGATGATACTTGAAGAACTTTAAAATTCCAGATCGGTCTGAAACAATCTCGTATCGCTCAATAAGAGTAATTCTATTGCGACGTCGACAAGACAGCTAATTAACATCTCCATTGAAGTTTTTCATTACAGTTCGATGCGGCTACTACTCTTGTCTTGAATAAATGTTATCGCTGATCACTTTATCTCATCTGGGTTTTAATCTTCGTAAAGCATACATTTTGAGTTCTTTGTTTAGAGTTTCATGCATCGTAGATTAAGTGATCATCTGATTGTCTTTCATTTAGTTCTTTCCGTGGAATAGATGTTGTTAGTTCCCTAGCATTTCTGTTGGTCAAACTTTCAATAGTGTTAATATTTTGTTGCCAGTAGCTACCGTCAAGGTCAGAATAACTACTTTATATATCTTTTGCTGTCAAAAGGGATGTCATTGGGGGATCTATATTTGGGGTGTTATAAAACACAGAAATAAGTCTACCTACTAATTCCGTTGTTTCGTAGGATATAATTTATTAGTTCAATATGACGCTCATGCATCTGGAAGAAGATGCCTGAAAAAATACATCCGCTTTCACTCTCGACCAGAACAGAAGTAATTCACGTGTATCGAATGTTACTGTATCTCGTGAATTTATTGGCTCTGAAGTGATGCGACTGTACATATACCAGCTCAAAGGAACAACACAGCGATCTAGAAAACGAGCGTGGCAGAAAAGTTAAGCTCATTAATAACGGGACACTAGTTAAATTGCGTTACTTCGAGACTTCGGGGGAGCGAGCTACACCTGAAGTTTAGATTGAACTGCTTATTAAATATTAGGGCACTTCATATTGCGTTTCACATTTTAGGTCGCGAAAAATGTTAGCCTTCTACACATATTCTTTGGATATCAGGCGAGGATTGATATCTTTGTAACAACAAAATGTGATAAAACTCGATATTGGATGGCCACTGGTGGTTGCACAAATGATTTCGCTCATATGTTAGTATTGTTTTAAGGGATGGGAAAGATCCACCATGCTTTAATAGCCGTGTTAGAAAAACGTTACGTAAACAAAGAGCACTTCATCTGAGATTCAAGCGAAGTAAAAACCTAGCTGGAAAACAAAAGCTGAACGGAACGAAAATGAGCGTAAGGAGAGCAATAGAGAAGGGTTCAATGATTTTGAAACTAAGATGTTGTCAACCGATCTGAGCAAAACCGCTAAGAGATTTTGGTCGTATGCAAAATCAGTAAGTGGGTTAAGATAGTCTATTCATTCTCTCAGCGACCACAATGGCACCGAAACGTAAGATAACAAAGAGAAGGCCGAAATACTGAATTCGGTCTTCCGAGGTTGTTTCACAGTGGAAGATAGTGACACTGTCCCCCCTCTCAGTCGTCATCCTAACATCGAAATGACAGATATTGAGATAACCGATCGATGAATTGAAAAGTTGGTACAACCTCTTACTAGCGAAAAGGCTTCAGGACAAGACGAGATACCTGTAAGATTCTATAAGTAGTAATTTATCGTAGATCGCTTGAGTGACGAATGGTACCTAACGACTGGAAAAAAGCGCAGGTCATTCCCGTTCTTAGGAAAGGCTGCAAGACAGACCCACACAATTATAGACCAATATCGTTGACGTCAATCTGTTGTAGAATAATGGAACACGTTTTGTGATCAACAATTATGACGTTTCTGGAAAATGAAAGTCGGCTCTATAAAAATCGACATGGATTCCGCAGACAGAGATCCTGAGAAAACGGCGCTCAGGTTGATGCCGTGTTCCTTGATTTCAGTAAGGCATTTGACACCGTCCCGCATTGTCGTTTAATTAAAAAAAATACGAGCTAACGGAGTGTCGGAGTAGACCTGCGATTGGATTCAAGACTTCCTTGCAGATATAACTCAACACGTCAGGTAACTGTGATAGGACCGTTGCTGTTTACAATATATATATATATATATATATATATATATATATATATATATATATTTATAATCTAGTAGAAAGCGTCGCATGCTCCTCAAGGCTATTCCAGGATGATGCAGTTGTCTATACCAAAGTAGCAACGCCAGAAGATGGTAAGAATTTGCAGAACGACCTGCAGAGAATTGACATGGTGCAGGCTCTGGCTGTTGAACCTGCACGTAAATAAATGTAACATATTGCGGATCCGTAGGAAAAGAAATCCACTTCTGTACAGCACACACTATTAATGTCAAACAACTGGAGACCGCGTCTGCCGTAAAATATCTAGGCGTAACTACGCAGACCGACCTTAAGGGAAATGGCCATATACAACAAACAGTGGGGAAAGTAGACGTCAGACTCAGATTCATCGGAAGAACCTTAAGGAAATGTAACTCATCCACGAAAGAAGTAGCTTATTAGGTGCTTGTTCGCCTGATTCTTGAGTATTGCTCATGTATCTGGGATTCCTACCAGGTAGGACTTTGACAAGGGAGATACAGAAGATCCAACGAAGAGCGGCGCGTTTCGTCACGGGGTCCTTTAGCTGGCGAGAGAGCGTTAAGGAGATGCTAAACAAACTCTACTGGCAGACGTTACAAGAAATCACGGAGATATTTACTATTGAAATTTCGGTACAGCACTTTTCAAGGAGGAGCCGGACAACACATATTACTTCCCCCCCCCCCCCCCCCCCCGCCACCCACATACATCTCGCATACTGACCACGAGGAGAAAATTCTAGAAATTATAGTCAATACAGAGGCTTACCCACAATCATTCTTCCCACGCACTGTTCGCGAGTGGAACGGGGTTGGAGACATCAGATAGTAATACCAAAAGTACCCACCGCTGCACACCATTTACTGGCTTGCGGAATATGACGTAGATGTAGATTAGTCAGCGCTTCCTACAAACCGTAATTCTACCAGTCAATGTTTCTGATCCCTACTCAGTCTCGAAACTGGTTGCCACTCAGTATTTCGCTATGAAGTCACCTCTATGGACGTATTTATTTGACTGACGTAACTAACTGAAATGATGGCATAGAAATAGGTCTAAAATTATCTACAGTATCCCTTTCTCCCTTGTTATAAAGCGTCTTTACTACTGAGTACTTTAACTGATCAGTTTCCTGAGCGATTAAAGTACTCAGTAGTAAAGCCGCTTTATAAAAAGGGAGAAAGGGATAAAGTAGATAATTTTAGACTATTTCTATGCCATCAGTGTTTGCAAAAAGCTATGTAAGGATAATCGATCATTTTATATCACACCATTTGCTATCAAATGTTCAGTCCGGCTTTAGAAGTCGTTTAACAACTGAACATGCTATATTCTCTTTTCTCTGTGAGGTATTGGATGGGCTAAACAAAAGGTTTCGAACGCTTGGCACATTTTTTGATTTAACTAAGGCATTTGATTGTGTTGATCACAAAATATTGCTCCAAAAGTTGGACTATTACGGAATATGGGGAGTAGCTCACAGTTGGTTCACCTCTTACTTTGGCAACAGGCAACAAAAGATCATTATTCACAATGTTGATAACGGCTGTGATGTGAGGTCTGAGTGGGGTACTGAGAAGTGGGGAGGGGTGCGGGATGGGAGAGTGCCCCAGGGATCAGTGTTGGCGCCACTCCAGTTCCTTATTTATATAAACGATATACCCTCTAGAATTAAGGGTAACTCTAAAATATTTCTGTTTGCTATAACACTAGCTTGGTAGTAAAGGATGTTGTGTGCAACATTGGCTCGGTTTCAAATAGTGCTGTACATGACTTCAGTTCATGGCTTGTAGAAAATAAACTAACGTTAAATGACAGTAGGACTCAGTTTTTTACTGTTTCTAACACACAGTTCTACAAAACTTGACGTTTTAATTTCACAGAACGGGCATATGATTACTGAAACTGAACAGTTCAAATTTCTAGGTGTTCAGATAAATAGTAAGCTGTCGCGGAAAGCCCACGTTCAGGATCTTGTTCAAAGACTCAATACTGCCATTTTTACTATTCGAACGATATCTGAAGTGAGTGATCGTTCGACACGAAAATTAGTCTACTTTGCTTATTTTCATTCGCTTATATCGTATGGTATTATATTTTAGGGTAACTCTTCCCACTGTAACAGGATATTTTTGGCTCAGAAACGGGCGGTTCGTGCAATATGCGGTGTGAGTTCACGAACCTCTTGTCGACCTCTGTTCACGAGTCTGAGTATTTTGCCATTGGCCTCTCTAATTGTATATTCCTTATTGTCTTTCCCTGTTACCAGTATTAGTTTATTCCAACGAATAGGTAGCTTTCACTCGCTTAATACTCGGCAGAAATAAAACCTGCATTTGGATCGGGCTTCCTTAACTCTTGTCCAAAAATGTGTGCAGTATACTGCTGCATCCATTTTCAATAAGCTGCCACTCGAATTCAAAAATCTTAGCAGAAATCCAAGCGCTTTCAAATCGAAAATGAAATGTTTCCTCATGGGTCATTTGTTCTATTCTGTCAAGGAGTTCCTTGAAAAATTAAGCTGGTTCTTATTGTATTGCTGATAGCGTTTACTTAAACTTATGGACTGACTTTTTTTTAGGTTCATGAACATTTATTTTTATCTGTTATTACTTTTGTATTGTAACTTCATGTACTGACACGTTCCATGACCTCGGAGATTTGCTCCTCAATTTGGTCCTACGGAACTTGACGCATAAATAAATAAATAGATATGAATGGAAACGATTAGGATGAAATCATTGAAATGCAGCGACTTGAAATGATACCAGTGTCATCCATTCAAAATTACCGAACCTGGATGTTGTAACAATCTTAAATTTGCATATGTCCTCAGCTGCCCTAAATGGATCAGACAAATGTTCGTTATAACCACGACATTTGGATTTTAATCCTATACTCGTTATAACCAGGAAATCTGGATTTTAATCCTGGTGAGTACAAATTTTGTTTGTTAGCACCTATTCATAATTATTCGAGATAGCTACCTGAACGACTCAACAAGGTCTATACTCACACACAGGGTGATTCAAGTGTACATACTGCTGGGCTTAATGCAACCCACAATGCCTCCAGATAAAATGCACGACATTTCATATTCTCTCACTTGCTACGCCCAGGTTATTGCTCCCACAGGAAAAGCGCACAGGATCTTTTTGTAGTAAATACAATGTAATTAAATTTTATTCTGGGATACATTTTCGCTAGAGTCGTAATTTTCGAATCATTCAAGAAAAACATACAAAAGTGACCTTCAAACACGTTTTTCTTGAATAAATCGAAAATTGTGGCCTCCAGCGAAAACATACACCAAAAAAATCTTAACCACATTAAATTTGCTAGAAAAAGGTCCTGTTCACGTTTTTTCTGTACTTCGCTTGCCGCAAGCAAGGGAATAGGATAATTTCACATGTAGGTTTTGAAGGTGTAGCGCATTGCATAAAACCGATCAGAAGAGGCTGCTGAATCAACCTAAAGAAACTCGTCAGAGATATTAGTCACCCCACTAAGAGCGTACTCTGGTGGCTTTGGACAGCTATAGGAGGCGTACAACTGGTACCAGACGTCCATGTGATCCTCCACTTTTGACAAGGGTCAAGACTGTGAAATGATGTGTATGTGCCACTCGGTTGTATGCGATCATTGCAGCAAGACGGGAGCAACGTCGAGACAATGTGGACGTAGATAATCTAATTTTGGTGTACCTACACCGACAGTCCGGCGTGGCTACAAGTGATCAAGATATACCAGTCTCAGCCAACTAACGGGGAATCGGATGAATGGTCGTAAAATTACAAAAAAAAAAGAAAAGTTAAAAACCATAACCGCATAGAAAGGAGAAGTGCGTCACGCTTTGTCAATGACAACCGAGCTTGATAGGAATTACTGCTTTTAGTGAATGAAGGTCCAACTGAACCAGTTTACGAGAGAACATTTCGAAGAAAACAACGTGTAATAGACATTTGGAAACACATACGTAGCAAAAGGCCACTTCTCACAATGTCACTTAAAAATGTGCGTCTTCAGTCGTCCAAACAACACGGACACTGGGCAGTAGCTGACTGAAGGCATGTATTGGGTGTACCAAAAATTAACATTTCAAAATTTAATACTCTACGGAATAATGTAGATAGAGAGGTAAAAATTTATATACACTACACTACATAAGTCTGTAAACATCAAAAAATCAAAAATGTTCAAATGTGTATGAAATCTTATGGGACTTAACTGCTAAGGTCATCAGTCCCTAAGCTTACACACTATTTAACCTAAATTATTCTGAGGACTAACACACACATCCACGCCCGAGGGAGGACTCAAACCTCCGCCTGGACCAGCCGCAGAGTCCATGACTGCAGCGCCCTAGACCGCTCGGCTAATCCCGCGAGGCTGTAAACATAATACTGCGTATTACAAAAGCGCAAGATGGGAGTTATCTCTGTGAGCTATAGGTTAGAATACGGAATGGTATGCCTAAGTAATGATTAATAATGACACTTATAGCATAGAACAGATAATTGTTGTACATATACATACCTATCGTGCTGGTATTGATCACTTTTACGTAAACTGATTTTAGCTGTCTAGGAAGTTCCACTAAACACACCAGGTGATGCCAGTAGACGGCACGACTGTGTAGAGGTACATTGTGTACAGTTCTGTTCATTTGTAGTTCCGTCTGGATGGCTGTAAGACACGCCGCGAGAGAAGGTAGTGCACCGAACTAAAGTAACTGAAAATGGCCCCAGAGTGCTAGATTCCTTCTGATTCACGGTTGAAGATTCTCTCATTGCACGAATAAAGCAATAGAAATTGAAGAAGAGCGGAGTTGTCAAGACCATACAGCAACGTCGGGATACAAGCTCCTATACTGATCGTCCTCTCTCAGGAGCACACAGGAAAACATGACAACGCCAGGTAAAGTAATTGGTAGTGACCAGTAGACCGTAATAGTTTCTGACTTGTTCATGAATTGACTGCTGAACTAAACACGACTAGCGATACACCAGTGAGGGAGGCAACATTGAGATGTCGCCTGTCACAAAACAACCACCAGGTTTATTTGGTAGCAAGGACACCTTTGTTGGCCATATTAACAAGAAGAAAAGGCTTCAGTGGGCTACGACATATCAACAGTGGACAACAGGTGAATGGGAAGGAGTCTTATTCACTGACTAATCCAAGTTCGAAATATTTGGAAGTAAACGCCGTCACTTCGTACGCTCGTTACCCCATGAACGCTCGAATCCCCAGTGCTTAATTTCAGCTATGAAGCATAGAGTGGATTCAGTGATGGTATGGGGATCTTTTCGAAAAAATGAAGTCGACGATTTGGTCTTACCCTTCTCCAGCGTCATGCCAAGACATCTGGTTTGCGTCTGATCGGGAAAGGGTTTGTCTATGTGAAGTCTCTAGATGCTCGGAAAATTCTGAAAAACATAGAATAACCTCCAATTTGACCTACTATAGGATGAGTTGGACAGGAGGATCCTAGAACGAGGAATCATGAGTGGGACACACAAGAATGCAAAATAATTCCAACTGGTAAAATTGACCCATCGCATGCCAGTAGTATGCAAGTAAATGGTGGCTATTTTGAGGAATCTGAAATTTAATAGTTACATTTACCTATGCATTGTTTGAGCTTAATAAACATTTAGAAAATAATAAAATGCAATTTTTTATGTGTTTTCTTTCAACTGTCCAAACTTATGGAGGTAGGTGTACACGCTTGAAATGACGTAGAGTTTATTGAAAAAGTGCGCAAAATGACCAACAGATGGAGTTCCATATCATAAAAAGGCAGTAATAAGTATAACAATTGATTCTTAGCTAACACGATTTTCTTCATAACAATTACCCAACGTTTCGGCCGTCATTCATCAACAGTACCTGCAGTCGAAGGACAAAGTTATGAACAACACTTTACAGCATATCAGCAGCTTAGTGAGGAATTGCCGTCGGGTGATATCTTCCAGCATCCCTGATGAAGCCGGACGATCGAGGTAGGCCGGCCGGAGTGGCCGTGCGGTTCTAGGCGCTACAGTCTGGAACCGCGAGACCGCTACGGTCGCAGGTTCGAATCCTGCCTCGGGCATGGATGTGTGTTATGTCCTTAGGTTAGTTAGGTTTAAGTAGTTCTAAGTTCTGGGGGACTGATGACCTCAGAAGTTGAGTCCCATAGTGCTCAGAGCCATTTGAACCATTTGAACGATCGAGGTAGACTTGCGTTTTCAGATAACTCGACAGCCAATACTCACATAGATTGAGGTCTGGGGACCTGGGAGAGGCAACAATGCGATCATCACCTAGCGATGGCCCAAGAAATTTTTCTCACGTGTAGTGACATGGGATGGAGCGCCATAATGCACAAAGATCGTATCTTCCAACAGGTATTTATCAGCCATGCTAGGGATGAAGATATTCTATAACGTATCGGCGTAGCTCGCACCAGTCACGCTGACAGTATGAAAAGCAGCACCCCGCTTGACCTCAAAGAAAAAGGACCCGATCACCACTGATGTGTTAAATCCACACCACGCCGTGACTTTCACGTCATGCAACGGGGTTTTCATCAGAGTTCTAGTATTTTTGGTAGCCCACATTCTGCAGATGTGGCCCTTCACAGATTCTCGAACAGGCTTCATCGGTCCACAACCAATTTTGTGAAGTGCCCACACCACAAATACTCTCCGCGTCACCAAATCGGAGGGTAATAGTTCATTTCATACATCATTCTCACGCGGCGTCACTGATATGTTGCTGTCCAGCTGCAGGTGCAGGCCTTTCTTGCATTCTTCTTTGGTTTCTGTAAAATCCCATTGCATTTCATGCAACTGTGTCAAGTTTTATCTCTCCATGTACGCAATCCTTGAATTATTGCATTTTGTAAATTTTCACGGACTAGTAGTTTGCGGTCTGACGAGTCTCAATTTTGCCTGTTTCCAAATGATACAAGCACACTGGTGATCCAATGAGGCGTTTGACTTACAAAGTGTGACGGGTGCAGTTCAAACTGGAGGTGGTTTTGTAATGTTCCGGGAGTATTTCTCGGATCCTTTCTTAGGTTCACTTATTCAGTTTAACAAGAACTGGAACCAGAACGTTGATTTCCACAAATGTAATGTATTGCGAATACATAGAAAGAAGGATCCTTTATTGTATGATTATATGATAGCGGAACAAACACTGGTAGCAGTTACTTCTGTAAAATATCTGGGAGTATGCGTGCGGAACGATTTGAAGTGGAATGATCATATAAAATTAATTGTTGGTAAGGCGGGTACCAGGTTGAGATTCATTGGGAGACTGCTTAGAAAATGTAGTCCATCAACAAAGGAGGTGGCTTACAAAACACTCGTTCGACCTGTACTTGAGTATTGCTCATCAGTGTGAGATCCGTACCAGATCGGTCTGACGGAGGAGATAGAGAAGATCCAAAGAAGAGCGGCGCGTTTCGTCACAGGGTTATTTGGTAACCGTGATAGCGTTACGGAGATGTTTAATAAACTCAAGTGGCAGTCTCTGCAAGAGAGGCGCTCTGCATCGCGGTGTAGCTTGCTCGCCAGGTTTCGAGAGGGTGCGTTTCTGGATGAGGTATCGAATATATTGCTTCCCCCTACTTATACCTGCCGAGGAGATCACGAATGTAAAATTAGAGAGATTAGGGCGCGCACGGAGGCTTTCAGACAGTCGTTCTTCCCGCGAACCATACGCGACTGGAACAGGAAAGGGAGGTAATGACAGTGGCACGTAAAGTGCCCTCCGCCACACACGCTTGCGGAGTATCAATGTAGATGTAGATGTAGATGTAGATCGGTAAGTAAGTGTTGCACATTCTTCTACATTTTTATGATTATGCTGTGGACACTCCCATATTCCAAAATGATAACGCTGATGTTCACAGAGATGGCCGCATAATTACCTGGTTCGATCAACAAACAATGAGGCACTCCATCGCACCTCGACCTACACGCTAAGTCATCCGATGTTAATACCACAAAAAATATCTGGAACCTTGTTGGTGTAGCAGGTGGAACATGGCACTAAACATCTACGCAGTTTGATGTAATCATCATGAGTGGCTTCAGCTGGACATGGTGTAAGTGAATAAACCTGTCGACTCTTTCCTCGCTTAACTCTAGTCGTTATGTAGGCAAGAGATGGTTTTCCATGGTGTTACCGTGATGTCACCTAGAGGTGACGAATTTTTTGTTTGGTGTACCTATCGTTTTCCTGAATTTTATAGTTTTGGGAAAATATCTCCAGTTGTCTGACATTAATTATTGATCACTTCCAATCAGATAAGGTCACTGACGTCTTCGAGTGCTGCGGCGTGGTTGATTTCAATAACGTTGGCACATTGTACAGCGTAACTTCCTCTTACGGGTCTTTGTGTATAGGAATGTGGCGTCAGCAAACTCAAATACCGTTTAATCTTCCCATATCGAAACCCTTTCGAGTCAAGACAACACAGGGATGCTTACGAGAAACAGAAAACTGAATGTAGCTATTGTTTATAACAACGGTGTATGCTTCTGCATTTGCTTCTAGGTCTATTTTCCGCTAAGTGTAAACAGAAATGCTGAACACATCTCTCGAGGCACATATCCCGTAATACTACTGATGCTACTAGGAAGTGAATATTGAGTCATAAAATGTCACTTACTTAGAAAAATCTAATTAAATTCTATACCTTAAAAATATTCAAAATATTCTTGTTTCTCCAAGTTTCGTAACTTTTTTAAAACTTTTATTGAGCAGTATGCAGATTCATTACATCATAATGCAATGAAAGCATACTATTTCGCGATCACAAAAAATATTGTAGTAACAGCAAGCAATTCTTTACATCAAAATGTGTTTCAAAATGAAATATTATCTTCTGACTGCTTAAATCTATGACGTTTTCGTTATGTTAAACATATTTAACTGTGAAAACTGTGCTGCTTTCTGATTACATAAAATTCTCTTCTTTTCAAGATAAAGATTCTTAATTTCCATCAAACTGTCTTCGAGAGGAAATTGTTGCAGTAATGGGACATTTGTTAATATGATGTTTTCAATTCGTTCGTCCATGTGAACAATAATCAGAAATCGGGTGTAATTTTGGAAGTGCTACCTGCTAGAAGTTTTTTGTGTGTCAAGTGATACTGTATCTACCGAATAGTTCACATATTTTAGTAAAATTTCTAGTGAAATGTTGTTTACAGTAATTGCATCCAGTGGACAAAAATTGTCGCCTGGACCTGATACAGAAATTTATTTTCATATTTTCGTCTTTCTAGCTGTTCTCTTTTCAGCTTGACTTATGCAGATCATGAATTGAAGTTGCCAAGAGCAAGACAGACAAGGCTAAGGAAACACAGTTTGCAGCAGATCACTATTTTATTACAAGCTGATTGAAAATTTTAGGAATACTTACTTTACCGTAAAAACGACTATACTCTGTCATGGGGTACGTAAGACTGTTCTGAAAACTCAGTGAAAAAGAACAAACATTAGATTAGATGCTTGGGAGATTACTATTTTTTCTCGAACCAGTTTCTGGTTTCTTGATAACTAATTGTTACAACCAAAGGTAAGGAATGTGTAGGATAGAGAGATAATACGAAAGTTATGCCTTTATTAGTGTTTCATGCACAACAAATAAACCTAAAACGAACATGAATATAGTATATTAGATCGTCGAGCTAAGGTAGTGGTAGACGTGTCAACCAAGTTCTGGGTCACACATAAAGACTTAAAAATTCAGTTTTATTTAGATATACCTCTTTACATCAAACACACAGTGGCTGTATTTCAGCGTTTTACACACTATCATGTGGTAGTTTCCATATTAGCTTTCGTCCAGGTTAAGGATGTGAAAATTTCTTTCACCTTGTTGAGGCGAAATTGGACGAAGTACTACCCGAAATGATAAGGACAGAGGTCTATGATTTTCTTCACGAACTGTTTCATCAACGATGTAACATTCCTGAGGAAGCCTCGAGGAATGATGAAGTATCATTCATTAATTGATGAAGGAACAAGCCAGCAACAAACGTAAATTACAACTGAGCCGAATATCGATAAACTGAGAAAATTTAATAAGGCACGTACGTCTCTCCAGCGTGCTACAGAATAAAAGTAACTAACAAATAAATAGAGATGTGAATGGTATTTTGTATGCGAGGGAACAAAATTTTGGTGCCATTTATATTTACATTTATTGGCTCTGTAAATTTATGGCTGAAAGGTCAGTCAAAATATGGCAGTAATTAGGAATGTATTTATTGATATGTACTGCGGTTTCAAGCACAGAGGGTGCTGTCGCATAAACGCATTCCGCAAATAGTTAAAATTCGGCTCAACTTGTTTCAATAGATCACGTCCCAGCAAAAAATTAGAACGTATCGGAAATATTTGAAGCTAATGTCTGGGGCGTAGCTTGCGGTGAGGAATAAATATTTTGCGGCAGCTTTTCCAAATTTCAGTTTCTCGAATGCTTATATTGGGCCCACTCACTTTGTTTCAACTACAGCGGTGCGCAAGGAAATCAGTTAGAAAGTCAAAAATACTCATAATTTTGCGACGAATTGTGTCGAAAAGATTATTCATTTTCGCAGGCGTTTGGTTTCTCTCAGGCACCGAATTAGCAAAATTTTATGCTGGATTCACGTTAAAAGTAGAACGAAGGGAGAAAGGGAGTATGGTTTGTAAAGCAATTTTTATAAATGTGAATATGAGAACAGTAAGATGCTGGCTAGTTTTTCAAAGGTTTCATTCACCTTTAACCCATTAAACTCATTATCATATCTAAGACTTTAATTTTAAGTGAATTCGAGCAAAACTGTTACAGTATAGCGCAAGACTGTTAAGGTATAGTGCGAGTGTCAAACTTTATTCTTTGAAGAATTCTGGAAAAGATGATAGAATGTAACAGATGCCTAACTACAAAAGATGACGTTCCGGTAGCCGTGCTGCTATTCATTTAAAGGGATGGAAGAACTTCGGGATACTTAGATTACTTCACTCATAGGACGGATATGAGTTATTTCATTCAGAAATACGAGCGGCAAATGGCTCGAATTACGTAGTCTGCTAGCCTTGGTAGAAAATCGAGGATATGGGGATATAGCTACGGGTAACTAACTCTAATGTTGTTAATATCACTTTCGATAGAAAAACTATACTTCTGTTCATTTCACTATTTTTATAATGCTATAACAGATTAAACATCTTCCGTAATCCCATCAGGTGCTGTACTCTATCTGAAGGATATTGTAGCAATGTCATGTTTTTTTAGAAGAATTTCTCAGTAGTTTCTGTTCTCACGACAGTGAAAATGCTACTTCAGACGTTGTGGACCATATTACGCAATAGTATGGTGTTCAACGTATGTGACCAAATGACTTTTTCCTGTTTCAGCCCAAACAATAACGCCTGTAAAAATATGTTTTATAAATACTCAAAAGACTGCTGTAAGAAATTAAGAGACATGCAGTTTCAATGGCACAACTAGTAGGCATGTTGAATCGTTGACCTCAGACACCAACAGAAAAAACCGCCTCCCTAGTCGAGGTCACTAACGTACGTATGTACGGTGGTGCTCGCCTCGGAGGAGAGCCGGTTCGAATCCTGCTCGTGGCAAATTATAACTGCCAGTATTTGGCCAGAAATGGGATGAGAGGTGGGGGCGTAAAGTTTCTGATCACCAGTCTTGGCACCAATGACCTGGATTCAATTACAGACCTCTCCACAGTGTTTCATGAAGTGAGGGAATGTTGCTCTGTTGATGGTGATCCGTTTGTGGGATGGAGAACTTAAGCTTGGTGGGCCTCTTAGTGCCTTTCGAGGGAAGTAGGCTATTTGTCGCCACCAGGTCTCACCTTCTACATCGTCTCATCATCTCCAACATGGACATAACACCACACTTCACAAACACACACACACATCCACATTACAGTCACCTATACCTAAGAGAAGCACTACCCAGTACTTCGAGGAGGAAAGGTGCCTCCAAGAGCGAAGTATTGGAAAAACCTGCCCTTCGGGGTCTCCAGGCCACACATGCCATAATATTATAACTTTTCAACCAATGGAAAAGTAGCCGAACGTATTATTTAGACATTTGCTGTTTTTCCGTTGTTAATGAATGAAACTAGCGCAGGTCCATTATTACGAGATCGGAAGGACATTTGCCGATGATTGAAAATAATGGTCCGAGTGACAGCACATAGTACTTGGTTGTCGACTGAAATATAGAGGCAAGAAGCCGAGACCATCTGGCTGCACTCCTCAAGGCTCTTGGAATACCCATCATTGGTAAATTTTCAAGATCACAAAACGTATGTGCAAATTTTACAGTATTAACACCCATCGTCAGCACATGTAAATAAACTCAGCAATGAAGAAAATTTACGCGGCATTATCAGTAGGGAAATTGGTTTATAATTAATAGACAACACTATCAACAGAGTAAAACAAGTATACATAAAATAAAGTTCAAACAGTTGCAACTGAGAGTGAGAGGGATAGAAAAAAAAAAAAAACACTCACACACACACGCGTATGCACGCAGTTAGGTAGCCAGAGGCATTTATGACAAAAAAGAGACATTCGACATACCCTCTATGTTTGGGATGGAAACGAACATTAGATGCATGTCCATGCATAGTACGAACGTAACCAATGTATTTTGTGGAAACATTTCTTAACGAATTACTGTACCTTTCATAAACGACATGTATATGAAATGGTAGGGAGCGAGGATCTGGGAGAGGTAAGGTGTTGAGAATAATGAAAATTTAAATTACAGTTTGTGTAATAGAACAGAGAACTTTAAAACCAAACAAACTCTTTGAACTCCAACATAAGAAAATCACTTCAGGGACAGTTACTGGTTTTCACAATAGGTCCGAGTACTTTTAAATCAACATTACAACAACCACAATTTGCATATACTTCAATCATTAAATTATCTTTCAGTATAACAGAATATGCCAGATAACGGTTACCCCTATACATCTTTAAAATAAGAAAGTGAACGCAAGCAGATCAAAAAACATGAACAGTTATTCACAATAACAACCAAGGACAAATCCAAAACTAATAAAGGGGCTGAAATGCGTGTATTAACCCACGCACTGTAACTGGCTCGAGCTCCGCCCACACCCTGAATGGTTGCTCGATTCAGTACAGATTCTAAAACGAACACACAGAAAGTACGTTAAATTTATATAGCATGTAAATGCCGATTAGCATACAGGCCCTCATCCATGAGTATGGAAAAATGGTGCAAACAACTGATTCCGTTTGAGCCACAAATAATTTTGGTGAACACAGTAGAATCTACATAACTAAATAAATTACAACAAACGCATGGGCCATTTAACATCAGCTGATAACGAAAAATATTAAAGATACATAAATGTGGAGTGTGAATACACTACGCCAATAGTGCAGTTAAGGCAAATACTTTTAAGTCGAAGTTAACTTTCAATGAAAAATTTTAAGGTTACATAAACCTAGAAAACACAGTAGTGCGGCTGAAGAGAAAGAATGCCGGATAATAATTTTTTTTAAAGATACCTAAACCTAGAAAACACACGTACATGTAGTGCAATTGAAAGCGAGTCTTCCACAAACAGAACAAGATAAAATGGAAGCTCACTGATAATTAAACGTTTACCTCAGATTTGTCCGTGCTACCAGGATGCTGATCCTCGTTAAGGGCTTGGGCGAAAACAACAGCTAGCAGTATAAGCAACAACCTCAAACGAAATTCAATATAAAGCGCTGGGGTTTTCACTAACCGCTGTGAGCACTTAACTACATACAAGAAATGTTGTTCATCATTATTCCTGCGACATCCAAGGAAAATTAAGGACGGCGTATGCGCCCACGTCCATCAACTAAGGCAGCAGGAAACAGGTCTGTTCGAACTCCGGACTATGGCCTGCCACGCACAGGCAGAGAGAAACGGCGACACTCCAGCCGGCGTAGGCGTTCCTCGAAGTAAACATCGCCTAGCGGACCTCAGTGGACAGCTAGAAAGCCCAGGCTGTAAAACAAAGGGACTCCTTTCCAGACAGTCAACCCCCACTCGACAGACCTCTAGCATGAGCAGCGAATATGCTTAAATCACACCCGAGGTTCTGCAAGGTCGTTACGTACCGAGACGGCAGAGAATCCGTAGCCAGATAACGAAACTCAGGGATATCGTTACCAGCACGTGCACGGTTCAATATAGAGTTTTCTGATGTTTCAGCGCAAGAAACATGTGCGAGAATCACCAACACGTCACCGAAGAAAATAAAATATCAAAGTAACTACATTGTATTTTTATAAGTTCCGCTTATCGTCCAGAAAAATCGTGCTCTTGTAGATAACAGGCTACCCAATGAATTGAAATTAATGTTTTACTGACCATATCATCTACTACATAAGGTAACAAGCATCGCAGTAGTAAAGATAAAAATGTTTAAGCTTCGCGTTCCGTAGTTATTGCTACTTTTCGAATATTTAAATTTTTTCAGATGGCACATACCTGCTGAACCCTGTTTGGATCCAGGAACCAAGACAAAAAGTATTATCCGCAAAGAAAGACTGCACCAAACCTTTAATCAACTGATTATTTAATAACGTAGCATCTGAACATTGAGGTTGGGCTTTGTAATGCGTGAGACCAACAGAAATGTCAAATCATCTGAAGACCACGGTGGACCAACATATCAATTAGAGAACATTTCACAATTAGGAGGTCACACAAATTAATCGTACGATGAACCTGGCCAGATAAAGGACACACACTGGAATACCGCCAGGATTAGTCAGGATATCAAGAAATTTACTTTCATTCTGATTTTGACAGATTGTAATAAATTGTGCATTGCTCTCTAAGACATGGATTAGATTCACTCCCCTTACTTACGCAATTTTTAAATATTTGTTTTACGGTGGAGGAAATGGAAAGGAAACCCCTTGTGGGAGAATCCAACCAACGACGTCACATTTACTTGTCCTGCTCAGAGTCCTTGTCCATTGTACCACACATAGTCTACGAAACTTGAAAGGTACATGCTACGAAGAGGTCAAACCACATTTTAAACAAGATGTACTACAAGGGACGTACAAGACTATTTTCAATTATACCTCGTACGTAGTAAATTATTGAAGTGTATGGAATACAGCTGAATCGATAACCACTGTAAAATACGGTGAGCCATTGTTGTTTCCTTCCCTGTTTACGTTAATGGGCTATAGATTTGTAGCAGCACAGAGTAAGAAATAATCCTTATCTTTGGGCATAATTTACATACAGGTCAAACACAATAAACACAACACATCACTATGCTTAATACGGTGAATGAAAATCATTGGCGTTCGACACATCCTCCAGTCATCTGTGAATGGATGAATACAGGTCTTGTATGGTTTTTCATGGGAATGTTCCTGCAAAGTAGTGCCAAGATAGGGTATCAATGACGGGTATACAAAGCGATCATGTGCTCTTCTCTTCAAAATAGACCATAAACGCTCTACAGTACTGAGATGTGGTGACTGTGACAGCCAGGAGGGATGTGACAGTTCACCCCCGTGCTCACAGAACCACTACTGGACGATGTAACCAGTATGAACAGGGCTCCTACCGTCTTGGAGCACAGTATCGCCAAAGGGGAACAAACATTGTACTATGGGATGGGCCTGATCAGCCAAAATGGTCATATAAGCTCTGGCAATAACGCGATCTTGCACAGCAGCTATGGGGCCCATGGAATACCAAGACACGGCTGCCCAAATCATCGCCAAACCCTAGACATATTTCAAGGTATTGGGACGTAAACTTGGGCAAAATTTGCAAACAATGTGAAGCAACGAAGCAACTCTAATCCGACCACATGACATTCTTCCATTGCATCGTAGTTGACGTTTCGTGACTTCGACACCACGAGCTCCCATTACGTGCATTTGTGCCACTGATATGTTGTTTTGGAATTCTAGTTCGCACTGGAATGGCCAGCTATTGAAGCGTCACGTGGTGCTGACATGGTTCACGAGTGCGACATTCAGTTCTGCTGAGAGTTCCGCAGCTGTCGTCAGCATAGTCCCACTTGTGAGCAGGCTAAATGATTACCAATCACGTGTTCCAAGGAAGAAACTTTTGATGCTGTGCTGTTTGTGACATGTTGGCATTTTAATCCATGAGTATCACCCAACAAAATAAGACATCAAAATAACTACAGCGTATTGTTTTCGTAAGTTCCTTTTATCGCCCAGAACAATCACTTTCTTGTATATAACAGGCTACCAAAGCAATTCGAATTATTAATTCACTGACCATATCATCTACTCCGTAAGGTAACAAGCATCACAGTAGTAAAGATAAAAGTGTTCAAGCTTCAATCCTCTTTAGTGGCCGTCCATCACGACCATTCAACACACATTTTCGTCAGCGTTGTAATTTAACTGATGATGTTTTCCCGTTTTACCTATATGAGTTATAAATCTTCGAAACGGTGTGTCTTGAAACACCAAACACTTCGTCTACCTTGCTTTCGGAAGCATCCAGCAAACAGGACAAATAGTTGGCCCACGTTCGAAATCACGTAGCTCCGATGTAACACACGCTACGCAGAACACAATTCTGTCCACGACTGCCATTTGCAACGTACTGAAGCCGAGCGAGGTAGCGCAGTGTTAGCACACTGGTCTCGTATTCGGGAAGACGATGATTCAAATCCGAATTCGGCCATCCTGATTTACGTTTCCCGTGATTCCCCTAAATCACTCAAGGCAAATGCCAGGATGTTTCCTTCGAAAGGGCAGCATTCCCTAATCCGAACTTGGGCTTCGTTTCTAATGACCTCGTTGTCGACGGGACACTAAACTTTAATCTCCTTCTCTTCCCTCGCGTATTTCGGACGTTGCACAGGTGCCATTTGCAGTCAAAATACAGCAGTGTAACCTGCAGACTTGGCTAAAATCTGTATTTTTTTTCAGTCACGCATTTCTGGCTATGTCTCCACTTTTCTCCAACTGCTATATCTCTGTGCTTGTCGATGTACTAGCACACCTGAAGTCTCTGTAAATAAATCACTGATATGTCTAGGAACCAAGTGATAAGCTCGTTTAACGTCTTTTTGCTGTTCTCTTTCCATTGTTCAACCATATTTCGTTCTTAACAATCAGGCCATTTTTGCAGTAGCTTTGCCCCAAGTGTCTACGGCCCACAAAGAAGGACTCCCAATTTTAGGAGAGACTTGATTGTGCTTTGTCGGATCATGTGAATATTAAAATGCAAACACGTCACAAACAGCACAGCATCAAAAGTTTCTTCCTTGGACCACGTGATTGGTAATCATTTAGCCTGCTCACAAGTGGGGCTATGCTGAAAAACATTCAACAGCAAACATAGCAAAGCACCCTGGGAACAAGAAATAATTAATTATAGATTCAAATCAGAACAGACTTCCAGTATAATCTCAGGAAAATATAAAATGACTTTTCAGTTCGATGTAGACCTACTACTGTGTATTTAGTCTCATTGAGGCGTCAGAAAATGCTGGTGACGTGGCTCGAGACTATAACCACCTACTGATATGAGCGAACACGAAAAATTTTCTACTTATATTTGGTATCATAAGCCATAATCGTTGTCCATGGACGGAAATTAAAGAGATTAGACTTTCATTTCTACATACGGTATTCATTGGAGAGGATGGATGAGTAGGAGGACGGATAAAGAATAAACATTAAATGTTTAGTGTCGTACTTACTATTTCATAAGTAGTGCGAACTCCTTTTTCTGTTTGACAGATTTACGTGGTCCAGAAATCACTTCAGAGCCTGAATAGTCGCTAAGTATTACTCAACTATCAGACAATACTCAGAAAATTATCTGATGACTTGTGTAAAATACTTTCACTAACTTAGTGACAATTATGAACTACCCACTAATATTTGTTCATTTTTCTGCCGAAAGTTTCAATCTGTATTCGCACAACCGCAACTGTCAGTACTAAAAGCATACGTGGGGAAATGCAAAGACAGAATAATATGGTACACATTAATTAGACCACGAGGCGATGCGTGTAGTCAAGGATTAAGAAACTGACGTGGGGCAAACAGGAAATTGGAAAGCAAGATAATCAGTCGAAGAGCTGTTGGGTGAAGAGAAGGCTCCTGTTAAATGAAGAAGTTCTTTTTTTTTTCCAGTGGACTTATGAGTACACTTATTTCTGAAGAGACCTTGTATGCGTCGTTTTAAGGCTGAAAGATAACAAATCGTTTCCAATAAGGATCGCTTTAAGTATGGTTTTCCTTTAATCAAAGAAACATTCAACGCCGTCAGGAACTCTCTGATGAATGAAGCATGCCCTCCGGTATTTTACGTGGAAGAGCATGCGGTGTTGCCTTTTAATTAGCACACATCTGCCAACATTTTCATGACATCAAAGGAACAGCTAGCGGGTGCCAGCCCGGGCGCCATTATCGTATTCACCTGAAAAGAGACAGTGGAGAGAAAACACCACCCAACAGAGATCTCTCCCTTAAAAAGACGAGATAACAGGCAGTCTTTAACGTTGATGCAACACTAGCGGACGTTGCCAAGAGGATGTCTGTAAGGGAACGACTCGCTTCACAGCTGAAAACACGACATTCGTAAAAACAATTTCTACACCCTCGCTCTATCGTGGCTCAAGATGCAACGTAAGTCTTGCAAGCTATAAAGGCCGTAATTTTACTACACGGTTTAGAAGTACGGGTCTCAGCGGTTGTATGGGTGCTTGATGCAATTCTTGCATATTTGGAATGAAGACTCTATCGAATCAGTCTATTGTCTTAGACTTAAAAATAAAATAAAGAACTGCTGATGACCAGTCCGGTAAATAAATTTAAAAAATAGGGCGAGTGCTAGTCGAGCTCTGAGTGTTCCATATAAACTTAATTATGTATATAGAAGTTTCAGGTTTTGGGAATAGACGGACAGACACACAGCCGGTCAACTAAATGGGAAAAAAATATTTTTCATATTATATAATTACAAAGTAACAATTTTCCGGTTCAAAAAATGGTTCAGATGACTCTGAAAAGGGAACCTCCCAATCGCACCCCCCCTCAGATTTAGTTATAAGTTGGCACAGTGGATAGGCCTTGAAAAACTGAACACAGATCAATCGAGAAAACAGGAAGAAGTTGTGTGGAACCATGAAAATAATAAGCAAAATGTACGAACTGAGTAGTCCATGCGCAAGATAGGTAATATCAAGGATAATGTGAGCTCAGGAGCGCCGTGGTCTCGTGGTTAGCGTGAGCAGCTGTGGAACGAGAAGTTCTTGGTTCAAGTCTTCCCTCCAGTGAAAATTTTAGTATTTTTTTATTTTCAGACAATTATCAAAGTTCAGGCACTCACACATAATCATCTTCGCTCTCCAAAATTCCAGAACATGTTCAGATTTGCTTGGACATATGCAGGATTTGACGGTGTACACACGGAAAAATTTGAAAGCGTTAAAAACATATGTTTTGACAGAGCACAGGGGAAACTGTGCGACTGTGAAACTCTTGCATTCATTTGTTGCAGTTTATGCCACAAACTCTTATGTTTTCATCACTTTTTTGGGAGTGATTATCACATCCACAAGAAAACCTAAATCGGGCAAGGTAGAAGAATCTTTTTACCCATTCGCCAAGTGTACAAGTTAGGTGGGTCGACAACTATTCCTGTCATGTGACGCATACGCCGTTACCAGTGTCGTATAGAATATATCAGACGTGTTTTCCTGTGGAGGAATCGGTTGACCTGTGACCTTGCGATCAAATGTTTTCAGTTCCCATTGGGGAGGCACGTCCTTTCGTCTACTAATCCCACGGTTTTGCGGTGCGGTCGCAAAACACTGACACTAAACTTATTACAGTGAACAGAGACGTCAATGAATGAACGGATAGATCATAACTTTGCGAAAATAAGCTTTTCACTCGAGTGAACACTTGAACCAAAGACCTCTCGCTCCGCAGTTGTTCACGCTAACCACGGGACCACGGCGCTCCTGAGCTCACACTATCCTTGATATTGTCTATCTTTGGCATGGACTACTCAGTTTGTATATTTTGCTTATTTTTTTCGTAGTTCCACACAACTTCTTTCCGTTTTCTCGATTGATCTGTGTTCAGTTTTTCAAGGCCTATCCACTGTACCAACTGATAACTAAATATGAGGGGGCTGCGATGGGGAGGTTCCCTTGTGAGCACTATGGGACATAACTTCTGAGGTCACCAGTCCCCTGGAACTTAGAACTACTTAAACCTAACTAACCTAAGGACGTCACACACATCCATGCCCGAGGCTGGATTCGAGCCGGCGACCGTAGCGGTCGCGCGATTCCAGGCTGAAGCGCCGGCCGGCGTGGCCGAGAGGTTCTGGGCGCTACAGTCTGGAACCGTGCGACCGCTACGGTCACAGGTTCGAATCCTGCCTCGGGCATGGATGTGTGTGATGTCCTTAGGTTAGTTAGGTTTAATTAGTTCTAAGTTCTAGGGTACTGATGAACTCAGAAGTTAAGTCCCGTAGTGCTCAGAGCCATTTGAACCAGACTGAAGCGCCTAGAACCGCTCGGCCACTCCGGCCGTCCAATTTTCTGGATTTTTCTTTACTTTTACTGTGAAATCTTGCTTCTTGCCAAATTTCATGATTCTAGGTCAACAGGAAATACCCTAAAGATTTTTATGAGTGAGCTAATGGGTATCGAAATAGGTGATATAAATGGCAACAACTTTTGATTGCCTTGACTTCGAAGCTTAATTTTTTACACCACACTGGGACGTGGATCTCAGTATTTGCCACAAAGTTTACGTTGATACATAAAGTGATTCTATAAGGGTTATGATTTTCCAAGTGAGGTACAGGATCCTAAAGTATAGAAAGAATTCCCTTTCTTTAAATAAAAATACGAAGAACGTTTTTCAGCTATATGGAAGCTGCAAGACATTCTTAAATTTGAAATAGACAGCATGCTTGTTGTTGTTGTTGTTGTTGTGGTCTTCAGTCTGAAGACTAGTTTAATGCAGCTCTACATGTTACTCTGTACCGTACAAGCCTCTTCATCTCTGCCTAATTACTGGAATCTACAACCACCTGAATTTGCTTCCTATAGCCCAGCCTTAATCTCCCTCTGCAATTAACTACTTGCCTAACTGGGTAGTTAGCTTCCTGTAACAATGGCCCTAGTTGTGTGTGGCGTCTGTTAGCAAAAAACATGTTCATTTGGGAAATGTTTTTAATTTCGATTTTCATCCTTTTGGGATTTCTGTGATGTCATTCTTGGCAAAAATTTGCAACACATTCCCAATGTTCTGCTCTTGTAAGATCAGCACCCATAGTCTAATGTGTTTGTTATTTTAGTTTTATGAGCGCCATAAACTGAGTGTCAGCAACATGGTGACGAGAGTATTGTATATTGAAACCCATAGCTGAATAGTATCAAGCAGTAATAGAGAGGTAAAATATGAATAATTATTACTGGAATAGTGTCAGAATCGTGACCTTACATCAGCAATAACTATATCGTTAAACAGTTTTAAGTGTTAATGATCGTTTTTTAAGGTACTTTGGCGTGTACCTTGCACCAGAGAGAAATGTCTTCGACAAGGATTTCACAAATAAAGAGATTAGAAGTGTTTGAAATTTGGTGCTATTTAAGATTAAACATATCGATGTACTGAATATAATCGGAGAGAAAAGAAATACATGGCACAACATGACTAAAAGAGTGGCTCAGTTGATGGGACATGCCCTGAGGCATCAAGGAATCCTCATTTGATAGCGAAAGTTAGTGTTATAGAGTGTTGACCACATTCTTTCAAAAAATACGCCAGAGTGGGATGAAATTGGAAATTTGTGGTAAGATCTTATGAGACCAAACTGCTGAGGTCATCGGTCCCAAAGCTTACACACTACTTAATCTAACTTACGCTACGGACAACACACACACCCATGCCCGAGGGAGGACTCGAACGGGAGGAGCCGCAAGAGCCATGACAGGACGTTTTAGACCACGCGGCTACACGGCGCGGCCAAAATGGAAGCGAGTTGCAACAGAGCCCACCGCAAGAGGGTGTTATGCATTGCAAAGCAAAACACAGCCACTGCGTTGTGAAGTGAAGCCAGCTGGGCGCGATATAGGAACAGCCGACACTGCAATACACTAGCAGAAGGACAAAAGCCTTTCCTTACCTGCTACCATGGAAGTGTCTAGAGTTCTTGCCTTAAAGCCCAAACATAGTCTGGAGTGTTCCCTCAGCCATTCCTGTACTAAATCATTCTCGTCAGCATCACAGCCTTCATCACGAGCCTGTGACACCCAGAAAAGCGACATTCTGGAACACAGTGTGGGGTCCGCTGCTCGACCACGAGACAGGTCAGCGTGCTCTGAGTCACAAGGGAGCTGCCTGTTCGCTGGAGGAAGTTCACAGGCATCATTAGCCGCGCCACTGCTTTGTCATCAGGATCGCAGCCGGATACAAAGCTGACAGTAGCATTCGAGAGATGCCACGCTCGGTCCCACATTTTTTTCGCTGTCAGCAATGCTGGACTCTATTGCCAGTCGTCTATCGTTTCTCATGAGAGCCAACTGGACGCCTCCATCAAGCTGTTA
Organism: Schistocerca americana; assembly: GCF_021461395.2. NCBI lineage: Eukaryota > Metazoa > Arthropoda > Insecta > Orthoptera > Acrididae > Schistocerca > Schistocerca americana. Next base: position 901,015,410 of record NC_060121.1, read on the forward strand.
CCGACGTAGTACACCCCAGGGCCGGAATAAAGATGTTAATGGAACAAATCTACTGTCATCCTGCTGTCTCATTTCGCTCTCCACAGGTGGCAACCCAACGGTTATTTGACAGTGTGAAGGTTAAAGGGGGACAAGGGTCGAATAGAGGAAGCAGATTTAAAAGGATGTATGTTGCAGAAGTTCTGCAGAACTGATGAGGTTTGCACAGGTTAGAGCGAAGAGTTGCATCAGACCAGTCTTCCGACCGAAGACCACAACACAATATTCTACTGAGGATGTTGTGTGACAGATGTGTTCTGACAACAGAGAAGACAAGAGAAATTAACGACAAAAAAAAACAGTAATGTATATGAAACTTCCCGGCAGATTAAAACTGTGTGCTGGATCGAGACTCGAACTCGGGACCTTTGCCTTTCGCGGGCAAGTGCTCTACATTTTTAATCCGCCAGGAAGTTTCATATCAGCGCACACTCCGCTGCAGAGTGTAAATCTCATTCTGGAGTAATGTATAACTTAAAATAGCTGTATACAGTTTTATACAGCGAAACGGCGTGGATGTTCGTTGCTAACGTTTTAGTTGTTGCCTTTCTTTATCTACATGTAGAATTCAGATTACAATAACGCTGTAGCTTATCATTCCTTGTCCTACCATTCGCTGTCCTCTCACATGTTGCCAATTTGATCGACAACTAAAGATAATACACCGTCGGAAGTTAATTGCCTGCATGTCAAATCTGCTGCGACCTTTTTTTCAGGTGTGCGGCAGGTAACACGTTCCCGTGGTGTGATTGACGGCAGCTGTTAATCAATATGACACACCAGGGTGCTTTTTCAAACAGTTCAGTAGGGAAAACAAGAATGCAGCCAAACACGTCTGTTATTTTGTTAGACATAAGGTCTTCCGTTATGTGCTAATAACATATATCTCGGATTGTCGACCGTTTTCCGTTTAGTGGTTAGTCGACTTTAGGTTGAACACTATCAGACCACCTGCACTGTTTCCACGTCATCTTGGATTTATGTCCCGGCGGGACTTCGCCGTTATTGGATGTCGATTAAAAGGCTACAGAAATTCCCCACGGCCAGGGAAACCACTTTTCTTCTGAGAGAATGAAATCGACAAGTTTCATTCTGAGATTTACGTTTCGTAGCGCGAGTAATATACTGCAATACTGTGTTGGAAATTGCTTTATGAAATAATAACGAATGAGGCGGAGCTGCGCTGTAAAAGGAACTGCAAGAACAAAGCGCAGAATACGATAGGCTAAATGCCAACACAGTAGTATTATTTCGTCCTTTTGAAGTGCTTTGATAACATCAGCGATATGAAATTAGGATCCAGCTTCTCCGTTTCTGGAAAAGCGCTTTGGATCCTGCTGCAAACGGCACGTAAGCTCCGCGTTATTTCCGTATTTATTTAAATGAATTGCGTTGACCAGATTTCTCGCTACATCGTTTCGTTAATTACCTGTTACCAATGGCGGCCGAAGACTTCCGCCATAAAAAGTCACCTTCAATCTGCCAACGGCCTTGTCAAAGAGGGCGGAGGAGCGGACGGAGTTTCAGGGCACACTCTCGTCCAACGGGTGGGAAACTGCTCCTAAGGCGGAAGAATCAGGAATGGTCAACGGCATGAGGACGCTGAAGGCAATGGAAACCGCAGCATTAAACACAAGTAACGTGTATCCACAGGACATGTGGCCTGTAATTGAATAAGTGTCCTCATGATCTCTCCATTGGCAGAAGATTCCGAAATAGTCCCCCATTCGGATCTCCTAGAGGGGACTGCCAAGGGGGTGGTTACCATGAGATAAAGATTGAATAATCAACGAAAGAATAACGTTCTACGAGTCGGGGCGTGGAATGTCAGAAGCTGAACGTGGTAGGGAAACTAGAAAATCTGAAAAGGGAAATGCAAAGGCTCAATCTAGATATAGTAGGGGTCAGTGAAGTGAAGTGGAAAGAAGACTCAGTTTTCTGGTCAGATGAGTATAGGGTAACATCAACAGCAGCAGGAAAAGGTATAACGGGAGTAGGATTCATTATAAATAGGAAGGTAGGGCAGAGAGCGTGTTACTGTGAACAGTTCACAGACAGCGTTGTTCTTATCAGAAGCGATAGCAAACCAACAACGACAACGATAGTTCTGGTATACACGGCGACGTCGCGAGCTGAAGATAATAATAATAGTGTCGTGTGACGAGGGCCTCCCGTCTGGTAGACCGTGGCCTGGTGCAAGTCTTTCGATTTGACGCCACTTCGGTGACTTGCGCGTCGATGGGCAGGAAATGATGATGACTAGGACAACACAACACCTAGTCCCTGAGCGGAGAAAATCTCCGACCCAGCCGGGAATCGAACCCGGGCCCTTTGGACTGACATTCTGTCGCGCTGACCACTCAGCTACCGGGGGCGGACGAGCTGAAGATGAAGAGAGTGTATGAGGGTATTGAAACGGTAATACAGTATGTAAAGGGAGATAAAAACCTAATAGTCATAGGGGATTGGAATGCTGTTGTAGGGGAAGGAGTAGAAGAAAAGATTACTGGGGCATATGGGTTTGGGACAAGGAATTCGAGAGGAGAAAGTCTAATTGAGTTCTGTAACAAGTCTCAGCTAGTAATAGCGAATATTCTGTTTAAGAATCACAAGAGGAGGAGGTATTCTTGGAAAAGGCCGGGTGATGTGGGAAGATTTCAGTTAGATCTCATCATGATAAGACAGAGATTCCGGTATCAGAAACTGAATTGCAAGGTGTACCCAGTAGCAGATATAGACTCAGATCACAATATAGTAGCGATAAAGAGTAGGCTGAAGTTTACATCAGTCAGGAAGAATCAGTACGCAAAGAAAATGGACACGGAAGTACTAAGGAATGATGAGATACGGTTGAAGTTCTCTAAGGCTATAGGTACAGCAATAAGGAATAGCTCAGTAGGCAGTACAGTTGAAGAGAAATGGACATCTCTAAAAAGGGGCATTACAGAAGTTGGGAAGGAACACATAGGTACAAAGAATGTAACTGCGAAGAAACCATGGGTAACAGAAGAAATACTTCAATTGATCGATGAAAGGAGGAAGTACAAAAATGTTCCGTTAAACTCAGGAATACAGAAATACAAGTCGCTGCGGAATGAAATAAATAGGAAGTGCAGGGAAGGTAAGACATCAAAAAAGAAATGATAGTCGGAAGGACAGACTCAGCATACAGGAAAGTCAAAACAACCTTCGGTGACACAGAAACCAAGCGTGATAACATTAAGAGTGCAACAGAAATTCCACTGTTAAATGCAGAGGAGAGAGCGGATAGGTGGAAAGAATACATTGAAAGTCTCTATGAGGGGGGAAGATTTGTCTGATGTGACAGAAAAACAACAGGAGACGATTTAGAAAAGACAGGGGATCCAGTACTAGAATTAGAATTTAAAAGAGCTTTGAAAGACCTAAGATCAAATGAGGCAGAAGGGATAGATAACATTCCATCAGAATTTCTAAAATCATTGGGGGAAGTGGTAACAAAACGACAATTCACGTTGATGTGTAGAATGTATGAGTCTGGTGACATACCATCTGACTTTCGGAAAAGTATCATACAATTACGAAGAGGGCGAGAGCTGGCAAGTGCCAGAATTATCGCACAGTCAGCTTAACAACCCGTGCATCCAAGCTGCTTACAAGAACAATGTACAGAAGAATGGAAAAGAAAACTGAGGATGGGCTAGATGACGATCAGTTTGGCTTTAAGAAAGGTAAAGGTCGGAGACAGGCAATTCTGAAGTTGCGGTTAATAATGAAAGCAAGATTAAAGAAAAATCAAGACACGCTCGTAGGATTTGTCGAGCTGGAAAAATGTTCGAAATTATGAAAAAAGTAGGGGTAAGCTATAGGGAGAGACGGGTCATATACAATATGTACAACAACCAAGAGGGAATAATAAGAGTGGACGAACGAGAACGAAGTGCTCGTATTAAGAAGGGTGTCAGACAAGGCTGTAGCCTTTCGCCCTTACTCTTCAATCTGTACATCGATGGAAATAAAAGAAAAGTTCAGGAGTGGAATTAAAATACAAGGTGAAAGGATATCAATGATACGATTCGCTGATGACATTGCTATCCTGAATGAAAGTGAAATGGAGTTACATGATCTGTTGAACGGAATGAACAGTCTAATGAGTACAGAGTATGGATTGAGAGTAAATCGAAGAAAGACGAAAGTAATGAGAAGTAGTAGAAATGAGAACAGCGAGAAACTTAACATCAGAACTGATGGTCAGAAAATAGATGAAGTTAAGGAATTCCGCTACCTAGGCAATAAAATAACCAATGACGGACGCAGCAAGGAGGACATCAGAAGCAGACTAGCAATGGCAAAAATGGAATTCCTGCCCAAGAGAAGTCTACTTATATCAAATATCGGCCTTAATTTGAAGAAGAAATTTCTGAGAATGTGCGTCTGGAGTACAGCGTTGTATGGTAGTGAAACGTGGAGTGTGGGGAAACCGGAACAGAAGAGAATTGAAGCATTTGAGATGTGGTACTACAGACGACTGTTGAAAATTAGGTGGACTGATAAGGTAAGGAATGAGGAGTTTCTGCGCAGAATTGGACAGAAAAGGAACACGTGGAAAACACTGACCAGGAGAAGGGACAGGATGACAGGACATCTGTTGAGACATGAGGGAATGACTTCCATGGTACTAGAGGGAGCTGTGGAGGTAGAAAACTGTAGAGGAAGACAGAGATTGTAATATATCCAGCAAATAATAGAGGACGTATGTTGCAAGTGCCACCCTGAGATGAAGAGATTAGCACAGGAGAGGAATTCGTGGCGGTTCGCATCAAACCAGTCATAAGACTGATGACAAAAAAAAAAAAAAAATTAAGCAGCATCATGCCGTTACGGACAGCTGTCAGCATAATTCGATAAAACATACTGAAGTTATTCACTGATACAATGCATCTTTGAACACAGTGAAAACTCTCAGCAAACACCCTGCCGAGGGAGCTATCTTTACGTCCTTTCAGTAATCTTCGTGTTGCTCTATTTGGTAACATCCGTTATGCCTCTAAAGAATTTACTGTAAACATTCGGAAATCCGGAAAGTACATTTGCAGAGATTTTTGGATTAACAGTTTTAAAATTTTATATATATCTGCAACTAGCAATTCATTAGTTTACTGCAATACATGCAGTAACCAGTGAATCTAGATCACAGAATAACTGAAGAAATATCCATCATATTATCTATGATACAAAACATCTGTAATCATGTAGTGATTAAATACACTTTAATTTGATGAAAAGGTGACCAGCTAGAGCCCTAACCTGCGTGTACCATCACATAAACTTTCGGATTCTTAAATAATAATTAATAACATTTGTAATTATATTACAAGAACGTATATGGAGCCAAAACTGGCTGTAGTCAAATTCTGTGAAGTGACTGCTAAAGACATGGATAATTACGGTGCAGCGTAATAAGTCTTTGAAGCGACATCATATATCTTGTACGTGAAGAACTGAAGATAGTTAGACTTTCATGTGTTATAGTGAATTATAGTCGTAGAGTGGCACTTAAATCACCTTAATTCATTTCATATTTCCAATAGTTGATTGTCATTTCCAGAGAAAATTTTTTTTTAATTTCCTTTCTTCCTCATTGAGAGCACTTTGAAGTGAAATGCGTGCTATAGTGTAATCTTTTCATTGAACGATAGTTTTGTTTTACTCACCGATGGATATACATGGGGTATATATGCGATGAGTTACAGTACGCTTGTTCGCCCACTGCTTGAAATTGCTCAGCAGTGTGGGATCCGTGCCAAATAGGGTTGATAGAAGAGATAGAGAAGATCCAACGGAGAGCAGCGCGCTTCGTTGGAGGAGCATTTAGTAATCGCGAAAGCGTTACGGAGATGATAGATAAGCTCCAGTGCAAGACTCTGCAGGAGAGACGCTCAGTAGCTCGGTGCGGGCTTTTGTTGAAGTTTCGAGAACATACCTTCACCGAGGAGTCAAGCAGTATATTGCTCCCTCCTACGTATATCTCGCGAAGAGAACATGAGGATAAAATCAGAGAGATTAGAGCACACACAGAGGCATACCGACAATCCTTCTTTCCACGAACAACGCGAGACTGGAATAGAAGGGAAAACCAATAGAGGTACTCAAGGTACCCTCCGCCACACACCGTCAGGTGGCTTGCAGAGTATGGATGTAGATGTAGATGGAACAGGCGAGACACATGTCTCCCTTCAGACAAATGTCTTATATTTTATTTCAGTAGAGGTTTCCTGTTGATTCTTATACCACTGCATATACTTTCCGATATCAAACGTAAACATACCTAAGAATCAAACAAATACACGACGGATGATTATCAGTTATAACTGACACAGAAAATCAGCATTTACATTATGAAAAAGCCCAATAGAAAGGAAAACAAAGAAAGAAATGTTAAGATTTCAAAAGTCATAAAACATAAGCACGATTTATATTCTATTTGTGCTTTTTTTTCTTTTGTGACCGTGGCCATCGTGAAGCGTAGTGGAACTGTGTGGTACGGGTCATTAGAAAGTCAGCACAAAACGAGAAATATAGGAAGACCTCTTATATCTTAGGGTTGAAGAACCACTGATATGCAATAACCGCAATCATATATGTTTAGAATAAAAGTTACGCCGGATCAAAGAGAGCGACTGCTCAAGCCGTCGACTAGGAGTGTGGCTGACGAGGAAGTTGTGTAAAGTCATGACTCAATTGTATTCATTTGCATTTATCAGCTTATTCACATTTTAGACTGATTAGCTTCTATTTGCAATTAAAAAAAAGTGCATCTTTCTCGTATAGATTCACACTTCCTTGAACCTTTATATCTGAAATACATATCCCAATTGGCGTCATGTACTGATAAAAATGTGTCTGAAAGCGAAGTTGGTAATCATAGCTGTGTGGAAACACGGTACATTAAGTTTACTTAGACATCCTCAGGAATGGACATTCTGTGCCACGTGTTTGCTGTGTTTATCATACACAAACCTGAGCTCTACCTTATTCTATTTTCCCTAAATAAGTTGTAATTTGTGATCCGTGTGGCTTACACAACTGTAGTAGTATCTCCACAGTTCACAATATCTTCACCGTTCAGATCAAAACAATTAAGTCGAGAACATCTACTTGTACCCTTTCTAATCTTATTACATTCTTTTCCTTCCTCTCTCTTCGGCGTATGAATTTTCCATCCATGTGTTACTAAATGAGTAATGTCTTCATCACCCTAGTTCTCCCTAACTTAAGACACTCTATCGCAGCAAATAAAACATCACTATGACAAACGCAGATTCCTTACAAAATGTTCTCTCGGTTCATCAGTTATCGAAATTAAATTCTGACTACGCTCCGCAATTGTTATTGAAGAGAGAGAGAGAGAATAATGTTCGTTTATTTTTAATTTCCCTTCACACTATTGTTGCCGCATTGTCATATAAAAAAACCATCACCCTTAAGAAACATTTTTATGGTTGTTACTAAACTGACTGCCCCGCACTTTTGCCACCACACATGTAATCAGTTACCATATCCTAAAAGAGATTTTATATTTACAGATGTAGCTGCTTTTCTCGAGAAATACCTATATGATTAAATGAGTGTTAAGGTACCACCACTTGAACATCAGGTTTTTAATATTATGTGGCACCTGCATTTCTCGCATTCGCAGCTTTATCTATCATTTATTTGCTTAGAGTTATTTGGCATAAGCAGCCGAAGCACTGAGCTGTACTGTAATATTTGATTGCTAATACAATGAACTGACTGAGTGTTTCCAGTTTGTCTTTTCTTAACCTACACCTTTACTTGTTGCACATCCCTAGATATTCTGCTTCCTGGTGAGATCTGCAGAACGTGATGAATGACTGAGTGAATAAACATTAAATTTATAGCATGTGCACTTTCAGAAGACAGTGACTATTATTAGGTAACATATTTTTCAAATGTAATTGAGAAAATCACCTCCTCGTCTTAAAAAATTATCCTCACACGAGCGCGCAGTTATTTTAAGAAAATATTGAAAACAACGCTACCAGCGTGGATTAAATTAATAACATCAGAACTGTTACTACATCAAATATAACTGTCTAAGAGCTCATGTCTCTTTAAGAAATTTGAAACGCCTGGATAATAGCTGCGATTCAGGCTTATTCGTTAAACTGAAATGCAGATAGTATATGACGACGATAGTTCAACTGAAATGCAGAAAGTATATGACGACGATATACCTCTCAAGCCACCTTGCAGTGTGTAGCTGAGGGTACTCTGCGTACCTCCGTCATCCTCTTTTGCTGTTCTATTTGCGAATAGTTCGCGGGAAGAACGATAGCTGTAAGCTTGTCGTACGGTCACGAATTTCTCTAATTTTATCTTCACGGTCTTTTCGTGAGATATACGTACCAGGAATCAACGTGCTTGTTGACTCTTCTAGGAACACATGCTCTCGGAACTTGAACAGTAACTCACACCCTGAGGCAGAACACTTTATTTGCAGCATCTGCCACTGTAGTTGATTGATCATCTGTGTAGCGCTTTCGTACTTACGAAAGCAACACGTAACGAAACGTGTTGCTTTCCTTTCGATCTTCTTTAATTCCTCTATCAATCCTATCTGGCACCAGTCACGTCAGTGACGGCAGTAGAAGGTAATTAACTCATCGTTATTTAAAAAGCAGAAACGAAACTAGTAACGAACGAACGGATACAGTCATGAGCAAAAGGAAACAATTACAACCCCTCCTCTACAGAAATCAGTGCACTGCATATGGCTCTCATTCTACAATACTGATAAATGTTCTTCCTCTTCCACTATCAAACGACGCGTAGGAGGAAAACTGTGATTACATACAGCCATGCTTCTGTAATTAATTCCTGGGTGTTGTGTGATGTCCTTAGGTTAGTTAGGTTTAAGTAGTTCTAAGTTCTAGGGGACTGATGACCATAGATGTTCCATTGTGCTCAGAGCCATATTTTTTTGTAATTAATTCAATCGATCTTTGACTCATGGAGGCGACAGTAGAATAAAGAATTATGTTTAAAATTTATTGTTAATTGTGAAGTAAATGTGTAACGGAGACGACAAAATGAAAGATAAATCTTAAGTTTTTGCATAGTTGCGGAACCCCTCATGGCTAATATCTCGGAAATAACGAGAATTATCTTTATTTCTCTGTGGTAACACTGATGAACGCCCTGATATTAACTATGTCTTTCCTAGAATGTCTACCACTCGTAAATAATAATAATGTATTATAATGCTTCTCAACTTTCAACAAACTGTCTATTATGGCGACATACTATTTTTTACTAGTACTTTCATTTTGTCAGCTGAGGTGTAAAATTTTTAAGTGTGCAGTACTATTTCTTGGCTGTTTTGGCACCTACCTTATTCATCTCACACCTCAGTGCCACCGTAGAAAGCACGCGGCTTCCGTTTCCCTTAATCTGTAAATTAAGTGAAATACATCATTTGCTTTACTTGAAACTCTAAATGGAGCTATTGTGTAATTACGTATGAAAGGTGAACATTCCAAATGCCATTCTTTATTGAGAGCGCATTGGGACAAATTATTGTACTAGCAAATGATACAGATTTATGATATCACAGTAGTGCTCTCTTGAAATCAGAAATATGACGCTTATTTATAGCAACCTCTATCGAAGAAGAGGTGTGATGAAAAGATGAACATGCAAACATTAAGCAAATATGCACACGAATAAAGAACCATCCACCTTACGTTAATAGGTCCGTTCATCTTATGACGTTACGAATACCAATATGGAGTAACATGACAGGAATCCCGAAAAGTTCCTCTGCAGAAGTTCTATTTACTTTGTCAAACTGTCTTCCTCAAGGCACGTAGAACTATTACTTTAAGTAACTTTCATTGTTACAAAACATAATATTCAGTCACATTATTTGTTCTCATACAGTCTATACTGACATGGCAGTACAAGATGGCTCTCTATAAACACTGAAGAACCAAAGAAACTGATACACCTTCCTGATATCGTGTAGGGCCTCCGTGACCACGCAGATGTGCCGCAACACGACGTGGCACAGACTAGACTGATGCCTGAAGTAGTGGTGGAGGGAATTGACACCATGAATCCTGCAGGGCTGTCCATAAATCCGTAAGAGTACGAGGAGGTGGAGATCTCTTCTGAACAGCTCGTTGCAAGGCATTCCAGATATGCTCAATAATGCCCATGTCTGGGGAGTTTGGTGGCCAGCAGAAGTGTTTAAACTCATAAGGGTGTTCCTGCAGCCGTTCTGTAGCAGTTCTGGACGCGTTGGGTGTCGCATTGTCCTGCTGGAATAATTCAAGTCCATCGGAATGCACAATGTACATGAATGGACGCAGATGATCAGACAGGACCATTATGTACGTGTCACCTGGCAGAGCCGTATCTAGACGTATTAGGAGTTCCATATCACTTCAACTGTACACGCCCCACGTCATTACAGAGTCCCCACCAGCTCGAACGGTCCCATCCTGACATGCAGGGTCCATGGATTAATGAAGTCGTCTCCATACCCGTACACTTCCATCCACTCGATACAACTTGAAACCAGACTCGTCCGACCAGGTAACGTGTTTCCAGGCATCAACAGTCCAGTGTCGTTGATGACGGACCCAGGCGAGGCGTGAATTTTTGTGTCGTGCAGTCGTCAAGGCCACATGAGTGGGCCTTTGGCCCCGAAATCTCATATCGGTGTTGTTTCGTTGAATGGTTCGCACACTGTCACTTGTTGATGGTCCAGCACTGAAATCTGCAGCAGTTTGCGAAAGGGTTGCACTTCTATCAAGTTAAACGATTCTCTTCAGTCGTCGTTGTTCCCGTTCTTGGTGAATGCTTTTCCGGCAGCAGCGATGTCGTAGGTTTGATATTTTACCTGATTCCTGATATTCGTGGTACACTCGTGAATTGGTGGTACGGAAAATCCCCACTTCATCGCTATCTTGGAGACGCTGTGTCCCATCACTCGTGGGCCAATTGCAACACCATGTTCAAATGCACTTAAATCTTGATAACGTACCATTGTATCAGCAGTAACCGATCTAAGAAATGCGCCAGACAGTAGTCTTATATAGGTGTGGCCGACTGCAGCGCCGTGTTCTGCATGTTTACATATCTCTGTATTTAAATACACCTACCTATACCAGTTTCCTTGGCGCTTCAGTGTATGTGACTTGCGCTGTTTGATAAACACAAAACGCAAATGTTTATGTGGATTGCAAGTGTAATCTGCCAGAGATGTCAGGCTACAGACTCATCTCACAAATACGTTACAATGACACAATGTGCTAGTATAGCATTTACCATTAGTCCAGAATTTTTTTTGGGAAACTGTTACTTTCTTTCAATGATCTGGGAACTAAAGACCTTCAGACAGCTGCAAATGAAACAGTTGTATTTAGTTTATTCGAGAATGGTGACTTAGTATTTGTGTGCTGGACGAACATTTAGGCAAATTTTATAGAAAGGGAAGACAAAGTACTGGGTGGTTAGTGCAGCTACTCACTTAGGTCCAATGTGGACTGTAATTATCGTATGGCAGCGAAATTTAGTAGATTTTCTAATGTGTTAATGCGGATCCGATTTACCCGGTGATACGTGGTACTTACTGGAATTAAGGATACGTCGAAGGGAGGACCCACCATTATAGCTTTCTTTTCACACAACCTGTTTAACAATATATAAACTGTGTTTTACAGACAAGCGTAACATTCAACCATAAAATTTTCTTTAAGAAAGGAAACAGTTTGCAGAATTCTTTTGACCTTAAACCTCAAGTTGAATAAGCTTTTAATCTTTGCAAAATAAATCTGAAGTGCTGTATTGCAAAACAGCAAACAATATGACAACGATTGCAAGACGGCTAGACGTGCAAACTTGAGAGACATAAAGAATAAAAGAAATTGAAAATCTCTGTAAATAATTTTAATACATAACTGTTTCTGTGGTATCAATGATTTTATGTGCGCTACTGAGTAAGACAAACTATATTAAAATACTTTGTGCAAAATGATGTAGCTTACACAAACTGCAAAATCATTCGTAAAAGACGGAGAAAACATCTCTCAGACCATATAGGACTACAAATCAAAACAGCATAAATGATCTCAGAAATATTACAATATAATACACTGTAGGCCTAGCACATTGATGTACTTAATTATGATTTGCTACTTACTAGCTACATGTATAAATATTTGTGGTACAAGTTTGACTTGATACATACTATGGATATTGTCTACGGATGCAATAAAATCTGAGCAATGCATGTATGTAACTACTGCATGTGTCAACGTACATTGTTCCAAGCAAATGTATAGCTTTATGCCATATAATCCCTTGTTTACGGTCCTGATTCTATAGCGATCTGTGTTTAAATAGTCTTCGGATTTTTTAACTTCCAGCCGACCGGAGTGGCCGATCGGTTCTAGGCGCTACAGTCTGGAACCGCGCGACCGCTGTGGTCGCAGGCTCGCATCCTGCCTCGGGCATGGATGTGTTTGATGTGGTTAGGTTTAAGTAGTTCTTAGTTCCAGTGGACTGATGACCCCTCAGAAGTTAAGTTCCATAGTGCTCAGAGCCATTTGAAATACTTTTTTAACTTTCAAATATCAGTTACACACAGACACAGAGTTTTACAGACAAACCATCATCATAGATGGTAGAACACACACAATTCCGTATTTGAAAATCGTTTCATTCGGTTTTAGCAATTCGAGCTGGTGTACGCCTCTCGATACTGGGTAACACACAAGAATCTCTTAGATCCATCTTTTTAATTTATTTCAAGTGTAGTAGCGTCATGTGAACGCTATTTTTATATTTCCAATCGTTTTATTCTTATTAATTCGTAGACACAAAGAGTGTCACTTACTGAGTTTTTTTTTTCTTTATTTCAGGTAAGAAATCCTTTACTACCTCCTCAGCAGAAAGCGTGAGTATTTTGTTCATTTGTAAGTTAACTTCTATTTAAAACATGCATAGTACCCGAATTTGAATCGTAACATTCATGTGACACTGGCGGTACACTTCTAACTGGACGACACGAATACATCGTAGGAGAAGACTCAAAGTTTCAAGCAGGTAATAGTTCCACTTCACGGAGGTGTTCCATCTCTCGGATATAGTATAGTTCCTTATGTCTACGTCATCACTGATGATTTTCATGTAACATACGCATACGTTTTCCTTGTAACAGAGAATGCATCTCCTGATAGTAAATCATATGAATGATATGCTCTCATCAGTGGTAGGATGGTCGCAAAAAGTAGTACGAGAACTAAAGGCGAGGAAGTCCCAACAAATTCCAGCCTCCCATCTGAAATTAGTAAGTTTTGAATGCCGCGAAAAAGTGTCTCATATTCTTATCGACCGTATTTCAGTGCTTTATCAGAAAACAGTGAAGAACCTGGAGTAACTCTGAATAAACATCTCAAATGGGCAAAGCACACTGTCGTCATGTGCTGGAACACTTCCGTTTGTTTCTATACCATTAAAAAGTTCGGGAAATATTTCCCCCGGATGTGAAATGTGAAATTGCGCAGTCACTCGTTCTGCTGAACATAAACGATTGCGAAGTAATCTAGCTCAGCAAGATTAGTAAGAACAGCAGGTGGTTAGAACTAACGATGAATGCCTGTGTGCATTATATTTACAACATCCGCATATTTCGCCCTGCCAGTGCTTCGTACGCCCAGTTTGGTTGACTGCGACCAGACAAGTCACTTCACTGTCTCACGTCATTTTTATTTCATCGTATTCTCAGTGCACATGCATCACAGTAATTATCGGTCACCCCTTCATAAATGAAAACAAGGTGTCACTTATCTAGTATCCCAGCTGTGCCCATACATAAAATAAAAACATCTGCGAACTCTATTGTTGCCGCCCGTTCTTGGAACAAATTACCCTGCACTCTGCGCACAATTAAATGCCTTGTTGCTTTTAAGAAGTTGAAACAGTACCTTCTGTCACCCTCAATCGTTTCCCAAAAAATTATCCCTCCATCAAACGGTAAAGAAAATTCTCCCACATTTACCCATATTTACACATCTTAGTTTTCATTCCTCAGTCAGTCACGTCACTTTTTACACCCCGTCTTCATTAGCACAATTTTATAGCGTTCTTATTTCTCTCTCTCTCTCTCTCTCTCACGCTCCCTCCCTCTATCTCTCTCTCTCTCTCTCTCTCTCTCTCTCTTTTCCAGGCCTTCTTTCACGTTCATTGCTGCTATCCCTCTTATAGCTTCAAACTACCTCCCTGTAAATGGTCCCAGTTCCACTGATGAACGAATGTAAAGGGTGTTCTTTTTTTTCTCTTTATGCATTATAATAATCACTAAATGTTATACACTATATTGACTTACGCTTACTGCAATGAATGTAATGCGAAATGTGTCAAACGAATGGTTAGGTATAAGAAGGCTTGATTACCCAAATCATACACGGTGAAATAAATCAATAAATCACTAACAATAAAGTATCATTAATCATACCCAACGCCAGTAAGCCCAGGTATCGGCGTTAGCAGAGAATTCTTGGCATTTCGCGAACTTGAACAAGATATTCATGCTTCTAAACGTACAGATGTGTCCTCCTGGAATGAGAAGTCTGTGCCTACAATACCTTTCAAAGGACGATATGCCCACGATTGTTACTTCTTGTCTGTAGCCAAGATATTACTCGTACATGACATCATACTACCGGTTCTGCTGTTCTCTTACACTTGTTCTCCAACTCTACATTCTTCATTAACTTAGCTGAGAACATCGGTTGAACAAAATCAAGTGTCGATCACAGTATTACACATTTAAGATTCCATCAACTTACGCCAAATGATACTATTCCATTGCTGAAGTTTGTGGTGTGGAAAAATACTAGGTAGCTTACCTGGATGAAAAGAACGAAAAGGCGAGAGATTATAGACACAAGAAGAAGCAAGTAAGACTAGGGGACAGTGGAAAGAAAGACTGAAATGTACCAGATGCAGAAGTAGTGAAAGAGAAACGTCCAACGCCTTTCAAATGAGTAAACCAAGAGTTATTATATTGCCATAATTTGAAATGAGGGAATACTGGTGAGACTATATTAGCATTTGCGTTTATAAATAAGTGGTCGCCAGGAGAAACTTTGCCTTTCACTTCTGTAGCTGAAATCGGTAACGTTCCCTGTTGCGATTAAGCCATGCTGCTGCTAGCGTTGTTGCTGTTTGTAGGTTTCCGCCCTCTCTTGCAGGCCAGACGGTATCGTTTAGTTGGCATGATTGCAGTTGTTTGTCTTTGTTGACACTCGGTTTTGCAAGCATGTCCTGTCCGCTAGTGGCAGCAGCGACGGTTATCAGTATGTAGTAACTGTTGGCATATCTTTGGGGCGACATCGTTGTTCTTCCGGGTCGTGTGAGTGGGCCAGTTCGGTTGGGGACTCAGGAGGAGCCAGGTCTGCGCAGTGGGGAACACGCCGGGACTGCTGGCGGTGCGGTTGGACTGCCGGATGGAAGGGCTGTGGTCACGAGGTTGCACGACCTCGTCGTAAACCAGATCCTGCAAGTTTTAATATGAGTGCATTTCAATCCAAGTAGAGAAACCTCCACCATTTCGGCATCTCGCGATTCTCCAGTGACCTGGGTTCGTGTTGCTGCTCGTAGTGTCGCCGAGGCGAAGAGCAGCGAGTGGACTTCTTATTATTATTTACTGCGTTCAACTTGTTACAATTTGTTAAGTTCAACCAGCGGTAATTTTTCCTTGGCTGGTGGCCGCTAACGCCAGTTACCTGCCCTTGGGGTTAGTGTATGTAACGACATTGTACGTTTCCTCATCTTGCGGCTAATGTCCGATAAGGTGCGTAGTTTTGTCAGCTTTCTTTTTTGTAGGCCGGTTGATAATTCTTCTACGCTGATGGTAGAGATTCCTTCCTAGTTCCGGGATCTCTAAACACAGTATTCTGGGGACGTAGTGCAGACCATCGTTTCCGGCTTTAGCGTATTATTCCATCTTTGCATTCGGTTTATCGGACGTCAGATAGTTTCAGCAAGATTATTTTAGTAATTCGTTAGACTGCCACTAGTTTGAGTTACCATCTTGTGAAGTGAATGCAACTCTTCGCCGCTTATCTAATCGCTCGCGAAAATGTTTATTGCCGGACCATCTCAGAGGTAGATTGCTGGAGCACCGTCTATGGCTCATTGGTTCTTGTAAGACATGTGTGTTCTAAGGGGAGGTTTGATGGCCAGTAGTTCAGTCTAACGCTCCGTCAGTCCACGCCTTCTGCGGGTATAATCTGCCTCAGTATCCTTTAAGGGTTTTATGTACTGGTCCTTGTGTTTTACTGTTGCATTATTTATTACAATACTTTGCATTGCCTACATTAAAGGTTATATATGTCTAGTTAACAGTTCTGGTCGCCTTCTGGAATAAATCTAGCAGTGTAGTGTTCAGTGGAAGTTCAAGGTTGTGTTACAAAGTTTACCATCATCTTATTTAACCCGTTTGGTGATCATTTGCTTGTTTTCTTTTTTTTTATTAACCTTTGCTATTGTATTTGCTGTTTTTGCAGCAGGTTTCTACATTTTTATATTATAGCCGTTCCTAGCGTGTAAGGCCTTCAGCCGTGATTGTTGTCGCTTGCCTTGAAACTCTAATTTGGTATTTGTATTTACGCAGTAAGCCCTTAAAATCTTATTTACTGGCATTCCTGGCGTCTGATGCCTTCTGCTGTGTTTGTGGCGACTTGCCTTTAATATTTCAATACCTAATTCGTGAGTTGCATCGAGTTTTAAACAATTCTTGATTTATTGCCATTCCTGGCGTGTAAGGCTTTCTGCCCAGATCACAGTGGCTTGCTTTTAAAACGTTATCTGCTGTATCTGTATTTAATGGCGATTTGCTAAATTGTAACTCACTTAAAACACTATTATTTAGACAGTTATTTAATCTTTCATTAATAACGTGTGGTATTTTTTATTTATTGTTGAGTCTGTAATTACCGGTTTAAAATAAATTGTGTGTAACTGTAAAAGGCAACCAACAGTAACTGATTATGGCCCCGTCCACAATCGTAACCGAATCCTGCCTTCCCTTCACTACCAGGTTTCAGCGATGGTCCTCGATTTGGAGTCTGCCAGTGAATACATGGTGACGAAATTCTTGAGCTAGACACAGGGCGTGAGCTGTAAAACCCGGCTCATAATCAGGAGGTGAGGGGCTCAAGCGCCCAGTCGATCAATCAGATTTACGTTCCCTGCAGTTTCTGTAAGTCACTTGTGGTTAATACCTAGATGGTATCTGAAGTGGCCAAGACCGTCTTCTTACGTTTCTAAGGACCTCGTCGCATACGATACCTACCTGTTACACTGTTGTTGGCGCTACATTCAGTCCTTGGTGCTCCTCAATCTGCTGTGTGAGCAGTGGGTTTCACAGTCTCGTTTCTTTCTCATCATCATGTTTATCAACTACATCAAAAACACCGTATGTACTTGAACCTTTATCCACTACTGAATAGGGCTAAAATAACTATTCAATTTGTTGTTCAGAAGTGATCTATTAACGCGTTTAGAGATCTGTTCATCTTCAGATAATAAATAACTTCTGAACATTATAGTAAACAATTATTTTTGCATTTTATTTAGCATTGGAAAAAGATTCAAATTTACATATTGATCACATGCCTCCTACTCGACCTCGTATCTCACCTTAAAACCTTACGTTCGCCACGGATAGAGTGGCTTCACCCGTTGGAGGTTTGAGTCTTCGCTCGGGCATAAGCGTGTATGTTGTCCTTAGAATAGCTCACTTTAAGTTAGATTATGTAGTGTGTAAACCTAGGGACCGATGACCCCAGCAGTTTCATCCCATAGTAACCTACCACAAATTTCCAAATTTTCCTGACGACTACATCCCATACGTCAGATGGCGTTGCAGTGTGCTCTAGGTCAACTGTCGCTGGTGGATGACACCAACTTCAGGCATCAGAATGGTCTCGGCTGTCAAAAATGCAAAAATCAGGACGAAGCAAAACACGGATTTTGGTCACGTCGAACATTAAACCGCAAGATATCTCTCCCGGGAAGGAGAGATCATCATTTAATGACAAAGTCCAGTGTATGAACATAAATCTAGATGGCTACTCTGCATAACACACTTAAGTTCCTGTCAGAGGGTTCATCGAACTACCTTCAAAATAGTTCTGTGTTATTCCACTCTCTAACAGCGCGCGGAAAAAGACGAACACCTACACATTTCCGCACGTCCTCTGATTTCCTTTATTTTATGATGATGATCGTTTCTCCCTACGTAGCTCGGCACCAAAAAAATATTTTCGCATTTGGAGGAGAATGTTAGCGAGTGAAATTCCGTAAGAAGATTCCGTCGCAAGGAGAAATGCCTTTATTTTGATGATTTCCACACCAAATCCTGTATCACGTCTGTGACACTCTCTCCCCTATTTCGCGATAACACAAAACATGTTGCCCTTCTTTAAACTTTCTCGATGTACTTCTTTAATCCTATATGATCAGGATCCTACACTGCACGGCTGTGCTCCAAAAGAGGACGCACAAGCGTAACGTAGGCAGTCTCTTTAGTAGATCTGTTGCATCTTCTATGTGTTCTGACAATAAAACGCAGTCTTTGGTTCTCCTTTCCCGCAACATTTTCTATGTGTTCGTTCGAATTTAAGTTGTTCGTAATCGTAATTCCTAGATATTTAGTTTGATTTAAGGGCTTTATATTAGACGGATTTATCATGTAACCAAAGTTTAACGGATTCCTTTTAGCACCTCACACTTTTCTTTATTATGGTCAATTTTCACATCATACAGATATCTTACCTAAACAGTTTTGCAATTAGTTTTAATCGAATGATGACTTTACTAGACGATGAAAGACAGCGTCATCTGCAAAGAGCCAAACACAACTGCTCAGATTGTCTCCTAAATCGTTTATACATATAAGGAAATGCAGGGGTCTGTAACAGTACCTTTGGGAACGCCAGAAATCTCTTGTTTTAATTAACGACTTTCCGTCAGTTACTACGAAATGATGGCTTCTCTGACCGGAAGTCACGAATCCAGTTGCATAACTGAGACGATATTTCATAAGCATGCAGTCTGATTACACGCCTCTTGTGAGTCACCGTGTCAAAGGGCTTATGGAAATCTAGGAAGAACGAATCAATTAGGAATCCCTTGTCGATAGCACTCAACACAATGTGAGAGTAAAGAGCTAGTGGAGTTTCACAAGAACGATGTTTTCTAAATCCTTGTTGGACTATGTGTCAATAGGCCGTTCCCTTCAAGGTAATCCATAATGTTCGAACACAACATATGTTCCAAATTCCTTCTGCATACCGACGTTAATGATAGTAGCAATAGTAGTACGGTATTCTGCCTCACGGCAGGTCTTGTTATGGGTTAAGCCTCTTCCACTTTTGTCTGTCCATAGCCAGTCTTTTCATATCTGAATATTTGCCTCCTTTGATATTGTCCAGCATTTGATATCTTCTTTTTACTCTTCCCCTTTTTTCCCTCCACCATTCCTGTTATTCCCTCCTTCAATAAACAGTCTGATGTGTCGACAGAAGTGCCGACACAGTGTGATTTGAGGGGACCGCAATGCATGCTATAAACACACGAAGGATGGCGTGAGGTCTGAAACAGGATACGTAATGAATGCTATAAAGAAAAGTACGTAGCTGCTGGAATACTTAACTTTAATCCATCCTTGTTGCATACGTCGTTCTTGATGAGACATGCTTTATACGATAAGTATCAATTGCTATGTAAGGCTAATGGCGCCTTGCTAGGTCGTAGCCATGGACTTAGCTGAAGGCTATTCTAGCTATCTGCTCGGCAAAGGAGCGAGGCTTCGTCAGTGTAGTCGCTAGCAAAGTCGTCCGTACATCTGGGGCGAGAGCTAGTCCGTATCTCGAGACCTGCCTTGTGGTGGCGCTCGGTCTGCGATCAGTGACAGTGGCGACACGCGGGTCCTGTGTGGTTTGTGTTTAACGTCCCGTCGACAACGAGGTCATTAGAGACGGAGCGCAAGCTCGGGTTAGGGAACGATTGGGAAGGAAATCGGCCGTGCCCTTTCAAAGGAACCATCCCGGCATTTGCCTGAAACGATTTAGGGAAATCACGGAAAACCTAAATCAGGATGGCTGGAGACGGGATTGAACCGTCGTCCTCCCGAATGCGAGTCCAGTGTGCTAACCACTGCGCCACCTCGCTCGGTCACGCGGGTCCGACATGTACTAATGGACCGCGGCCGATTTAAAGCTACCACCTAGCAAGTGTGGTGTCTGGCGGTGACAATGTCCAATCCAGATCCGTTATCTCTTTATGATGACTTTCAGCATGTTTCTTTCTTCTCCAACTCTTCTTAATACTTCTTTATTCCTTACCCGGTCTTCCAGTTCCACTTTTTCCATTCTTCTCCATATCCACTTCTCTAGTGCCTCCAATTTTCTTTCGTCTTCCTTTATCAATGCCTAGGTCTCCGCACCATATAGTGAAACGCTCCAGATGTAACTTTTGGAAAGTTTTTTCCTCAGATCTTTGTTCAGTGGTCCAAAAAAAAAAAAATGGTTCAAATGGCTCTGAGCACTATGGGACTTAACATCTGTGGTCATCAGTCCCCTAGAACTTAGAACTACTTAAACCTAACTAACCTAAGGACATCACACACATCCATGCCCAAGGCAGGATTCGAACCTGCGATCGTAGCAGTCTCGCGGTTCCGGACTGAGCGCCTAGAACCGCTAGACCACCGCAGCCGCCTGTAGCGGTCCATAAAGTAATTTCTGTTTCCTCTTCTGCTCTTCTTTTGCCATTGCAATTCTTATCCTAATTTCTGTTGAGCAATACATATCATCCATTATTACACTTCCCAAGTAATTGAAGTTATTCACTTACTCTATTTCCTCTCCCCCCTATTTTCATACGGCATTTTCTCCACTTTCCTTCAATTACCATGCTTTTCGGTTTCTTCTTGTTAATCTTCATTCCATATTCTTCTAATTTTGTGTTTAGATCATCTAACATTGGTTCTATCTCTCTTGCACTCTCTGCCATCACAACCATGTAGTCTGCAAATATTATACACTCCACTCTCCGACCCCCTGACCTGTAAATTAGCGAATTAGTCCTATTGACTTCCTTGAATATTGGTGTGACCTAAGGAAGTTTCCTTCTTTGGATACGAATCTTTGGTCAAGCGAGCGGTTATAGATGATTTTTAAATATGGAGCTATTGTATCAGCATACTCTGAAAGGAACCTAATTGGTACACACTCTGGACCGGATAATTTCCGTTTGTAAAGGGATTTAAGTTGCTTCACTACTCCAAGGATGTCTACTTCTAAGTTACTCATGTTGGCATCTGTTCTTGATTCTAATTCTGGTCGCAGGTTCGAATCCTGCATCGGGTGTGGATGAGTGTGATGTCCTTGGGTTAGTTAGGTTTAACTAGTTCTAAGTTCTAGGGGACTAATGACCTCAGAAGTTGAGTCCCATAGTGCTCAGAGCCATTTTTTTCTAATTCTGGAGTGTGTACTTTGTCTTCTTTGGTGAAGTAACTTCGGAAGCCCATGTTTAGTAATCGTAGCACTTCTATTGCTATAGCGCAGAGAAGTAATTGATTATGTCTCGCTGCTAGCATATTTCACATACGACTAGAATGTATTTCAATTTTCAGCCAGGTTTTGAGACAAAGTTTATTTGCTGAAATTATAATAGGCGTATCGCACTGAAGTCCACGCTGAATTTAGAGATTACGTAAGAGATCGTCGTACTTGAAGTCACTTATATTCCTGACGAAGAAGATATTTGTCGAAACACTTTCTCATACACATACGATGCGAGAAGACCATTATGAGGCTTCCATACTTATTTAATTCAGGCCACCTCTTGGTAGGATACGTATTATTCGTATTTGTGTATCGACTTCCTGCCTAAAGATTTCAATTTTCATTTGAAATATTGTTTGGGTTATTGTGGTTTTCCTCTCGCGCTATTTCCCATCACTTGTTCGTACGAAGATGCAATATCCATCTAGTTCTGGAGGGTCGTTCCTCTCCTCTGTTCCCCCTACCCCCTCCCTCATTTCACAGTCTTCGTAGGTCGCCCCTTGTTTGCATGGAGCAGTACAACCTGCTACAAGACACTCTGGAATTTTATCACTGCGCTGTGATATCTGACTTTACGCCTTTGAGTTATTTATACAGTCCCATTTTGTCATTTTATTAACCGCTGGTGAGTTTTACTTCGCCACGTGGAGGTCGCTCCTCACCGGAGTGCACCTCATAGCCTTTTTAATTTTCTCGGAATGTCCCCGCAGCTACGCTGGCAGGGCAGCGGAGAGACCGGGAGGGGGGGAATTCTACGGTCAGCCGTGACCATTGCGCCGCGGCGCGGACTGCACGTTCCACAGAGTTCTAAACCGGCCATCCCGCCTGTTGCCTTTAGTGCCGCCGTATTTCCGGAGATCCGCTCCCGCTGCTGCCGCCGCGGCCTGTGCCACTGCTAAATGGCCACAACACCCGACCGCTGCCCCGTTACCTCACAGCGGACAGCACCACCTGCAGGCAATATCCCAAGATTCCCAGCAGGTCCGCAGCTATACGTGCGGGTTTCAGTTAGCCCATCCGAGTATGCCGTATTCCTAACTCTCCACGAGTGCCACAAAAACGTGCGGCTGGTTGAGACTCGACCGAGCAACCAACCTCATCATATCCGATATTCTTATGTTGCGTCTTCGTTTAAACAGCACCTGCAAATCATTTAATCAGTTGATCTATGCCACTGAACTCTGATTCGGGACGACAGTGTTTCAAATCCGAGTCCCGCCATCCTGGTTTAGGTTTTCCATGGTTTTACTAACTGTTCTTTATTTTTTTCCTTTCCTTTCTTAACCGAAGGTTGTGGTGCGTCTCTAATAACATCGGCGTCAGCAGGGCGTTAAACTACACTCCTGGAAATTGAAATAAGAACACCGTGAATTCATTGTCCCAGGAAGGGGAAACTTTATTGACACATTCCTGGGGTCAGATACATCACATGATCACACTGACAGAACCACAGGCACATAGACACAGGCAACAGAGCATGCACAATGTCGGCACTAGTACAGTGTATATCCACCTTTCGCAGCAATGCAGGCTGCTATTCTCCCATGGAGACGATCGTAGAGATGCTGGATGTAGTCCTGTGGAACGGCTTGCCATGCCATTTCCACCTGGCGCCTCAGTTGGACCAGCGTTCGTGCTGGACGTGCACACCGCGTGAGACGACGCTTCATCCAGTCCCAAACATGCTCAATGGTGGACAGATCCGGAGATCTTGCTGGCCAGGGTAGTTGACTTACACCTTCTAGAGCACGTTGGGTGGCACAGGATACATGCGGACGTGCATTGTCCTGTTGGAACAGCAAGTTCCCTTGCCGGTCTAGGAATGGTAGAACGATGGGTTCGATGACGGTTTGGATGTACCGTGCACTATTCAGTGTCCCCTCGACGATCACCAGTGGTGTACGGCCAGTGTAGGAGATCGCTCCCCACACCATGATGCCGGGTGTTGGCCCTGTGTGCCTCGGTCGTATGCAGTCCTGATTGTGGCGCTCACCTGCACGGCGCCAAACACGCATACGACCATCATTGGCACCAAGGCAGAAGCGACTCTCATCGCTGAAGACGACACGTCTCCATTCGTCCCTCCATTCACGCCTGTCGCCACACCACTGGAGGCGGGCTGCACGATGTTGGGGCGTGAGCGGAAGACGGCCTAACGGTGTGCGGGACCGTAGCCCAGCTTCATGGAGACGGTTGCGAATGGTCCTCGCCGATACCCCAGGAGCAACAGTGTCCCTAATTTGTTGGGAAGTGGCGGTGCGGTCCCCTACGGCACTGCGTAGGATCCTACTGTCTTGGCGTGCATCCGTGCGTCGCTGCGGTCCGGTCCCAGGTCGACGGGCACGTGCACCTTCCGCCGACCACTGGCGACAACATCGATGTACTGTGGAGACCTCACGCCCCACGTGTTGAGCAATTCGGCGGTACGTCCACCCGGCCTCCCGCATGCCCACTATACGCCCTCGCTCAAAGTCCGTCAACTGCACATACGGTTCACGTCCACGCTGTCGCGGCATGCTACCAGTGTTAAAGACTGCGATGGAGCTCCGTATGCCACGGCAAACTGGCTGACACTGACGGTGGCGGTGCACAAATGCTGCGCAGCTAGTGCCATTCGACGGCCAACACCGCGGTTCCTGGTGTGTCCGCTGTGCCGTGCGTGTGATCATTGCTTGTACAGCCCTCTCGCAGTGTCCGGAGCAAGAATGGTGGGTCTGACACACCGGTGTCAATGTGTTCTTTTTTCCATTTCCAGGAATGTATAATCCTCCTTTATGTTTCCTTCAAAACTTAGTGATTCAACAAACAATCCTGTTGGAAGAACATCCGCAACCGAGCATTACAGCAGAGGTTGAAAATACCGCTTCAGTTGTAAATTTCTTTTATCATCACGACCGGTTTCGGGCTCTCTCAAGTCCATCCTCTAATGTCGCAACTGTGCTGTGGCCCCCGAGCGCCGCGGTGGACGTGTACTAGACGCCTGGTTAACGATTCAAAATACTGGCCATCGCTGGCAATTACTTTCTCCCATCTTTCGGGCAGCACACGAATCCCACGGCAGAAGAATTGCGCTTCTTTAGAGGAGATTCATGAATCGATCCAAATTTGCACATGTTCATACGGCCGGAAGTGCAGGTCAGAGCGGTGAAGGTGGTAGTCAGAGGGAGTAATGTTTGGAGAATGCGGCAGGTGGGTTAGCTTCCCATTTCAACATTTCCAAGTACATTTTGACAGATTTTGTGACAGATCACCTTTTCATGTCTATCGCTGTATTCTGACCGTTTGTCTCGCAGTGCTCGGCTCAAACGCGTTAATTGCTTTCGACAACGGGGCCCTGTGATTATTCAAAAATGGTGCAAATGGCTCTGAGCACTATGGGACTCAACTTATGAGGTCATCAGTCCCCTAGAACTTAGAACTACTTAAACCTAACCAACCTAGGGACATCACACACATCCGTGCCCGAGGCAGGATTCGAACCTGCGACCGCAGCGGTCTCGCAATTCCAGACTGTAGCGCCTAGAACCGCTCGGTCACTCTGGCCGGCCCTGCGACTATTTCCGTCCGTTTTAGTAACTTCGAAAACCTTCTCTCTTCCGCTTCCATGCCGGTCCTCGACATCAAAATCACCGTTCTTGTAGCGTTGAAACCATTCTCTGCATGTTTCTTCACTAACAGTTGCCTCACCATAGGTTTTACCCATCATGTTATGACCCTCAGACGCAGAATTCGTCATGTTAAAGCAGAAGATTAAAACTTCACACAAATGACGGGAATAGCGCTCGTTAGTTGATATATTCGATCACAAATCGAGTAATACTTTGATTTCGTTATACTTACAAATGCCTAAGCTTATTTTATGACATTTACGACCTACCAACTGCGCCACCACTTGCCGCTACTGCATACTGCAAAAGGGAAGAAGCAAAGCTGTAGGCCTGGTAGTACCCAATTTCCGAAACTTGTCATTGGAGTTATGGATTTCGCCTTATATTAAAATCATCATCCGACAGAAATAGAACCGCTACATCTATATCTATACTCTACAACCCACCTTGTTGTGAATTTCAAAGGGTACTTCCATTATTATCTGCCGACTGGATATTTTATCAGATTGCTCACTAACTTGTTCCTTCTTTTGGTAACTACCCCCATAGACTCCTTTACTCGCCTATTCGTTTTAGCACCTCTGTATCTCGTGCTACCTTTGTCGATTTCATTTTTGATACTCTTATTTTTTTCTTGGTTCGTCAGTTTTCTAACTGGCTAGTTATGACACGTCATGACTTATGTACTAAACTTTTCATCTCTACGTATCACTTGCACCAAACGACCTCAAGAATTTGTTATACTCCAATATCTCTCTTCCCCTACATTTTTAACCTCTAAAGCTCCCGTTAGTAACATGGGTGTTATTCCCTGATGACTTAACACATGTTCTAGCATCCTGTCCCGTCTTCTTGACGGCGTTCTCCACACGTTCCTTTCCTCGCCGATTCTGATGAGAATCTTCTCTTATTAGTCCACCTAATTTTCAGCATCCATCTAAAGCACCACATCTCAAACACTTCAGTTCTCTTCCTTTTAAGTTATTCCACAGTCCTTGACTCACTATCATATAATGCTGCGATCCAAACGTATATTCTCAGAAATATATTCCGCCCATTACGGCCGGTTATTGACACCAGCAGACCATTTTTGTATAAAATCTTCTCGGCATTCAGACGAGGTAAAATCATAATTACAGCTCGAGCTCTCGGATACTAACACCCTCTTCTCTCGTAAAGAAGAGGATGTTATTAATAATCGAAATCTTGAGATTCAACTCAGTTTTGATGCGATCTGAACACCGTGGAGATTTTACACAGGGATGCCGCGGCCAAAAGCTTCGACATCAAATAGTTTTTAGTCATGAGTGTCTAGTTGCTTTTTACATTCTCTTTCTTCTGTGTGTCGTGTGTTATTTTTCTTCAAAGCTAGCAAAGTTCTTTCAAATCATCTACGTCGTGGACACCAATTCTGATCGTGATGACTGGGTGTTGTGTGATGTCCTTAGGTTAGTTAGGTTTAAGTAGTTCTACGTTCTAGGGGACTGATGACCATAGATGTTAAGTCCCATAGTACTCTGAGCCATTTGAACCATTTGAACCAATTCTGATGCTGAACTTCCCGCTATTTTCATTTTTACTACTTCTCATTACTTTCGTCTTTCTTCGATTTACTGTCAGTCCATGTTCTGTACTCGTTAGACTGTTTATTCCATTCAACAGTTCCGGTAATTCTTCTTCACTTTCACTGAGGATAGAATGTCACCAGCTTATTTTGCTATTGATAACCCTTTACTTCGAATTTTAATCACACACCAGAACATTTCTGCTATAGCAACACTATTCAGACGCTCTTAGTCTAGTTATTTCCGATGATGCATGCATTTCTATGCCCCAGACATACACAATCATGAACTTCTGCCTTAAGTTCTATATCAATGTCTGATATCACCTTCTCTAACAGCTACTTATTATGTATTCCTTCCTGTGGCCATCCTAGGTAAGAAAATTCTTTAAGTTCCTCTACCAGTGTCGATCGTAATTTTGACGTTACGTAAGTCGCTTTCTCGGGCCTTTTACCCTTCCTCACTCTCGACATTGCTCCGTTCACCCTTATGTCATATTCTGTTCTGTGTACGTTGCCCATTCCTTTCAACAGCGCTTCTAATTCTTACCTTCGGTCAGATGGCTATCTCATCCACGGACTTAAGCATCTATAACCGCTCCCCCATGAACCTTTAGGCACTGTTCGCCAAGTATTCTTCCAATGATCTGCATAAGTGTGAATGTTCTCCATACGGTTCTACCTTGGTTAGAATTTGAATATATGGTGCAGCGACGATTGTCTTTCGAAAATCTATGAGGCTATAATATACATGGTTACACACATCCACTATTTGCAAAACATGGTGTGTGAATGACGCAAACTGTTTCTCTCCGAGGTTTTTCCTCAATTCGTGCTGTCTGCTTGCGAGTAGCTTTCCTTCCTGCGCGTTCTGTTTGAAAGAGCGATGGAAATTTACTGATAATTCGCTAATTATTGGGCCGCGTTTTTAGTGATTTGGAGTGCAGGGCTGGGATTTTAGTAACTGACGAGGTTGAGCTGAATCGCATTAACTGAAAATTTCATTTGCGGCTGGCAAAGCAATCTCTGAGGCTGCCGTGGAAACTCCGTCGTAGGTGCAGGACCACCAGGTTGGAAGGTGGCGCCAGGCATCACCAACTCCTCAGTAATGGCCACAGACGACCGCCTGTAACTGAGATCAGTACAAGAATCAAAGTCCACTTATAACGTTAACACTCTTTAAATACGACAGACAAGATGTGAGATTAACATAATACACTCCTGGAAATTGAAATAAGAACACCGTGAATTCATTGTCCCAGGAAGGGGAAACTTTATTGACACATTCCTGGGGTCAGATACATCACATGATCACACTGACAGAACCACAGGCACATAGACACAGGCAACAGAGCATGCACAATGTCGGCACTAGTACAGTGTATATCCACCTTTCGCAGCAATGCAGGCTGCTATTCTCCCATGGAGACGATCGTAGAGATGCTGGATGTAGTCCTGTGGAACGGCTTGCCATGCCATTTCCACCTGGCGCCTCAGTTGGACCAGCGTTCGTGCTCGACGTGCAGACCGCGTGAGACGACGCTTCATCCAGTCCCAAACATGCTCAATGGGGGACAGATCCGGAGATCTTGCTGGCCAGGGTAGTTGACTTACACCTTCTAGAGCACGTTGGGTGGCACGGGATACATGCGGAAGTGCATTGTCCTGTTGGAACAGCAAGTTCCCTTGCCGGTCTAGGAATGGTAGAACGATGGGTTCGATGACGGTTTGGATGTACCGTGCACTATTCAGTGTCCCCTCGACGATCACCAGTGGTGTACGGCCAGTGTAGGAGATCGCTCCCCACACCATGATGCCGGGTGTTGGCCCTGTGTGCCTCGGTCGTATGCAGTCCTGATTGTGGCGCTCACCTGCACGGCGCCAAACACGCATACGACCTTCATTGGCACCAAGGCAGAAGCGACTCTCATCGCTGAAGACGACACGTCTCCATTCGTCTCTCCATTCACGCCTGTCGCGACACCACTGGAGGCGGGCTGCACGATGTTGGGGCGTGAGCGGAAGACGGCCTAACGGTGTGCGGGACCGTAGCCCAGCTTCATGGAGACGGTTGCGAATGGTCCTCGCCGATACCCCAGGAGCAACAGTGTCCCTAATTTGCTGGGAAGTGGCGGTGCGGTGCCCTACGGCACTGCGTAGGATCCTACGGTCTTAGCGTGCATCCGTGCGTCGCTGCGGTCCAGTCCCAGGTCGACGGGCACGTGCACCTTCCGCCGACTACTGGCGACAACATCGATGTACTGTGGAGACCTCACGCCCCACGTGTTGAGCAATTCGGCGGTACGTCCACCCGGCCTCCCGCATGCCCACTATACGCCCTCGCTCAAAGTCCGTCAACTGCACATACGGTTCACGTCCACGCTGTCGCGGCATGCTACGAGTGTTAAAGACTGCGATGGAGCTCCGTATGCCACGGCAAACTGGCTGACACTGACGGCGGCGGTGCACAAATGCTGCGCAGCTAGCGCCATTCCACGGCCAACACCGCGGTTCCTGGTGTGTCCGCTGTGCCGTGCGTGTGATCATTGCTTGTACAGCCCTCTCGCAGTGTCCGGAGTAAGTATGGTGGGTCTGACACACCGGTGTCAATGTGTTCTTTTTTCCATTTCCAGGAGTGTAGATTAGATAGCTTTATATCAAAGGTATTCTGTATATTAAAAAAAAGCTCCAATACCACATATTCTCATTTACTACCAAAAATTTTAAAACTGACCGCAAATTCTACAGTTGCTCTAAAGTTTGAACCTTACTAATGTGATAACACACACTCAAATTTAATGAATTAATAGCAGTTCTAGATTTTTCCTTTTAACAGATTTTCACCTTTAAATAACTCATCCTTTATCCAGATTATTCTCGTCAACGTCAATCACTCCGCAATATCATTTTCACCACATGTAACAGCTCATGGACTCTGGTCACCCTATCACCAAAGGACACAACACAGAACACGAAACTGCCAGTGTTCAAAGTACGACCTTAACGCTACAACGCTACGTTCTATGCCCTTTACGTGCCAAATCATCAACAGCGCAAACTAGTTAATTCACCCGCAGCAGCACTTAGTTAGCTTAGCCCTCCCTCAGGCAGATTTTTCTAAAAGAAGCCAGCCTAAGAGAGCTAGATATATCTGAATACTGCTTACACTAGATAACTAATCAGTATACTAACCTTAGAGAGGGTGGTGCACCACATCTAACTTAAGGGGGCGGTGCTAATGGAAGCAAGAAAATTTCTTACACTTGTAAGTGTACAGGGACTGTTCAAAATCTATCCGACATTAATTTTTATTGTTGAAACAAACAATGGTATAGGGGGGCGGGGGGGTTGATCTCGATGTTTGTAGGCAAAAGTAGTGCACATATTAGATTTTTTTTTTTTCACGACTGCGGAAACAACCAGCTGCCGGCTAGCTGTTGACAAGTGAACGCTGTGAGTAGTAGTCGTCGGATTTTGTGTTGTGGGCAAAATGACACAGAAAGTGGAACAACATTATTGGATCAAATTTTGTTTTAAGCTTGGCGGTTCTCAAGCTGAAACAATCCGCAGGATTCAACAAGTGTTTGGGGACAAAACAATGGATACTACCCAGACAAAGCAGATAAAGGAGTGGTATAACCGCTTCGAAGAAGACCGCTCATTAGTGAAGAATGAAGCACTTTCAATTACGTCGACAAAATTCGCAGATGAGTTTTTTATTGATCATGTATGTGATGCACAACAGACGAATAACGGTCTTACAACTTGCAGATGGGGTCGAAATAACCACTCAAGGTTTACTACTAATCTCAGGCCAGACAAACAGAATAGCAACAATACCGTGCAACAACGCTAGAACAACTGACGTCGGCCGCACTTCGAGCTAACATATGTCATACTCGGGCAACACTTACCTTGTTCCACACTCGTTGATAGTGCACCTGACCCACCACACTAAGTCCCTAGTCGATTTGTAGCGCCTACAGTCCAGGTGCTTCCCTAGCACGCGTAGTAGCACCTCTTTTCACTATAAGAAATTTTCTCTGATCCAACTGCGAAACTTCTCCAGAACAGCGAAGGCAAGGCCGTCGCAATTACAATAACGATGCAAAAAAATCGAACTGCACGCCAATCACAATTTCGCCGACCGGAGCATGCCGACACCTGACGGCGACGTCATTAATTCAAACACTGAATAGCAAACCTAAGGTAGGATACCAGCCAGTAAAACTCATCATAAATTAACGTTCTCCATTCAGTAACCAGGTATCTGCCTTTTCCGTAAACACTGTAGTAATACACTGAAGAGCCAGAACGTTACGACCACCTATCTAGTAACCGGTACAGATAACGACGTTGACGGGTCATAGCATGGGAGCAATGAGGCCTTGGTAGGAGGGAGATGGCACCACATCTGCATACACAAGTCACGTAATTCCCATTAATTCAGCGAAGGGAGGGGCGATGAAATCTGACGCGACGTTCATCACATCCCAGACATGTCCAACAGGCTTGAGATCTGGCCAGTTGGGGGGGGGGGGGGGGGGGGACCAGCACATCAACTGTAACTTGCCGCTGTGTTCCTCTCGACGAGCCTCGGGGCCATCACAATCTGCCCTCGGTCAGACTTAGATATATTGCGCGCCTTCCCCACTCTACACATGGACTACTCGCTCCCTGATACTACACTAATGCTCATAAATTAACGATAATGCTGATACATGGTGAAACAACGCTCTGGTGGGCGGTTTGCGGGTTTAAATCACCTCGGGGTGCATTTCACCTGCGGTCGTCACACGGTGCCGCTGGCAGCAGTCCACATACGCAGAAGTGTGTTGCTGTATGTCAGAGTACGGTGCAGCGAGTAAGTGTGCAGACGTTTTAAGACGTGCTAATGGTGACTGTGTGTTGTTCAAAATGGCTCAAAGAATGCATATTGATGACGTTATGAGGGGCAGAATACTAGGGCGACTGGAGGCTGGTCAAACACAGCAGGGCCCTCTGTGTGCCACAAAGTGTGATCTCAAGATTATGGCAACGATTCCAGCAGATAGGAAACGTGTCCAGGTGCTACAGTAGGTGACGTCCACAATGTACAACACCACAAGAAGACCAGACGGCTACGGAGTACTGCAGATAACCTTGCTCGGGACTTTATCACAGCCGCTGGGACAGTTGTCTCCAGACACACAGACGACTGAACAGACATGGTTTATTCGCCCGGAGACCTGCAAGCTGCATTCCACTGACCCCTGGTCACAGGAGAGGCCGTAAAGCATGGTGTCAAGAACACGGTACATGGTCATTGGATCGGTGGTCCTAGGTTATGCTCACGGACGAGTCCACGTACAGTCTGAACAGTGATTCTCCCCAGGTTTTCATCTGTCGTGAACCAGGAACCAGATACCAACCCCTTGTTCTTGTTGTGGTCTTCAGTCCTGAGACTGGTTTGATGCAGCTCCCCATGCTACTCTATCCTGTGCAAGCTTTTTCATCTCCCAGTACCTACCGCAACCTACATCCCTCTGAATCTGCTTAGTGTATTCATCTCTTGGTCTCCCTCTACGATTTTTACCCTCCACGCTGCCCTCCAATACTAAATTGGTGATCCCTTGATGCTTCAGAACATGTCCTACCAACCGATCCCTTCTTCTGGTCAAGTTTTGCCACAAACTTCTCTTCTCCCCAATCCTATTCAATACTTCCTCATTAGTTATGTGATCTACCCATCTAATCTTCAGCATTCTTCTGTAGCACCACATTTCGAAAGCTTCTATTCTCTTCTTGTCCAAACTATTTATCATCCATGTTTCACTTCCATAAATGGCTACACTCCATACGAATACTTTCAGAAATGACTTCCTGACACTTAAATCAATACTAGTTGTTAACAAATTTCTCTTCTTCAGAAACGCTTTCCTTGCCATTGCCAGTCTAGATTTTATATCCTCTCTACTTCGACCATCATCAGTTATTTTGCTCCCCAAATAGCAATACTCCTTTACTACTTTAAGTGTCTCATTTCCTAATCTGATTCCCTCAGTATCACCCAACTTAATTAGACTACATTCCATTATCCTTGTTTTGCTTTTGTTGATGTTCATCTTATATTCTCCTTTCAAGACACTGTCCATTCCATTCAACTGCTCTTCCAAGTCCTTTGCTGTCTCTGACAGAATTACAATGTCATCGGCGAACCTCAAAATTTTTATTTCTTCTCCATGAATTTTAATACCTACTCTGAATTTTTCTTTTGTTTCCTTTACTGCTTGCTCAATATACAGATTGAACAAAATCTGGGAGAGGCTACAACCCTGTCTTACTCCCTTCCCAACCACTGCTTCCCTTTCATGTCCCTCGACTCTTATAACTGCCATCTGGTTTCTGTACAAATTGTAAATAGATTTTCGCTCCCTGTATTTTACCCCTGTCACCTTTAGAATTTGAAAGAGAGTATTCCAGTCAACATTGTCAAAAGCTTCCTCTAAGTCTACAAATGCTAGAAACGTAGGTTTGCCTTTCCTTAATCTTTCTTCTAAGATAAGTCGTAAGGTCAGTATTGCCTCACGTGTTCCAGTGTTTCTACGGAATCCAAACTGATCTTCCCCGAGGTTGGCTTCTACTAGTTTTTCCATTCGTCTGTAAAGAATTCGTGTTAGTATTTTGCAGCTGTGACTTATTAAACTGATAGTTCGGTAATTTTCACATCTGTCAACACCTGCTTTCTTTGGGATTGGAATTATTATATTCTTCTTGAAGTCTGAGGGTATTTCGCCTGTCTCATACATCTTGCTCACCAGATGGTAGAGTTTTGTCAGGACTGGCTCTCCCAAGGCCGTCAGTAGTTCCAATGGAATGTTGTCTACTCCGGGGGCCGTGTTTCGACTCAGGTCTTTCAGTGCTCTGTCAAACTCTTCACACAGTATCATATCTCCCATTTCATCTTCATCTACATCCTCTTCCATTTCCATAATATTGTCCTCAATTACATCGCCCTTCTTTAGACCCTCTATATACTCCTTCCACCTTTCTGCTTTCCCTTCTTTGCTTAGAACTGGGTTTGCATCTGAGCTCTTGATATTCATACAAGTCGTTCTCTTATCTCCAAAGGTCTCTTTAATTTTCCTGTAGGCAGTATCTATCTTACCCCTAGTGAGATAGGCCTCTACATCCTTACATTTGTCCTCTAACCATCCCTGCTTAGCCATTTTGCACTTCCTGTCGATCTCATTTTTGAGACGTTTGTATTCCTTTTTGCCTGCTTCATTTACTGCATTTTTATATTTTCTCCTTTCATCAATTAAATTCAATATTTCTTTTGTTACCCAAGGATTTCTACTAGCCCTCGTCTTTTTACCTACTTGATCCTCTGCTGCCTTCGCTACTTCATCCCTCAAAGCTACCCATTCTTCTTCTACTGTATTTCTTTCCCCTATTCCTGTCAATTGCTCCCTTGTGCTCTCCCTGAAACTCTGTACAACCTCTGGTTCTTTCAGTTTATCCAGGTCTCATCTCCTTAAATTCCCACCTTTTTGCAGTTTCTTCAGTTTTAATCTACAGGTCATAACCAATACATTGTGGTCAGAGTCCACATCTGCCCCTGGAAATGTCTTACAATTTAAAACCTGGTTGCTAAATCTCTGTCTTACCATTATATAATCTATCTGATACCTTTTAGTATCTCCAGGGTTCTTCCATGTATACAACCTTCTTTCATGATTCTTGAACCAAGTGTTAGTTATGATTATGTTGTGCTCTGTGCAAAATTCTACCAGGCGGCTTCCTCTTTCATTTCTTAGCCCCAATCCATATTCACCTACTATGTTTCCTTCTCTCCCTTTTCCTACACTCGAATTCCAGTCACCCATGACTATTAAATTTTCGTCTTCCTTCACAATCTGAATAATTCCTTTTATTTCATCATACATTTCTTCAATTTCTTCGTCATCTGCAGAGTTAGTTGGCATATAAACTTGTACTACTGCAGTAGGTGTGGGCGTCGTATCTATGTTGGCCACAGTAATGCGTTCACTATGCTGTTGTAGTAGCTTACCAGCATTCCTTTTTTCCAATTCATTATTAAACCTACTCCTGCATTACCCCTATTTGATTTTGTGTTTATAACCCTGTAGTCACCTGACCAGAAGTCTCGTTCCTCTTGCCACCGAACTTCACTAATTCCCACTATATCCAACTTCAACCTATCCATTTCCCTTTTTAAATTTTCTAACCTACCTGCCCGATTAAGGGATCTGACATTCCTCGCTCCGATCCGTAGAACGCCAGTTTTCTTTCTCCTGATAACGACGTCCTCCTGAGTAGTCCCCGCCCGGAGATCCGAATGGGGGACTATTTTACCTCCGGAATATTTTACCCAAGAGGACGCCATCATCATTTAATCATACAGTCAAGCTGCATGCCCTCGGGAAAAATTACGGCTGTAGTTTCCCCTTGCTTTCAGCCGTTCGCAGTACCAGCACAGCAAGGCCGTTTTGATTATTGTTACAAGACCAGATCAGTCAATCATCCAGACTGTTGCCCTTGCAACTACTGAAAAGGCTGATGCC
Source organism: Schistocerca americana (assembly GCF_021461395.2). NCBI lineage: Eukaryota > Metazoa > Arthropoda > Insecta > Orthoptera > Acrididae > Schistocerca > Schistocerca americana. The sequence continues at coordinate 901,050,835 of NC_060121.1, forward strand.
CCTCTTCAAGAACCACACGTTTGTCTGTCCTCTCAACAGATACCCCTCCGTTGTGGTTTCACCTACGGTACGGCCATCTGTATCGCTGATGCACGCAAGCCTCCCCACCAACGGCAAGGTCCATGGTTCATGGGGGGGGGGGGATACCAACCCCTTAATGTCCTTGAAAGGGACCTGTATGAAAGTCGTGGTTTGATGGTGTGGGATAGGATTATGATTGGTGCACGTACACCCCTGCATGTCATTGACAGAGGAACTGTAACAGGTCAGGTGTATCGGGAGGTCATTTTGCACCACTTTGTTGGCCTTCCTCCTGATATAACGCACGGCCCCAGCGAGCTGCCATCGTGGGGAGTACCTTGAAACTGAAGATAGGCGAATGGAGTGGCCTGCCTGTTTTCCAGACCTAAACTTCATCGAGCACGTCTGGGACGCTGCACGTCTTCAAACCCCTACGACACTTCAGGAGCTCCGACAGGCACTGGTGCAAGAATTGAAGGCTACACCCCAGCAGCTGCTCGACCGCCTGATCCAGAGTATGCCAACACGTTGTGCGGCCTGTGTACGTGATCATGGTGGTGGTGGTGGTTAGTGTTTAACGTCCCGTCGACAATGAGGTCATTAGAGACGGAGCGCAAGCTCGGGTTAGGGAAGGATTGGGAAGGAAATCGGCCGTGCCCTTTCAAAGGAACTATCCCGGCATTTCCCTGAAACGATTTAGGGAAATCACGGAAAGCCTAAATCAGGATGGCTGGAGACGGGATTGAACCGTCGTCCTCCCGAATGCGAGTCCAGTGTGCTAACCACTGCGCCACCTCGCTAGGTGTGAGTATGGTGATCAAATCCCCTATTGATGTCGGAGTACATGCGCAGGCGTTTCATAGCATATTTGTTTCGGGACGGCTTTCTCAACTTATCACCAATACTGTAGACTTACAGATACGTGTCGTGTGTGTTTCCTGTGCGCCTATGCTATTAGCGCCAGTTTTGTGTAGTGCCACGTTGTGTGGCACCACATTCTGCAGTTATCCTTAATCTATGAGCATGAGTGTACATGCACCGTGCATGTGTCTCACTAGCAGTCATTCCTCGCTAGGCGCCATTGCTATCGCCTGGACGGGTCTATATTGATAACAGGTCGGTGGCCATAATGTTCTGTAGCATCTTATCAAACCGATAACCCAGACGAGTCATGCGCAATTCACAGTGTAAAACCTGCAGATCAAAGATTATACCCCATTATGCCCGAGACGCGCAATGCTGTTTCCGCGATGAATGGGAAGTTCTCACATGCACCAAGTCACAGGACCGACAGAAAGCACCCCGCCTCAGCCGTGTGCCGCGTGTCTGCCACAGAGCTGACAAACAGACTGCTGATCAATCCCCAAAGTGCGGCGGCCCCCAAACAGACGCACGAATTCAAGTTTCCGGGTCGATGGACATCCGTCGCAGTATTACGTTTGCACAAAAGTTAGATCGGAAGGTGATCTGGATCATCATTGGGAGAGGGGACACGGAGTGTGTAACGTGTAAAATGTAATGTTCTGAATCACTTACATAATGCATCATTGAATCAGGGTGTTTTCGCTGACAGATTGAAATATTCCATTGTTAGACCTCTGTATAAGACTCCACAGATATCAATACCTACCGCGCAGTGTCACGTCTTACAAAATTTTCTACAACACAAGGGTTGTAACCCACCTACGCAGTGATAGGTTACTTAACCAATCACAGTTTGTATTTCAAAAGGGCCACTGTACTGAATCAGCTATTTGTACATTTGCAGAGCACATAAAACATCCAAAGGATAAAATATTACCGGCTTGGAACTTGTGTTACTCATCGAAAGGATTTGATTGTTGTGTCATTCATAATATACTATTATATGAGTTGAATATTTATGGAAAACGTAGGCCAGTGTATGCGTGATTTATATTTAGGAAACAGAATGCAGAAAGTTACCTAGGCTGTTCGAGTAACACAAAGACGGATATCACGGCATCTATTTGGGCAGAAATTGCAATGTTAGCTGCACAAGTTTTGATCACTGGCCCATTACTGTTCTTGCTTTACGATAATTATCTGTTCTTTGAAAAAATAACTCATTATTTTTGCAAAACTGGACTGCACTTCAGCCACGCGGAGTGGCCGCGTGGTCTCTTGCGCCCTGTCACGGATTGCGTGGCCCCTCCCGCCGGAGGTTCGAGTCCTTCCTCGGGCACTGGTGTGTGTGTTGTTCTTATTATAAGTTAGTTGAAGTTTTTAAGTAGCGTGTTAGTCCAGGGACCGATGATCTCAGCAGTCTGGTCCCTTAGGAATTCACATACATTTGAACATCTGACTACATTTAAATTTCAAAATGATAGCTCGTCCAGTACTCAACTGTCGAAAATAACTCACCAGCTGTTAACCTAGTACAGCAACAGTAAATAATAAAAAGCTTAGAAAGTTCTAAGTTCTTAGATGTGCTTAGTGAAGAAAACTTAAAGTGGAAAAACTACACTCCTGGAAATGGAAAAAAGAACACATTGACACCGGTGTGTCAGACCCACCATACTTGCTCCGGATACTGCGAGAGGGCTGTACAAGCAATGATCACACGCACGGCACAGCGGACACACCAGGAACCGCGGTGTTGGCCGTCGAATGGCGCTAGCTGCGCAGCATTTGTGCACCGCCGCCGTCAGTGTCAGCCAGTTTGCCGTGGCATACGGAGCTCCATCGCAGTCTTTAACACTGGTAGCATGCCGCGACAGCGTGGACGTGAAACGTATGTGCAGTTGACGGACTTTGAGCGAGGGCGTATAGTGGGCATGCGGGAGGCCGGGTGGACGTACCGCCGAATTGCTGAACACGTGGGGCGTGAGGTCTCCACAGTACATCGATGTTGTCGCCAGTGGTCGGCGGAAGGTGCACGTGCCCGTCGACCTGGGACCGGACCGCAGCGACGCACGGATGCACGCCAAGACCGTAGGATCCTACGCAGTGCCGTAGGGGACCGCACCGCCACTTCCCAGCAAATTAGGGACACTCTTGCTCCTGGGGTATCGGCGAGGACCATTCGCAACCGTCTCCATGAAGCTGGGCTACGGTCCCGCACACCGTTAGGCCGTCTTCCGCTCACGAGCCAACATCGTGCAGCCCGCCTCCAGTGGTGTGGCGACAGGCGTGAATGGAGGGACGAATGGAGACGTGTCGTCTTCAGCGATGAGAGTCGCTTCTGCCTTGGCGCCAATGATGGTCGTATGCGTGTTTGGCGCCGTGCAGGTGAGCGCCACAATCAGGACTGCATACGACCGAGGCACACAGGGCCAACACCCGGCATCATGGTGTGGGGAGCGATCTCCTACACTGGCCGTACACCACTGGTGATCGTCGAGGGGACACTGAATAGTGCACGGTACATCCAAACCATCATCGAACCCATCGTTCTACCATTCCTAGACCGGCAAGGGAACTTGCTGTTCCAACAGGACAATGCACGTCCGCATGTATCCCGTGCCACCCAACGTGCTCTAGAAGGTGTAAGTCAACTACCCTGGCCAGCAAGATCTCCGGATCTATCCCCCATTGAGCATGTTTGGGACTGGATGAAGCGTCGTCTCACGCGGTATGCACGTCCAGCACGAACGCTGGTCCAACTGAGGCGCCAGGTGGAAATGGCATGGCAAGCCGTTCCACAGGACTACATCCAGCATCTCTACGATCGTCTCCAAGGGAGAATAGCAGCCTGCATTGCTGCGAAAGGTGGATATACACTGTACTAGTGCCGACATTGTGCATGCTCTGTTGCCTGTGTCTATATGCCTGTGGTTCTGTCAGTGTGATCATGTGATGTATCTGACCCCAGGAATGTGTCAATAAAGTTTCCCCTTCCTGGGACAATGAATTCACGGTGTTCTTATTTCAATTTCCAGGAGTGTATATAATAAATCTGCTAAATCATTTTGGTTCAGCTACTTTTGCCATAAGAATGATTGTCAACTTCGGGGATACAGACATCACTAAATTAACATATCTTGCATATTTTAATTCACTGATATTTTATGGAATAACGTTTTGGGGTAGATCCTCACGATGTTCAAAAGGAAATGATTAAAAATATCTGTGGTGTTCACTCGGGTACATCTTGCAGGTATCTCTTCAGGCAGCTGCGAATTTTACCCACAGTCTCACAGTATATTCAATCACTCACGAAATTTGATGTCAACAACCCATGTGAGTTTGAGAGTAACTCAGATATTCACAAGTTCGACACTCGAAGAAAATGATTCTCCTTATCCTTTAATGAATCTAACTTGGGCACGAAAGGGTGGCATATGCAGCTATGAAGCTCTTTTGCTAATCTCCCCTTACAGTGAAATATATGACAGATACCGGAAGTGTTTTCGAATGCAGGTTAAAGACGATTCTCCTTAACAACCCTTTCAGCACACACTGCGGCATACCAGAATAGAAATAATTAATCACTTTTGAGTGACTGTGTACTCTATGTGTACCGTGTATATTTGGTCCCTGGTGAGCATCGTCTTCATATCAGTCACTTGGTTACAATAGAAATAATTACCAGAGTCCCAATAAATTACGAGCTCTGCTTAACTCAGAGATGTCAAAGAGTGGAACTATTTTACATATTTGATCCTGTTGCACTGAGACGGTTAGTCTCCAGACATATTCTTTCATTCAAATCATTATCTACCATATGCCCTCTACATATGATCGTAATTTACAAGACAGCTTGCAGTTTAATGTTGTTAAGCTGTTTTCCAGCCTGTACTGGCAACCAGTGAATATTTTGTTCACATTCACAACAGTCTAGGCACAACATTAATAAAGGAAAGTTTAACAAATACCATTGGTTTTTCGCCTTCCATAGTGGATCAGAATTACTGTTCCTGAAGTTCTTTTTAATAAAATGTCTCTGTAATCATTCTTCGTTTAACCTCGGCCTTAGACCATGCCTTCCACAGATAATATAGTGCGCGCTTAGCTACCTATTTTCGTATGTTCTCCCTTCGGTAGACGACATTCATGAATGATCAGTCTTTCGTTGTCTGTTTTATTATCAGTCCACAGAACGCGTAGTGAGAGTACTGATCCATCGTTAGCACAAGCATACGCGAAAGAACCTAGTACACTATAGTAATAATTTATTTAAAGAGTTGTTGTAATGGTTATAATAAGGTAAAAAGTTTTACACACCGCATATTCGGATATTTGTTCGAGATTAGTGGAGTATAATAATAGTAAATTTATATTTAATTTATTATTATTGTTTCTTAACAAGTATAATATCACTTAAATTGCGTTCCCAGGCGCAACATCACGTTTCAACTACTCAGATCCGCTCCACACTTATTTTCCTTCCCTGAGGTGCGCAGGACGCAACTTAGAAAAACGAGGGTGGAGATTGTAAATGTCCTGTTCACATAACAACGGAATGAACTGAATAGCGTACACGTGTACTGTGTAGCATATGTAACCAGAACTCCATCGACAAATTTTCGAACATGGTTCAACTGTATACTGAGTAATTTTGGTGTATGAGACCCCTGATCTCGGTGGCTCAGTATAGAGTACTGGAATGTCGTTTGATTTCATATCCCCATTTATATTTGTATTACACTAAAAACATCTGCACGATAGTACAAACGTTGATGGTATGCACTGTGTGTCTTGTTTGGGAACAACCTTGTTCGGTCTGGGGAGTACCTCTGCAGTTTAACAGCCCTTCCGGTTACAGTAAGGGATAAGAAGACAATCCTAAAAATTAAATATCGTTGTTTCGCTTTGTGTGTCTCAACACTCCTTTACGACCGTTTGAATTATCACAGTAATAATGTCCTTCGAGAAACATTGATTTTATTCTGTTTTTCTTTATCACCCAAGGAGGAGTTTAGTGTGGTCTGCACTCTCCTCAAAGCTATCGATCCAGATATTGCGGCATATGACAACGTCGTCCTCGAATTTAATGCGTATTTTTGTAAGATAGTTACTACACAACACTCGTCAATAAACAAATAATTCCATTCATCCATCAGTCCTGTTATCGCCCATTTATATTGTGCTTGGAGCCCTTGATTTATTCGTCAGTTTTTGGTAGGTAGAAGAGTGGAGGAGAGATGGATGGGTCGTATGGTAAGGATTGTAAGATACCCAGATTTTACAAGAGAAATCTACAGCGCTTGCCAGGAAACCTTCTTGCTCCTTTCTTTCCCTTCCTTTGTTATGATAAAGGATAAGGTAATCATGTATGTAATTAATCTTTATTTAGACTTTCAGGACTTGCTTTACGCGAAATGGACAGGCCCCGGATGTCAGAGAGAATTGAAACACATCAGTAATTTTACACGGCAAAGCAATGGTTGCTAAACAACACGATAAAACTTTTCACGAGTAATCACAGTTCTGGGAGCGGAGTAGAATCTCTTCGTTTTTTGTCTCTCTCTCTCTCTTTGTGTTCCACGTTCGTTTGTGCAGCTCCAGCTGCAGCTGACGTACAATACAATCGCTAGGGACAGACAGAGTTCGCAGCGGTTGTCCACGTATTTGAAACAGTTCTCACATAGACGCGCAGAAAATGACTGTAGCTGCTTCTGTTGTCGGCCTGATTAAATCGTTCTCACATCAAGCAGTTTCCAAGCCGTGACACAAAGGCAGACAGGGAAGTACTGCTAGTGTTAATAAGTCTCATTCGAAGTGAGGCTCTCCTAGTAACAACGTCAGTAGCGACGAACACTTTATTCAGTTGTTACAACCAACAGCTTGCAAGGAAAGGATGTTACGTTTTTAACCGCAACAAATATTCATTCGCTGCGGGTTATCTATGGGTACTATGCTAAATGTAAATGTAAATTTCAGATACAAAATAACACACACTTCTCCTGTACGTATGCATTCATTATAGGATAGAAAGGTAGTAGTTCATAGTCCTGTCATAAAGCTTCATCCCATTTACAGTCACTTGTCATTCCAGAAATTTTGTTTGTCACGAATTACTGATGCAGCAATGAGAATTCTGTAGTAGAATGCTCTCTTAACCGTACAGTCGGGACTACATTTGATGTACGAGACGTACGTGTTTCAAACGCCTGACAGTGCTAGACAAAATGGTACAACACGATTAAGGAAGCACTAGTAGAACCGGAAACTGATGTTATTTGAGTCGGCATAATGCATTGAACATACATAATAGTGCAGTGTGATCAGTGCTAAAGTAGCATTAGTCGTAATGCTACAAAAAAATCTGTACGTGTGACTGTATGTCACAATACTGGCCACAAATAAGTTTACTATGTTTGTGAGTTGTGACCAGTCTAGATGCTCTAATGTACGAAATTATTTCAATGACACTGACTGCCGCAGATGTTCTGCAGATGAGATGACAAGTTACCATGTTCGACACGTGTCTGCTGACCAACTTGAAGGTCAAATGAGTAGGCCAAGCAAGTAGTGACTACTACGAGCAACGCCACTGGTCATTTTTCTCAAATTATTGTTAAATGAAATACACAGAATGTGTGTTATGGTCAGGAGATTGAACGATTTTCTAACCACCAGTATCTGCTAGTTGATTTAGCATTACATCTACATCTACATTGATACTCCGCAAGCCACCCAGCGGTGTGTGGCGGAGGGCACTTTACGTGCCACTGTCATTACCTCCCTTTCCTGTTCCAGTCGCGTATGGTTCGCGGGAAGAACGACTGTCTGAAAGCCTCCGTGCGCGCTCTAATATCTCTAATTTTACATTCGTGATCTCCTCGGGAGGTATAAGTAGGGGGAAGCAATATATTCGATACCTCATCCAGAAACGCACCCTCTCGAAACCTGGCGAGCAAGCTACACCGCGATGCAGAGCGCCTCTCTTGCAGAGTCTGCCACTTGAGTTTATTAAACATCTCCGTAACGCTATCACGGTTACCAAATAACCCTGTGACGAAACGCGCCGCTCTTCTTTGGATCTTCTCTATCTCCTCCGTCAGACCGATCTGGTACGGATCCCACACTGATGAGCAATACTCAAGTATAGGTGCGTCAAGTCTGCGGCTGGCGCGCTACCAGATGACCTTGAGCCGCCTTATCGGCGGGGTCAAAGGTCACGCGCTCGGAGAGCTGACGTAACATGCTGTTGCATACTCTGTGTCGACAGATTCTAGATGTACCCTTGTCCAGTTTTCAGCTACGCTACAGATCAATTTATTTATGAAAATACACAGTACAATCTCCATCAAATTTTAGATATTCACATGTACCTTTACCTTTAATCCAAATAAATACAGTTTCATTAACAGATATCTTACATCTATTGCGGGTATACAAGGAAAAGGGTGAGGGTGACATATAAGATGATTTTCCAAAGTCTTTATTTGCATTTTCACAAACATGGTATGTGCGATAGGCTATGACGTCACGGTCGACGAAGCTTTCCAGTCCTGATACATTGGGTACACCTGTACCACCTCGTACAATTGCCACAGTTAGCCAGCCATTACCATGCGAAAATGTATCATTCAGGTCAATACTGAAGTTCAGTCTACATCCACAGAAGACAGCAGGTCCATCTAGTAATGAATGTGCAGCGACAGATTTTATAGTATTCTTCTTCTTGTCAGCAGTAGATGTTGTCATTTCGACATCTTCAATTGTTTTATATATTGTCTGTCTTGCACGACGACGATATCTTCTGTAGGGCATCTTGGCAGCGTTCAATGCAGTTTCCTGTGCAGCAGCAGCATCATTAACAGATATCTTACGTCTATTGCGGGTATACAAGGAAAAGGGTGAGGGTGACATATAAGATGATTTTCCAAAGTCTTTATTTGCATTTTCACAAACATGGTATGTGCGATAGGCTATGACGTCACGGTCGACGAAGCTTTCCAGTCCTGATACATTGGGTACACCTCTACCACCTCGTACAATTGCCACAGTTAGCCAGCCATTACCATGCGAAAATGTATCATTCAGGTCAATACTGAAGTTCAGTCTACATCCACAGAAGACAGCAGGTCCATCTAGTAATGAATGTGCAGCGACAGATTTTATAGTATTCTTCTTCTTGTCAGCAGCAGATGTTGTCATTTCGACGTCTTCAATTGTTTTATATATTGTCTGTCTTCCTTGTATACCCGCACCCAGAGTGCGCGATAGCTTTCTGATACAGACGCGAACTAGGTGTGTTGTACTAGCTTCTTCACTTAATTCCTTGCAAACTAGGTGCTCACCTAACCCACAATATGCTGCACGATCGACTGCTCCAAGTAGTCGTGGGATAATATTATAATATTACATATATATGTTATATAAATTATATAAATAAATTATAATACAATTAAAAAATAATCACCAAAGGAATCAGTCCTCTCTCCAGTTCTCTTCAGTTCAAAAGTATCCGGACGATCTGATTTTCGTATCGCCTGACTTGTTTGCTGCCCTCATAACGTAACTGTCTTGCAGGTACCATGCTCTCTTTCCAGTACAGTCGTTTGACTATGGAAAATGGTTACTACAAAACGCCATAAGAAATAACTGCTCTGTATGGCAATCAGTCCTGAAGCAAATTAATATCTCGATAATGCAAATACTGGTAAATACGTTATTAGCGATGAAACAGCCATTACGCTTGTAAACACTAATTTATTAGAGTAAGTGACATTTCAAGACAGCAAAATTCAACTTGAAATTACATTATGAACACACCGAAAAGTGTTTTCTAGTATTTGGATTATTGTGGTATTAATTTGCATCTGGATTGATAGCCATATGAAGCAGTTGTCTCTTACGCCTCTTGTAGTAATCATTTTGTATAGTCAAACGACTGTACTGATAAGTGAATAGAGGACCTGCAAGATAGTTAGGTAACATGGGTTGCATGCACATCAGGCGAAACGCAGTTCAGTCGTTTGGATACTACTGAGCGTTATAGTATATTGCAGACATGTCATAAAATAAACCAAGGAATTTCAGTTACACAGATGAAACGGTACTTGCACCAAGGTGTACCTCAGCTAAATAGTCAGGAGAAATCCAAATAGAGGACCTAGAATTAATGGGAAAATATTTCGCAAGTGGAGACTTCAACCAAACGAGACCAAAACGGAGGCATCCTGCATCCACCTAAATAATGAACTTGCCGGAAGGAAACTCCACATACTCCTTGAAAACACTGCAGTCACTCATAATGAAACACTAAAGTACCTAGAGGTAACCCTTGATAGAATTCTACCTTTCAAAGAGCATCTCGCAGAAACAGGCGAAAAACTGAAAACAAGAAACATCAGTCACAAGCTGTGCAGTACAGCCAAGTGAGTATCAGCATCAGCATTCTTCTGCTCTGGGTCTTGTCTTCTCAACTCAGAAGAATACTGTGCCCCAATTTGGCTAAACAGCCCACAAGTACAAAAGGTAGATGTCCAACTAAATAAAGCCATGAGAAAGGTTGTTGGCGTTATTAAATCAACAACTACATCATTTCTTCCAGAACTAAGCCGCATTATACCTACTCCACTTCCTGCACAAATGCTCTCACGGACGACTACAAAACGTTCATGGATCAAGATGTCGATGATGAAAACCATTACCGACTCCGTTCTAGAAAACCACAAAACAATAGCAGCAAGAGGCGTTGTGGAAGATGAGTTCAACATTACTGATGCTTGGACTCAAAAATCGAGTGGACAGCAAATAATAATAAGCTTTGTATCACCCAAAAACAAAGGGATTTGACTTGCTATCCAAAACATGGTAAGAGCTAAACAGAAATAGAGTCAAAAATGGCAGATGTGCACATTTTCTACACAAATCGAGCAAACAACCATCCCCAATTTGTGATTGTGAAGAACCACAAACCATCAGACACATCACAGAAGGAAGCCCCACAAAGTCATACTATGGTAGACCAGACGACAGCTGGCTGGCGGCTCCACACAAATGCTCTAAATATTTCTTTATGTATATTGTAAGTACTATGCTCTGCACTCTATGTATTTCTTTTCATTGTGTCAAAAAGTCAGACGATAAATAACCAAATAAATAAACGAATTCTTAACTAAGAGTATAATCCCACTTCGCAGGAATCAAAAATTAGATACAGTGCTGATCGCTTTTATCCTTCATTAAAATATTCTAAATCGAGTCCTAGGACATGACTACAAATCATCCATGCTTCAGATTACAACTAGGTGAACTATTGGATTTAAAATACATTATCATAATCGGACTCACCTCTTTTCCTTTAAAATCAACTTCCTTCTGATTCATCTCAGCCCCTTTGTGTAACCACTGACTGACCATCCTCCCTCAACAGCTTAATCCATCCTTATACACCTGTAACGCTTGAAATATACACCTGGTTTACATTTTAAACATATAATCTTTGTATTTCCCATTAGCTTCCCAAAGATGCGTCACAAGGTCTAGTCTTATCCGAATAGTTATCAGGGTTGGATAGGCTTCTTACGTATTGGAAGAAAGCACCACAGAAACAAAGAGAAACCTGTTATGGTAGTGGTAAAATGTTATTTTAAGACTTGTCTTCGAATCGTCTGCAAAAATTCGCCATTCATTAGGAATATGCATCATATTCAGTGCATTCGTGAGACAACCTATGTCTTTCGCAGTGTCTGATGTCATATTCAGTTTTGTGGAACTGAGGTTCTCTAAGGATTTAGATGTTGCGGTAGTGAATATCGCAACAGGCAGCTCAATTGAAGAGGAATTGCAGTCACCGAAGTTGACCAGATGGATATACTGACAAGGACGTCAAGCGCGAAGAAACCTAGGGTAGCAGAAGAAACACTTCAATTTACCGACGAAAGAAGGAAGTACACAAATATTCAGAAAAAGACAGAGAGTAAAGAAATATAAATCACTTAGAAATTAAATAAATAATGAGTGCAGGAAAGCTAAGGCTAAATGGCTGCAGAATAATGTGAAATAGTTGAGGAAGAAACTGTCGTCGAAATAACTGATTCAGAATATAGAAAAGTCCAAACAGTCTTTGGTGGAATTAAAGGGAAAGGCACTAACATTCAGGGTTTATCGGTAATTCCTCTATTAAACGCAGGCGAAAAAGCAGGAAGAGTATACAGACCGCCTTTACGAGAGAGAGAAGACTGCCTCATGGTCTGATAGAAGAATAAATAAGAGACGGTAAGGAAGCTATGGGGAATTTAACAGAACTTTGGAAGACTTGAGATCAAATAAAATGGAAGGCATAGATAACATTTCTTCGGAATATTTAAATCGTGCGGGGGATGAGGGCGAGGTGTAAACCAGACAGTTATTCAAGTTCATTTGTAAAATCTATGACACAGGACACTTACTCTCAGATTTTCCAAAACTAATGTATTCCACGCAAACCTGAAGATAGTAAGGCTTGATAACCACGAGAACTATCGCACAATCAGCTTAACAGCTCACACGTCTTAATTTATGACAATAATAAAGAAAAATGAAAAATAAGATGAAGTACCTATTAGATGCACTGTTCGGCTTTAGAAAATGTACGGGAGAGGCAATTCCGACGTAGACTAAATAATGGAAGTAAGATCTAATAAAAACCAAGTCACATTCTAAGGTTTGTCGGCCTAGAAAAAACATTCGACAATATAAAATGCCGTAGGATGTTAGAAAATCTCCGAAAACTGCGTGTAAGATATAGGGAAAAACGCATAATATGCAAGATGTATAAAAACAATGAAGGAACAATAATAATGGAAAGCCAGAAACGAAATACTAGGTTTAGAAAGGGTGGAAGAAAGAGATGTAGTCCCTGTCTACTACATCGAGGAAGTAGCGAGGGAAATAAAAAGAAGGTTCAGGTGTAGAAATAAAGTTGAGAGTTACAAGATTCGCCGATGACATTGCTAACCTCAGTGGAAGTGCAGAAGGAATACAGGACTTGGGGCTGTAGAGAGAAAAACTGTAGGGGAAGACAGGGATTTCAATACATCCAGCAAATAACTGAGGTCGGAGGGTACATATGCTACTCCGAAATGAAGAAGCTGGCTTAAGAGCGGAAGACGCGGTGGGCCACATCAAACTACTGACAACACTGATGATAAAAAATGAATAACATTGTAATAAAAATGAATTAAAAGTGACTTTAGTGTTTCAACGTTTTGTCTCAACTCTAGCATGTTCTCGATCCCTAAAGAAGTCTCTGTGTTCCCCTTGTGTCGTTTTGTAAGACAAGGAGGGTCTGCATGGAAACTATTCCCTCGAACTGGAATCTTCAGTTGAGGATCCATTAGAGCTCACAGAAACCTTTCCTGGAAGTAGAGGACGGATTGCCGGTCGTATGTTATGGTATATAACTCAGGATTTGTTCTTCGTGGAGATTCTTGTATTTTCAGTAGAATCTATGCAGAAATAGCCCATTAGTTGCCTATATCCATCCACATTATCGGTGATACAAATGGCATATGAAATCTCATCCATTCATCTACGCAGTGAGTTTGGAAGAACGTGTAGTGAGCTCATTTTTAGGGATCCTTGTGTCAGTCGGTAAAAACGGAACACTTACAGAATCACTTTGTTGTCCGTCTGTCTATCCATCTTTTAATAGACCTTTCTCTCAAGAACGTGTTTAAGTATCGCATTGAAATATTGGCAGAACACTTAGTTGGTGCAACAGGTCTACTAAAGAGAGTGCTTACACCACGCTAGTCCGCCCTATTATGGGGTATTGCTGTGCGGTGTCAGATCGGCATCAAGTGAACTGACGGATGACATCGAGAAAGAAGTAAAAAGAAGGGCAGCACGTTTTGTATTATCGCGAAGTAGGGGAGATAGTGTCACAGATATGATACGTGAATTGAATGGCAATCATTAAAACAAAGGCGTTTTCCGTTGCGACGGGATCTTCTCATGAAATTTCAATCACCTGTTTTCTCCTCCAATTGCGAAAACATTCTGTTGCCACCCACCTACATAGAGAGAAATGATCATCACGATAAAATAAGAGAAATCAGGGCTCGCACAAAAAAATTTAAGTGCTCGTTTTACCCGAGTGCCGCTCGAGAGTGAACAGTAGAGAGACAGCTTGAATTTATTTTATTTATTTATTTGTCCATATAAATCACTTTTTCAGTACATATATTGTGCACAGGATATTGAACAGAAAACCTTTTTAGCTATTGGTTTTTCAAATGTCAAACATACATTTTATAAATTTTTATGACAAATTGGATCTATACAGTTAATAATTACAATCTTTTGAAATACTGTATATTTATAACTTATTTCTACCGTTAAAAATATAAATTACATTTTTTCTTGCATAAGATACTGCGAGATTGAATAGTAGCAGCTTTTCAGAAGGTAGGATGTCACAGACTTTTTAAAGCTTTGTAGTTCAGTAAGAGATTTTACATATCTTGGTAATCTGTTGTAAAGTTTTGTTCCTGCGTGATATACACCTTTTTGGCATAATGTGGTGTTACAATGATTAACGCGTGTGTCACTGTCTGACCTGGTACTGTAATCATGGACACTTTTGTTTTGAGGAAAACGGTTTTCTTTTCTCAGTATGCTTTTTCTGACGTGCGTGACTACTTCCAGTATATAAATGCAGAGAAGGGGTAGGATCTTTAGTTCTTTAAAGAAAGGTTTGCATGGTTTTCTGCTGCTCACTTGTTTCATTATTCTTATAATAGCATTTTGTTTCCTAAATACTGTTATGGCCTAATGTACATTTCCCCAGAAAGTGATACCGTACTTCAGTATTGAATGTACACGAGCAAAGAATACAACCCTAACGGTTTCTGCACTAGTACTGTTGCAGAGAATTCTTACCACATAGCTCATTTTTGCTGGTTTTGAATTTAGGGCTGTGATATGAGTGTTCCATTTAAGATTTTCCTGGATATGAATCCCAAGAAATTTAGTTTCATTGACAGCACTAATGTTTTGGTTATTATAGGTTGTGCCGGATTTTTCTTTTGATCATTGTGGAAATCATGAGTACCGTTTTTTGGGGATTAACTATTAGCCTGTTTCTGGTAAACCATTCAGACACTCCTTTTGTAATATCTTTTGCAAATGCAGTAAGATTTTCTTCATTATTCCCTTCAATCAATAGACTGGTGTCATCTGCAAACTGTACTGGTTCAGAATCCCTAACGTGTGATGGGAAATCATTAATGTAGACCAAAAGAAGAAAGGGACCTAAAATGGAGCCCTGTGGAACACCATGACTTAGTCCACATGGTTCTGAAAGGTGTACCTGTAGTTCATTTCCTTCCATGTACTTAATTTCAGTTACCTGAGAGCGATATTCCAAATATGATTTAATCCACTGATTTGGCACACCTCTTACACCATACCATTCGAGCTTCCTCAGGAGTATAGAATGATCAATCACATCAAAAGCTTTTGTTAGGTCCAAGAATAAACCTGAGATATTTCTGTGGTTGTCCACTACATTTAAGACATGGTTTATCAGATTGAAAGTGGCAGTTTCAATTGATCTCTGTGGTCTGAAGCCATGTTGACATCCAGAAATAATATTATTCTTGTCGAAGAATGTAATTAGTTTTGAAAGGAACACTTTTTCAATAATTTTCGAAAACCGTGACAATAGAGACACAGCTGTATAGTTACCCATACACTGAGGATCACCTTTTTTATATAGGGGTATTACTTTTGCCATTTTCGGTTGCTGAGGGAAGACACCACATGATAAGGATGAATTGCATATGTCCAATGAAGGTGAAAGTATTTGTCTTGCTGTTATTTTTATAATATAATCTAGAATATCATCAATACCAGTTGAGTACTTACTGTTCAGTGAATTAATGGTATTTAGGAGCTCTGTTGGGCTTACTGGACTGAGGAACATGGATATATTATTTATTTCAATACATGAAAGTTCTAAGGAGGTTAATTGAACCCTCTGCCAGGCACATTATTGTGAATAGCGGAGTAATCATGTAGATGTGTCAGGTACTGAGGTCTACAGTCCCTCGGCGGTGTAAGATATTTAAGCTTCCAAGTCAATGTGATCAACAGATACGATCACTTTTGCCACATATTTTGATACTCGCAAACTCACTCATCAGAACCTGTAGAGCACTTCTCGTTGAAGTAGAATCGTAAGACTTAGCAGCATGGTTTCATACTGCAACTAAGGGATTAGCCCGAAAATTGTCAATTTGTTATTACATCATACAAAATTCTTTTACCATTTGTTGGCTCAAATGGCTTTGAGCACTATGGGACTTAACTGCTGAGGTCATCAGTCCCCTAGAACTTAGAACTACTTAAACCTAACTAAACTAAGGACATCACACACATCCATGCCGAGGCAGGATTCGAACCTGCGACCGTAGCGGTCGCGTCGTTCCAGACTGTAGCGCCTAGAACCGCTCTGACACTAGCTGTTGTCCGTCTGTCCCTGTCTGTTCATGTGTTAAGACACCTTTTCTCACGAATGAAGAGAGGCAACAAGGTGAAATTTATATCAAATATTTTTATATCATAAATTTGCAGGCCCTACGAACTGGTTGGTTAACGACAATGTTAATTAAATCGGAAGTGACGAAATGTATCGAATTATTTTATGAACAATTATTTCTGACTACATGCTACCCAGCAACACCCGTAGAAGCTTTTCAGACTGTTCCTGACCACCCCGTATAGTACACCTACAACATATCTGCACAATTAGGTGGGAGAGTTACACATTTCCACGGGTGACGTTCTATGAGACTGAGTGAAAGCGGTTATGCAGAATCTAGAATGCCACAGTCTTTATTCTTTAAAAAAGAAATCTTGTAGTACAGAAGGAGACTGTGAACGTCTATGTGATATATTGCACATCTATGTGGCTGCATAATACAATTGTTTTTACTCAAGATATGTCATTGTTTGATCTTATATCGTAGTTGTTATGTCGTTCTTTAATGGGTACAGGAGCGAGGAACAGATGCTGTTCATGGACAGAGAATTCAGATATTAATTTATTCCACATATAATATCAAAAAGTGAAAATAAGACATAACTTTGTTACTGTTGTTGCAGCGTCGGTTGCTAACAGTAGCTCTGAATGTAGAAGTATATACAGATACAAAAGATTTATAAATCCGTCTCTCATCAATACAATATCTATTCAGCTGATGTCGAGCCCTCGCCACTGTGACAGTATGTAAATATTGTTCAACTTCAAATACACAAAATGAGGTCAGTTCATGAAACTTCAAACTTAAGTACATCAGGCGTTGGAGCTCCGGAGAGAGAACGCTTGTATATCATTGGCAGCGGCGTAATCGTTCGTGGCGGCTCTAGGAAATGCGACGGCGTAACTGTCGGCGAGTGTATTTGAAAGTGCGGCCGACTGGATAGCGGTCGATACCGCAGTTTACATTAAGAATATTGTTTCGAGTAAAAAAATTATTATCATAGTACACTTTTTTGACATGCACAGCAATCTCCTATAAATAGATGCAACGAAGGGGTAAACTTTAAAGTCTTTTAGAAAAATTCTGCATATACTCGCTGATTGCATATCATATCATTTGTGTAATGGTCTTCTTGTTTCCTCTAAATGTTTTGATCTGATGTACAACTTCATTATAGTTAAAGTTAAGGTTTAAAACCGCTGTAGAAATAATACCACTGGTCAGGACGACGTCAAATTACAATGGAATATTATCGGAAAAGAGGGAAAACGTATGACAGAAGGAAAATAAATAGTTACAAAATTTAGCAATAGATGGCGCTGTAAGCATCATAATTTAATAGAGGTCGACTGCAAATGACATATGAATCATACAACAATGCCTAAGGTGTACGTCTGACGTTAAACAAACTGTACTACTCACTGTGCATGGGTGTACAGGTGTGATACTGTTAGTTACGTAAGCCCATCCACCACGGCAAGGTCATAACAAATCGGATGGGATAAATCGGTTTTTAATTGTCCTGAGGCCAAAACCCGCATAAAAAGCATGAATCAAAATCAAACAGGATTATTAATTTCCGTGTGACCGGCGCAAAACACTTTCAATATGATGTCCACCGTTTTCTGTAACAAGTTGAAATCGAGAAACAGCATGTCCCAAAAAAAAAAAAAAAAAAAAAAGAATGGTTCATTTTTCTCTGAGCTCTATGGGACTTAACATCTGAGATCATCAGTCCCCTAGAACCTAGAACTACTTAAACCTAACCAACCTAAGGACAACACACACATCCATGCCCGAGGTAGGATTCGAACCTGCGACCGCAGTGGTTGCGCGGTTCTAGACTGAAGCGCCTAGAACCGCTTGGCCACAGGGGCCGGCAGCATGTTTCACAACTGATCCAATTGTTTCCGGGGTCAAGTTCAGAATGTGTTGCGCAATGCGTGCCTTCAGTGCAGATAAGTTTGCAATAGGAACACTGAACACAACATCTTTCAGATAGCCCCACACCCACATGTCGCACGGATGAAGATCAGGTGATCCGAACGGCCAGGCTGTACGGAAATGATGGCTGATAATTCTAGCATTTCCGAAATGGCGCTTCAGCAGCTGCTTAACTGGATTTGCAATGTGCGGAGGTGCGCCATCTTGCATAAAAATGATCACATCCACACATCCACGCTGTTGGAGAACTGGAATGATGTGGTTGCACAAAAGACAATAATAGCGTTTATAAGTGACAGTACACGGAACAGGACCGTAAGCACCTGTCTCCTCGAAAAAATTTGGCCCTACGATAAATGATGCCGTAATCTCCCACCACACAGTGTCCTTTGCTGGATGAAGTGGTACTTGTTGACTTGCGTGTGGATGTTTCGTTGCCCATATTCGACAATTCTGTGTATTGGCATTTCCTGTCAGATGGAAGTGGGCTCCGTCTGTCCACAAAATTTTCCACGCCCAATCATTGTCCACTTCCCTACTAGCAAGAAATTCTAAACCAAAGGTCTCTCTTGCTGGCAGGTCAACAGGAAGCAACTTTTGCACATGGGTAACTTTGAATAGATAACAAAGAAGGATGTTTCATAGGATTTTACGCACCGTGCTCACGGGTATGTCCAATGTTCGGGCAATTCTCCGTCCTCTACACGTTTCAACTCCACCACTCGTCTCCTCCTGCATTGCTGTGGCCACTGCTTCCGCTGACATCGAATCAATTAGTTTCCTCCCTCTACCAGGTTGCACACCAAAAGAACCCGTCTTTTCGAATTTCCGAATCATTTTCTCCAGACCCACGGCAGTCGTCGGACCAACGCCGTTTTTCAAACCCTTCAGTGTCCGGAACTTCTGCAGAACGACGTCTGAACAGTCATCATTCTTGTAGCACAGCTTTACAAGCGCAGCGCATACCTGCATTGAGAAAGTCAAGGCGAACGTCGCAGACGCGAAAGGAGGAAAAGCCGTGTACCCGTCGTATTTATCACAACATCAGTGGGTCGTGGGCGTGACAGGTTTTTCAAACGGCTCTGACCACTATGGGACTTAACTGCTGTGGTCATCAGTCCCCTAGAACTTAGAACTACTTAAACGTAACTAACCTAAGGACATCACACACATCCATGCCCGAGGCAGGATTCGAACCTGCGACCGTAGCAGTCGCGCGGGTTCGGACTGAGCGGCTAGAACCGCTAGACCACCGCGGCCGGCACAGGTTTTTCCTTTACGTATTCTGACACGTACAGTGCCATATATTGATCAATTTTCACACTATTTTCTTTCTTCTATCATATATTTTCCACCTCCTCCGATAATATTCCGTTGCAATTTGACGTCATTCTGACCTGTGGTGTTATTTCTACAAGGTTTTGAAAGTTTAACTTTAATTATAATCACCCTGTCATTTCCCCAGAATATGATGCCACATCTCAGTAAAGAATATACGCAAGAAGCAAAGTATACAACTTTGAATCTTTTAGTGCCAATTTCGTTGCAAAGTATGATTACTACACAGCTCATTTTAGTCCGTTTACACTTAAGTATGAATTTTTACCAGATCTCAATTTAGAATTTGTGACATGAGATATCAAAAAAAGTTCAAATGGCTCTAAGCACTATGGGACTTATCATCTCAGGTCATCAGTCCCCTAGACTTAGAACTACTTAAACCTAACTAACCTAAGGACATCAGTCACGTCCATGCCGGAGGCAGGATTCGAACCTGCGACCGTAGCAGCAGCGCGGTTCCGGACTGAAGCGCCTAGAACCTAACTGCCGCAGCGGCCAGCCATGAGACAACAATTTAAGATTTTCCTGAACAACGACACCGCGAAATTTAGTTAGTGCAGCACAAATGCTTTGATTTCCCATGCATATTTTTGGTTGTGCTGACTTTTAATTTTGTCGTGTACGGAAATGTATCAATACGCTTAATCGGTATTTATTATTCGTCTGTTTCTGTTAGATCTAGATTTTCAAAAATGTAACTACTGATTTTAAAATCGTGATAATTTTCATCCTTTATTAGTAAAACATAATCTATTTTATTTCTATAAAGAAGAGTTATACATTACACTGAGCTGACAAAAGTAATAAGATACCTCCTAATATCGCGTAGGACCCCTTTTTGCTCGGCGTGGTACAAGAACTCGACGCGGCATGGACTCAACAGGTCGTTGAAAGTCCCTTATGAAATATAAGCCATTCTGCCTCTGTAGTCGTCCATAAATGCGAAAGTATTGCCGGTGTAGTATTTTATGCACGAAGTGACTTTCTGATTACGCCCCAAAAAAGGTTCTATGAGATTAATATGGGGGCAGGGGCGATCAGACCGGCCAAATTATTCGTTTAAATTGTCTAGAATGTTTTTCAAGCCAAACGCGAGTATTCTTTCCCTGTGACGTGATGCATTCCCATCCATTTGAAATTCCATCTTTGTTTGGGAACGTGAAGTCCATGAACAGGTGCAAACTAAGACGCCAAACGTAAGCATTTCCAGTCAATGACTGGTTCACCCCGCACCATTACGGAGTCACTTACAGCTCGCTCATAGTGTTGTTGACAGCTTGGGTCCATGGTTTAGTGGTGTCTGCGCCACACTCGAACCCTACTATCAGCTCTTAATGAGTGAAATCAGGTCCGCCCCAGTAACTGAACGGTCACCGCGTTGGAATGCCACGCACAGGGGCCCGGGTTCGATTCCCGGCTGGGGAGGGAGATTTTCTCCCCACAAGGACTGGGTGTTGTGCTGTCCTCATCATCATTTCATACCCATTGTCGACGAGCAAGACGCCCAATGTGGCGTCACACTTAAGAAGACGTGCACTTGGCAGCCGAACTTGCCGACTGGGACCTCCCGGCCACTGACGCCATACGCTCGTTTCCATTTACTGAACTCGGTACCAAGCCACAGTTTTCCAGTTGTCTAGGATCCAACCGATATAATCAAGAGCCCAGGAGAAGTGCAGCAGGCGATGTCGTGCTGTTAGCAAAGGCATTCGCGTCGGTCGTCTACTGCCATGTCCCATTAACGGCAGATTTCGGCGCACTGTCATAACGGATCCGTCCGTCATACGATCCACTTTGATCTCTGCAGTTATTTCACGCAGTGCTGCTTGTCTGTTAGCACTGGCAACTCTATGATAACACTGCCGCTCTCGATCACTGCCTGAAAAATGGTATGCTCAGCACACTCATGACACTGTGGATCTCGGAATACTGAATTCCCTAACGATTTCCTAAATGGTACGTCTCATGCGTCTAGCTCCAACTACCATTCCGCGCTCAAAGGCTTATAATACCCATCGTGCGACCATAATCACTTCGGAAACATTTCCACATGAATCACCTGGGTACAAATGACAGCCCCGCCAACGTTCTGCCCTTTTATACCTTCTGTACGCGATATTACCGCCATCTGTATATGTGAATAGCGGTATGGTTCAAATGGCTCTGAGCACTGTGCGACTTAACTTCTGAGGCTATCAGTCGCATAGAACTAATTAAACCTAACTAACCTAAGGACATCACACACATCCATGCCCGAGGCAGGATTCGAACCTGCAACCGTAGCGGTCGCTCGGCTCCAAACTGTAGCGCCTAGAACCGCACGGCCACTCCGGCCGGCCGAATAGCGGTATCACATGAATTTTGTCGCCTCAGTATAATTTAACTGATACTATAATCAGCCCTCACTTGAGATACCACTACCTTTATCATTTCTAATGCAAGTAATTATAAGAATCTTTTTGTATGTGTGCGTGTGTGTGTGTTGTGTGTGTGTGTGTGTGTGTGTGCGTGTGTGCGCGCCTTTTTGTATGTGTGTGTGAAGTTGGAAAGTTTGGAATGTTATGGTAAGGTTGTGAGGTAAGGGGCGAGTTGTGGCGTCCTGGAAATACGAGGGCAGTTCAATAAGTAATGCAACACATTTTTTTCTCGGCCAATTTTGGTTGATAAAACCGGAAATTTCTTGTGGAATATTTTCAAACATTCCCGCTTCGTCTCGTATAGTTTCATTTACTTCCGACAGGTGGCAGCGCTGTACGGAGCTGTTAAAATGGCGTCTGTAACGGATGTGCGTTGCAAACAACAGGCAGTGATCGAGTTTCTTTTGGCGGAAAACCAGGGCATCTCAGATATTCATAGGCGCTTGCAGAATGTCTACGGTGATCTGGCAGTGGATGATCGACGGATCACCATCAAACAACTCAGTGCTGAACTTGACATCTCTGTTGGTAGTGCTGTCACAATTGTTCACCAGTTGGGATATTCAAAGGTTTGTTCCCGCTGGGTCCCTCGTTGTCTAACCGAACACCATAAAGAGCAAAGGAGAATCATCTGTGCGGAATTGCTTGCTCGTCATGTGGCTGAGGGTGACAATTTCTTGTCAAAGATTGTTACACGCGATGAAACATGGGTTCATCACTTCGAACCTGAAAAAAAACGGCAATCAATGGAGTGGCGCCACACCCACTCCCCTACCAAGAAAAAGTTTAAAGCCATACCCTCAGCCGGTAAAGTCATGGTTACAGTCTTTTGGGACGCTGAAGGGGTTATTCTGTTCGATGACCTTCCCCATGGTCAAACGATCAACTCTGAAGTGTATTGTGCTACTCTTCAGAAATTGAAGAAACGACTTCAGCGTGTTCGTAGGCACAAAAATCTGAACTAACTTCTCCTTCTTCATGACAACGCAAGACCTCACACAAGTCTTCGCACCCGAGAGGAGCTCACAAAACTTCAGTGGACTGTTCTTCCTCATGCACCCTACAGCCCTGATCTCGCACCGTCGGATTTCCATATGTTTGGCCCAATGAAGGACGCAATCCGTGGGAGGCACTACGCGGATGATGAAGAAGTTATTGATGCAGTACGACGTTGGCTCCGACATCGACCAGTGGAATGGTACCACGCAGGCATACAGGCCCTCATTTCAAGGTGGCGTAAGGCCGTAGCATTGAATGGAGATTACGTTGAAAAATAGTGTTGAGTAGCTAAAAGATTGGGGAATAACCTGGTGTATTTCAATGCTGAATAAAACAACCCCTGTTTCAGAAAAAAAATGTGTTGCATTACTTATTGAACTGCCCTCGTATAATCAGCCCTCACTTGAGATACCACTACCTTTATCATTTCTGATGCAAGTTATTATAAGAATCTTTGTGAATATGTGTGTGTGTGTGTGTGTGTTGTGTATGTGTTGTGTGCGTGTGTGTGTGTGTGTGTGTGTGTGTGTGTGTGCGCGCCTGTTTGTATGTGTGTGTGAAGTTGGAAAGTTTGGAATGTTATGATAAGGTTGTGAGGTAACGGGCGAGTTGTGGCGTCCTGGAAATATTTTTAGGTTCAGAGTTGGCAGCCACTGCTCGGGGCACTCGGCAAGCCGCGGCTCGTTACAAACAGCGTGATGCCGCACAACGGCCGGACCACGTGGTCCAGCCGACCGCTTGGCTGGGGATTCCATGGTGACGCTGTGTCGATGAAGGAGACATGCCGGGAGTGCCAAAGATGACAGACTTTGTGAAACTTTAAAGGCAGATATTTCACAGTTTGTATAGAAATTAATAGTAGCCAGATGAATCATGATACCTCAAAAAGAAACTTGTACATTATCATTATTTGCACGACGATTCTGATAGTGTAATCAGATTTTCAATATCTTTATTAGTTTAAAGTTTAATATCCGATGATAAAATAAGCAAGTAACACCCAGCAACGAATTTACAAAATCTAAATGGTTCATTCGATTTTGTCGATCGACGTGTCTTTAGAAATCTGTGTAAGCCTAAATTGATATAAATTGCAGGCGTGTAACTCGAACAGTACATGAGTTATTGGAGGTCAATGTGGTAAATTACTATCTATTGCATCAGGCCATAAGTACTCCACAGTTACACGAAAAAAGGGTAGCAGTATGCTTATAAATACACTCCTGGAAATTGAAATAAGAACACCGTGAATTCATTGTCCCAGGAAGGGGAAACTTTATTGACACATTCCTGGGGTCAGATACAACACATGATCACACTGACAGAACCACAGGCACATAGACACAGGCAACAGAGCATGCACAATGTCGGCACTAGTACAGTGTATATCCACCTTTCGCAGCAATGCAGGCTGCTATTCTCCCATGGAGACGATCGTAGAGATGCTGGATGTAGTCCTGTGGAACGGCTTGCCATGCCATTTCCACCTGGCGCCTCAGTTGGACCAGCGTTCGTGCTGGACGTGCAGACCGCGTGAGACGACGCTTCATCCAGTCCCAAACATGCTCAATGGGGGACAGATCCGGAGATCTTGCTGGCCAGGGTAGTTGACTTACACCTTCTAGAGCACGTTGGGTGGCACGGGATACATGCGGACGTGCATTGTCCTGTTGGAACAGCAAGTTCCCTTGCCGGTCTAGGAATGGTAGAACGATGGATTCGATGACGGTTTGGATGTACCGTGCACTATTCAGTGTCCCCTCGACGATCACCAGTGGTGTACGGCCAGTGTAGGAGATCGCTCCCCACATCATGATGCCGGGTGTTGGCCCTGTGTGCCTCGGTCGTATGCAGTCCTGATTGTGGCGCTCACCTGCACGGCGCCAAACACGCATACGACCATCATTGGCACCAAGGCAGAAGCGACTCTCATCGCTGAAGACGACACGTCTCCATTCGTCCCTCCATTCACGCCTGTCGCGACACCACTGGAGGCGGGCTGCACGATGTTGGGGCGTGAGCGGAAGACGGCCTAACGGTGTGCGGGACCGTAGCCCAGCTTCATGGAGACGGTTGCGAATGGTCCTCGCCGATACCCCAGGAGCAACAGTGTCCCTAATTTGCTGGGAAGTGGCGGTGCGGTCCCCTACGTCACTGCGTAGGATCCTACGGTCTTGGCGTGCATCCGTGCGTCGCTGCGGTCCGGTCCCAGGTCGACGGGCACGTGCACCATCCGCCGACCACTGGCGACAACATCGATGTACTGTGGAGACCTCACGCCCCACGTGTTGAGCAATTCGGCGGTACGTCCACCCGGCCTCCCGCATGCCCACTATACGCCCTCGCTCAAAGTCCGTCAACTGCACATACGGTTCACGTCCACGCTGTCGCGGCATGCTACCAGTGTTAAAGACTGCGATGGAGCTCCGTATGCCACGACAAACTGGCTGACACTGACGGCGGCGGTGCACAAATGCTGCGCAGCTAGCGCCATTCGACGGCCAACACCGCGGTTCCTGGTGTGTCCACTGTGCCGTGCGTGTGATCATTGCTTGTAGAGCCCTCTCGCAGTGTCCGGAGCAAGTATGGTGGGTCTGACACACCGGTGTCAATGTGTTCTTTTTTCCATTTCCAGGAGTGTATATTTATTCATCTATGACTTTGTTTATATCCGATATATACTATTGATGAAGAAAGCTACTGGCTTACTTCTGTTCTATTCCTTTGATATATGTTTATCTTAATTGTTTATGTATTTAAAAATGTGTATTAGAGTGTGTTTATGGTCCAGCAGTAGGAATATTTGTTTAATTTTAAGTTATTTAAATGTAAATCCAGTATTTCGTATCTGTTTCAATATGTTTGTGAGTGTGCATTGGCTTGAAGACATGGCGGGAGCGCTCTAGCCAGTCACAGCGATCGTTCCAGGAAGGTCACATGGAGAGACTGTAGGGAAGTGGGGGAGGAACATCGTGTCGAGGGAGGACATGGTAGTTCTGGAGTGCTGGACAGGACAAAGGAGTGCTGGATGGGAAGCAGCGAGGGTCAGTCGCAGAAACTACGTGGAGAGTGTTGAGCAGTTTGCACGTGGTCGCAGGAGGTGGAAATATTTCGTATTGCCGACTTGTGCACTTGTGAGACTTCCATGGCTTCTACTGTGAAGACGTAGTATGCGTTTATCTTGCGAGCTATGTTGTTGTTCATAACTAATTACGTGAAGCAGGAATCTATCGTTTCCCTGTTATTCAACTTATATTTTATTTAATTGCTGGACCATCGACACCAATAAGTGTTTTACAGTAATAAAGGGCATTCGTAGAGGTACTTCTGCTATCGCACTCATCATTTGATGTCGTTAAAATAGTACCTGCTGCATTTATTTAATTGCAATCTTTCATTTATTAATGTGTATGTTACGTTCAAAATTCGAATCTGCTGAGTGACAGGAACCTTCGACTATTCAATTCATGTGTATATTCATACTGTAAACTGTAGACTCAGCAGTATTTGGCTTGTAATACAACAGCTATGCATACCAGCCCCTAGACAATAAAACCTGCCAAAACTTTTAATATTTCAACTCTGAGGGTACGTAGTGGTTGAGGGCCACTTCGTCACATTTTCTATATGGAAGCCCGCAAGGTCTTATGAGACCAAACTGCTCAGGTCGTCGGTCCCTAAACGTACACACTACTTAATCTAACTTAAAGTAACTTACTCTATGGACAACACACACACCCATGTCCGAGGGAGGACTCGAACCTCCGACGGGGGTAGCCGCACGGACTGTGACAAGGCGCCCCTGACGGTGCGACTACCCCGCACGGCAATGAAGGGAGCCAACAGTGTGTGAAGTAACTGAATGTGCAATGTCGTCGCAATTATATCAATCTTTTCATCCTTCACCTTCAGTTGTTACGCATACTTGAGCTGCACTTCATTGATTTCCTATTGAATCGTGGGAACAAAGTATCCGCCAACTGCCACATAAAATTAATGGCTCTTTCGCTTCTTGCTTCCCGGCTCCTTTCTCTGGAGCGAGTCTGACTCCTACTAATGAGACGCCACTCGGCCGTTGAAGGCCGAGCTTCGGCACGGTTTCTCAGTTCTTGACGACAGCGGATATTTTCAAGCGACCCACCGGCAGCTCCAGCGCCGAGGAGATTAAATCCCGTCCGGCAGTTTCTTTAGAAATTTACGTCAGGTGAAAAACTCCCAGCCTATCGATCACCCCCGAGGACGAGGAGAGCTGAAGGCAGCAAGTAACGCCCCTAGTAGTCGGGATCCATCCTCAGAGTACGTACCCTACAAGACCGCCGTCACGCACAGTGATTTATAGCTAGCTTATATTTTTAAAAGTCTGCCCGAGCTGCAGTGCAGTACGAATACTAGCTATTGCTTTTGCCAGACGCGCCTGAGAGCTACGCACATGGTCAGATCTGAAAGACTGACGTCGCTGAGTATCTAAGAAATACAGGGTGGTACTACAACTGGTTAGTATTATCACAACTTGTTTACATCGGGTTAGCATTAGCACAACTTGACTACAAGTGGGTAGTATAAAATCAACATACAATGAAGAAACGCATTGTCTGGGCCACTTCTTTTCTATATTCGTATTTCCCGTTTCGAGCTTTGTTACGGGTTAACTTCACATCCAGTGAGCGCAGTATTCACACAAATTTCTCCTCTGCGTCATACAGAGCATTATGCACCCCATTCAGCACTTGATGCCAATTCAGAGGAGAATGTTCCCGAAAATTTTGGTATTGTCTTTCTCGTAGGAAAACCGTCCCCCACCTGGGTCCTTTCGTGCTCCACATCTCGGCTTTTTCTGACCAATAGGAGCGTTCCTCTTATTTTGTGGAAACTCTCTCTGCCAATCGCAAAGGCCATACCGTTAAACTGCATCGAAATTTCGGCACTTTACTCCTTCCTAGATCGTTTCCGCCAATCGGACATTTTGTGCCCACTCCAGATGCCTAAAAGTTACGTGTGTACAGCATGAGCATACCACGCGCTGTTCACATGATCAACTGTGTCACCGGTTTTCTCATATCCATTTGGAAATTTCTAAAGCTTCTTTCCATGCCACTCCAGTGCCCCGCTACTTGCCTTCCTGCTTGAGTCACCTGGCGCCCATTCATTGACTCTCGCCGCGAGACGCCCCCTAAGAGCTTTCCGTTCTACTAAATGGCTCTGAGCACTATGGGACTTAACATCTATGGTCATCAGCCCCTAGAACTTAGAACTACTTAAACCTAACTAACCTAAGGACATAACACAACACCCAGCCATCACGAGGCAGAGAAAATCCCTTACCCAGCCGGGAATCGAAACCGGGAACTCCGTTCTATTGCCCGTGGTGCACCCTTCATGCCTGCTCATGCCTGCTTCCAAACAAAACGTTTCCTCTAGCTTTTTATTTCATCTCTTGCTCATTGACATACAGTAATTAATATCAGCGTGTTAAAACCGTCGATTGAGTGTCATCCCTGTGCATTACATACGTATGAGCAAATCTGCTCATTTTTGCAGAAGTAAGGTAGTTGTCATATTCGCCTTCCAGTTATGATGTATAAAATCTCTCATGTAAGGTGCGAAATTGACCTTCATTTAATCTGCCACCTTACACAGTGCCTGCCCCTTTCATTGCCTTCTTATGCCTTCTTTTTATCTCAGTGAAAGAATTCAGAGTTGGAAGTATTGAAGCTAGTTTGGAAGAGAGAAGTTATTTTTACAAGCCATAGACAATATACAATAATGGCCATTAAAATTGCTACACCAAGAAGAAATGCAGATGATAAACAGATATTCGTTGGACAAGTATATTATACTAGCAATGATATGTGATTACATTTACAGGCAATTTGGTTGCATAGATCCTGAGAAATCAGTACCCAGAACAACCACCTCTAGCCGTAATAACGGCCTTGATACGCCTGGGCATTGAGTCTAACAGAGCTTGGAAGGCGTGTCCAATTACAGCTGCCCATGCAGCTTCAACACGATACCACAGTTCATCAAGAGTAGTGACTGGCGTATTGTGACGAGCCAGTTCCTTGGCCACCATTGACCAGACGTTTTCAGTCGGTGAGATATCTAGAGAATGTGCTGGCCAGGGCAGCAGTCGAACATATTCTGTATCCAGAAAGGCCCGTACAGGACCTGCAACATGGGGTCGTGATTTATCCTGCTGAAATGTAGGGTTTCACAGGAATCGAATGAATGGTAAAGGCACGGGTCGTAACACATCGGAAATAAAACGTCCACTGTTCAAAGTGCCGTCAATGAGAACAACAGGTGACCTAGAGGTGTAACCAATGGCACCCCATACCATCACACCGGGTGATATGCCAGTATGGTGATGACGAATACACGCTTCCAATGTTGGTTCACCGCGATGTCGCCAAACACGGGTGCGACCATCATGATGCTGTAAACAGAACCTGGCTTCATCCCTAAAAATGGCGTTTTGCCATTCGTGCACCCAGGTTCGTCGTTGAGTACACCATCGCAGGCGCTCCCGTCTGTGATGCAGCGTCAAGGGTAACCGCTGCCATGGTCTCCGAGCTGATAGTTCATGCTGCTGCAAACGTCGTCGAACTGTTCGTGCAGATGGTTGTTGTCTTGCAAACGTCCCCATCTGTTGACTCAGGGATCGAGACGTGGCTGCACGATCCGTTACAGCCATGCGGATAAAATGCCTGTCATCTCGACTGCTAGTGATACGAGGCCCTTGGGATCCAGCAGGGCGTTCCGTATTACTCTCATGAACCCACCGATTCCATATTCTGCTAACAGTCATTGGATCTCGACCAACGCTAGCAGCAATCTCGCGATACGTTAAACCGCAATCGCTATAGGCTACAATCCGACCTTTATCAAAGTCGGAAACGTGATGGTACGCATTTCTCCTCCTTACACGAGGCTTCACAACAACGTTTCAGCAGGGAACGCCCGTCTACTGCTGTTTATGTATGAGAAATCGGTTGGAAATTTTCCTCATGTCAGCACGTTGTAGGTGTCACCACCGGTGCCAACCTTGTGTGAATGCTCTGAAAAGCTAATCATTTGCATATCACAGCATCTTCTTCCTGTCGGTTAAATTTCGCGTCTGTAGCACGTCATCTTCGTGGTGTAGCAATTTTTTATGGCCAGTAGTGTAGTTCCAAAAGCCCAAGGCGAAGTCACGAACTCAGGTTTGTCAGAGCGGCATTCACGTACTCTGGCCTACGCTCTCTCAGCGTGACATGGGTCGGCCTTTCGGACAGAAGAGAAACAGCATCATTGTTTGTAGAAATCTTTAAAAGACAAGGAATCTCTAGCCAAGAGTTGCACCTCAAGAGCAACGGGTGATTTTTCTGTTAACTTTCTGTTTAAATTTTAGAAACCCGAGCTCTGATTTGTTCTTACAGTTATTCTACATAGATCAACTGTGCCTACGTGTTGACTGTCTCATAGGTTTGTTTCGAAACTGTACCATGGAGTGGGAGAGATTTTCTGCCTTCCTACCCACCCCAGAGTTCTGTTGGTTAAACACAGAGTAAATCTGAAGGAGTAGGAGAATGTTTAACGTCTTTATACAAGTTTTATTGGACATAACTCGCTATGTCTACCACCACTTGTCAGTGTTATTGCGGCTCTGACAGGAACAGCGAATTTTGTGAGTGTTAACAATGAAGACAGGACCTGCTAGGAGATCATCGGTTAATGATCTGTCATCTGACGACTGATGAGGCTGTCCTTGCTGCCGTAAGAAAGATGTCCCCACTGAGTATAGAGAGAGACAGAGGCAGAGAAAGCTGAACTCAGTCTTCAGCTGTTGTCACCTCCGCTTTCCATATTTTGGTAAGAGGGGCCAAAAATGTGACCACCGATTCTGAAGGGACACGACATTAGTCCTCTCCCGTAAGGAGCCAGTTACCTGTGTCAATCCTTTTTAGCAAGATAATTACTTCCAATACGTACTTTGGCGATCGCCCAGGTGTCCAAACTTACTTTTCCGTGTATTTCCGTTATTTACTAATCACGCTTACAGTCACTCGTCGTATTCATGAAGTATTCACATAAATTTGCATTTATAGTGAGTGCTTACTGACCAGTGCCAAGGTTAGATTTCACCATTAGAACTCACTGTCCAAATATTAAATGTTCAGTCGTTTACAGCCGAGGTTAACTCATGTGGTTTGCTTTTCGATAGTAAACCTGATTGTTATAGTGACCACTTGTTTCTGTTACAGATTAAATGATTCCTACTCTGACTGATACGTCTGTGTGCGTAGTGTGATACCAAGACTGTCATACTTGACTAGGTTACCTCTGTTAATTATCATTCCGTAAGACGTTTCCATTGTGCAACATCACCGTTTCCTTTAATTAATTTGCATGATCATATGGGGTGCTTCCATTCTCTGTACGTCAGGTTATTGCATCTAGGAGTACGCTAAACAGACCAAGCGACACACCACAGTAATTAGTTGTACTATGTATCCAATAAAAATTGCGTACACATCATTCGGAATGTTTTATTCCAATTAATCTGTACTAGCAGCTCTAAGATATTTACTATTTTTCCTGAAACATGACATATTTTAGCATGAAAGTGTCTGCCATAATACATTGTCGCAGTAAGGCAGTCAGATAATCCACTACATGACCTACGTGTTGTTGACTTAGCTCATTCTTACACTGAACTTAATTTTTATCCGATCTCTACCATTCGTTGTTTAAAAGTTTTACTCTACTTTGCAGATAAAATTTCCCTGTCTGCTTCTACTTTGTCTACATTAAAATTTTGCGACGGTAGCATAGCAAACACGAACGAACTGTAACTGACATTACGGGAATACTAGTGGGACAAAATGCGATAATAATAAAAGAAAGAACCATCATTGGCATCCATCTTACTACTAAGTTGTGTCCTCGAAAGTGATTGCATTTTTCAATGCCAGTCATCTTCCAAAAAACCAACTGTGTTGCTGTTGTGTAGCGGTTCTGTAGGGTCAGCTTTTATTTCGGCGCGCAGTAAGGGAAAGCGCGGTCGTAAGTTGAATTTATTACGGCTGAATTTCTCGTCCGTAAAACGGCTTACTGCAAAGCAATTTCTTTTGAGCAATTACACAACGGAAAATATTACGGCCATGACTTCCCATATTGCGCTCGCTTTAAATTTGGACGCTTCTGCATCTTGAAATGCTGTAACCGACACAGTAGCAGAAAACGTTTTCCGCTGTGTGCTCTTCAAGAATGCGCCAGTGCGAATTAAACGGCGCCTTCCTTCACAACGTCCAACCCCGCCCGTTTGCTTGGTAACAGCCACACGCCTCCCGAGACTGTATGAATCGTTATTAAATCAGCTCTCCGCGCAACCAATTCAGTTAATCTGCTTCTCTAAGGCCATGTCAAAAAAAATTGTAACAAATCTCTCAACGGCATATCTAAATCAGTCCATGAAATTATTTTCCAGACTATTTCGTCGTTAAGAATCTCTAAGTTGGTCCCTCCAACTTTTCTCTGACTTTTAAAGAGTTAATGTGTTTTTAAAACTGTGTTATGCTACAAAATAAACATTTATGCAATGATTATTTATAAGGTCAAGTTCGCCTTACAATTACAGAATTCACATTACCGGTTTCGCCACTTTATTTCGTTTTTCAGATGTGATTAATCCGCTGACTGCCTCATCACGATTTATACATTTGCGTTATACTCTCTGAAAATCATGATGTTCAAAGTCTACAACTGTAACGCAAATAGCATGACGAAATTGTTAATGAATTAATCGTGTTTTAACATGTAAATAAAATGCCGGAGCCGGCAATGTGAACATTGTAATTCTTAGGTGTTCATGACGAAATAAATAACCATTTCACAATTTTTATTGTTTCCCTCTACTGCGTTTCATTATTGTTTTGTATTTGTATATTGTTTATAGATCTCTGTTTTTGGTCAATCTTTCAAAATTATTTACTCATTTTATCTGACGTAGTACAATTTCTTCCAGTATACTCGTTACACATGATGTGGGTCATACATCTTCACTTCGAACGCAATAATCTCTTGTGTACTCTAGATTCGAGCTCATTTCCACTGCCTAGATTTCTCTGTTTTCCCTTTTCCTATCGTGATCCAACACCCTGCTACATAAAGAATTTTATCATTGCCTCAATACTGGCTTTCCATCGCAGCGTCTTTTAATTGTCTACGATAATGATAGCAGCTGACGAAGGGATTTAAAATTTGTGCTGCTGCTATGACTTGAGCCCGAGGTCGTCTTACGTACGATGCAACTGAGCTATCCATTAAACCACTGCAGCAGTCTAGGTCACAGCATTGCAAGGACTGTCCTAGTCCTGTGACCTCCGTAACACAAACTTCAGTTCACATCTTCAGATCTTTTAATTGTGCCACATGAATTGGACAACATATTTAATTTTAGTGTCAACGTCGCTCGAACAGTCGAAAATTAAATTGTATGCAAGATGTGAGGGCTGTTTGGAAAGTAAGGTCCGATCGTGCGCAAAATGGAAACACCGCAGGTGTTCCTCAAGACTGTCTGAAATCTGGTTTCGCAGGACAGACCGTATTAGGTTGTGGAAAGGGGCGAAGGTCAACTACTGTTAGTTATACAAGAACACGTATAACTTTATTCCTCAGACCAATTTACAGTTTTCTCTTTAAAACAACAAAGATCAATTCACGGCTGAGGGCGCAAGTAACTTCTCCAGAATAAGTTTAAATGATTGCTTTTAAAACATCAGGATTTAGAGTAACGGCTGAAGGCCTTAAGTAAAATTACAATATCTTCTCAGCTAAAGGCCGAAATAATATTTCAGATCAGCTAAGGAAATTCTTTAAAAGCGAGACATTTACCAATTTCGGCTAAAGGCCATATTAAGGAAAATTCAAGTTAATTCTTCGGCAGAAAGTCCAATTAAAAAAATTCCTTTACATAATAAAAGAGAGACTTTTAAGCTAAGCCTTTACACAGTACAACAGAAAAACATCTTAAGAAACCTTGAAGTATCTTTTCGGCTGAAGGCCCAAGCAGTTACTGAAGAACAATTAAAGACAACCTTAAGATAAACATTTACAGAACACGGCTGAAGGCCGTTTCAAGAACTCAAGATATCAAAGAGAAACCTTGCAGACAACGATTTACATATTAAGGCACAGATTCTGAAACGAATGCGGCTGAAGGCCTAAATACAGAGGAACAAGAATTTTAAATGAAACACTGCTGAAGCCTTAATCTTAATGTTGTTACGAAGTTCGGCTGAAGGCCATATTGTTGTTGTTGTGGCTTTCAGTCCAGAGACTGGTTTGATGCAGCGCTCCATGCTACTCTATCCTGTGCAAGCCTCTTCATCTCCCAGTACCTACTGCAGCCTACATCCTTCTGAATCTGCTTAGTGTATTCATCTCTTGGTCTCCCTCTACGATTTTTACCCTCCACGTTGCCCTCCAGGACCAAATTGGTGATCCCTTGATGCCTCAGAACATGTCCTACCAACCGATCCCTTCTTCTAGTCAAGTTGTGACACAAACTCCTCTTCTCCCCAATTCTATTCAATACCTCCTCATTAGTTATGTGATCTACCCATCTAATCTTCAGCATTCTTCTGTAGCACCACATTTCGAAAGCTTCCATTCTCTTTTTGTCTAAACTATTTATCGTCCATGTTTCACTTCCATACAAGGCTACACTCCACACAAATACTTTCAGAAACGACTTCCTGACATTTAAATCTATACTCGATGTTGACAAATTTTTCTTCTTCAGAAACGCTTTCCTTGCCATTGCCATTCTACATTTTATATCCTCTCTACTTCGACCATCATCAGTTATTTTGCTCCCCAAATAGCAAAACTCCTTTACTACTTTTAGTGTCTCATTTCCTAATCTAATACCCGCAGCATCACCCTACGTAATTCGACTGCATTCCATTATCCTCGTTTTGCTTTTGTTGATGTTCATCTTATATCCTCCTTTCAAGACACTGTCGATTCCGTTCAACTGCTCTACCAAGTCCTTCGCTGTCTCTGACAGAATTACAATGTCATCGGCGAACCTAAAAGTTTTTATTTCTTCTCCATGGATTTTAATACCTACTCAGAATTTTTCTTTTGTTTCCTTTACTGCTTGCTCAATATAGAGATTGAATAGCATCGGGGAGAGACTGCAACCCTGTCTCACTCCATTCCCAACCACTGCTTCCCTTTCATACCCCTCGAATCTTATAACTGCCAACTGGTTTCTGTACAAATTGTAAATAGCCTTTCGCTCCCTGTATTTTACCCTCTGCCACCTTCAGAATTTGAAAGAGAGTATTCCAGTCAACATAGTCAAAACCTTTCTCTAAGTCTGCAAATGCTAGAAATGTAGGTTTGCCTTTCCTTAATCTTTCTTCTAAGATAAGTCGTAGGGTCAGTATTGCCTCACGTGTTCCAACATTTCTACGGAATCCAAACTGATGTTCCCCGAGGTCTGCTTCCACTAGTTTTTCGATTCGTCTGTAAAGAATTCGCGTTAGTATTTTAGAGCTGTGACTTATTAAACTGATAGTTCGGTAATTTTCACATCTGTCAACTCCTGCTTTCTTTGGGATTGGAATTATTATATTCTTCTTGAAGTCTGCGGGAATTTCACCTGTCTCATACATCTTGCTCACCAGATGGTAGAGTTTTGTCAGGACTGGCTCTCCCAAGGCTATCAGTAGTTCTAATGGAAGTTGTCTACTCCGGG
Organism: Schistocerca americana; assembly: GCF_021461395.2. NCBI lineage: Eukaryota > Metazoa > Arthropoda > Insecta > Orthoptera > Acrididae > Schistocerca > Schistocerca americana. The sequence continues at coordinate 901,086,690 of NC_060121.1, forward strand.
GGCCTTGTTTCGACTCGGGTCTTTCAGTGCTCTCTCAAACTCTTCACGCAGTATCGTATCTCCCATTTCATCTACACCCTCTTCCTTTTCCATTGTCCTCAAGAACATCGCCCCTGTATAGACCCTTTATATACTCCTTCCACCTTTCTGCTTTCCCTTCTTTGCTTGGAACTGGGTTTCCATCTGAGCTCTCGATATTCATGCAAGCGGTTCTCCTTTCTCCAAAGGTCTCTTTAATTTTCCTGTAGGCACTATCTATCTTACCCCTCTTGAGACAAGCCTCTACATCCTACATTTGTCATCTGGCCATCCCTGCTTAGCCATTTTGCACTTCCTGTCGATCTCATTTTTGAGACGTTTGTATTCCTTTTTGCCCGCTTCACTTGGTGCATTTTTGTATTTTCTCCTTTTATCAATTAAATTCAGTATCTCTTCTGTTACCCAAGGAGTTCTACCAACCCTCCTCTTTTTACCTACTTGATCCTCTTCTGCCTTCACTATTTCATTCCTCAAAGCTACCCATTCTTCTTCTGCTGTATTTCTTTCCCCTATTCCTGTCAATTGCTCCCTTGTGCTCTCCCTGAAACTCTGTACAACCTCTGGTTTAGTCAGTTTATCCAGTTCCCATCTCTTTAAATTACCACCTTTTTGCAGTTTCTTCAGTTTTAATCTACAGTTCGTAACCAATAGATTGTGGTCAGAGTCCACATCAGCCCCTGGAAATGTCTTACAATTTAATACCTTGTTCCTTAATCTCTGTCTTACCATTATATAATCTATCTGATACCTTTTAGTATCTCCAGGGTTCTTACATGTATACAACCGTCTTTCATGATTCTTGAACCAAGTGTTAGGTATGATTAAGTTATGCTCTGTGCAAAATTCTACCAGGCGGCCTACTCTTTCATTTCTTAGCCCCAATCCATATTCAACTACTACGTTTCCTTCTCTTCCTTTTCCTACTGCCGAATTCCATGACCATTAAATTTTCATCTGCAGAGCTAGTTGGCATATAAACTTTTACTACTGTAATAGGCGTGGGCTTCGTGTCTATCTTGGCCACAATAATGCGTTCACTATTCAGTTTGTAGTAGCTTACCCGCATTCCTATTTTTTTATTCATTATTAAACCCACTCCTGCATTACCCCTATTTGATTTTGGATTTATAACCCTGTATTCACCTGACCAGAAGTCTTGTCCCCCTCCTGCCACCGAACTTCACTAATTCCCACTATATCTAACTTTAACCTATCCATTTCCCTTTTTAAATTTTGTAACCTACCTGCCCGATCAAGGGATCTGACATTCCACGCTCCGATCCGTAGAGCGCCAGTTTTTTTTCTCCTGATAACGACGTCCTCTTGAGTAGTCTCCCCCCCCCCCCCCCCCCCCCTGAGATCCGAATTGTGGACTACTTTACCTCCGGAATATTTTACCCAAGAGGACGCCATCACCATTTACTCATAGAGTAGAGCTGCATGCCCTCGGGAAAAATTGCGGATTTCAGCCATTCGTAGTACCAAAACAGCAAGGCCGCTTCGGTTAGTGTTACAGGGCCAGATCCGTCAATCATCCAGACTGTTGCCCTTGCAACTACTGAAAAGGCTGCTGCCCCTCTTCAGGAACCACACGTTTGTCTGTCCTCTCAACAGATACCCCTCCGTTGTGGTTGCAGCTGCGGTACGGCTATCTGTATCGTTGAGGCACGCCATCCTCCCCACCAACGGCAAGGTCCATGGTTCATGGGGGGGGGGGGGGGGGGGGAGGCCATATACTAAACATAAAACAGACAATATCAATATACGGCTGAAGGCCTGGCACAATACCTGCGACCAAATAAAATGACAATAACAAACAACAGACAGTTGTGCTCATAAGTGTTCCAAGGGTCGGCCTGGGGAGGAAACTCTAACAACTGTTTAGGTGAGACAAACACCCAAGCATAACACTAAACAATCGGGTGGCAACACGACCTAAGGACGGCTCAACAACCAACAAACAGCCTAATCAATTCCCTTCCACCCGACACACTCGCTGCTCTATTTCAACCGACCGACTGACTACTCCAGTATGCAGACAGCATTCATCTGCTCAGCGGAAATCACAGAAGCTACACACGGTTCCACGTAAACACACACTTGCACAAGAACCTGAACAATCGTTAAAACAATCACTGTGGAACAACAAGGACGAATCAATTCGACACACAGAGAGCTTCCACAAGCGTCGGCGACCAAATACACGTCGTCCGATGAGACGACCAACCGAACCACTAACCCAGGTCGTTCCCAAGTGTGTCAGCAACGGTCGGACGCGCCTTGGCTGTCCGTAACTGACTGCAGCTACAACCCGACTCAACTCCATGTCCGTTCGGAATTCGGAGACACGGCGACCCGGGCACCCTGGCTCAGACCCATCCATGCAGAGGTAACTCTTGCCCATTGGCCACGACATCTCTGCACAAGGAAGGAACCGACCCACGTCCGGCAAGTGAAGAGGCCCGGAAACGGACAAAAGACCCATTACACGTCGCCTGATGAGAAGACAATCCGAACGATCAACCAACGGTCGTTACCGCTCCAGTCTTCTTCAGTCAGACATTGCAAGTGTGTCGCCAGCGGTCGGCAAGTACTGGCTGTCCGCCCCTCACTGGCTCTCAGTGTCCGACGCTCCTTCGTCCCCGACCGCTGTTCCGCGCCCGACTGACTTCCAGACACACGACGACCGGGAAATACTGTCGGTCATACCAGAGATAGTACGACAGAGCACTTATCTATAAGAGCTGCTGCTGCCACTCACGGGCAGGTAAGGCAGGAAGTTAGTGACGCCAGTAAATGGAATAAGAAAACGAGTACGGTAAGAGAAGGTGACAAACAATAAACGGAATGAACACGAGCCGTGTACTGTCGTCTTCCTCCTCCTTTACACCCTGTAAACTGGAGACATTCTCCAACCACCACCACCAGCCATCTATCTCATATAATATCCTGACGACATAATCTCCCTAGCTACTCACCACATCCTCCTATCCTCCTGTGCCTCCCTCCAACGCTACTTTAATCTCCTGGTAGACTGGTGTCATATGTGGAAATTTCAATTAAGTCCATGGAAAAGTCAAGTCATCATCTTTGGTCGTTTCACTCGACATTTTCGTCATCCAGGTTTCCATCTCTCCACACGTAACCAGCTTATCCCATTGACTAAAGCACTAAAGTATATAGCTCTATCCCCCGAAAGAAAACTGCAAAATATCACTAACAGGTGATACCTGTGATCAACGTCGATCTACCATTGCTCTCACATACAAATTCCTCAGCCACCCAATCCTGACTTACTCCATTGTTACTTGTATCAGCGCCTCATGTCAATGCAACAAGTCCTTGGAAATCCTCGTGACATGCACTCCACTTCACCTTTCATGTAGGTCAACCTTCCCAAAGTTGTCTCTTCTACCAACTGATCCACTTCCCACACCTTCTAGTGTTAGTAGAGCAATTTCACATCTAATACTTTCATCTCAAAATCCAGTGCCAGGACTCCAGTGCCAGTGCTGCTGCACTATATCTGTATTCAACCTTCCATACACCTTCATAACTATCCATCGTCTCCCCCCAAAATTTCGATCAGCTCCCATTCCCCAACGATGCAATGGGATCCTGATCACAACGCCAGACTACAAACCATCTACCCATTTTTATCAGATCTCCTTACTACGACATAACGATGTGATGCAATGATCAGTTCACTGGACTTGCACTTGAAAAGACGATGGCTGAGATCAGCATCCGACCACCCAGATTTCATTTTCCCCTGATTTCCTTAAATCACTCCAGGCTAATTCCCGGGTGTTCCTTTTAAAGAGCGTGGCCGATTTACTACCCCATCTCAGAAAACAATCCGACCTTGTGATCCGCCTCTAATGACATCGATGTCTACAGGAGGTTGAACACTAAACTCCCTTTCTTCCCATCACATTCCTGCATCTCCATCTACTTGACCTCTATGTATACTACTGCCCATTAAAATTGCTACACCACGAAGATGACGTGCTACAGACGCGAAATTTAACCGACAGGAAGAAGATGCTGCGATATGCAAATGATTAGCTTTTCAGAGCATTCATACAAGGTTGGCGCCGGAGGCGGCACCTACAACGTGCTGACATGAGGGAAGTTTCCAACCGATTTCTCATACACAAACAGCAGTTGACCGGCGTTTCCTGGTGAAACGTTGTTGTGAAGACTCGTGTAAGGAGGAGAAATGCGTACTATCACGTTCCCGACTTTGATAAAGGTCGGATTGTAGCCTATAGCGATTGCGGTTTAACGTATCGTGACATTGGTGCTCGCGTTGGTCGAGATTCAATGACTGTTAGGAGAATGCGGAATCGGATGGTTCAGGAGGGTAATACGGAACGCCGTGCTGGATACCGACGGCCTCGTATCACTATCAATCGAGATGGCAGGCATCTTATCCGCATGGCTGTAACGGATCGTGCAGCCACCTCTCGATCCCTGAGTCAACGGATGGGGATGTTTCCAAGACAAAAGCCATCTGCACGAATAGTTCGACGACGTTTGAAGCAGCATGGACTATCAGCTCGGAGACCATGGCTGCGGTTACCCTTGACGCTGCATCACAGACAGGAGCGCCTGCGATGGTGTACTCAACGACGAACCTGGGTGCACGAATGGCAAAACATCATTTTTTCGGATCAATCCAGGTTCTGTTTACAGCATCATGATGGTCGCATACGTGTTTGGCGACATCGCGGTGAACGCACGTTGGAAGCATGTATTCGTCATCGCCATACTGGCATATCACTCGCGTGATGCTATAGCGTGCCATAGGTTACACGTCTCGGTCACGTTTTGTTCGCATTGACAGCACTTCGAACAGTGGACGTTACATTTCCGATGCGTTACGACCCGTAGCTCTACCCTTCATTCGATTCCTGCGGAACCCTCCATTTCAGCAGGATAATACACGGCCGCATGTTGCAGGTCCTGTACGGGCCTTTCTGGATACAGAAAATGTTCGACTGCAGCACTCGCCAGCACATTCTCCAGATCTCTCACCAACTGAAAACGTCCGGTCAATGGTGGCCAAGCAACTGTCTTGTCACAGTACGCCAGTCACTACTCTTGATGAACTGTGGTATCGTGTTGAAGCTGCATGGGCAGCTGTACCTGTACACGCTATACAAGCTCTGTTTGACTCAATGCTCAGGCGTATCAAGGCCGTTATTACGGCCAGAGGTGGTTGTTCTCGGTACTGATTTCTCAGATAGAATTATATATATATATATATATATATATATATATATATATATATATATAATAGAATTTTATATATATATATATATATATATATATATATATAGGGTGTTACAAAAAGGTACGGCCAAACGTTCAGGAAACATTCCTCACACACAAATAAAGAAAAGATGTTATGTGGACATGTGTCCGGAAACGCTTAGTTTCCATGTTAGAGCTCATTTTAGTTTCGTCAGTATGTACTGTACTTACTCGATTCACCGCCAGTTGGCCCAATTGAAGGAAGGTAATGTTGACTTCGGTGCTTGTGTTGAAATGCGACTCATTGCTCTACAGTACTAGCATCGTTGGTGATGTCTTGATTGGGCTCCATGTTCTTCCACGTACGCTCAATGGAGCACGTTATCATGATTTCATACAGGATAGTCTACCTATGCTGCTAGAACATGTGCCTTTACAAGTACGACACAACGTGTGGTTCATGCACGATGGAGCTCCTGCACATTTCAGTCGAAGTGTTCGTACGCTTCTCAACAACAGATTCGGTGACCGATGGATTGGTAGAAGCGGACCAATTCCATGGCCTCCACGCTCTCCTGACCTCAACACTCTTGACTTTCATTTATGGGGGCATTTGAAAGTGCCGGCCGGTGTGGCCGAAGTTCTAGGACACTGATGACCTCAGATGTTAAGTCCCATAGTGCTCAGAGCCTACCATTTGAAAGTTACGCAACCCCGGTACCAAATGCAGAGACTCTTCGTGCTCGTATTGTGGACAGCTGTGATACAGTACGCCATTCTCCAGGGCTGCATCAGCGCATCAGGGATTCCATGCGACGGAGGGTGGATGCATGTATCCTCGCTAACGGAGGACATTTTGAACATTTCCTGTAACAAAGTGTTTGAAGTCACGCTAGTACGTTCTGTTGCTGTGTGTTTCCATTACATGATTAATGTGATTTGAAGAGATGTAACAAAATGAGCTCTAACATGGAAAGTAAGCGTTTCCGGACACATGTCCACACAACATATTTTCTTTCTTTGAGTGTGAGGAATGTTTCCTGAAAGTTTGGCCGTACCTTTTTGTAACACCCTGTATATATATATATATATATATATAATCACAGCTAGGCTGAAAGCCTTAAGGCAAGGGTGGATAAACAAACATAAACATGATGGAATACAAACGGCTGAAGACTCACAATGAAATACCATAACCATTGAAAGGCAGATGGCTGCAATGTTTAAGCTTGACGGGTAATTTTAAGAATAACGTCCCAAGGCTGAAGGCCCACAATTAATTTTCCAAAATTAAAAAAATGTATATAACCATAAGCCTTAAGTTTTAAGTAGGTGAAACCGGACTAAAAGAAAAGACAAGATAACGACAATAACCTTTCAGCAAATATCCACTTGCCGGAATTCAAACTTACTTATATACAACACAGTAAAACCAAGAATATTTTTATTATTAATTTGCAAAATTTTAAGAAACAAACAGTAACCATAAGCCTAAAATTTGCAACAGCTGACAACAGATAATTAAACACTTCAGGAGGTCGGGCTGCCCTCGTTCTCTTACGTGAGACAGATGGTGAGCCCAACTACACTTGATCCGTTGGAACCCAACCAATGGACAGCCACGGAACTACCGACAAACGACTTGCTTGCCACCAATCGGTACATAAGAATTCACACACAAAATGCTACAGGCGTGAATATCCACAATAAAATATGTATATTTATTAAGCTGTCAAAATTACACACTGTGTTATACAGCGGCAACTAATTACGTTAGTGGCCAGGACAGGTAGCCGGAACACTAACGGCCACAAGGCAGGAAATTCCGCTGCTGCCGGCCGTTGTGGCCGAGCTTTTCTAGACGCTTCAGTCTGGAACCGCACGACTGCTACGGTTGCAGGTTCGAATCCTGCCTCGGGCATGGATGTGTATGATGTCCTTAGGTTAGTTAGGTTTCAGTAGTTCTAAGTTCTAGGGGACTGATGACCTCAGATGTTAAGTGCCATAGTGCCCAGAGCCATTTGAACCATTCCGCTGGTGCACTTGAATTGTAGTCAACCAATATAGTTAATTCCACCACATGGCGGCTAAATTTCAGCAATACAAACACTTGGTGTTGCTCACAGGAAAACTTCCCGAACAGCGAACCACCGAAACGAACCACACAACATGAATGGACGCGGCTTGGGTAGTTGAAACAACTACTCAACTTTGACGTCCTGGGTCGGTGCACCGCGAAGCTCGTAGCCAGCGGACATCTCCCCATATGCTCCGACACTGCGCAGGGACCGCCAACGGACCCAGCCGACTGAACCGTGCGGAGATAACTTCCCTGGTCCGCAGAAACCGAACGACTGCCCTCGGAATGCCGACAACATCTAAAGTAACCGTCAGTGGAAATAACGCCATCCACCCACACAACCTGACAAACACTTGCACGAAGACCTGAACGATACCAAATAGTAACTAAGCACGCACGAATACAAATCAGGAATCGATGCACACACACAGAGCCGACTCATAAACGATCGGCGAGCCAAAACACGTCGTCTGGTAGGACGACCGACCGACGATCCACTAGGACCGTGGCCCGGCTCAAGTGATGCGTGGCGGCAATGGCCGGCCGTGGTGGCCGAGCGGTTCTAGGCGCTTCAGTCAGGAACCGCTCGACTGTCGGAGAGTCGAATCCTGCCTCGGGCATGGATGTGTGTGATGTCCTTAGCTTAGTTAGGTTTAAGTAGTTCTAAGTTCTAGGAGACTGATGACCTCAGATGTTAAATCCCATAGTACTCAGAGCCATCTGAACCATTTTTTGGCGGCAATGATCGGGCGAGCCATGTCGATGCAGACCTCACTGCTGTTCCATCCCGACTGCACTACTGCCGCATTGCAACTCCCCGACTGGCAGGTGCGGATTGCGTTCCAGACCCGTTCCAACTGACTGGCAGCCTGAACTCGCAACCCGAACTGGCTTACGACAGACAAAGACGGGGAAGCAATAGCAGTAGAGCAAAGATACTACGAGAGGGGATACATCGATACGCGCTGCTAACGCCGCTCACGGTCAGGCAAAGCTGCAGCTCAGTGACAGTAGTAATTTAAGTTAGCGTAGTGAGGTGCAAGTACGTTAAAAACAGGGTGTAAAATACATGATGAGGGGAACACGAGCCACGTACGACTCAGATCTCTCCGCAACGAACACTCCTTTGTTTTAATGTTATCCATCCCAAATCGCGTATCAAATCCCCTGTTTTGCGAAGGTAAAAAACGTTCTAGCCCTGCTCTGAGTTTCATCGATGTCTTCCGTCAGATTTGTCTGTTAAGGATTCCATACCGTGCATAAATACTCCAGAAGAGGACGTATGCAAGGCAGAGACATTAGACCTGTCGCATCCAAGTCTTCTGGGAAACGCAGTCTTTGGTTCGCCGTCCCTACAACGTTATCTTGGTTCAAATGGTTCAAATGGCTCTGCGCATTATGGGACTCAACTGCTGATGTCATTAGTCCCCTAGAACTTAAAACTAGTTAAACCTATCTAACCTAAGGACATCACAAACATCCATGCCCGAGGCAGGATTCGAACCTGCGACCGTAGCGGTCTTGCGGTTCCAGACTGTAGCGCCTTAAACCGCACGGCCACTTCGGCCGGCCAACGTTATCTACGTTGACATTTCAATTACGTTATTCATAATTGAAAGCCCTAGGTGTTAACGTGAATCGGAAAAATTTAGAATTTTGCAATTGATTCTGAACTTCCTATCCGCCTATCTGATTTTTAGTCATTACCTGTGGTTCCACAGGGTCCCATTTTACATTAGCTCTCTTCAGAATCTAAGTGCAGAAGGTGCCAAACTGCTGCTGTCCTACCGGTGTCATGTTCTCCTGAGCAGATACGCATACTGTTTGTCTGTCATGCCTGGCTGTCCACCCTACCCCTCCTTTTTTTGATGACTCCCTTGTCCGACAGTAAGGGAAGGGAGGGGGGGGCGGCGCTCTTCTCTGTTACCTCCCGGAACACGCTTTCGGCTCTTCTCCGGCAGCTGAACTTCCCCTACATGGGTGTGAACCTGTGGTCTTCCTGGACTTCATTCGCTTCCTGACATAACTACTCCAGATTCGATCCATCGCAACCAGTTTCTCGACCTTCGCACTCCGCTATGGTACTTTCGTGTGCACTGATGGCTCTAAGACTATGGCCTCGGATGTGCCTTCATCAGTGGCACCCAACATTTTTAGTATAGGCTTCCAGAACACTAATCAATATTTGCAGCAGAGCTCTTTGCCCTCTGTCGGGCCACCCATTACATCCGTACTCGCCACTTGCTCCGATTCTCTCACCTCAATGCTCTTCGGAGCCTCTTTGTGCTGTACCCAATCCATCCTTAAGTGCAAAGAGTCCAAGAAGGCTTCCACTTGCTCTCCGTAGAGGTAGCCGCTGTGTTGTTCGTGTGGGTTCCTGGTCACGTTGGGCTGACAGGAAACGAGACCTCCGGTGCTGGTGCTGGTCCTACCTCAGTCCGCTAGCTCTTCCAATGCTTCGGATGATCGTCGTGTTGCGTCTGTAGGCAAGTAGTGTCACTTCAGTATCACCACTGGTTTTATCTTCATGGGAACAACCTCTGGGGAATTAAACCTCTCCCAGCAGCTTGGCCAACCTTGTTTCGGACCTCTCGCCATGAGATCATTTTAGCTGGGCTGCGTACTGGGCATTGTCCTTTTAGCCATCGAAATATGTTAAGCTGAGATCCCCTAACACTTTGTGCTCTTTGTCATCAACCTTTTAGGGTTCACCATTTTCTGACCGAATGCCCTCTTTTTATTCTAATGTATTGCTGTAGTATCAGATGCCAAAGGCGGCGTATTGACACCAAATGTAGTGGGTGGTAACCAGGAGGTGCCGTATTAGAACTCGCCAAGAACTTTCCAAATGATTTGTTTGTTTCCACTACAGTGCTCCATTCACCTCGGTCTGCGTCACACAGCCGTTCAATGCTGAGGAAGCATCCCAGCGGCCTGTGCAATGCAACACTGTGTCGTGCCAGCATTGTTCACCAGCTGTAAGAGTTCCGATTACGTCAGGATGGCTGCGCCAGCAGCCGACTCAACGGCCACCGTCCCCGTTGACTCAGCGCTGCTCCGCCGGGAGCTGTAGGCCAGCCCCTGCTGCTTCTTCCTCAGCTGGCGTAGCTAAATACGCGGCGGCCGATCTGGCATCCGAATCTGCGGCCTTCACTTCGGAAGTCTCTGGCATGAGTCAAGATGACTGCCCACAGTAGCGAGCCGAAGGGTGGTCCACTGCTGGCTGGCTGCTGACCCTGCGTTGGCCTCACAGGTTCGAACCAACGACCCACTGTGGACTGGGATGTTGTCGCCCCATCTGTTGCTGTGTGTAGCCCAGCTGTGTGACATGCCTCGCCTCGCCATCCAGGAGATCTGCCACACTTGAATGAATCTCGTTAGAAAACAACACCTATTTATACTTGGCTGCGCACCTCTGTCTCGCTAACGCACCGCTTCGCGTCACGTATGCGTAACACTTAGGTTGGCCAGCGGCCCTCTTCTGCTGGTGACTTGCACCATGGAAACTGCTGTGTGCACCCTCTCCGGCAGTTCTATGCCCTCGTGGCCTCTATTTTCCTTCGCAACTGTTGGTATTCGTAACTTATTGCAATCTGGCCCGCACCTGGCTAAAACACTTGCTCCGCGTATCGCACAAATCTCTCTATCCTAAACGGTGGTGCCGCTACAGTATGTTTATCGTCTGAGTTATTGGACGTTTTAACGAACGACGTAAGGGCTGTCAGCCGCATTTTACTTTTTATCCATCGCAGCGAAATGGCGAATTGCATTTAATCTGTGGTTCGGGACCTTCGATGTCTCTACAGCGTATTTTTGGACCTTTCTTGCAGAGAAAGTCCTTGCTCTTACCTCTATTTCCTTCCGTCGATTGGGCTTAACGTATAGTCGCTTTTAATTTCTTTTACTTCTTGATAATCAAAGGTTATGACATGGGCGCTTATGATCTCAGTTGTTTCACACCCTAAAACAAAACAAAGAAACAAAAAAATTACGTCAATGTCACATTTACGGACCACCAGCATTACAGTTACACCAAAGGCATCATTAACATCATCAGTGACTTTATTTTAACTGTAAAATAAAGTTATCGATAAGTTTGAAACTTCACACACATCGCCCATCAAGTTGTTTTCAAGAAACATCATTTACTGTCATCTGTTTGAAATATGTGTAACTTTTGACTGGACAGCGATTTTCTCTTCGTGGGGAAATGAAATAACAATAAAAAAATTCTTATGCATATTGCAGTGACCGCTTGAATATGCCATAACTCCTAAACGATCCAGTTAAGTCGTTTTGGCGAATGCGTTGCCATTCGAGCGTGTGCTTACTCAACAAGCTGTGCGTTCAGTGGAACTGTTTGAGTTAGGTAGAAGAGTGACAGTAGCGCAGGCATCCAGGTACATTTGCACCATATATGAGGCTATTGTCATTTTCCAGAGAACGGCATAAAGTGGTTTTCTCGTTTTATGGAGAATTGTTTTCACATTAGTGACTCTCCGCTTTCAGGACGACATTATGGCCTTCGCGTACGATCGGACATTACTTTCCGAACAACCTTCGCACTTTGGATACAATTTAATTTTCGATAGTTCCAGAGACGGAGACACCAAAATTAAAAGTGTTCTCGCAGTAGCGCATGCTGAGCACACAGCTAGTTATCTGTGTCTCATTAACACTCTCGACCACTACTCCCGTCAGGATAAAGGCAAATATAACACTCTATGCGGTTTTTTTGCGTTGGTGCCTAGGTTCATAGCGTTTTCCCATACGTTTACTGAACGTAACAGACACACATTGCTCATCTACATCTACATATACACTCCGCTAGCCACCGAGTGGTGTGTGGTGGAGGACACAATCGCGCCAATGTCTTATTCCCCCCCATCACTGTTCCACTCGCGGATTGCACGAGGGAAAAACGACTGAACGCCTCAGTACGAGCTCTAATTTCCCTTATCTTTGAATGCTGATCATTGCACGATTTGAAGTTTGGTGGTAATAATATATACTCTACATCCTCGGTGAAGATCGGATTTCGGAATTTAGTGAGCAGCCCCTACCGTTAAGCTCGCCGTCTATCTGCAAGTATGTCTCACTTAAAACTTTCTATGAGACTTGTAACGCTCTTGCGATGACTAAATGTACCAGTCACGAATCTTGCCGCTCTCTTTTGGACCTTCTCAATCTCTTGAATCGGACCCAACTGGTAAGACGAACAATAAGACTGGACGAATTAACGTATAGTAAGCTATTTCCTTTGTTGAAGGACTGCATCGCTTCAGGATTCTACCAATAAACCGAAATCTAGAGTCTGCCTTACCCTTTGCTTCTGTAATCAGATCATTCCATTTGAGATCATTTTGAAAATTCACACCCAGATGTTACTGCTTCCAAAGACTGGGCATTTATTTTGTACTCCTACATTAATGGGGATTTTCGCCTGTTATACGCAGTAGGTTACACTTACTGATATTGAGAGATAACTGCCAGTCATTACACCACTCATTTATTTTCTGCAAATGCTTATCGATTTGTTCACAACCTTCGTGTGATACTACTTTCCTGTGGACTACAGCATCTAATGCCACTGTCAATGCCATCAACCAGATCGTTTATGTAAATCGTAAAAAGCAGCGGACCTATTACGCTGCCCTGGGGCACACCTGAAGTTACGCTTGTTTCTGTTAAAGTCATCCCGTTCAGGACGACATACTGCTCCCTGTCTGTTAGAAAACTTTCTATCCAACTGCATATGTCATCGGGCAGACCGTAAGCGCGTACTTTTTGAAGCAAGCGACAGTGCGGAACTGAGTCGAACGCTTTCGAAATTCGAGAAATATGGCGTCAACCTGGGAGCTGGTATCTAGAGCCTGTTGTATATCATGCACAAAGAGGGCCAGCTGTGCCTAGCATGACCGCTGTTTCCTAAAACCGTGCTGGTTTCTGCAAATGGGCTTTCCAGAATCTAGAAAGGTTATTATGTCTGAACACAAACTATGTTCCATGATTCTACAACAAATCGATGTCAGTGAAATTGGGCGGTACTTATGTGCATCCATTTTCAACCCTTTTTATAGATTGCTATGATCTGGGTCTTCTTCCAGTCCCGTGGAGTTTTCCGCTGTTCCAATGATCTCTGGTAAATGATGGATACGAAAGTTGCTATATTTGTAGCATAGTCAACATATAATCTTACGGGGATACCGTGTGGGCCAGATGCCTTTTTTGGCGTCTAAGGATCATAACTGTTTTACAATCCCAGATACCTTAAACAGTATGTCGGCCATCCTTGCGTTTGTTTGATAATTGAAAGGGGGAATGGCACTGCAGTCTTCTACCGTAAACGAGTTTTTGAAAGCTAGGTTTAGAATTTCGACCTTCTGTTTATCATCATCAGTTACACTACCCATACTGCCAGCAAGAGAAAGTATTGAACTACTTCTAGCGTTTATAAATTTTACGTGCAATCAAAATTTTTCGGGGATATTTGTAGAATCTGCAGACACAATATTGCTTTCAAATTCGTTAAAAGAATCTCTTATTGTTCTTCTGACAGCTGCCTTCATTTGGCATAGTTTCTGTTTGTCGGCAGTGATTTCGTTTAAAACGACTGTGCAAAATTCTCTGCTTTCTCAGAAAGTTCCTGATATGTGTGTTGTACCAAGGTGGATCCTTTACCTCCCCTATATGTTTGCAAGGAACATACTTCTCTACCACATGGTGGACAATACCTTTAAATTCCGATCAAAGATGCTCTATATCTTTGTGTCCCGCGATGAATGCTTCGAGCTGACACTTTTATTTGCTTTTCGAAACAAGATAACTCTACGCTGTTTCTTTGGTGAGAAGCCACAACGACATTGTGGTCGCTAATACCTTCTTCTAGATTAACTTCGTCAAAAACATCAGGTCTGTTTATTGCCAAGATATCTAATATGTTCCCATCTCGAGTTGGTTTTCTAACAAATTGCTCACGGTTGTACGTATGCTGAGAGCGCTCCTAGAATAACATAGTCATCGGTAACATATTCGCCTTCACTATTTACAACAGTCTGCCAACGCTCGTGTTACTCTCAGATTCCGCGACTATGGAAATTGTGTGGTTTTCAAGCGAAGAACTCGTCGAGTCACGTTCGGAGCTCATATTCATCAAGGAATGAAGTTCTTTGAAGATTCAGATGCTTCAAATGGCTCTGAGCACAATGGGACTTAACATCTGAGGTCATGAGTCCCGTAGACTTAGAACTAGTTAAACCTAACTAACCTGAGGACAGCACACACATCCATGCCCGAGGCAGAATTCGAACCTGCGACCGTAACAGCATCGCGGTTCCGGACGAAAGCACCTAGAACCGGTCGGCCACAACTGCCGGCCTTTGTAGACTGTTCGATGCAGAGCGGAAAAGGTGGAAATTTGTGGGTGCGCTATAAGATGAATAGGTGGATGCGGAATGACATCCCAATGCAAATCCTATATAGTGTTTTTTCTGAATCTATCAGAATGCGGGTGGGTGTTATCGTGGAGTAGCACGCAGTCTTCTGGTCGTTGTTCTTGGATTTCGTCAGCAGGACGTCTCAGTTGTTGAGAATAAATGTCAGCGATGATGGTTACATCTCGGGAAAGTAATTCGCAGCATACCATATCGTCACTGTTCCACCAGATCCATAACATTATTTTTTATGGATGCGCGCAGGTCTTTGTACGGGCAGTTGTTGCTTTGTTTGGGTTCAGCCATTCCTTTTCCTTGTATTACCATCGTGCCGTCACTAAAGATACAGGACAGGAGTGGTCGGTGTTGTTCATGAGCCAACCGACGACGAGCAAGCATGGATGGATATATAACCACATACTGATTTTTGAGGGCTTAGAGCATGCGGTACCTATAAACGCGATTTTTTAACTTTCCCCACTGACAATGTCGCAGAATGGTGGAATGATCACAGTTCATCGCATTTGCCAGGTCTCGAGTGTAGTCACATGATTTATTTTACAGTACTGGCCATTAAAATTGCTACACCAAGAAGAAATGCAGATAATAAACGGGCCTTCATTGGACAAATATATTATACTAGAACTCACATGTGATTACATTTTCACGCAATTTGGGTGCATAGATCCTGAGAAACAGTACCCAGAACGACAACCTCTGGCCGTAATAACGGCCTTGCTACGCCTGGGCATTGAGTCAAACAGAGCTTGGATGGCGTGTACAGGTACAGCTGCCCGTGCAGCTTTAACACGATACCACACTTCATCAAGGGTAGTGTCTTCTGGCGTATTGTGATGAGCCAGTTGCTTGACCACCATTGACCAGACGTTTTCAATTGGTGAGAAATCTGGAGAATGTGGTGGCCAGTGCAGCAGTCGAACATTTTCTGTATCCAGAAAGGTCCGTACAGGACTTGCAACATGCGGTCGTGCATTACCCTGCTGAAATGTAGGGTTTCGCAGGGCTCGTATGGAGGGTAGAGCCACTGGTCGTAACACATCTGAAATGTAACGTCCACTGTTCAAAGTGTCGTCAATGCGAACAATAGGTGACAGAGACGTGTAACCAATGGCACCCCATACCATCATGCCGGGTGATACGCCAGTACGGCGATGATAAATACACGATTCCAATTTGCTTTCACCGCGATGTCACCAAACACGGATGTGATCATCATGATGCTGTAATCAGAACCTGGATTCACCCGATAAAATGACGTTTTGCCATTCGTGCACCCAGGTTCGTCGTTCAGTACACCATCGCAGGCGCTCCTGTCTGTGATGCACCGTCAAGGGTAACGCAGTCATGGTCTCCGAGCTGATAGTCCATGCTGCTGCAAACGTCGTCGAACTGTTCGTGCAGATGGTTGTTGTCTTGGAAACGTCCCCATTTGTTGACTCAGGGATCGACACGTGGCTGCAAGATCCGTTATAGCGATGCGGATAAGATGCCAGTCATCTCGTCTGCTAGTGATACGAGGCCGTTGGGATCCAGCACGGCGTTCCGTATTACCCTACTGAACCCAGCGATTCCATATTCTGCTAACAGTCATTGGCTCTCGACCAACGCGAGCAGCAATGTCGCGATACGATAAACCGCAATCGCGATAGGCTACAATCCGACCTTTATTAAAGTCGGAAACGTGATGGTATGCATTTCTCCTCCTTACACGAGACACCACAACAACGTTTTACCAGGCAACGCCGGTCAACTGCTGTTTATGTATGAGAAATCGGTTGGAAACTTTCCTCATGTTAGCACGTTGTAGGTGTCGCTAATCATTTGCATATCACAGCACCTTATTTCTGTAGGTTAAATTTCGCGTCTATAGCCCGTCATCTTCGTGATGTAGCAATTTTAATGGCCAGTAGTGTAGATTAGTTTGTTTAAACGACCTTCATAGAAAACCGAAGGTCGTCCTGAAAGTGGAGAGTCACTAATGTGAAAACGATTCTCCTTAAAACGAGAAAACCACTTTATGCCGTTCTCTGGAAAATGACAATATCCTCATATGTGCTGCAAATGTACCTGTCTGCCTCCGCTGCTGTCACCCCTCTACTGAACTCATACAGAAGAATACGTCGGAAATGTTCCGGTTTCTACACTTGGCAATCCATTTTCTAGAATCCACACCTCCACTCACAAAGTCGCAATATGTAAACTCAAATAGCAACAGTCAACTACAAATAAAAAAATTATGACTGATCAATAGCAGCCGGACAACCAACATGTAAAACAAGAACGCTACGAACTTACGCACGAACCTAATAAATTCGCAAATATACCGTTAAATGTTCCCCCTTTCACATGATTTAGTGTAGACTATGATCGTGTGTGCTAACGGCAAATAATCAGATTGTGTTTCGTCTCGTGAAAGATTATATACTGAAAAGATGCAAAGTTATTCGAAGGGGTGTCAAACCAAAGGCATGCTACTTAAGGAGCAGAATTTGTGATCATGCAAAATGAATAAGGCCATCAGACTAATAGGACAAATGTAATTTTAAGTAAATATACATCAAACAAAGCGAACTGACTGCTAATTTTAACTTCACTTTAATTAGAAACTCGTTTGTTATTTGGACACGAAAGTAACCAGCCATTAATTGAGCTGCTTTCTGTTTAAGTAACGTGGCAACAATCTACTTCATAATAAGGAGGAATTGATTGCTTTAGAGAATAAAAACAGTCGTGATTCCTTTATGGCAGGTAACATGGGGAAAGCAGTAATATACCTGGCGTTAAATTGCCTTGAAACTTGACATCTTATCAACAGTAATTTTGAAATAGCCGATAGCTATTATTTTAACTAACACAAACGTCAGTTATATTCATTGACCACTAATAATTTTAACGGGACTAATATTTCGTGAATCGTTAACTAAACTATGCGTGAACTTTCATTGTTACTCTGCAAGTACACTGGCTATAGCATGGGTGGGGGGGGAGGGGGCCCTAAAAGTGTTCTGTAACACAATACACTTCTTCACTAACACTTTCAACATTTTATTTTAACCGTAGGAACAATACCCATGAAAGAAATAAACACGCTAAGACACTATTACAAACCTGTTACACAAGCAGAAATGTTGTAGCCCTTTAAACTGTAATGACCCGGTACTGATTTTGTGAACACTGTTTTGTAGGAAATTTCATATTCTGAAATTTTTAACGGTTCTTGAACTTTTTATAGAAAGTTTTTATTATTATTATCTTTAAAATTATTATTTTTAATACATTTCATTATTTATTATCTTTTAATATGCGTTGAACTTACGATCTTGTACCAACAGTTCACACAAAGGATTACTTGCTAAATTAAAAACAATTACTCCAACAAAGTTAAGAATTCTTTCAATTATTGCTATTGTTCAGTTCGTCATTTAAACTATGTTTTAAGACTCGGAATCATTTTGAAGGAAGAACAAGATCCTATCGACGTAAGGGGTTCTTTTTTTTTAGTCATCGTTCTCGTGACTGGTTTGATCTGGCCCACCATGAATTCCTCCCTTGCGCCAACTTTCTCATCTGAGAGTAGCAGTTGTAACCCGTGGCTTGAATTATTTGCTTGATGTACCAATCTCCGTTTTCATTATAGTTTTTACCCTTTATAGCTCCCTCTAGTACCACGAGAACTATTTCCTGATGTCTTAACAGATGACCTATCATCCTAACCCCTCTTCTTGGCAGTGTTTTCCATATATCCTTCCCTCGCCGATTCTTCAAAGAACCTCCTCGTTCCTTATCAGACTACCTAATTTTCATCATTCTTCTGTAGCATCACATCTCAAATAGTTCGACTCTTCCGTTCCGATTTTCGCACAATCCATGTCTCAGTGTCATACAGTGCTGTGCTCCAAATGTACATTCTCAGATATGTTTGATGCTAGTAGACATCTTTTTGTCAGGAATGTCCTTTTCGGCACTGCTGGCCTGCTTTTTATGTCCATCTTGTTCCGTCTGTCATGGGTTATTTTGCTGCCTACGCAGCAGAATTCCTTAACTTCATCTACTTTCATGGTATTAAGCTATCGTTCTTCTCATTTCTGCCACTTCTTATTACTTTTATCTTTCTTCGATTTACTCTTGGGCCATATTCTGTACCAATTACACCACTGATTTCATTCAGCACATTCTGTAATTCTTCTTCACTTTCACTGAGGATAACAATGTCATCAGCGAATCTTTATCATTTATATCCTCTCACCCTGAATTTTAATTCCATTGTAGATGCTTTCTTTTATTTCCCTCATTGTTTCTTCGACGTACAGACTGAACAGCCGGGGATGAAAGACTACCTCCCTGCTTTACCCCATTTTTAACCCGAGATCTTCGTTCTTGGTGATCCCTTCTTGTTCTTCTCTCTTGGTTCTTGTACATATTACCGTCATTCCCTACATTTTTCTCAGAATTTCGATTATCCTGCACCATTTTACACTGTCGAACGCTTTTTCCAGGTCGATAAATCCAATGAAGATGTCTCGATTTTTCTTCAGTCTTGCGTTCGTGTTCAACCGCAACGTCAGAACTGCCTCTCTGGTGTCTTTACCATTCCTAAAACCAAACAGCGTCATCTGACACAGCCTCAGTTTTCTTTTCCATTCCTCTGTATAGTACACTTTCAGCAACTTAGATGCATGACATTTAAGCTAATTGTGCGATAATTCTCTCGCTTGTCGGCTGTTGTTACTTAGGGAATTGTGTGGATGATATTTCTCGGAATCTCAAATCTTATACAGTCAGTGTAATATATTCTACATATCATTGTGTTAGTCGTTTTGTTGCCACTTGCCTCAATGATTTAAGAAATTACGATGGCATGTTATCTATCCCTTCTGCTGCATTTGAGTTATTGAGTATAATTTAAGGTTCGTGACACGAAGTAACTACAAAACTCTACACTATGAAAACTTAGTCGACACTGGTCCATGCACGCCTTTACGGAACTAACCTCTATAGTGGCTTAAAGTGGAGGCGAAGACTTTATTCTTTGGCTATAGAACATTATCGACTGATGCAGTCATGGCTCTTCACGTAATTTACTTTGTATCTCTCTTCCGGCGTAGGAAATGCAAATTTAAGAGTAATCCAGTAAACGTCCTGATGCAGCAAAAAACAGTTCACAAACGAACCATAAATTTTCCTCTTTTCCAGAAATCGTTGCCTCACTGAACATTCGAGATGTTGACTCATCGGAGGCTAGCCATAGATTATTTTGCCACAAATTATCTGTTGCGCACTTCGTTCTAATATACCTTCGACATTGCCGCCTAAATCTTCCGTCGCGGAGGGCTACTCCTCCAGCTTTTCTATCTCATAAAATCTTACATTTTCTAAGCTTGAATCAATTACATATGTTACCACTTAATACATATGTGACATAAAATAAGATATTTTTCATGATTAATAAATCCGCTCCAGTTGTGCTTGATAAATTATTTATTTGGATAAAATGTACACACGACCTAGGTTCCAGGATGTAAATCCCATCTTCAGGCGCTACAAAGCCAAGGTAAACTAAAAGATGATCTTCATAAAATTAATTAATATTAAGGGCCCAGACAAAAGTGAACATCACGTCATATGTTGACTGCGTGCGAGAAAGTATTACTAGTCATGTAAAAAAATTCAGGTAGCATGCGAGGTCCTGTGCAGGTGAAGCATGAAATGGTTCTCTGAATCAACGAGTACAACACCGGATTAAAAGGGGCCTAACCGAAAAGCTATGGATGTGACAGCAGACAAGCACACATTGCCAGCCTAAAATCTATAAATCAACTGTTTAGATTAGATTAGATTAATTATTCATTCGATAGACCCATAAAAGAGAGAATTCTCCTGGGTGTGGAACATGTCAGATAAACACATTACAAAAATGTAATTAGAAAAACTTGAGTTTCATTAATTTTAATGATACTCAGTCAGTAAACAATAGAATTATGTACATGAATTAAATTTAAACTTCTAATATTTACAGGTTTAATACTTACATTTGCTTTCATTAAATCCAGCAATCAGACATTTGCTAGTTTCTTGGCTATTACAACCAAGTATTGTAAAAAATTAAAGAAAATTATTCATTTCAGTGATCCTCAGTTAAGAACAGTCAGATTACGTACAAGATTTAAAATTAAACTTCCACTATTTACAGACTTAAGACTTACATCTGCTTTTCATACATCCATCATTCACACAGTAGGTAGTTACTTGGCTGTTACAACCAAGTATTGTAAAAATTAAAGTATAATAAATTTTCATTAAAATGGTCTACTGCACTTGTTGAGAAACTCATGGATGGAATAGAAGGAGTTGGCCACCAAAAATTCTTTTAAATTGTGTTTAAATTGTGCCTTGTCTGAAACTAAACTCTTAATAGTTGCTGGTAACTTATTGAAATTATGCGTCGCTAAATACTGGACTCCTTTCTCGGCAAGAGTAAGTGATTTTAAATCTTTATGTATATTGTTCTTATTCCTAGTATTGATACTCTGTACTAAGCAGTTAGTTGGAAAAAGAGATGTATTATTTATAACAAACTTCATTAAGGAATAAATATACTGAGAAGCTGTGGTTAATATGCCCAATTCTTTGAATAGGTATATTAACCACAGCTTCTCAGTACATTTATTGCTCAATGAAGTTTGTTGTAACGACTATTCATGTGGCATGCACTTAAGAAATTAAAATGAAGGTATAAAAGCCATGAAATGCCAGTACGTCGACATGAAAAGTAGTTCACCATATAACTGCCCAGCTTGTCACACTTCGTGGACGCCTGGCAAGACCTGTCGCAGACTGCTGCGGGAACCACAACGAGACGTCCGAGTACACATATACGTCAAAGAGTGGCGGCCTCTGGAACTAATACCGACGGTGGGAGGGACCACAGAAGAAATCATAGCTAGCAAGACGGTCGCACCCCCACGTCTCCCCCCCCCCCCCCCCCCCCCGAGCTCCAATCACCACTCACTATGACTAGCGCTAAGACCACCCCCACGTTCCCCCGCCTCCCCTCCCCCGCCACAATCACCACTCACTACGAATAGCACTAAAACCACCTTGCTTATGCATGACATTAGTAAAGATAGACCTGAAACAGAGCAGACAATACAAGCAATACGTGCAACGTATGATAGATTTGTCAATAAATAAAAATAATAAAAATGTATAGTGAAACTGACAAGAAATAAAATTAATCATCATTATCTTCTTCTTCGACAGTTTCCAGCCTCTGGCCAGTTCTATATGGAAAATAGGCCTCTCCATCGTCTTCTGTCTTGCCAGAATCTCTCCGTCTTCACCTTAGTCCAGTCTTCTCCTTTCTTCTGGACGCATTCCTCTACTGCTTTCAGCCATATGTCTCCCAGTCTTCCTCTTGGTCTCTTCCCTTCCAGTTTCATCTCGTGTATCCTCCTGGGTGTCCTCTTCTTCTCCATTCCCTTAACGTGTCCATACCATCTCAGCCTTGAGTTCTCTATCTCCTCCTGTAACAGTTCCACCTTCACTAACTCTCTGATCCTCTCATTTCTTAACCTGTCTATCTTTGTCACTCCAATACTATTTCTCAGCCGCGTGGGATTAGCTGAGCGGTCTAAGGCACTGCTGTCAAGGACTCTGTGGCTGGTCCCGGTGGAGGTTCGAGTCCTCCCTCGGGCATGGGTGTGTGTGTGTGTGTGTGTTTGTCCTTAGGATAATTTAGGTTAAGCAGTGTGTAAGCTTAGGGACTGATGACCTTAGCAGTTAGGTCCCATAAGATTTCACACACATTTGAACATTTGAAATGTTTCTCAAGAATTTCATCTCACTAGCTTGTACTTTGCTTTTCTCTCTCCCTTTCATAACCCAGGTATCTGATCCATATGTCAGGATCGGGGCTTAGTATGACTGGTATATAACCTTTTTACTGATCTGGGGTACATCCTTGCTCCATATCAGGCTTCTGACACTCTTCTGAAATGCTTCTGCTTTTCTCCCCGACTCGTTCATTTCTCTGTCGTTTTTCCATCTTTCTGTATCAGGCTTCCTAGGTACTTGAAACTCTCCACTCTCCTCAATCGTTCCTACCCAACTGTAATTCCCGTTGTTCCTCTCTCCTCCTTTCTTGTTTCGATAACCATCTCACTCTTACTTATACAAAATTTCATCCCATATGCTTGCACTGTTCGTTCACATACGTCCAACTGCTCTTGTACTTCCTCCTCCTTATTCCCCCAAAGCATCTGCAAACACCATAGCTTTCATCTTCCTTTTACCAATTACTTCTGCAACTGTACTCATTATATCATCCATTACTACAATGAAGAGTGATGGTGAAAGCGCACTTCCCTACCTCAAGCCATTCCTCTGTTCAATCCAAACTGATCTCTCTCCTCTCACTTTCACTCAGCTCACACATCCGTGGTACATTTCCCTTATCCTTCAAATAATCTGTTTTGCAACTCCTCTGTTCTCCAGGGCTTGCCAAACTTTGCTACTACGTACACTATCATACGCTTTTTCAATGTCAAGGAAGGTCATTAGTACATCTATTCCACATTCATAGTGCTGTTCCTGCAGTTGTCTTACAGCAAAAAGTTAGACCCACCGTGGAGCTTCCTGTTGTGAAGCCATCTTGCTCTTCTCTCATTCTTCCTCATAATTTTGCCCGAATCCGTGCTTCCAAAATTTTCTCAAAAATCTTTGTACAATGACTCATCAACGTAATAGAATTAATGATGCCTTAAAATTGATAATACCGTAATGTAAAATACAAAAGGGGACAAACCAACGTATCGTAAATTAAACATAATAGTGGAAGATATGTCAATATACAGAGTACGTCATATTAGGAACCAACGCTATGGATGCAGATAATGCAACACAACGTCCAGGGTAACCTACATAATTATGGTGCATAAAATCTCCAGTTATGGAGAAGCCAGCGTGACTAGTAAACTACAAAAAAATACTAAACATTCACACAGTTTTAGATCTGCAGATTACATACTAAGCTGTCTCACCCGCACGGGATCTCGCAAGTTACTTGATAATTTTTCTTCTGCTGAATTCTTTACGTGGTGGTACGATTTTCTCGTACGCAGTCACGATATGACATGGTGTTCACATTTTTATGGGCCCTTTTAGTGTTAATTAATTTTCCGAAGAATCCCTCTTAGTTTTTCTTGTCTTTATTTTTGTTTAGCACCTGAAGATGGGATTTACATCCAGAAACCGAGGTCGCATATACGATTTTATCCAAATGAAGGATTTATCAAGTGCAACTAGAACGGATTTATTCATCATGAAAAAATTTAGCAACAGTTATGGATGTCCCGCAAAGAGTATAAAATAATATAGCTTTAGAAATGACATTTACAAAATGTTTATCATTACATGTAGCTACAGAACGAGAAAAAATATTTAAATACATCTCAGTTCAAAGAAGCTGTAGAATAAAAATGCTGTTGTTGTTGTGGTCTTCAGTCCAGAGACTGGTCTGATGCAGCTCTCCGTGCTACTCTATCCTGTGCAAGCTTCTTCATCTCCCAGTACCTACTGCTACCTACATCCTTCTGAGTCTGCTTAGTGTATTCATCTCTTGGTCTCTCTCTACTATTTTTATCCTCCACGCTGCCCTCCAATACTAAATTGGTGATCCATTGATGCCTCAGAACATGTCCTACCAACCGATCCCTTCTTCTAGTCAAGTTGTGCCACAAACTTCTCTTCTCCCCAATTCTATTCTCATTAGTTATGTGGTCTACCCATCTAATCTTCAGCATTCTTCGGTAGCACCACATTTCGAAAGCTTCTATTCTATTCTTGTCAAAAATACTTATCGTCCACGTTTCGCTTCTATACATGGCTCCACTCCACACAAATACTTTCAGAAACGACTTCCTGACATTTCAATCTGTATTCGGTGTTAACAAATTTCTCTTCTTCAGAAATGCTTTCCTTGTCATCGTCAGTCTGCATTTTATATCTTTTCTACTTCGACCATCATCAGTTATTTTGCTCCCCAAATAGCAAAATTGACTACAGTACTGATAATCGATATAACTGTGCTAACCTGCCTCCTGTTTCCACAAGATTGCAGCCATCCGCGGACCTCCATACGGCACGCAGTAGTAGGGAGACGAGCAGAGACTTGTTCGTCCGAGCGACATCTCGATACCTAGACGAGAATCTAATGGTAAGTGCCAGTAACAAAGAGCCAGAATGCTAAATCGGCCGTGTCTGAGCGGCTCATAGACTGCACAGAGACTGGGAACGGGAGGCGCACAGTATCGTGTTAACCAACCAGTGGCGAGGCGCCCACACTGGTCGCGCGCTACATGCCACACCGGCAGAGTAACACCGCTTCTGTTCCCCGTGTAAACACAGGCCGGCACGCGTGCTCTGCGTTTTTAATGGGGCGCGGAGCGACGCGGCGCGCTTGGCTGGGTCAGGTTACGCCCATCTGCTGGTGGCCAGTGTCTGCCTCAGGCTATTCGCTGCGCCTCGCCGGCAGTGCTTACGGAACTGTTAAATGATATTTTTCTGGTGCTTATGTCGTGAGAAGAAGCAGATGACCTGAACCGTTTCTAACAACAACAAACACACTGTGGAGAAGCCAGAAAGACAGGATGGTATCGAGAAGGGCTTAGAGCAGTTTTGTTTCGTTTTTACGTCGGAGCAGCATTGAAGGAAATGAAGAGTACAATAAAGCAGATGGAAAGGAGGCGTGCTAACACAACTCCCTATAAACAATTCCTCTCTATACTCCGCAGACGATAACCGTTCTAGGTATTCAGTCGAAGCGGTGAGGTAATAAATGTTGTTTACGTTAAAGTTCCACCAGTCATTTCGAGAATGCATAACTTGGAAACTATTAGAGACAGAACGCTGCGCGGGATTAGCCGATCGGTCTGAGGCGCTGCAGTCATGGACTGTGGGGGCTGGTCCCGGCGGAGGTTCGAGTCCTCCCTCGCGCATGGGTGTGTGTGTTTGTCCTTAGGATAATTTAGGTTAAGTAGTGTCTAAGCTTAGGGACTGACGACCTTAGCAGTTAAGTCCCATAAGATTTCACACACATTTGAACATTTTTGAACAGAGACAGAACCTCGTGATTTGTTGCAAGACTTTCAACAGCTCTCAAACTCGTCGCTCTTAAAACATCGAGACGATATTAGAGTTCTGCCTTTACACGTGCACGAAAGGTAGTAATGTCATTGACAGGTGTTGCATAAACGGGACCACTGACGTAATCCCACATAAAGAAGTGGAGTGGAGTGGCTTCAGGAAAGCACTGTGGTCATGCGATTGGACCATCAGGACCCATCAGCCTCTCAGGAAATGTGTAAGGCTATAAAGCAACTGTAGGCTGTCGTAGACTATCATAAGCAAGCGCAGACTACATTAGCTTTCCTTGTAGCTTTGGTCACTTAATATCGTATGAGCCTCACCTGTACGTTAGGTGTGTTGCATACCTACTGTGTGTTACCTAATAGAGATCGCTTTCTTTACGCATGAGGTCAGTGTCTTATTGTACTACCCCGGAAACCAAACGAATTGAACCATCTAGAATCTGAGTACATATAAAGTATATACTGAGTAAATACAAAGGACACCATAACCTACAGAACATTTTTATATTCAGCCTTTGATACGTAACAATAAAAAGCTTTTACAACAAAATTCAATTTTTTTATTTTTTATTTATTACATGAAACAAACGGAAAAATAAAGAAAAGAACACAGATTCATAGTGATAGATAGCAAAGTTTTCTGAAAAAAGGTTTAAATGAAAAACCAAAACAAAAACATATGAAACACCGCTTTAATACTTCTTCGAACACACATAAATCATCCTTCTGTTATTCATAATCAACTTTCACATTTAACAACAGGAATAGGAAACTCTTGCCTTTGATCACAACGAAGAATGTTCTGTTGAGTACAAAATAACAAGAATAACAATTTTTGTGTTTGCGCATGGGAACTGTGCTTATATCAAAAGTAATTGTTTTGGTTACATCAACGAGCAGCTGCGATGTTTTTACTACCTATAAAATCCAATTTATATTCTGTAAAGACATAAAATGGACGACTATTCACTAACACTGAATGATTCGCCGCTCTAATTAAGTGCAAAACAAACAACCAAACAAACAAAGAAACAAAGAGAATTCGTCGGCACCCAATTTCTCTCTTATGCAGATATTTATGTTTGTTTCCCTGCCAATACTACTAGTATTCCTACCATTTACTGTACCAAAACTACTGAACCGTAATTATGGTAGAGCATAAATCCTGAAACTTATCGTTTAGCACATGCCGCACGTTCGAACTCAAATGTGGTGATGCACCATAATGCTGGAAAATTATGGGTGGCTCCAATTCTTTGGTCTGTGGTAGCAGGGAAGCTTCCAGCACGTCCAGCGAAACATTCCCCATCATGATTTTATCTGTGAAAGAAAATGAGCTTATCACTCTGTCTTGCATTAAGTCACACCAAACATTAATCTTCGGGCTATCGCGGATCTGTAAAAGTGACGATTCACAAGTCCAGAAACGTGGGAAGTTGCTTCATTTGAAAACAGGTAATTTTTTCAGGTAGTCATTGTCAGCATGTGAACGTCACAGGAAAATCGTTTGGTTGTAGTTCTTGGACCATTATCACTCTATACGCAAACCGCTCATGGAACACTTTACGGACAGCTAAACAGTATTTCGCGTGATGCGGTGGGAGGCTGCGTTAAATGTAGTTTACACAGTGTCAACTCGTGCTTCATAATGCGGGGGGAATTTCACTTCGAGGAAGGACTTGGACTCTGCGTGTCCCTCTAAAGTTTTTCAACGATGTCATTATGGCCTCCCATACTAGCATCGATAAGGTGGAAATACCTTGAGGGGTGCTATAGGTTTGATAACAAACCATTATTCGCTTTCTCTAACGTTTCCAGGTTATGATTTTCCGAGATGATTGCGGGACATTTAAACACCCTGTATAGTGTTATACATAGACTTCGTATACACGTACTTGCGTCCTTATAAGCACGACCCTATACTGCACCAGCCGCTGATTGTCACTGGAACTGCCTTTTCCTTCAGTTCGCAACAATTTTTCGGTTGTCAGACTTCGCTTTAGATGCGTCGTTGAGTCAGCCTCTCTGTACTCGCTATGCTGCATTCGTATAGGTCACACAAAAGACTCCCTTCTCCTGGAAACAGGCCGGACCTCAACCACCACCACATTCACCCTCTTCTGTCTTCCCCGCTTTTTCTCAAATTTGGTGGTAGCGAATGAAGCTCATGTGCTGCAGAGTAAATTAGCTGGATCCATTCCATTATTCAACA
This sequence comes from Schistocerca americana, assembly GCF_021461395.2. NCBI lineage: Eukaryota > Metazoa > Arthropoda > Insecta > Orthoptera > Acrididae > Schistocerca > Schistocerca americana. The sequence continues at coordinate 901,114,881 of NC_060121.1, forward strand.
TTAGCCCGAGATCTGAACACTATGGTTTGTCCATCAGTACTAAAAGGTGGCCCTGGATTTCATGGAAGAAGCCGAGTACACATATTCAAGAATTAGCTGAAAAATTAAAGTTTCTAATTTTGAAATTGAGATATTAACTAATTAGAATACTAATTAACATTGCAGTAACAAGCTACAGCAGTGACACAGTTAATCAAGCAGTAGGTAATTCAGGCCGTTAAGTCTAATGTCTGAAATTACGCTGGTCGGAGTCCTCTGAAGCCGGAAGTTCACTTACTTACAGGCTCTCTACAGCACTGGTTTCGGTGAGATAATGCCAGGCAGCTTCCTGCTTGCTCTGATATCGTTTCCTGCTAGTCCATGTGGAAGAAGATTTGCAGTTGGAAGCAGAGTCAGCACTTTACACAGACTGACGGGGGATTATGTATCACTGATTCAAACTTTATAAGTGATGTACTCCCAGCAGACATGGAAGCTTACGTAAAACCAATTCTTAACCATCGCTATATCGTTAGTATCAGTTAGTAAAACATCCTTCCACAAGTTTTTGAAGCCACAGGGGTCGTCTCTGTAAGATGGTGACAGTCTCTTCCTTTATGAGACGCAGCAATCGGCATCCATGTGTACTTTAGCGGACAGTACCCATCTAACGCAGGCAGCCCAGGAGTTACGAGCTAAATTAGCCTGTAATTGTAGATGGTAGCGGACGCGTCGCCTACAATGACAGTGTCAAATCGAACCACGTGCCATGTCCTTCTTCTCTGGACCACGCTGAAGATCCTATTGACTGCTACTGCCCCCCACTATTCGTCCACACACACACTGGCGAGGCTCCGTGTCTGGCAGCCTTCTGACTGCTTCTTTCACAAAGGAACCACTCTCGTGTCTCTTCCATCACTCTACTGCCTCTACCAAGAAACTCTCTCACTGGTCGTTCTTCACCCTACAGTTTATGTTAATAATTTAGATCCTTGAATGGTTCCGTATAGAACAAGTCTTCGTTGTTATTTTCTTTTTCTAAAATAAAACATTAAAATTTTTTTTTGGTAATTTATATAATAACAGAAAAGATTTCGTTTGACTTATCCTCTCCACTTTTTCTACCGGGACAGTTTTCTTGTCAGGTGTGAGTGACACTCGCCCCACCATTTCTTAGTGCTCCGATATAGAGCACTGTGTTGTGTATGAGCGCTGCACTGGGTTCATTGGCCAGCAAACAACACTACATTCAGAAGTCCGTGATTATCGAATGACAACTTGTTGTTTTTGACTGGTGTCACGTTGAACATGTGGGTATGCTCTCTCTGAGCGAAAGCCATTTTATATCCTAAATTACACTCCGTGAGCATGGTTAATTGCATCACGTTATGTACCCTGTTGCAAAGGTTTTTTATTGTATAGAAGTTACGAGGGCTATTCGGAAAGCAAGGAACGATAGGTCGCGAACTGGAAACCACAGTAAAAATCAAAACTGTTTTATTTGTAACAGCTAGCCTCAACTTCCACCTACTTATCTCCATAGTAGCCTATCTGACTGAGACGTTTGTCGTAGTACTGTACCAACTTTCCAACACACTCGTTATAGAAGCTAGCCACCAGTGTTTTCACCAATTCTCTACGCTGGCCTACACCTCGTTCTCTGTGCCAAAATATTGTCTTTATAGCCAGCGGTTCATGTGAGCAGAGATGAAACTCAGAGGGAGACAATTACAGGCTATATTATGGGTAATCAAACATTTCCAGTTGAAAACGATGCACGAGCATCTTCATTTGCCCTGCAGAATGCGACTGAGAATTGTCTTCAAGAAGAAAACGCATGACAGTTATGTAATGTTGGCTGCATAGCTTCAGGCGAAATTTCTCACCAGGCCCTCGTACTTGGAGGGGGACACTATTGTTCCAGGTATCTATATGTGCTCCCTATGTGCTCAGAACTAAAAAGAACGACGTAACGCTATCGACGGGCATACGAGAGACACTGCTCAACATACCTGTGCAAAACTTCATTGGATTTTCACTGTAGTTTCCATTTTGCGACCGATCGTTCCTTACTTTCCGAATAACCCTTGTATTTTAATTGTATTATGGTGTTTGAGGCGTGGTAAAGAACTATACGGACCTACAGAATTATATTCTGTTTCATTATTATTATATTACCAGAAGTATTTTATGTTTAATAAAGTACTTGTTAAACTGAGCCCCAAGTCTACACAACCACTACCCTGAATCCCACTTCACACAAAGCCTACGCTACGTAATGAATAAGTGGTCGACATGCTCTTAGTTTATGGTGAATGCCAACAAATTTCATAAAGATTATCAAAAATATATGCCCTAACGGTTCTCAGGTTGTCACTGTCCAAGTCATCGCACCATTGTCAGAAGACTTCGCGAGACTGGAGGTTTTCCCAAGAGAGCTTATACGAAAGAAGATTACTAGCAAAAAATTCGCAGAAGTGAAGGTTCATGCAACTGAGTCAAAACAAAGAGCGTTTTGCGTATTTTAGCTTGTTCCATATTTCTCTACGCGAGCACATATCCGGCAGTGATGTTCAACGTCGTTTTGAACACTGGCAGCGGTTTCGGCAGCAAGACGATAATTTTGTTAAGAGAGTGTTGTCTACTGGTGAAATCAGTTCACAAATCAAGAGAACGTAATTTTGATAAAGATGCTCTGCAGCTCAACGGAAAACTCACATAAATTTCGTCGTGCGTTAAATCTATCAGAGTGGAGTATGATTGTGAGCTGTTGCGCAATACGACAGCACGTAAGAGGCCCTAATTTCGTAGATGGTACACTGAGCGAGGAAATGTACTGACATTTCTCGATAAACAGTTTGCTCTTGTTATTAGGAAATGTGCCATTAATAACTTGTCAAATGATGTCCTTCCAAGTCGCTGAATGACCAGTCCGCAATTCGTCAGTAGCTTGCGATGCATTAAACTGCTTATTTCTAAATCGATGACCTGGAAGAGTTAGTCGAGTTCTGAGACATCCATCACGCTCGCCTGATCTGCTGTATGTGGTCTACAAGGAGTTCCAACAATTGTGGAAGAAAGAGAGCGAACTACAGATGTGTGGAAACTAATTACTACAGACGTGTTGATTGCACTGAGTTCACGACTTATGCAGCATGTAAGTAAACGTCATAATGGACTTGGTTCTCTCATTGAACATATTTATTAAAAAATTCAGCTACAGGAATATGACGACACATAATAATGAGTCATTTATTTTTGTTCATAGTCTTTGATTTCATTTACATCGTGTGTTATTTTAATGTGTGATTTTTATCGATATGTAAGTGACGCAACGTATATATATTAGGTAAGAAATCACTGAATTTTAATTTAAAATAAGAAATCGTATCCTGCAAATTCTAATAATTTTGTCACTAATAAACTTTCCTTTGCCAGCATCACGTACTACGAGGGTTGTCCAGAAAGTAAGTTCCATTACTGAATTTGTCTCAGCGAGATCTGCTATTCTGGTGGCAAAAAGTAGCAAAGTTATGTTTAAAGAAAAAAAAGTTCATGTCTGTATCTCGGTTATTAATGAAGTTGCGAGAACGTATAACTGTTTGTTTCGTGAGCCTCTGGTCACTATTCGGCTAGGTGAAAACAGGTTACAAATGTGTTTAACGGGCCAAGAATAACTCGTGGTGAAAACGTTAGGCAGCTCCTCCTTGACTGTAGCAGATAAAGTACACTTGTTACTCCTAATTCTAAACTGCGCAAGGCTATGTTTCTTCTTGAAACTTCTTGGAAGATTAAAACTGTGTGCCAGACCGAGAGTCGAACTCGGGACCTTTGCTTTTCGCGGGCAAGTGCCCTTTTCCGGGTTCGATTCCAGGCGGGGTCAGGGATATTCTCTGCCTCAAGATGACTGGGTGTTGTGTGTTTTTCATCGTCATTTCATTTGCAGCACGGTGGCTCAGCGTGCTCGGTCAGAGGGTTAGCTGCCCTCTGTAATAAAAAAACTGAGTTAATCGATGAACAACGAACGTAAACGGATGTCTTACGCCGTCCGCCCCGAGCAGATGCAACGAATAGAAGCGAACAAAATGAAAAAAAAAAGTTGGTAGAGCACTTACCCGCGAAAGGCAAAGGTCCCGAGTTCGAGTCTCGGTCCGGTACACAGTTTTAATCTGCCAGGAAGTTTCATTTCACCGCACACTCCGCTGCAGAGTGGAAGTCTCAGTCTATGTTGTTTTCTTGTTCAAACTCGTGTATCAAAAGAACTTCAAGTGCATAACATGTTCCTTTCAGAGTATGCAGATGAAATAGCTCCATATTTAGCAATTATATACAGTCCGCAGCTCATGGTCGTGCGGTAGCTTTCTCGCTTCCCACGCCAGGGTTCCCAGGTTCGATTCCCGGCGGGGTCATGGGATTTTCTCTGTCTTGTGATGACTGGGTGTTGTGTGATGTCCTTAGGTTAGTTAGGTTTAAGTAGTTCTAAGTTCTTGGGGACTGATGACCATAGATGATAAGTCCCATAGTGATCAGAGCCAATTATATACAACCACTCGCTCACAGAAAGTTCTGTACCTAAAGACTGGAAAGTTGCTCAAGTCGCACCAATGCCCAAAAAGGGAAATAGGAGTAATCCGCTGAATTACAGCCCCATGTCACTACCGTCGATTTGCAGTAGGGTTTTGGAACCTATACTGTATTCGAACATTATGAAGTACCTCGAAGAAAACGACTTACTGACACATTGTCAGCACAGATTCAGAAAATACCATTCTTGCGGAAAACAACTAGCTCTTTATACTCATGAAGCAATGAGTGCTATCTACAGGGAATGTCAGATTGACTCCATGCTTTTAGATTTTCAGAAGGCTTTCGACACCGTTCCTCACAAACGTCTTCTAACCAAAATGTGTGCCTATGGAATATCGCCTCAGTTGTGCAACTGGATTCGTGATTTCCTTTCTGAAAGGTCATAGTTCGTAGTAATAGACGGAAAGTCATCGAGTAAAACAGAAGTAATATCCGGTGTTCCCCAAGGAAGTGTTATAGGCCCTCTATTGTTCCTGATCTATATTAATGACATAGGAGACAATCTCAGTAGCCTTCTTAGATTGTCTGCAGATGATGCTGTAATTTACCGTCTTGTTAAGTCATCAGATGACCAAAATGAATTGCAAAATGATTTAGATAAGACATCTGTGTAGGGCGAAAAATGGCAATTGACCCTGAATAAAGAAAAGTGTGAAGTTATTCACATCAGTACTAATGAAATCCGTTAAATTTCGATTACGCCATAAGTCACACAAATATGAAGGCTGTAAATTCAACTAAATACTTGGGTTTTACAATTACAGATAACCTAAATTGGAACGAGCACATACAAAAAGTGGTGGGTAGAGCAAACAAAAGACTGCGATTCATTGGCAGAACACTTAGAAGGTGCAACAGATCTACTAAAGAGACTGCTTACACCACGCTTGTCCGCCCTATTCTGGAGTATTGCTATGCGGTGTGGGATCCATATCAGGTGGGACTGACGGATGATGTTGAAAAAGTTCAAAGAAGAGGGGCTCGTTTTGTTTTATCACGAAACAGGGGAGATAGTGCCACAGCATGATACGTCAATTGGAGTGGCAATCATTAAAACAAAGGCGTTTTTCGTTGCGACGGGACCTTCTCATGAAATTTTATCACCAGTTTTCCCCTCCTATTGCGAAAACATTCTGTTGGTACTCACCTACATAGGGAGAGATGATCACGATAAAATAAGATAAATCAGGACTCACGCAGAAAAATTTAAGTGCTCGTTTTTCCCGCCCACCGTTCGAGAGTGGACCGGTAGAGAGACAGCTTGAAGGTGGTTCATTGAACTCTCTGTCAGGCACTTTATTGTGAATAGCAGAGTAATCACGGAGATGTAGATGCAGATGTAGATGTTTAAGAATTTTTATGCACAATTGGATCGGAGTTAAAACTTTCCAGGACTAGTGAAGACCGGCTATTCGTTGTTAATAGACCTTACCTCGTAAGTTAGTTTGCACTCTTTTATTGGTACAAAAAAATGGTTCAAATGGCTCTGAGCACTATGGGACTCAACTGCTGAGGTCATTAGTCCCCTAGAACTTAGAACTAGTTAAACCTAACTAACCTAAGGACATCACAAACATCCATGCCCGAGGCAGGATTCGAACCTGCGACCGTAGCGGTCTTGCGGTTCCAGACTGCAGCGCCTTTAACCGCACGGCCACTTCGGCCGGCTTTATTGGTACAGACATCAGACAGCGGAAGTAATTTGATTTGGTGGTGAAGTAGCTCCTCTCATTCTAAAGCCATAGCGTCTAATTTTCGAGTGCAAATGCGACTTCAAATTATTTAATATTTTTATGTTAAACGCTACACAATGTGCACACCATATGAATTTCTTACATTCATTAAATTCAAGTGTTTAGAAACATAACCCCCTTCATGGACCACTTCGTAGAAAAAAAGAAATTTGCCAGGTGTGAATAACACTGGCGCTCTGAGGAGTGCATAGAAACTTAATTATGTACACAGACAGGGGTTGTAGTATTAGGATCATACTTTAGCAGAACTATGGAGGGCTTAAAATAAAATAAGACAGAAGGGACAGATAACATTTCACCGGAATTTCTAAAATCATTGGAGGAAGTGGCAACAAAACGATTATTGTCGTTGCCGTGTAGAATGTATGAGACTGGTGATATACCATCAGACTTGCGAAAAAACATGATCCGTACAGTTAGGAAGATTGAAAGAGCCGACAAGTGCGATAATTGTCGCACCATCGGCTTAACTGCTCACGCATCCAAGCTGCCGACAAGAATAATTCGCAGAAAATTGAGGGCCTGTTGTAGGACGGTCAGTTTGCCCTTAGGAAAGGCAAAAGCATCAGAGAGGCAGTTCTGACGTTGCAGTCGATATTGGAAGCAAGACTGAAGAAAAATCAAAACACGTGCATAGGTCTGTAGAAATCGTTCGACAGTGTAAAATGATATAAGATGTTACAAATCTTGAGAAAAATAGGGATAAGCTGTAGGGAATGAATGTAGTATACAGTGTGTACAAGAACTAAGAGGGAAACATAAGACTGGAACATCTAGCGCGAAGTGTTCGGATTAAAAATGGTGTAAGGCGGGGATGTAGTCTTCTACCACTACTGTTCAATCAGTAAATCGATGAAGCAATGAGGGAAATAAAAAAGAGGTTCTAGAACAGTGATCAGATATGCTGATGGCATTTCTGTCCTTAGCGAAAGTGAAGAAGAATTGCAGGATGTGCTGAGTGGAACAGTCTAATCAGCACAGAATATGGACAGAGTGTAAATCGAAGAAAAACTAAAGTAATGAGAACGGTAAAATTAAGAGCGAAAAACTTAATATGGTAACTGGTGACCACGAAGTAGATGTCCGTCCCGACGCCAATGTGGCGTCGAATGTAATAAGACCTACGCCAAGGCGGCCGGACCTGTCCCGTAAGGGGCCTCCCGGACAATGACACCAAACGCTCATTTCTGTTTACCACGAAGTAGATGAAGTAAGGGAATTCTGCAACGTAGGCAGAAAAATAACCCATGACGGACGAAATAAGTTGGACATAAAAAGGCTAGCACTGGCATAAAGGGCATTCCTTGCCAAGAGAAGTCTACTAGTATCAAACATAGACCTTAATTTGAGGCAGAAATATCTGAGAATGAACATTTGGAGCACAGCATTATACAGGGTGGTCCACTGATAGTGACCGGGTCAAATATCTCACGAAATAAGCATCAAACGAAAAAACTACAAAGAATGAAACTCGTCTAACTTGAAGGGGGAAAGCAGATGGCGCTATGGTTGGCCCGCTAGATGGCGCTGCCATAGGTAAAACAGATATCAACTGCGTTTTTTAAAAATAGGAACCCCCAACTTTTATTACATATTCGTGTAGTACGTAAAGAAATATGAATGTTTTAGATAAACCACTTTTTACGCATTGTGATAGATGGCGCTGTAATAGCCACAAATGTATACGTGCGTGGTGCCACGTAACATTCCGCCAGAGCGGACAGTATATGCTTCGTGATACATTACCCGTGTTAAGATGGACCGTTTACCAATTGCGGAAAAGGTCGATATCGTGTTGATGTATGGTTATTGTGATCAAAATGCTCAACGCACGTGTGCTATGTATTCTGCTCTGTATCCTGGACGACATCATCCAAGTGTTCGGACCGTTCACCGGATAGTTACGTTATTTAAGGAAACAGGAAGGGTTGAGCAACATGAGAAACGTCAAGCACGACCTGCAACAAATGATGGTGCACAAGTAGGTGTTTTAGCTGCTGTCGCGTCTAATCCGCACATCAGTAGCAGACAAATTGCGCGAGAATCGCAAATCTCAAACACGTCGGTCTTGAGAATGCTACATCAACATTGATTGCACCCGTACCATATTTATATGCACCAGGAATTGCATGGCGACGACTTTGAACGTCGTGTACAGTTCTGCCACTGGGCACATGAGAAATTACGGGACGACGACAGATTTTTTGCACGCATTCTGTTTGGCGACGAAGCGTCATGCACCAACAGCGGTAACGTAAACTGGCATAATATGCACGGTTGGGCAACGGATAATCCACGATGTGTGCGACAAGTGGAAATACAGCGACCTTGGCGGGTTAATGTATGGTGCGGCATTATGGGAGGAAGGATAATTGGCCCCCATTTTAACGATGGCAATCTAAATGGTTCAATGTATGCTGATTTCCTATGTAATGTTCTACCGATGTTACTACAAGATGTTTCACTGCATGACAGAATGGCGATGTACTTCCAACATGATGGATGTCCGGCACATAGCTCGCGTGCGGTTGAAGCGGTATTGAATAGCATATTTCATGGCAGGTGGATTGGTCGTCGAAGCACCATACCATGGCCCGCACGTTCACCGGATCTTACGTCCCTGTATTTCTTTCTGTGGGGAAAGTTGAAGGATATTTGCTATCGTGATCCACTGACAACGCCTGACAACATGTGTCAGCGCATTGTCAATGCATGTGCGAACATTACGAAAGGCGAAGTACTCGGTGTTGAGAGGAATGTCGTTTCGCGTATTGCCTAATGCATTGAGGTTAACGGACATCATTTTGAGCGTTTATTGCATTAATGTGGTATTTACAGGTAATCACATTGTAACAGCATGCGTTCTCAGAAATGATAAGTTCACAATGGTACATGTATCACATTGAAACAACCGAAATAAGATGTTCAAACGTACCTAAGTTGTGTATTTTAATTTAAAAAACCTACCTGTTACCAACTGTTCATCTAAAATTGTGAGTCATATGTTTGTGACTATTACAGCGCCATCTATCACAAAGCGAAAAAAGTGGTCCAACTAAAACATTGATATTTCTTTACGTACTACAGGAATATGTAATAAAAAATGTGGGTTCCTACTTTAAAAAAACGCAGTTGATATCCGTTTGATCCGTTTGAGATATGGCAGCGCCATTTAGCAGGCCAACCATAGCGCCATGCGGTTTCCCTTTCAAGCTAGACAAGTTTCGTTCTGTGTAGTTTTTTCGTTTGACGCTTATTTCGTGAGATATTTGGCCCAGTCACGATCAGTGTACCACCCTGTATAGCAGTGAGACATGGACTGTGTGAAAACCAGAAAAGAAGTGAATGAAAGCCTTTGAGACGTGGTGCTGAAGAGATAGCTTTGGGTAAAGTATCTTGTTAAAACTGCAAAAATTAACGTGATAAATATTTAAGAGAAAAGGGAGATCCGGTGGTCATCGTAGTGATCGTTACGAAAACGAAATGAAGATTGGTAGCACACATAAGCGAACGAATTGACAGAAGAAGAAAGAGGCAGGAACTTCTGCGCTAGAGTCCTCCTAATCAGAAATTGTCCCGACAGTGATAATGTGATTGTTAGACGACCTCAGGTGACTGAGGGTCGTAAGATTAAGGGATGACTGTAAGATGCCTTTATCCTTAGAACGGTCCACATATGTCTAACTTCATACGCCTGCCTACTTCCTCTAATAAGTAGTAAGGCTAGAAAAATGTCAATGGAAATGTTGCTGAGCGACACGATTTAATGTATTAATCTGTCCTGAAGCCTATTGTACTAAGATTGATACACCGCCACGATTTAGTCTGAAACGTACATGAAAAGCAATAGCAGGCCATAAAAGTATTCGCAGTGACATCGGGACTGTCCATACTTAGCTATAGCGTATAAAATACGTTAAATGACAGGTGATGATCAGCTTTATTTCCCACTAATACACTAATTTTCACAACGTGTGGTGGTTAATGAGCTCAATAATTTCTGTCTGAAGCACGGAATTTGAAAACTTCACAAGGACCTCCCAAATTCTACGTATACAGCATACGTAATATTTTCAGTATCAAATTTTAGTTATCTGTAGTATTTTTCCGAGTGAATGGAGATCCGATTTACCACAGCCACACGAACATATTCTGTTTCCCGACTACAAGCAAGCACTTCGTGTGTATAAACACGAATGCTTTGGTTTCAGGAATGTGCAGCGAAATAAAAAAAATCTTTTTTGTGAATTCGATACCGCACAAAAGGAGAGGGATGAGACATTTTCTACAGTTAACAGAATATAATGTGAAAACTGGACACTGCAGTAGACACAAAATAACTCCAGTCGATATTCCACACGATACGAGGCAGGTCACACAGCAGCAGACCAAACAAAAAAAAAACGAATCGCACCGTCTGCTTTTGAAGCGGTGATCAATAGAACAGCAGAAGTGTGCTCTCCGGTAACAAAAGTTTATCACGCTTAATACCCAGGCCCCCGCAGTACGGAATCGCCAACAAAGACTCACAGGAAAAGTCGGATGATGCTAAGAGACGTAAAATGTAAAGAACTTTGTCCACTTCGCGAGACGAAAAATAGACAAGCAACTGGAGGACGAAAATCTCCTCTGTAAGAATCAACATGGATCCACAAATAAGGATCGTGCGAAAACCAGCTCGCCCTGTTTGTCCACGAAACCCATAAGGCAGTAGATATCGCCACCTTAACTGTTACAATTCATAAGGCAGTACATATCGGCACCTAGGATGGTGCGAAATGCCACATCTTTGTCATTAGGTTGAAGAACTTCTTGCAAACACAACACAGTTTGCCATTCTTAACGAAGAGAAATCTCCACATTTCGCCAAGGAAGTATTACAGTTTTTTAATTAAAAACTATCTTGATTGCAGTTTATTATTGTACTAACAACGCGTTTCACATTCTCGGGGCGTCTTCAGGTTACCTATATGAACAACAAAACGAGCAGAAATTAGGGTATGCACAATTGTAAATGTGAATAAATAACTGTTCAAATGGTTCAAATGGCTCTGAGCACTATGGGATTTAACTTCTGAGGTCACCAGTCCCCTAGAACTTAGAACTACTTAAACATAACCAACCTAAGAACATCACTCACATCCATGCCCGAGGCGGGATTCGAACCTGCGACCGCAGCGGTCGTGCAGTTCCAGACTGTAGCGCCTAGAACCGCTCGGCCACCCCGGCCGGCAAATAACTGTTACTGACGTGTGTGAATGCATGGTTTCGCGGCGATATGGGAAGGACGACCTAGGGCTTAGAACGCCTGGAGTGTACAAGATACCATGTCAGTGTGGCTGTTACTACGCCGGCCATACAGTACACACTGTGGAGCAACGCCGGACGGAACACGAGAGGTGCTTACGCCTACGCTATCCAGAAAAATCAGCCGTGGCAGAACACACCTTAGAAAATGGACACCGAATTCTGTTTGACGAAACATCTGTCGTTATGAAGACGAAGGGATTTTGGGATAGCGTCATAAAAGAAGCTATTGAAATAAAAACCTCTGAAAACACCATCAACAATGGCGGAGGTTTTCAGCTCAGCACAGCCTGGGACCCGGCTGTCGCGATGTTAAAACGGGAGTGACGGACGCGGAATGAAAGGATTACCGTATATGACGAGGAAGAGAGCACCAGTGACGTCACAGCCAGCAGTGCGCCTATATAAAGACGCAGCCCCAGCGACAAAGCAGTCAGTCTTACCACTTGACAATGACCGGAGAAAGCTCGGTCGAAAGTTCGTGGGATTTTAACCACCTGACACGGATGGAAGGCCGAGAAAATTTTATTAACTGTTACTGACCTTAAAATTTTACTTTTCTAACGTTTTAAATAACAATACAACGGCTCTGTACTAGACCGACGCATGCGTCGAGTCAGATGACCGAGAAGAGACCGAGTCAAATACAAATAATAGTTGTAACATCCTGTAACCACTGGATAGATCGTTAACTAAATAATCAAACTGAGCGAAACATACCTTAATAAAGTCGTACCAGCAGGCCACAATGGTGCAATGGTAGGACCACACTCACAAGGAAGTTCACACATTGGAACATAATACACAGAGATGCCACCGCAACTTCACAACAGGAGCGTTAAGCCGGGCACACAGGCGAGCAATGGAATGAGGCCTAGTCGTTCAGCAAACGTTCGTCCATCGTGTACGTATCTTTAAGGCTTTCCACCTCCTCCAATAAATCAAGCTTATTGCCTTTCTGAGTACAGGATACGATGCAGAGACCATCGAGCGTGGCTTACCCTCCGTAGTCTTCACGCGTTCACAAAATGTAGAAAGCTGTTTTCCGAGGGCAGTTCAATAAGTAATGCCACACATTTTTTTTCTGAAACAGGGGTTGTTTTATTCAGCATTGAAATACACCAGGTTATTCCCCAATCTTTTAGCTACACGACACTATTTTTCAACGTAATCTCCATTCAATGCTACGGCCTTACGCCACCTTGAAATGAGTGCCTGTATGCCTGCACGGTACCATTCCACTGGTCGATGTCGGAGCCAACGTCGTACTGCGTCAATAACTTCTTCATCATCCGCGTAGTGCCTCCCACGGATTGCGTCCTTCATTGGGCCAAACATATGGAAATCCGACGGTGCGAGATCGGGGCTGTAGGGTGCATGAGGAAGAACAGTCCTCTGAAGTTTTGTGAGCTCCTCTCGGGTGCGAAGACTTGTGTGAGGTCTTGCGTTGTCATGAAGAAGGAGAAGTTCGTTCAGATTTTTGTGCCTACGAACACGCTGAAGTCGTTTCTTCAATTACTGAAGAGTAGCACAATACACTTCAGAGTTGATCGTTTGACCATGGGGAAGGACATCGAACAGAATAACCCCTTCAGCGTCCCAGAAGACCGTAACCATGACTTTACCGGCTGAGGGTATGGCTTTAAACCTTTTCTTGGTAGGGGAGTGGGTGTGGCGCCACTCCATTGATTGCCGTTTTGTTTCATGTTCGAAGTGATGAACCCATGTTTCATCGCCTGTAACAATCTTTGACAAGAAATTGTCACCCTCAGCCACATGACGAGCAAGCAATTCCGCACAGATGGTTCTCCTTTGCTCTTTATGGTGTTCGGTTAGACAACGAGGGACCCAGCGGGAACAAACCTTTGAATATCCCAACTGGTGAACAATTGTGACAGCACTACCAACAGAGATGTCAAGTTGAGCACTGAGTTGTTTGATGGTGATCCGTCGATCATCTCGAACGAGTGTGTTCGCATGCTCCGCCATTGCAGGAGTCACAGCTGTGCACGGCCGGCCCGCACGCGGGAGATCAGACAGTCTTGCTTGACCTTGCGGCGATGATGACACACGCTTTGCCCAACGACTCACCGTGCTCTTGTCCACTGCCAGATCACCGTAGACATTCTGCAAGCGCCTATGAATATCTGAGATGCCCCGGTTTTCCGCCAAAAGAAACTCGATCACTGCCCGTTGTTTGCAACGCACATCCGTTACAGACGCCATTTTAACAGCTCCGTACAGCGCTGCCACCTGTCGGAAGTCAATGAAACTATACGAGACGAAGCGGGAATGTTTGAAAATATTCCACAAGAAATTTCCGGTTTTTTCAACCAAAATTGGCCGAGAAAAAAAATTTGTTGCATTACTTATTGAACTGCCCTCGTACTTGACGCTCCTACGCTCGTAAGTGTTAAAGTGAAGAGCAAAAGAAACTGATACATCTGCTTAATATCGTGTAGTTCCGGAATACGACGTGACATGGAATCGACTAACGTCTGAAGCAGTGCTGGAGGGAAATGACGTCATGAATCCCACAGGGCTGACCATAAATTCGTAGGAGTACGACGGGGTAGAAAACTCTTAAGAACAGCATATTGAAAGCCATCCCAGATATGCTCAATAATGTGCATAGATTGGGAGTTTGGTGGCCAGCGGAAGTGTTTCAACTCAAAAGAGTGTTGCTGGAGCCACACTGTAGCAATTCTGGACGTGTGAGGTGTCGCATTGTCCTGCTGGATTTCTCCAAGTCCATCGTAATGTACAATGGGCATGAATGGATGTGGGTTATCAGATAGGATGCTTACGTGCGTGTTACCTATTAGAGTCATATCTAGACGTATCAGGTGTCTCGTATCACTCAAACTGCACACGCGTCACAACATTACAGAGCCTCGACCAGCTTCAACAGTCCCCTGCTGACATGCAGGGTCCATTGATTCATGAGGTTGACTTCATACCAGTACACGTCCATCCGCTAGATACAATTTGAAACGAGACTCGTCCGACCAGGTAACATGTTTCTAGTCATTATCAGTGTTGACTGGCCCAGGTGAGGCGTAAAGATCTGTGTCGTGAAGTCATCAAGGTTACACGAGTGTGCCTTCGACTCCAGAAACCCATATCGATGATGTTTCGTTGAATGGTACACACGCTGATACTTGCTGATCGCTCAGCTTTGAAATCCGCAGAAATTTTCGGAAAGGTTGCACTTCTGTCACGTTGAACGATTCTCTTCATTCGTCGTTGTTCCCGGTCTTGAAGGATCTTTTTTCGGCCGCAACGATTTCGGAGATTTGATGTTTTACCGGATTCCTCATATTCACGGTACACTTTTGAAATGGTCTTAAGGGTAAAGCCTCATTTCATCGCTACCTTGGAGATGATATACATCATCGCTCGTGTGCAGACTATGACACCACGTTCAAACTCACTTAAATGTTGATAACCTGCCGTTGTAGCAGCAGTAACGGATCTAAGAACTACGCCGGTCACTTCTTGTCTTATATAGGCGTTGCCGACCGCATCACCGTATTTTGCCTGTTAACATATCTCTGTATATGAATACGCATGCGTATACCAGTTTCTTTGGTGCTTCAGTGTAATTATTTATATACTGCCTGACCTGTTACAATTTTCGAGGTCTTCAACATAAACTTTTGTGAAATAACTGACGAGAATTTGCAATTGTCTGCTGTAAATAACTATAATAAGCAATGAGCGTTTCAAGGTCACAAGTTTTGTTCTTATTAATCCTACTCCAAATATCAAAGACTTTAGACTTTTATCGTAATCGTCTGGAGCAAGTTGGCGACTTCAGCTGTTGCTGAAAAGGCTCCCCCCCCCCCCCCCCAGGGATAGTGGTAACATGGCCCAGTGTGAATAGCCCGTCAAAAACTGAACACAGTTAAAACATGAAAACAAGAAGTAGGTGTACTAAACTGTGAAAAAGAAGGAAAATAGAAATAGTGAAAGGTCCAGGTTCAATATCTGCTACATCGAGCGAGTCGCAAGATCACGGCGTTGTTGTTGTGTGGTCACGGTGTTGTTGGACGGTGTGCAACCCTCCCCCAGCAGCGTTTTACAGTAACACCTATAGGCCTACCGTATTTCGTTTAACTCGTCTTATGCCTAAGGAGAGACTAAACAATATGTTGAAACTAGCCGACCTTCCACTTTATGGCCCTCGAGTCAAGCAAAATCAAAACCAGAGCCAAAGGAGGTACAAACGAGCATCACTTAAACCATTTCTCCTAACGGGACTGCACCCACAGGGAAGTTAACTCTGTGAAGAATGCGAACGACGCGGCGTGTGTTAGTAGTGCTTCTTGAATATTGTTTGGTGTGTATTCGTGGTTGCCCGATTGTCTACAGTCAAATGAAATCTTAAATTTTAGAACGAAAGGTATAATTTGCATCTGATTACTGATTACTATCATTACACTGTTTCTAGGATTAAATTGTACCTGAGTATGTAGTAACTGGCTAAACGACGCAGAAAACATACCCAGGATATTACAATCAAAACTATGTATCAGTCGCTCTTATTTTTGAAGAAAAGAATATTATTTGTGTGTAACGTAGCTACATATTCTTTCCGATTCGCAAAACGAAGATACATTGTATTATATTGTATGGAACTGGGGACCTAGAAACGACGGAGAGGCTCCGTCCCCGCTGCAGCTCTCAGTGGTTCACAACAGGCTACAGCAGTCCACTCACACCACCGCCGCCCCACACTGAACTCAGCATTATTGTGCAGTTCGGCCCCCAGTGGACCCCCCACCGCCGGGAACGTCTCACACCAGACGAGTGTAACCCCTATGATTGTGTGGTAGAGAAACTATGGTGTACGCGTACGTGGAGAAAGTGTTTGCGCAGCAATTACCGACATAGTGTAACTGAGGCGGAGTAAGGGGAACCAGACCGCACTCGCCGATGCAGATGAAAAACCGCCTTAAAAACCATCCACAGACTGGCCGGCATACCGGACCTCGACACTAATCCGTCGGGTGCATCCGTGCCGGGGACCGGCACGCCTTCCCGCTCGGAAAGCAGTGCGTTAGACAGCACGGCTAACCGGGAAGGCCAATGAAGATACATATTTTCTGTGGGTTTCTCAGCTGCTGCGTCGTCATAGCCCTAGTATCGATTTCAAAATATTACGATAACTGGCAAGAAAGGTAGGCGTAGGTGTAGTAATAAAGTTAGGCATAAAGTGTAAACTCAAATATCCCGGTTTTTTCTCTTTGAAATTTACCCTCCAGACAAAAGTGCTCCAGACAAAAGTGTTAAATAAGATACTTAAAAAGTTCACTTAATTGACATCTACCGTTCTCATATTTCATAATTTTTTTCGTTATTTGAAAACGATTTTTGCCGTTTAGAGCATTGGGTCGACATTGTAACAGAAACATTTACGCTTTGGTCATTTTAGGACTACGAGGCGGCTGGTCCCGGCGAAGGTTCGACTCCTCCCTCGTTCATGGATGTGTGTGTGTCTGTCCTTAGGATAATTTAGGTTATGTACTGTGTAAGCTTAGAGACTGATGACCTTAGCAGTTAACTCCCATAGGATTTCACACACATTTAAACAAAACTACGAGGGTTGGAACTTAAATAGTGGCGACTATTTATTCACAACCGATACAAAAGAGTTACATGTCTGCACCTGTTACCGCGCTGCTGCTACGGTCGCAGGTTCGATTCCTGCCTCGGGCATGGATGTGTGTGATGTCCTTAGGTTAGTTAGGTTTAAGTAGTTATAAGTTCTAGGGGGCTGATGACCTCAGTTATTAAATCCCATAGTGCTCAGAGTCATTTTATCCATTCTGTTAAGTCCCATAGTGCTTAGAGCCATTTGAACCATTTTGCATCAGTTAATGTTCCTCAAATTAGTCACCAGCGTTGTGTAGAACCCGTTGCCAGCGATGTGGAAAGTGTAGTATACCGTTAGCAGAGCCTGTTCTGTTGACGGTGCGAATGGAACGGTCTAAAGTTATGGTGATTCTCGTGTACGACTGTGATGGCGTTATCCTAACGCATACGTTCCTCCACGGCTAACCGCCAATGCACAGTACTCCTGTTCGTTTTTGGAACATCACCTGCGACCAGCTTTGCGACACTTTCTGCGCAACCCACCCATCATTTTACGCGACAATGCGCGGGCGCATACAGCGCAAGCTGTGTCTGCTCTGTTCGGTCGATGGGACTGGGAAGTACTGTATCATCCAACATACACCCCAGACTTAAGTCCTTGTGACTTTGATTTGATTCCGAAGATGAAGGAACTATTTCGTGGCATTCGCTTCATGACTGTTCCAGAGATTCGACAGGCAGTAGACCGCTCCATTCGCAACTGGCTCTACTAACGGTATACTACGCCTTCCACATCGCTAGCCACAGGTTCTACACAACGCTGGTTACTACTTTGAAGGACAGTAACAGGTGCAAACATGAAACTCTTTTGTATCGGTAGTGAATAAATAGTTGCTACTGTTTAAGTTCCAACCCTCGTATTTACTGTTTCACTTTCTCTTCTGGCCAGCTGCGCTGCTGTCAAATAGTCTGTGCCACGAACTACTGCAGAGGCCCAGCAACACAGGAAATTTTGTCAAGCCGATCCTACAGCATCGAATGTGCCGAATTTCTGCGAGTGTACAGTTGCTAAAGTATGCTTTTTCATATTTTGTTTTGTATTGTGGCTTGTCATTATTCGTAGGTAGTGTTCTGAAGTCAATCCAGATGAATAGGCTGCTGTGCGAGCTCCATTATCTTGTGACCGTGAAAGAAATTTCGCATGGTTGCATCACACAGTTTTGAAGAGTATGGTTGTAGTGGAAGTGAATGACCTGACTGGAAAGAAAGTGTCCCGCAAGTCTGGGTACTGCACAGTTCGACTAGCTGGCCAAATGGAGAATGGAGACCCATAATGAGGCCCCTTTCAAACCCTGTCAGGTGCTGATAACGCTGTCTCACACGATTGCGCAGCATCTCCTTCACAGTGATCACTCAACATCTGACACGCATTACACTAATCACGAACAGTGGTAATGCACTTTGATGTCCGTTCTAGTAGTCACAGAGAATTGCTGACCAAACTTTACATACCTGCCGACTGTATGTATGTGTGACATCCGCTGTGCCTTCTGGCTGTTACACGTTTTTTGTCAAGAGTGTACATTAGAATCACGAACATGTCACTCGTACTGTGGCTAAACAAAAAACAGCACTATGGACGTGGAGGGTGGATGGACGCACGCGCCAGACCTCTGGGGCAGTGGTGTGGCGGCCGCAGGGTGTGGCAGAAATTTCGGAACGATGTGGTCGCCGGTATGTGGCAGACCGCGGACGGCGTGGCCCACACACGACACGGGACACAGGATACACCGCCGACCCCCAGCGCTGCGGTGTACGATATAATTAACTGGCCACGCGAACCCGCACCAGCTTTACCGCTACATCCACCCCGATTTCGACATAAATCAGTGTACCTCCCCCAACCACGCCAGCCCTTCCTCTCTTCTGTTCGGTTGACGTCTGAAATACCGATGTAACCTTGTAGAATGTGCGGGAGAATCCTCGTTCTTCGTGTTCTGTAAGAGTCGGTCCTAGTATGGCAGCGCACAGTAGCAACATGTACCAAAAAACGCTGCAATCGAAAATTCAATTTTTTTCAGGGATCGTATTTACGACACCACTGATGGCATAGATAAGGGATCAACTGTTCTGGATAGTCCTTGGCTTAACGACTGTTTGTGTACCTATCGGCAGAACGAGCATACATCTACATCTACATCTACATTTATACTCCGCAAGCCACCCAACGGTGTGTGGCGGAGGGCACTTTATGTGCCACTGTCATTACCTCCCTTTCCTGTACCAGTCGCGTATGGTTCGCGGGAAGAACGACTGCCGGAAAGCCTCCGTGCGCGCTCTAATCTCTCTAATTTTACATTCGTGATCTCCTCGGGAGGTATAAGTAGGGGGAAGCAATATATTCGATACCTCATGCAGAAACGCACCCTCTCGAAACCTGGCGAGCAAGCTACACCGCGATGCAGAGCGCCTCTCTTGCAGAGTCTGCCACTTGAGTTTATAAAAACATCTCCGTAACGCTATCACGGTTACCAAATAACCCTGTGACGAAACGCGCCGCTCTTCTTTGGATCTTCTCTATCTCCTCCGTCAAACCGATCTGGTACGGATCCCACACTGATGATTCATTGGGAGAGTCCTTAGAAAATGCAGTCCATCAACAAAGGAGGTGGCTTACAAAACACTCGTTCGACCTATACTTGAGTATTGCTCATCGGTGTGGGATCTGTACCAGGACAGGTTGACAGAGGAGATGGAGAAGATCCAAAGAAGAGCGGCGAGTTTCGTCACGGGGTAATTTGGTAAGCATGATAGCGTTACGGAGATGTTTAGCAAACTCAAGTGGCAGACTCTGCAAGAGAGGCGCTCTGCATCGCGGTGTTGCTTGCTATCCAGGTTTCGAGAGGGTGCGTTTCTGGATGAGGTATCGAATATATTTCTTACCCCTACTTATTCCTCCCGAGGAGATCACGAATGTAAAATTAGAGAGATTCGACCGCGCACGGCGGCTTTCCGGCAGTCGTTCTTCCCGCGAATCATATGCGACTGGAACAGGAAAGGGAGGTAATGACAGTGGCACGTAAACTGCTCTCCGCCACACACCGTTGGGTGGCTTGCGGAGTATAAATGTAGATGTAAGGGGTCAAAACTTAAATATTTCCTCAGTTTTCCTGGCCTGTAGGAAGTGTGTATTCCTCCAGTCCAGAAAAATTGAGCAAACAGATTGGTTCTTTTGCATTTGGTGTGGTCTAGGGTGAACCTTGGGCGGCTGATAACAGCACCGTTTGTTCATTGGCAGTTCCTGAGGAAAACCCGAAAAATCACGTTTTTTGGGTAAGAAAAGTACCCATTGTTCAGATGGCCGCTTCTATAATTTCTGTTCATGGCAGATGATCGAAGTTTTTATCATATCTTCTCCAGATGATAATCTCGGGGAACAAAATTTTTGTCTAGTTCCAGAGGTTAAAAGCTACAATACTTGATCACGAAACTGTGAAATCTAGTTTATAACCGATTTGCACCGTGTACCGCAATTAAGAAAATAAATAACAATAGCAAATGACTGAAATTTTAACCGTACATTCTTTAGACATTCACCTACAAAGGCCTTCTTCCCGTTTCCGAAAATGTATATCCATTATCAAGACACACCCAAAAACCATGTTTTTTGGTTATCAGAAGTATCTCTGTTTTCCTGGGCTGTAGGAAGTGTGTATTCATCCAGCCCAGAAAAATTGAGCAAATAGACTGGTTCTTTTGCATTTGGTCTAGGGTGGAGCTTGGACAGCTTATAAAAGCACAGTTTGTTCAATTCTATATTTTCTGTTCAAGTCAGACCGTCCAAATGTTTACCACATGCTTTTAAGATAATGTTTTTGGGAAACCTTGGAACTTTTTTGATGTCCTTAGTTACCGAGATCCTGAGGTTCAAAGTTATGCCCGTAAAACATGGACGTAGTATACTGTCTGAGATGTAAGTGTAATTTTAACTGACATAATGAACACATGACAAAGGCTTCTAGAGACGTTACATGGGTTCTCTGGCTGGCAAACTACGTTTTTAGTCATCAGTTTTTCAGCAATTAAACTTTATGAAGCGCTGTCTATGTAAATGGGCGGTTCGCACCTATACGAATATATCCAAAGTCGTACTACAATGACAAAAAATTGCCTGGATTGTGTCTGAACATGCCTGAGAAGAGCTAAAAATGACAGTGAAAAGTTTTATAAAATGGGGAAGGCTCCAAATTCAGTAGAATATTCCTAATATAATTTTTACTCTTCCAAGAAACAAATCATATTTCGGGTGTTTTCAGCGAATTGTGATCGATGGGCAGCGTATCCGGAAAAAAATTTAAAGCAGACGAATTTTAATTAACCTTACATTACTCGTATGTATTTGTTGTCTATATGTGTCAAAGTATATAGGGATTTCTGAAATGCCCGTTCAAGGACTTGTAGATGGGAGCGCGTACGTAATAGTTTGAATAGCAGTCCCTGTCCGGAGGCCTATCATTCCCGTTCTACGACAATTTCATTTCAGATTTTTAACTCATCCGCTTCTGCTTGAGAAACTGAATTAGGCGTGTCACAGTACAACGACACTGCAGAGCCGAAGAAACTGGCACACCTACCTAATACCGTGTAGAGCCCCCGCGAGCACACAGAAATGCCGCAACACGACTTGGCATGGACACGACTAATATCTGAAATAGTGCTGGAGGGAACAGACACGGAAAAATCTTACAGGTCTGTCCATGAATCATGAATCCGGAAGAGTACGAGGGGGTGGAGATCTCTTCTGAACAGCACGATACAAAGCATCCCACATATGCTCAATAAAGGTCACGTCTGGAGAGTTTGGTTGTCAGTGGATGTCCCTGGAGCCACTCTTCAGCAATTCTCGACGTGTGGGGGGGGGGGGGGGGGGGAGTGGGAGGGGGTCGCATTGTCCTGCTGGAATTGCCCAAGTCTATCGGAATGCATGATGGACATGAATGGATGCAATTGATCAGACTGGATGCTTACGTGCGTGTCACTTGTCAGAGCCCATATCGATGATGTTTCGTTGAATCGTTCGCACTTGTTGATGGCCCAGCATCGAAATCTGCAGCAATTTTCGGAAGGGTTGCACTTCTGTCACCGGGAACGATTTTCTTCAGTCGTTTTTGGTCCCGCTCTTCCAGGATCTTTTTCCGGCCGCAGCGATGTCAGTGATTTGATGTTGTGAAATTCCTGATATTCACGGTACATTCGTGAAATCGTCCTATGGGAAAATTGCCACTTCGTTGCTACCTCGGAAATGCTACGTCCCATCGCTCGTGCGCCGACTATAGTCGGCAAAAATATGTACATATTCCAAGGCACTGAAGATGCCTTGCAGAAAATAAAGGCGAAACGCATATGACACGAAAATTGTGTTTCATTCAGGTGTGGTCAGACAGTCAATAAAGTAAAAATTATCAATATACCGTAATATTACACGCAACTGAGGAAGACAGGACTACAAAAGTTGAAGATCGCGAATATGTTCGCATGCCAAAATTTTTGGTGAGGAAGGCGTCCTAAGGATTGACGCAACCTGTTCCCCACTTTTCTGTCAGAGTCTTTTAAAGAGGAACATATTCACCTTTTTTGTTCTCCGACAGGGGCATTTTCCCGTTGTTATTAATATAGAACATAACAATACCATTATCACACTGTTGTTGAGTCAGTCTCACATTGCAGGGGGATTTCAATTCACATGTCCGCGCCGGGCGCTGTGGCCCAGCAGTTATAGGAGCTTCAGTCCGGAACCGCGCCGCTGCTGCGGTCGCCGGTTCGAATCCTGCATCGGGCATGGATGTGTGTGATGTCCTTCGGTTAGTTAGGTTTAAGTAGTTCTAAGTCTAGGAGACTGATGACCTCAGGTGTTAAGTCCCATAGTGCTTAGAGCCATTTGAACCACAGGTCCACACAATTCCAAAGACGGCAAGAGCTGACGAGAATTACCGCACAATCAGCTTAACAGCTCCTACATCCAAGGTACTGACAAGAATAATATACAGAAGAATGGAAAAGAAAATTGAGGATGCGCCAGATGACGACCTGTTTGGCTTTAGGAAAGGTAAAGTCACGAGAGAGGCACTTCTGGCGTTTCGGTTAATAATGGAAGCAAGATTAAAGAAAAATGAAGACACGTTCATAAGATTTGTCGACTTGGAAAAAGCGTTCGACAATGTAAAATGGTGCAAGATGTGCGAAATTCTGAAGAAAATAGGGGTACGGTCTAGGGAGAGTCGGGTCATATGCAATATGTACAACAGCCAAGAGAGAATAATAAGAGTGGACGACCAAGAACGAAGTGCTCGTATTAAAAAGGGTATAAGACAAAGATGTAGCCTTTCAACGCTACTGTTCAATCTTACATCGAAGAAGCAATATTGGAAATAAAAGAAAGGTTCAGGAGTGGAATTAAAATTCAAGGTGAAAGGATATCAATGATACGATTCTCTATCCTAAGAGAAAGTAAAGAAGAATTACCTGATCTGCTGAACGGAATGAACAGTCTAATGAGTACACAATATGGATTGCGAGTAAATCGAAGAAGGACGAAGGTAATGAGAAGTAGTAGAAATGAGAACAGCGAGAAACTTAACATCTGGATTGATGGTCGCGAAGTAGATAAATTTAAGGAATTTTGCTACCTGGGCAGTAAAATAACCAATGACGGACGGAGCAAGGAGGACATCAAAAGCAGACTATCAATGGTAAAAAGGGCATTCCTGGCCAAGAGAAGTGCACTAATATCAAATATCAGCCTTAATTTGAGGAAGAAATTTCTGAGAATATACGACTGGAGTACAGCACTGTATGGTAGAGGAAAATAGACCGTGGGAAAACCGGAAAAGCAGAGAATCGAAGCATTTGAGACGTGGTGCTACGGACGAATTTTGAAAATTAGGTGGACTGATAAGGTAAGGAATGAGGAGGTTCTGCGCAGAATGGGAGAGCAAAGGAATATGTGGAAAACATTGATGAGAAGAAGGGACATGATGACAGGACATCTGTTAAGAGATGAGGGAATCACTTCCATGGTACTAGAGGGAGCTGTAGAGGGCAAAAACTGTAGAGGAAGACAGAAGAGAGAGATTGGAATACATCCAGCAAATAATTGAGGACGTAAGTTGCAAGTGCTTCTCTGAGATCAAGAGGTTAGCACAGGGAGGAATTTGTTGCGAGGCGCATCAAACCAGTCAGTAGACTGATGACAAAAGAAAAGGCCACAGGATGGTGAAGGCGTGCAGCCACCAAAAGGACCATGCCTGCCAAGACGTCAAGAAGACGTCAATTTTATGTTGTTGTCGCTGGTCCATCTGGAGTTGAAACGAAAAATGTACTCTGATATGAATTAGTTCAAATGGCTTTAAGCACTATGAGACTTAACATCGGAGGTCATCAGTCCCCTAGACTTAGAACTACTTAAACCTAACTAACCTAAGGACATCACACACATCCATGCCCGAGGCAGGATTCGAACCTGCGACCGTAGCAGCAGCGCGGTTCCGGACTGAAATATGAATTAGGTGCAACAGAAACAATTTTTCTGATCCAGCATGACTACTCGTGGAGGTGTTTAGGATTATCTAAATATAAGATCATCTTGCACTTATAAATAACTCTCACAAATGTTTCTGTTACTCTTTTGGAGTAGGTAATGAGGCGACTTGAGCCATGGTTGCTCTTGAAAAATGGATTTCGACAGTTCAAAAAATTTATAGTTGAAAACAACAGCTCACTTTAAATAAACGAGATATCATTGAAGTCGTGAGTATACAAACGTTACTAAGGGGTGATGAAGCGGCTGGGCAGGTAGAGGGGAAACAGAAAATAATGCTACATTAGTATTCTACCCAGTGCATACACGACCCAGAGCAGGCATGAACTACAACATTCTTCCCCCATAGAATTTCCTTTGGTGTGTTGAGGTGCTCACAAGCTCCGAAACAAAGATTTTCCATGGGCACGTAGCAGTGAGGCTGCTCATGTAACCGTGTTTCAGTTACACTATCATATAACATGAGCTAAACTGCGCAATAAAATTATCCAAACTCGAGTGATTGCTAATGGCAATAAACTCCTTTGGAGAGTCGTACATTAATTATTATACGCAACACTTCGTTCACAATGACAATCTAAAGATCGTTCAAAGGCACGCGAAAATGAATCAGAACGGTGAAGCAAATTCTGTCTAAATTAATGCGATACACGATAATCAAGAAAACGCAGCATGTAATTACTGAAATGACAGACCACCGCAGAATACATAGGGTCACCTCCATCGAAAAACAAAGCCAAATACTTTCCACGTGGTTCTCTCGTAAAAAGAAAGGTAATTCGGTTCACTGAAAAGAAATACTAACACTCTCGAACGTTATAGAAACTGAATGTAATAGAGTAACTCTTGACCGCAGTAGACGAACTACGAATATCTTTATGCTCCGGAGGAGAAACAGGTTTTACCATTTCACCGTCAGTATCTCGACTCCGCATGTTAAGATGGCCGGGGCAGGCCTTAGAAGTCGGAGAGAGCGTTTTTTTCTCTTTTTTTGCGAGTGACGCTCTTACTCGTTGGTAAGAAAAAACTGCGAGACTCTTCTGCAAAAGCCAGCAGAATCGATGCTACAGCTTTGACTTCACAAGAAAACCTTTGCTTCCCGCATCAGTCGACTTAGAAACATAAGCCCAAAGAAATTAACTGACCGCAGATTGTTTCTGGAACTGGAGATGAGGGGAAAAAGGAAGCTGGTCGACGCATGAAAGAAATATGCAAACGCACATCGCGCAAATAAAAGGACACAGAGGAAACATATGTACTATGTACACTACTGGCCATTAAAAATGCTACACCAAGAAGAAATGCAGATTATAGACGGGTATTCATTGGACAAATATATTATACTAGAACTGACATTTGATTACATTTTCACGCAATTTGGGTGCATAGATCCTGAGAAATCAGTACCCAGAACAACCACCTCTGGCCGTAATAACCACCTTGATACGCCTGGGCATTGAGTCAAACAGATCTTGGATGGCCTGTACAGGTACAGCTGCCCAGGCAGCTTCGACACGATACCACAGTTCATCAAGAGTAGTGACTGTCGTATTGTGACGAGCCAGTTGCTCGGCCACCTTGACCAGACGTTTTCAATTGGTGAGAGATCTGGATAATGTGCTGGCCAGAGCGACTGTCGAACATTTTCTGTATCCAGAAAGGCCGGTACAGGACCTGCAACATGCGGTCGCGCATTATCCTGCTGTAATGTAGGGTTTCGCAGATATCGAATGAAGGGTAGAGCTACGAGTTGTAACACATCTGAAATGTAACGTCCACTGTTCAAAGTGCTGTCAATGCGAATAATAGGTGACCGAGACGTGTAACCAATGGCACCCCATCCCATCACGCCGGGTGATACGCGAGTATGGCGATGACGAATACACGCATCCAATGTGCGTTCATCGCGATGTCGCCAAACACGGATGTGACCTTCATGATGCTGTAAACAGAACCTGGATTCATCCGAAAAAATTACCTTTTGCCATTGGTGCACCCAGGTTCATCGTTGAGTACACCATTGCAGGCGCTCCTGTCTGTGATGCGGAGTCAAGCGTAACCGCAGACACGGTCTCCGAGCTGATAGTCTATGCTGCTGCAAACGTCGTCGAACTGTTCTTGCAGATGCTTCTTTGTCTTGCAAACGTCCCCATGTGTTGACTCATGGATCGAGATGTGGCTACACGATCCGTTACAGCCATGCGGATAAGATGCCTGTCATCTCGACTGCTAGTGATACGAGGCCGTCGGGATCCAGCACGGCGTTCCGTATTACCCTCCTGAACCAACCGATTCCGCATTCTGCTAACAGTCATTGGATCTCGACCAACGCGAGCAGCAATGTCGCGATACGTTAAACTGCAATCGCGATAGGCTACAATCCGATCTTTATCAAAGTCGGAAACGTGATGGTACGCATTTCTCCTCCTTACACGAGGCATCACAACAACATTTCACCAGGTATCGCCGGTCAACTGCTGTTTGTGTATGCGAAATCGGTTGTAAACTTTCCTCATGTCAACACGTTGTAGGTGTCGCCACCGGCGCCAACCTTGTGTGAATACTCTGAAAAGCTAATCATTTGCATATCACAGCATCTTTTTCCTGTAGGTTAAATTTCGCGTCTGTAGCACGTCATCTTCGTGATGTAGCAATTTTTATGGCCAGTAGTGTATATATCAATTAGCTGATCAACCTGGCATTGCCCGGATATTAATTTTGACGATTTTCTGTTAGAAGCGAAAACAAATCAATGAACCGTGACTGTAGCGTAATATAAAAAAAATCGTTCGTGAAAACACCTTTGAGATAATTTAGTAGACGTGATGATTCCGGACAGTTTCTGCATGCTGGGCGCAGCTGCTGCGCGTGTCTGCAACGCGACTGTGTAAACGCCTCTTTGACAGCGCGTCTTCACAGTCCTGTAGACGGCTATTTTTTTTTCTACAGCCGTTTGCGCTTCGTAATTGAAAGCTGTTAAGAGCCCTGCAGGGTCTAAGGGATTTCCTTAGCCCCTTGAGTTCCAACAGTAAAAAAAAAAAATAAAGTTTAATAATTTACTCAAAATTTATCTTTATCGTCGTAGTAAGCAACGAATAAAATAAGAAATTGGGAAAAGAAAACAAGCAGTTATTTTAAGGAGGTGGTTTAACTTTGAAATATAATTTTAAAATTTTTCACAAACTTAACCTCTGTTAACATAGTATGTAACGAATACAAGAAAAAATTGGTTGAATAATAAACAAAATAAATTGTTCCAAAGTTGTGGTTTCATTTTGGAACCACTGGGACATACAGCCACCCATCGTATCATCAGATATATTTTGAAGCAATTTCGCATTTTTCCTAGACAAATGGTTCAAATGGCTGTGAGCACTACGGGACTTAACTTCCGAGGTCATCAGTCCCCTAGAACTTAGAACTACCCAAACCTAACTAACCTAAAGACATCACACACAACCATGCCCGAGGCAGGATTCGAACCGTAGCGGTCGCGGGGTTCCAGACTGTAGCGCCTAGAACAGCTCGGTCACCCCGGCCGGCTTTACCTAGACCCACTCCCACATTTCGATACTTCCATGAACTCATAATGCCTAAAACAACTTATAGTCTTCAATCACCAACAAAAATGATTTCCAAAATTTTTCTGTAAAGTATATGCTGCTCCAGTGGATTCATTTCGAAACCGTTCACAAATGTGATAGTACAGACTCAAATTTACGTTACAGTAACTTTAAATATATTTACTTCCATTCTCAATAATCTCCTCAATAGGATCACCACAAAAAACGCATGTCACAATCTACTATCATCACATAGCACTGCACTATGTGATCAAAAGTGTCCGGACACTCCCAATAACATACGTTTCTCATATTAGGTGCATTGTGCTGCCACCTACTGCCAGGTACTCCATATCGGCTACCTCAGTAGTCATTAGACATCGTGAGAGAACAGAATGGGGCTCTCCGCGGAACTCATGGTCTTCGAACGTGATTGGGTGACAGGGTGTCTGTACGCGAGATTTCCACACTCG
Organism: Schistocerca americana; assembly: GCF_021461395.2. NCBI lineage: Eukaryota > Metazoa > Arthropoda > Insecta > Orthoptera > Acrididae > Schistocerca > Schistocerca americana. The sequence goes on from NC_060121.1 coordinate 901,143,739, forward strand.
TAAACATCCCTAGGTCCTCTATTTCCGATGTGATAGTGAAATGTAAACGTGAAGGGACACGTACAGCACAAAATCGTACTGCCCGACCTCGGCTGTTGACTGATACTGATGCAGACATCTATCCTGACAATCACACAGGAATTTCAAACTGCATCAAGATTCACTGCAAGTACTTTGACAGTTAGGCGGAAGGTGCGAAAACTTCGATTTCATAGTCGAGCGGCTGCTCATAAGCCACACATCACTCCGGTAAATGCCAAACGACGCCTCGCTTTGTGTTATGAGCGTAAACATTGGACGATTGAACAGTTGGAAAAACGTTGTATGGAGTGACGAATCACGGTACACAATGTGACGATCCAATGGCAGGGCGTGGGTATGGTGAATGCCCGGTGAACGTCATCTGCCAGCATGTGTAGTGTAAACAGTAAAATTCGTAATCAGTGGTGTTATGGTGTGGTCGTGTTTTTCATGGAGGGGCTTGCACCCCTTGTTGTTTTGCGTGGCACTATCACAGCACAGGACTACATTGATGTTTTAAGCACCTTCTTACTTCCCACTGTTGAAGATCAATTCGGGGATGGCACTTGTATCTTTCAACACGATCGAACACCTGTTCATAATGCACTGTCTGTGGCGGAGTGGTTCCACGACATTAACATCCCCGTAATGGACTGGCCTGCACAGAGTCTTGTCCTGAATCCTATAGAACATCTTTGTTTTGGAACGCCGACTTTGTGCCATCCCTCACCGACCGACATCTCAGTGTAGCACTCCGTGAATAATGGGCTGCCATTCCCCAAGAAATCTTTCAACACCTGACTGAACGTATGCCTGCGAGAGTGGAAGCTGTCACCAAGGCTAAGGGTGGGCCAACACCATATTGAATTGCAGCATTACCGATGGAGGGCGCCACGAACTTGTAAGTCATTTTCAGCCAGGCGTCCGGATACTTTTGATCACATAGTGTCATCGCCGGCTGTTGCTTGCTTTGAACGCTGTAGGTGACAGCTGCGATGCACAACATCCGTCGAAGTACCTCAACGTATCACTAGACGTCTCTGTCTTGCAACAGCGTCGGTGGTTTTATATGAAAGATACCGGTACTTTAAAAAAAACTAATAAAATGGTTGTTTCGGACAGAAACTACTGGTACTCAAAGAGTTAAGTTGACTCGACTGTTGGAATGTCTTAATAGTAAAGGATAACTTCATTCATGATGCGGCATCTTTTCACACTTATGACGTCATGTTTCGTGAATTATGTGTCGTACAGTGATTATTTGTGTAGGTAAATTTCGTGGAATTGTAGATACTGTTTGCTAAATATGTCACGAATATTGTCAGCACCAAAGACGTAGTAAATTTGAACGTTATTCATTATGCTGCATTTTTTTCACGCATCGCAGTGTTTATGACCTCAAATCTCCTGAACTATGTGTAATAGAATGAAATAATTTATAGGTGGATTTAGCGGCGTATATGGATCGTGTCAGCGAAATTCATTGCAAACAGAGTTAGTAGCAGAGAAGCACTAAATTTAAATATCGTGCACGATGCGGCAGTTTTTCACCCATTTCACTGTTTATTGCCTCATTGCTCCTGAACTGTGATAGGTACGTGGTTGTTAACCCTACAGCAATTGTTGCTTGACGGTAAGGGATACGTGTGCCACGTTTTGTTGAAATCGGTGCAGTGCTTTAGGAGAAGATGTGGAACATGCACACACACATATACAGTGTGGTCCATTGATCGTGACCGGGCCAAATATCTCACGAAATAACCGTCAAACGAAAACAAAGGACGAAACTTGTCTAGCTTGAATGGGAAAACAAGATGGCGCTGTGGTTGGCCCGGTAGACGGTGCTGCCATAGGTCAAATGGATATCAACTAGGTTTTTTTAAAAACAGGAACCCACATTTTTTATTACATATTCGTGTAGTACGTAAAGAAATACGAATGTTTTAGTTGGACCACTTTCTTCGCTTTTTGATAGATGGCGCTGTAATAACCACAAATATATGGCTCACAAACTCAAACGAACAGTTGGTAACAGGTAGGTTTTTTAAATTTAAATACAAAACGTAGGTACGTTTGAACATTTTAATTCGGTAGTTCCATTGTGTTCCAATGTGACCTTATCATTTCTGAGAACGCATGCTGTTACAGCGTAAATACCACATTAATGCTATAAATGCTCAAAATTATGTATGTCAACCTCAATGCATTTGGCAACACGTGTAACGACATTGCTCGCAACAGCGAGTAGTTCGCCTTCCGTAATGTTCGCACATGCATTGACAATGCGCTGACGCATGTTGTCAGGCGTTGTAGGTGGATCACGATAGCAAATTCAACTTTCCCAACAGAAAGAAATCGGAGGACATCAGATCCGGTGAACGTGCTTCGACGACCAATCCACCTGTCATGATATATGCTATTCAATACCGCTTCGACTGCACGCGAGCTATGTGCCGGACATCCATCATGTTGGAAGTACATCACCATTCTGTCGTGCACTGAAACACCTTGTAGTAACATCGGTAGAACATTACGCAGGAAATCAGCATACAATGCACCCTTTCGATTGCCATCGATAAAATGGGGGCCAATTATCCTTCCTCCCATAACGCCGCTCCATACATTAACCCGCCAAGGCCGCTGATGTTCCACTTGTTGCAGCCATCGTGGATTTTCCGTTGCCAAATAGTGCATATTATGCCGTTTTATGTTACCGCTGTTGGTGAATGACGCTTCGTCACTACATAGAACGCGTGCAAAAAATCTGTCATCGTCCCGTAATTTCTCTAGTGCCCAGTGGCTGAACTGTAAACGACGTTCAAAGTCGTCGCCATGCAATTCCTGGTGCATAAAATGTGGTACGGGTGCAATCGATGTTGATGTAGCGTTCTCAGCACCGACGTTTTTGAGATTCCCTATTCTCGCGCACTTTGTCTGCTACTGATGTGCGGATTAGCCGCGACAGCAGCTAAAACATCTACTTGGTCACCATCATTTGTTACTGGTCGTGGTTGACGTTTCACATGTGGCTCAACCCTTCCTGTTTCCTTAAATAACGTAACTATCCGGTGAACGGTCCGGACACTTGGATGATGTCGTCCAGGATACCGAGCAGCATACATAGCAAACGCGCGTTGGGCATTTTGATCACAATAGCCATACATCAACACGATATCGACCTTTTCCGCAACTGGTAAACGGTCCATTTTAACACGGGTAATGTATCACGAAGCAAATACCGTCCGCACTCGCGGAATGTTAGGTGATACCACGTACTTATACGTTTGTGACTATTACAGCGCCATCTATCACAAAGGGAGAAAAGTGGTCGATTCTTTCCGTACTACACGAATATGTAGTAAAAAAATGGGGGTTCCTATTTCAAAAAACGCAGTCGATATCCGTTAGACCTATGGCAGCGCCATCTAGTGGGCCAACCATAGCGCCATCTGGTTTGCCCCTTCAAGCTAGACGAGTTTCGTTCTCTGAAGTTTTCTCGTTTGATCCTTATTTCGTGAGATATTTCACCCGGTCACTATCAATGAACCACCCCGTATACTTCCATTTTAATAATAAGTACGGATATCAAATAACACACTCCTGGAAATTGAAATAAGAACACAGTGAATTCATTGTCCCAGGAAGGGGAAACTTTATTGACACATTCCTGGGGTCAGATACATCACATGATCACACTGACAGAACCACAGGCACATAGACACAGGCAACAGAGCATGCACAATGTCGGCACTAGTACAGTGTATATCCACCTTTCGCAGCAATGCAGGCTGCTATTCTCCCATGGAGACGATCGTAGAGATGCTGGATGTAGTCCTGTGGAACGGCTTGCCATGCCATTTCCACCTGGCGCCTCAGTTGGACAGCCTTCGTGCTGGACGTGCAGACCGCGTGAGACGACGCTTCATCCAGTCCCAAACATACTCAATGGGGAACAGATCCGGAGATCTTGCTGGCCAGGGTAGTTGACTTACGCCTTCCAGAGCACTGGGGTGGCACGGGATACATGCGGACGTGCATTGTCCTGTTGGAACAGCAAGTTCCCTTGCCGGTCTAGGAATGGTAGAACGATGGGTTCGATGACGGTTTGGATGTACCGTGCACTATTCAGTGTCCCCTCGACGATCACCAGTGGTGTACGGCCAGTGTAGGAGATCGCTCCCCACACCATGATGCCGGGTGTTGGCCCTGTGTGCCTCGGTCGTATGCAGTCCTGATTGTGGCGCTCACCTGCACGGCGCCAAACACGCATACGACCATCATTGGCACCAAGGCAGAAGCGACTCTCATCGCTGAAGACAACACGTCTCCATTCGTCCCTCCATTCACGCCTGTCGCGACACCACTGGAGGCGGGCTGCACGATGTTGGGGCGTGAGCGGAAGACGGCCTAACGGTGTGCGGGACCGTAGCCCAGCTTCATGGAGACGGTTGCGAATGGTCCTCGCCGATACCCCAGGAGCAACAGTGTCCCTAATTTGCTGGGAAGTGGCGGTGCGGTCCCCTACGGCACTGCGTAGAATCCTACGGTCTTGGCGTGCATCCGTGCGTCGCTGCGGTCCGGTCCCAGGTCGACGGGCACGTGCACCTTCCGCCGACCACTGGCGACAACATCGATGTACTGTGGAGACCTCACGCCCCACGTGTTGAGCAATTCGGCGGTACGTCCACCCGGCCTCCCGCATGCCCACTATATGCCCTCGCTTAAAGTCCGTCAACTGCACATACGGTTCACGTCCACGCTGTCGCGGCATGCTACCAGTGTTAAAGACTGCGATGGAGCTCCGTATGCCACGGCAAACTGGCTGACACTGACGGCGGCGGTGCACAAATGCTGCGCAGCTAGCGCCATTCGACGGCCAACACCGCGGTTCCTGGTGTGTCCGCTGTGCCGTGCGTGTGATCATTGCTTGTACAGCCCTCTCGCAGTGCCCGGAGCAAGTATGGTGGGTCTGACACACCGGTGTCAATGTGTTCTTTTTTCCATTTCCAGGAGTGTATGAATCAATCAGTGATTGAAGTTGGCTTCCGTAGTCGCGTTTCACCTAGTAAAGCAAAAGCAATGTGGTGTGCAAATCGAGCTTTATTTTCCTTTTTTGCAGTAGCTAGATTCTGATTCTGAGGTTACGAAAGAAATTTCATTGCTAAGAGTGTAACTGTAAACGCATTTCTCGACAGCTACTGTAAGACTGGTGTACTGAGACACCAGGTCAGACGATCGACTGCTGCGGTAGTGACGGTGGCCGTTGCGCGGTGTCTGTTCCAGACGTGGACCTGGACGAGGAGGAGGGCCCTCCCCCAGAGCGACACCGGCCAGACCGTCTGGAGGCCATCAGCCGCACCACGAGGTTCTCCCGCCAGGAGATCCGCTACATCTACCGCACCTTCAAGCAGGAGTGCCCCAGCGGTGCCATCAACGAAGCCACCTTCAAGAGCATCTACGCCAAGTTCTTCCCGCTCGGAGGTAACGTATCGCTGCAAGCTACTGATTGTGATTAGAAATGTGCGTAGGTAACTAGCTGCAGCTGTGAGATACGTAGAGAAAAGCATTTGTATCTAGTATCAGCCGCTTACATTATATTTAGTCTTGACCGTTTTCAGTTATTTCAACAGTCATCAACTGCAAGAAAAATTATAACACCTGTCGATTTAAAAATGCATATTTCTCATAAAAAAGCACTTTCGTACACCAGATGTAACAATGACAAAATGTGGATTTCACCAGTATCTTGGAGAAATTCACGCAAGCTTCACGAGCACTCCTGACACTTAACAGTCGCTTTTTAACACGCCTCTTCGATGGGGCGGGGTCAGTCGTCAGCATTCTCTCTTTCACTTATCGATAGTCTACCTTCATCGGTACTTTTCTTTCCGACGTCCCTTCCCCCTGTGGTAGCAGATACGTGCTAGGCAGTGTAAAGCACTAACTAATACCCACCACACAGCGGCCGAGTAACTCTAGTTGAAAGTCAGGTCCTGAAAGTTCATGATTAAAAAATCGGGCGTTCGGGATATTCAGTCTACTTGCAGAAAAGCGTTTAAAATTAGATTAACTCTGCTTTTTATGCATACTGAAACACGTTAAATGGCTATCGAGTCCGTATTTAATATGGTAAAAAAATATCATTCCAAGTTCACTGTCTGTATAACAAACATTCTCTCGAAAAGCAGCCAGAATTTTAGCAAGTCCGACCAGAATAATTTTCACTTTCTACCAGTCACAGACCCGCTACTATTTGCGAGTTAAACATTCAGTCGTTTCAGTGGTCTTCTTCGTTGGAGGTGCTCGCCGAAATATTCTGTACAAAGCACGAAACACGCCACGCGGAGTTGTTACTACGGCCAGAAAGTTCACACGCTCATCTCTCTCAAACTATTTAATTTAGAAACACCAAACTTTAGCTCGCTATTCCCTCATCTTACGGAGTATTCGTAAGGAGCGATCTGACATCGTGTTATCCATAGACCGGCTAGCAAGCTACTCTTCTCGAGATACTCCCACATATGCCCACTTCTCTATCCGCACGGGAACAGCTTAATTCCCATTGGCTGTTGATCTAAACGACCAATCAGAACGTTCCTTCCAGATCATTCTCGCGGCAAATCTTGCCTTATCCAATTACTAATTTGGTAGTAATTGATGTCAGCAAAACTTCAAATTCTTGTATTATGTTTAATCAAAGTAAACGAAGTGCCAAATATTCTTCAAATTGATAAATAAACCTATTCCGCCTCTAACTTCCATTCTGGCTACTTTTATACAAAAGCAAACAAACACCGACATACGTCTCTTGAATCGTGGTTGCAACATAACTTTCCCACGGTCCGTTTGTACAAGGTTTTACGTAAAATCAAGTATTAAATTTTAAAGTATGTCCCACATACACTCTCTCAATCATTCTCACGGACTCACACGGCGAAATATAATCAAATAATAATTTTGACTGATTTTTGTATTACGTAATGCACAGTGACTAGAATTTGGAAAAGAAATTCTAATTAATTGATTTTTATGCACTGATAACTTTGGAATGGCTTCAAATGGTAATCAAAGTCAATCTGTTATTGATCCTAACTTCTTTTTTAAAAAAACAAGCGTAGGTTTTAGGAGTTTTAGGTAATTCTCTTTGTTTCCAGAACTATAACAAATAAAAATCTGAAATTTTGACAGCATCATTCCATTAACAACAAAAGGCTGTGTACCAAATTTGAACAAAATCTGATTATATATACCTAATATGGATTATTTAGATTCGTAGAGAGTATGAATCTTCGTATCGACTGAATGTTACGCTATGCAGTTCTCACGGCAGGCAGCGATAGCTATGCTGTCAGCAAAGCGAGAAAAAAAAAAAACACATAGCCATCTTGCAGCCACCGTACTAGATGGCTGCGTGGCTTACTGCAACGAATGTCATCTCGTAATAACTTGCTGCGTTACAACTCTACGAGAGGTACGAACTGACGACATAATAGTCGATATGGAAGACATAGGGAATCCAATATTAGAGTCATTGTTTAACAGGGCTTCGGAACACTTGCGATCAAATAAGGCGGAAAGCGTAGATAACATTCCTTAGGAATTTCTAAAATCTTTGGGAGGAAAGTGGCGACCAAACAACTGTTCAAGTTGGTGTGTAGAATCTATTAGCCTGAAGACGTATCACCAAACTTTCGGAAAACTGTTATACACACAATCCGGAAGATAACAAAAGCAGATATGTGCGAGAACTATCGTACAATCAGTTTCGCATCTCATGCATCCCGTTTTCTGCAGACAACAATAAACAGAAGAACGGAAAACAAAATTCAGGGTCTGTTATATGTCAATCAGTTTGGCTTTAGGAAAGGTAAAGGCACCAGCAAGGCAGTTCTGACGTGCTTGATAGTGGAAGAAATATTTAAGAAAAATCAAGCGACGTTAACAGGCCCCGTTAACCCAGAAAAAGTGTTCGGCATCGTAAATTGGTGAAAAAGTCCACAGTTCTCAAGAAAACAGGTGTAGGCCATAGGGGAAGACGGGTAATACGCAGTATCAGAATTGGAGAATCCGTAACAGTCGAAGTGAAACAATTCCGTTACCTTCGAAGCAAAATGAGACATGAAACCTCCCGGCAGACTAAAACTGTGTGCCCGACCGAGACTCGAACTCGGGATCTTTGCCTTTCGCGGGCAAGTGCTCTACCATCCGAGCTACCGAAGCACGACTCACGCCCGGTACCCACAGCTTTACTTCTGCCAGTATCTCGTCTCCTACCTTCCAAACTTTACAGAAGCTCTCCTGCGAAACTTGCAGAACTAGCAATCCTGAAAGAAAGGATAATGCGGAGACATGGCTTAGCCACAGCCTGGGGGATGTTTCCAGAATGAGATTTTCACTCTGCAGCGGAGTGTGCGCTGATATGAAACCTCCCGGCAGACTAAAACTGTGTGCCCGACCGAGACTCGAACTCGGGACCTTTGCCTTTCGCGGGCAAGTGCTCTACCATCCGAGCTACCGAAGCACGACTCACGCCCGGTACCCACAGCTTTACTTCTGCCAGTATCTCGTCTCCTACCTTCCAAACTTTACAGAAGCTCTCCTGCGAAACTTGCAGAACTAGCACTCCTGAAAGAAAGGATAATGCGGAGACATGGCTTAGCCACAGCCTGGGGGATGTTTCCAGAATGAGATTTTCACTCTGCAGCGGAGTGTGCGCTGATATGAAACCTCCCGGCAGACTAAAACTGTGTGCCCGACCGAGACGCGAACTCGGGACCTTTGCCTTTCGCGGGCAAGTGCTCTACCATCCGAGCTACCGAAGCACGACTCATGCCCGGTACCCACAGCTATACTTCTGCCAGTATCTCGTCTCCTACCTTCCAAACTTTACAGAAGCTCTCCAGCGAAACTTGCAGAACTAGCACTCCTGAAAGAAAGGATAATGCGGATACATGGCTTAGCCACAGCCTGGGGGATGTTTCCAGAATGAGATTTTCACTCTGCAGCGAAGTGTGCACTGATATGAAACCTTCCGGCAGACTATCATATCAGCGCACACTCCGCTGCAGAGTGAAAATCTCATTCTGGAAACATCCCCCAGGCTGTGGCTAAGCCATGTCTCCGCATTATCCTTTCTTTCAGGAGTGCTAGTTCTGCAAGTTTCGCAGGAGAGCTTCTGTAAAGTTTGGAAGGTAGGAGACGAGATACTGGCAGAAGTAAAGCTGTGGGTACCGGGCGTGAGTCGTGTTCGGTAGCTCGGATGGTAGAGCACTTGCCCGCGAAAGGCAAAGGTCCCGAGTTCGAGTCTCGGTCGGGCACACAGTTTTAGTCTGCCGGGAGGTTTCATATCAGCGCACACTCCGCTGCAGAGTGAAAATCTCATTCTGGAAACTGAGACATGAAGACGAAGCTACGAGGGGGTAGAAATCAGACAAACACAGGCAAAGAGCGCATTTCTCGCCAAAAAAAGTCTGCTAGTATCAAACGTAGGCCTTAATGTGAGGAAGAAATTTCTAAGACTTAACTTTGGAGCTCAGCACTGTATAGAAGTGAATCATGGACTTTAGGTGAATTGTCCCATACGGGGACACAGGGAAAACAGTGAGCAAGATTTTAACAAGTTTATTGAGCACGAAATACGTCTGCTTCGACAGTAAGGACAAAAGGCACAAAATACTGCGTCTCACTAGGTAATGGTACAGAGGATGACACAACTGCTATCTGCAGCCACCTGGCTGTTTCTAGCGTGTGGCAAAACCACTAGGAGCTTCGTAAAAAAATACGCTTTACAGGGGAATAATCTAAGTCCAGTGAATGTCGTCTTGATTACGTCCAACACAGGCATAGCAAAGTGTATCCCTAACACAATGTGTTATCACAGAAGAAACCAATGGTGAAGCCTAGAACAGCGACGTCGGCCCCCACTATTGGCTTCAAGAGTGTTCAGTGAGGAGAACAGCATCCACCCAGAAGCCTGGAGAGACTCTCGAAGCCGAAAGAACTGGCTTGTGTAGTCAGTGCGCCGCCCTTCACAGCTGCCGATGGCGGAATATTTGCGACACTACACTGAAAAGCCTAATATCGTGTAGGGCCTCTGCGAGCACGCTGAAATGCCACAAAAGGCCGTGGCATGGACTCGGCTAATCTCTGAAGTAGTGCTGGAGGGAACTGACACCATGAATCCTACATGGATGTCCATAAATCCGTAAGACTACGAGGGATGGTCTTCTGAAGAGCACGTTGCAAAGCATCCCTGATATGCTCAATAATATTCGCCTGGGGAGTTTGGTGGCCTACGGAAGTAGCCACTCTGTAACAAATCTGGACTTGTGGGAGGTCGCATTGTCCTGCTGGATTGTTCAAGTCCGTCGGAATGCCCAATCGACATGAAAGGATGGAGATGATCATACAGGATGCTTACGTACGCGTTACTTGTCAGAGTTGTATCTGACGTATCAGGGGTCCCGTATCATTCCACCCGCACTCGCCCCACACCATTACAGAGCCACCACCAGCTTGAGCAGTCCCCTGCTGACATGCAGGGTCCATGGATTCATGACGTTGTCTCCATATTCGTACACGTCCGTCCACTGGAAACAATTTGAAATGAGACTCGTTCGACCATGCAACATGTTTCCGATCATCAATAGTCCAATGTCGGTGTTGACGGGATCAGGAGAGGCGTCAAGCTTTGTGTCGTGAGTCGTCAAGGGTACACGAGTGGGCCTTCGACTCCGAAAGCCCATATCGATGATGTTTCGTTGAATAGTTCGCACGCTGACCCTTGTTGATGGCCCAGCATAGAAATCTGCAGCGATTTGCGGAAGGGTTGCACTTCTGTCACTCTGAACGATCCGTTTCAGTCTTCGTTGCTCCGTTCTTAGAGGATCTTTTTCCAGCCGCAGCGATGTCGTAGTTTTGATGTTTTACGTGATTGCTGATATTGCCGTACTGGAAAATCCCCACTTTATCGCTACGTCGGAGATGGTTTGTCGCCCGTGCGCCGTCTGCATCACCACGTCACTACGTTCAAACTCACTGAAATCTTCAGAATGAGATTTTCACTCTGCAGCGGAGTGTGCGCTGATATGAAACTTCCTGGCAGATTAAAACTGTGTGCCCGACCGAGACTCGAACTCGGGACCTTTGCCTTTCGCGGGCAAGTGCTCTACCATCTGAGCTACCGAAGCACGACTCACGCCCGGTACTCACAGCTTTACTTCTGCCAGTATCCATCTCCTACCTTCCAAACTTTACAGAAGTTCTCCTGCGAAACTTGCAGAACTAGCAAGGTTCGCAGGAGAACTTCTGTAAAGTTTGGAAGGTAGGAGATGGATACTGGCAGAAGTAAAGCTGTGAGTACCGGGCGTGAGTCGTGCTTCGGTAGCTCAGATGGTAGAGCACTTGCCCGCGAATGGCAAAGGTCCCGAGTTCGAGTCTCGGTCGGGCACACAGTTTTAATCTGCCAGGAAGTTTCACTGAAATCTTGATAACCTGCCATTGTAGCAGCAGTAGCCGATCTAACAACTGCACCAGACACTTGTTGTCTTATAAAGGCGTTGCCGACAACAACAACTGGTTCTGATTGTTTACATATATCTGTATTTAAACGCGCATGTCTATACCACTTTCTTTGGCGCTTCGGTGTATTTTCCTGTCACGTGTTGTGCGGATGCAAGTAGGTCACTCGGAAGTGGCAGCCTGTGCCAGCTCTGGTGATGCCGGCTGGTGGCTGATCGTGACTGCGACATGTAGGGCTTGCGATGCTGAGGCATGCAGCAGCCATGTAGACTGCACGCGGGCCCGACATGGCCGAGGGGCTGCCTCTCCCTTTTGCGTAGCTCTCCTCTATGCAGTTGGAAAATATGAAAAGAAGAGAATCGCAGAGTTTGATAGCCGTAGCTGTGGAAGGATGTTAAAAATTGGGTGAACATAAAATAATGAATGAAGAGGTTCCCTGCAGAATCGCTGAAGCAAGGAATACATGGAAAACAAAGACAACAAGAAGTGACATGAAGAAAGGTCACGTGATAAAGATATTGTGGAATAACTTTTGTAGCACTTAAGGGAGCTGTAGAAGGTAGAAAACTATAGGGGATAAAAGAAACTGGAATGTATGTAGAAAAAAATTGAAGACATATGGTGCAAGTGCTGTTCTGAGATGAAGAGGATGGCTCAGGAGAGGAATTAACGGCGGACCGCATAAAACATCAGATGATTGACGTAAAAAAAGGTCAGTGATCCCGTTAATACCAAAGATGAGATTTGCCATTTAAACTGTCAACGGCCTTACTTACTTCTCTTTATCTGAGGTGACAATTTCCTTTCTATTCCCATAGCTTTTTCAATTTCGAAACAAATTTTACTTCTAGAATCAGAGGATTTTATTACAACTACTTACTACATCAGTGTATCGTAATAATTTTTTCATCATCTCTGACCCTATTTTTCATTTCAGGGCCTAACAACAAATCTCTTATGATATCAGTTCTATAATTTCGATTCATCATTTTCTCCTTGTCAGTAACTCAGATGTCGATTAATCACGCAATATACGGTAATCTGTTGGTATTATAATCCTTTAGCAGTGGATGTAAGGCGAAAAATAAATACATATGGACAGTGACACACTTTTGAAACTTTGAAAGCCGTTCTGTTTTCATTTCTGTCTTTTCTTTTCTTTGTCTTACGTTGCAATTTTATACCATTGATCTGATCATGGTGACACCGAAACGCGTCATGAGAAGTAGAAAATAAAGAAAATATAGATTTTTGGGGATCAATATAAGTGTAACCATTATTTTTGTTAGTGATGTGATTACTACCTTACTCTTGTGCCAATTTCAACGGTGCTAATTCTCACATTCCCATTATTATTCTCTTTTCCTTCATGTCCAAGCAGTCAGCAGACATAACAACGCATCCCTAGTACATTTTATCTACTTCCTACGTTCGTTTATTTTCGACCGTTTCATTGTATGCAGGACATCGGGAACAGATGGCAAGCGAGCTAGATGACTAAACACTTGGTTTAATGTTGACATAAACGTTCCTGGTAGCATCACCATACGCAGGGACTCTAAAAACTCGTACAGTGAATCAACTGCTGCCAGTTCAGAATATGTTAAATGCACTGAAAAGTCAAAGAAACTGCTACACTTGCCTAATACCGTGTAGGGCCCATGCGAACACGCTGAAATGTCGCAACACGCCGTGGCATTGACTCGGCTAATGTCTGAAGTAGTGCTGGAGGGAACTGACACCATGAATCCTCCAAGGCTGTCCATAAATCCGTAAGAGTACGATCGGTGGCGACCTCTTCTAAATAGCACGTTGCAAGCTATCCCAGATATGCTCAATAATGTTCATGTCTGGGGAGTTTGGTGGCCAACGGAAGTGTTTAAATTCAGAAGAGTGTTCCTGGAGCCACTCCTGGATGTGTGGGGTCTCGCATTGTACTGCTGGAATTACACAAGTCCGTCGGAATTCACAATGGACATGAATGGATGGAGGTGATCACATAGAATGCTTACGTACGTGTCACCTGGCAGAGTCGCATGTAGACGTATCACGGGTCCCATATCACTGCAACAGCACACGCCCCACACCATTACAGAGTCTCCACCAGCTTCAACAGTCCCCTGCTCACATGCAGGGTCCATGGATTCATGAGGCTGTCTCCATACCCGCACTCGTCCATCCGCTCGATACAATTTGAAACGAGACACGTCCGACCAGGCAACATGTTTCCAGTCATCCACAGTCCATAATCGGTGTTGACGGGCCCAGGTGAGGGGTAAAGCTTTGTGTCGTGTAGTCATCAACAGCAGACGAGTCGACCTTCGACTCCGGAAACCCATTTCGATGATCTTTTGTTGAATGGTACGCACGCTGACACTTGTTGATGCCCCAGCATTGAAATCTGCAGCAATTTGCGGAAGGGTTGCACTTCTGTCACGTTGAACGATTCTCTTCAGTCGTCGTTGGTCGCGTTCTTGTAAGATCTTTTTTCGACCGCACCGACATCGGAGATTTGATGTTTTACTGGATTCCTGATATTCACGGTACACTTTTCAAATGGTCGCAACGGAAAACTCTCAATTCATCGCTACCTCGGAGAGACTGTATTTCATCGCTCGCGCGCAGACTAACACTCACTTAAGTCTTGATAACCTGCCATTGTCGCAGCAGTAACGGATCTAAAAACTGCGACGGACATTTGTTGTATTATGTAGGCGTTGCCGAACTCGTCGCCGTATTTTTCCTGTTAACATATCTCTGTATTTGAATACGTATGCCTATACCAGTTTATTTGGCGCTTCAGTGTAATTGTTTTATATATTGCCAGACCTGTTACAATTTTCGAGGTCTTCAACATAAAACTTTTGTGAAATAACTGTTAAGATTTTACAATTCTCTGCTGTTAATAACTATAGTAAACAATACGCGTTTTAAGGTCCCCAGTTTTGTTCTTATTAATCCTACTCCAAAAATCAAAGACTTTTAAAGTAATCGTCTGGAGCAAGTTGGCGAGATCATCTATTGCTGACAAGAGAAACCCCCCTTCTCACCCCCCTCCCCCCCCCCCCTGTCACCAAGGGATAGTGGTAACATGGCCGAGTGTGAATAGCCCGTCAAAAACTGAGCACAGGTCAAACATGAAAACAAGAAGAATGTGTACTAAACTGTGAAAAATAAGCAAAATAGAAATAGTAAAAGGCCCAGTTTCAAGATCTGCTGCATCGAGCGACTCTTTAGAACCACGGCGTTGTTGTTGTGTGTTCACAGTGTTGTTGGACAGTGTCCAAATCTCCATACTATACATTGGTTTAATATACTAGTCACGTGGTAAGAATGTATTGCCGTCACAAGTAAATGTGATGAACAGCGAGAGCAGGCGAGATGCCTCACAGACCTCTCACAGAAATGGAAACAACAAATAAGCGGGTGCGAACTATGTTAAAACGAAGGTACTCAAGCGTCAAGACTTCCAAAACGGAACGCAAGAGGCGTAACATGTGGTACTTGTGTAGAGCAAATAGGAGGTAAGTACGTGTGGGTGGTCCCTCCGTTACACGTTGCTGCTGCAAATGGGATGTTACACCACACATTTGAACACGTCGAACAGAAACGTCATTGGCCGGTCGAACAGCTCATAACTTCGTGAAAAAAAAGGTGTGGGATATGACGGATATTTGAAACCAGCGAAAACCGTGACCACATGAACACGAGACCACGGTTATTCAGAGTCGCTCTATGTTGCGCATGTTGATCTTGGGCTGTGCACTGTTTCTACTTTAACTTCTGTTTTCCACAGTTCAGTACACCCTCCACATGTCTGCATGTTTGACCTGTGTTCAGTTTTTGACCAGCTGTCCAATGGGTCATCTTACCACTAAATCTGAGGGGGTGCGATGGGGAGTTCGCTTTGTGAGCACTGCATGTCTGAAAGCACCTATAGTCAGTTATGCAGTTAAAAGGTTCAAAATTTGTGAGATCGAGTCTCACGTTTAGGTGAAATCCACACATGGTGTTGTTGCCAGGATTGCTGCTATTCAGGCTGCAGCATCTAAAGTGCGACCCACAAAAACTTCTAATGAAAATCAGATAGCGCAAAATGAAAGCTCACGATCTCCAACAAATTATGCTTCCATTACCTCAAAACAGTGCCGCAGTATTTTTTTAACCTTTTCTAAAGAAAGACAACTAGCGGGGAAGCAAGCAGAAAAGTCTCTTCACACGAAGTGCAACAGCTTTAACAAGCTCAAGTGTGAAATAGTTAATGGTTGATTAGGGCTCACAACGAATAAAACAAGAAAATTTAAAGGAAAGAACTTTCAGATAAAGTATACCACAATAACCTTCATGTGAAGATCAACGCAGGAATTCCCTCAGAAGACTGGACGCTATGTTGCTAATGTCACTTATGGTGACAAGAGAACTGATTAAATTTTGAAGACATAAAATTTGTGAATGGTTCGTGTTAATGAAAAATGCCGATTTTCGGTAAGAGCCCACTAACCATTCCATTACGAACCATTCAATAAGAAGTATACAGCGCTGTTTAATTAAATATTATACCGCCATACACTTCCTACGAATAGAAAAGTGTTCAGCTATTATCAGGACTGTGTTCTTTCCCTGCAGTAAAAGTCGTTTTGACACAGTACAATGAGAGATAACACATTTGCATTAGTCTTTAAAATTACACTTCCGGTTTTCTCTCTGTACCAAAGCATACGGATCAATATGAATTTAATGTCCTGTCAATGTGGCCAGTGTGGAAATGGCTGTGAGTTCTTGAGTTCCAAATTTTAACATTTTCTTGATGAGGGCATACATGGTCACCTTGAAGGCAACTGTGATCCAGTATTTGAGAATATGTGGAAACAAGTGCTGTCTATGACCACAAATTTATTTTATTCAATAACTGGTTTCGATGGTTATGATCATCATTATCATCATCATCCGAAACACACAGCCATTGTGTCAACGACGAGTTATGAGTGTACAGTGAGAGACAGATCAAACTGACAGTAATAATATTATCATGAGTTTATATTATGTGACGATTTCAGTCACGGATATAAATTTTACTAGCCTCTTTTATTAAGTTTAACGAGACAGATTAATCTTATGGCCACCCTGACGATTTGAACCGGTCATTGAATAAAATAAATTTGTGATCATAGTTTTGGTTTCCACGTATTCTTCAGTGCTTCCATTTGACTTTAATTTGGTGCTGGATGTTTTAAGTACCACAAGAGATTTTCCAGTGATCGCTGGTCAGTAAAAATTTTCTTTTAACTTTTCTGACATAGAGAATTCGTTCTGAATCGCCCTTATCGGACGTCTTCCTACACAGTCTTTCGATTCAGTGAAAAAAGAAAAACGTTAGTTCACGGTTATCTTATTTATCATAAACAGTCGTAGTTCCCAAACCACAGTCTATCGTGAACGAGATGAGGTTGTTCAAATGGCTCTGAGCACTATGGGACTTAACATCTGTGGTCATCAGTCCCCTAGAACTTAGAACTACTTAAACCTAACTAACTTAAGGACATCACACACATCCATGCCCGAGGCAGGATTCGAACCTGCGACCGTAGCAGTCCCGCGGTTGAGGTTGTTCATTTAATACTTTGTTTATGTTGTGGTCTTGTGATAGTCTTCACTCCAAAGACTGGTTTCATGCAATTCTCTACACTAGTATCTTGTGCATGCCGTTTCACGTCTACATCCATGTGGACATCCTTGCTTTTGTCGATTGTTGGTTCTTCTCCAAAATCGCTCCCCCCCCCCCCCCCCCTCCCATCTCACCATCTCACTTCCGTCCAATACCAAACTGAGACGCAATCTTGACTCAGAATGTGTGCTGTCAACCCATCCTTCCTTTTATACATGCATGTACCGTAAATTTAGGTCCTCTCCAAATCGTTTCGCTATCTCTTCGTTAGTTATACCATCTAACGATGTAACCTTCTGTATACTTCCGTAGCACCACATTTCAGAAGCATATATTCTCTTATGCCTGAGTGTTTATTTCACTTTTCCACTTCCACTTTTTGACATACCACGTTTTCCCGGTTGCGACATAACTGTTTTTGTTTCATAGTTTTTATAACATTTACACTTTTATTTTTCTCGTCAGACATCCTTTGTTATCAATTAGTCTCTCACTTGAGGAATTTTATCTCTGCTGCGACTTGTTTTCAGTTGTCTTAAAATAAATCAAAATATAGCGGTAGATCAAGTGTAAAATTCTCGTGGTGGATGTTGAACTAAGCGGACACAGAAGGGGGCGTGCTCATCCATTTTAATATATTTGCTTTTACAGGAGTTTCAAAATTTTCGGTGTGTACTTTGTTGATTAATAACTTATTACATGATTTTATTTTTTAAGTTACTGGAAATACGAAGAAATAAATTTCTCTGGAAAAGAACAAAAGGATACCTTCCGCTGGTCGCTGCAGGTTACGTAGGGTGAGCATACTAAAATTGGCCCGGAATTGGCAGTAGAATCGCTATCAGAGAAAATGCTGGAAACAATGATTTCGTTGCCTCAATCGGTTGCTGTCACATGTCTACTAATGCGCATTTCATGTATAATTTTTATAGAGCTCATCACTTTGTCATTACGATTGAGTAAGTGAGGTGGGCAGACGTGTTTAGTTGGATGCAACACAAAACAATGCTTACAATAAAACTGGTTGCGGTCATTTTCGTATTTTACACGGAGCATTATTCGTGAAAAATGTTTACGGGACTGTTTGTGCAATAGTTTCAGACTGGAAGTGTTTTGGAAAAACCTTCAACAAAGTCTGCAGTGAAAAACAAGATCGGAGAAATGGAGCGAAATAAATTCTAAAGCGACAAAAACCGTAACTATCTGAACAGAGTTCGAAAATCAGAAAGCATTGTTCGAATGAAGGAAAGCGTGGGACAAAGTCAAACGTAGTATCATCTCCGTTTATGTGTGCAAATGGGAACATCGCCGCGTCGGAACATCATCAAAAAGAATCTTTATCCCTAGGAATTTACTGTTGTACAAGATTTAAAGAGCCCAGGCGAACTTCCGCGTATTCGTTTCTGCCGTTGGTTTCTGAGTGAAATCGGACATTTTGAATACTTAGCTTTCTATTTGTCTAGCTGAGGCCTGGTTCAGCCAATAAGGAAACGTGATCTCGAACAACTTGTGCCATTATGCATCAGAAAATATTTATTCCATTCCAGGCCATTTTCACGAGGGCTATTAGGAAAGTAAGTTTAGATCGGTCGCGAAATGGAAACAAGTGTGAAAATAAAAATATTTTATTTGCTATAGTTATCCACATCTTACAGCTACTTCTCTACATAGTCGCCTCTCCGATTTAGACATTTGTCGTAGCGTTGCTCCAACTTTCCAATACATTCGTCATAGAATTCAACCGCCTGTGCTTTCCGCCAGTTCTCTACGCTCGTCTACACCCCGTTGTTGTGTCAAAACGTTGTCTTCATAGCCAGCAATGTTCATGTGAGCGGAGATGAAACTCAGGACGAGGCAGTTACGGTCTGTGTTGTGTGTGATCAAACACTTCCTGTCGAAAACGCTACAGGAGCATCATCATTGCCCCTGCAGAGTGCGACATACACTCCTGGAAATTGAAATAAGAACACCGTGAATTCATTGTCCCAGGAAGGGGAAACTTTATTGACACATTCTTGGGGTTAGATACATCACATGATCACACTGACAGAACCACAGGCACATAGACACAGGCAATAGAGCATGCACAATGTCGGCACTAGTACAGTGTATATCCACCTTTCGCAGCAATGCAGGCTGCTATTTTCCCATGGAAACGATCGTAGAGATGCTGGATGTAGTCCTGTAGAACGGCTTGCCATGCCATTTCCACCTGGCGCCTCAGTTGGACCAGCGTTCGTGCTGGACGTGCAGACCGCGTAGGACGACGCTTCATCCAGTCCCAAACATGCTCAATGGGGGACAGATCCGGAGATCTTGCTGGCCAGGGTAGTTGACGTACACCTTCTAGAGCACGTTGGGTGGCACGGGATACATGCGGACGTGCATTGTCCTGTTGGAACAGCAAGTTCCCTTGCCGGTCTAGGAATGGTAGAACGATGGGTTCGATGACGGTTTGGATGTACCGTGCACTATTCAGTGTCCCTCGACGATCACCAGTGGTGTACGGCCAGTGTAGGAGATTGCTCCCCACACCATGATGCCGGGTGTTGGCCCTGTGTGCCTCGGTCGTATGCAGTCCTGATTGTGGCGCTCACCTGCACGGTGCCAAACACGCATACGACCATCATTGGCACTAAGGTAGAAGCGACTCTCATCGCTGAAGACGACACGTCTCCATTCGTCCCTCCATTCACGCCTGTCGGACACCACTGGAGGCGGGCTGCACGATGTTGGGGCGTGAGCGGAAGACGGCCTAACGGTGTGCGGGACCGTAGCCCAGCTTCATGGAGACGGTTGCGAATGGTCCTCGCCGATACCCCAGGAGCAACAGTGTCCCTAATTTGCTGGGAAGTGGCGGTGCGGTCCCCTACGGCACTGCGTAGGATCCTACGGTCTTGGCGTGCATCCGTGCGTCGCTGCGGTCCGGTCGCAGGTCGACGGGCACGTGCACCTTCCGCCGACCACTGGCGAAAACATCGATGTACTGTGGAGACCTCACGCCCCACGTGTTGAGCAATTCGGCGGTACGTCCACCCGGCCTCCCGCATGCCCACTATACGCCC